>NC_135783.1:329294321-330494321 GCF_051106095.1 Pogona vitticeps | reverse complement strand
AATATCTAAACAAATTTAGTTAGGGACTATCCAGAGGCTGTAGCCAAAGGAACTGCAAGTTTAATCATAGTTGAACCTTTTTGAGAAAGTCAGTACCGTACAATCCTTGAAACTTTAAAGCAGGGCAAGTGTGGCCATCCAGATATTTTGGTTCAGTAATTACATAATCCCTCACCATCGACACTGCTGACCACACTTGCATTACAACGTAACTGCCTTCACTACAAAGCTTTTTAAAAGTGGTGACCAGGTACTGTGGTCTGTACAGGCAGGAGCACCAGCATAGGCCCCTTCCAATGTTATCTGAGCAGCTACAGAGTATTTCCTTTCTGTGCAAGTATGGCTGTATCTGAATTTCCTTGTTTTGGGAGAAAGTTAAAAGGTAATAGCTACTTAGGCTTTCCAGAGGATGGGTGAGTTTATGCTGGAAAGACACACACCCCTCACATGATTTTAGCTTTTATCACATTGGACAGCTAGAAGGAAGACATGCTCTAATACGTACAAGGAAGGGATTTTGTGCCCTCTAACTCTTTAGAACTTCAGCCCCAAAGCCTGACCATTGGACATACTGGCTAGGTCTCATGGGAATTGTAGTCCCCAACATTAGGAAGATACTGGTTTGTATACCAGTGACTCTAATGGTTCCTACATTGCTAAGGTAATGTTGGAAGGATCCTTAGGTTTAAAAATGATGCTACTGCACTGCTTATAAACTTTTTTTGCTGAGCCTATTGGCTCTGTTTCATACCCAGAATTTATTTGTAGCCATGAGAGAAAGTGCAGAGTAGTTGCTAAAAGGGCCATGGCATAGTATTAGAGTTTTATGGCAGACTAGAGCAACAACTGTATAGATAGGTAAACATCAGCAAAGCATTACAAGGGCATCTATTATTGTGTTGGAAGTGTAGGTGCAACTGTCAGTGAAATTGCATGTATAAGTATGGTGGAGGGAGATCTCTACAGGTTCCTTAGACTGTCCTTGCCAGCTTTCACCCAAGGTGACCTTCTTTATGATTCTGTACTGAAATTCTTAAGGTTGCAGACCTCATTTCCTATTTCTTATATTCTTGGAACCCAAACCTGCATACTTTCAACCAGGGCTACTGTATCAAATAACTTCACATCTCGTTCTTAAACCTTTGCTTTCTCTTGTTAATTTTCTTCCACCCTCTCCTTGAACATATATGTTACTGTCCTTTACCCTGTTTCCCTAAAAGTAAGACCTAACCTGAAAATAAGCCCTAGTATGACTTTTCAGGATGCTTGTAATATAAGCCCTACCCTCAAAATAAGCCCCAGTTAAGTGAAAGCCCGCCCTCGCCATTGTGCAGCAACCAAAAGATGACATGATTGTATTTGAATAAATGTAGATTGTTATACATGAAAAAAATAAAACATCCCCTGAAAATAAGCCCTAATGCGATTTTTGAGGAAAAATTAATATAAGAACCTGTCTTATTTTTGTGGAAACATGGTAGGAGTACCAGCCTTCGCACATATGGCAAGAAATGAAGTACAGAATGAAATACAGAAATCACCAGTAAAACATGCAAAACGTTCATTGGATGAAGAATCTTGGGTGTGCATCTCATGTGCATCAATTTATGGCCTTTTTGGTTTTAAGTGCTATTGTAAACATTCCCACAGGAGATAGAAAGCAGAAAACCAGGCAAGAGTGAAACAGGGAAGAAGGGGGCTGGTGGTATAGCGAAGACCAACTGTGAGCAGTACAGTATTGAAGGATATCGGTCAAAAACTCAAGGGGAAGAGGGGGAGAAAATACAGTGGTGCCTCACTTAACGAGTGCACTGTTTAACGAAAAATCCGTATAGCGATCCCTTTTCGCTATACGGATCAGCCCCAATCGCCGCACTCGCTTTGCGACGATTGGGGCTCCGGCGGCCATTTTGGAGCCGCTGAACAGCTGATCGGCGGCTCCAAAATGGCCGCGGATGGCCCGAAATGGCCCCCCCGCAGCGTTTTCGCGACCTCCGTAAGCAAGGGGAGGGCGCGAAAACGCTGATAAGGGCCATTTCGGGTCATCCGGCGGCCATTTTGGAGCCGCCGATCAGCTGATCGGCGGCTCCAAAATGGCCGCCGGACGCGAAAACATCGCTGGAGGGGTAAGTTTGCACACTTATTGGAACGCATTAAACTAAGTTTAATGCGTTCCAATAGGTTTTACTTACCCGCACAGCGATGTTTTCGTATAGCGAAGGTTAATCCGGAACGGATTAACCTCGCTATACGGGGCACCACTGTATATAAATAAAAGTAAAAGAATAGAATAATAACCCTAATTACACATATACGATAAATAGCTTTACTTGAAAGCAACAGGAGAGATAAAACTGAAGTTATATCAGTAGGAAAGGATAGAACCAGCTAGTATGCACTTCTCTCCTTCTCCTCTTCACCTGTCCAGCCCATCCCCGGCAGGAGCACAGGTTTGCTTATCCTGCCTCCTTGTTTGAGTGGGCAGGCAGCCAAGGAGGTGGGGCAGGCAAGCCCATGCTCCTGCCAGAAACTGCTCAAACACCCAAAGAGGGGGAGGAGAGGAGCGCGCACTGTCTGGTTAGTAGGGGTTCCATCCAAGAAGGTGGGGGAAGGGAATGCATGGCATGAACCTCCAAATCAAGGGGCTCATCTTTAGACCAAAACATTAACTGTCACCCTTTTAAAAATCAAATCCCAAGTCTTGCTTGATTCTTTGAAATTTTTATTTCTTGTTGCTTGATGTCAGTTAAGTCATTATACAACTATTACACTGATCTAAATTATCCATATTTGGAATGCAGACAAAAGAGAGCTACAGCTATCAGTTTATCTGGAAGTTGAGTCATGGCAACTGGAGCTCTTTCTTATTAGGTTGAAACGTTTAACTACTCATCCAAGTAGCTTCTTCAATCTGAGGAGAGTTGTAGGAGATCCCTGACATATCCTCTAGGTCAGTGGTCGGGGAACAGGGGTAAATTACCCCAAATGGAGTAAAAGTGAAAGTCCTGGGGGTAATGAACAGAGTGCTACCCCCTCCCTCCCTCCCACCCCCACCCGCTGCAGCCAAACCTCAAATTGTAAGCCACCTCTCCTGTTACTTCCTCGGTTGCAGCAGGGAACTTGCAGGGCACTTGTAAATCCTCCCTTCTTTCAGAGATCAGAGATAAGCCTGCTTGATTGAGTACACCTGTGGAATAGCCCTGGGCAGTCAATGAATCCGGGGCTTTGAATGACTGCTTCCTCTGGAGATGACTGTAAGCAAGCAGGAGGAGGGAAAGGATCAAGTTAATGAGGGGAAGGAAAGTGCGAGAGACCGAGGGCTTCATCAAGCTTATTTAAATGTATGGAGAAAATGGAGGGAGAAAATTGAGGGAGAGATGGGGGGTGGATGTATGTGTGTGTGTGTGTGTGAGAGAGAGAGAGAGAGAGAGAGAGAGAGAGACTCAAAACTATGAAAAGAACAGGCAAGGCTTGAATTAAGGTGGGGAAAAAGGGTCGCTTTATCAAATAATGTATCATTTCCTTCCTTTCAAATCAAGGGGGTAATGTCGACTCATATAAATTTTTTTTGGGGGGGTAAAAAGTTAAAAAGTTCCCTGACCCCTGCTCTAGGTACTTCTGCATAAGCTCATTAGAAGGACAAAGGACTGGGGGTGAGTGAAAATCCCACTTCTGCAGTCCTTCTCCACCCATTGTCATGGGTCGTGTTAACAGTGGTTTTTCTGGTGGGTGTGGCCCTGATATTTTTGGGGACGGATGAAAGGGCAGCATGATAAATAGGAGACAGCTTGTATCTAAGGCCTCCACCCCTGTTGATTGAGGGATTTTCTATATGCATATGTATGGCCTCCCTGCCCAACTCTCCTCAGAGTGAAGAAACTACTTGGATGAGTAGCGAAATGTTTCAACCTAATAAGAAAGAACTCCAGTTGCCATGACTCAGCTTCTAGATCAGGGGTCATCAACCCCCGGTCCACGGCCCAGTGCCGGTCCGTGGGCTTGCCGGAACTGGGCCGCGGACATGGATCTTCCCCCCCCCCGTACGCATGGGGGGGCGTGTCGTGCTTGCTCGTGCTAATAGTCAGTGTAACAATGTGCTAACCATTCCCCCAGTGCCCCTTCCAGGAGAGCAGCACCCCTTCCCTGCAGTGAAGCTGCTGCGTGGCAGCCCGGCCGGGAAGTGCTGATGGCCCAGCGCCACCCCACCCAGGGTGAGCAGGCAGGCGGGAGCGGGAGTGCGATCCTGCTGCTTCCTGCCCGGCTGACTCCTGCTGAACAGGAATGGTGGGCCGGGCCGGGCTGCACAGAGTGCTGCTGCTTGTATGTGGAGCCTTGGAGGTTCCAGGAGGGCGGCTTCTCCACTGCCACCGCCCCTGAGTGCGGCTCACCTTCTGGGGCCTCCCGTTGAAGCCTCGCTCCTGCCCTTGCAGCGTCGGCTCTGTTGCTGGCCGGCAGCCCTTGCCTCCGCCTTCTCCCATAGGGGAAGCATCCCCCGCCAATGGAGCCCCACTTCCCTCGCCAATGGTCCATTCTTTCCATCACAACCTTGCTCCCGCCCTTGCAGCGGCGGCTCCGTTGCTCATGGCGGCACTGCTCGGCAGCCCTCACCTCCTCCTTCTCTGGTAAGGGGAAGCATCCCCCGCCGCCTGAGCCCCACTTCCTTCACTGACGGTCCATTTGGGCGGCTGGTGTGAAGAAAGCAGAGCGACTCTGGATCCGGCAGCACCACAGTCGCCCCTTCAAGGGGTGTCACTGGCCCCGTCTCTGCCGGGGGCCCCAGGGCAGGAGCGGCATCTGCTGGTGTTTGTCAGGTGGGTCGGGTTGGAAAGAGCCGCCACTTCCTTCACGCCAGCCGCCCGAATGGACCCCCCCGTCAAGGCATCACTTCCCTGTGGGGGATCTGCTCGCCTTTCAGGTGGGTGAGCCTTTCCTCTCCCTCATCTCGGCATGCGCCTCTCCCTTCAGCCATGAGCACTGCCTCGCTTACATCCCCCCCGCTTCCATCGCTCGCTCATCCTCTGTCCTCTCTCACACCCCCTGGAACTGAGCTCCAGCCAGTGCAATTCCCACAAAGTGGGCAGGTTCTTGTAGGAACCCGCTCCACAGAACTCTTCCAAGTGAGCATAGAGGAGAGCTCTCGCATTTCTCCCGGGCTGCTGCTCCAACTGGGTTTGGAGCGAGCACTCTCGGTGCACTGAGAAAAGCAACCCACCCACTTCTCATTTATGCTGTCAGCTGAGTTTTCCTCCCTTCGGGAGAATTCTAATCCGCTTCTCGGGGTTGGGTTCCCAAGATCTCTTTCAGTCCTATCAGCCAGTTTAAAACAGGGCTCCCCAGATGGGCAGCCGTGGCATCCTTCCCTTCCTTGGCATTTCTTCAAGCGGTGTAGTTGGAGTTCTTCAGTGTGGGAGTGAGCCTGGTGGAACTTGTTGCATCTTACTTTTGAGTAAACTTAGGCAGGTTTTCTGGAAAGTTTAGGATTGAGACATTCTGATGCATTGCACTTACTCCCAATTAAGCAAGCGCAGGTGGAAAGCCAGACATATTGAAATGGGTGGCACTTGTTTGACAGTAAGGTCTCTGTTGCCTGTGTAGTGGGATCACAAGACTCTCCCCATTTCTGGCGAACTTAGTCTGGTGCCATAACATTGCGAGGTGTCTCCCAAGCCCCCCGCCCCGCCCCAGGTGTGAGATTCTCCAAAGCGAGCCTCTCAACAACAGATGCCGCCTGGCCGGCGCTCGCTTTCCTTTTCCTCTCGCGGTAAGTGTCGGCCGTGCAGGAAGCAGCGGGGGCATGCACCGGTGCTCCTGCCCAGTGGCTGGCCGTTGGCGCTTCGTGGGCGGGCTCCCCCACGGCGGCTTCCCTGCAGGAAAGGGGCACTGCTCTCCTGCAAGGGCCGCTGGGGGAACAGTTAGTAGCACATTGTTACACCAACTCTTCGCACGAGCAAGCGTGACACACCCACCCATGCATGTGGGGGTGCCCCACCCCCCAACCGGTCCATGCACTGAGCTCGCACCCCCCAAAACGGGCCGCGGACCGAAAAAGGTTGAGGACCTCTGTTCTAGATAACCTCACCTGGATGACTGAGAATCTTCACAGCTATCATTTGTGAACTGTGTTTCTGATTAACTCAAGGATTAGCTATAGCCTTATTCAAATGTTATATTTGAAAGCATTTAAGGACTAAATGGGTGGCAGGAACACATGGAAAGCAGCTTCCTAACTCCGGTACCCCATGTATCTAGCCAGAACTTTCGGTGTTCCATGTAGAGCTCTGCGGAGAAGCTTGTAAGCAAGCTCATTGTGAATATTTGTTCAAAGGCTGCAGTTTAGATAAGTTTGCATTAAAATGGGAGCCAAACAGATTTCTCCTCCTCCTGCTACTTGATCTTTTTAAAGTAGAGATGCTAGGGATTAAATCTGGTATCTACTATATGCTAGGCATGTGTTCTCCTTCTGTACTGTGGTTAATCCTTATCAAGCCATCAGGAAAGTAAAATCTGCCAGTTCTTTGTTTTGTTTTTAAACTTGTTTTGCTTAGCATTAAAAAAGTAGAAGACAGTATTTTCTAACTATGGTTTCTTTAAAAGGGGCATCTGTTATGCTCTTCAGAGTTGTTTTCTAGGAGAAGGAACAAAATAGACAATTTTGATTGAAATACATTTCTTGAGTTATATTTCTGGATTATCAGTGTGGAAATGGCACTTTTAAAATCTATATAACAGCACCTGATGAGAAGAAAATATTAATCTAGACTGACATATCTAATGGATTGCACTTGAAATCCTACGTCTTTACATTTCTATAGTGGCCTCCACTTTGCCCTTGCTATATTTCTGTTATCCCTTTATCCACAATGCTGAAATGTACAGAAAGTTGGAGCAAATATGTTAGGGTTATAGAGCAGGTGAGATATTTAACAGATTAATGCCATTATTAATAAATTTCTGGAGTAGTACAGGAGCAATTTGGTCCCAAATTTTAAAATTATTATGCAACTCTGCATTGAGAAGTTTAATAAAGCAATGCAGAGGCATTGCAGAAGAAAGTAATGTGAGCCCTGACATTATGCCAAAGTGCACTGAACTGCATTTTTTACCCTGGCAAGAGTGCTGATTAACTGACTTGTAATGCATTTTAATCTCACATCATTGCACGGACTGAGTCACAGGTGTTCTGGGTAATATAAATCATTATTTATTGTGCTAGAGTGTGATTTTCTCAGCCAGATAGAGTAAGCGTGCTGGGCCATTAACTGAGGTACAATTGTGCATTTCCCCTCTGATTTATTCAGCCATTTAGATAGCTGTCTGCTTTGCTAATCAATGTTATTATTTGTTTCATCTTTACAATGCAAGCATCTTCTTATTTTGCACAAACATTAGTTATCATAAGCGTAGGGAAACTGCATCATGAGTTTGTTTCTTGACTGTTTGAATCACTGTTATCCAGTGTATGAATATTCGTGTCAACACCATCTATTTTTCTTCTGGTTCTTTTGATAAAATAATGGTACTGTGAAAATAAATGTGCATCTTTACTCATTTTTGTACATATTTGCTTGGGCAAGATCACATGTGCAACCACAGCCATGGAAAGAGTTTGCATTCATTTGCATAACTGCTGTGTGGCAGATACCCAACACAACCTGTAGGTTGTGACCCCTAAGGGGAGGTTACTGAGTGTTTTCTTGGGGGGGTCACTGTGGCTCCAGTTGTACAATCCAACATGGCAGGGTGCAAGCCATGGGAGAAATCAGACTTTACCAGACTGGTAAACTATTTAAGGATTTAAATATCACTGCGCTTCAGCTTCTTTCTGCCTGCTGCAGCTGTGAAAGAGCAACCAAGAATGCAGCACTACCACCACCACCCAAATTTGCTTTCTCTTCCTTTTTCTTTCCTCCTCCTCTTCCTCCTCCCCAGGTCAACAGAGAAGGAAAGGTGAGAGGACCCGGAAAGGGAGAGCTGAGTGAGAAAGCCGAAGAGGTGGCAGTGAGGGCAAGTCCTTTGGAAGAACGCTGGCTGCTCTTTTTTAAGCCAATTTATAAAGCTAGAGGCCCTCACACTCCCCTCTAGAACAGGGTTCTTTGATTCTTTAGCTTTATTAATGGTGATGGCAGCAGTGGTCCTCTGGGAATTATCAGACAGTTTGTTTGTACTACCTGCTAGTGGAAAAGTCAGAGCTGCAGCGAGGGGCCCAACATGTTTTGTAGGGAGGCATGCCAAATTTACCAGCAAAAAAACAACCAATGATGTGGCAGAGGGTTGCAGAAGAGTTGCAGATTACTTGGCTAATATAAAAGGGAATCATGATTTGAACAAGGTTAGGAAAAATTGTGGTAGAAAGTATGATTTCTGTTTGCATGATTTCTGTTACATACGTCGTTTTTTCCCCCAATAGGATTCTGTCCTTAGAGGCCACCCATAGGAAAATGAGAAAGCCCTAACCGTTTACAAATACATATATAAAACCTTTGAGACTTAAAATGGAAAAAGTAAAGCACATTAACATTGGCTATACCAGGATGGGGACTTGCAAATAGAGACTTGCTGTCGAGTTGCACTTCAGTCACACTCAACTTTGACTT
This sequence comes from Pogona vitticeps, assembly GCF_051106095.1. Lineage (NCBI taxonomy): Eukaryota > Metazoa > Chordata > Lepidosauria > Squamata > Agamidae > Pogona > Pogona vitticeps. The sequence continues at coordinate 330,485,727 of NC_135783.1, read as the reverse complement.
GACTTGAGGTTTTTCCCCAATGACTTGCAATCATGGTTGTTGTGGGTCTTTCGGGCTCTTTGGCCATGTTCTGAAGGTTGTTCTTCCTAACGTTTCGCCAGTTTCTGTGGCCGGCATCTTCAGAGGACAGCACTCTGTGCTCTGATGTAGTTAGCTTGGGAGTGGAGTATTTATGGCTGTGAGATGGGCTTTTGTCTTTTTCTGTAGATGGGTGATTAATGTGTCTTGTTGTGGGTGTATTGTTGTGATAAGATCCCGGCCGTGAAAGCCTTCGCAAATATATTAAATGCCTCTACGGGGAGGAAACAGTCAGACAGACCCGGAGACTGGAAACACTCCGAAGCAAAAGAAGACCAGAGCACAGAGTGCTGTCCTCTGAAGACTGGCGAAAGGTTAGGAAGAACAACCTTCAGAACACGGCCAAAGAGCCCGAAAAACCCACAACAACCATTAGATCCCGGCCATGAAAGCCTTCGCGAAGACTTGCACTAAACTTGTGGCTCCCCCCCCACCCCTCCCACACCCAGCTGCTCCTGCCACCACCGTGCACCACATTGTCCTCAGAAGCAAGCAGGCTTGATGTCCCTTCCAGAAGCCAGGTCCACCACTTCTGGCCATGCTCTGACTTTTCAGCGTGCCCAGAAGTGGCATGCTTGGCTCCCGGAAGCTGAGCCTGCTGTTTGCTTCTGAGGACAGTGGTGTGGTAGTGAGATGGTGTGGCAGGTAGGTAGTGGTGGGGCAGTAGCAGGAGCAGATAGGCGGGGGGGCACAGGCAAGGCCCCATTTTCTGTGCATGCACATGTCCTCTCCTGGCTTCCATCTGAGACCTGGGATTCAGACTCGAGGCCTGGGACTTGGGACCAAAGAATCAGGACTTGACTCCAGTCCTGTTACCAAAGACTTGCACTTGGATGGTAATATGGGAGGGAAGAATTATATCATTCTGAGGATGGGCAGGGTGCAAATGTATCTAAATGTACTGGAAAATAATAAAGTTAATTGTATAGGAAGATCAAATTACAGTGGTGCCCCGCATAGCGAGGTTAATCCGTTCCAGATTAACCTTCGCTATGTGAAAACTTCGCTAAACGGAACGGGGAAGTTCCAAATGGGCACAAAACTCACCGTTTAGCGAAGTTTCCAGGGTCCGGCAGCCATTTTCGCGCTCTCGGTAAGCGAGGGGAGGGCGCGAAAACGCTGCACGTGGCCATTTTGGGCGTCCGGCGGCCATTTTGAAACCGCCGAACAGCTGATCTGCGGGGGTCGCAAAGCGAAGATCGGTAAGCGAAACGCTTACCGATCTTCGCTATGCGAGTTTTGCCCATTGGGGCCGACGCTATGTCTCCGCATTAGCGATCCCGAAAACGGGATCGCTATGTGGATTCGTCGTTATACGGTGCGCTCGTTAAGCAAGGCACCACTGTATATGGGCCTCATGAGAATTGCAGCAAAAGGCAGGAAGGAGCACCCTGTTCCTCAGACCTATCAACTCTGGCAGAGAAAATTCTGTCAGAGGGAGCTCTGCTACATTTCTTTTTGCATTAATGATTAAGGAAGCAATCCTTTATTCTCTTAGTGGGATGTCAGTGCTAGTGAACTCAGTGGGAATTATTTCTGAGCGGACATACCTAAGATTGTTCTGTAAATGAGCGAGAAGAGGATATTTGGCAGTAAGGCCTTTCCAGGAACAAGGAAATGTGCTGATATGGGCTTATACTTGCACAGCAGAACATCCTTGGCAATACAGGTGGTGTGTTTCCGCTATAGGGTGCTTAGCTATGTCGCCATCCACACTATGGAAGTTGATGAAAGGAAGTAGTGCTGTAGATGGAAGAGCAAGCCCTTATTATTTTCTTCACTCTTTCTGCTAAAAAGCAATAGTCACGGACTTTGTCATGTACTGTCTTCTCCTGGCAACTAGAATGTGAAACAGAGCTTTAAAAAGCTTGTCCTTTTTGATGACCATTTCCAGACTCCCCCAGCCAGCATGGCCAGTTCTAGGGTTCATGCAGCTGTTCTTTAAAACTTTAAAAGTAAGGTTTCCAAGCTCTGCTGTAGGACTATGACCAGTCTTCAACAGTCTTAGCTCCAGCAATTACACTGAAAGAACTGCCACTAGAATGGGTTGATTTAATTTTACTCACCAAGAGAAAATAGACCAACATAATCATTTATTTAAAACAAGTTTTATGAGTATGTATACAGTTATTCTGTTCATAGACATGGCCACTTTGTATTCATTTCCTTGGAGAAACAGATACGAACGCGGCCTGCTCCCACCCTCCAGAACTGGCTGGGTCACTTAACAGGCTCTGCGCGGCGCTCATCTCTGTAGTCATTATCATTGCACCAATCCTGGCAGGAGCCTAGCCAGAGCTTCCCAGCCTCCCTGCTCAGGCAACCACTATGTATGCATGCAAAGGTTCAAAGAATTATCATTACACACACAAATTCAGAAATATTTCCTTTTGGGAAATTAGGACCTCATTTCTACTTTAAAAATGGTTCGACCAAATTAGAATATTAACTACATCATATATTGGAAGAGCCAGTATATATTGAATAAAACATTTTTTTAATGAAATAGTTAGTCATAAATATTCACAATTTGAGTATAGAATATATTAGAGACGTCAGGTGGTTATAATGTTTTAACATATGAGTAGAAGATAATGCTCTTGGGCTTTGTGAATGATTCTGATGGTACACAGACTCCTGCATTCTAGCAAGAGTGAAGAGTAGCTAGTTCCCAGGTCCAGTAATAGACTCTAGTAATGTGCTAATTTGATGCTGCCTTGAAAAAATACGTGATAATATACTTAATTAAAATCCATATTATTTTATTGTATGGTTTAGAACAGGGGTGTCCAACCTTCCCTGGGCCATATTAGAAGATGAAAATTTGGTTTGGGCCGCACATACATTTGGTTTGGGCCGCATGGGGGGCAGCCCTAGCCATCCTCCGCAGCCCTGCTCCAAGCACGCTTACTGGCAGGTGCGATCTCAGACAGCAGAGGCTGCCAGCTTCGACTCCGGCAGCTTTATGGGGCCGGGAGGGGGTCAACCTATTGACGGGGACGGCTCAATGCAGTCATGCAGCCCCCCTGTCCCCTCCTACTCCTTCCTTCCTTCCCTCTCTCCCCCTCTACTGTTGTGACATGCCCCGGCCACATTCCGGCCGCAAGCGCCAGCAGTGTAACTTGAAACTTTGGAATTTCTTTAAAAATAAAAAATTGCACTGGGCTGCATTACGAGCTGACCTGGGCTGCATGTGGCCCTCGGGCCGCAGGTTGGACAAGCCTGGTTTAGAAGGTAAAAGTGAAGAAAGGGAAATAAATGTTTATGAATTAACAGGTTTGGATTCAGGGCAGTGGCTGAAATCCTGTTACTTGGCATAGTAAGTTGCACTAGAGCAGGCCCATTTAATCAGGAAATTTGGTGAGTCAACTGCTCTGTAAGTTTGATTAATTCAAATAGGCCTACTGTAGTTGTGACTTACATTAACACAGTAAACTGCAACTAGACTAGGCCCATTTCAGTCAGTGGAATTTACAGAGAAAATGACTCATCAAATCCCCACTGATTCAATGGACCTACTTTGGTGCAACTTACAATGACTTATTATAGGATTTACTTATATAGTGCCCAGCAAATAAATGGAAATGCACTAAGCAACATTTCAGCCAGCATGTGGTATTCTGTCTCCTTTTATGTATTATGACACACCTTGAAATGCTTGGAAGAAATTGAAGAACATTTTGACAATTCCAAAACATGCATTTGGAACTGCATGTTTTATTGAAAAAATCCAGCGTTGAGACCTGTTGCTTCCCAGTTCACTTCTCCCTAACTGTGAAACTTGGCCTTTCATGTGTCTATTTCTCAGGCTCGCTTCAGAAAAAGGTTATTTTTATTTGGATTGAGACATGCATTTCTTGGGCTCATTCGATCCTTCATTAACTTCCCTTTATTTAGCGCTACTGGGAAATATTATTTTTTGTAAGAAGAAATGATAATAAACTTTCTTTAAGTAAAAGAAAGTAAAAATAATGAAAGGATGCAGTGACCTTCTTCTGCTCACTCCCCTACCTGTGTTTAAACATTACACTGTTAAGTTGAATTTAAAAATATTTTCATAATGTGTATCTATTGAAGTTTTGTATGCTGTTGTCCAGTTTTTTTGCTTTCTTATTTCCCTTTTATGGCCTCCAGCCTTAATGATTTCTTTACATGGAGGTAGGTGGCAGAGGTGAGGTTGAAAAAAAAGTCTGTGCAGATTTACTGTCTAGAGCAGTGGTTCCAACCTTGAGTTCCCAGATATTTTTAGACTAAAACTCTCAGAAACCTTTGCCAATAGCTGTGCTAGTGAGGATTTCTGGGAGTTGTAGGCCAAGAACATCTAGGACCCAAGATTGGAAGCCACTGGTCTAGAGCAGTGGTCCCCAACCTTGGGCCTCCAGATGTTCTTGGACTACAACTCCCAGAAGCCTACACCACCACCTCTTCTGGCCAGGATTTCTGGGAGCTGAAGTCCAAGAACATCTGGAGGCCCAAGGTTGAGGACCACTGGAGAGGATACCAGAACAATAGTCAATATAGTAACAAAATAAAGAAAACTGCTTTGGTGTCCCGTGGCTATTCAGTTGTAATGGGGAGAGCAGCCTAATCAGGATTATTTCCGTAAGATCCAGTGGCAAGAAACTAATCAGCCTTGCCAATTTCTTTCAGAAAAATACATTTTATACCTTTCATTCAGTACAATTGAACTGAATTTTTATGGTGTTTGATCTAGTCATGTCTCTCCACCAACTGAAAGGCCCAAACTACAGTAAACAAGTGGGCGGGGGGGGGGAGTCATTTGTCCCTCGCTAGAAAAAGGTGGGAATAGGTGATTCGTCATGAATTTCTCCTGCTGCCCCCATTGATTGATTGATTTGATTTGATTTGATTTGATTTGATTTGATTTGATTTATACCCTGCCTATCTGGACTACCAGACCACTCTAGGTCGCTACCTTATTGATACCTTATTTGCTGTTTCAGAGGATTCCTTGACTTTCTAGAACAGCTTAATGGAGAGAAGAAGGCGGTGGGGATTGGTGAAAATTGCCTCCCTCCTTCCTTTAGGAGGAATCTCCCGGGCGTCAAATTCTCCAGATGGGCAGTCTAGATCCAAATTTTAATCTGGAGTGAGCAATTGCTTAGTCTTTATGAAGATAGCCTTTAGTCTCTATCAAGACATATTATACGAGGTTCAGTAAATGTGGGAGGTGGGGAAAGCTGCTTGTTTCTTATGCCATAATGTATAAAATAATGAAGTATTAGCTGGAAATGTTGAATTCTGTGTATGTATACAGGAATTTGACAAGAGGAGTCGGTAGATTTAGAGAGATTCTAAGAGCTGTTGAAACCAGAACAACACAAAATCTACGCATGGTAAGTTTATTTTAACTACAATTAGTAAACACAATGAGGTATTAACTGTGAAGTCTACAGTCTTTCATGCCTTTGTCTGAGAGCATGACCCATTTTTTAAAGAGTCACAGTCCTCCAGTATGTATGGACTAGTGATCATGGTTTAAAAATAAATGCTATCTAGTTGCTATCCTAGTTTTGTAACTTGTAGTTTAAATTTGGCTTGTTAGAAGTTGGCCTTTTCTCAGTTGTGTGTTAGGGTGGGGAATGTATGAGCCTGAGGCTTCATTTGGGATCATTCTTGTTTGTATAGATAATTTTAAAATTGATTCCATATTATGTATAAGCCACTTAATTAGAACTTTAACAAATCGGGCCCTCAATGAAATATTATTACGGTGTGGAGTGTTCTTCTACTGGTTTCTAGACATTCCATTCCCACATACTCGATTTTTCATCTCCAGCAAGCACTCGGTCAGACTTTGCATCCATTGAGCATGGTAAATTCTCATTGGTTTAGTTTCTTCTAAAGTGTTTTGTGTTGTGGTTTTTTTATTACAAAAATTACATTTTTTGTAATTATGCTAACTTTCTTCTAAGTCAACTTATGCCTTCCCATTGAGTACTGATGGTTCTATTTTGACTATAAAAAATACACACCCAGGGAGTTTGTGTGTGTGTGTGTGTGTGTGTATTTGAACAATACTTATAGCTTATTATGATCATTTGTAGATTTAATGTAACTTTAATCACATCACTACTTACGCATTTTGTTCTGAGGAAGATATTTTTCTTTGACAGACAATAGCAAGGCAGTTAGCTGAAATCTTGCTACGAGGCATGTGTGAACAGAGTTACTGGAATCCGTTAGATGATCCTCCCCATCAGTCACCCCTCAATGATCCTCTCTGGAAGGGTGCAAACACTAAAAGTTATGCACTTAGCCGAAGACCACGAGTATACTCAGGAGAAAAGTAAGCTGTTCATCTGATTTATTAATGTAAATAATTATAGTGTTACGAATAATTTAAACTGGACTAACAGAAGGTTGGAGGCAAAGGAGTAGGAAATCAGAGGCCCTGGTCCCAAATATGTCCCAAGTTCAAATGTGGTTCTCTTGGGGTCCCCATCCAGTTCTTTGGGTTCTAGACTATTAGGTCCTTTTTCCTATGATGTTTTCTTGGGTTTTGTGCCTGTTTTTGCCCATTGTGAAAAACTGCAGTGACTTCTCTAAAGCTTAATTAAAGAGCTGGTGTGGTGCACTTGAGGTCTAACCATTACTAGAATATGGTCACAGAGAATTTATCTGAAATTTGGCCATTGGGTTGAAAGAGGTTCCCCATCCTTGCCTTAAATATAGTCAGTGTGTCTGAGAGAGAAATAGAAATCAAGTGCAAAGAGAGAAAAATAAATAATTCTATGATTATGGTCATAGAACCATATAATAATGAAGTTAGAAGGGGCCTATAAGGCCACTGAGTCCAACTCTCTGCTCAATGCAGGCATCCAAATCAAAGGATATATGCCAGGTGGCTGTCTAAATTTCTCTTCAATGCCTCCAGTGTTGGAACACTCACCACCTATCAAGGTAATTGATTTCATTGCCATACTGCTCTAATGGTTAGGAAGTTTTTCCTGATATTCAAGCAAAGTTTGGCTTCCTGTAACTTGAGCCCATTATTATGTGCTCTGCATTCTGGGATTATTATTATTAGTAGTAGTTTTATTTATATGCCGCATTTCTCCCAACAAAGGGACCTAAGGTGGCTCACAGCATTAAAATTCACACAATTAAAAGACAATAAGTTAAATATTAAAAGACAAATTAAACAATACATTATTTAAAATAAAATTAGAAGATTAAAACATGTGAACGTGGATGTTGAGAACAGATCCTGCCCACCCTCTGAATGGCAGCCTTTCAAGTATTTGAAATGTGCTATCATATTTATCAGTTTTATTTATTAGTTTTATTTATATGCCACATTTCTCCCAACAAGGGACTCAAAGCAGCTCACAACATTAAAATTCACACAATTTAAAAACACAATAGGTTAAATATTAAAAGATAAATTAAACAATATATGATTTAAAATACAATTAAAAGATTAAAACTTGAAAACATGAAAAAGATTAAAATTATCTGCTAAAATCATATCTCCCCTGGTCTTCTTTTCTCAAGTCTAAACATGCCCAGTTCTTTCATGATTAAATATATGTTCTTATTGATTCAAATATTTAATATTCACCTTCTGAAAATCTTTTTATGGAGTAAACATTGATAGGGGCATTACACCTGTGACCTAAGAAAGAGTATCGAAACTGATATTGAAAATGTAGCATACTGTGTTATTTCTAAACTTTTTTGCATTGTTTTAAAGGTAGAGGCATTGAGAGTAAGCATTAAGTTCATGATATACAATATTTGGTAACCCACAAACTGCTTAAAAGCAGTGATCCCCAACCTTTTTAACACCGCAGACCTGTTGGGGAAGGCGGGGCACTCCCCGCTCATGCACATGTGCGAAGGGGTGGGGGCACTGGTGCAGGGGCACTTGTGCACATGCGTGAAGGAGTTTTGGGGGGAGTGTGGGCAGGGGGTGGGAGATCTGTCTCCACGGCCCCGTCCGGCCCAGGCCACAGACCAGCACCGGGCCGCGGACCGAGGGCTGGGGACCCCTGGCTTAAAGGATTCCCAGCATGCTTCCCAGCTGAGTGCTATGTATCTATTTGTTTAGAACGCAATAAGAATTTGGATGCCATGCTTGTGTTGTGCCTCGGGGCATAGTGTTTAAACTGCAGTACTGAAATGAAGACTGCTCATGACATGAGTTTGGTCATGGGGTCAGGTAGCCGGTTTGAGGTTGACTCCACCTTTCCTCTTTCTGAGGTTGTTAAATTGAATGCTCAGTTCATGGGGGGGGGATGTAGCATGCATAATTAAATTTCAGTCCACCCAGAGAGAGCACTATGGGGTATATACAGTGGTGCCTTGACTTACGACCATAATCCGTTTCAGAAGATGAACGTAACTCGAAATACTCATAAGTCAAAGCACAATTTCCCATTGAAATGCATTTGGATGTGATTAATCCATTCCAGAATGGAAAAAACCCTCAAAAATAAAATAAAAATAAAGCACTGCAAGCCCCATAGGAACGCTCTGGGGCTGAAAAACACACACACCAAAAATAAACAACGGAGCAAGCCCCAAAGGCGCTGGGGCTTTTTAAAAAAAAAACAAAATAAACAACAGAGCAAGCCCCCATTGGAAGGCGCTGTGGCTGCAAAACAAACAAACAGACAGACAGACAAACAAACAAACAAACAGAGCAAGCCCCAAAGGCGTTGGAGCTTAAAAACAAAACTAAACCAAAAATAAACAATGGAACAAGCCCCATCAGAAGGCGCTGGGACTGCAAAACAAAAACAAAAAAATAAACAACAGAGCAAGCCCTGAAGGTGCTGGGACATTTAAAAAAAACAACCAAAAATAAACAATGGAGCAAGCCCCATTGGAAGGCGCTGGGGCTGCAAAAAATCACCAAAAAACAAAACAACACAAACACAGAAACATAACCCCCCCCAGCCCAAACCCACCCTGCAAACCCACCCAGAACAGTTTTTAAAAAGCAGAAAACAGCGCCTTACCTTACCAGGCAGTCCCAAGCCTCCTCCAATTCACTCACTCTAACTGTTGGGGCGAAAGAACTACAAAGAAGCAGCCTTTTCGCCTACCAACGGTTAGCAATTTGAATTCCCCACCTTTTTTCACTGCTTTTTTTCAGTCGCAACTCAAAGCTCCGGCCGCATGTCGAAGCAAAATTTTGCGTCCGGAACTGGTCATAACTCGAAATGGTCATTAAGTCGGGACGTTCGTAACTTGAGGCACCACTGTATAAGCAGCACACTTTGCTTTGCTTTATGGAAAGATGCTTTAAGTGCGCTATACTAAAATAGCTTAAAAAGAGAAAGTCCTTCAATGGCTTGGTCTTGCATCCTTGAGAATTCATCATTATCTGTTTCTCTTATACAGTAGTTTCCAAAGAGGTATTTTCTCCCCTTTCTAATGATCTTTAAAATTGACAAGAATAATAGCTGAAACACTTCATCTACTTCACAGGTTACTATAGCAGTTAATAGCAAGTCCCATGGACACTTGTCCCAATTTGAGAATCACTGAGGAGTGGCATTTTTTGCCATTACATTATCTGCATTATTTTGATCCTTCAAAATTATGACAGCACTTTACGCTAAGCTCTATGAAATGACAACATTGTAAAAATGCTTTAATTCTGTATTTTGCTGCTATAGCACAGTACTAATGAGAATTCTGTGCACAGCCACCTGCTTTTAAGAAAATACTGAACTCTGTGTGTACATATTTGCATGTTCATGTGTCTTTTAAAAAATATACAAGAATAATAACAATGTACAATTACAATACCAGTTTAAATGGCAAGAACAAGAGAAGGACCTTATATCAATCTTCATCACTCTAATGTGATGGAAATTTAAGAATGCAAAAATTTACAGGGAGAAATTGTTTTATATATTCCTTTTAGCTTCAGACTGTATGGTTTTATTTTGCATGTATAAATGCACTTTCCTTTCATTTAGTATTGTGGACATGGTATGTGGAATAAATTTCGGTCTGTTGGACTTGTATAATGAATTATGCATAGATTGCAATATTAGTGGAGCATGTAGTAACAGAACTAAGTTCCTAAAGGAAGAAAAATGTTCTTATATTATTTCTTATATAATAAAGCATGTTTTATACATTTAAGAGAAGCAGAACAATCCCGGTTTCATTAGTGTTAGAACCTCCCTTCCCCCCCCTCACCACTAAGCCAGTGCTTTTGCACTTTCTTATTGGTTCTTACTTCCTTTTATGTTAGTACTCATTCAGTCTTTCTCTCAGCTCTGCCCCTGCCCCAAAGCAGCACTATTATCTTCCCCACCCCATCTTCTAATTGATTGAAGAACTCAAGACCTTGCAGTGGGAGACACACATGAAGCTACCTAGATGCTCTCGGAGTAATAAATGTCCAAGGTCTTCTGAAACAGTTTTACAGTGGGGTCTTGACTTAAGAACGGCTTGAGTTAAGAACATTTTGACTTAAGAACCGCTCTCATAGGAAAATATTGACTTGACTTACATACTTAGATTTGAGTTAAGAACTGAAAAAACCCACGTGGGAGGCAGGGAAAGTGCAAAATGTGAACTTTCAGTTAACTGTTGGCCAGTGAAAAGGGTGCCTGTCTGCTTCCTCACTCCTCCCAGCGTTTAGAGAGTGGATTGGGAGACAGTCTTCAGACTGCCTGGTACTGTACTGCCTGGACTGTATTTTCCCTGCCTTCCCTGAACCTTTCTTGACCTAAGAAAAAAAAGAAACAAAATATCTCCCTCTAGTGGTCGAAGGCGGAATAGCAGCTTCCCATTAGTTTCTATGGACGGAAAAGAGCAGATACGGATCAAATGGTTTTCAATGCATTCCTATGGGAAATGCAGATTTGACCTGAGAACTTTTTGACTTGAGAACCGCCTTCCAATACGGATTAAGTTCTCAAGTCAAGACCCCACTGTATCTCTAGTGAAGATTAAGGAAATCTGCCATGTACAGATAGCTGATGTTGCTGCAGTTTACCAATTTTAATTTTTCTGTCTTAAAAATGAAACAACGAAGTGATTACTGTACCAACTTGCAGGGCTAATTATGGATCTGTAATGGAGATGAAAACACAACCAGGCACATATTCTCTTCTTATAGACTTAATGAGATTCTTAAATACCTATAATCCTTAATCTTAGTATTTTGGAAAACTTGGTTCTGGTTAATATTCTGGAAAATATTAATATTTTGGGAAGAAGCGTGAAAATAGGGGCAGAAGAAACTATCTTACACCAAGTCATATCATTTGTTCATCTAGCCTGCTGTGACTGCTAGACGTCCTTTATGGTCTTATGCACCGGTCTTTCATATTACTTATTATCTAATACCTTTTTGGTAGAGATGCCAGGGATTGCATTTGAGACCTTCTACAAGAAAAGCACATACATGCTCAGTCACCGATCTTTGTTCTCCAAACCACTCATCACTCTATAAAAGGAAATGACTTTGTACAAGCAGTTCTTCTAAACCCTCAAGAGTGAGGGACTGTGGAACGCTACATCATGTACAGTCTCTCCAGAGTACCTTATTTCTTTTATGGACATGCCAGAAAGATCGATTAAGTAGTGATGCTTGACTGCTATATTACCACTAATGTGAAAGCTGACTGGAGTTGGCTATGTTAAAAAAAATTGTAGAGAAATTAACATTAATCCAGCTACATGTATACTATTAAGAGTGTTAGAAATTATTTAAAAAACAATGAATTATGAACCAGGTATAGGAAACCAATCAAGAAAATGTATTCTTCAGCCCACTGAGTACGTATTGGTATACAAGCAAAAACATGCACTTGTACCGAAAGTTTCTATTTATAATTATCAAATGAGTAATTTCTTTTCAAGCTGTCCCCCTCTCCCCGCAAATCCTAATTACTTATTGGTACAGTGATCCTTGTTGCAATTGAAGCATCTGTTTGAAAAAAATAGCTTTATTTCCATAATTTGATCTGCTATGAAAACAAAAATGAGTTTTGTCATGTACTGTTCATAAAGCATGACTAGTGCAAAATGTGGCACTGCTGTAAACTATTGTATGGAAATGAACATTGACTAAATTTATTTAAAAAGTAATGAACATTCAATTTTTAACAGCATTTTCTGTCCTCAAGAGAATACTGAAGAAGCTCTCTTGCTGCTGCTAATTAGTGAATCTATGGTAAGTGGACCTGCTTTCTATAGAAATGAAATTTACATTGTGTGCTGCTACTGTTTGTTTAAGCCAGAATGATGTTGCTTAATATACAATGCTCAACATGCTTCTGAGCATGTGCAAAATGTATTTCTTTTTTTTGCTTGATTGTCCTGGTGCATAACCTGTATTGTGGGCAAGAAGTTACTCTTATGACAAACTATGGAGAGACAGAATGGTTTTCTATAGGCAAACGTTTCAGACAAGGATGTATTTTATCTGCTCGTCTGTTTAAACCTTGCACAGAACAGATATACAGAAAGTCAGTCTAGATTCAGATAAAGGAGGAATGAAAATTGGTGAGAGAAACATCAATAATTTAAGGTATGCACCTTGCTGGAAGAAAGCAGTAATGGCTTGAAACGACTTTTAGTGAAAGCAAAAGACGAAAGCGAAAGTGCTAAAGCAGGACTGCAGTTGAACATGAAGAGAAAATGACTACAGAACTGCACAACATTAATTTCAATAATGTAGAAACTGAAAGAGTGAAGGATTTTGTACATTTTGGTTCAATCATTAATCCAGGGGAAAACTTGATTCATTTGAAATAGAGGTAGGCATGAACCATTCTTGAGACCTCCAGGAGCAGAAATAGAGCTCTCTTTTTTCACAAAAATGTTTAGTATTTATAAATTGGATGTTGTTTGATGGGCATGAGGGCTGCAAAAATGCCCCAACCTAGGCACTAGGCTCTTCCTGGCCAAGATGGAAGACTTTCTGAAGTGCCAAATCTTGTACCGCATGGCATATAACTTTCCGAATCACTTTTGGCACTGGTATTGCCCTCATTGTATGTACGACTGTGTACAACTGTGCATGTTTTTCAGGCTTTCAAAACATGACAGAAATTAATTTTTAAACATATTGAAAAGGAATTGTGTTCTTCCTATATGGGTATGTGGGTCGCAAGGCAGCGTCTAAGTAGCTCATTCATCGTACACATGAAAATCCACCCCTTGGAGACTGATTAGCCATCTTTTACTTACTGAAAACTTTAGAACCTAAAATGTCAAACAGCTATCAGAATGGCAGTCTTTTGGAATCTGAAGGGCATGATGCTCTTCAACGTGATCAGAAATCAAAGTTAATTATACACTAATTTGCATCTAAATAACTACAAGGAAATGGGTTTACACCCATTCGTCTCTATTGCTTTAGAGAAAATCTCTGTGGTATTTTTCCATTTTTCAACAGTCTTTTGTATTAATTTCCTATTTCAGGTACTTATCATAATTATGATGCAGCATTTCTAAGGAAGTGCTTATCATCCAAAGCCATAAAACTTTGTTATGTTCTGACAGCATCACACATGAGACTGTTTTTCTTTTATGTCTGATCTTCTGTTCTTATTTTTGATCTTGCTTTCTAGGCTAATCGTGATGCTGTACTGAGCAGAATACCAGAACACAAAAATGACCGCATCATCAGTTTGCAAAGTGCATCTGTGGTCTACGACTTGCTTACGATTGCCTTAGGAAGAAGAGGTCAATATGAAATGCTGTCAGAGGTAAGTTGTGATTGTTGAACAGGAATACCAATGGCTTGATAATACTGTTTGGTTGGTAATACCGTGTTTTCCTGAACATAAGACAGGGTCTTAAATTTTTCCTCCAAAAAAACACATTAGGGCTTGTTTTCAGGGGATGTTTAATTTTTTTCATGTACAATAATCTACATTTATTCAAATACAGTCATGTCATCTTCTTTTGGTTGCTGCACAGTGGTGGAGGGTGGTATTTCACTTCTGGGGCTTATTTTTGGGTTAGGGCTTACATTACGAGCATCCTGAAAAACCTTACTAGGGGCTTATATTCAGGTTAGGTCTTATTTTGGGGAAAACAGGGTATATTAAAAAATGATTCAAAATAGCACTATAGTTGAAGATTAAATGTTTTTTGGTGAAGCCACAACTATTAGTTTTCAAGATTTGAGCAGAAATTAATGGAAAAGACAATATTGCTAGGAAGCGGAGTGGGGGGAGAGAACAACCTAACATGAGATATTATTGGTTTGTACGATCTGAGCAGAACTGTTAATGATAGGACATTTTTAAAGTCACCACACATTTCCTTAATGGAAAAACAACAGTACAGTAACAGTATGGATGGAACAGACACCCAAGCTCTGCTAAGATCAGGGAAGATCATCCCCAGCCACAAAACAAAAAAATAATTTCACAGCTTAAATGAGTGAGCTTCTGAATATTTATTCTCTTTTAAAATAAATTATTTTAAATATGTTTACACCATAAATAGAAACTCTTTTTAATGTTTGTTTGGCCAGGAAGGAGTTAAAATGTTTTCCTGTGAGTCATTTAATTTGCTCATGACTGGCAGGGTCAAAAGTTCAGAGCTCCTCCCCCTCCTTTGCAATAATGTTTACATTTAGTTCTGTGGTGATAAGAAAGCCAGAAACTCAGAGGGTTTTTTGCCTCTCAAATGGCTTTTTTGAAAAATCAGTATTTCCCCCCCACCGCAGCCTAGATTCTTTACAAGTAATAACCATTCTCTGTGAAGATAAGCAAATTTGGTATTTTCAATGTACAGTATTTGATTTGTTTTAAATTTTCAGATAGAGAATGTTGCTATTCGTGCATGGGGGTAATATCAGATATCCTCAAGTTTGGCACAAAGTAAGAGCAGACGCTTGTTACATTTGTGGCAAATTTGGTGCTGATGAGGTTCCAGAGGTCCAGTTTCAAAGTTATAATTATTTTGTTTTGGCCATGTTCTCCACACACGCACGCACGCACGCACGCGCGCACGCACACACACACACACACACACACACACACACACACACACACACACACACACAGAGAGAGTTCTTGAGGCCCTTTTCTATGTTGCTTGAGGTTTTTTAAAAATATAACTTGGCAGATAAATATCTTTCTGCAAGTTCTGTACATACTAGCAGAATTGCAACTTCTAAAACATGTTACTTTAACAGAGTTCCTGTGCTTTTATTGCTACTATGAGTCATCATGTGTCTGACATTTATTTTGTGGCAACTACTATCCTGATTCAAAATCTCATTTAAAAAGAAATCATTACTGATATATGCAAAACAAATTTGATTGTTTTCATTGTTGTTCTGTAATTAGGTTCTATAATCAAAATTCTGTCTGTGTATTTTATCTCTATCTTTATGTCTGAGTATTTTTAAGAGTAGAATCCTGAGTAGGAGTTGGTTTCTGCTAAGTATTACTGAGTTTTTTAAAAGTGTAAAATTATATACATGCTTATTTGGAAGTGACTTCCGGTGGGGGATACTTTTGAACGTGCATGTAAATAGTTGCTGCACCATTAAGAAGTATTTAAAGAAATTTTAATATAAAAATATTCCAGCTAAGGTACAAAAGAAAATATAAACTGCATCTTAAAAGGTTGATGCTATGAAATACCTAAAGGTAGACCAAATTAAAATTAATTTAATTGACTAGAATTCTCAGAGGAGAAGAGAGATGTGTCTGTTGCGTACGTCAATAATACTTTGAGTCACCGTATTGTTAAACTACTGTGTAAAAACACAGCTGTGGAGCACCAGAGGTAATTCTGTTTACAGTATGATTGTTTAAGAAATGGTTCAGTTAACAAGATGTGCAGGAAATGACTGTAGAAGATCAGAAAGTACTGATGGTCCCAGTTCTTTCTAGGCTGATCTAAAACATGCATGCAGATTTTTGCTGTGTCAGTGATTCAGTCCTGATTCTTTAGCAGTGCATAATAAAATCACCTGTCTGAGAGCAAGTGCCACAGGATTTGATTAGACCTATATAGACTGTGTAGGAGAGTTCAGTTGTAAAATGGTACCATGTTTCCCCGAAAATAAGACAGGGTCTTATATTAATTTTTGCTCCCAAAAAAAGACATTAGGACTTATTTTCAGGGGATGTTTTAATTTTTTTCATGTACAATAATCTACATTTATTCAAATAGAGTCATGTCATCTTCTGGTTGTTAGGTGGAGGGCGGGGTTTCACTTAACTGGGGCCTAATTTTGGGGTAGGGCTTTTATTACGAGCATCCTGAAAAATTATACTAGGGTTTATTTTCAGGTTAAGTCTCACTTTCGGGGAAACAGGATATTACATATCTGCTTCTTAGTTTTTCCATTGGTTAGCTGACATGATCGTCTCTCTGCTTCCCCTGCTGTGTTTCCTTTTCATACAACTTTGCTCCACTACCCCTCTCTTTACCAACTTGTTCCTTTTCTATGATTCATGTTTTGTTAATTTTTTATCTACTTAAATAATCATGAGCCATCAAATCAATTCTGACTTATGGTGACCCTTTTCAGGGTATCCTAGGTAGAGAGTACTCAGAAGTGGTTTACCATTCCTTTCTTCTTGGGGCTTCCTGTGATTGTAGGGCTTGTCCAAGGCCACACAGATTGATTCTGCTCACAGGAGGCACTGTAGGGAATCAAACTCCTAACCTCTGAACTAAACTACTGAGCTATCCAGTAGTTTATCTACGTAATAACAAGTAATTTAAAGTCATTCTGGAATTCTCAAAATACTGCATCTATAAGGTACAGTGGACCCTTGACTTACAGACGGCTTGACTTACAGACTTTTTGAGTTACAGACTTCTCTGGCCGCAAAATTTAGGTTTGACTTGCAGCCTGAGAATTGACTTACAGACCAGAAAAAAAACAAAATGGAACAAAAACGGCCTGTTACGGGATTAATCGGTTTTCAATGCACTGTAGGTCAATGGAGACTTGACCTACAGACTTTTTGACTTAAGAACCGCCTTCCAATACGGATTAAATTCTCAAGTCAAGACCCCACTGTACACCCATTGGCCAAAATCCTTTGGCATAGCTGTGCAAGTAGTGTTACTCCTGAAGGTAAATTGCCTTGAGTTAAGAAATTACCATGGGTATTATCAGTTACATGTTGAACTACATAACTCACTATGCAGCAGCTAATGACTTTGGTGATTTCTTAACTCCAACATTTATGCCATTTGTGTTATGTCAGCATAACCAGGCAAGAAGATTAGGGTCATTGTTTAAAATACACCATATTTGTACACAAAGCAAATCCAGTATATTAAATAGAACCATTACTATACTGTAGCATTTGGCAAAAACTGAGAAAATTAATCGAGGTTGTGTTTAAATAAATTCTTGAAGCATTGAAAATTCTTACTCAAGGATCTCTGTGTATATTATAGTAGCCTGCTTCCATTGTGTAAGAATATGTTAGAGAAATTGCAAAATCCATCAGGCTTTGATCTTCTAGTGTATACTTTGCTTTGAAAGGTTGTATTTGTGATTTCAGACCTGCTTCGGAACTCTATGTTACACTTTCATTGACTTTACCTTTACTTTGCTCTTTTTATAGATGCAGATAAAGTTAGCCTGTTTTGTGATTCAGTCTCCTTGATCAGTAGAGCTTTTGATCTAGAATAAATCAGAGGTCTCAGAAGCCATGCACTTTGTGACCTAATGTGCCTTCAAAGCAGAACACATACAGAGAAAAAAATTAGATCTTTCTAGTCAGTGGAATAATAAGTGTGAGTTTCCTTTAAATGTGAAATTAAAGAGAAGTGGGACTCTATTTGCATTCCTTTGCATTTGGCAAACTTAAATCCCTCTTAATTTTACGGAGTCTTCCCAAACATAAGGAAAAAGAGATGGAGTAGAAAGGATGAGTAGGATATATTTGGAAAGCTTAGGTGGAGTTGTACTGCAGGATGGCTCGGTGTTGCAAAAAAGGTTTGCGGATCACACAGTTATCAGGTTTTATATGGAATGCTGGCACAACAGGGCTGGACTCACATGGCGTCCTGTGCAGAAACATTTTAGAAGGTCAAAGAGAGGTGTTGTGCAATGATCACTTTCTTCAACAATGTTCCTTTCTCTTGTGTATACAAACTGCACATTATTCTAGTTGCATTGTCATGTTGGTTAACTTGTCACAGGCCTGAATGACACAGTGCCCCCAGTCAAGGAGAGGTGCTTTGTAATGCCTTGTTTTCATTACCAGTGTTTCCCTGTGTTTTCGACTATACATTGCAAATGTAAGTTGCAAATTATTTTAATGATGTTGTCTGTGTTCTGCAACAGAAGGAGCAGCAAGGAGGATGCTGTTTTTCCCAGGTGACTGTTGGATGTGTTCATGGTTCTCACATTTGTTGAGGAGGCTCCTTTACTACGTCACCTGGGTTGCCTCATAGCAAACTTGTACAACCTAGTGCCTCCATTTTCCTTCCTGAATATTTTTATTCCCATAGAAGGATTTTTAAACCTTTTTTTTTACTGCCCTTGCCTGCAAGAACATCCAAGCCCATAAAAATCGGGGATTCAGAAGAAAGAATGCCTGCTTCACTCTCATCTTCATTGCATTCATAGATATACAGTGACAGGAGGTAGTGCTACTTTTTCCTCATGTGGCACCTAGACTTTTTTCAGTAGCGTGAATTGCTGGGAACAACTAGCATGCTGTTTCCCACCAAACTAAACCTCTGAGATGGAGCAGAGATAGAGATAGGGAAGGGAGGAAAGAATGAAGGAAGAAACTGGGGCAACAAGTACTAGGATGCAGAGAGCAAAGGCGAAACAAGCAACAGGGTTTCCAAGAGATCGGTGGTGGTGGTGAAGAAACAGGCAAGCTTTGTGTGATAGTGCTGACACCAGGTTTTTGTGAACCCCCATCGTGAGTCCTCCTGTGTGTCAGTCTCCTAGTGTTTTAGCATGTATGGCTGTAGAGCCATTGCAGAATACGATAGTGGTATGTGCCTGTTTTTCTCTATGCCCAAGCTGTATTCCTAAGATTACTTACATAGAAATATTGACTTATATGTGTAAATCTCCATTTGGTATAAGCCTTTCTTAGCTTGAGCAGAAGCTAAGATCTCTGTCCCATCCTATTATTTTGCAGTTTTTGTTGTTTTTGTTTGTTTGTTTGTTTGTTTGCTTCTTTTACATGTCTTTTCCCTGACCTGACAAATTGTTTATCATGAAGACGTGTGGTTATCATTTGGGAAAGGAATTTTGTTATATAGCTGAGCTGGCCAAGGTCAGTGGTATCAGACAGCTGTGTCTGGGATCTCAATGTTTTATCAATTTGCCAATTAGGGAGGACTTGCCTTATCAACGTGCCAACTAGTGATTACTCTTAAAAGGTTTTGCGAGTTTAAGAAAATGTGTGCTGTGATCCTAGCCAGGGGCCAGCTGCTTTAAAGATATAAAGGGGCCAGAATTTAGGGCAGTTGTTGAGATTTAGCGCAGGCCAGTTTGGAAGGAGTAGTGCAGTCCACATGGCTGTGAACCCCACAAGTTGTGACGATTTGGAGCAGAATTTCTCCATCACTGTTTCCAAGGGCTCCCAGTGGCTGAAATGGTTTTAGATCTTTGCTTTAGTCTGTTCTTTTCTGCAATATTTCTTTATACTATTCTGTACTCAGTTTATTCTGTGCTTCTCTTTCTTCTCTCATAAAGTTTTGTAGCAGTCACTCATTGATGTGGTCATTCTTTCCAAAAGGATCTATTGCCCTTAGCAAGACAATACCCCATTTCCCCTGAATTGTCATAAACATATACACAGTGTGGTGTCCTCAAACATACAAAGAAATGGGATTGACACTCATTCTTTCATTCACTCTCTCAAACCTGGGACATGGATGAGCTTTTGTTACAGTTACAAATAGACAAGATGGCTGACTTCAGCAGGTAGATTGTATAGGTCATCACATAACTGAGGAGGTGCTGGATTGAGTTTATAGCCTCCGCTTTCTCTCAGTTCAATGTCTGTACTGCTAAAAGTGCAGAAACTAGGGAAGGCAGGAAAAGAGGTCTGAGTGTAATCTCTGGGAACTCTGCTGCACCGTTCAGACCCTTCCAGCGTCTTTGCTGTTAGGACCTGATAATGGTGTAATGGTGCAGAGCAGGGATGGCAACATTGTCAGGCCTGGAAACCCATTTTCACCCTCAGAAGCCACCTCAGAGCTCACCAGGCCCAGAAGTGGCTACTGCCACACACATACAAAGGAAAGGGTGGGGGGGAGAAACACAAATGTTCTTTCCCTGAAACAGAAACTGCTACTCCTATAGGCCTCCAGTGGTTGAAAAAAAAACAAACAGATTTTCCGGGGGTGTGCGTTGGGGATTCTGGGGTGAAAAGAAGACATCCTTGGATGGTCACTATGCCCCACTGGCTGCGCTTTGCTCTCCCCCATAGAGACAGTGCAATCTGTGGGGTGCAGAGAGAGCAGAGTGGCCACTTTATTATCATGGCAAAAGAAAAGGAAAGGTGAACCATAGTGCTGCAGGGAAGGAGAGTGATGGTTTACCATGAAAGAAAAGGAAGGGAAAAATAAATACAAAATATATTAGAAAGACAATGCTGGGTTAAGTATTTCCTTGAGTTAATGGTGAAATGCAAAACCTCCTGAGTTACAGAAATGTGAAAGAAGCTCTCACCTATTTGCATTGAGCACTCTGGCTTGGAATACTATGATGTTTGGAGTTGTTGCTGATTAACTAGTACGTATAGCAGTTTTGCAGTTTTAAAAAGCAACGTGCTTTTATAATCTTCGTCCTTCTTGCTGTGGACAATACTGACCAAAAAAGTATGCACATTGCTTGTTTATACAATTGACAATGGGTATTTTTGTTTGTTTGTTCTTATTTTAGTGCTTAGAAAGAGCCATGAAGTTTGCCTTTGAAGAATTCCACCTTTGGTATCAATTTGCACTTTCTTTAATGGCTGCAGGAAAAGTAGGTTTATTTGCATATTTTGGATTGTTTGTGTGATTTTTTAAAATGGATGCTAATGCTAATACTGTTGCAGTCCTGTACATACGGATCTAACATCTAACTGGTACAGGATTACAATTGTAGCTTGATTTATCATCAGAACACTGAATGCCACATTCCTTGAATTGTATAAAAACTCAGTCTGGGTAAACTGTAACAGATTTGTTATTGGTCTTGCCACACCATAAAATGCAGCTTGATTGTTCACTTTGCTTTTTGCCATTTTCCTATGAAGTGTGGCTTAAAATTATTTTAACATGTTAAACAACATGCTAGGTGAATCCCAGCCTGAGCTGTGGTTAAAGAAAACCAATCACTAGAAGGAATTCCTCAGGTACAGATTGATTGTTTATCATAGCAGGAGTTTTCCACAGCTTCCCACAATTAAAAAAAACAACAACCTTTGTATGTTCTGTGGTTGGTCTTAAATCCAAAAGCATGTTCTTGTTAGCTGTCTTTTCCTCTGTCACATCTCTGGAATACTAATGTGATTTCAACAGTGATAATAAGTTATCTGTAACATGAAGCTTGTCCTGTGTTGGGTTCTTCTCTTTCAATATAACAAAATGGGTTAGAATTGCTGTGCTTAAATTCATTTGTTCCCTCACTAAAATATTTGTATCTCTATTCCCCTACCTATTCTTGTGGTTGAGGTGGTAGTCAATGTTCCCTCCCCCCCAAAGAAAAGAAAAGGAACAAATGCTACACTAGGAAAACAGATAGTCAAGGAAGTGGTAGTACTGTAGGCTGAAATAAGACTGTGAAGTTACTAATAATCATTTACTTACTTACTTACTTACTTACTTACTTACTTACTTACTTACTTACTTACTTACTTACTTACTTACTTACTTGATTTCTATCCCACCCTTTTAGACAAAGTTTACTCCATTTGTATTCGCAAAGGCTTTCACGGACGGGATCTAATGGTTGTTGTGGGTTTTTCGGGCTCTTTGGCCGTGTTCTGAAGGTTGTTCTTCCTAACGTTTCGACAGTCTCTGTGGCCGGCATCTTCAGAGGACAGCACTGTGCTCTGGTGTAGTTGGCTTGGGAGTGGAGTATTTATGGCTGTATTTATTGTCTACAGAAAAGACAAAAATGGCTTTTCTACAGAAAAAGACAAAAGCCTATCTCACAGCCATAAATACTGCACTCCCAAGCAAACTACACCAGAGCACAGAGTGCTGTCCTCTGAAGATGTCGGCCACAGAGACTGGCGAAACGTTAGGAAGAACAACCTTCAGAACACGGCCAAAGAGCCCAAAAAACCCACAACAATCATCTATTCCATTTCTCCATTTTGGGCCAGATCCACTGTTATATCAAATTTTTGCAAAGAAGATTTCATCCCCTACTCCCTACAAGCCTTGTACCGCTCAATAATTGTTTCTGGGGAGTCTCCTAGCCTTGCAGAGACAATTTTCAGGTCACACAGTATAGTGTTACTGTATAGTGTAGGTAGTGTCTCCTATTTCATCTGGATTCTCTTATTCCACCATAAAAGTCCACCTACCAGTTTTGGCCTTGCTTAACATGTACTACCTGTTTTTGACTGATTTTGTGCATGTCCTGTGGCAATTTCTGTGGAATTAGACACATCGCATGCGACTTGACACATTTGCTAAGTTCCTTCTGTTGCACAGTAAGCAGTAGTAGTTACTTGGTCTGAAAACTGAGTAGCCTGTTTGAAGCTGCTGATCCAGTTGAGTAATCAGACCCTTGACACTTCATTTGAAAATTGTCCAGCAGTTGTTTATTACATCTTGCAAGGAGTTAGTAGCACATTGCAAAATTCTTACTGTAATCTGCTACCCTGGTTGTCTTATCCCGAGACATGTTTTTATGCAGTCTGCTCGAGCTGTGAAAGTCTTGAAAGAGTGTATTCGATTGAAACCAGATGATCCAACAATCCCACTTCTTGCTGCCAAATTATGTATGGGATCCCTCCACTGGGTAAGTCTCTGAGTCAGTAAAAGTGAACATTTAAAGATACACAAGCAGCTGTTAACTAAATAAACTTTTTCTAAAATTCTGTGCCATTCACATGTGGGATTGCCAAAAAACTCAGGTTTCTTATAGGAGTATGAACTTGGGTTAAATAGGCAACTGATTAAAAATTACAGTTGTTATTGGAGAATACTTTTTTAAAATGTTCAGGTTTTGAACTTGCCTGTAGTTACTGTACATGCATAGCCCCTTTGTGAAATACAGTGGTGCCTCGCTTGATGAGGATAATCCTCAAGCGAAATCGCTGTAGAGCGAAATCCTCGTCAAGCAAAATAAAAAAGCCAATTGAAATGCATTGAAAACTGGTTCAGTGCGTTCCAATGGGCGAAATACCTCAGCGTCCAGCGAAGATCCTCCATAGGGCAGCCATTTTCCGATGCCTGTGGAGTGAAAAATCCGTCCTGAACACAGCGGGGAGCCATTTTGAACAGCCAGCAGCCATTTTGAAAACCTGACGATCAGCTGTTTTGATCGTCGTAATACGAAGAATCGGTTCCCGAAGCAGGGAAGCGATCATCGTAAAGCAGATTTTGCCCATTAAAACATCATTTTGCAATCACAATAGTGATCACAAAAACATCGTCGTGAAGCAGATTCATCTTCAAGCGGGGTAATCGTTAAGCAGGGCACCACTGTACATACTTTTTCTCAAACATTGTTATATACAGTGAAGGAATGAGAGTCTGTTTCCTATGTAAGTACAGGATTTTTAAAATTAGTCTAATGATATTACAGGATTTTTACACCTTCTACTCTTCCCAGCCTTTTGATGGATGGGTGGATGGATTGTTATGTATATTGGCTGAAATTCTATTGCTTAGCATAGTAAGTGCATTAGAGTAGGCTGATTAAATCAATTTGATTGATTGGCAGTTTGGTGAGTCAACTCCATAAATGCCATTGATTCAAATAGACTAAATATAGTTGCAACTTACTTTAGCACAGTAAGTAACAGTTAGAGTAGGTCCATTGGAATTTATGACACAGAAGAGTTGACTCACCAAGTCCCTATTGATTCAATGGGTCTAGTCCAGTTCACTTAAAATGGACCTCAACAGATGGGAAACCCTGACATCTGAGCGTTCAGCCTGGAGGCAGGCGTTGCATCACGGCCTCTCCCATTTTGAAGAGATTCTTGTCCAGCAGGCCGAGGCAAAGAGGAAGTCACAAAAGCAGCAAAATCAGGGAGCTGGACAGGGGACAGATTGGATTTGTCTTCAGTGTGGAAGGGATGGTCACTCTCAAATTGGTCTCCTCAGCCACACTAGACGCTGTTCCAAGTGCTCCATACGGAGCACATTACCATAGTCTTTCAAGACTGAAGGATGCCTAACCTATCAGATAGTTGAGTCATAATTTACTTTGAACTTGATGGTTCCTTGCCTGTTTGATTGATCTAGTCAGATTTTGGAGCCAGACTGTTTTTCTGTAACTGTTCTACATTTCCATTATATACCATACTATGGGATATATGTCAAATCAACAGCAATACTGACGTCTTTATCCCCCCACACACACACACACGTACAAGAAATATAGTTAATATATATGTAGTGGAGGCCTCTTTAACTGTTACACCAAGATTTGGGCCCCATCCTTTGAATGAAGCAACCATATTTTTTTGTCAGTTTTAAAGGTAAAGGTAAAGATTCCCCTTGACATTTAGTCTAGTCCTTTCCAACTAGGGCATAGTGCTCATCCCTGTTTCCAAGCCATAGAGCCAGCATTTTGTCCGAAGACAGTTTCCGTGGTCACATGGCCAGCACGACTAGACACAGAATGCCGTTACGTTCCCACCGAGGTGGTCCCTATTTATCTACTCGCATTTTTACTTGCTTTAGAACTGCTAGGCTGGCAGGAGCTGAGACAAGCGACAGGAGCTCACTCTGTCGTGTGGATTCAATCTTATGACTGCTGGTCTTCTGACCCTGCAGCACAGAGGCTTCGACGGTTTAACCCACAGCGCCAACTGGATATCTTGTTTCTGAGGGACCTCAGTGTTGTTCTTCTGGTCAAGATGTTCTTGATGATGGCTGCCTTTTTATCTCTCTATTAACTGCTCCTCTTGTATGATTTATGTTTTAATTTTTTAATTGTATTTTATAATTGTTATGTACTCTAGGGGCAATATGTGTTTAAAAAAACCAAAACCTAGATCTGTCAGCAGTCTGGGCTGATTCTGTTTTGGATTTCTGGCAGACATTAGTCAGTACTGAATCACTTCTAGGACAGGGTGGCCATCCATTAGACAGGGCAGGTTCATGCTTCTTATCTCTAGTTTCATAGAAATCTGCACTTTTGTTTATAGTTAGAAGAAGCAGAACGGTTTGCCAGAATGGTGGTTGATGCAGGAGACAAAACATCAGAGTTCAAAGCCAAAGGTTTTTTAGCCCTGGGACTGACTTACAGCCTACAAGCTACAGATGGTAAGTGGGGTACATACATTCATTTATAAGGATAATATATAACACAGAATCTACAAACATATCAAACAGTAAAAATGGTGTGTATTTGGGTTTTTAATGCAAGTTTAAAATATTAAATGTGTGTTAGGGAGCCTGTGTTTAAAGATCACTAATTAAAATTTTGTTTTTAGCTTCTTTGCGAGGGATACAAGAAGTCCTTCAACGAAAGGCTCTCCTTGCATTTCAGAGGTGAGTGGATGTTATTAATCTTTTTCATTCAGCTGTAGGTAATGAGAAACCTTATGTGCGTTTTTAAAAAGGAGATATTTATAAATGATTATGTAATATGGATTTTACATCTGGGAGTCTTTCTTGCACGAGTACAGAACATATTGCATTAACATGTGCTTCATCAAGTAGTGCTGGCAAATCCAGTCTGATTCCTAAGGATTTCCCCTTATTTCATTATTAAAGATACTTTTGTTATCAGCTAGTAGAGAATACCATTTGTTCAACATCTGTTAAAAGAACTGTTCTTTGTCTGAATTCTCATTTTCTCCTTCTAAAAGAAAACACAGCTCTGAATACCAGAGGCTGGTAAAGAATATGCAGTATGGATGCCATTAGATTAGTTTTGCTACAAGCATTATAAACTTGTTCAGGGGCTTTTATCCTCAAAACAGTTGTGGGAAAGTACTCTGACTTCACCATGACACACAGGTGGATCATGATTTTTCACAAGTACTAAGTATGAAGGTTGAAATAACATATTAGCTTTAATAGAGCTGTGCTTTCAGTTACCAAGGATTCTTGAAACATGGGGTTACATACAGTTCTCGCCTAGCTTCTTAGTGATTGAGAAATAATTATCTTTCACCATAACTGGAAAAAAAATCATAAGAGAGCCTTCTCTCACAGTTCTAAACCTGATGAACATAAAACTAAAAAGAAAAGAATTATTCTAACAAAAAGAGGATCCAAGAGGAATAATATACAACAATGTAAGGGTTAGGTAGTGACAGATGTCACTTTCTTGGGCTCCATGATCACTGCAGATGGTGACGGCAGCCACAAAATTAAAAGATGCCTGCTTCTGGGGAGGAAAGCAATGATAAACCTAGAAAGCATCTTAAAAAGCAGGGACATCACCTTGCTGACAAAGGTCCGCATAGTCAAAGCTATGGTTTTTCCAGAAGCGATGTATGGAAGTGAGAGCTGGACCATAAAGAAGGCTGACCGCCGAAGAATTGATGCTTTTCAATTGTGGTGCTGGAGGAGACTCTTGAGAGTCCCCTGGAATGCAAGGAGATCAAACCTATCCATTTTGAAGGAAATCAACCTTGAGTGCTCACTGGAGGGACAGATCCTGAAGTTGAGGCTCCAGTACTTTGGCCATCTCATGAGAAGACTCCCTGGAAAAGACCCTGATGTTGGGAAAGTGTGAAGGCAAGAAGAGAAGGGGATGATAGGGGACGAGATGGATGGACAGTATCATTGAAGTTACCAATATGAATTTGACCAAAACTCCAGGAGAAGACTCCCTTGAAAAGACCCTGATGTTGAGAAAGTGTGAAGGCAAGAGGAGAAGGGGACGACAGGGGACGAGATGGATGGACAGTATCATTGAACCTACCAACATGAATTTGACCCAACTCCGGGAGGCAGTGGAAGACAGGAGGGCCTGGCATGCTGTGGTCCATGGGGTCACGAAGAGTCAGACATGACTTAACAACTAAACAACAACAAAGGGTTAGGTTAATTACTGAAAGTATGGGCTCCATTAGTCTCTAAAAATACTTACCATCAGACCCTCAGGATATCTGATTCTGAGACTTGTAAGTGCTACAAGATCCATGACTTCATGTACAGTAGATATGTGAGCACTTGCTGTCTAGTGGTAAAGCTGGTGGAGGAAGGTGCTGTTGATTTGGTGTCTTTTTTAATAACTCCTGTCTGGGTGTAGTGAAATTGGGAAGTTTGTGCGTTTCAGAATAAAAGGGAACAAATTGTTTGTAGCATGTTTATGTTTGTATTGTATAGTATTAGCTCTGTAGGAAATAACCTTTTCCTCAGTTGTCCATACAGGCATAAGCTTGTGACCCATTTGGCTGTTGACCTGTATTATTATGTTACATTAAGTTATATTCTTACAACAAGGAAGCTGAATGTTGTAGTTTTTCAGTGCTGGGCAACAGATGACCTAAAAATGTATTGCAAATCTATAATGGTAACTTTGCTGGGAGGTAATGGATAAATAAAAATGCCTTTTCACTCTTAATTCACCTTTGGTTTTCTATTAGAGCATCCCCAGGCAGGGCTCCCTCTAAGGTGTGCAGTTGCACGTGTCAGCATGACTCTGCCCATTCCATGCAGGGATTCTCCTCTTCCACACACCCACAGTGATAGTTTCCAGCTCCTTTGGTTCCAGTTGCAATGGAACCCCATGCCGTGGGGTAGAGTCACACATGCGGTGGGAGCAGAGTCGTGTGCACGAGAGGCAGAGCCCTGCCCAGTGGGGCAGAACATTCAAGGGAACGTTGACCCCCAGTATTATTATAGTGTTTCTTCCTAATTTTTCAACATCTGTTATTTTTTTAAAAACTGTGAGTAGGATAATCTTATGAGATAATGCTAGGTAATTCAAGAATTAGAGCTGGCCGGCTCTTCAAGCTCAGTGCAGAATTCTGCTAGTGTATGAGTTATCTGTGAAATGGAAATGGTGCTGGCTTTCAAAGTAAGGTCTTTCCCAGGGTGCTGCAATACAACTGGCAATAGCAGAGGAAGAGCTACACATTTAAAGTGTACTGAAGCACTGAATATCTTTAAATGTTTTTCAGGGCACATACATTGTCTCCAACTGATCACCTGGCTGCATTTTACCTAGCTCTGCAGTTTGCCATATCCCGGCAGGTTAGTTTAAACATTACATGTTTTTATAAGGTGTGTTGATTATGGCGGTAACTAAACAGCTGATTTACCTTTGTTTTCTACCATATGTTAAGGTATCTGTTCAAAAGCTGCACATTAACAAGTGTGCATTTATGTATCTCCTTAGAATAAAAAGGTAAAGGTAAAGGTTTCCCTTGATAATTTTTGTCCAGTCGTGTTCGACTCTAGGGGGCGGTGCTCATCCCCGTTTCCAAGCCATAGAGCCAGCGTTTGTCCGAAGACAATCTTCCGTGGTCACATGGCCAGTGCGACTTAGACACGGAACGCTGTTACCTTCCCACCGAAGTGGTCCCTATTTATCTACTTGCATTTGCATGCTTTCAAACTGCTAGGTTGGTGGGAGCTGGGACAAGCGACGGGAGCTCACTCCGTCGCGTGGATTCGATCTTACGACTGCTTGGTCTTCTGACCCTGCAGCACAGGCTTCTGTGGTTTAGCCCGCAGCGCCACCACGTCCCTCTATCTTCTTAGAATACCTCGGCGGTTTCAAAATGGCTGCCTGGTGAAAAACACGTCCGCCCGCTGTTTTCTGGCACGGATTCCTCGCTGCACGAGCAACGAAAATGGCCGCACTATGGAGAATCTTCGCTGGATGGTGAGTTTTAAGCCCCTAGGAACACATTAATTGGGTTTTAATGCGCTTCTATGGACTTTTTAAAATCGCATGGCGACGTTTTCATTCGACAGTGATTTTTTCAGAACGAATTAACGTCGTCTTGTGAGGCACCACTGTATTAGAAGAATGATAAAGAATGAATATGAGCACTAATCAGTACAGCTATTCTTTATACATTCTTATATCTCCTTAGAATACGTCTACAAAATATAAGAATGTATAAAGAATAGCTGTATTGATTAGTGGTCATATTCATTCTTTATCATTCTTCTAATACAGTGGTGCCTCGCACAATGACGTTAATTCGTTCCGAAAAAATCACTGTTGAATGAAAACGTCGCCATGCGATTTACAAAAGTCCATAGAAATGCATTAAAACCCAATTAATGTGTTCCTAGGGGCTTAAAATTCACTGTCCAGCGAAGATTCTCCATAGCGCGGCCATTTTCGCTGCTCGTGCAGCGAGGAATCCGTGCCAGAAAACAGCGGGCGGCCGTGTTTTTCACCCGGCAGCCATTTTGAAACCGCCGATCAGCTGGCCGAAAATCATCACTTTGTGATAATTGGTTAGCGAAACGGGACCGATCATCACAAAGCGAAATTCCCCCATAGGGAACATTGTTTTGCAATCGCTTTTGCGATCGCAAAATCTTCGTCGTGATGCGATTTCGTCATCAAATGGAGCGCTCGTAATGCGAGGCACCACTGTACAATGGATCAAGAGAGAAAATTTGCAAGTGGCTTTTCTCCAGGAATCAAAGGTCTGTTACTGAGAGAGAGAGAGAGAGAGCATGCAAATTACAATCCAGGTGTGTTAAGACTTCATTTCACATTTGTCCTTCTCTGCCCACCTCCATACCTGACCTACATCTCCAAATGAATTCTAGTGCCATTTTCTTTGTTGCTTATCAGTGTTTACCATTCTGCTGGATGGCTTTCTAATGCTGGATTAGAAACATTGGAACATTGGAAGCTTCCATGCCGTTTGTTGAAGAAAATGTATTAACAGGACGGGAGTAAAGAAATTATGTGGACCTTCATGGCCATAAATGGCAATGGTGTTCTGATGCACTTATTGCTATGGCAAGTGCTGGAACCACTGAATGGCTCCATCTGCTGTAGAAGTAGTGAGCACCATTCATATCACTATTTATAATATCAGGCTCCTCCCCAACTTTGTTTTGGATCTGGAAGCACTCCAAATTGCACTTGATCTCAGAAAGAAGACCTCACTGCTACTGTGGATGAGTGACAAGACCAGCCAAATTGTTGACCATTCAGTAATTAAATTATTCAGATTTATTCAGGCTTCTGGGCGGGATAGTTCAGAGAGCTAGTTACCTGGCTACAGAACCAAAGGTCAGGAGGTCATTTCCTCACTATGCCTTGCTGAAGAGCCATCCTGTGTAGACTTGGGGACGCTGCATGGTCCCAGAGCGCCCCCAGAAGAAGTGTGTGGTAAACCACTTTTGACTGATACCTAGGAAACACTGGAAATGGCACCATGAGTCAAAATTGACTTGGCAACATGTAACTATTTTCTCTCATTAGCTGAGCAATATGTAAGTTACACAAATATGTAAGTTTGATTTAATGGAAATAAAATCTTTTTACATTGCAAGAATCTTGATTTCTCTTTTCATTTCTTGCTTTTTGAAAATTTTGACCTGTTTTCTTTTTCCAAACAAAGATACAATTTTAAAATTCATTTTAGAAAACTGATTTGAACAGTTTGTATTAATTCATGCACTTTGGAAGGAAAAACAGCTAGATATTTTTGAAAAACAAGAAATATATTCTAGACACACATCCTTGATATTTTACTACATTATTACCTATATGAGCCAAAAAACCTCAATTGGATTTTGGCCATTATAGAGAAAAGTACATACACACATTGTGTATATGCATATATAAACTGACTGAAATCCAGTTGTAAGTTTCAACTAGAGTACGCCCATTGAATCAATGGGGATTTAATGGGTCAGGTTTTAAGTTCAGTTGATTCAATGGGCTTAATCTAGTTGCAATTTACAACTGGATTTCAGCCAGCTTGCTCTCAGATAAGTGCTCTTCCTTCTCATTTTTTCATAATCTACACATTATAACAAAATTATTCTAGGAAGTACATTTGTGGTAATAACTCCTTTCAGTTTTCTTCCCAAATAGATACCAGAAGCTTTGGGTTATGTTCGTCAAGCTCTACAGCTTCAAGGCGATGATGCCAACTCCTTGCATCTCCTTGCCCTGTTGCTGTCAGCACAGAAACACTACCATGATGCTCTGAATATCATTGATATGGCCTTGAGTGAATACCCAGAAAACTTTATGTGAGTAATTCTTGTCATTTCCTTGCATCTGGCTGCTCAGTGTTATTGAACTTTTTGTCACTGAATTCTTTCTTTCTTTCTTTCTTTCTTTCTTTCTTTCTTTCTTTCTTTCTTTCTTTCTTTCTTTCTTTCTTTCTTTCTTTCTTTCTTTCTTTCTTTCTTTTTCTTTCTTTCCTTCCTTCCTTCCTTCCTTCCTTCCTTCCTTCCTTCCTTTCTTTTCTTTCTCTTTTTTGCTTCCTTGTTTCTTCCCCCACTTTGCCTTCCTAATTCATATCAAATCAAGTATGTGTCTTATATGCGACCCCATAGCATGCAAAGCACTCGGTGGTCAGCTTACAGTTTAGTTATGCAGACTATATACTCAATTTACTGACAGTGGAAGCCTGAGTGGACCTTGACCTGGCTACCTGAGCTTGTTAGAATCAAACTCAGGTTGTGAGCAGAGTCTTGATTGCAGTGTTGCAGTTTAACCACTGCATCACAAGGCTTCTATATACTGTCTCTTTTCTAGACATTAATTTATATAGGGCTGATACCAGGGTCCAAGACCTCTTCTAAGTGCCCTCTACTTGAGACTAGGCTAGTCATTACAAGAGAGACTATACGTATTTTACATGCTGATGCCTTTTCTATGTAATGCCTTTTCCAGAGGGATCTTGTCATCATTGTGTTAAGACTTACTTAGTTTACCATGTATTTTTAAGAACTGGGTTTAATGCTTTTTTCCCTGTTGGATTTACCATGGGTTTATAAGTTTTCACTGTTTTAACCTTCTGCTACTAGTTGTATTTTTTATATGTTGCTTTTAGCATTATTGTTTGCATTTTATGTTTTCAGCATGTTATCAATTTATTATGTGCTGCCCAGAGAATTATATTTATGGTTACTGGGTTGCTTCAAAATAAAATAAATTAATAAATAAAATGCCAGGTAAAATAATAATGAAGTAATGGTAACCTCGTTCTACTAATTTTATTTTTAAAGGGAATTTCATAATCTCTGCTTGCTGAACTGTTGTGTTTGTAGCATAATTTAGCTTGCCATTCTGTTCCTTGTGTCTGGGTCAATAATAGGGAATAAAGAGCTGTATTAACGGAAGTGGAAATAACACGTGAGGTGAAGATAACATGCATTGAGGAAAACTGTTTTTCATGTTGGTCACAAAATGACACTGGTTCCAAATATTTTGTAAAAAGAATTGGTGTTGCATAATGGCAGCTTGCATGAGTTGTATATAGGAAGTCCATGATTCAAATTTCAGCTTCACAGTGAATATCCATTGATAAATGCAGATGACTTTCACACCATCTTTCCCAGTCTGGAGGGTGCCAATGAACACCAGTCTTCCTTAAAGAATGCTCTACTCATTACAAGATAATATATGTCAGTGGTTCTTAACCTTTGCTACTCGGATGTTTTTGAACTGCAACTCCCAGAAACCCCAGCTAGCACAGTTGGTGGTGAAGGCTTCTGGGAGTTGCAGTCCAAAACTCCTGAGTAACCTAAGGTTAAGAACCAGTGATATATGTGACACACTTTGATTGCTGATGAAAAAGCAAAACTCGTTGATAGTGTCATTATTAAAATAAGTTAAACATTGAGTTGACTGATAACTTTTCCTTTGATCTACTTGCAAATAAACAATATTTTGACTTGGGAATTCTGAGCTAGATACAGTACAGTGGTGCCTCGCTTAGCGATGTTAATTCGTGCAGAAAAAATCGCTGCTAAGCGATAACATCACTAAGCGAAAATAAAAAGCCCATAGAAATGCATTAAAACACAATTAATGCATTCCTATGGGCTTAAAACTCACCTTTAAGTGAAAATCCTCCATAGCGCCGCCATTTTCGGTGCCTCTAAAGTGAGGAATCTGTGCCTGAAAACAGCGGGCAGCCATTTTGTTTACCCGGCGGCCATTTTGAAACCGCCGATCAGCTGGCCGAAAATGGGGGCTTTGCGATGATCACTTCCCTGCGATCATCACAAAGCAAAATTTCCCCATAGGGACCATCGCAAAGCGATTGCTTTTGCGATCACAAAAACAGCGTCACTAAGCGCTTTCATCGCTATACGGAGCAATCGCTATGCAAGGCACCACTGTATTTGCTTGCAAACAGTGTAAACACTATACTGGCTGATTGCCACCAAATAGCTACGAAAGAATAGGGAGGGATGCAGTATTTAGGGAAAAGTCTGGGCAGAAATTCCTTAATATTTTACCCCTCATTATTTCCCCCTTGCAATTCTCTCCCCAGCTACACCTCTCCTAGATGGATTTCCCTGACCTCTAGTTGCCATTTTAAAAAGGAAGGGGCAGACTATTAGTGGAGCTACAATTTCCATTGCCCCTCATAGTTGTGGTAAAGAATGACAGGAGGTGTAGTCTGGAAAAATTGGAAGGTCACAGTTGGCCCACCTCTGACAGAGGAAAATATAGGGAAGTACCAAGGAAACAGTACTCAACTGCTCTTCTGATAGGGAAAATGCTTTCTTCTTTTGCTACCTTGAAGTTGCTTAGGAACTAGGGTTGCAGATATGTATTTATTATCAAGGACCTAGTTTATCCCCAAGGCCACAGTCTTTTCAGCATGAACTCCTAAACCAAGTTCCTTGTTATATTCTGACAATATGCTACATTTTAAACATTCCTGTCTTCATTGCGTTTCGGATAGATTAAAAGAAAACTTGCTCAAAGTAAGTGTTGGCCAGTTAATTACAGTGGATCCTCGACTTACAGAATTAATCTGTATTGGAACAGTAGCTACAGGTCGAAAAGTCCGTAGGTCGAAGATCCATTTCCCATAGGAATGCATTGAAAACCATTTAATCCGTTGGAGGCAAAGAAAAAAAATCCCAGGCTTCCAAAGCTGCACCCACTCTCCTCTGTCTCCCCTCCCTGGTGCCCTCTGCCTTCTGTCCCTGTGTGGACAGAAGGCAGAGGGCAGCGGGTGTAGCTTTGGAAGCTGGGGAAGCCGAAATCCACTCCGTGCCTGCTGCTGGCTTTCTGAGCTGCTCCACCCCCGCTGCCGGCTTTCGGCTTTCCAGGCTTCAAAACCCCCTCTGCTGCCCTCTGTCTCCCATCCCTGGTACCCACAGGGATAGAAGGCAGAGGGCAACAGGGACGGGAGACAGGGATGGAGAAGGGAGTTGTGAAGCTCGGGAAGCCAAAAGCCAGCGGGGGGGGGGGGAGCAGCTCAGAAAGCCGGCAGGGGCGCGGAGTGGATTTTGGCTTTCCGAGCTTCACAACCCACTTTGCTGTCCCTGTCTCCCATCCCTGGTTCCCTCTGCCTTCTGTCCCCACAGGGACAGAAGGCACAGGGCACCAGGGACTGGAGACAGGGATAGAGAAGGGAGTTGTGAAGCTCGGGAAGCCGAAAGCCAGCAGCGGGGGTGGAGCTACTCGGAAAGCCGGCAGCAGGCACCTCCAAAGCACTATTGGCAGCGAGGGGGTCCTTCAAGAGGCCTCCCATGGTGGCGGGGAAGGCATCCGGAGGTCCTCCCCCCCACACCGCTGCTGCTGGGAGCCGCACCACATCGGGCAATCGCAGCCATGCTCGGACTCCTGGATAGTCCAGGAGTCCAAGCATGGCTAGGATCGCCCAGCGCGGCGCGGCTCCCAGCGGCGGCGGCGGTGGACCTCAAGATGCCTTCCAGGGCTTCTCCGCCGCCATGGGAGGCATCTCGGAGGTCCCCCTCCGCCGCCGATAGTTACTCCGAAGCACTATCTGAGGTGGGGGGGACCTCCGAGATGCCTCCCATGACGCCAGAGAAGCCCTGGAAGGCATCTGGAGGTACGGCCTACGGACTGGAAGGGGGAGGCGGGGAAAGCGCCAAGCTTTCCCTGCCTCCCCCTTCTGGTCCGTAGGTCGATTCTCCGGCCGCAAGTCGAAGTGAAAATTTGCGGCCGGAGAAGTACGTAGGTCAAAAAGTACGTAAGTGTAGTCGACCGTAAGTCGAGACTCCACTGTAGTTTGTCACATCTTGATTATGTTCTCAAGCTCATTTTGGTCCTTCCAGGTGTTTAGTTCATTTTCGAAGGTCCTTGATGTCTTATGCCATTTTAAATTGTAACTGAGGGCTTGTCCAGATGAGCCCAGTTTCAAAAACAAATGAACAAATGTGCTAAAGGAGACCAGAACTTCCTGGCATTTGGTCTGGGCTGCACTGGAAAGCCAATTTTTGTAAGATTCTTCAATTTCTTTGCTGTAGCTTTGTCTCTGGATTTTTTTTAAAAAAAAATGCTTTAAATCAGGGGTCTCCAACCTTTCACATTCCCTGGGCCACATTAGATGAAAATTTGGTTTGGGCCGCACATAAAATAAAATAACAGTAACAATACCTGATCATCATTTTAAAAAAACCAAAAAAACGGGGCGAGTGATTTAGAAGTTTGCAAGACAGCTCTTCGTAACCCTTTTCACACTTTTTTTCTGTTCTGAAACCGTCCTGATTACTCACACCAAAGTCATGCTTTTGCCTTGATACAGAGGCTGGAAAGCTAGGACAAAGGAGGACATATTGAATGTTTCATTTGAATCGTTCCAGATTAAACCCACAATCAATACAATTTTATTACAATAGCTGCCAATAAATGTCTCTTAGCGAACTAACCAAAAAACAGTCATGTTAAAAAATAAAAATAAATTCAACTGAGGCTTTTTTTTTCAAAATACTGGAGTGGGCAGGCAGGTGGGGGTGGGGAAAGCCAGGGGGAAGAAGGTCCTTCCACCTCTCCCCCTCCCACCCAAAATTATAACATAAAATATACAAAAGCCTGACATTTTAAAGATGTTTATCTTTGCCTGCCTGACGGAGGACATTAGGCTAAAAAGGAGGACATGTCCTCGTTTTGCCTGACATCTGGCAACCCTATCCCCCACTGGGCTCCCGTTTCCTGCTGCCGTGTCCCTTCATGCTGCTGACTTCTCAGCCTGCCTGGAAAGCTAGCAGCATGGAGCAACCCTGCGGCTTGGAGACAGAGCCCGGGAAATTCAAATGCCCTCCCCCCGCTGGGCTCCCGTTTCCTGCTGCCATGTCTCTCTGTGCTGCTGGCTTCCGAAGTAGAAACTCTGAAGTTTCTACTTACACTCAGCTGAAGGCGGCAACCACAGTTGCGTCGGTCTCCCCTCTGGACTCCGACCTGCAGCGGGCTGCCTTTCCCCCCGCTCGGCTGGAAAACCCAAAGCCCGGCAACTGGATGGATGAACTGCCGGGCTGACTTCCTCCCTCACTCTGAGCAGCAACACCATCGAGCAGCTCGGCTACCCGCTTTCCCCCCAGACGCTGAGTTGGCTGTTGCGCTGCGGGACGGATTTTGCGCTAAGGCTCCAGAGTTTGAGGCTGGCTTTTTCCCGCCCGACACACAAACACTTCGCGGGCGGGCAGGCAGCTCCTCCCTCTCTGCCTTCCCCTTGCTCTGTCTTTTCAGCTCTTTTTTGCTTCCTCGCTCACCCACTCACACACTTTCCTCTTCGCTAGGATAGAGGCCAGGTAGCAGAACTGGAATGCTAGCACAGCATTGTGGGAGGTGCGGACCTTCACTGGGCTGCATAAGGAGCCGACCTGGGCTGCATGCGGCCCCTGGGCTGCGGGTTGGACAATCCTGCTTTAAATGTTTCCAAACTGGAAGCCTCTGATGTGGAAATTAACTCTCCGTAGGAAGCACTGAAGAATTAAGCTCTACCTCCCACAATAAAGACTGGTACAAAATAGGGAAAGAATAAAAATAAACACAGAAGGGCAAGGGCAAAAGCACCAGTCATATTAGATGAGGCCTTTTATCATCTGGACTAACATAAATGTTTTCTTAGCTCTCTTAACTTCCTGTATGTGCTGCTGTATCCTCTGATTTGATTGAAGATAGAAGGAAATTGAAAGAGTAAGTCCGATGCCCCACTTGACAGTGAATGCTTGCATCTTCTCATTTGCAAAAGATGGGCCATCGTCATGTAAAGAAAGCATACAGTAAATCTGTTGGAGAGCATTTATTGTATCATCTGCTGTAATCTTCTTTTGTGGACATGCTATGGTAGATCCAGTTGCAGCATCTATGGCTATTAATAGATATTTATATCCGTGTGAACTAGGTAAACGCCCCACGTGATCAGTGTGTACAATTTCTAAACCTGGCAGTTTTCCTTCAGAAGAAATAGGAAGGTGTGAGCGTTGAGGCATTGTTGGCAGATTAGACATACTCTTACTTACAGTCTTATTTTAATTTAGGCCACCAATGTGTGCCATCTTTTAAGTGTAAGGTAGAGAATACATCAAGTATTGTCTTTTCTGAAGGACATTTGTATGTATCTTCTCCATCTTCCTTCTATACATGGATAGAGTCACTACTCAAGGAAATAAGTAAAAGTTATTTGATATACAGGAACTTTTCCCCCTTCCAGCACTGAATTCTAAGACATAACTGTAGATCTTCTGGTTACACATCTTATGGATTTTGAAGAAGACCCACCTTTCTCTTGCTAACACAACCCATATGTTGAATCAAGGACTTCTGGTGAACCTTTGTTCCATCTGGACAAGCCCTAAGATTATTTCCACATACGCAGATTGAGAATATACTAAGCTTGAACATAGAGTCTTATGGATGTGGCCACAGAAACAACCTTGTGCCACATGCAGTTTCCAGGCTTTACTCAAGAGTTTCAGTCCTTAATAATGGGAAATTTTTGTATACTTGATCACTCTGAACAGTTGAACTGTTAGACACATACATTTAGACAGTTGAACTGCATTTCTGATATGATTGATAACCACGCACTATGACAGGAGCACTACCTAAATATCCCCAGAGAGTTAGTTCTCTTTCATACAATTTTTTCCAATTTACAGCACAAAATCTTCAATTAAAAAAAAAACACCTGTTCAGTAAGCAAAATAAAGTGTTGCATTATTCAAGGATGCTTTCTTCAGGGCTTTAATTGTTCTCTTTTCACTGCTTATAAAGCTTAAGAGGAACTCCGTCAGGCAAGGTCTTTAAAAGTTTGTTTCGTTTAGTCGTTTAGTCGTGTCCGATTCTTCGTGGCCCCATGGACCATAGCACGCCAGGCCCTCCTATCTTCCACTGCCTCCCGGAGTTGGGTCAGATTCATGTTGGTTGCTTAGGTGACACTGTCCAACCATCTCATCCTCTGTCATCCCCTTCTCCTCTTGCCTTCACACTTTCCCAACATTAAGGTCTTTTCCAGGGAATGGTCCTTCAACTTACGAACTTTTCAATGTACGAACGTCGTTCCAAAATGGATTACGTTTGTACTATCGCTACCCTATTAACTCTGTGTAATAGTGATCTTTAATACTATAACTGTAACTTTTTAAGCTGATTCTCATTCCCTCTGTCGAAAGAACACTGCAAGCATCCAATATTACTTGTTACATGGAGGCATGTTTCCTGATGTATTATAATTCTTTAATTTCTTGTTTTCTGTCTCAGATTGCTCTTTTCAAAAGTCAAATTGGAATGCCTCTGCAGGGGCCCGGATGAAGCACTCCTTACCTGTAAACACATGTTGCAGATCTGGAAATCCTGTTACAACCTAACTAATCCCAGGTAAGACAATATGGGACCAACAATGTACATTACCTGATTAATGCAAAAGAAAAGTCTTGTAAACCTAATTGGTTTTTGGCAAATAATGTTAATCTAGTTTATATTTAGTATGAGTTTTAAAAACACTTCTTTTTCCTTCTGAGGTATGATGGAGGTGAGCAGGGGTATCATATGTATGACCTAATTTCTATATTTTAAGATATAAAATCTGAACTATTCAGAACTGACTAAAGTCTTAATGTTTACTGCCAAAGCTGATATGTTCAGTTAGAGTAGCTGTAGGAAAAAAACACAAAAGTTGTCTTCAGTACTTCGGAAGGTGGTGAGAACTCTCTGCGGGATGGATGTTAGCTTCATAATCAGAAGCAGTTTTTCGTTTCGAGGTAAAAGATGTTTATATTATATTTTACTCCAATGTAGTAAGTTGTAAATGTGTGATTGGAAGCTAATCACTGTGCAGCAGGACTGCCCTATCTGTGGGATCAGTATCTAATGATTCACTTCTCCACTGTCTGAAAATCCTAAATAACTCCCCCGCCCGCCCCCCGAAATACCTATTTATATGTATTTCCAGGTATATTAACCAGAACTGGCTGCTAGAGGAAACCAGAGACCTTGCAATGTATAGCATCCATATTTCTGCATTTTTCAGCATCTGAGGTGGGGGGACACTTGGAACTGATCCCCTGTGGATACTATGTTCCAGTATTTCCTTTGCAAGTTAATTTTGCAGCCATGACAAAGGAGTGTACCTCTGTGGTAGATCATGTTTTATTTATGAAGATGGCATCTCATATAGTTTGGCCCTACAATATTGATGGGCAGTGTGAAACCTATGGAGGTCATGCACTCTCCTTCTGACCCAGTTTTGGAGCCCTTAGAACTTCCAACCTCATCCAATTAAAAAAAAAAAGGAAAGAAGGAAAACACTCTTGGAGACGTATGTTCAGGAGCGCCTCTCCTTAATGTCATCTGCCTAACCCACAAGATCATCCCAGTCAAGGCTGCTCCAGGTGACCACCCCAAGGGAGGCCCATAAATCCTCTACGAAAGGTAGGGCCTTCTTCACGGTGGGTCCAACTTGATGGAACCAACTTCAGGAGGAGCTCCACCTAGCCTCCTCCCTGTATATTTTTAAAAAGCAATTAAAAGCATTGCTTTTCAGGGAGGCTTTCCACACTGACCCCAGGTGACCACCTTCTATCCTTTTTTTCTTTCCCCTCCTCTTCTTCTCTCCCCTTTTTTTCCTCCATCCAATTTGGGAATTAGTCGGTGCCATCTGGTTTCTTAGGGTTATTGTTGCTGGTTTTAATGTTTCCACTTTTATTTTTATTTTCTAATATATGTGTTGTCACCCTCCCAGAGTAGTACTGTGACACTAATGAGAGCGGCTAAATCAATCAATCAATCAATCAATCAATCAATCAATCAATCAATCAATCAATCAATCAATCAATCAATCAATCAATCAATCAATCCCCAGTTTTATGAAACTGAAAGTATATCTGGTTTTGTTGGAAGAACAGTCAATATGTGAAAGCTTGTCCAGCTTGTATCTAAAGTATGTGAAATACATTTTGTACCACAATCCTTTGCTAGTCAGAACCACCTTTACTATTACTTCAGTACAAATAAATGGAGATTCTAACTGGCTTTAGTTAAAAAGCTATAGAATCAAAAGTTTAATCAAGCTTTTCTTGGCAATATGAGAGTTTTAATAATGGAAGGTCTTCTTTTGTTGCTAGCTATATTTATCCTAACTTCCAATCAAGTATGTTTTTTTAAATTCGTAAAACTCAGATTGCATCCACATGTAAACTGAAGGGTCCCTGTGAAGTTATGGTTTAAAAGGAAGTGCAAAGATAGAGCAAGACTGCACCGTAGCATTTCAGAATAGTAATCCGTCCCATGAGACACAATCAGCAACAAGTTATTTCATGTAGTGTATCACATTTCTCTTTTCACATTCTCTGAGAGCTATTCTGTAACAGTTCTTGTCCTGCTGGGAGTTAACCGCCTTCATGTGGTGCTCTCTTGATGTCAGCTGAGATCTGCCTTGCGGTTAATGTTTGTTCATACATCTTCCTCAACAGGAGTACTGTTAGCAGCCTTGCTAGATGTCAGTCACTGCTAGCCATAATTCCTTTGATTGACTAATACAATTGATA
Organism: Pogona vitticeps; assembly: GCF_051106095.1. Classification (NCBI taxonomy): domain Eukaryota; kingdom Metazoa; phylum Chordata; class Lepidosauria; order Squamata; family Agamidae; genus Pogona; species Pogona vitticeps. The sequence goes on along the minus strand of NC_135783.1, from coordinate 330,444,639 downwards.
GGTCACTAAAGAATTTTAGACGATTTAGACTTTAGTATATAAACCCTAGTGTTGCATACAGAACCCTTTAGCTTGCAGTCAGAGTCTTCAGAAGGAGCTTGGGGAAAACAGAGGCACTTCTTTGAATGCTGAATCATTTTTCTCCCACAGTCACTTCTACCCCAGCAAGTGGTCAATTCCACGAGTTGAAGTGATTTCACCATTATTAAATTATTAAATATTAACCCAGGTTAAAATTAAGTGGGGAGGAAGAAGCTCAGGGACGACACATGCTTCCAGGTGAAGCTATATTTGTGAAATTTTATGGGGGGGGTGCTGATTATGTTTTCTACATGTAATCTTTCCATATATTCCAGAATTAACAACAACAAAAGCAACAGTAACAACGTATTTTCAGTCTTCAATTATCTCACATTTTATATATAACTTTTAGTTATGATAAAATACTTACAGGAGTATGTTTTAAATTAAGCACTCCAATTTATTATTATTTTTAAGTGAGATTTCCAAAAGTGTAAGATACAGTCCTCTAATTACTGGTACATCCATAAAAGAAAATGTTTATTTCACTCATACCTAAGCCTATAATGTATGTCTTCATGGAGTCATTGCTCAAAGTTGGAGTTTACTGATAGTATCAAAAGGCTCTCAAGCAGCACTCTTTCATCTTGAGACACGTTTTGAACCTGTTTCCCTCTTCTGTTGTTGGTGAAACGCTCTGCTTATCTGAATTTCCAGAGTGCTGATCAGAATTTCCGGAATGCTGATTTGAGTGCCATGCTAGCAGTTTTATTTTACACTTAATTTCAGCCTGCTATCTGTGCGCACACAACTGCAGTAATATGTTTCTACCATCAGCATTTGTACTTAATGTTGGAACAGGACTGATTCATGTTCTGTCATCCCTTTACCAATGAGCATTACGGAGTCATACCTAAAATTTATTTTTTGTAATGATTATACTAGGCCATGATGTGAATGTTTGACTTGTTCTGTAGCAGTAAAGTTATATATGATGTTAGAAGGGAACATATATAGTTTTTGAATGGCATAATGGGATAACTGTCCTGTTAGCTCTCTGTTTCTACTAGTTTGGATGTAATTGTTACTATAGTTCTTTTTTTAATTCAACCCTAAATTTTTGACAGAAAAGCTTCAGAAACTCAGTTATTAGAAATCAAGCAACATTTAATGCCTTAACTATGACAGCAATAAAGGAGATTTGCAGACACATAAGGAATTAGTTTTGCTGGATCATGTGTATAAAGTAGTCATGATGATGTCTGTTTGTCCAGTGCTGAGATGTTTTTGTGCATATGTATTCCTATGAAGTGAATTTGCAAAAATATTTTTTTAAAAAATCAAATCTTAAAAAGAAGCCTACCCATAAATATATCAGAATAATACAAAGTAAAGAAAACAAATATAGTTTGTGCATTACTTAAATAAATTCTAGAGCAGGAGTCTCAAACATGCAGCCTGGGGGCCATTTGCAGCCCGCCAGATGATAGTTTGTGGCCCCTGCCTTGCCCCCCCCCGAAGCACCCATGCATCCTCTGCTGTCAAGAGTAAAAAAAATCATCACCTCTCTAGCCGGCTCTCTCCCAAGACAGGGCCTCTTGCACCCTCCATCCGGAACTGCAGCCTGCCAGTCGGCCCACCTGTCTGCTGGCTGGCAGGCTGCAGTTCTGGATGGAAGGTGCAAGAGGCACTGTCTTGGGGGAGAGCCAGCAAGTGAGGTGTGCTGCCAGCCCTTTTCCCTGAGCCACCGCCGAGCGATGCCTGAGAGCAGAGCTCGCTCCCGGCCCGTCCTCAAAGAGCGCCTCCAAGCCACCAACAGCAGCTGCCGCTGCTGCCTCTTCCAGGGAAGTGGCTCTCTGGCTCTCTTTCTCTCTTGGCACCCCCAGCACCATCCCTGCCAGCAGCCACCTCAGCACCCAGCAGTGCTTCCTCCTCCTCTTCCTGCTTCAGCTGCCTTGGCTCTGGAGGTTGCCTGGGCTTGCCTCACAAAGTTTGCTCCTCTGTCGTGGTGGGGGTAGCTGCTGCTGCTGAGTGCGCCTTTTTTTGAGGAGGCCCTCAGAGGAAGGTTGCCGGACCTCGTGTGTGTGTGGCCATGAGGGCTCGCCCTCCTCCTCCTTGGAGCCCCTGCAAGGCGAAGGAAACTCCTGAGTGGCTTCCTCGGGCTCTTGGTGGAAAATCTGATGCGGCCCAGCCTCACCCAGACTCTGCCTCCAGCGGCCCCCAGGTAAATTGAGTTTGAGACCCCTGTTCTAGAGACAGTGGTCCAGTATAGGCAGGCAGTGCTTTCCCTCTTCTTTCTCAGTCCAAAGTAAGCTATTGGAGCTTCTTCCTCTTTAATGCAGATCAGATGTCCCTGTTATATCTGAATTTGAAGAGTTATGCTTTGCTTGAACTCAAGTTAATGAAAATAAGCCTGGACCAAATCTTATTTTCAGATCAGAAAATATCAATTTTCTCCAGATATTGTATCTTTAACTGCTTTTTCCAGGCAGTTATTGGAATGGCAGACCCCAGTATGATGCATGTACAAGCACATCAGTGTGTTTCTGAGATTCTTATTTCTAAACTCTATCCACAGACTGTTAAAAAATCAGCCTCTATAGAACATGGTTGATGTGGTGCCATCTGAGTCCATAGAAGCTATTTTGTAACTATGTTCCTGGCCCACCTTAAAAAGCAGAGATCTCATCTTGCTGACAAAGGTCCGCATAGTCAAAACTATGGTTTTTCCAGTAGTGATGTATGGAAGTGAGAGCTCGACCATAAAGAAGGCTGACTGCCGAAGAATTGATGCTTTTCAATTGTGGTGCTGGAGAGTCCCCTGGACTGCAAGGAGAACAAACCTATCCATTTTAAATGAAATCAATCCTGAGTGTTCACTGGAAAGATAGATCCTGAAGCTGAGGTTCCAATACTTTGACCATCTCGTGAGAAGAGAAGACTCCCTGGAAAAGACACTGATGTTAGGAAAGTGTGAAGGCAAGAGAGAGAAGGGGACGACAGAGGACGAGATGGTTGGACAGTGTCATTGAAGTGACCAACATGAATTTGACCAAACTGGCGTGCTGTGGTCCATGGGATCACGAAGAGTCGGACATGACTTAAAGACTAAACAGTGATGTTCCCACTCAACTGTTTGGTGACTTTTCCAAAACACTTTCTTAAAAATACCATGTGTGCACACAGATCCAGAAAGGTTACAGAGCCTTCCTGCAAAAGTAATTAAAGAGTTCTCAAGGATTATCTAGGTAATGAACATATCTCTATTTGTGGATGTCAACCTGCACTGCTTACTACTTGAGAAGATTGAGAATATGACCTGCCACACATCGCTGGAGGTTTTCAAGAAAAGATTGGACAGCCATCTGTCTGGGATGAAACAAGGTTCGAGATGGTATGAGGTCTCCTGCCGTGGGCAGGGGGTTGGACTAGAAGACCTCCAAGGTTCCTTCCAACCCTATGACGATTCTATGATTCTATAATTATGTGCCATCAAGTCAATCTGGCATCAGGATACTATTTCTAGGATTTCCTAGGTATAGAGTAATATTCTGGGTGTGCTTTGGGACCATTTGGCCTATCCAAGAGAAGTCTGACTCTTCTCTTACCAGGCACAGTGAAGAATCAAATTTCTAAGCCTTAGCTCTGCAGTGCTTCAGCTTACTGAGCTATCCAACCACCTGACCTGCCACATACTTTGAGTGTATTATTGCTACTACCACCATGTAGCTCTGAGCTATTGTTCTTAAGAGGAGATTGTGAAAATGGATGCCCCATTGAGAATGAGTAGACTAAGTCAGTCACTTTCAGCTGAGTACAGAATCCCTGTTTTGTTCTTATCACAGTTCTGTCTACCCATATTTACATACATAAATGGGTGCCTAATAAGTAATATAATGTCCCTGAAGACCACTACAAAATCAGGGTGACCACTGATTAATTCCGTAATACAGTACTGCTGTATGGGGTATCCAGCTAGAAGCCACTGGAACCAAATCTTTGAAAAGCCTACATCATCTCATTTCCTCCTTACAACATCACTCACATACCAGGGAAGTAATTAACTGAGCATTTTGCAGGAAGTGTGTGCTGACTGATATAGTAGTTAATGCTTGATAAAATGGACTGGGGCGTCTGTTTCCTGTGGATTATTTTTTACTGCATCGTTACATATGAATTAGCAATCCAGCAATGTTGACTTGCAGAATCTTCCACGCCATTTCAACAGCAGTTGAACAAAGGGGAGAAAAGTTTCCTTCTTTATACAGAATACAGGTTCACTGAAAGGAAATTGCCATGAGTTCTCTCTGATTCAAAACTGGCATTTTACAGATGGTATCAGATGTGAAAGATCAGATTTTCCTCCAGTCTTGCATAGTTTTATAGCAATCAGATGTTTTGTGAACAGTTTCAGTGCTGCTGCAACCAGAGCCATAAGCAGCATTATCTTTGTGACAGAGAAAGGATCTTGTGAAAAATGATAGTTAAGGAGTATCAAAAACAAAACCATTATGCAACATCCATATTAAAATTAACTTTCCTAAAATCCAACATACACATACAGCTACACTCTGATTTTGTTTCCTTTGAATTCGAGAATTCAAGTAGAATATGGTCACTTTCCCTCAGAATTGCCTTTACTGCTCCTCCTTCCACCAAATCATTTCTGTTGGTTAGAATTAAGTCAAAGAGAGCTAGTTTCTTCGACTTTTTCTAAATGAGAAAATTACCAGCCGTACAAGCCAGGAATTTCTTGGAAGGATCATATTTGGCAGAATTTATCACCCAATAGCTATCAGGATCATTAAACCCCACTCCTGCTGCTACATTGTATCTCTTTGAAATTATCACCATTTGTTTTTCAAAGATTTCATCCGTATTTCCTTCTTGATTATGTGGTTGGTAGTAAACTCCCACTACCATGTTCTTTTTGTTTTTCATTTACTTATAATAATCTAGATGCTTTCGAAGGAACAACCAGACTCATCCTCCTGTATTTCTGTGCAGGAATATATATTTTTCACATATACCGTGACTCCACCTCCCTTTCTATTCTTTCTGTCTGGAATAATTGACATCCTTCAATTAATGTATTCAAGTCACGGAAGTCATCCCAATAAATTTCATTTATTGCTATCAGGTCATATTTACCCCCTGAGATAAGATTTCCAGTTCTTCTTGTTGCCATGTAGTCATGGCATTTGTATTGGAGTGTTTGTGATTTGTGGCCTGCTTTCCTTCCTACATTTTATGAAGATTATTGGGCCCCATTAGAGCTGCTCTGTCTGCTCCTCTTACTATGCATAAGCCTTCACCTGTCTTTATCTCTGAGCTTGCATCTCCCAAACCCACTCTTACGGTTGTGTAATCTTGGGGACCATACAACCTTTTTCTAGTCCTTTCTGACTTCTACAGATGTTTCTATGATGTTGGCATTGTGTTTAATGTTTTAAGATTTTGTCTTGCCTTGTATAAGGTCTTGGCTGTGTCTGTATGTTTTGTAAATGTAAATAAATCCATATTAATGAATTTAACAGCCAAATCTATTGGGTCTAATCAAACCTTTATTCATAAATGCCATCAGTGGTATGACAGCCACGTTGTTCTGGTTCCATTTAAAAGTCACCATCAACGGAGTGGTAATAACAGCTTGATAATTTTGTATTCTATACTACTACATATGTGCAAACATATGGTGATGTGTGAGGTTCAAATCTTCTGAAGTATTTAGAAAATTAGTGTGAAAATACTTCAGTCACTGTAAAATATTCCAATTCTGCTGGGATGTTTGACTGCTATCAGTCCTGTTAGTACATTTTATAGATAGATATAGAGATAGATAGATAGATAAGGGCTATATAAATATATTTGTTAGGAGTTATGGTGTAACCAAATCATCAACATTTATTATTTAAATTTTTAATAACTTGTTTCTTGTATTGTTTCCTGCAGTGATTCTGGACGGGGCAGCAGTTTGTTAGATAGAGCCATTGCTGACAGGAGACAGCTTAATACAATTACTTTGCCAGACTTCAGTGATCCTGAAACAGGTGAGGATTCGTGCCTGCAACAATAAAGAGTTAGAGAAAAAATGCGTTTCTTTTAGATGTGGGAATCTTATCTAGTCAGAGTGTTTGAGGTAGGTCGTGAACAGTTTCACTGTAATTCAGTTTTTAAAGCACACTTCTATGGGAAGCATCTCACTTATAGTCTGCAATTTGTATATTCATTAACCTTTCCCCATCCTTTATTATAAAATTTCTGTTGCTAGATAGCTATGCAAAATTTCTGCACTGTTTGTTTTGGGAAGCCACATAAGCTAAGTAGGAAGTAAGGAAAAGTATATTTCTGGGTCAGCACCATTTTACCTCTTAATGAGTATTCAGCAGGATGGGAATCTAACCTAGCTTTTTCATGAGGTGTTTGCTATACGTATCCAATATGTATGACAGTTCTGATGTTACAAATCGGTGGTACCCAGTCCCTATATATTGTTGTACTGGATTTCCAAGAGGCCCTGAACACGGGCAGAACTGACTTTGACTTTTGGAACTCGAAGCCTGAAGTATCTGTAGACCCACATTTGAGAACAGCTGTTGAAAATGAACAACTTCAGACACTGTGTAATACTTGAGAGGTGCTTTCTGTCCATTCATGTTCTCTTACCTGATGAACATTTCTTACCACTGTAGAGTTCTTGTTCTATAAATCTGTATTTGTCAATACAGATTTGTTACTTCCCATTGTACAAACTTGTGTCATTTGATTTTTCAGAATTCCTTTTCATTTCTTATGGTTGGTCCAGCAAAATATTTCCAATAGTTCCTTCCTTCATTGAGTGACCATCTAATTGGTTTGATTTATTTTCCTCATCTTTTGACATAGATTCAAGAAACAGCTTATCTACAGTAATAGAACTGCACTCACACCCGCATGCACACACACACAGATACAGTACATACATATGCACACACACTTCTGTATGTATACCAACATATGTGTGATGACATTTATACAAATAGAGCAGCTGCAGAGGTCTAATGCACATCTTATGCGTTTCACTGTTTTGTGTTTGATGTAAATAACCATATATGCTGAGGACCCAAAGGTCATAATCCAGATAACAGTGTGAAATGTATACCTAAAATATAAAATATGAATGTGAAAATAGATGCTTGGGATCCATTTGTATTATCTAGGTGATCGCAAACTATTTTTAATAAAGTTTTAAAAAATAAATAAGACAAAAACAAGTCTTTAAATAAATAATATTCAATAATATATATTTTATATTTTTGCAAAAATAAGGCTGCTGTTCTATAGGCAAATCTGGTGTTAAGCTTTTCTGAATTGTATAGGGAGTCTGAGCCAACCAGATAGCATTGTACTGTCAGTAATTGGTTACTCCCTTATTGCCATCTTTTTTTATATCTTCATAGACACATATTATTGGGCCTTAGTGGCGAAAAAGTTCTTTTTTCTTTTCAAAGATAAAATGTGGAAAGAAATGAACTCTAAGGTGCATTGTTTTATATGAAAATAGTTAACATTTATAAAAGACCACTATTTTTGTCTTTCCCTTTCTTCTTTTTCTAACCAATCACGTGGCAATAGTTTACGCTCAATCTAATAGGAGAATCGTTATATAAATAAGTTAATGTTAAGCAAATTTCAATAATTTTTTTTTCTATAGTCAGTAATGCCTTTATGCAGTGGGTGTATCCAGATCACAGGGCCAAAAGAATTAGACTATTCAATAAGTAGAGATGGGGGTATTCATATACGATTATCTCCGCGCAGCTGGAATTAACAAGGATCTGGTCCCTAGGGCTGGACCATCCATTCACATGTCTGGCAGCTGCAGTGGCCCCTCTCTTCTTTCCAATCGCTCTGGAAAGCCGCTCGGCTAGCCACTCAGCAGCCTTGCAGGGAGACTCGTCCTCCCTTCCTCTGCCAGGAGTGGCTAGCTGACTGGGAAGAGAGCGTCACTCCGGGAGCAATTGGAAGAATGAGTGGGGCTGGTGGCAGACATATGAGTGGACCGTCCTGTCCAAAGACCTGGACCCTCATTAACTCCAGCTGTGCAGGGATATTCACATATGAATGCCCCCATCTCTAATTTATATTGGTACAAGACTGTTCAGGACTGGAAAATTGCATTGTTATTCTTTTTTAAGTGATTCAGATGGAAATAAGTTCTAAATTTTGAGTATTCAGAATAGAAGTATGGAATGTGGTTTATCTTTTTTTGTTAATGATTATATTAAAAAAGCTATGTCTGCAATGTATACACTTCAAGAAACAACCATAATTAAAATAAGGGAATGTAGATACTTCTGTGCATTTGAGTCTAAGTACAATTGAGTAAAACAGACTATGACAAAAGAGGTGTATTTTAATGCTTCCGGTCAGTGATAGAAGATGCTGAGGTGCTCTGTGGGAATCTTCATTTTTTCCCCTTTTTCAGTGTAGAAAGCAATTTGCCACATTTCTCACTAGGAAGTGGGGACAGCATCCTTCCCCAATCATTTCCTTTCTTTGTCTATTTCTGCCATTTTTCATTGTCCTTTCATGCTCCTTCACTCCGTCTACTAATCAAAGAGTCTAGTGGCCTTCCTTCCCTGATGGATCTTGTCTACACCCAACTGGGCCAAATGGGTTGAAAAACCTCTGCTTTTTAAAAAGACCATTCAGCCACCCAAATGTATATCTGCCCCTTTCACCTACAGGGACTTCAATGCTTGCAGCAAATTCATATCTAACTCTCTTCCTTTCGTTAGCTCATATTGACTCACGCTATACTCAGGATACTCTTCAGCATCAGAGCTTTTAAAAGAGATACAGTGGTGCCCCGCAAGACGAATTTAATTCGTTCTACGGTTAATGTTGTCTTGTGAAAAATTTGTCTTGCGAAACGGGTTTTCCCATAGGAATGCATTGAAATGTAATTAATGTGTTCCTACGGGCAAAAAAAGTCAGAACAAAGTCAAATTTGGTTACAAAGGGTTTATTAAGTGCTCTTTAAAGCCATACATATTATGCAGGTGATTTCAAAAATGTCAATCAAAAAACTAGCTTTTTAAACATCATAGAAAAACATTTAAAAATCAGCAAACTTGAAGCAGGAACAAAAAAACGGAAAACATTCGTATTTATTTATTTATTCATTCATTCATTCCATTTATACCCCGCCTATTTGGTCTTTGCGGCCACTCTAGGCGGCTAGAGTGAAGCACGTCTTGCGAAGCATGACCATAGGAACATTCGTCTTCTGAGTCATCAACCCCATTGCCAAAGCCATTCGTCTTGCAAGTTTTTCATCCTGCGAGGTATTCGTCTTGCGAGGCACCACTGTAGATGTGCTGTGTTTAGGTTTAGGGCTTTGTGGCTTCAAGTAGACAAGAATGTGGCATCTTAAAAACTTGTTATGTGCCACTTCCAGCTTATGGCGACCTTATGAATGAGTGATCTTCAAAACGCCCTGTCCTCAACAGCCCAGCTCAGCTCTTGTAGACTCAAACCTAACTAGTGTGTTTTATTGTGCACAAGTCTGAGGATGTGGACTTAGTCTTTAGGGTACACTTAGTCTTTAAGGTGCCACAATAATCTTGTCTTCTTTATTTTCTTTTTCTTTTGTTTTTGGCCTTTCCCTTTTGAATACAAATAATCTGTGCTGCTTCATTAGGGAGTAGTAACTTTGATCTGGGTCAGCAGCTTGATGTAACAATATGCCAATGGACAGAGCAAAGTTCTTTTACTAAGGATTGTTGATTAACCATGTATTACATCCCCCTCTCCCTTTTCTAATTTGGCACGTATCCAGGTCCTCTCTTACTTCCTTTCAGACTAAGGGTAGAGATGTCATCCAGATTCTAGAATTTGGCAGTCCCTTTCTGGATTCTGGATAAGCCGAGGCTAGTTCTTCATTTAGAGGCCAGATTACCTCAAAATTTTAGGTCCCTCCTGTGATAGACATAATCCTGAATCTTTTACATCTGTCTGTGAAGCACAATTTGGCAACTGCTTTGCTTAATTTTACCATCAATTCCATGGCCATCCCAGCTAGATGATATTAGGAATACAGCCACATACCTAATGTCTTTGGCTCCCATACTGAAGCATGCGGGGAAGGTGGTGTTGAACGAAACTAGGTGCAGCCATTTGGCACTTTGAGGGCTGAATGAGTCCAGAGTTTGCAACCCAAATAGCTGGTAGAATACAGGAATACTGTACCTCTCTCCCTTCTCCACATCAGGAAGGCAACAAGAATGCTTAGCCACTTCTCTGAGACTCCAATTTCAGCACTTTCTCCCTCCTGCCCCATCTCCATTCTGAGGGGTTGAGGTTTTGGAAAAGAGTGACTAAAACCCTTTGCAGGTCAAATTGAAGATCCAGTGGGCCAGGACACTTCTCCCCTAATCTAAGGGTTGCCAGTCTCAAAGCAGATTTCCAAGTTAGGTGGGCAAAAAATCTTTTTACCAGTCTTTTGTGATGCCAGTTGCTCACCAGAAAAGAATTCCTGCATATTTACCTTTCAGCAAAGAGTGGCTGACTGCAAATCCATTCCTTAATTGCTTTCTTCTGGTCTTCATTAAGAATCCAGTTATTAGAGCCATAACAGGTCCAGTTCTGAAATCTGATCCTTGCCAAGTTGCTCTGCTCGTATTTGCATCGCAGAATAGCTATCCTACTGCTTAATCAGTATTGTGATTTCCTGCTCGTAAGTGATCACTTTACTTCCTGGATGTAATTTAGATTTTTTTTTAATGATGCTGCAAGAATGGCAGCGGTTATGATGGCTCTCCACCCCCGCTCTGGCTACAGCATCTGCAAAAAGTCAACCAGTATAGCTGTTTTCAATGGTGTGCAGCCCAATAAATCCAGCCTCTTTTCACGCACTTAGGCTCTACCACCTGTGACATGTTTTCCACCTCTTTTTCAAATAGAATGGCTCATATAAGGTGGGAAGCAGACAAGTCCCACTACAGAATTTAAATTACATAAGAAAATTGGAGTTATTTATGGTAACGCTCTAGTTCAACCTATTTGCATAAAATATAATATAATCTTAGAGGTACACTTCTGGGACACTTATGGATCATTGAGCCCAGCCCCCATCAAGGAGGCACAGTGGGGAATTGAACTCCCAACCTCTGGCTTCAAAGCCAGATATATAAAACCACTGAGCAGCCGTTCTTTATGTTTCTTTGTGGTATGCTACTCACCAGTTCTTAGTTTAAATGATACAATTCCCCAAATGCTTCCTACTTCTTGGGTGGAAGGTAGATAGGTAGGTACGTATGTACTACATAATGTTATCTTTCATATTGCCTAACAGTGCAAGAAGGAATTTGTAACAACCAGTATTTGAACCGGATCCTAACACACCAATTTGGATGCTTGTAAGTTTGGATGACAGTGATACAGGTGTGGGATGATGATGGCTTTTTGTTTGGTGTCAGTCAAAAATAATTTTAAAATGGAAAACATGGTGCCAAACACCCAGACATTTAGCAGCTTGAGGCACTCATGTTTTAACAATTGATTTCTGTTGCATATCTCAAATTTCATGTCTTACAAATGCTTTAATAACCATTTCCCCTTCCAAAATTAACTGAGTTAACTGACATTAGTTTTGTTGTCACCCCACACACACACTGTTCGTTCTCAGTAAACATTTTAGGACACATTTCTTTGTAGACAAAACCTGACTTTTTCAGTGACTCAAGAAAAATCATTGTATTTTCTGTAGGAAAACCGTTGCATATCTATGCAGTGGTGATTAAATGGGCTGTACTTTATCTCTCTTTTTATTTTTTTTAAATCTATGAATCCATTTAAATCCTGTGTGTAGCTTTTTTTGATATATAATTATTCTTTTTCACTTTTTTTAGCTTCTGATTCCTCCACATCTTCATCTCTCTCAAGAACCGAATCTCTTCTCCACCTGTTTATGTCTCCTCAGTCTCCTCACCCTCATCCCAAAACTGACTCCTCTTTCTGGCCCCATGCAGCCAATCCATACAGTGACCACGCTCCTGGGCCCTGCGAACCTTCACTCTGTAAACTTGTTTTCCTCTTTCTGATAGGCGTGTTAGCTTGCTCTGTTTGTACTTCTGATAATCTCCATAACTGTTAAGCACCAGTTGCACTCACATGTTGAACATCAGGTTGTTTGGTGTGACTGCAGTCTCCTTGCCTTGATACATTTTAAAAAAATTAAATGATAAGGGTATGTAGGAATGCCAGGGTTTTCATCTGCAGTGCTATGTTTCTGCAGGAACATTTTGATAATTTTATGTCAGTATAGTGTTTCATTGCCTTCCCAGTTTTTCCAGCAGTCTAGAAGCTAGTCTCATACAATTTTTTCATACAGGGTCCACTAGGGGGCCCCATTGCCTCCCTGACAGGATAGAAGAATCACTGCTGACATAAAGTGTTTCTGCCAGAGATGTGCAGATTAGTGGTTTTTGGACTACACTTCCCAGATTTCCCCAGGCAGCTATACACATCTCCAGTTACTTCTGTGTTGTGTTGAGTCAACACACCTGCTAACACTGCAGTACCAACTGTCTTATTGCACAGGATTGGTTCCTCATGTCAACATCGTGCAGCGAAGCTATAGTGTTCCCAACATTGGAAGACTAGTGACTAATCCTGACTACCAAATGTTGTGTGTTTAGAGGAATGCACGCACACAGTGTGTATATATATATATATATATATATACACATATACATATATACACACACACACACACACACACACACACACACACACACATATATATATATATATATATATATATATATATATATATATATATATATATATATATATATATATATATATATATATATATATATATATATATATATATATATATATATATATATATATATATATATATATATATATATATATATATATATATATATATATATATATATATATATATATATTTATCTCCAGGGAAACACTGTCATTTTATAGGTACCTGGTGCTGTGAAAGTAGCATTGGGTCAAGGGGTGCCCTGGGATGAAGATGGTTCCATGTCTTGGCTGTGAACCTAATGTCTAGATCTGGGGAGAAGGAAATTTTTAACAACTATTTTAATCTTAACTGCTTCCACCGAGATCTGAAGCTTTAAGCTAGGAAGACCCTGGGTGGGGTCTTACTGGTGCTTCTACATCCATATGCATTTCCATCTCATAATGCATGGCATACACGCAGAAAGTAAGAAATCTGTATAGTTGCCAATACTACGTCCATGCATCACGCTCCAAATTTTTTAGTTTGTTGTGATGTAAAAGCAGCAGAATGACAGTGTTGATTTATATTTCTTTTATTCTCTCTCTCTCTCTCTCTCTCTCTCTCTCTCTCTCATTTTTGCCATGAAGTGGGTTATCTCCCAATCTTTCTATGATAGAAATGCAGTCATTTTCAATACCTTTTTTTACAGATGCTCCTCTTTTTTTATTGGAGTTGTTCTCTTCCATGCAATTAACTCATTTTGAAATGTTAGGACCTTTAGTTGACAGAATTAAATATAAATGGAAATAATTTTCATTCCAAGACATTTGCTTCAAGACAGGAAATATTTTATTCTTGTGCTCGGTGTTTTTCCCCTTATTATAAATTGGTTTAATCTTTTCATTTGAGTGGAGTTGTGTGGTAAATCCATGTCTCTGGCACAGAATTAGATGACAGGTGCTAGAAAATAAGTAGCAAAAGAGTGCAAATTAATCAGGTCAGAGTGTAGTTGGATCTTGTTTCAAATATTATGTGAAAGACTAGCTTTTGTGCTCTTATATTAATGCTTGTATCTACTTGTTTGTGGAGCGCCATCTGTGACCCCTTTTCTTAACTATGACAGTTCAGAAACATAGTACTTCTGAGGAAGAATGGGTAACATGTGAGCACAGGCTTCATGTGGCTCATGAAGTACATTATTACCACACCCAAACCACATGAAAAACCTCCATTAAAAAAATGAGTGGGTCAAAAACCTATATTTTACATTTTGGATGCCTCCAGGAGTGGTGGATTTTCTGAGGGGGGGAGACACTTTGAGGGGTCCCTCAGTCCCCATTAAACCCTCCAATAATTAGAAAGTGAAATTAGAAGTGCTCTTTTGAGCACATCCTATCTGCATTTATTTTTTTAAAGAAAATGAAATATACAACCCACAACAGAATCAAAAATTCTCACTCTAGTTGGGATTGTAGGAAACAGCATATTTGAAAGAGCATTGTCCCAGTCCTATTTCTCTCTGCCAATTCGTTACATGCAGTGATTTGTTTTTCTTTTTGCGTGGGGAGGATTAAAGGGGGGGGGAGCAGTTTTGGCTGCCATCTGAAATGGTGTGGTCCAGAATTTATAGTATGGTATTTGGTCTTTCTTAATTTATAGTATGGTATTTGGTCTTTATTATGGGTCTCTGATGGATCACTGTTGGAATTCGTGCTCCAGGGGATGAGAATCTATGTCAGCACAATCAAAGTAGAGCAATTAATTAAAAGTTGGATGCTGATCTGAACTTTTCAGAGATCTTTTCCTATAACGTCTTACGGATTTGGGGACTAGCTTTTACTCTGAATAGGGCTGGCCTTATTATTATAGAAAGGGGATAGGACTGCTTTAAGTGGCATATGCTAAGGCAGCAGCAGGGGCACACACACAAACACCATCCTCTTGAACAAATGCTTCAGTGGCAGTTATCCTTTCTTGTTGCTAGCTGGCTGTTTAGCATAATTGCCTTCTCCCAACACATGAGTGACGGAGGAATGACAAAGGTCCCTAGCTAAGTAAGTAGGCAGACAGGCAGGGACACATTTAGACACCCAGCAAGGCTTTCTGCACACACTGCTCTGCTCACATGCCCTGTGCCAGTGCCCCTGCTGTTGCATTAGATATGAGTAGTCAGTGAGGAAACATCTGGTTCAGTGATGAGTGAGTGGTATTCTGTGTAAGCCATCAGAGGCTCACTGGTGCTTGTCACACTACCTGCCTTAGGCTACCTACCCTAAGTGAGTCTATTGGTTTCAGGTGGAGGATGCCATTCCACTCACTGCCAGTGTTGTACTAAGATTCCTTAGTTAGTCTGATTTGCTTCTGGGTGGAAAATGAGAGAGGAGTAAAGCTGTCGTGTCCTTGGACTCAAGCAGCAAAATGACTTGGACCACTCTATTGGTGAATGGCAACAGTTGATGAATTTTGGCAGACAAATTCTTTTTTAACGATTGAGCCTATCTAGAGCATGGCACTATAATGAACCATGGCCTCTGTGCTGTTAAACAGTTCATTCTGATTAAGCTGCGACTCGCAGGGTTACCTGATAGATAGTTTATGAAAAGTTGCAGTAATGAAAACAACGAAGTAAGCTGTGAATTTTCTGTCTCCAGTGAAAATTATCTGAGATTTTTATTTTATTTTCTACAGTATGTGTTGATTTTGCTGTAACCTCCTCGTTAGATCTTAGTTGTCCTAAAACTAGATTCTCACATTACTCATGCACCAAAAAAAGCTGTGTTACTTCCTTTTCTATTCATCAAAGAAAAAATGGTCCAGGCTCTACCAGTATGTGTACTTTGTTATTTTTCTGTACCGGTATTTCTCTTTGGATATTAATGTGACCGGGAACGGATTTAACCAGTATTTTCTCTAAATTCTTACAGAAAAACTGTCAACTTTGAACTCCTTGTTAGAAATGTTTATAGTTCTTTTGAAAACAACAAAATTAGCTTACAGTTTCAAGGTTATCAGAAGTGTATTTGCTTTCTGTGCAATTCTGTTTTATAGCTGTTACCTTTTTGTGATTTTAATTTGTGGTTTGATCTGTTATTTAAAGGCAACCCTCCAGATGCTTACTTTCATGGTTTTTTCTCCCTTTTTTCAGTTTGTAAGTAGTATTTACTATACAGGTCTATTTTTAAATTTCTAAAGACTTAGTAATAACACTCTCTCTTCACCACCAAATGTTAATGTTATCCATTCGTCATGGAGGTTTGACAGTATGCAAAGCAAGGCTGCTGCTCTTTACTCAAGTCACCCTGTGGCTGTAATCCTGTGAGATCTGAATGCACTTGCCTAGTGTTCAGGTTCAGTTTCTAAAGAGGCAGTATTAACTTCTGGAGGGCTGCAGATAAAGGTCTTTTGGAAGCAGAGGCTAATTTGGGCATTTATTTATTCATTTATTAGGCTAACAGAAAAAAGATTCTGGGGAAGATCATCAGGTCAAAATATCATAAAAGAAACTGAAAATATTTGAAAAATGATTCCCCACGGAGCATTTTTGTTGGTTCAACACCTATTGTGAGAAATTTTAAGTCCAGCATTTAATTACTAGCCATTTGTGTGGACTGTCACCGCTCAGATACTATATTGCAGCAGATTTTTACCTATAGATGGTGATGTTCTGTTAATTAATAAAAAGAGGATGTGACTGCTTCATGCACCAATCCTGTGTCTAAGTAGATAACATAACACAATATATAGCATAGCAAGCGAAAAGCTTCACAGACTACTTTATGTTAACAGTATAGAAAACCAAAAGCTTCTCTCTTCTGATAAAGGCAGATCTTTTCCCCAAATGTTAGCAAACATAGCCCTAGTTAGAACAGACCCATGTGCTATACTCAGTTGGATTTACATAAATATTGACTCGCTCAGCAGTCGATTCAGTGAGACAGATGAATTATAATACTAATAAAGTCAAGTGGGATTTAGCAGTAGGCATACCTCATTTATGTAGTCCTGCAGAAGGTACTGTCTCTTAACCAATAAAGTGTTTCGCTTGCACTGTCTTACAGATCTCTGCATGTTCCATATTTTGGTATTCTTACATGCTTTGATGCCTGCTATTTTATTTCATATTTTGAGCATGTGAAAACTAATCTGTGTTTTCACCTTGCATGATTTTGGTCAGTTTCATTCCTTTCCTTTCCTTTCCTTTGATTGACATTATTCTCATGAAATTTGATTGAAAAACCACTTTCCATTTTGCAGCAAGGAAAGGGTGAGCCTTTGAAAGATTTGTATTATGTCAAGTTATTTACCATTTCATCATTCATTCAACAGTCTTATAGGAGAACACAAGGGAAGGAGCAGCATGCTTACTGTACTAAGACATGGTTATTTCTCATAAACCATCAAATAGAAAAGCAAAACAGAATTGAGGCCATGGCCCCTTTTTCTGTCTTTGCTGAAATCAGCCAACATATCAACTGTAAAGTAGTGAAAGTCCCTCTCAAAGTAAATACCTGAAAAAATGCTGACAGATTTAGTAATCACCTTGTCACAATGACAGGCTTCCTTTGTTAGTTCTTCAAATTTGGTGGATGCCTCTTGTTGAATTAAAGGCTTATGAAATTAAGCTATTCAAACAAAGCACAGTTTCATCCTGGTAAATGAAATGTCAGCTCAATGACTTTCATTAAGTTCGGTAATAATTCCTGGAACAGGTACAGATTCAGATGTGAAATAATCCCTCTGGCCTACACAAATTGGTGTGAACGGTAATAAAAAAGTGAGACGGAAAATATTGTTGCTTAGGCAGTAGTTCAATATCTGTTTCATATTATTTTCAAGAAGTTATGTGTTGACTCTCAAATAAGTATTCTGGAGTACATTTGACAGCAAACAAGCAGAGTAGTCTCTAGTTGATACTGGAATAAAAAAGGATTAAACAAGAAGTACCTGCTTGTAAGTAGATATCACAACAGAGCTACTGTTGATGTTTGTATGGAAGTTTGGCAGCCAGTAGTGTTCATATGGCCTCTCATATTCCTCATTTTCACTGAAAGGGCAAACCTGTGGTAGGACTGTACCACTTCGGATTATGTTTAAGAGCCCACTTGACTCATTGCTCCTTCAGACAAAATAGTTCTTTCCACTTACAAAGTGTGCATTAGGAAGGAGAGAACATTTTCTTCTGACATTTGCTTTTGTATGTTCAGTTCTGTTCGTTGCTGCTGCATTCTGTTCTAGGGGGTACAAAACAGTTAAAACCTAGCCCAAAAGTTAAAACTTTGTCCAGCACAAGACCAAATCTGGAGAATAGTTTACTGTTCCCGAGACCCCCCCAAGTTTTCTGTTTGTTTGTTTATGTTCCACCTTTCTCCTCATTGGGACCTGAGGCAGCTCACAACAATTAAACCTGTATAATAATCAACAGTTGTAAAATACCGGAAAAACCAGATTAAAAAACAATTAAATATTCATGAATATTAAAACCAATAGTTAAAATCATTTTTAAAACATTTAAAAATGTCTAAATAAATAAAGAATTTCTGGGCCTCTCACTTACTACTTATTGTTCTATGGATCTACCTAGAAGTATACTTGTAATTCTGGAAAATGGATATTTTGGCTGATTAAATGGTGCTGAAGGCATGGTGACCAATATATGGATCACCATTCCTGTAGGCTTCCAAGAGCTGCAGTTTGTTTTCTCTTGCTGGTGAAAACACAAAAACAATCTTTGGGCAAAAAGAGCCTCAGGGACATTCTTTGTACATCATTGGTCTCACTCTGTATTGTGTATTCTGACCAGGAGCTGGTTCTTAGGGTTTTAAGCAGAGGTCGTTTTGAGTACACGCCTCTAGACTGATCCAGTTCTGATAAATATTTGTAGTGGGAAAACTTACTTATAATATCAGTATACCTTGGGTTTTAGGCATACAGAAGGGGACAAGCATCACCAGTTTCAGGAAATGTATAACGTTTCCAAGTATTCAAAGATTGTAATTGAAAATATCTGGAAGGTACTGAGTTTACTTCCTCCTGCTTTAAGAAATAAGTCTTAAAATCCCAGGAAGGGCAAGAATTACCCATAAGAATTAGATGAAACCAAGCACTAGTATGACACTGAATTTTTTCTTGCTTGTTGATACTTAATTCTCTGTTGGAATAAAAACTTATGAGAGAATACAGAGTGATTATTTAATTGCAGACACCTTTGGGAACTCAAGTGACTGCTATGCTATTTTTGCTAGGAAGAAGCAAGGACTAGAGCATTTGGTATACTGTATTAAGAAGCAATCATTTTTCACTATCTGAAGAATCATAGAATTAGAGAGTTGTTGAGCTGGGGAAGATCCCGAGGGTCGTAGAATCATGGAATAACTGAGTTGAAAGGGGTCTATGTGGCCATAGATTTCAACCCCAGCTCAATGTAGGAATCCATATCAAAGCTGATCGGACAGATTGTTGTCCCGGTTTCTCTTGAATGCCTCCAGCATTGGAGCACTTACCACCTTCTGAGGTCATTGGTTCTATTGTTGTACTGCTCTAACAGTTAAGAAGTTTTCCCAGCTACAGGAAAAACACAAACCTTTCAGTGCAAATGTCCAGGAAAAAAAATGATTATACACTGAAGCTTAATGTACTAAATAATCATAGGTGACTGACTATGTAATGAGAAATAGAAGATGGAGAAGCTATATTCTCTCTGCCAATACAAGTTTAGGAGCAGACTGTGCGAAGCTGAAAAAGAATATAAAACTATCATAGTGCCAAAGTATAATTGAAATCATTGATGGATTTAAAGCCATATACAGAATATATTGCAAAATGCAGCTTCCAAGTTAGACTCTCATAGGAACAAAAAAGAACTATTACAATACAAAGGCCGAAATCCTCTTGCTTAGCATAAGCCAAGTTGGAACTTTCAATCTGTTCCTCCCTGATAAATAAAGTGCCCCCACCATGATTCACAGGGCCTGTGTGGACGCTGACTAAGCCAGCATTTGCATGACTGCAGAGAATCATGGCAGGAAGGGTTTGTTTACTAGGGAAGAACAGAACAAGAGTTGCTATTTGGCTTATGATAAGCAACAGAACTCTGGCCAAAGGAATAAAAAAGAACAAGAGGGCAATTTTAATGAAGACTGGGGTGTCAAATGATCAGCAGGGTATATAAAATTAAGGGAAGATGGAAACAACATACCAAAAAACTATGTAAAGAGATGCAAGGATGACAGATCCTTTTGAAGAAGTGTCCTGTGATGAGCAATCTGGGATTTTAGAGTAAAAGCCCGTGTCATTTTTATTTATTTATTTTAGTAGATTTCTGCCCCACCCATCTAGACCAAAGGTCTACTCTGTCAGAACCACTGGGAGAAATAAATCATCAGGAGTAAACAGTAGAACTGTTCCAGGCTATAGAGACTGAATCTATCAAAATCCTAACAAAGTATATAAAGAATTATGGGAAATAAAACAATGTTCCACATATTGGAAATGTTCATTATGCATTCCAGTAGAGCTCAGGTGAGCAGAGTCTTTGACTGCAGTACTACAATTTAACCACAGTGCCGCAAGCCTCCTGTAATCTGTATATATAGTGACAGCATACACATTCGAGCCATTTTTACATATTTTATCCATTTCTTTCCCCCCGACGTGTCTGATATTTAAGTAGCATTTATATTCCTAAGTTAAAACAAGCTGTGTGTGACAAAAGCATTCTTAAAATGTTGCAAAGAAATTGAGGCCGTACACTGCACCAGTGTAAATGAAATATACCTGATTTGTAGGCAGTTAGGAGTGACGTGAGGATGTATGCACTCCTCCCCTAGCTCCTCAGGAGTAAATACTGACCACATTCTTCCCTTTCTAGCTTAATATCATTTAAGTATTACATCAGTCCTAATATTAACATTAAGGTGAGTCAACATGTTCTAAATCAAGGTTTGAAGCCAGTTGTGAAGAAATCTTATTAGTCTTATCTAAAGTTAATGTTGATTCCTGTATAATTCTTGATGGCAGTTAAAGCCAGAAAGGGGAGGATATGGGGAGTGTGCCAGTATGGATATATGTCCTCTCACGGAAGTTCTTCTTACAGTAAATATAAGAGAGAGAAATTAAGTACATATTAGCTTGGATTCCTAGCAGAGAGGATGGCAGGTCTGCTCATCTTTAGTAAGTTTGCCTTTTCCCTGTTTCCCTATCTGTACCTTCACAGATTGTTGCATAATGTTTTATCAGGGCCCCTTGCTTTCAGAAAAGACTCCTGGGGTACAAAGAGATTTCAACAAGAACTAGGGTGGGAAAGCTCTGCTAAACAGATGGAGGATGCCGCAGATGGTTCACACTCAGATCCTAAACACACTTATTAAAAGGAAGTGTTGCTGGAATAAATGTGGCTTCCTTTAAAGTACTGTACTGTATGTATGTCACGGATCAAGGCATGTGGGGATGAAAAGAAACTCAACTTCTCCGAAAGAAAGTTAAAGGAGTGTGTGACTCTGTGGATGAAGTTGCTTGAGCCTCCATCAGACAAATTTTAGCATTTGCATTGTTTGAGGTAGGGAGTTCTGCCGCTGCTGTGCAGTTGTGAGGCAGGCAGAAATACAGCAGATGGCACTTTCTCGTTCTGCACGGCAGGATAGGTTTCAGCTCTTTTAATTTCTCCTTGTCAGAAAGCCATTAAAGCCCAGGAGCAAAGCCAGTCAATAAAGTTAATAACTCTGAGTAGATGTATTCTCTATGAAAGCTTATAAGTAAGATGTTCCAATATAAACATTTTACATTCCTTTGGACAAAAATACAATACATTTGAACTCTGTTCCAGAATTGCCACGAAGGTGCCATTTTATGAAAAGTTTGACAGAGGAGGTGTTTATTTTTTTGTAAACATTTCTGATGTTTCTGTCTCCTCTTATATTCATTGCAGAGCTCAGCCGTTATGAAATGTGCATATATATTTCAAAAAGCTGTTCAGTTTGTGTCATGTTCATTCAGGAATATACAGTGAACATCTAAATTGCAGAAAAGTATTCCATTTCAAACTTTTTAACCTTATAGAAGGAGTCAGGAGCGTTTTTTGTACACCACTTTGTACATAGAAAGGTAGCCAGGCTTAGTAACAAACAGCAATGGATAAGAAATATTAAGGCAAAAAACTGGGTGTAATGCAGGTTAGGGTTTTGTTTTGTTTTGGGGGGGGAGGTCTTATTTGTGGCTCCATTTTGGACAAGGCATCTGTTCTGTTCGTTTCTCCAGCTATTAACATCAGTGATTAAGTGAACTTTGTAGTCTCGGCCCTTTAAATGGTTTCTGTCCAGGGAAATGTTGAGATCATTCTGTGTATATTAGTCTTATCTTAGTCTATTATTATCTCTCAGGTAGTCCTCTAATTACACCTCTTGGGGAGGGGGAAGCACAGCAGTGATGAGCACTGAATAGCAAATAGTAAAATTTTACATCATATTGTGTCATCCCCAAACTCCCTGGATCTTTTGAGCTTGTTTGTGTGTACATGCACTGCAGTTGGTAGTTGAAAGCTTTGTGTTTCCCACTGGCTGCTCCAATCTCTTCTGTCATTTCTGCTAATAGTAAGCTGGGCTTTGACTGCAGGTTCACTAACACTAACATCTTGATTCTTGTTGGGGAGCACAGATTGGAGCCTCACAAATTCTCTGCAGTGTAGATGTTTTAGGATTCGGTCACACTTTTATATTGTACAGAGAGATTTGAGATGAAGAATTGAAAACAGCATGTATAGCCCCGATTTATTTCCTCCTTTCTAATAATACCCATTATTTCTCGTGTCCCCAGGTTCCGTCCATGCAACGTCAATAGCAGCCTCTCGGGTAGAGCAGGCCCTATCTGAGGTTGCCTCCTCTTTGCAGAGCAGTACTCCAAAGCAAGGACCTCTGCATCCTTGGATGACTCTGGCTCAAATCTGGCTTCATGCAGGTAATGGGGCGCAGCTGCAGTTTTCTTTTCCTCCTCATTAGCTTCCAGAGTTTTTGTATTCATTCCATTCAGCTGGCTGGAATGCTTTATTGTATGTCAGCTAAAAGCTCTGCTTTTAAGGACACTTCTTCAGAATGTGGCATTTTCCTGCATTTCAAGACAAGAACATTGTATGTTTAATTTATGAAACAGCGGTCTATGGGAGGATGGCATTTAGTATTTAACAACCCTGTCAGAAGATTAACTTGTTCTCCTTTCTCCAAGCCACGCTTAGGTTGTGTGAAGTTGTGGAACTGTAAAGTGTCTATTAGCATGACGTTTTTGTAGTGATCTTTAATCTGGAGATGTAGAATTGGAACAGGAGCAGGTAAAACCATGAATTTTACACACCAAAAGTAGAAGAAGAATCAGCTGAAATTAAGTCTTTTTAGTTTGCTTTTAAACTAAGACAATAATGGTTAAAACTAGTTCCTAGGGGAGAAAAGTTTGAGATGTTTCAAAATATTTTAGGAGGGTAGAAGAATGTTTAGTTGGATTTTCTGATCTCAAAACTTGAGTGACTAATTTTTTTCAATGTTTTGCATTGTTAATTTAGGAGTACAATCACTTTGAATCAAAAAAGAAGCACTGCATAGTGTATGGATTGCTGGGCTATATAATTTCAGGCAGGAAATAGGGGAGTGAATCTGGAAAAATGCCTCACTCACAGAATATTGCTTGCACTGTACATGCAATCTATCAGAGAACATGATTAGGTGAATACAGTAATTTCAATAACATGTTAGTTTTAGAAATGTGTGTGTTTTATGTAGGGGAACAAATATAGTCCTCTGTTAGCAATCAAAACTGGTGCAGAGCAGTAATGGATATGTCATCTGGCATCTGTTTATCTGTTTTGCCACAGACAGACGCCTCTATGCACATTTACTTTAGGGAGCTTATCTTTTACCAGAGTGGTGTAGTGATGCAGCAATGATTGGATGAGGGGAAACAGAGATTTTAATCTTTATGCAGCTATTATCATAATCTGCATTACAAGTTGATTGTGAGAAAAAAGGGGAACATGAATACTGTTCTGAGAGTAAACATTAAAAAAAAGATTTTAATGCATAAAAAATAATATACTACTGTACTGTGGCAACAGCAGCAACAATTGGAAACCTCCGTTATTTATTTATTTATTTATTTGTATGTATGTATGTATGTATGTATGTATGTATGTATGTATGTATGTATGTATGTATGTATGTACCCCAAAAATAAGACCTAACCTGAAAATGAGCCCTAGTATGATTTTTCAGGATGCTCATAATACAAGCCCTACCTCCAAAATAAGCCGTAGATTGTTCAATTTGAAAAAAATAAAATATCCCCTGAAAATAAGCCCTAATGCGTTTTTGGAGCAAAAATTAATATAAGACCCTGTCTTATTTTGGGGAAAACATTGTATGTATGTATGTATGTGCTTGCCTCCTACTTTTATTCTCAGCATGCAATATCTAAAATTCTCAGGGGAATGAATTTATAATTATTTTTTTCAGTAAAATATTCCCAAGTTAAGTATACATAGGTTTGCAACACTTGCCTGCTTTCAGAAATATGTGGAAAGTAAGAATATGCTTTTTTAAAACTGGAACTAGTCCCTGAGGTCAGGGGAGTGAACCTGTGGTTTGTTTAGCCCCATGTGACCTTAAACTTTTCCTGTCTTGGCTACTATGAACTTATGGAGGCTGCTGAATTTGCCCATTTCTGAGAAGCTAAATGTGATTTAATTTTGTCTGTTTGGAAAGTGTTTCATAGAAGTCTTTACAGCAACCAAACTGGATTCTCTTGCCCCCAGTTAATCTTTTTGTCATTAGTCAGAGAGGCTTTTGCATGTACACTGTATAATTGTGGAAAGGAGGAGGCTGTCTTTTTTTATTTATAAGTTTTATATCAATCTTTACTATTTTTTTAAATAACATTTGCTTTCATTTGAATCTTGCTGTTGGTAACTGTCATGAATGCCTTTTTTTTGCAGAAAAATCTTCTTTTCAGTTTGTGTCAGAGACTTAAAGCTTAGTTATGTCTGGGACAGTGGCCTCCAACCAGAGGAACTGTTTATTCAGTTGTTAAAATTGCATCCAGCCTTACTACCAAATGGCACTTAAGATAGCATACAGGAAAAATGCACATTCACCAATATAGAAGGGAAATACAGTGAAACAGAAAGTAAAATTTCCAGCATATTGACTCATGGGCCAGCCGAGGCCTGTCAAAATATTAACTTATTCACTGGCATTGGTGGACACAGCCTCTGTTAGAGTGGAGTTCTTGAGGCTGGGGTCAGATACTGAAAAACCTGTTCTTTTTCTCAAAATTGCTTCAGATGTTGGCTGGCAATAAAGAATGGCTTCTCTGGAACAGCAGAAAACAGTTTTGTAGGCCAAGTAGTTGAAAGGTGATAGGAAACATAGAGTATCAATCAATGGGAAAACGAAATACATGGAACCATTCTTGAAATAAAGCAGGCTGCAGCTGTACTTGTTACAGCTCAGAGACTTGGTGCAATTCAGGTCAGAGAATTTAGGCACTGGATGAGCCATCTGCCATCAGATAATACCCTCCCCAAGCCTGATTACTGGAGACCCATAGAATGAGAAGAAGAAGAAACCAAATGGGTGCTTGTCCAGTGCCTGGATCCCCCATCATCTGGGAGAAAGGCAGGTGCAGCAGCTTCCAAGTTGAAATGAGGGATACAGGCATGAGATCCTACCCCGCAAACTGGATCTGTCCCCATGTTCAAAATAACTGAGCTGAGGTATGATAAGAAGCAGAGAAGGTAAAAAGGACAATAAACAGGGAAAACCCTTCTTCAAATACCAAAGCATGACCCTAGCTGATAGAAAACTGGAAAACTCCATGTAGACTGATGGTTGTTGTGGGCTTTCCGTGTTCTGAAGGTTGTTCTTTCTAACGTTTCGCCTGTCCTCTGAAGATGCCGGCCACAGAGACTGGCGAAACATTAGGAAGAACAGCCTTCAGAACACGGCCAAAGAGCCCGAAAAACCCAGAACAACCATCAGATCCCGGCCATGAAAGCCTTCAAGATTCCATGTAGACTGGTTTGGAAGGCTGGTGCTACCTGGTCACATTGTCTGCTCTGGCAGGGTGCTTGTGCTCCAACGAGAGCTCAGTTTTGATTGCCTTGCTGCTGGCAGACATAGCAAGGCCCTGCAAAAGTTGTGAGCACCTGTGAAGAACAGAAATGGGAACTCACTGGATTACGCAAACGCATACACACACAGAGAGAAAGAGAGAGAGAGAGAGAGAGAGAGAGAGGACAGAAAACTAGGCCACCATAAGCCACTGGCCTTTGTTAGATTACAACTAGAGAGAGAAAGAGTTCTGTATATTTGAAGAAAGCCATTTTTATCAGAGAAGTGAGCAGTTACAGTTGAACAGTACTGTGATGATGGACATGCAAGTAACTAACTAGCCCCATACAAGCCCAGAAGATAAGGAAACAATGGGGAGAGTTTGACCCATCCTGGGCACATTGGGGTGTTGGGCTGTTACATACTTCCTTTCTCATTTCTCTCTTTATTTGTGCACCCTTTATTCTTCTTAAGTTCTTTAGCTGCTTGTTTGACCAGAGATTTTGGTCTTGACCGAGACCTTCTAAATTGACATGGAAATATTAAATGCTTTCAATTTTGTCTTCAGTGTATTGTTGAGCCATTTCTTTTGTCCACCACGTAGTCGTGCACCTGCAACAGGCCCTCCATAGAAAATACATTTTGGGAGATGATCATCTGACATCCTGAGAACACGGGCAGCCCATAACAAGTACTTTTATTAATGTCTAGAAATGGACAAATACACAATGAAATGACTTCATCTGTTTCTCTGTAGAGTTTATGATATGAAACCCTTTTAGTAGGGCGTAGATTTAAGACTAGTATATTCAAACATACGTTGACACCAAGAATGTTAAAGGATAGTATGTTTTACAACATTGACTGCATCCTGTTTTCCATTTGAAAAACTAATATGATGTTATATATGTATATTTTAGCATTCATACTCATGCACACTCTGTGTTTCCTTTATTAATGGATAAAAGGGGTAATCGCAGTTTCCATTCTAATAAGTAATTTATCCATCATAATATGCCATTTAGCAAATGTCAGTTGTTCCTTGGCATTAATTTAAAATAATGTTTCAGTAGATCATCTGTCTAAGAGTAAAAGGCCAGTTGGACTCTTATCACATTTATTGTTACTTAGTTTGAATTCTGTAGTCTTCATGTGCATTATATTAGACAGTGTTTAAAATCAATATTGTCCTGTTTTAAGTACAGTGGTGCCTTGATTTACAACAATAATCTGTTCCAGAAGATGGACATAACTCGAAATGGTCATAAGTTGAACGACCGTTTCCCATAGGAATACATAGGAACGCGATTAATCCAGTCCAAAAGGGGGGAAAACCCCCAAAATAAAATAAAAATAAAACACTGCAAGCCCTATAGGAACGTGCTGGGACCTTAAAAAACAACAATGTATTTTCCCCATTGGAACACATTAAACGGGTTTCTAGCTTTTCGCTAGACAATGTTTTCGCTAAACAGCTATTTCAATGGAACGAATTAACATCGTCTAGCGGGGCACCACTGTACAACAAATGTTATGGTCAGCAAAGGACAAACGGGACCCCCTCACCACTGCAGGAATATACTGAATACCTTGCAGTTGTGGACAGATATATATTGGAACCACAAAATGCAGCATTCATACCAGAATCAAAGAACATGAGAGACACTGCAGACTAAAACAACTGGAAAAATCAGCAGTAGCTGAACATGCCCTAAAACAAGCTGGACATGAAATTCTATTTCAAAATACTGAAGTACTGTACAACACCAGCAATCATTATGTTAGATTGCACAGGGAAGCCATTGAAATCCATAAACACCAGCAGAGCTTCAACAAAAAGAAGAAAGTCTAAAACTTAACAAGCCCTGGCTGCCAGCACTGAAAAATACACCTTGCAAAAGGTCAACGAACTCTACCCAGCAACAAGGACCAGGGATCATTGCACAAAAAGACCAGCTAAAGACACCCATCAATCACAATGACAGATCATCTCTTCCCTTATCACAACAATACATCCACAACAAAAACACACTGATCACCATCCTCACCCTGTCTCCTGAAAAGGACAAAAGCTGCTCCCACAGCTGTAAATACTCAGCTATCCAACAAACACCAACAGAGCATGGATAGAGTTCCTTCTCTAGTCCTCTGATGATCCTGGCCACAGAGACTGGCGAAACGTCAGGAAGAACAACCTTCAGAACACAGCCAAAGAGCCAGGAAAACCCACAACAACCATATAAATTGATTTGTTGGTTCGTTTGGGTATTTTTAAACTGGCCCCACCCCCATCCCACTGCTGTGTCACTTCTCAATCCCTACCTTATCCTGTTGACTCCTCTGGCTCCGCTGTCACTGCTGCCTCTGCTGGAACAGATGTTGGGCTGCCAGAACAGCAGTTTCTGTTCCACTAGCCTAGCTTCCATTCCATTCCAAACAGCAGTGGCAGGGGTATTCTGTTCAGTCAGGCTTCCACCCACTGTTTGCAATGACCACAGGGCCAATTGTAATCCACATAACATTTCTGGAGTTTTTTAAAAAATACAGTGGTGCCTTGCTTAACGAGTGCACCGTTTAACGATTAATCCGCATACTGATGCGGATTTTGCGATCGCTTTTGCGATCGCTTTGCGATTTTTCCCCATAGGCAACCATTTTCCCCCATCTGACCGACGGGAGCCTCTGAAGGACCGCTCCCGCCACTCAGCTGGGGGAAAATGTCGGCAGTGGGCGGCGGCCTCGGAAGGACCCCAAAGCCACCGTCCGACTGCCGACATTTTGCCTTCCCAGCTCTCAAAGGGCCCCCCTCCGACATTGGAGAGAACCCCTTTGAGAGCTCGGAAGGCTCTCAGCGGCGGCGGGAGCAGGATAGGGTGGATCCGGAAAGCTTCCAGGCAAAGCACTGGAAGCCGTCCGGAACACACACACCCTGCCGCCGCCGCTTGAAGTCACCCCGCGCTGCCTATCCCAGTCATGCTAGCATGAGTGGGATAGGCGGCGCGGGTCGGCTCCCGGCGGCTGGGACAGGGTAGGGGGGTCCGGAAGGCTTCCAGTGCTTTGCCTGGAAGCCTTCCAGACACCCCCCCCACCCTGCCGCCACCGCCGCCGCTTGGATCCGCCCCGCGCTCAGCCGAGCACGGGGCGGATCCAAGCCCAGGATGCCCGGCTAGGTAGAAACGCCGGCCGGCTCCTGCGAAAGAGGGAGGTGGAGGTCCCCGCTCTCCTTCGCAAGAGCCGGCAGGCGTTTCTACCCAGCTGGGCAGCGGGTAGAGGAGGGAGGTAGCTCCCTCCTTGAAAAAGCACGCCTCCCAGCTGGGTAGAAAGGCTCTTGCGAAGGAGAGCAGGGACCTCCACCTCCCTCCTTCGCAAGAGCTGCCGGCGTTTCTACCCAGCTGGGCAGCGGGCTCTTGCAGAGGAGGGAGGTGGCTCCCTCCTTGCAAGAGCCCTCCTCCCAGCTGGGTAGAAAGGCTCTTGCGAAGGAGAGCAGGGACCTCCACCTCCCTCCTTCGCAAGAGCTGCCGGCGTTTCTACCCAGCTGGGCAGCGGGCTCTTGCAGAGGAGGGAGGTGGCTCCCTCCTTGCAAGAGCCCTCCTCCCAGCTGGGTAGAAAGGCTCTTGCGAAGGAGAGCAGGGACCTCCACCTCCCTCCTTCGCAAGAGCTGCCGGCGTTTCTACCCAGCTGGGCAGCGGGCTCTTGCAGAGGAGGGAGGTGGCTCCCTCCTTGCAAGAGCCCGCCTCCCAGCTGGGTAGAAAGGCTCTTGCGAAGGAGAGCAGGGACCTCCACCTCCCTCCTTCGCAAGAGCTGGCCGGCGTTTCAGCTGGGCAGCAGGCTCTTGCAGAGGAGGGAGGTGGCTCCCTCCTTGCAAGAGCCCGCCTCCCAGCTGATCGGCGGTTCCAAAATGGCCGCCAGTTTCGCGCCCCGCTTACTGAGGGCGCAAAAATGGCGGCGGTATGGAGGAACTTCGCTGAACGGTGAGCACGGAAGCCATTGGAACTCATTAAACTAAGTTTAATGCGTTCCAATGGCTTTTTGCTTTCCGTTTAACAAAGTTTTCACATGGCGAAGGTTAATCCGGAATGGATTAACCTCGCTATGCGAGGCACCACTGTATACTAAACAATTGTATAGTGACAAAACATGTGGGATGGATGAGACTATGAAAGGATATAGACACCAAAGGTCTGATAACATTGAGGAAAACCCAGCCACAAAGCAAAAAAAAAAAAAAAAAAAAGTAATTTCACAGTTTAAATTAGTAAATTTCTGAAGATTTGTTCTCTATTCTTTTTAAAAATATCTTTAAAAATTTTTTTTTTACAATGAGGCACAGAATCCCTTTGGCAGCACGAATCCCTGTCTGGCCAGAAAGTTGTTAAAACGTTTTCCTCCTGAGTGTCAGCTAATTCGGTCCTGAGTGACAGGGTCAAAGTTCAGATTGCCCCAGACCTGGAACTAATTTCCCCTTTGAAAACTTTGTCAGGAGCCTGGTCTCAGAAATCCTGAGATAATGTTTACTGAAAGTGCTCAAGGCTGGAACAAATGCAACTGCTCTCTGCTTTTGTAATACAGAAATAATTGGAATATGCCTTACAAAATTGTATGCTAATTCCCTGGAGATACACGGCAAAATTTCCATTTCTGAAGCACTGTCAATTCATTAAAGCAAGTCTAGGATATATTGTTTTTACTCCTCAAAGAAAACCTGTCTTTTGACTGTTTCTGTGACCTTTCATTGCCCTCCAAACATCTCCTTTCTTGATCCATGAAGCAGCAACAAAACATTCTTAATGGTAAGCTAACTCCATGCATGCTCAGTAAGGTCACTGTTTTTCCCTTTTGAAAGGCATTTTTGACGAGCAGTATTTCAGCCCCTGCAGCCAGACTCTTTTCAAATTAAAAATGAATGGGAGGTGAGGACAACCATTTGCTTTCAAGATAAGCAAGATTGATTATTTTCAACTTATATGAGCTATTTGAAATGTAGGAGTGGCTAGGGTCAACTATTTCTCTTACCCAGAATTACTCAAATTTGGAACACACCAGGATCAGACAGTACAAAGCCCAGTTTCAAAGTTATAATTTTTGTTTGGGATTCACCCATTTTTAAGATTTCATCTATATATATTATTAATATCAAAAAACAACATATGGGTAATCTGTCTTATTACCTTATACTGTTTTAACTGTCTTGAAATGTTTTAATTGCTTCCACTTATTTAAAATATTACATGTACGTATTTTAATGGGTCAGAGACCGCAAAATAAAGATTGATTGATTTTTGTAATTTTGTGTAGATTGTTGATTTGCTCTGGTGAACAATGACAGTTTCCTTTGTTCCTGTGTCTTATCGACCAGACCGTCTCTCCCACCTTAATTTGTAGTCCTGAAGGCTATCCTTCACCTATAGCCAGGATTACGTGTGAGTAGAATAAAAACAGAGCAGTGTAGTTGAGTTAAATTTCTCTCCTCCACCCACCAATTCTCATTTGAACAACAGGGGCTGTGGCTTGAATGCTAGAACCACCAGTGTGTGTGTGGGGGGGGATCACTTTGAGGGGAATTTGCCCTCAGAAAGACTAGGCTAAAGGGTACAAGCGTATGTTGTTTTCAATTGCCCTAAGCACTGTGACTGCAGTGGGAGGCAAGAATATACATTCCACTGCTTTTATAAATGCTTTTGTGTTACAGAATAATTGGTTATTTGGATCCAGACATTAGCTTTTTCTTTTATTACTGTATATTTGCTGATATTAAATAGTGCCTAGGCATCATAGATAGGAAGTAGTTTTTCTATACTATTCACCTTGTTTTGCAGAGGTGGGAAATATAGAACAAACTCTTGTGGTACTTAAATTCCTTTTTTCAAAAAGGTGTTGCTATAGTTATTATAGTTGCTATAGTTATTGTAGAAGAAGAGGGGTGCATAGGGGGAAATAAATCAGCATGTATACTACTTCTGTGAGAATTGAAGTAGTTTGAATTGCGTCAGATAAAAATTGGGAGAGAGAAAAAGCTACTGTTGAAACAAATTACATGCCCCTTATCACTGAAAATTCATTGAATTATAAATGTACACTGTTTCCCCGAAAATAAGACCTAACTTGATAATTAGCCCTGGTGTGATTTTTCAGGGTGTTTGTAATACAAGCACTACCCCCAAAATAAGCTCCAGTGAAGTGAAACTCCGCCCTCCGCCATTGTGCAGCAACCAGAAGAAGATATGACTATAAAATTAAATATCCCCTGAAAATAAGCCCTTGTGTGTGTTTTTAGAGCAAAAATTAATGTAAGACCCTGTCTTGTTTTTGGAGAAACACGGTAACTGCTGATCTGAGTCAAAGGACGAGACATTTCATTCAGCAGCCCAACTGTAACTTATTTAAACATAACCTTTTCAAATTACCTGATGCTTTTATGGGATTCTTGGTGTTTTTATGTACTATTGGAATGGCTGCATTAAACCTTTTCTTTCTTCTTAATCTGCTATTTTTCTCTAAAACACTCTGCACATTTGTTTGAATAATGCTTACTGATTGGCAGGGATTTTTAAAAAAAGCTTCTCCAGAGACTTACATGCATTCCTTAGCATTTTTTAAACTCTCCACCTGACTTTGAGCAGCATCTCCCCTGCCCCAGTTCTAATTCTCAAACTGTTTTTGAAACTTTATTCTATACTTGAGGGATGAACAGCATAGAAATTGGGGAGAGTGAGAAAGAAGACCATCATCTGAAATAAATTAGCTAGAAATTCCATCAAATGTTGCAAGTATGAAAGGAATAGAACATAAGATAGTGTGTTGAAAAGACCAGAGGAAGACAGACAGACAGACAGACAGACAGACAGACAGACAGACAGACATATTATGGCAAAAATTCATAGTACTGTATTTTAAAAGTCTCTTAAACTGTTTTTATTCCATATTATCAGTTCTAATTGTCTGGGTTCTGATCCTTTTACTTTAAAGTGACTTTATAGAAAAAAGGGATACCTGGAAGGCTATGGTGGACGATTGGTGGGTGAATGGAAGGTGACCAGTGAGGAAAGTCAGATTCAGAATCTATTTCATTCTTGTTTTATATTGTTCAGTCTGTAAGCCGCCCAGAGTAGATTTGTTTGAATCTAGATGGGCGCAGGGTAAAAGCCGAATAAATAAATTAAATAAATATCTCTTACTTGATCCAGCAGTACTGTATTAGTAAAGGTGTACACTTCAAGTGTTATTTAGGTAGAGTTGGGAGGTGAGACTTTGCAGACGACCAACCAAAACCAAGTGGATTTTCTGGAGAATCACTGTCTCAATTAATGTATGTTATCTGAATCCTGTATCTTCTTATTTCACTATCATACTTTTGCAAAAAGATTGTAGAGCTGATGCAGACTTCCAGTACAAGTTAGGAACCGAATCAAGTGGTTCTGATTTTTTTTTTGTCTTTCATTTTTGTTTCAGCTTTGTGTACATGATGTAGATGCCTTATCAGGCAAGTGAATTCATTGCATCACTGCAGGTGATAGGCTAGGCAGTATGTACAGATATTTTTTCACCTTAAATTCCTGCCATATGCCCTTATTTTCTTTTTCTTTCCCCTAAGGCTCAAAAACTAATCAAAATCCTTGTTTAATCAAGTGCATGAAAACCTTTTTTTATTAATATAGCCCAAATACAATCTCACTTTATTGATATGTTTGAGTCAGAGCAGTGTCATTGATGAAATTGTTTGAAAAACAGAGGAGCTAAATTGTAATTGTAATTTTAAAAGCGAAATTGGATGTAATATACAGGAAATAGGAATTCACATGATGTTTAAAATAAAAAGAAGGAAATAGTTCAGAGGAAAACAAAAACTTTTAAGAAATGAAATACAATAATCTGGAGGCAAAATCCTTCTGCGTTGCACAGACATAAACATGGCAAGGAGGTTTTTGCTCAGAAGTCTTTATATGTATCAGGAAAACTGTTTCTTGCTCTGTGATAAAATACCAAATCTGCTCAGAAATCCCTCTTTGAACCTACTCTGCCCCATTTCTGGGTCTGAAATCTTTTCCTGTTCAGGATTTGCATTATCCAAAACATCTTAGGGGTGCACTGGTTTGGCAAGGCTGAACTAGTCAATCATTAAAGTGTGTATCCATATTGTAGAAATGGTGTGGGAAATTCACATTTTGACTCCCTTTGCATGGGGAAAAAAACCAAGCCAAAAAAATACAAGTGTGGAAATATATCCAAAAGAAAGGTTTCAGCTATGTGTTTGGCTTTAGAATTTGAGAGCTTGTCAGGTTAATTAGGTTGACTAAATATCTGTGAAGATTCTCAGTCATCCAGGTGTGGTTATCTGGAAGCTGAGTCATGGCAGTCTGAAGAAGCTGCTTGGATGAGTAGCGAAACGTTTCAGCCTAACAAGAAATAAGTCCAGTTGCCATAATTCAGCTTCCAGGTACGTTGACTAAACTTAAGAAATCTAGTCAATCCCATCACATCTATCAATAAGGATAATTAGATAATATTCTACATACAAATGTGTCTCTCAACAAAGAAATAGCAGGGGCTGGCATCAAAGCAACATATGCAACCTCATAATCTGTTCAGTTCCTGTGTCTTAGCCTCTCCACTAAAATTAAGCTCATGCTGTTTGTTTTCCCATACTTACCCTTTATGCTGTTGCATTCACAAAAATTGGTGTTTGAAGAATATAATGTAATGTGGCATCCTGTTGAAGAGAAATCTGTGCCTGGAGGTAGCTTCCACGAGAAACCAAGTTATAAGACAAACAAGATAGAAATACTCATTCATTATTCCTTCTTCCTCTTCCACACAGCTGAAGTATACATAGGAATTGGAAAACCAGCAGAAGCCACTGCATGTACTCAGGAAGCTGCTAATCTGTTTCCAATGTCTCACAATGTTCTCTACATGAGAGGTCAGGTGGCAGAACTTCGGGGAAATATTGATGAAGCCAGACGTTGGTATGAAGAGGCCTTATCTATCAGCCCTACACATGTCAAAAGTATGCAGAGACTGGTAAGTTCAGTTTACGCATTATAATGCATGGGAAATGTTTTAAATACTCAAGAGTTCATCAAATAATAGATTTTGTTTAGCAGAGTGCAAAACAGTGTGCTTTTGTATTACAACTCCCAGAATTCCCCAAGTAGCATGACCATGTGCTACACCACCTGGGGGCATTCTAGGAGGCATAGTCCAAAAACTCACATCTACACACATCTGGTTCTTTTATTATTACCAGTCTTACTAGTACTGCTGTACTTGTCCTGAGATAGGCAGATAATCAAAAGTATTTGGCATTGATGTATCATGTATTAGTCTCCAAAGGATAGGGTACCACCTGTATTGGCATCATCATGACAGTTTTTCAAAAAGAAAGAATTTGGAATGTCAGGTAGATACAGTATTGGTAAAAATAAAATGATACACCTTATTGGAAGTGCTCTTGTGTTGCAGATTAGTACTAAAGAGGAAATATTCCCCAGTTTGTTGTCAGGAGGTGAGGCTGAGGAGCCTGACACCGAGAGAGGCCCGGAAGGAAAGAACTAGAAACCAGGCCTTCTCGGCAGTGGCTCCTCGCCTCTGGAACAATCTGCCTCCAGTGATTTGTGCGGCCCCTTCGCTGGGTATTTTCAAAAACCAACTGAAAACATGGATGTTTGTACTGGCCTTCCCTCCAGTCAACCCTTGATTACCTTTTCCTTCTCTTCCTCTGCCATCTTGTATAATCTGTTAATTTACTCGTGGATGTCATAAATTTTGTGTATATTTGTCTGTTTTTATTTAAGTATCTGGAAGCCGCCTAGAGTGGTCCTTGGACCAGATAGGCAGGGTATGTATGTATGTATGTATGTATGTATGTATGTATGTATGTATGTATGTATGTATGTATGTATGTATGTATGTATAAATAAATAAATAAATAAATAAATAAATAGATAGGTAGATAAATAAATAAATAAATAAATGATTTCACGTTGCTGCCAATTTATGGCAATCCTATGAATGAGAAACATCCCAAAAAAGTCCTGTTGTTAAAAGCCATGCTCACCTCTTGCAGTCTCAAGGCCATGGCTTCCTTTTTTGAGTCAATCATCTCACATCTGTCTTCTTCTTTACCTACTGCCTTCACCCTTTCCCAGCATTATTGACTGTTCTAGTGAGTCTTGTCTTCTTGTTATGTGCCCAAAGTATAGTAGCGTCTGGTTTTTAATTTTTGCTTCAAGACTGATTATAATTTAATGTATGATGGCTAACAGTGGATTTCAGTAGCCAATGTGGTTTTTTTTAATTTTATGAAAGATCCCAAGTACATTTATGGGGGGAGGATTGGCCGTTTACTTCTAGCATTGTAACTATGCAGAGTGCTTTGTCGTTATTACTTCATTTGCTTTCCCAGTTGTGGTGAGCTAGGATATTATTTTTGTTCTTTAGTGTCAGTGGGAGCCTTTGAACCCATTATTGATATCAATGGGAAAGTGTTGAACCTCTGTTTCCCCCCATGTCAAGGATCCTGTGTGAGTTGGAGTGGGTTGCCTGCATTAAAAAAAATGTTGTGAAAAGGCTAAAGACATAAGTAACATCACACCTAATCTGTTCAAAAGCCGTTTTGTTGTGTGATATCTCCAGCTCCTAATGTAGACTCTCTGCAAGAATTCCTATCTTGAAAAGCATTTCAGTGCATTGCAAAGTTGACAAATTGGTAATTGAACTATGATGTGACTCATTAAAATTTTTGTTACAAATTAGTCTATTCAGTGTAATTTTAGCAGTATTCAGGCAACTCTGCCTCCTATGTTGTTGCTCTGTTCATGTGGAAAAGAACCATCTGAAAATTCACTGTTCCCAAAAGCATGGAGGGCATGATGTATACCAGGGGCTTTCCTTTTCAGACTGTCATTCTCCATATGAAAAGAGCAAACCCTTTTCTCAGCACCTGAATAGGGTTTTTGTTGTGCAAAGAAACCATTTTAACATACCTGTTAAAATTACCCCTGCTGCTTGTGGAGCTCAACCGAAGAATTATAATCCCCTGCTTTATCCAACATCTTTATTCAAAAGTAAGAGCTTGTTTCTGCCTGGGTCCCTATAAATTATTCGGAGAGGTTTTTCCTCATGCATCCCTAAGGGGCTACATAAAACAAAATACTAGAAAGGAACATAAACTGGGGGGGGGGGGATATTATTGTTTTACTTTTTGGCTTTTCAAGATAATTGAACATGTTGACAAATGCCAAAAGGTAGTTTGTAAAATTGTGGGTGGTGAACCAAAAGTGGAACACTTTTCATTAAATAAAAGTTATGTATTAAATTTCCCACTTGAATTTATTTAAAATGAGTGACCTCTACACACTTTGACCAAAACCCTCGTGTGTAGATTTACACCGGTGAAAGCCCGATGATGTCTTCATACAGGGCTGGTAAAATTTAATTTAAATGAATTGAAAGCTTCCTATCCCCCCCCCCCTTTATTATTTTTTTAGTTCCAAGGATCCCTAGAGCTCCCTTTTGCCTTGTGGAAACATTTGGGAGCCTTGCGATGGAGGAAGCCTTTAATAGTCAAAGGTTGCTGCAACTGTGGTTAGGACCACTGGCAGCAATCCAGCAGCAATTTCTGGCTATTAAAGGCTCCCCGCCACATTGCAAGGCTCCCAAAAGCTTCACAAGGCAAAACGGAACTCTAAAGAGCCCTTGAATCTGGAAGGAGGGCTAGGAAGTTTTTGATTCATTTAAATTAAATTTTGCAGGTGCAGGATGATGATGATGATAATGATGATGTCATCTGGCTTCTGTTGGCTTAAATATGCATGAATAGGAGTTTTGCCATTGTGTTCCCAGTAGAATTATCCTAGTATTTGTTTATTTATTATTATTAGAAGTATGTTTACACCACTTATCACATGCACAAAATCTCAAAGTAATTTACAACACCATAAAACATCCCCCCTTTTTTAAAGAGGTGGAGAATAGAGATTTCTAATCCCATACAATAAACTGATTTCTCTTTCTCTTAAGGCTATAAAAATAGTCCATGTAACAGACGTCTTAGTTCTTTGTCTCAAGAGAAAGAGATAAACTATTCTGTGTGTTGGCCTTTTTTTCATTTTTTTAGCATTTTAAACCACTTCCAATAGTACCTTCTATTTTCAGTTTCATCTTTTTTACAATATATTCAAAGCTATAAACTGTTATTAAGTGTTTGTGGTTATATGTGTATGTAAATGTGTTTTCATATACATTTCATGCGTACGTATTGTTATTCAGTGCCATTGTTTTCATGATCGTGTAAACTCACATGAATATAGGGATATGGTATGATGTACAAGTCATGCACTGTACTTTGATAAAATAGGGAAATTTGCTCACTGACAGAGATAATAAAGGGCACAGCTCTGTGTTACCATAATTGTTTACTTTACATGAATGAGTGTGTCCATCCCAGTTTAAATACTGGCATATTGTCCACAGTAGCAGCGGTGAAGATGGAGAACACTGCAGGCAGATAATTAATGTTTTCCAGATAAGAAGCAGGTTGGGCTCCAGACCAGTGGGTGGGGTAACCGCAGCCCACCTGCCCTAATATGACCTCTGGCTTGCCATGAGTCCTGGGAACCCAAATGTTTAGGTGTGCTGCTAGACTGCCAATACCAATCTCTCTCATCCCCTATATCTCTATTGAGACCATGAAGCCTCTTACGTCTGTTACAGCAACCTTCTCTGAAAGCCAATTAATGATTGACCCTAGTTCAGAAAGTGTGCAGATATAATGGGAAATATAACATAACACCATAAAGACCCCATTGAGTAGCGTATAGTGACTAAGGCCATTTAGGCTAGCAGAGGCCCCTCAGGTCACTAAAGGATGACAGTATAAAAATAGAGTTCTCTATTTTATAAGAGTCTTTTGTATATATACTGTATATTTTAAATTCTAGCCATTTTGGAATTTGTTATATATGGTTTTGAAGATGCTGTTTTGTTGACTTGTTATTGGTTTTGTGCATTGACTCAATGTTTCAGTGGCCTTTGGCTAACATAGCACCATCAGTTGCGCAGTTTTCTCATTTAACCACCAAAATCATAATCAGGGGTTATGTGGTCTGTTTTCTGTGTTTATGGCAGGCACACCTGCCTAGTTCAGCACATGTGTACATTTTTATATTTGACAGCAACAAGCAGATATTTACAAATTTAATATTCTATTCTGTTACCTGAGCTTTTAGAAATATTTCCAAAAGTACCTTCAGCTGTTGTAAATACGTTATGATTTATGCCATCTTCAAGAGACAGTGGGGAGGCAGACTGTTCCACATAGCACTGCAAGATCAAATTGTGCTTGTGTTGTACATGCACATAAATTATCAGTGCATCAGAAGAACACCATTTAAAGCAGAGGGAATTGGGAAGCGGCAGAGAGAACCATCACTAACAGCAATATCCGTGATCTTAATGAGCTCTTACAATTCCTGCTCATGGAACACTTATTAATTTGGATACAGACAGTAATGATCTCAAATTGTTTTTCATCTCTTTATAATGAGCACTTATTCTAATGCGTTATGAAAAAAGATATTTAGATCTCAACATCAATGTGGCTTTTATTTACTTTGCCCTTTTTTTGGTAAGGGCTGGATCAACATGGTATTCTACTCTCATTGATTTTTTTAATGAGCATATTGCTTCATGTTCCATTCCTGACTTCATTACAAAAGGTATTACTTAACATTGTGACTTACTTGGAAAACTGGCATCAAAGTGAAAAAGAATACTAACACACCATTCGGTATTATTCATCTTTCTAATATGTCAAAGTGTTGTTACATATATGCTTCAAATCTATTGCTGCCCCAATCACTCTATTTTTATTGTATTTTAATGAGGTTTTGTTATAGGAGGGGGATTGTGGTTCTTTCAGTTTGATGATATTATGGAACTATTGCTGAGCCTGGTAATGACATAAAGACTATGAAGATTTAGCTAGGAAAAATGTTTATTTACTAACTAAATTATATCTTGCCTTTTATAGGGTTTGAGATAAAATCAAAATTAGAATTGAAACATGGCAATAAATCCTTTAAAACATGTCAGTAAAAAAGGAAGAGATAACCAACGGAAATATCATCCAGCAACACATTTGCTTAAAAAACAGTGACTTGTTTGAATAAAAGTATCTATGCATCCAGCAGAAGCATAACAAATGAAATGAAATGAAAATACAAATACAAATAATAGCAGTGGCTAAGTGACAATCAAGCAGAGGCAGCTAATTCACAAATTCTCCTCTTATTTTAACTGCAGCAGTATGCAATTCGACATACAACAAGAGTAAACTGCAGTGACATCCAGGTATATGACATCATCACTGTAATTTGCTCATGTTGCATGTTTGTTTAAAATAGTACTGTTCACTGACTTCCTTTAAAGACAAATGTTCTGTTTTAGATGAAATAATATACAGTATAGAGTATTTTATTAACTTAAAATTTTGTCAGATTGCGTATATTTAATAATAAGTTGTCTGAAAGGAGAAACGGATGCAAGAAGCTCAGATTATTTCTTAGAATACTAGAAGTTGCTGAATCTTTATTACTTATACTAATGATACAATCAACATTTTAACACACTGGCCTTCGTGATAACACACTAATTTTGTATCTGCGCCTCTATTTTTATTTTATTTATTTGTTTGTTTGTTTGTTTGATTGATTGATTGATTGATACCCCGCCTATCTGGACCGATGGACCACTCTAGGCGGCTTTCCTATATGTGAATTTACCTAGCACCTGTACAGTTTCTGGGACAGCAGGAAATTAATTAAAATATATTTTCCTTTATAGCTTACCTATGTATATTTTTTCTGTCTTTGCCATTGTTTAAGTCTACAGTTTTTACTCTTTGATCATTGTTAATTCTGCATCGTATTTAAATGCTCCTTGTTATATATTAGCTAATATGCCAGAGTAGAGCAGAATAGGTATCCTGTTTAATTCTTTAGCTGACACTAAAGCCATTCTCAAGGCACTTGTTTATCTTTACATAAAAAGGATGAAGACAATTAACATTAGCAGAGCAAGCAGCTCTGGGCAACAACTAAGTCATTCCACAATTATTCTAGAAAACTAAAGCTAGTGTTTATCAGAGAAATACACCAAGATGAGAATGATAATAAGTGTCCATTTCTAGCTAAATAAGGTGGAGATGCAGGGAGCCATGACTTTTGAGAAGGATTACAAGATATTCTTTTGTCCTCTCCTAGTGAGAGTCAAGAAAGAAATATGAGAAGGATGGAAGTGACACTAGAAACCCTAAGAGTACCAGACTATGTTAAAGGAAGGTCAGCATGGGCATGAGCAGGTAAAGGATAATCTTGGAAACCTCAGGATGTCCTTCTTTCTGTATCTGCTCCTCTGCCTCATGCAAACACATGCACCTTGATCAGAGTAACCTAAGTTGTGCACCCATTTATCTCCAATAAGAGGTAGGGTCCTTTCAGTGGTAGTGCCTGTTTGTGAAAT
Organism: Pogona vitticeps; assembly: GCF_051106095.1. Classification (NCBI taxonomy): domain Eukaryota; kingdom Metazoa; phylum Chordata; class Lepidosauria; order Squamata; family Agamidae; genus Pogona; species Pogona vitticeps. The sequence goes on along the minus strand of NC_135783.1, from coordinate 330,403,260 downwards.
GTGCTGTCCCTTATGATCTTCAGAATTCTGTAAGATTATGTATATTGAATAATAATATGTTGTCTGAAAGGAGAAAGAGATGCAAGAACGTCAGACGATTTCTTAGAATATTAAGAGTTCTGAATACAAGAAGGTTTGTGTTTGTAGGGGACTCGTGAAAAGTAATTCAAACTTTGTTTTAGAAAACCAGTGTCACACAAGAAGACCTCTTGCATGATGGATTTCTTTACCACCCCTCTTATCCCCCTCATATCCTTTGTTCCTCCAGATCTGCTCTTGGGGTCTTCCAGTCCCCTTGAATGAATGTTGAGGATACATACACAAGGATCTCAAAGGCAACAGGACATTCATCCCGCTGGTTTTTCCACTGACTAATGCTGTTCCGTCAGTGGGAAGCCTTAAATGACCAAATTAATAACCTGTTTGCAATTTTTAGCATTTGATAGCATTGCAATTATCTTTTTAAAAATTCAGTGACGATCAGTTCATACTAGTAAACCCCTTCTCCACATATGGACTCTTTTGTGGTCTCCATGCCCAAAATGGAGATGTATTGATGGACATAGGGAAATACCAAAATTTTCATAGGTACAAAAAAACATGAGGGCGATAGAGAACCCAAACAATTCCAGTAAAAAACTGAGAGTCTTCAGTATGTATGGAAGATGACTCACGGTTGTAGCAGAGGGTAGAATAGAGTACTGTATTGTGGAAATGGGCAAGCAGGCTGGTACCTTGAACAGGAACATTATACAAACTGTAACACTGTATCAGTGTCCCAACTGTTGCATTTATTATTAATATGAAAAGAACGAAAGAGTTAATTAAATATTTCTCCCACAGCTCTCACTACTGACTATCAGCCTAGCAAGTTGTGTGACTAAAGTGAATTGATATTGAAAGTGTGGCCACTCTGTCAGCCGTATCAAAAGATGACTTGCTTTTTCCTCTTCCTCCCCCCTTTTCTATTTGTATCATGCCTTTTTAGATTATAAGCATCTTGGCAGGACATTTAGTGAGGGATGGGCTGTACATAAACTTGCTCCAGAGCCTTTTTGGCTAAGAAGCAAGATAAAAGCACTGTGAGATTAAAACACTAGGTAAAGGTAAAGGTTTCCCTTGACAAGTTTTGTCCAGTCGTGTTCGACTCTAGGTGGCGGTGCTCATCCCCGTTTCCAAGCCATAGAGCCAGCGTTTTTTCTGAAGACAATCTTCCATGGTCATGTGGACGGTGGGACTTAGACACGGAACGCTGTTACCTTCCCACCGATGTGGTCCCTATTTATCTGCTTGCGTTTGCATGCTTTCGAACCGCTTGGTTGGCGGGAGCTGGGACAAGGGATGGGAGCTCACTCCGTCACGTGGATTCGATCTTACGACTGCTTGGTCTTCTGACCCTGCAGCACAGGATTTGGTGATTTAGCCCGCAGCTATAAGCTGGGACGTGGTGGCTATAAACACTATAAGAAGGCAAACACTATAAGCAGGCAAAAAGCTATCTCTTCAGACAGGTTTTCCCTTTGTGACTGGATATCTGAGAGGGGTTTTAAATGGAATGTTATGCCTTGTTTCTTTGAATCAATTTTTGATGTTAATTTTGTTTACCATTTTTAGTGTGGTATTTGTTTGATTCTTTTTAAATATATTTAAACTTACTGTTTCTAGCTTTTAAACATTGTCATTCAACTATGTAAGACACCTTGGATCTCTTTTAAAGAGAAAGGCAGGATTATAATATTTTAAGTAAATAACTAATAAAGTCAGTCTTCAAAATACGGTGACCTGCCTTGGGGACATATTTGCCCATCTCTAATGTGACTATAAGAACAATATTGCTAGGTAATACATTTCCTGTTGTGTGAAAACAAAACAAATTAATGTTGGGTTTGTCAAGTTCAGTTGAATAATGCACATCTAAATCCCATAGACAATTACAGAGAAGGCCAGTTGATTTCCATGCAGCATAATCCCAGGTAACCAGATAGCAGTGTTAATATACATTTCACAGTGAGGCTTTCAGATAGTTCAGTGGTTTAGGTATCTGGCTTCGGAACCTGAGGTTGGGAATTCAATTCCCCTTTCCATTTTTTCAAGGGGAAAAAAATGGGAAAAAACGTCTTTTTCCAGAAAAAATGGGAATTTTTGGAAATTTTACATCTCTAGGAGACTAGATAATCCCTTCCAACTCTGCAGTTTGAAGATTATTATTATTCTTAAACTAGGATTGAATATTGTCTGTCTGTCTTTCTGGGAACCATAGTAATCTGGCACTGATAAGTTTATAATGTTTGCTGGGGGGGGAAGGGAAAAAAAGTATGCATAGCCAGGATTAATTGTTACCTAATCTGTGTTAAGTGACCTTGCATAAGAATACTGCAGGGCTAGACGTGGCTCAACCTTCTCCTCTGGCTGGGTGGTCTAGCTGCACGATACATTGGAAACTGCCCAATGACCACCAGTAGATGTCCTACCTTCTTCTTGTCCAAGGGAGATATCTCAAAAGTACTACTGCAGTACTTCCAAAAACCAAAGAAAGCGTGCTATTTGAGAGTCTTTGGGTTTTTTTAACATATGTTTGGAAAGATAACTTTGCATTATCAAGGAGACACTCATTATGCCCATAAGAAAGAAACCTAATTTGGCGGCGCACAGGGAGCCTAACGCCGAGGGAGCCTAATGCCGAGGGAGGCCCGGAAGGAAAGGATACGAAACCGGGCCTTCTCGGCAGTGGCTCCTCGCCTCTGGAATAACCTTCCTCCGGTGATTCGTGCAGCCCCTACGCTGGGCACTTCTAAGAGTCAACTAAAAACATGGTTATATGTTTAGGCCTTCCCTCCTGTCAATATTTAATTCTTCCTTTAGTTTTTCTTTCATTTATTATTTGTTTTATTATTGTATGTGTTATGGACTGTTTGTAAAATCCTTATGTTTTATCGTATACACCTTATTGGAAGCCGCCCAGAGTGGTCAACCAGACCAGATGGGTGGGATATAAATCAAATAAATAAATTAATTAATAATATAAAATTATTGTTCTGAATATCATAAAAATTAGATAAATGGTTAAAAAGAAGCTACACTGAGGAAGACTGGAAATATTAAAATGAAGTTTCGATGCCCAAGGATGCCTTTCTTCACATAAAGCATTTGACCTGGAAGTAAGGCAGTTGTATGCAGCCATTTACTTATGGCCAAATATTAAAGCAGGCTCTTAGCAAACCACTAGTCTCAAAGTAGCACGAAGACAAAGGGCCCTGTTGTCATTTACAACTGAGTTAAAAGCTTAAGCGTTACATCACCCACGCCTCTTTCGGGAGATCGTAGAAGGTGTAACATAAGGAAAGCACTTGAGTTGTGTGCATAGTTTTTTTACACCTTTGAATTGCGGAAGAAATGTGTTTTACATGTAAGTGGTTAATAATGCAACAAGAGTCTCAAGTATATATTTATATATTCCTCATTCGTGGCCTAAGTTGCTAAGGAGTCATTCTTGTATCTTCTCCTTGTAACACCACCACCTCAGTCTCATGGCAACTGGGGCAAAAGCTTTCTCTACTCAACATTCTACCCAGAAAGACTTGCCTGGGACTGGTAGGCGAACAGGCAACATATTTTCCCAGGCTTTTCCCACCTGAGGGAGTTTTCATCATGAATGTGCACTAATAAGGACTAGGACTTGGGAGGCCTGCGTTCAAATCCCTGCTGAGTCATGGAAGCTACTGGGATGTGTGGAACTGGTAAGACCACACCATAAATATCTAACTTGACTTGAAAGCCATTAACAACAGCAACAACATCTCACTATGGATCAAACACACTTCAGTGGTCCCCGTAGTCATTGGGGCTTTGGGGACAATATCACGAAGTTTCATGTAGTATTATAAGCAGTTGCAGATCTCAGGAATAACACCATCAGAGCTACAAAAAAAAAAAACAATATTAGGAACAGCATACATATGCCAATATTTTACAGATAGCATAGGTTTTTTGTAAAACTTGTATCTTTTATATACCAGCCAATGTTTTTATTATCTTGATTGACTTATCTGCTGTTTTTGACTCATAATAATAGTTTGCCATCAAGTCGATTCTGACTTCTAACAACCCTTTTCAGAATTTTCTAAGTAGAGAGTACTCAGAAGTACCTTACCATTCTCTTCTTCTGGGTGGGGGGGCACCCTGGGACTGTGCAGCTTGCCCAAGGCCACACAGACTGGCTCTGCTCCCAGGAGGGCCTGTGGGGGATCAAACTCCCAGCTCCAAGCTCTGCAGCCACAAACCTTACTCACTGAGCTATACAGCCAGCTTGAAAGCCCTATTATGATTGCTGTAAGTCAGTTCTTTATTGACAGTACCGAACATAAACATGTTGAATGACTTTGCTGGAATTGTATACTATTTTCCACTTTCAATTGTACAGTGATACCTCGACTTATGAACGTCTCCACTTGCGAACGATTCGAGTTACGAATGGCTCCGTTTGCAAAAAGTTGCATCGACGTGCAAACGGAGCCTTGACTTACAAACAAAAAGAAAAAGAAAAAACCTTTCCTGCCCCTTTTTTGACCTAAGTTCATCTTAGGTCAAAAGAAGAAAAAATAAAAAATTTTCCCCCCTAGTGGTAGAGTATGGATTAACCGGCTTTGCATTAGTTCCTATGGGAATTAATGCCTCTACCTACGAACAGCACCTCGACATACGAACGAAAAACAGGAGGTACGTATTAAATGCTTTTCAATGCATTCCTGTGGAAAATTTGGCTCGACTTACGAACTTTTCGATGTACAAATGCCGTTCCAATACAGATTAAGTTGAGGTACCACTGTATATTGAAGGGCAGTTGAAACAGTGAGCAGATTAATAAGAACCATAGGACATTAGGTCACTCTATTTCTCCATCTTGCCTAGTGTTTTCTGCTCTGACTAGCAGTGAGAGACCTGACTACATGGACTTTTAGCCCACTGTTTGAAGCACTGCAGAAAATATTTCCCACAGTAAGCTAAGCTGGCCCCATCTTTGCTGTCTTTCTGCAAAGACCATTCTCTTCAGGCAAGCTTTCCCTCAGTGGCTGGCTGCCTGGGTATAGTTTTAAATGGATTGTTGTGCCTTATTGCTTTCAATGTGTTGCTGGTGTTGCTTTTGTTTACTGGTTTTAGTGTGATATATGTTTGATCTGTTTTATTATTTGTATACAGTGGGGGGGGGACATCTGCTGGATAATGGTTCCAAGCCCCACTGTAGATACTGAGAACCATGGAGAACCAACTACATATATTTATTTTATTTTATTTTATTTTATTTTATTTAACTTATATGCCGCCCACTCTACCCAAAGGTCTCTGGGCGGCTTACAACAATTAAAATACAATTAAAATTCATTAAAAAGATAAATCAATTAAAATACAATTAAAATAGATACTCAAAAAATTGCCATTGGGACCCACAGTTGATATTATTTCAATTAAAAGCCTTCTGGAACAGGAAGGTTTTGACCTAGTGCCAAAATGTCATCAGCGTCGGCGCCAGACGAATCCCAGTTGGGAGGGCATTCCATCGTCTGGGGGCAGCTGCCAAAAAGGCCCTTTTCTACAAGCCCTCCCTCTTATCTCCTTAAGGGGTGGCTCTTTCAAAAGGGCCCCCTGGCTAGATAGATAAAAATGAATCATGGGTATATTATTTTGTTACAGAATAGGTACAAGTAGGAGAGAAAAAAACAGTGCCTTTTCTTGCCATTTTTTGTATATCTTGTTCATGGATTATCTGAGTTGTTACAGAGAAATGTAATAATAGAATCACTAGCATTGTGGTTACCCAGAATTGCAGAATAATACTTGGGGAAGTGTGGGGAGCTTATATAAAGCAGATAACATGCAAGAGACATGGTTTCACGTCTTTATATTTGCTAATTATTCATTTTTTCATATTTGTATAATCACCCAGTTATGTTCTCTGGCCAGCTTACAGAATGAATTGCATTCCCATTCAGTTCATTGTGTAATCCTATGTAAAGTTGCTTTGTCCAATCAGCCTAAGGAAATAAAAAGAGAAAAACTGTAATGTTTTTAAGGTGGTGGTGATCATAATCAGTGATGATCATGATCTCCTTTATGAGATGGCTATTAGAGATGGGGATATTCATATGTGAATATCCCCACACAGCTGGACTTAACAAGGGTCCAGCTTCTGGGGCCGGACCGTCTATTCACATGTCCGGTGGCGGCAGCGGTGGCCCACTCATTCTTCCAATCGCTCCTGGAGCACCTCTTTCTTCCTGCTCAGCTACCAACTCAGCAGCTGTGCAGGGAGACTCCGTCCTCCCCCTGCGTGGAGTGGCCAGCCAAGCGGGAAGAGAGTAACGCTCTGAGAGCGATTGGAAGGATGAACGGGGCTGCCGCCAGATGCGTGAGTGGATGGTCCGACCCCAGGGGCCAGACCCTCAGTAAGTCCAGTTGTGCGGGGATATTCGTATGTGAATATGAATACTGTACCCCCATCTCTAATGGCTATAGTATTGCAGTAATAAGGCATATAGTAGGCTGACTGGCTTATACTGGCAAATTATAGTTTTGTGCTATGTGCATGAACTGGAATAAGGCTGACTCAAAACTTCAGACTCATATGCTTCTCTTTCCTTCTCCTTTGTTGGCATTAGAATGATTTCTAATGTGTTTATAATAATAATAATATCTGGCAAACCACAAATTGAAAACAGCTGTTGCAGTGTTTAGTTTCACTTTCCGTGAATCGTGGCCCCTTTTTATGTGTGATCCAGCAGTCATGGTTTATATCAAACTCATGAAACAAGGCTTCATAATCCCTAGTCTGAGGCTGCCTTCTATTTTAAAAAAAAGTTGACCAGTGTTTATTTTCAACCATGCTTTCTTGTTCATATCCAGAAAAGGACAGGATTCATGGAAGTGAACTTGAAGGCAGCAGAACACCTCACTGCAGAAGTGAAAGAGAAGGAGTGGGAGACTTAGACCTCAGACCAGCTCCTGCACGTAGTGCTGGTTTTACATCTGAATTAGCTAGCACGTGGTCTCCAAATGGCTTATAACAATATTAATTCAGTGCATTTTCTTTATTGTAAGATAAAAGTTGCTTTTGCAAACAGCTTATCTAAGGATTATCTTATTTTATAAGAGGCATTATTAATAAATGCCCATCGTTTTTATCCAGGCCATGCTTAGTGATTTCCATATCAATGTTACTTACATTCATGCTTCTCTTTTGAAATGTTCCAGTTTAGAGTAGATTGGCAAAGTATGTACTGTACCTGTATAGATGTTTCTTTTCTATACTTAACTACCTCACTCTAAAAAAGGAGGTTAGTTAAGACTTGTGTTACCAGCATTGTCTTTAAACAGCTGGCTAAAAATATGAACATGGTGGTTTATTTTGTTGTATTTCTTCCAACTAAAAATAGCTAAACAGTTAGATCTTACCAAATGTACTTGTGAAATAAATTGCTGTTAATCATTTATGAGCATTTATGTATAACATACTTAGTAGGATGAGCAGCAGTTGGGAAAGGGAATGAGGGGAATTGCAACAAGAGAGCTTTGCTGAGGTGGAGATGTAATTGCCTTCCTTGACCTGTTACAGATGACTCTTGTTTCCAGCTTCACCACTTAAGTTCAAAACCTAATTGAGGCTACCATACAATTAATTAATTGTGCACAGCATTCTACATAGGCTGCTTGTAGTGCTATTGCTCAAAACTTGACAGAGGGGGGCAGCCATGTTTAATCTGTCCACATAAGTGCATCATTATGTTTGATGAGGGTATTTTGTCTGGAAGAAAGGAGAGCAAAATCTGCCCCATCCCATTCTCCATTGAAGTAAATAATTTTCTTCCAGTCTGGTTCAGTTGCCAATTACATAAAAGCATAGATCATTGCAAACATGAAAGCTAAGTGAAAAGATTGTTACAACTCAACATGGATTTCTTACAGCTATGTCAGTTCCAATTCTGCCTGCACAAAGCTAGTTTGTTGAAAAAAATATACCGTATTTTTCTGTGTATAAGACTATACTTTTGTCTAAAATCTTTAGACTAAAAATTGAGGGTCGTCTTATACACAGAAGTAAGCTGCAAAGAGAACAAAAACAAGTGGAGGGGAAATCAGGAATCAAAGTGATTCTGTAGCGCTTTTATCCCTTTCCCCCTACGCTTGCTAAGCCCCACTTAGATTTCTTAATTTTGGATTAGAAAAGTGGGGGAGGGGTGTTTTATACATGGAAAAATGCAGTATACAGATCAGTTTTGTCCAGCCTGGTATCCTCCAGGTGGGTTGGGAAATAAGCCTATCTGCCCCTAGCCAACGTGGTCATTTCCCATGCTGACAGAAAATTGAAAGGCGTTGTGATGCCCTTAGGCTGGGAATGATTATTTAAATTTTTATCCCATCCTCCTCCCTTGGTTTATTTTACTTGGTTTGATTTGGTTTTTATTTCATTTCTATCTTGCCTTTCTCCCACTAGAGTGATCGAAGATGACTTTCCCAGCCAGCCTTTCTACATCGTAAATTATAGAAATGTTCAACCAAAATGAACATATGGCGTTACTGTAACAACTGCCACTGCCATATAATTTTTCTTGTGCTAATAGTGGCTTACAAGAAATTGTCAGATCATTGCCCTGCTGATTTGGGGTGATGACCTTTCAGAGGGTACAGAAGGGGAAGAATTGACTTTCATATTGCTATCTTGTAGCAGTAGTGAGGGTGGTTGGAATTTGGTGAAGCAGATTTTCTGAAGATTTTTTTTATTCCTAAAAAACACACAAATTCCTAGTTTAGATAGTTGCAGAAATGCATTTTAAAGCATGTATGAATCAGGCCTCATGCAGCTGAGCTGTGTGGGTGGAAGCAACCTGTACTGACAGAGAAATTATGATTTAACTAGAAATAGAACTCTGGGGTGATAAACAGTGGGTTGTGTATTCTTTTATCATAAGAACTGAAGGTAATCTACTAAAGCCTATTATCTATACATATTGTTATTGTTGTTTAACACCACAATCACTTCTCTGATTGAACTGTTAGCGTCTTTCCAGATTGTCAATCTTGAGTAAGGAGCTTCATAAAGATAGCTGTTGATTTGAAATTTTGACTTTGTCACATTTGCTTAAATATAGAAGTACTTAACTTAGAGTATACATAAATAGACAGCCTCCATAACATCACTTAAAGACCTAATGTGGACCAGTTTCAATTGTAGTGTGCTCTTGTTATTTAAAAGTTACTGCTTCATTAATTCTTGAAAAATTAAAATTTATCCAATCAATCAAGATCCTAAGCCAAGAAAAACCAAGTTTTACAGTGTGTATAAATTGTGCAAATTGACTAAGGGGTCTTCTAAGTGGAACGTGTGCGCTGGCCCAGACTCATTCTGTGCTCCATTGTAATTGCAGCATTCTTAGAGCTCTGCTTTCATCTACAGTGCTGCCTCGCTTAACGGGCGCTCCATTTAGCGACGAAACCGCATAGCGACGAAGTTTTTGCAATCCTAAAAGCGATTGCATTGCGATGTTTTAAATGGGGTTTTTTCGCTTTGCTATGATCGGTTCCCTGTTTCGCTTACTGATCATCACAAAGCGATGATTTTTTAACAGCTGATCGGTGGTTCCAAAATGGCCGCCAGGTAAAAAAAATGGCCACCTTCTGTGTTTAGGGACGGATTCCTCACTTAAGAGGAAGTGAAAATGGCAGCCGTATGGAGGATCTTCGCTTTAAGGTGAGTTTTAAGCCCATAGGAACACATTAAACAAGTTTTAATGCGTTTCTATGGGCTTTTTTAAATCGCATAGTGACGAAATCGCTTAGCAGCAATTTTTGCTGCACGGATTAACGTCGCTATGCAAGGCACCACTGTATGTGTTTTATTGAACCAATGTAAAACAGATTAACATCCGATGAACCAGTACGATCATAGGAAGGGTATGAACTCAGGAAGCTTCCATACATCAAGTTGTTAGCCTGATGTATTTGCTATGTCTACACTGAGAGGTAATATTTCTCTGTGAGTCTTTTCCAGCCCTAATTGTGTATGGTGGAATTTAACCTTTTGCACACAGCACATGTACTGCCGAGTTACAATCCCTCTCTGAAATTAGATTGGCATCAGTGCCTTCTTTTTTTCAGTAAAATATATCTGCCTCCCTTTTCGTGTTTTATGAAATTGGTCTAGGAAGTTAGCTGAAATTAGTGGAAATATTGAGACACATAATTGTCCTCCTGAAGCATTTGAGAATAAAAACAGTAAACAAGGGTCATTTTCTGTTTCAAATGTTTTTTCCTTTATGAATGGAATTCTGATAAAGATTCTGTTTTTGCTGCAATGATGCAGTTTCATCTTAAGGACTTTGAGAATTGCACTAATTGTCTCTTGCCTTCATTATCATATTGGAAGAGTATAAAGGTCAGTAAGTGGGAACACCAAAACTGACCTTTTCAAAACTTTGTTGCCAGGCAGAAGAGCATTTTCCCTTAGCAACAATTGTTTTGGAGCAGGGTAGAGCAGTTGTGCACGTCAGAGGTTTGTTTGTAGCAGAGAAAGGAGTGGAAGGAGTGGAAACTTAGCTATTTCGTGAGTTTACACAGCTGAATTTATATAGTGTACTAGAGGTTGCATTGTACAATCAAAAGGGCAGGAACAGACATGCAAAGTATGCAGAATAATATTAATATATTAATAGAGTGTTTTATCATCCACTTCTGACTATTCATTTACAGCAGCATCACATTTAATTAATTTTATATGATACGTTTTCTGATGACTCCCGTCTTTATCTTCAGAAGAAGCACCAATAATTATTCCTGCATTTTCGGATTTAAAAATTGAAAAACAAGAGTGGGCACTACCTTTATAATACTATTATTGAACCTAAAGGTAATACCTTTTTTGAGGCAACAGAAATGCCAATAACAAAAGGCTTGTTTTCTAAACAAATTATCTAAAACGATCCTTAAACATTTATAATAAGTGGAGGTAGATATATTTTTGAAGCATCCACTGTTCCAAAACGCATTATAGAAGGTTTAAATAAAGCTTGCGTGGGACGTGGTGGCGCTGTGGGCTAAACCGCAGAAGCCTGTGCTGCAGGGGTTAGTAGACCAGCAGTCGTAAGATCGAATCCATGCGACGGAGTGAGCTCCCGTCGCTTGTCCCAGCTCCCGCCAACCTAGCGGTTCGAAAGCATGCAAATACAAGTAAATAAATACAGACCACCTCGGTGGGAAGGTAACAGCGTTCCGTGTCTAAGTCGCACTGGCCATGTGACCACGGAAGATTGTCTTCGGACAAACGCTGGCTCTATGGCTTGGAAACAGGGATGAGCACCGCCCCCTAGAGTCGAACACGACTGGACAAAAATTGTCAAGGGGAACCTTTACCTTTACCTTAAATAAAGCTTGCAGCTGCATCCAAACTTATTTGTTTGTTTGTTTGTTTGTTTGTTTGTTTGTTTGTTTGTTTGATTGATTGATTGATTGATTGATTGATTGATTGATTGATTGATTGATTGATTGATACCCCGCCCCTCTAGACCAAAGACTACTCTGGGCGGCTAACAATAAAAAATGGAATAGAAACAATATAATGAAGTAAAAAAAAAACAATAGTAATGTGGCACAAGATGGGGAAAAGGAAAAAAAGTTATAAATAAATAAAATAAATAAATCCCAAAACATTAGGAGTATAGCCAAGAAAAAGAAGTCACCTACCTGTAACTCTGGTTCTTCGAGTGGTCATCTGTGAATTCACACTAATGGGTTAATCTGCGCCTGAGCAGAGCAGTCTTGGAAGTTTCTAAAGCTCTAGGACCTGGTGCTGGGACCTCCCACCTAGGCTATATCCCTGCCTCTGGCACCGGGTGCCTCAGTTCCGTAGAACTATCTGCCGCTGTATAATATATCCAATGGCCCACGTACAGCGGGGAGGAGGGCAGGAAGTGTGAATTCACAAATGACCACTCAAAGAGCCAGAGCTACAGGTAGGTAACTTCTTTTTCTCCTTTGTGGTCTCTGTGAATGCACACTAATGGTTGACTAGCGAGCTGACTTACCAGGAGGTGGGCGTCAGAACAGAAGCCAAAACAGCTCTATCTACAGCAGCCTCCACCTTGGCACAAACATCGAGGCGATAGTGTGCTGCAAAAGTGAAAGGCGTGGACCACGTCACCGCCTTGCAGATGTCATTCAGGTCCACTCCTCGGAGAAAAACCCTGGAGGAAGCTTGGGCCCAAACAATGGAGGGCAAAGGTTTATGAGCTAGCTCATATGCCAACTTAATCATTGAAACCACCCATCTGCAAAAGGTTTGAGGTGAAACCGGGGATCCATTCATCCATATAGCCAAGAACCAGTCACTCAATTTTACTTTTGCCATTTTTTTGAAAACGAAGCATGAACTATATAAACCTTTATTAATGCCAGATAATGTAAAGAGCTTCCCCTTCCCACCCAATTTAATAAAATGTTTGTATTTGGATTCAGACTGGTTGTTGCATTACAAAGCTCCTTTAAGCCTTGAATGGCTCCAAAATATAGCTTGATGCCCTATTCAATTTTTGTTATCTTACTGAAAATTTATTTACTATATTTTGATTCAATTGAAGAACAACCATTAATAGGAAGTTTTTTTTATTGGAAAACCATTTTTCGGGTGGACAATACACTAGGGTCTAATCTGTAGCCAGTAGCTTCTCTTCATCAATCCATAATTTCCTGTCTCAGTGAGTATTTAAGATTTAATCTCATTTGCACAAGTCACCTGATAAGCTAAACAGGTTAAAACAAGTTCTTTCTCCAAAAGTCAACACTAATACTTCCTTCAAAGAAGTAAGCATTCCTACTATAAATTAAACAATGGTGATGACAATGACATTTGAAGAATGTAGAGATATGTGGAAGAGTGTGGCATTTGTTTGATCCTGTTTAGTATTTGTATACTTAACCTTTCTTAGTTTCTAATATGGTCTTTTTAAGATCTAAACTGCCTTGGATCTTTTTTAAGGAGAAAGGCGGGGAAGAATATTCGAAATAATAAAATAAATCAATTTATAACTTTTCACTCTTCTGCAAAGCTTCTGAAACAATGGGCCTCATCTTTATTTAAACCAAGCTGCTCTTGACAGTCAAGTGTTCACGGTTAGATTGGACAGTACTGTATAATACAGTTAAGAGTATGCTTAAAGTGGAATATAATAAATAAAGCTAGCAAGAAGGAGTAAATGTGTTATGTTTGGATATTTATAGGGAATGAATTGCTCTGAAAGCTTGCATTATATTTATTTACCAGTCAACAATCCTGCCACACTAATCTGATCTCATTTTTTGATTGGGTAATCTCCCTGATAGACAAAGGGAATGCTGTTGACACAGTTTACCTTGACTTTATCAAAACTTTTGACAAAGTGCCCTATTATATCCTGATTAGCAAGCTAACTAGGTGTGGGCTGGATAAATCAAGTGTCAGGTAGATACAGAATTGGTTAGAGAATCATATTTAGAAAGTGATGATTAATGGCCCCTTTTCCAACTTGGAGGAGACAACAAGTGGGGTACCCTAAGGCACAGTCCTGGGTCCAGTGCTCTTCAACATTTTTATTAATGACTTGGATGAAGGAGTACAGGGGATGCTTATCAAATTTGCAGATGACACAAAATTGGGTGGAATAGCTAATACTCTGAGATCATTGCCCTTCTGCACAAGTTACACAGCAGGATCTTAGCCACTAATTACAACACACATTGTGTAATGCAGTTTCATGTTTGTAATCCTTACTATTTCAGGTATCTTTGGGGACAATGTTTCTAAATTAATTTACTGTAAGATGTTAGTACTTCCTTATTCAGCATTATAGTCATTAGTGGAGCAAGAAACTAACTAACGGCAAAGCCACTGGTGTAAATTTAAGATTACTCTGCTTTTCATAAAGATCCTGATTTGCTTAAAAGAAAAGAGCAAGTGATCTCAAGCGATTCTAGGAAAATAAGCAGTATCTGATATAAAGGTTATTTAACCAAAAAGAGCTGATTTGAGTGGTCAAAATGAAGATGCTGGTATGCTCCATCAAAAAAAATTTCTTCTAGCAGTTCCGTTTCAGCTTTCGTCCCCTATTTTTCTCCATTACCTTTCAATTACCTCTTTATCTCTTCTGTTCTTTTCCAGGAAGAAGTATTTGCCTCACATAGAACTCAGATTTCGGGGGGGGGGGATCTTTCCATTTAAACATGTATAGAATCTAGATATATTCAGTGGTGGTCTAGTCCTGACTTTTGCAGGTCCTGCTGTCTTATCAAGCGATTTTGTGATTATGTCAGTTGTGGTGCAGTTTACACTATCTTCTTTTTAAGTTCACAACATCTCATTGCCCTTTCTTGATTCCTTTTCTCCCCCTTTCTTGCCATTCTTTGCAGGCTCTGATACTTCACCAGCTTGGAAGGTACAGCTTGGCTGAGAAGATCCTTAGAGATGCTGTCCAGGTGAACTCAACAGCCCATGAGGTTTGGAATGGCCTCGGGGTGGTTCTGCAAGCTCAGGGTAATGACGATGCAGCAACCGAGTGTTTCCTAACAGCACTGGAGCTTGAAGCCAGCAGCCCCATCGTCCCTTTCACCATCATTCCCCGAGTCCTCTGAAGGCCGGTAAACAGGCAGTTCATCATGCTTCAGCGGAACACAGGAATGTTAGGAAGCAAATTACATAAGCCTTCCTTCTGATTCCAAGGGTGGCTCTTCAAGCTGAGAGGTAGTACCACAAAGCAGGCAATCTGGCCAGTTCTATGAGGGGATTCTGATACATGGAATATAGCATATTAATGTTAATGAAAAAAAATGGCTAGCCAGAAGGAAAAAACACACACCAATACCAAACCACCACCTGTGTATTGCCTACATCTTTGCCCCCATAGTACTTTGACAGCCTGATGCTATTGTTCAAATGGGTATTGTGCCATATTTTATTAGGTGACATCTGAGTGTTATGTAAATCTCTAAACAGAATCAAACAGCAACTGTAGAATAATAGATGCAAGTTAAAATTCAGTGGCAGAGCAGTCTATTTTTATCCAAGCCTGTCAAAGACCTGTTCTCGTCATGTCTTTCAACCTCTCTCGGCCCGGGAAGAAAAAAATGTGAAATTTGCTGTGTTACATCTCTTTACCAGTTACCTAGGCCAGCAAAATCAGCTGAAAGGTTTATGTTTTTAGATGTGAATAACTGTGATGTGTAGCTAATTGTTATTCTCTTTATTTAGAAGAAAGGTTGTGTACAAGAATATTTATATTTTACCAATGTATGCCTGTTGAAAAAAAGCAGATGAAGATATTAGTTATTTAAGTTTAAATTTTTTATGTGAATCCAGAGTTTATTTATCAATGGAAATATGTAAAAAGATGCTAAAGATGGAATATTTACCGACATTCCTTATGCATTATACACCCACTTGGCTCTATGGGAAGATTATGTTAATAATAAAAAATGATTTTTGAATGGATACAGTGCTTCTCATGTTTGTTTCGAAAGGAGCGGTGCTCTTGGAACTTGGTGAGTTCCTGTCTCATTACTCTACAGAATTTTAAAAAATGAAATTTTCATGGATATACTGTATGATCACCTAGCAGTTTTATCATTCCTTTTCGTATCAGACAACATTGGATTGGATTGATGGAGCCCTCTGCTGTGCCATGAGAGGCATGCAGAAAACCATGCTTTTATTAATGTGCAACACAACCTGTGCCATCCTTCACCTCACAGTTAAATCCTATTGTGTTCATTATGGCTTCTTCCTAAGTAAATGCCCAGAGGATTGCAATCTTGAAAAACATTTGGAAAGTGGGTAGGAACAAACATTGGTAATGCAGTCAGTTCGGAATGATTACTTTTTATGCCTCCTCATCTCTCAAACTCGGGGCAGATGTCTGCTCTGGGAAAAGGTCCAGTTCCATCATTAAATCAGAAGCTCGAAGGTACTTAACACAAAACATGCTGGTTCAGTCTGTCCAAGCCCTCCAAGAAGTGGCTTTCGGGTTATCCATCCGAGGCAGGCTGATCTCTTTGACAAACAGCAGCTAGTTGTTGCCTGTGCTTTCTCTTGGCTCTTGGAGCACAATTTGCCGTCTTGCGAACTTTTCATTTGGTTTATTATCCTTGATTGAAGCAAATCCTTCCTTTATGCTTAAGTGAAGATTGGGTGGTCTACTAATGCAACTATAAACTGATACAGTGGACCCTTGACTTACAGACGGCTTGACTTACAGACTTTTTGAGTTACAGACTTCTCTGGCCGCAAAATTTAGGTTTGACTTGCAGACTGAGATTTGACTTACAGACCAGAAAAAAACCAAAATGGAACAAAAACGGCCTGTTACGGGATTAATGGGTTTTCAATGCACTGTAGGTCAATGGAGACTTGACTTACAGACTTTTTGACTTAAGAACCGCCTTCCAACACGGATTAAGTTCTCAAGTCAAGACCCCACTGTATATGGGAGATTTTCTTCAGAGGGCCAGACATGCTATGTGAAATCCTTATTCTCAGGGAAAGCAGCAACTCAAATAGACACAACAAAAGGTAGCCAGCTCAGAATCCAGAGTAGAGCTGACTAGATGGGCGGTATAAAAGCTAAACAAACTTGGTTGAGAGTCATGTGAATTTTGAATTCTCTTCAGAGAGAAACTATTAAAAAGTATGCTCAGGTGAACCACTGAGTTACTCAAGATGTGGTCTTTTCCTTGCTATGTGTAGTTGTAATTTCCAGGATTTAATTCTGAGAAGTTGCTGGCACAGTGTGCCATTATCTGATCAGGATGCTCTGATATGTGAGACTAATACTAACATGATGGCATTACTTGTAATGCTGTGGTGCTAATAGCTAATAGCCACTTATGTTTCTATAATAAGTCCTAAGGAAGAACTGTAAATTTCTCTTAGACCTGCCATGCATTACTTGGAGCAGATAAACAGGTTACATTAGTACAAGGCATTATTAAAGGTAAAATTATCAAGCACATAAAAGGACATGTCTCTCTGAAGAATATTCGGCATGGGTTCTGCAAAAGTAAGTACTGTTTCATTAACATTTTAGAGTTCCTGAAAGCGATGGGAAATTTTGGTAGGAATCTTCTGTTATATATTAATTTCTTAGACCTCTAGAAGGCTCACACCTGGGTGCCAGAAAATTCTTTGCATCAATATCAAATGCAGCTCAAGGAAGAGGAAGTGCAATGATTCCCATTGATGCAAAGGGCTCCTGAGCAAACTTAGAAGTCATGATTTAAGGGATGAGATCCTTTTATAAATAGCTAGCTAGTTAAAGAACAAGAAGGAACAATTAGGGGTAAGGGTACAGTTCTGATGACAAGAGGATATGCCAAGAACACATGATACTTCTTAACATGTCCAGATATGACATGAAGTTAGGGCTGAGCAGTGTGGTGTCCAAAGTTGCTAACTTCACAAAATTATTTATGAGGGTTCAAACAAGAACCAATAGGGAGGAGTGCCAGAAGATTTCTGCAAACTGGGGGAATGAGCATCAAGATACTAAATGCAATTCAAGGAAGATGAGGTGAAATGATCCATATTGGGGCAAAAAAATTCCTCATTTTAGATTAGGCATCCTTTAGTCTCGAGAGACTGTGGTAATGTGCTCTGAATAGATGACTTGGAACAGCATCCAATGTGGCTGAGAAGGCCAATTCAAGAGTGACCATCCCTTCCACACTGAAGACAAATACAATCTGTCCCCTGTCCAGCTCCCTCACTTTGCTGCTTTCGGAACTGCCTCTTTGCCTCAGCCTGCTGGACAAGTGTCTCTTCAAAATGGGAGAGGCCATGATGCACCGTCTGCCTCCAGGCTGAATGCTCAAATGTCAAAGTTTCCCATCTGTTGAGGTCTATTCCTAAGGCCTTCAGATCCCTGTATTCGTGAAGGCTTTCACTGCTGGGATCTAATGGTTGTTGTGGGTTTTTCGGGCTCTTTGACCGTGTTCTGAAGGTTGTTCTTCCTAACGTTTCACAAGTCTCTGTGGCCGGCATCTTCAGAGGACAGCACTCTGTGCTCTGGTGTAGTTGGCTTGGGAGTGGAGTATTTATGGCTGTATTAATTGTCTACAGCAAAGACAAAAATGGCTTTTCTACAGAAAAAGACAAAAGCCTATCTCACAGCCATAAATACTCCACTCCCAAGCCAACTACACCAGAGCACAGAGTGCTGTCCTCTGAAGATGCCGGCCAAAGAGACTGGCGAAATGTTAGGAAGAACAACCTTCAGAACATGGCCAAAGAGCCCAAAAAACCCACAACAACCATTAGATCCTGCTTGCAGATATCCTTGTATTGCAGCTGTGGTCTTCCTCTGGGGCGCTTTCCCTGCACTAATTCTCCATACAGGAGATCTTTTGGAATCTGACTGTCAGCCATTCTCACGATATGCCCGAGCCAACGTAGATGTCGCTGTTTCAGTAATACATGCATGATAAAAATTCCAGCTCGTTGTAGGGCTATTCTATTTGGAACTTTGTCCTGCCAGGTGATACCAAAAATGCGTTGGAGACAACGTGTATGAAACCTGTTCAGCTTCCTCTCCTGCTGTGCACAAAGGGTCCAGGATTCACTGTAGTACAGGAGTATGCTCAGGACACAGGCTCTATAGACCTGGATCTTGGTATATGCCATTGTGAGGGTTCAACTTGAGGCTCCTTTCTTCGATCAAATAAATCAGGAGATTTTTGCAATTTTGAAATGGGTGAGGTTTATTGGCATATTTTACAGATAACCGGTGTCACCAAAATTGTCTCATCATTTCTCTCCTGCTGACAATGGGTCAGTCAGGGCTCCCATCCTTCAACTAGGAACGGGTTTCCTTCACCCCAGTTCCACGGGCCCAGCCAGTCCACTGACGAATTAGGGTTCATCTTCTGATCTGCCACTCCATCCAGCAGGGGAACGGTGTCATCGTCCCGATCGTCCATCCACCGGGCATATCCGATCGATGTGGGGGTCACCCAGGGTCCTCCCTGTATCCCTTCCTCCTCATCTTGCTCACCCTCCATTCTATTCTCTCCCTGCTTTCTCTTTCAACTCTATCCTTTTCCTCTCTTAGCTTTCTCCGCCACTCCCTAGTTTCAGCTTTTCCCCAATAAGAGGGGAAATCAGGGGGCATCTCCACCGTCTGTAATCAGCCTCTTCCTTTGGGACGCTTAATCTTTCCCATGCGCCAGTCCAGGGATCCTCTATCCAGACCCATTCCCAAGCTGGCGGCAACTGTTCCTCCTTCCTCTTTATATCTGCTGCCCCTGCCTCTATCTCCACCCTTTTTCTCCACTCTACTCCAGCCATTTTTCCCTCAGTTCCTTTGACAGTTAACTTTCGTGTTTCTCCCTCCAGTTCCTGTGTGTCTGCCCCTCGCTGCCCCATTCTCTCAGGAGATGAGGTGGGCAAGGTCTGTACCTCTTTCTCGACTGTGAGGAGGAGGGACGGCACTCTGGCGAGAGAGCTACCACTCTCACCCCCTATCTCACAGCCATCAGCTTCTTATTAAGCCATTCTTTGTGAGTCTAGAGAACATGGAAGCTGCTTTGCCAATGTGTTTATCCAGCTTGACATCTAGGGAGAGAGTATCAGAGATCATTGAGCCAAGGTACACAAAGTCATGAACAACCTCCAATTCTTGCGTGGAGGTAGTAATAGAGGGAGGTGAGTCTACACCCTGGCCCATGACTTGTGTTTTCTTCAGGCTGAAGAAAAAAAATCCTCATTCTACATATATGCTAATAGGATCTGTGTGATCTAAGACAGGACCTTGCCACAGGTAGCTTCATGAAAATACCAAACCAGAGTAGATCTGTATTGAAAAAGGCAAGTTTAGGCAGGAATTGATGAGAAAGGAAATGAAAATAAAACATATATTTACACAAGATTGTAACGCATTTATACATATACAGAACAGTTTTAAATTGCTTTGTCCTGCTGTGTAAAGACAAGACAAGCAAACATTTCCATTCCTTCCTGAGAAGTTTAACCTTTGTGAGTTCCAGACTACAGATCTGATCCAGACTGATATATGGATCAGAAATATAATGCCCCCAGGAGAAGGGAAAGACAAACCTCTACTGACTATACCTAGAAAACCTTGGAAAGGGTCGCCATGAGTTGGAATCAACTAGATGGCTTGTCATTATCATCATCATCATTACCATTATGCTTTTGGTGGTCATTTTCTCAAGCTGCACAAATAAATTCTCAGCTCAAAACAAAACATACTAGCATGCATTTAAAAAAAGATCAGGTAAAATGCCTTTAGAAATTTATATTTTATAAGGAAATATGTTCAAAAATGTACATTTAAAGAAACATTTTCATACAGGTTTTTGTTTCAAATCACAGCTTAATCTCAACAGAATACATACAAATTAAGACACATGAGGCTGATACAGACTAGAAATAGACAGATCCCTCCATCTCTAATAAACTGACGTAAACGTCATATGAGCATCTGACAGGCACTTAAGATGCATGGCTTGATTGGTTTTCCTCTCACTTTTCTTTGGTCATTACTTTCCCTTGATCTTTGCCTGCATTTTTATACTTTATAGGTGAGTAAGTGTCACAGGTGAATAATACTGTACTTCTCAAACATGGTCTAGGTAAACCATGGCCTGGCAGCCTGTCCAGCTGTGAAATTATGTGGTCAAAAAGGTATTTGGCCATCACCAGATTTTTTTTAATCATCCAGCCTGCCTCAAAACTTCTGCTGAATTAGGCTGTAGTGGGGACCACTCCTCAAAAGCATTTGAGCTTGCAGTTCAGCCCCATGATGCTGAATACTACAAGAGATTACATAGGGAGTTATTGCACTGTCAGCATTGATTACATTTGCCCAGTTGTACAGATTCCTCAGCCAAAACAGGACTGTTTGTTAATTTACGGTCTAGGTAGCAATTAGGAAATTAACTACAAATGTACTTTTCTAGTTCTATAGTTCAGTTGCAATTCATATTTGCTGGGTCATCATGAATCAGGATTTGGCACCGGGTTGGTTGATTAGATCATTCCTCTTGACTGGAACACTCAACCTTGCCATTTTGCCTTTGAAAAAGAATTACTAACTAGGTATAAAATCCATAATAGTTTACATTACAAACCCCATGTTTAATAACTTCTTAATGGTTCATGTTTTGTATCTTAATCCTTTGTTTGCTTTAGTGATCTGTGAGCCACTTTGAGTCCTTTCCCGGAAAGAAAGGTGGCATAAAAATGCAATCAGCCAATCAACAAAATTTAATAGTAACAGTTCCCAGCTTTGAAGAGTGCTTTTTTCAGGAAGGGGCGAATATTTTCTATTCACTTAGGAATATGTTATATTAATCCTAACAGAAAGACGAGATCAGCATGGATTAATATAATGATCAGCTACTGTGCATTTTATACTCCTTTGATGGAAGACCAAAAACAACAAGAAGAACAACAACCCATGTTTTTCTCATGTTTGGTGACCATATAGACTAGCAAGAACAAGGTGTTTTCCTTGCCCATAGATGCATCCCTCTGGGAGACAAAGAACAATGCCATACAGACATCTACAAAATTCATGTTCTGGTGACACCTTTATTGTTATTGTCAGATTCTGCCACGTTGTGTCCTATTTGCATTGACCCTATGAATTAATGATTCCTGAAAGGACCCATCATTAACAGCTCTGCTCAAGTCTTGCAAACTAAGATGGTTGAGTACTTAATTGACTCAACCCACACCATGTTCAGTCTTCTTTTTCTTAATTTTTCTGAGCATTATTGTCTTTTTAGGAGAGTCTTGTCTTCTCCAGATGTGCCTAAAGTACAATTGCCTTCATTTAATCATTGCTTCTAAACAGACACCTTTTTAGCTGGCCAAGTATCACTTCAATACAGATTTTGAATTTTACCCTATGGCCAGCCTAGCTTCTCCATGGTATGCTGCTTTTTGCAACTTTTCAGTCTGTCATGAGTTAACCTCTCCCATTTTGCTGTTGGCTTTTCCCTGCTGAGCATGTACATAATCCACAGAATTTGCAGTTGCTGTTTTGTTAACTACAACTCAGAACAGTGTAACTTTCTGAATCACAGTAGCACTGAATAGGAACCTCTCTCTCTCTCTCTCTCTCTCTCTCTCTCTCTCTCTCTGTGTGTGTGTGTGTGTGTGTGTGTGTGTGTGTGTGTGTGTGTGTGTGTGTGTGTGTGTGTGTGTGTGTGTGTGTGTGTGTGTGAGAGAGAGAGAGAGAGAGAGAGACAGCGTTGATATTTGAAAAGCATCCTGCTTTTCCTCTCTCCCCTCTCCTTTGCTTAGTGTCCAGAAAATGCTGACAAGATCACTGGGCTGTCCATCCAAATCAGCATTGACCTAGAGACTAGGAGCAGCAGGAGCAGGAGAGGGTGGACAAGGAAGGACACCATATTTGTTCTGCAAAAAAGGAAAGGTTGATCAGCAGCATCTTGGCCATGTTAAAGCAGCTGCTTCTCCAAAGAAATGCTAGAAGGAGGATCTCTGCTTAAGCAAGCCATGGGGTTAATTCTCACTTGGGTATACATCTGTGTGCCTGTCTTCTCTCACCGCCCTAATTTGTATCTTCACGCCGTTGGCTCAAATCTGCAGTCCAAACGCAGTTGCCCGAAAGCTTTCTCTTGAATTGGCAATGCAGTTCCCTGTGGCTGCTGCTGTAGCATTTGATTAAGATGTTTAGCAGCCCAGATGGTGAAATGATGTGCCTACCTAAGCAGGATTAACACAAAAGCAACTGCACAAAGACTTTATAGACGAGCTGCTTGTTTACCTCCATGTCATAGTGAAAAAGGTTCTTGGTATTTTTGTCATTGGTGGGTTTCCCTCCACATTCCCTGTCTTCCTTCTTCCATCCAGTTTACCTACATTGGAACTATAGAGAAAAGCTTATTGCAGTATAAGGCAGCAAAACATAAGGGGACAGTGCAATCACTGTATGAAAGATAATGGCTGAATTGATCTAAATTAAAGCAACTTGATCTAAATTAAGACAGGAATTTGAAATATGGAGACAAGCTAACTCCGCTGAAATGGATAGCACTTACTGTTCGGCTTCCCATAATTATTTATCTAGAATCAAGATGTTTTTCACTACTGCAGTGGGGAGAGCATGTGGCCAAGGGAGCCTTCAAACCTGGAGTAGAGGCAGAGCTACTGCATCTGGCTGTTCCTTTTTTTTTATTTCTAAGGAGAAAAGATAGACCATCCCAGAAAACAAATGACCCACTTATCATATCATTAGTGAAGTACTATGGCATTGAAGGCAAGAGAAATTGTTGTAGTGACCAAATCAGAACAGGATCTGAGGCAGATTTAATGTATACACTACCCCAAAGCAATTCCTTGTATTGAAATGGACTGAAGCAGCTTCAGTGGGATTGCATTTGATTTTCATTTGTTTTATGTTCATTTATCTATCAATTATCTTGGGTGTTCCTTCTTTTTTCAAAGATGATAGAGAGAAACGGTAGACATTCCCAGTTTAAGGCATGGTTAGGGAAGTTGTGGTAGTGAAAGTATTGATGGGGTCTAAACCACAGTTACAGTTTGGAAGCTCTTTAAAAATGGACTACAACTCCCAGAACTCTTTAGCAGGCTGGCTAAGAACTTATGGGAATTATAGTCCCTAATGCAGGCCTTCCAAGCTTGGCCCAACTGTCAAGGATCGTAGGAATTGCATTTCAGCAAAATATTGATAACTACAGGTTCCCTAAACCTGTTCCAAAGGCTATTCAACCAAAGGTGAGCAGCCCTCTGAAAACCAGCCCAACCATCAATGACCATTAAGCATGCTGCCTGGGGATGATGGAGGGGGGGGGAATTCAATCATATTTAGAATGCCTCCTACACGCCACCCCAGCAAAGTGCCATCGAGCAGATCACAGTTTGACAAAACATTAGAGCTCCATTGGATTTCTTCTTAGAACAAGTGATGTACCACCTGTTTACATCTTTTTCAAACAGTCCCCATCTCATTTATGTGCTGTTCTCGTTGCCCAAATAAATGCTATGCCTCTCTGGCTTCTGCTTTCAGCAGACCTAATTGCCCCAGCGAGACCTTTCCAGTGCTCTTTTGAAAGCATTCTTTCCCCACAGGCTCGCGCTGTCATTGGTAACAGCGGAGAAACAGCAACACTCCTTTGAATCCAACACACTCTTTTCTTTCTCTTAGCAAGAAGAATGTCATTGTTCTAAGGAGCCACTCGCTCGTGTTCCCAGTCACGTTACACAGAAGCTTGTCGGTTATGAATTAATCATGGAAATAAAATATGTACGTGTTTCCTCAAAATGAGGCAATGCATTCTCAAGCAGCCCTATTTGTTCGGTATTTACGCAGCATGGAAGTCCTGGAGGGGTTTCTTGTGGTTGAAAGTCAAATGATGTAATTGTGCTTGAAATCCAGGGGGATGCGGTAGAGAGGAGAGGTGGTGGCTTGAACATAAGGAAGTACGAAATTGCCTTGCTTAATTACAGAACAGAAGTCCTGTGTTGTTGTTGTTTTTAACTTTCAACAGCCCAAGAGATCTCGAAAGTTTAAAGGGGGCCTTGAAGTTAATGTCATCTTTCATTGTTTGGAAATTTTCCTTTTTGGATCAAAACTCTGAGAATCCCCCAACTAGCATCGCCACTGACCATGCTGGCGGGGGATTCTGGGATTTTTTTGTAGATTCATGTCACCATCTCAGTTCCTCTGCTATAGAAGAGGAATATCAGTGCACCTTGCAGACTTGTTACGAAGCATAAACATCCAGTTTCAATTTTAGCCACTCCCCACACTGGAGCTTAGCCCATGGAATTCCTTTCTGCCTGCAGTAAAGAATACATATAAACATACATAGATTACTCATCACAGAGCAACAACCCATCCTTTAATACCTTGGAGACAGGACCTCTTGATCAAGAGGAGTGGCTTTCAGGCCATGCTGAGTTCTGGCATCTCTTGGCAAATGCAATCAACATTGTATACAAATTTAAAAATAAGTGGTGGTGATCAATAGTAGCCTCCTGTAAAATGTG
This sequence comes from Pogona vitticeps, assembly GCF_051106095.1. NCBI lineage: Eukaryota > Metazoa > Chordata > Lepidosauria > Squamata > Agamidae > Pogona > Pogona vitticeps. The sequence continues at coordinate 330,378,197 of NC_135783.1, read as the reverse complement.
CAAGGAGAAAAGATGTAGGATTTTACACTTTAAATCAACATTTTCTTGCATTCTCTGTCAGAGAGTTGTGGTACCCTCTTCTAAACTACATCAGAAAGTTCTAAGTCCCTCCCCAGACTACAAATCCTTGAATTCCATAGGAGGGAGCCATGACAGTTGCAGTGTTATCAAGCTTATTTAATTGTGTGGCACAGATACCCCTTGATAACTAATTGAGAGGGGCAGGGGAATCAAATGTAGGATCCTGGAAGATGGGAAGTTACAGTCCTGGACCACTATTTATTTAAAATATTTTTACCTTGCTTTTCTCCTTAAAAAGGACCTATGGTGGCTGACATCATTAAAGACACAATATTAACAACTAAAAGAGTAAATTATTCAAATATTTTAAAATAATTAATAATGTTATATTTAAAAAGTTAGGTAAAAGCATTACTAGAACAGATTTAGAAGCAACAAAACACAAACCAACAAAACACAAACCATCCAAAACCATCTCTCCTAGCCAATCTGTCACTAAGGGGCAGGATCTGTTCTCAATCCTACCAGAGTGAAAGACACACAACAATGAACTCAAGCTACAGGAAGCCAGATTTCAACCGAATATCAGGAAAAACATCCTGTTACAGCAATACAATCAATTATCTTGAGAGGTGGTGAGTGCTCCAACACTACAGGCAGTCAAGAGAAATTTAGACAACCACCTGGCAGATCTTCTTTGTATTCCTGCATTGAGCAAGGGGTTGGATTTCACGGCCTTGTAGGTCCCTTCCAACTTCGCTATTCTATGATTCTAGGGGAAAGCTTGCCTGAAGAGAAAGGCTTTAACTTGATTGCATAATAAGGACAGCAAAAATGGGGCAGCCTGGCCTCCTGTGGGAGGGAGTTCCACAATTCCCAGAGTAGCCAGTGACTTTCTGACCTTATGTTACACACTTTGGCAGCACTTGTCATGCTTTTCAAATGCCATTCACCAGAGTTTCAAAGTGCTGCTCACTCAGCATTTCAAGCATGTTTTGATAACCCTCTAAGACATGCCCTCTACCTTTTGGCTGCCAAAGCACAATGTTCCCTCACTGGGGCAGGGTTGGTCGTGGCCTCTCCTGTCCACTTCGCTGGGCTCAGCAAAAACACATATCTATTGATGGTGCCGAAAGCCAAAAAGGATGCTGCGGGAGCATGTTAATTGCCTTTTTGTTTGTCAGCCCCAAACGCAGGAGAGGATTCATTTAAGCAATTAAAAAAATCAGAGCGTATGCAATGAACTAACTAAGAGTTAGCTCTTGGATACAGCAGCCATCACTCTTTACCGAATACCATGTGAGCCCCGGTAAGGCCTGTTTCCTTTGAGTATGGAAGATACATGGGCCACAGAGAGCCGGGGGGGGTCACTGGCTACTCTGGGAATTGTGGAACTCCCTCCCACAGGAGGCCAGCATTTGGCCTCTTTATAAACTCCATTATACAGGGAACCTGATTTTAATTTGCTGAGGTTATCCTTCTGGGTACAGTCCCAATCCAGCTGTGTGGGTGATGGGGCTGGATAAGATAATTTTGTGCAGGAGGCACAAAACAGCACATCACCTCCCACAGATTAACAAGTGGACACATTTTCCTGTACATTCCTCAGTAAAATTAAGGAGGTTGCTGTGGGTTTTTCGGGCTCTTAGGCCGTTTTCTGAAGGTTGTTGTTCCTAATGTTTCGCCAGTCTCTGTGACCGGCATCTTCAGAGGACAGCACTCTGTGGAGAAGACTGGCAAATTGATAGGATTATATTCAGATTTCTGCTTCCGGGCCTGGACTTGCAATTAACACTTTCATATTCCTCTCATTGCAGGGTGCCCAGCAGTTAACCAGCTTCTTAATATAAATTAAGGAGCTTTTCTGCAGCTGTTGTTCACATTGGTGGGGCGCACACAGACATTAAAATGTGCCCTATGGACCAGAGTAGTCTTCACCTCCTACTCTGCTGAGTCTTGAGATGGCTACTTCTGCTTGTGCCCTAAGCATCCCTCTCTCCCACTACTACTCGGGAGAGGTAAAATTTGCTTACTGATTTGGGATGGTTAAATCCCTGGCTATAAGCCTCCAGCCTTCAATTAATGGTTTACAAAGAACATTGCTTTCCCAAAGGGAAAGATATTACTTATGCAGGTCTAATATATCTAATAGCTAATAAACACTGGCCAAAAAGAACCCTTTTGTTCCAGCAGAGTGCACAGATAACCTGAGAGAGAGAGAGAGAGAGAGACACACACACACACACACACACACACACACACACACACACACACACACACACACACACACACACACACACACACACACACACACACACACACACACACACACACACACACACACACACACTTGAGCAGCACAAACTAGAATTCTCCAAGGTCAGCCAAATGTCGAGTAAGGCCAGATCCTCTCTTGCTTACCTGAGCCACATCTATAGAGTTCTCTTAAAATGTCAGACAGTGCTTCCTAAACTTGGATAACCCAGATCTTCTTGAACTACAACTTCCAGAAATCCTGGCTAGCACAGTTAGCGGTGAAGGCTTCTGGGAGTTTTGATCCAAGAACACCAGGGAAGTCAAGGTTGGGAACCACTGGACTAACAACAATGGTTTTGAACAAGTTATACGTGTGCCACCAGTGAGACACTGAAATGTTCTAGGATGGGACGCAGAGTTTTTATAAAAGAATTACTAAGAATTTGCTGTCCCTCAATCCCTACCTCCCCCTGCAAGTATAATGTACTATCCCGTACCAACTCAGTCGTAGATTATCTACCTGCAACATTTTGGGACACTAGTAAAAAAAAAGCCTATAAACATATAAATGCTCCTTCTCAGAGAAAATTACTTCTTTGGTTCCTATCATGGTGGAATGCAGATACAGGGACAGCAGAAAAACGTTGTGCTAGGGAACATTTCTACGTATGCTCAGTGGAGAACTGTCAAGTGGAGCATCCACCATCTTGGGCAGAGAGTGGACTCTTAAAAGGCTAGGGGTTTGTGGTTAAACACAAAAAGATGGAGATTGCTTAATTCCCTTCATCAGTATCTTTAACCCACAGGGCCAGGGCCTGTGGCATTTGCTTCTGTGAGAAATCATCTGGAGGCAGAGGAGAAGACTGGTAAACTGATAGGATTATATTCAGATTTCTGCTTCTGGGCATGGATTTGCAATTAACACTTCCACATTCCTCTCATTGCAGGGTGCCCAGCAGTTAACTAGCTGAAAATTTGGGGGCTGCCCAAAAGATTTTGAAGCCTTGGCAAAAGGCTTTGGACACTGGCAAAAGGCTGGCAATTGTCTTAGCTAATGCTTTGGCGATAACAATTTACTTTCCCCAGTAGTGTGATGATAAATCTGAGAGTACAGAAGCTCATTATGATAGTTCCCACAGCCAGTGCACCCCCACATAATGAGAATCCAAAGACAGAAACAGCTGGATTGGTCCATACCAACAAATAAGGAGCAGGTTTTTTGTAAAGTCAATGGCTCCTAAATGCTCATTGAAGAATAAACCACTTTCAAATAAATTGCAAGACAACAAGGGTACCTTATGCTTTTTCCACAGTCCTTTCAGTGTTGAAAAGTTATACTTATTTCTGGTTCAGCTCTGAAAGGATAAGGGAGGGGAGTAACTATCCTCCTACCTGGCCTTTACAGTCACTAAAATTTAGTGAGATCCTAAGGGCTGTATTATGCAGAACAGGTTTATAATAATTTAATTGCATTAGTACCTGCCTCAATTTAGACAGCACTCTTTTTTGTATAGTGTTCTTATGGTCTCTGAAAAAGTTTATGCAGAGAGATTATAATTGGAAGTGATATGAACATAAACATGCAGGAGATGGATTCACATACTTCATGTGGGTGCCAAGGTAAAAGGGCAGAATCATACATGGAAAGGACTAAGGACTAAGAAGTGCTTTAAAACTCACAAATATGCTTAACCTCCATGACCTGTGTGAGGTCTGAACAGAATGCAGCCCTAGAGATTATAGCCAGTGAAGAAACCCAAAGGGGGTGGTAGATGGTGTTATAGCTCCTGCTACTCAGAAAGTCCCAGCTCGACTACAACACGGCTTTCCATTGGTTATAATAATGTAAAGCCTGTGGATTACACTGTTGAGAATATCCCTTAAAGGTCAGAAAGAGGAGATGAGTATCATACAGTTCTTTGCACCCAAGGGGGAAGTGAAAGAGAAAGATGCTGAGTTCTTACACACTCTGAATCCTGTTTAAAGACTGAACTGGGGACTTAAGGCAAAACTATGAAGATCTTAAGGGGGATTTACCATTTGCTAATCTTGCCATAGAACTTATCCAGAACGACTGCATCTCTGAGACCACAAAAATCATCGGCAAAGGATAAATTGCTAAATGAGTTGAATTCTAAACAACTCTCTTGAGTCACAGGGCACCAAATACAAAAGCAAACCAGCGTGCGACAATTGAAGGAGAGAGCCTACTGCTGAAAGATGGCTTCTTATGATAATGAAGGCTATTCATCTGTTTGGATGCAATGAATTACTAAACATACTGGGAGAGTTAATTTAAAAAATTAAAAAGCTGGTTCACATGCTGGACAGGATGGTCAGCAAGTGATGGTACTCAGCATGGTCCTCAAATACATAGGTCAAGGGCACTGTATAGAAAAAAATTCTCCAAAAAGTGGTTAAGAAAACTGGGGACCACAAAACAAAATAAGAGTAAAAATATTAGAAATGGTAAAACAGTAAAGGATAAACATTATAAGACAATGGAGTTGAGAATATTTTCAAATTAACGGGATTGACACTCACTTTTATTTTAAATGACAGAGCTAAGTCAGAGAGAGGTGGCAGACAGTAATAACTGGAGTCTAGTTTTGATTGCTCAAATGTCAGTGGCTGGGATCGATCTGAAAAATTATACTGGTATTAACTCCATAAATTTCGCCTGAAAATTTCCACATGGTAAAATAAATTAATCTAGGTGTTGGCTGTCATGTATCAGGTCACACAACTAGCATGCAATAGCAAATGCCGACATTCACCTCTTAACCGAAGCAATTCACAGCTGAGATTTACCCTGATGGAGCAATACGAGAGCGCATAAGAAATAAGAATCAAACCAGCACCATCTAATTATCCTAAAGTGAAGGGGTTCCTAATTAGGAATTAATATAAGTAGCATCTACTGCAGATTCTGAACATGGTGCTTCCAGATCATTAATACAGCCGACACAGTTTACATGGAATACATGCCACACTGGACACCACACACTTCAAGAACACACTGGAGCAAGTTCAGAGAGGGGCAACGAGGATCATCAGGGGACTGGAAACCAAGCCCTATGAGGAAAGACTGAAAGAACGGGACATGTTTAGCCTTGAGAAAATAAGGTTGAGGGGAGATAGGGTGACATTTTTCAAATACTTGAAAGGTAGCCATACAGAAGAGGGGCAGGATCTGATCTCAATCAGGATATGCCATAATGGGTTCACGCTACAGAAGGCTAGATTTAAGCTGAATATTGGGAAGAACTTCTTAACTGTTAGAGCAGTGTGACAATGGAACCAATTGCCTTGGGAGGTGGTGAGCATTCCAATGCTGGAGGTATTCAAGAGAAAATTGGACAGCCATCTGTCAGATCTGCTTTGATTTGGCATTGAACAAGGGATTAGATTTGATGGCTTTGTACATCCTTTCTAACTCAGTGGTTCTATGGTTCTATACTTTATAACAGTATATCAATAGAGGTCACACAGAGAGATCAAGGTTTGGCTCATTTGTATTCAGTAGGAGGGATGTTTTTGCTCAAGATAGTGTATTGGTCCCCAGATCCTTAGAGAACTTGACTCCTCTGATGAATATTCATTAACAGCACAGTATATGCCCCCCCCCAAAAAAAACAATCCAACAGTGGAGAATGGTAGCATTAAGAATTTAAATGATTTAAATGAATCCCAACAAATTTATGTCTTTCATAAAAATTCTGCCAGACATAAGCAAAAATTATAAGATCTTGTTGGGATCAAGACTGATAACAAAAATAATGTAAGAGTAGCATACAATGGTGATCCTTGCTTCTGGCAGGCCTATGTACTTAAGTAAACAATATAGGATGTGTCTGGAATCTTATCATAGTCGTATCAATATTCTAGAAAGGTAATGGTGAAGAGAGCCACTGGGGATCAGTGGGTAGAGTATTGAACCAGGACTCAGAACACCTGGATTCAAATCCTCATATGGTGACAGAAAGACATTGGTATGTGCATGTGTGTATAGCACACACACCAACCATTGATGGGTAAACCACTACTCAAACATTTCACATATCTTGAAAACCCTAGTAGGAGAACCATAACCCAGGAAAGACCTAATAATACATAACAAAAAGAACACAGAGAAGACCCTAAGAACTGATAGACCCATCAGTCTGATTGATATTTATTTATTATTTATTAAATTTGTATAGAGCCCCATTAGTGCGAAAGCACCACTCTGGGCAGTTTACAATAATAAAACAATGAATGTGAATATTCAAGTTAAAATTCCATCCCCAAAAATAGAATTTGGCAATCATCATCATCATCATCATCATCATCATCATCATCATCATCATCATCATCATCATCATCATCATCTGTCCAAATAACAGGTATATTTCAGAAAAGGAGGCTCTTATTAATCCTTAATACACCAGCAATGTGGATGATAGTTTGCTGCTTTTGGTAGATTTATGTCTTAATTTCTTATGCTTTGCCATCTTGAACCTGTAATATATGTGTTTGGTTTTATTGTTTTTAAATTTGTACACTCCCCAGAGTAGACCTTTAGTCTTAATGGGCGGGATAGAAATCCAATAAATAAATAAATATTTAATCACAGCATTTAACTCCATAAATAGATGTCTCTGTTAAAAAAAATGTTAAATACAAACATAGACTTGAGACTTTTGTGCCTAATGAAAATCCTATACTCATAAACCACTTTGAAGTTTCAAAGGAATTTAACTTACTGTATTTTTCCATGTATAAGACACTACTTTTTCCTAAAACAATTACTCTAAAAATTGAGGGGTGTCATTTACACAGAAGTAAGCTGGGATAGCTGAGGAGAGAACAAAATGGCACATACCTTGCCTCTGTAAACAGGCTTCCTTCAGTCACGAGGCTTAGCTTCCTCCAATCAGGAGCCTTATGGAGCTGATGTCAGCTGATGCTAAACAAACCAATTGAAACACACCTCGTTGGAGGTGGAGCCTATAGGCTCAGATTCAACAGGGACTCGTAATGTCCAATGTTCTGAGCCCAGAGGATGAATACTCAAAGCTTTCTTACTTTTTGGGGTTAGAAAGGTGGGGGGGCATCTTATAAATGGGGGGTAATATAAATGGAAAAATATTGTATGTTCTCTCAGACCTAGCCTGGCACATATTACACTGTCTGCCAAGGCTGCATTTTTGCCAGCTTTCTCTTAATCTTCTGTATAAATGATATTGTTGCAGCCGTGCACAACCAAAATTATCATCTGTCCAAAGATAAAATAAACTTGTAAATATAATACTGTATGTGGACAAGATGCTCTTACCTTCTTGTGACAGCCATTTTCTCCAGAAGATTGTCCCACAGAGGCAAAGAATGAGTTACAAATCCATCCTGTCTTTAAAAAGCAAGAAGAAACAATTTTAAAACAAAAGGAGGCCTGTTGAGGAAAGATTGACTGAAGTGAACAATGTTTTGGTTTTAGAGTCATCTTGACATATATAGATCTTTACTGAAAACAGGGAATATATTCTCAAGAGAGTGTGTCACATAAGCAAGTGACAGACGTTATTTACCTCAGCCTAGCAGCTCAAAACTGGCTCCAAAACTGGGTAGACATATTCCTCCATGGGCCATGAGATTGTGACAAATATTAAATTTGTTTTGTTTCTTAAGGTAAATTGTATCTCTATTTGCTTTTTTGTGACATGTAGAGCTATTTGGGCTTATTTCAATCGTAAAATATTTTACAATATTTTTTAGTTTATTTTAAGTTTTAAATTATGAATGGATGTTTTAAAAGAGGCTGGGTGATAAGGAGAGGTGGGCAGGCTTGTGTGTTTCTACGAAATCAGTAGGTTGTCTGTGCGATGCCAAAAAGAGCCACTGGTCTCGATCCTTATACCACACGTCCAGTTAGAGAGAACCCTATAATAAGAATAGTAGTTTTGTAATACAGTACATAGAATTCAGAATGAAAATGGAGCAACTACACTGCTACATTCAGAGCCCATTTTGCTATACAGTACTGTATTTAGTTGTTGTATGTCATCAAGTCAGAAGGGAATTAAATCAACCCTAATAAAGCTTTCAAGGTAAGTGAGACATTTAAGGAGTTATTTTACCAATGCCTCACATCCAGTTTCCATGGCTTCGTGGGGCTTCCAACCCAGGCCTCCCGTGTCGAGGTTTGTCACTCTATCCACTATATTGCACTGGGTATTTTGTTATCTAGCAGTAGATCATTATTTTCTGTATATTTATTAACCTTAGTAAATCTACAAATAAGTAGTGCTGGAACATAAGACTAATGGTCCCACTCAGTCCAACAGCCTATTCCTTATTGTGTGCAACCAGATTCTTTTTCTTCCAGAGTAAATAACAGGCACCCAGATTTTCTATAAACTATGCCTTGATCCAGGGAATATTTTGTCCTTGATGACTAAAAGGCAAGCTACGCATTGCAAAATTTTCCAGGATGTGCCATGGAGGATGTGACAAACCCTCTAGGCCTGTCAGAGCTCTTGCTCAAATTGAGAATATCACTTCCGGGAACACACTCAAGATTTTTGTCAATAATATATTTCAAGAAAAAACTGGTCATTGAAGCCCAGGTTTCCTTGAGAGTTACTGGCCACTGCTCCACCGTCTACATAAAGGAAGACAGATGTCACCAAAAAGGATGACATTTTGCATTAAAATTGCATATACTAATTCAAATTAATATAAGCAATTATTATCACAGTTATACATTGTTACTATAATTTAAATGGAAATACATTATTAGTATGATATTGCTTAAGACCATGACTAGGTGACCACCTTGGGACACAGCAGAACTGAGATAAAGAGAGGACATAAATCAAATAAATAAATGAGGCATAATATTTAATATCTTCTTGAAATATTTGATGCTTTGTATTTTTTGCAGATTAATAAAACTGATTACATATAGAAAGAAAGCCAGAGGTCCCTGTAGGTTTTTTTTTTTAAAAAAAATATCTAGTTAAGCAACAATCAGTTTATAATAAAGATCTGAACAGTACTTTCAGAATGTCAATTCCTAGGGACTGAGTTCACATCTGAAATTCATTCAGAAGTGAGAGGCCCTGCCCTGCCACATCCTTCCCACCCACCCCGGAATCATTTTACTTTTTTTAAAAAAATGAGAGACGACTAATGAGATACATTAACCCATCAAAGTCTCCACTTTCCCTGATTGGCCTGAGAAATACACGGTGGAGTAGGGTGGGCACTTATGCATCAGCCAAAAGGAGAACAGCTCTCCAAATGGAGGACCCTCCACCCTGAAGGAGAACATATGGCCACTTAACAGGGTATGTCCTGCTGGGGCACTCCTGCATTTTGGCCCATTTGATAAAAAAATAAGAGTGTTCTCTGTTCCCATACTGTGAGAGAAGCTTTTTCAAGGGAGGAGATCTCAGGTTGACTCAGCATCTCTCAGCGGCCTTGGCCTTCGTGCAAAAAAGAAGCAAAGAGAGAATGAATTAGCAACCAAGTGTGTGACATTGTTTGTCTTTCTCCTGACAGATAAGCAACAACACCCCTTCCCATTTTGCTTTCTTTTCAAGTAAGAGCTGGCTGCACTTTCTTTTTAATGAGTTTTTGGAGGAGAGCCCAATTCCTGATAAAAGCAACTAAAAGAAAGAGAAAGGTGGGAGAGATGCTGCCTTTTAAGCGAAAGAAAATTGGCACCTCTATATGATTGCAGAGAATGCCAATAATGCTGATTAATCCTTCTGCTGTACTTTTTGCAGTGGAGATCTGGCTTGCCAGCGAAGAAGGTCCTCCATCTCTTGGCATTTTCCTGCAGTCCTTGGAGTATGCAACAGATCCTTGGTGAACAGAAGGGTCTTTCTTCCTGACAAACAAAGCAGTCACTGCGGGGGTTGGGAGAGAGTTTGGAAGCCTACCTGCAAATTATTTTTCAGTTCTTGTGCAGGGCTCTGGGTACAGCCAACATAATCTTTAAAATGACAGCTGTAGCTGGGGGAATAGAAGCTTTAGGAACGGTTGGGAGGACTTGGTTCCAAAAGGGGACAGGATTAAAATCCTGTTTTCAAGGATTAAGAGCTGGGAAACAGAAGCAAAACCATTACAGAAAGAGAGCGAAAGAGACTGACAGGCAAGTGGGAAACTGAGCTAAGGAATGAGGGTGAGGACCCACACCAAACGGTCAACCCCAGATTTGTATTTTGCAATGGGTGGAATGATCCAGCAAGGGAGACCCACCCATGTACATACCACAACGCTTATGTGACATTAGAAGGATACATCTGATGCAGAGCAGGATGTATCTTGCCATTTGCAAATCCCTAGTCACTTGAGACTGAGCATGACTACAGCTGCAGTCCAAGAACTGGCTCCCTTCCTCAATCTGTCAACAAAGCTGTGGGCCTCACAGAAATTCTAGGTTTCCTTGAATTTAAAATAGGGTTCAGCGTGACTTCGCTAGCTTAGAATCTCTCAAAAAACTGGCAAAGGTAGGAGGCAACTGTCATTTGGCCAGGTTTAACCTAACCTAGTCTCAAGTGCTCTATATCATCCTCCTGTGCCCTATTTCCAGTGTGGTGTTCAGGCCAGAACACTGAACCTAAGAAGAAGGAAACCAACTCTCCATCCCAGCACAACTTTTTGCAACCTCTTATGCTGCATTTAGTAGGTTTGACTAGAAGGCCCCTTTCTGGGCTGGAATGACTGATGGTCTATCCAGCACTATCCAATCATTCCTTCCCTGGCTCTGAATTCAAAGAGAGCCCAGTCTCTCTGCTCTGTGTCTTTTCCCCTCTGTTTAGTCTGCTGGAATCACTCAGTCTGTTGAGGTCTGTTGTTGAAAGCAGGCCTGTTTGTCATTTTGCTGTTTGATCTGTTCAACTGCAAGTAAATGAAAATGGCTTTTTATTGTTTTTACTACTAATTTATAACTTTGAAACAGCTTGTTAGGTATATTTGGGTGAGTTAAAAAAAAGCCTTCCTGAGGCATTCAAAGGGGGTAAATTTGAAAGTGTGACACACACACACACATCCCTCATCTGTTGCATCTCCCAGTAGAAAAGGAAATTATGAAGAGCAAATAGATTGCTACACAGGGGGCTTCTCTATGCCACTGGGGGATTTGGTTTTTCAGGATCCTCAACTGTGTGGAGACATGACATATACGTACAGCAGAACTATTCCCCTTCACACTGTTCTCTGTCCTTGAGGAGATAGTGGCAGAGAGGGGCCAGAGCAAGACATTCTCCTCATTCTTTCAAGTCACTCTTTTTGGAACAAGAGAACAGGCTATTGATATTATGTGCCATCGAGTCAGAACTGACTTATTGCAACCTGAATAGGGTTTTCGTGGTAAAAGGGGTATTTAAGGGGTGGTTTTACCATTCCACACCCTCAGTGAGGCTCCCTGGCATTGACGGAGAATTGAACTCAGGACTTCTAAGTTCTAGACCCTTATTGTTTCCTCTACACCATATTGGGCTAGATAGGGCTATAAACTATAAGCTAATCTTCCTGAGAGTGCTGCATAATTAAAATTAAAGAGTCCTCTTTTTAGGGAGGAGTAAGGTTGTTGTTTTTCAAAGTGGTAAAGTACTCACAGAACATCCCAAGACACGGTGTTGCCTGAGGCAAAGAACAAGATGCTCCTTACCTTCACAAATAAACCAGCTGAGTGGCAGCAGAATCTTATTTACTGCTTAAGGGCAGAAGGCTACCTGTTGCAGCAAAAGAGAGGCTGCATGAAAGTGCAACATCAGGCCATATTTCACACCCCCAATTGCTGACTGAGGTGCCTTCCTCATCTGTCTCGTAATGACAGGGCCATCCCTGACTACTTATTTTAGATCCTTCAGCCTACTCTGGTTTGCCACCTTGTCTGTCAGAAACAAAGAAAAAGAGAGAATTCTTCTAAGGAAGGCATCTCAAATACAATGTGTACCATTTAAACATACCTCTGTAGTAGAACACATATTAACACATATTGATAGTAACACAGTATTTTTGTAACGATTGCTGCTGTTTAGCCTTTTCCCTTCCAAACATAATTTTGCTTAGTCTATAAGCAACAGGGAAAATTAAAGTCGACCAGATCTTATTTTACTGTACTTTTTGAAAGTGTCCATACGATTATATTTTGATTTGGATTAATTGTTAGTATTGGTATTTTGCTTCAGGGCAGAAAAAATTTAAAAATACACAATATAAAGTGAAAGAAGCACAAAAAATTGCAATAATTAAATATGCTTAAAGGTATATTGACTTATCTTGAGCATTATAGTAGTGGATTGAGGGCTGCTTCACAATTACAAGTTAAACAAGGCAGCATAGCGACTTGGTGATCACAGTTAGTCATGTGGTATGTACACAATTATATCATTGGTCACACATACCTAAGGATCATTCAGAGATGGTTGGAAATTTAGAGGTAAAGGTGTTGTTGTTTCTTGCCTCCACTTCCTCTAAGAGGAAATACTAATAGCAGTATGGAAGTTAAATGTGTGTCCATTTAAAAAGTGTAGTTGGATGAAACATGGGGAATCACAGTGAAAGAGATTGTATGGAGACCTTTAGGAGGAAGAACGGTCAGTAAACATGTCAGGTTATGAGAAGAACTCCTGCAAACATGCAAAGAGAGAAAATTCCCTTAATATCTGTGGCTGCCATTTCATTTGAAGAAATAATGCCTGACCAGAAACCTCTCTGGTACCAGTTAGTCCAAAGGAGAATAACAATACTGTTGACAAAAATTTTGTACAGAAAAGTGTGAAAACAGAAATACAGTCAAAAGCTTTGGAAAATTCAATTTGATAAAGCAAATCTCTACAATCTTATACTCCTACTCCACCCCTGAGAAGTAAAGAGTTTAGTTGTTGTTGACGAATTGTACTTTGTACCAATGAAGATTCTACTCGAGGCAATAGTCCCTCCTGTAAGGTAACTGCATAACAGTTTGTATGGTTAAATTACTCTTCTGCAACCCACAGTGAGGTAAATCTCCAACAACTTGTACTATGGCTCAAACTATTAATACAGGTGGGATGTCTTTAGAAAATAGAATTCCTTATATGCTGGAAAGAAACCTGATTGTCACAGCACGACCTTTTCTATGAATATTTCTGCAAATTGGTTCATTTTGTAACTGATGACTGATAGGTAAACATAAGCTTTAGTTTCAATCTACTCAAGCACAAATCTTGGGGAAATTGTTTCTAATGGCACAGTATTTTTATCCTCCGATATGAACATGAGCAGCAACTTCACACTCTGCTCTCCCCAAAAGATAAGGCACCATATTATATTCACCCTCACCTCTTGAAGCTCAAGTAGCTTCAGCAGCATGTGCAATGCATTTTTTTCCTGTAACTTCTAACCATGCCCACTCAACATTAATTCCTTGTGGAGTTTGAAATGCAAATTCTTTAACAGAAAGAAGCGGGGGGGGGGGGAACCAGCCTTACCATCATTAAATGAAACATTCAAAGCAAATGCAGGCAAACAGATTGAATTATAAAAGAGAGTACTGTAATCCAATCTATACAGCCATATATTAAAGGCAGATTAAATAACTCCCTATATAGTATTCCATCAAGAGACATACAAAAGCTTACCGGTGCCAATATTTCCCCTAACCATACACAACCACATAACCCATACTACAAAGCAGTCAATGCAGCTTCCAAGAGTATTTGATTTCTTAATTTGTTCCAAAACAAATTTATATTCCTCTGATTGTGGTATCTGACTGTTTAAATGGAAAACCCCATTATAACTAGTTCTGTTTTCAATGAAGGTGTAATGGCAAACCACAAAGCTCTATGTATATTTGAGCAGCAATTCTATGTAAACTCTTCATTTGCCGTTTGGATTATTGTAATACGATCTACGTGATGCTGCCTTTCCGAAAGGTTTGGAAACTTCAGCATCTGGCTGGTGCTGCAGCTGGACAAACCTGGTTATAGGGAGAATAGAAAGTATCTGAAGCAACAACCTAATTGACTACTAGTTCCCTTCCAGGCACAGTTCAAAGTGGTAGTTTTGATCAGTAAGGCCCTAAAGAAATAACCCTAAAAGATAAATAAAATATAAATAGTTCTTCTGTGGTGGCCTTTCTTCCACTCCCACTGCCTCACTGGCAGGCTTGGGGTGGGCATGAAAAAGGGTATTTTGATGGTTACACCCAGCGCCCAGAACTCCTTTCCAGAGAAGCACAGGTTGATCCCTCCCGGGGGTCCTTCCACAGCAGGTAATGGCTTTTATTTTTACAGCTTTTTACAGTAATAAGGAGAAGGGCTTCTGCCTGTCATGGGAGGATGACAGGGAAGGGTCAGCCTGGTCTCCCACAACAAGCTGACTAGATAGCTCAATGAAATGAAATACCTGCAGCACCTGAAGTTGGCAGTTCAATTCTCCCACTGTAACTAGTAAGAGAAGGGCCAGGCTGTGTGGTCTTGGGCAAGTGCCTCCAGAAGATAGGAATGTTAAACTACTCTATACCTAGAAAGCCCTGGAAAGGATTGCTATAAGTTGAATCAATTTACTAACACACAATTATTATTACAATAAGTACCCTGTTTCCCAAAAATAAGACCCAACCTGAAAATAAGCCCTAGCCTAGGATGATTTTTAAGGATGCTTGTAATATAAGCCCTACCCCCAAAATAAGCCACAGTTAAGTGAAACTCCACCCTCCACCATTATGCAGCAACCAGAAGAAGATATGACTGTAAAATTAAAAATCCCCTTAAAATAAGCCTTAATGCATTTTTGGTGCAAAAATTAGTATAAGACCCTGTTTATTTTCAGGGAAACACAGTAAATTGCTGCTAAGAAAAAGGTTTTAGTGAGTAAATTATGACCTTTATCTTTTAAAGTGTTTTTTAAAACTGGTTTTGCCAATATTTGAAATGTTGTATGCACTGAGTATTAAAATACAGTTGGGGTGCAGAAAAAGTTGCCTTGAAATTGAAAGTACATTTAAGAATATAACTTGAAAACAGTTCACTACTGTATGTCATTGCAAAACAATGACCAAAAAGGTACAGCCGAGCAAGGTCATTGAATCATAAACATTCTGGCAGCTGAACTATGTTTTGGTTATGACCTGTAAATATAGTTATATGATGTATGCATATCTGATACTTTGCATTTTTTTGTATTTGCATCTTTATATTGCAATATTCAGCTTTTCCAGGATTTTAGATACAGTATTCAAATCTTTGATGCTGTAAGACTATGTTCATACAAGCTCTGAAAAAATGTTAGTCAAAACAAACAAAAAATCAGCAGCTTGCCAGATTATAGATTATGGACCATATATGCAACAACAATACAATTTCTTGCTGACAGTTTATTCCTGGATTTTTAAGCATTTGGGTTCTGCAGAGAAGCCACAAAAGACACAAAAGTAATGGATTTTCCTCCATTGATTTTAACTGGTAGATGGCTGGGTGAGCATTTAGAAAATCTATTTTTATTCTCTCTGTGTTATTAAAATCCTTAGAGGCTACAAAAGTTGTTTACTTCATATATTTTGTATTTGAATGTACTTTTGTCTGCAACTTCTAATAGTTGTATGAATTTTTGATGGCAATCATACCTGTATCTTTTCACAAGTTGCAAGGGTATGTTTTTAAGTATTTGGCCCTACAGGTTTCTACATAGTTGTAAGGCTTTTGTATTTTTATAGTAACTTTGAAGTATTTTTGTGCATATGGAATACGGAAGCAATATAGATGAATAAAGCTTGGAGAATTAGACAAGCTGATGTTGCCTGGAATCATTGCAACAATGAAAAAAATTATCACATGATATTCAAATTAATTTTGATATGATTGCCAGTGATTGTTTGGTTTCATTCTGGAGTTAACCCTTTCGGGGGGTAAATGCCAGCTGTGACAAACACAGGTTTTATGATTATGATTATTGTTGTTGTTGTTGTTAACAATGATTTTTGGATATTTAAGGCTCCCCTACCCACAATTCCTGAGGCTCCCAAGCAGAGGAATCCTAGGGAGCCTCGGAACCAGAGAGAGGAAGGAATCAAAAACTTTAAAATTAAAATTATTGGTGGTGTCTGATGACATCATCAGCATTTATGAGTGTGCAATTCTGTCAACAAGATTCCAGCCAATACATTACAAAAGTATGTAGGAGGGAGGGGGAGGCTTTATTTTTATGTTCTTGTAGTCTACACTTTGTCTTGAGAAGTAATGCAGAAGACAGAACACAAACTACATCATGAGTAGATACAATGGTGGTAAATTTCAGCAATGGTAGACCATATTCTACCATATGCCTCTACCTCTATATTGAGAGATGGAAAGTTGGAATTATTCTTAACTGTAACCTAAAATTAGGCTCATTTTTACCCATCCATCACAGCAAATTAATCTAAAACGTATCCCTCAAGAAGGTAAACAACAGTCTTTGTTCCTCCAGATAATGTTTTGCCACTATGTTTTCTGTTCTTGTTTAACTTTTCAATTCTATCAGTTGTTTTACCTAATCCTAACCAGATTTAAAAAAATTGTTCCAATATTTCTTGTTTGACAGTTAATCTCAATTGTGCTCCTTATGTTCTGAAATCTTCCTGTCACAGATTTCTCTACCTTTATATGTAACTTTAATCTTCATATCTACATGCTTTAGGTTTTAGGTTTTAGATTCAACTGTAAGAGCCCTTTGGTTGTTATCATATAGATCAGGACTAAAAGCAATGACATTCTGTAATATTTTGGCTCTGATTATTTAGAGAGCATCAACATTAGGATTTCAGATCAAAGCAGATTATCTCCCTGAAATGCACTAAGCAGGGGTGAAAGAACATGGCCAGTTTGTGAGAATTGCAAGTCAAGCAAACATGACAATTTACTTATTCTTATTATCCCTTATCATAAGGGAGCTACTAGAACAAGTTACAAATTAGCTCAGCAAAAGGACCCACGTGGTCTAGGGAAGCAAATTAAAATAAGCTAAAGAGATTTTGGCTGCAAAACTAAGAGCAACGAAATATCTTTCTGAAGGAATTGCCTAGCAATCCAGTTTGCAATCTCTGTGCATACTAAACAAGGCTGAGCCAATCCAGCCACCTTCCAATGGTATCACTCATAGGGCTTTTCCCAAAACAGGGCTGTATGAGAAGCTATTTGTCAGAAATAGCACCACTTGATGTCTAGACCAATGCAACTCTTAGGAGTACGGGTGGCAGTGATGGTACTGTTCCAAATACATTTGGTACAGTACTCAAATTATTGTCAGGGGAGGGAAACTGACAAGATGCAGTCCTGACTTAAACAAACTTTGAATCTTCTTTGAAATGAGTGCTACAGAGATGGCAGAAAAAGTATGGATCCTGTCCTCCCATGAGAACACTGTTCTGAACCCTCACCAAATGAGGCTATAGGAAAGGATGCCGCCATGTGCTTTGATTTAAAGTAGGGCGGGAAACACTTCATCCTGGATGCATAGCAATTCTCTGAGTGAGGTTCATTAGAGGAAGGTGGAGCTAAAGCTAGCTTGTTGCCCCAATCCGAGGAAAAAGATTGGATCAGGAAAAATACAGATCAGTCTTCATATGTTTAAATCGATTGGTTAGTGTCTGTATGTTAAAAGTTACAGATAACCCATCACTAGATGAAGAAATTCCTTAACTGTTGAAAGCATCTGGTTTTTTAAAGCTTTTCTCTCTTTCTTTCATTTGCAAATTAGCTTGCTTTGTTGTGTGATTGGTCCTGAGAGGAAAGTATAACATTGTTTGCAAGCCTGATTCCTCAGACATGAAAATTCATCCCAATTGCGTCTCTGGATCTCTAATGTTATTTTAGCATTAATGATGGGTTAGCTGCAACACATAAACTGGCTGTTATGGAGAGTTTTTGACATTAGTCTGAGGGCTGCAAGTTGTCCAATCTAATTTAAATGATTTATAGGGTGGAATCCAATTATCAAGGTGTGACGCAAAGATACTAAATTGTAAGTGTGTGTGTGGGGGGGGGTTCTGCCCTGGCAACAAGGACTGTGAAAGGTGATTGCATAATTGATTGTGTGATTCACATTTGATTTATTGTGCAATGTGCAAACAGGACTTGATAGATAGCATTTCTGCCTTGTTAAGAATGTAGCTACTGCAATGTAACATTGAGTTACATCCACATAGCTATGCAACTGAATTTCAACCATAGTTTGCTAGCATTTATATACACTGAATATATATATATTTTATAGTGTGCTGCTTATATACCACCCCATAGTGCTTAAAGCACTCTCTGGGCAATTTACAATTTAATTATGGAGGCTACGCATCCCACCCACCGCAGAAAGCTAGGTACTCAATTTACCAGCCTTGGAACGATGGAAGGCTGAATCAACCTCAAGCCAACTTTCAACGTCCACAGAGACCACAGAGGACACAATTGTAGAGAAATTTTGTGAACCTACAACTTTTCTACTCTGCAAATATGCCCCCAGAACAACAGCAGAATTATACCTGGATTTGGTGTAATCTGATTCCTTCTGATTGAAATTTGTGTGTGTGTATGTGTGTGTGTCACATGGATTGTTACATCAGAGTTCACTTCTTCCATTGGCCAAGTTCAAAATTCAAAACCCCACCTATTTATGTGTTTATCTTCATGCATTTGTACAGACAACTAAAATTCCACATTCCATTTTGGAGACATCTTTCCACAGATGGAGTGTTAATGCTGAGCCATGAATTTCACAGCCAGTTGAATCTTTAGCCTCCAAGACCTGTGGATGATCTCTCAGTCTGGATTATCTTTAGTCACAGAAGGTAGCAAACAAGCATACATTGTTCCCCAGCCTCAAACAAGAATGAGATTTGATCAGATTTCTCACTAGCCACAAATCTTAATTATCTCTTCTGCATGAAGCAACATCTGTTGACTGTGCCTGTTATACATGACCCAGTTGTGAGACTGCCTGGTTTAACTCTGTCTTGGCAGTTTTGTTTTGTTAGTTTATTTCCCTATCAAAAATTGCATCCTTCTTGTAGACCTATTTTGCACTGTACTATTTTTTATTTTTATTTATTTATTTATTTGTCTGTGATTCAATTTGTGATCTTGTTATGGGATCCCATCTTGCCAAAGCAAAATGAAGGGCCAAACTTTATCCCCCTTGTCACTTTGGTTTGCTTCTGCAGAACAGGATGCCTGCCCACCCCCTTCCCACTGCCCCCCATCACCTCCCAACATGCTCCTGCTTCCTACTCATCCTACTCCTCTGCTGCCACGATCCTCAGAGGCAGCAGGCCCAGCTTCCCTGGCAGGAGCCGAGCCTGCTGCCTCTGAGCAGGCTTTCATCTATCAGTGATGGCGGCAGCGGCATGATGATAGCCGGGTGGAGGTGGTGTGACTGAGTGGTGGCGGCAGGATGACGGCGATTGCAGTGGCAATGTGACGATGGCAGCAAGAGCAGGTTGCATCCCCCAGCAGGCACGAACTGGAAACTGAACTGCGAATTGGTTCACTTTTCCGTTTGGTTCATGGTGGGGTGTGGGGTGTGGCTAACCATGAACCTCTATGAACCACCATTTTTCAAGTTTGTGCCCATCTCTAAACATGACAAAGAAATAAGAGAAGACTCCTATGACATGGAAATTGGTGAAAGAAGAAATTTCAGCAGTATGGCTTGCCTAATACCCTTGTTGTTACATGCTGTCAATTCAAATCTGACTTAAAGTACTCTAATAGGGTTTTCAAGGTAAGTGAAATATATCCAAGGAATGGTTTTACCAGTTCTACTCCCCTAGTGAGTTTCCAGGGCCATGTGGGGAATTGAACCCTGTTCTCCAGAGTCCTAGTCCATCATTCTAACCACTACATAACACTGGGAACCCAGCAAGCAGCATCTGCTGACATTCCTTCTTCCACTATTAATGGTGTGAGAGTGACCCTCAAATGGATCTTCAACTGATTATCCTGACCAATCCTAAATAGCATGACAATGGTTAGAATCTTAGTAATATATACTTAAGGTCTGTGTAACTTCCCACAGCCAATTGTGGCTAATACTGGGGTTCTGAGGTGCATCTCAGTTGTGCAACTGGACATGAGAACAAGACATGTGCCAGCACTTCATCAGTTAGCTGCAATGACCTGCTGCAAGTTATGCAAAAACACCAATCGGATTGTGGCCAGTATCCTGATAAAAATATGGCAAGAATACCAATGGCCAAACAAAATTACCACAAAATCCAAATTCAAGCTATGAACCCTAAGGAAAATCATAACTGCAGGTAAAAAAGTATTTGACTTACAAAACAAAGAAGGGGCTTACTTAAATTCATGCCTCCAGATTTCTAACTAAATCACATACACACCACACACCAATTTTCCACTCTTAAGGAGACTGGGATAGGGAAAGAGGTTTCAGGTTAATTTAAACCCTGATTAGTTAAGTAGACTTCATATGATCTATTCAACACGATGGCTATCACATGACAAACATTTAGTATGGCCTTCTTGCTTCATGGTGACTTATGTTTACAGATAATGAAAAGGCTTTATCTGTGATAGCTAAAGCGTGAAGGAACTTTCCAGTCACTAGGTTTCAGTTTGATAGAGGCAATCAGCATAGAAAGACAAGAGAAAATATGAGCTACTATGCTTAGGCCCAGTTAGGAAAGAAAGCTGAGAGGTGGAAAAGGTGATTCATCTGAAATGTGGTGTTGGAGGAGAGCTCTGAGGATGCCATGGACTGGCAGGAAGACAAATAAGTGGGTTCTAAATCAAATCAAGCCAGAACTCTCCCTAGAAGTAAAAATGACTAAACTGAGACTTTAGGCATGTAATGAGAAGATAAGACTCACTGGAAAAGGCTATAACAGGGAAAGCTCAAGGCTGCAGAAAAACAGGAAGACCAAGTAAGAGTGGGATGATTTAATTAAGGAAGCCAATAGGAGTTTTTGGAGGTCAATGAGGCAACTTGATGGCACATAACAGTAACAAAATACTTAGTCTTCAAACAAACTGTCCTGTTTTATTCCTTATATAATGAGAAAGGCAATGGAAGTGCATCTCATTTTAGTAAATCCAGAAATACTGTAGGTGGAAAGGAGGTGCTATAGTGTTGTGGAAGCTTTTTTAAAAAAATGCTTCATGCTTCCCCTGCATCAACCCAGTTTCCCATGTCTGTGAAAAATACCACCCAAAATATGGACAAATTATGTTTTACTATAACTCCCAGAATCCCGTAGGCAGCATAAGCATGGCTATAAGAGTAAACCATCACCATGGTGATGCTGGCTGGGGAATTCTGGGGGTTGAGCTTTCAAAATAACATTCCCAAGCTCTGCAGAATCTGAATTGCAATGTAACTGAGAGCAAACAAAGAAGGAATGAGAATATAAGAACTGCCTTGGTGGGAAAGACCAAATATCAATCTAATCCAGAAACCAGAATTCTAATGGTATGACTGTTGCAATTGAAGTGAGCAAAGCAAAATCCCCAGGATGACCCCACATCACCTCCTAAATTATAAAGAAATGATTTTAACCCCCTTGCACACTCAGGAGGGTGCAGGGCCAATTTTACCATGTTTCCCACCAATGCCTTCTATCTTTTACGTCCATGGAAGTCTTTTTCCCAGAAAACCAAAAGTAACTTCCAGTCACTTCTGATTTAACTAGGACGAAAACAACCCAGGGAGCAAAACATGTATTTTATAACAAGAAAATCATGAAGGCACCTAGGGCCTTTTTTAAGAATCAAAAATATTTTGAGAATGTTGCGGAGTGCAGAGTTGGTAGAGGACAAGGGAGTCGAATAGGTCTTAGATCCTCAGCACACGGCTGTATTATCACCTGTAAGAGGATAAGACAGAACCACGGCTGTAACAGGAACAGATGATGATGTCATGGTGAGTGATTCGTTGGGGAGTACAGGTCCTCATTATAGAACCCCACAGAACCCCACAGCCAGTTTTCTCCTAGAAGAACACAGAAACAGAATTTCTGGATAGGTCAGTGGTTTAGATATCTGGCTGTCGAGCCAGCGATCAAGTGTTCAATTCCGCACTGTGCCTCCTTGATAGGGGCTGAACTCAATGATCCATAGGGTCCTTTCCAGCTCTGCAGATGATGATGAAAATGCAGGACTCTGGATGCATATCAACAAATGAGGAGTCGGCTTGTTATAAAGTTAATAGTCCTTAATTCCCTAGTCAGGAGCACCTTCAAATAAACTGCATCACAGCAGGAACAGTTGTAACAAGATGCTGTGGGAGAGAAAATACATTTCCTTTGCAGCTATGGTGATGATTGCAGTTAAGCTTAGAGGGAACAGGGAGGCCTAAGAGGTAGGGCAGATGATATTCACAGGGCCTTGACCCTGTGAATCATGGCTCCATGACATGTCAAAGACCTCAAGCAATATAACATAACAACACAGCAGCATGTTGTGTCTCTCACTAGTAGTTTGGTGTCACACTCCCTCCCTTCCCGAAAATAAGAGCCATAGGAAGCGGCAATCAGGATTGGATTCTAATCCTAATCGGGATCCATTAGTGTGGATATGAGAGTGGAATTTCTCCTTTTCATCCCACTGGGGTACAGATTAAGGCATGGCTTTTCAGCCCTTTCTCCTTTTTTAAATCCTCATACTAATGCTCCAGAAACATCTGGAAACAGCCAGGGGTACAGCAGGCGGCACCACCTTTTCTGTAGTGCATTCCTTCACAATAGAATACAGTAGTCAGTCATGACTGGATAAAGGACACTTACTAGTTAGGTTCATCAGAATGGTTGTCGAGGATAACCAGGACTTGAAAAAATTGCCAGCAGCTATTATATGCTAAATATATTGGAATGGTGGTGGAAAGAGCATCAGGGTACCTGGGTACATCTTGCGACTTTTGCCAAATTCCAGCAAGTTCTCTTCATCCAAGCTCTGGACTAAGAGCTTCAAAGTGGTGTTCTTTCTTTCCAATAGAAACAAAGCTAACATCTTTCAAGATAATACAGTAAGCTCATCCTTTCCCTTTCTTGTCTTCACTTGCAGTAAAGCTCATATAATCCTTACCATCTTTTTCATCTAGGCTGGAATCTCCTCCTCACCCAGCAAATTAGATCAGCATGTTTCAATTCACGGCAAATGTTGCTTCTTGCTTCTGCTTTCTTCTCTTCTTTCCCTGCAACCCGCCTCAAAAGTGCCCACATGATTTTTTTTCTTGGTCACGGAGGGCAAAACTGCATCATTGTATATTCACATAATTTGTGCACATAGCTGCTACAACACTATATGTCTTGCTGTCTGCATTAAAATAATACAGCCATCATAATAATAAATAAATGTAGGGTTCCAATATGGAAGACATCCCACCCACCCCATTATCATCCCATGGACACCTATAACAACCACTAAGAATGAAGGAGAGGGGAGAAAATAAAAAGAGTGAAAGGAAGAGGAAAAAAGGGAGGAAAATCAGAAAGGAAGAATATAAGAAAAGAAAGAGAAAGAAAAGATCAAAGCATCATAGACATAGGAGTTGAGTGGTAATAGGGATTTATGTTATTTTGCAATTTAAACAGAAATTACCATATCAATATTACTCTTCTGTAGTTGGGGGCACTAGGAAAAAAGGAAATACGTTAACAGACTCTAATGCATTATTAACTATTTAAGGTTAAGAGCAGGTGGTGAACCAGAACACCAGATACAACAAAGCTGAAAGGCCTGAAAGCTGCTTGAGAGGCCATGCGACAACATCAGGGACCAAGATTTGGTTTGCGCGTGTTAGGATTTATGTATATTTATTTATGCAATTTTTGAAAAATATGCCTACAGCTGAGTATGTAAACTTCTCCATGTGCTTTGTCAGAGAAAAAAAACACAAGGTAATGAAAAAAGAAAAACCAAACACAAAACGTTAAAACAGGGTAGATCAAGCCACAGCATAGAATCAGCTTGAAAGCAAGTGGCAAGTAGCAGCATCTGTGCAAGAATAAAAGCTTAAGAGTCGAAGAGAACAGTATTAAGATTGGAAAGCGTTTTGAGAAAATACAACAGCCTTCACCTAGTGCTGAAAGGAACACGACACAGGTAGTGCATGAGCCTCCCTTGGTGGCTACTTTACTTCTGGAGTACCACCAGAGATGTTTGACAACTCTGATTTCTGAGGAGTGGTGAATCTGCTTTAGATTCAGTCTGGATTGTAAGGAGCTATTCAAAGTCTTGAACCTATTTTGGGAAAGGGCCTCAATACCTGCGATAACTCTTTATTTAGTGCAGGCTAAATACTGGAGCACCTTCATTACTCTTTGCAAAACGGGAGTCACTAGCTTCCACTGGCCTCTAGTGATGGAAAGGATCTGTACATTGTAATCATCAAACCTCCCCTCATTTGGCAAGGCACTGGGAGGACATCACAATGTTACCTTCATGTCAAGAAGCGAGACTGGTGTGGGGCCAGATATACAACTAGGGAAAGTGAGACAGTAGCCTCAGGCAGCAGATGCAGCTGGCAGTGAGAGGCTGGAGGATAGTAAAACACAACCAAGGTCCTAATGTTTTCACTGCCAACAGTGCACACTATTAACCACACAGCATGGGACAAAACTACATGGTGATATTTCGCATAAGTGCTGCAATTGCAGCTGGGAAATCCTGGTCCTCATGATTAACATAATGTCTGGCTTGGGCATAAGATACTGTACATTTTTTCAGCAACAAATTACCGTAATGATAGACCTATTGAGTAGTGTCACTACTTTACCATGGCAGTATCTTATAATTATCTGTGAACATCACTGAAATACAGAAAAATGAATGAACAGTTGGCCTCTTCTAAATAAACATTTATTTATTATATTTGTTTCATTTCTAGACCACCTTTCTCCTGGTGAGGGGAAACAAGGCAGCTCACAAGGATTCAAGCAAGTTTAGGCTAAACCCACAATAAATTACCACATTAAAAAACCAATTAAACATAAAATAATAATTAAAAATATTATCTAGAATTTAAAAATTAAAGGCACACTTAAAATGAAAAACAAAACAAAACACCAAAATGTGCTGTTTGAATGTGAAGAATGTGGATGTGAATGAGAGGAATGTGTTTTATGTGTAATGTGCTCTGTTTTCATGTTATGGATGCTATGTTCTTGTGTGGTTTATCATTAGGTGTACTGGAGATGGCATTTAATTTCATTGTACGGAAGTACAATGCCAATAAAGTAAATTCTATTCTATTGTATACCTTCCCACAACACTTAAAACACTCTTTTGACAGTTTACAATTTAATTATTATGCAGAAGGAGCCCCATCTGAGCAAGCTGGATACTCAGTTTAATGACCATGGAAGGATGGAAGGCTGAGTGAACCTTCAGCTGGTACCTGAGATTGAACCCAGGCCATAGCTGTCTGCGTGGCAGCAATCATTAAGGATGTTGTTGTCGTTGTTTTAAACAATGACAACTGCAATACGGCAGCAAAACTGCAACATAGATTCTGTGCCGATTCAAAGGAAAGCATTATTCTCATTCATGCTACAGCATTTCCCATGGAAAATGCATGGGTTCCCCCCCCCCCCCGGATAACTATTTGATATACTTTGGCTGCAACAAATAAATGAAAAACAGAAGCCAAAAGCCAAGTCTCAAGTGTCTGCTTATGACTGCAGTCTTCATCGGTTAATACGGGGAAATTTCATAAAATTGCCTGAACCTATTGTCTAGCCATATTCTCTACAACATTATTACACTGTCTGCAGCTCCATGTGTTCAATATGGTCAGCTCCTCCAAGTACGATTAGATATAACGAATAAGCTTACAGCTAAATTAAGGGATCCTGGTCAGGCTGCCTCTGGGAGCTCACTGTAATAATAGTCATACAGTTTTTACTATTTGACACACAGCTTTCAACCTACGTGGACAGAAGCAAGTTTTCATCCTCTGCACGTATACAAGCCCAGCTGCATCAGAGGCAAGATATTTCCCCATGGAACCCAGATGCTCTTTCTTTTATATCCGAAAGAGATTCATAATGGTGTTAATGGACGCATTGTGCCAACATGTCCTTTCCCTGTTTGGTGTGAACTGAAAGGTTATTTTACACCCCTCCGGCCTGCAGAATGTTGCATCCCTCTTCCATAGCTATACAGTGCCATTTCCTATTCCAAAGGCATAATGTGTTTAAAGAGTGTGTCATGCTCCTTTATTGCTATAATAAAAGACCCGACGGTGAGCCAACCTCCCGTTTCAGCGTCATAAACGAGAGGAGGTGACCCCGTTGTACCCCCTGTTAATCTCCGTTGGGCTCATCACTTTGTTAATTGGTTTCATCTACTCAGGGCGCTATTATCTTTGCCCTTTATATCAAGCAGGGGTCGAAGATGCCATGTCACTCAACACTGACTGGGCTGCATTATTCCTAATTCTAAACATGAATGGAAGTTGGCTGCTGCAGTTTCAGCTCTTCATCATCTGTTTTCTTCTGAAATCAAAGTTCTAACATCTGCTTGCTACCCATTGTTGGAGCTGTTTCCAAAGAAGTACTCAGTTCGGTTAGTCTTTCTCAACATATTGGCAAACGACTTTTAAAAAGGCAAAATATTGTTTTTTAAAAACTGTTAACTTTTATTTCAGTGAGAAATTGCAGGGATCAGAATCTACACAAATATATCTGACCACTATATATATAGTGGTCAGATATATTTGTGTAGATTCTGATCCCTGCAATTTCTCACTGAAATAAAAGTTAACAGTTTTTTAAAAACAATATTTTGCCTATATATATATGAGATAGATATATATACATATCATAGTGGTCAGATTCATGTCCAGGAGAAGATACAGATAACAGACACAGTGACAATGATTCATTAACATTAACACAAGAATGAAACTATCAAGATGTTGTTGCTGTCCATATAATCCAGGCTGGTATCCCAAGTACTGTAAATTATTCTATCTGCAACCTGACAGATACAAAACCAATCAGTTTATGACTGCAAGTTCTGCTAACTCACTAATACTTTGAATGGAATATTCTGGGGAAGGCTTGGGAGAGTTGATAAACAAATCTTTCCTTTGTCCTCCTGGTTGCTGTATGTATGAATGTATTTGCTCAGTGTTAGTAACTCGGAAGTGCCTGGAGCTACCATCCTCAGCATGTGTAGCACTCCATAAAGATCACATTATTTTCTCTACTGTACCCATTGTTAGTCTTTATATTCTGTGATGTGCATAAGTGAAATTATTCTCTATTTATTTTTTGTCCAAGTATTTCTTTTTTTTTAAAAAAAAATTGATTATTTCCAGTTAGTCGTATCGATTTAAATTTATTTCACTTTCCCATTTCTTTAGCAGTGTCATGTGTCAGGAATTTTCTGTGGATGATTAGGATTTGTGTACAAATATTCTGATTTGAACACTACAGTAGACTAGATCTGGGATACTTGGAGAGAATTTGTTCCACTCCATTAGGTTTCTATCACAGGGTCCTCATTGGATATAACAGCCAGATGAAGCTATGACGATGACATCAAGAAGAAGGCCTTTTGGGTGGCTTAATGTGACCTACCAAATAACATCTCACGATCGTTTTAAAAAGTTCCTTTCAGTGGTTTTATTTCAAAAGACTTTTGCAGTCTTTCAAATCTAAGTTAAATGAATGTTTAGCCACAATGTGATCTTGACTTAGTTCTAGTACCTTTATTGGGTCACTAAAAGGTTGCAAATAAAGTGAGCTTTCAAGTTGGCCACAGTCCTTCAGCAATCAAAGATGAGACAAAATGGAGCAGATATAATTGCTCCTTGAAACTAGAATGCTAGCAAAATAAAATGGAGTTTGGAGAGTCCACACGAGAGACAGCTGTAAACATACTCATTTATAGTATTTAAACATTTTGGGACCAAGCTATCTAAAAGATCACATCTCCCTCTATGAGTCTGCCTGGCATTAAGATCCTCAGGGGAGGCCTTTCTTTCAGTCCCACCACCCTCACAGGGGCACTTGGTGGGGGCATGGCCTTCTCTGCTGCTGCTCCCAGATTTCGGAACTCTCTCCCATGGGAAGCCAGGCTGGCTCCATCTTTGCTGTCCTTCCGCAGGCAGACAAAGACTTTTCGCTTCAGGAATGCTTTTCCCTATTGACTGGCTGCCCGAGAGGGGTTTTTACACAGATTGTTGTTCTCTGTTGCTTTTAAATGTGTTTTAGAGTTGATTCTAATTACCATTTTTCATATAATACTCGTTTAATTCTTTTTTAATATTTGTAAACTCATTGTTTTTAGCTTTTAAACACTTTCTTTTTAATGATGTAAGGCCTTGGGTCTTTTTAAGGAGAACGACAGAGTAAAACTAGTTTAAATAGAAAACAAAAAATAGTTGCTCTTCTCTCTGCAGACAAAAACCTGGCTCCTTCTCAATCTATCAGTTGTCTATGAAGATGTCTGTTGTGTTGCCCAAGGCAATTGGCAGATAAGGAGGGTCAATGAGATTAAAACAGAAAATATTAACCAACCTAGAATTTTCTTTTCGGGAATGGATCTTAGGCATCCTTCAGTCTCGAGAGACTATGGTAATGTGCTCTGAGTGTCCTCTCCAGGGCACGAAGCCTGGGTAAAATAATGTGGAGGATAGGCTGTTACCCAAGCAGCAAATCCCCCCTCTCCATGTTGCTGAAATAGTCCAATGGAAAGGCAAGAGCCGATACAACTGGTTCCAGCGACATGCCTGCTATTCCTATTATGTGGTTTTGACTGTGCTTGTTGGAATGGTCTTTCGTATCTCTGTGAATTTCTGCTGATTTTACTGACGTTGATTTGGATTGCTGGCTGAAGCTCCAGAAGATTGCTATGTTCCTAGAAGTCTTCAGGCAAAGAGACAAATTCAGGGTGAGCATTGTTGGAGGAGGGGAAGAGGCTTACAATTTTAAGTGCCCATCTCTAGCTCTTCCCTGGGACCTGGCCTCACTGAGTCATCACAAAAGTGTTTGTGTGCTGCATTTCTGCAAGGCCAATGTAACAAATAGCCAAGAGTCAGAGGAGGGGATTGGCAAGGAAGACAATGGGCGCACACACTTGGGCACACTGCGGAATTTGGAATAAGCCTGGGGATGGAGTGGCAGCACCATGACTTACCAGTCTTCTTGTTGCTTCATCCCTCACTGCACTGGTACAGAACATAGAAAAATCATCCAATGGGCTGGCGATGAGTCTTCTTCAAGCTGAAACCAGAATTTGCAATTATTGCTATCAATGTATGTAAAATGTTCAAGAAGTGGTTTTACTATTGGTATTTCCCCAGAGGATGAGCAGGGATTTGAACCCAGGTCTCCTGAGTCCCAGTCCAACACTCCATCTGCTACACCAGGAAATCAGAAAAATGTCCCTTCTGTCATGTGTGTTCTAGATAAGGCACCATGAGAATAGTGGCAATCGCTATAGTTGGTGGGTGCATTTTGCTGACTGCCCAATTGCCATTTCCCCACCGCCATCTCTGGGTGGCCATATCATCTAGGTAACTTGGATTTTGGAGTCAGATTAGGGTCCTATCAAATCACTCCCTATTTCATTGATCCTATTTTAAAGACATAGGATAAGCCCTAACTAAAAAAGTGACTTCCGTGGTGTTGCTCACAGCTTGACAATTCTGTTTGCAGTTATTCGCATATTTAAAATCTTCTGGATACCTTCATAAAAGAGCCTTGTGGCGCAGTGGTTAAAACGCTGTACTGCAGCTAAAACTGTGTTCATGACCTGGGGTTCAAATCCCAGGTAGCTGGCTCAAGGTTGACTCAGCCTTCCATCCTTCCGAGGTCGGTAAAATGAGTACCCAGCTTGCTGGGGGGGCAATGTGTAGCCTGTATAATTAAAAAATTGTAAACCGCCCGGAGAGTGCTTGTAGCGCTATGGGGCGGTATGTAAGTCCAATAAATAAATAAATAAATAAATAAATAAATAAATAAATAAATAGATAGATAAATAAATAAATAAATAAAATGTATGAAACTACTTTTGAACAGGGAAAATGAGTAGCACAAGACTCATTTATGTATTTTAAAGTCTCTTTTACTGAGACAGCTAAGATTGCAAAAGTATAAATTCTAAAAACAACATATTTAAAATATAAAATATAAAAGCAGTACATCAGAAATATAAAATTCTAGCTACTTCTATATAAATCATTTTGGGTGCTTTTGTTATTGTTTTGTGTGATTTGA
Organism: Pogona vitticeps; assembly: GCF_051106095.1. Taxonomy (NCBI): domain Eukaryota; kingdom Metazoa; phylum Chordata; class Lepidosauria; order Squamata; family Agamidae; genus Pogona; species Pogona vitticeps. Next base: position 330,347,728 of record NC_135783.1, on the reverse strand, counting down.
TCGTGTGTTTACTTTTCGGAATAGTGCAGTGCACTACAAAATTAGACAGACAGACAGACACACAGACACACAGACTGACTGATGATGATGATAGATAGATAGATAGATAGATAGATAGATAGATAGATAGATAGATAGATAGATAGATAGATAGATAGATAGATAGATAGATAGATAGATTGTTGTTGTTGTTTAGTCGTTAAGTCGTGTCCGACTCTTCGTGACCCCAATGGACCAGAGCATGCAATGCCCTCCTGTCTTCCACTGCCTCCTGGAGTTTGGTCAGATTCATGTTGTGAACTTGGATGACACTTGTCCAACCATCTCATCCTCTGTCGTCCCCTTCTCCTTTTGTCTTCACACTTTCCCAACATCAGGGTCTTTTCCAGGGAGTCCTCTTTTCTGATGAGATGGCCAAAGTATTGGAGCCTCAGCTTCAGGATCTGTCCTTCCAGTGAGCACTCAGGGTTGATTTCCTTTAGAATTGATAGGTTTGTTCTCCTTGCAGTCCAGAGGACTCTCAAGAGTCTCCTTCAGCACCACAATTCAAAAGCATCAGTTCTTCGGCGGTCAGCCTTCACAGCCCTCCCACTTTCATGATGGTTCAGTGAATTGTGAAGATCCTGTGAGTCCTGTATACATCTAATTCTAGGCAGACTGGTGCTGCAGACACCTCGATAGTAGCAATATCCATTGCCTGAAAACCAATACCAGGAATATTTCCATATCCTAGAATTTATTCTGGTGGGTTTGCCTGCCACAGAGCTTCAGAACAAACTCTGCATGAACCTTGACTCATTTTTTTTCAAGTCTTTGATTAAAAGGTTTCTGGCCTTGGGCTATTCCTGCTTGAACCTTTAAAAGAACAATTACTACATTTTTCTTTGTTCAAAAATAATACAGTTTCTTGGACTATTTATTTTAACAAGCAAGCAAACAAATATTCATTGTCAGATATGGTGGCTGGTTACTGTGGGTATTGGTGGCATAATATGTACTTATGTCAGACTGGTTTCCTCAATCCAGACCAGATTTTCTAGAATATTCTTGACAAAGTATCAGTAGTCAACCCCAGGTTTTCTGTTTATGTTGTTAAGATGGTGACATTTCTTGTGATTTGTTGTGATACAACAGTGGGAAGATAAATCCCTTGTCTGGTTCCCTCCCTCCCATCTCCTCTTCTTACATTGCATGAAGGGAAATGTTCTCGGTGCGGGGGCCGCCCCTTCTGAGACAGCATCCTTTGCAAATACTGTAGTCTTTCAATAGTAGCATTAGCTTTGAATTAGTGGATTATTCTATACTGTAGTAAGGGACATGGTGGTGCTGTGGGTTAAACCGCAGAAGCCTGTGCTGCAGGGTCAGAAGACCAAGCAGTCGTAAGATCGAATCCACGTGACGGAGTGAGCGCCCGTCACTTGTCCCAGCTCTCGCCAACCTAGCGGTTCAAAAGCATGCAAATGCAAGTAGTTTAATAGGGACCACCTCAGTGGAAGATAACAGTGTTCCGTGTCTAAGTCGCACTGGCCATGTGACCACGGAAGATTGTCTTTGGACAAAACGTTGGCTCTATGGCTTGGAAACGGGGATGAGCACCGCCCCCTAGAGTCGAACACGACTGGACAAAAATTGTCAAGGGGAACCTTTACCTTTACCTTTACCTATACTGTAGTAACATCATGCTGTGGCCCCACAGTTTGTAAGGCATAGTACGGATTATGTTGCAGAGTTTAGCCATTCCACTAATGCACACCCAGACTGGACCACTGTGCGAATTCATATGGCATTCCTGAACTAAACAAAGTGTGCTGCTTATATACTGTCCTATAGCGCTTAAAGCACTCTCTAGGCAGTTTACAATTTAATTTTGCAGACTATATATTGCGCCTCCGCCCCAGCTTGCTGAGTCCTCAGTTTACCGACCTCAGAAGGATAGAAGGCTGATGGACCCTGAGCTGGCTACCTGGAATTGAACTCCAGTCATGAGCAGAGTTTTGGCTGCAGTGCTACGGTTTAACCCCCTGCTTCATGAGGCTCAGCTAAGATGAAGGAGTATATCTAAAAATAGCAATCTGGAATGCTAGAAAATCATGAATGTTTTGTTTTGCCACTTTCTGGCTGGCACTCAATTGTGGACGAAGGGGGAATTCTTTGCCCGAAATGAAGGGGGTGAACACATGTCAATAAATCTTCTGTTGTGTATTTATTCTGGCCTACTGCATTGTTTCTGCCACACACACCCCCATTTCATGGTGGTTAAATAAGCTGCTATGAATTAGAGGAAGGTCATCATTTGATTGTGTGTTCCATCCTACAGTGTTATAATGTTTAAAAAGGATATGCTAAGTTAAATGCCAGTTCAAGTAACAACATTAATGTGCAGTCGCATCAGAGGCAAAAGCAAATGCATAATAAAGGGTGGCAATAAAAAAAGACAATCATAAATGGATGGAATTTTTTAAAAAAAGCAGCCTCACTGGACCAGAAAGTGCAAGGACAGGATGTGGGTGTGGGTCAGGCATGCCAAACAAAATGACTGTGCAAATAAAACAGGAGCACTGGGGTGGGCGGAGATTGCTCAGGAGTGTGAGCACTTCAGCGTAGTGCGTGAAACCACGTCTCAATATTTTTGCTGCAGTATCAGATCATTCCTTAATGCTGCACTGAGCTCTCAGTTTGAACAGGAAAAATATCTTATTCCCAGCAAATAAGAATTTACAGCAATACGTTCTACACAGGCAACACTGCTCATGACTTTCCCCCCTTGATCTGATAGAATGTTACAGAACAGCACAGAATAAGAACTCCTTGAAACTTACTCTCTCTCTCTTTTCTCCTTTTCCCTGCACACATACTGTGCTTGCCTAAGGATTGTTCAGATCAAAAGCACTTAGTCTTAAGAAAGCTTGGTTGGAAAATCAGTCTGTCAGATCTGTCCACCAGATTAATAGCACCATTTCTCTCTTTCTCTCTCTCTTTTTAAAGGAATAATGAAAGATGAGTATGTTTTCTCCTCTGTCCAGCATGGTCTCCATCTTAGCCCTAATGCGTTGACACCTCTTGCTACCTAATAATTTGATGGCTCTTAGCTTGTACATTAATATGACTGCCTGGCATTACAGTGCCCACACGGGCTTACTCGAGAAAGAGCATAAAACAGGCTATGCATTTGCAGCAAATTTGCAATGATTATTTTTGGCTTTTTAAAATTTGATGGGGCACCTTTGATCAGTTGAGAAGAGGCAGTACCTTCACCTCTTACACATGATTTCCCATGGGAGCTTCTCCATCTTACATATCTGCAAGCAGGACAACCCTTGAGAAGTTATGCTCTGCTGTTATGAACAGGAGTCTGGCTATCAACTATAATTTAAATACATTGCCACACAGAGAATTCTATGACTTAGATCAGTGGTCCTCAACCTTGGGCCTCCAGATGTTCTTGGACTTCAACTCCCAGAAATCCTGGACAGAAGAGGTGGTTGTATAGGCTTCTGGGAGTTGTAGTCCAAGAACATCTGGAGGCCCAAGCTTGGGGACCACTGACTTAGATGACCTATGTGCTCACTTCATTTGCTGTCCAGGTGTTACTTATTCATTGGCCACCTCTTTTTGGTTCTTTATTGTGAACTGGACTGGAGTAGACAAATCTTTAAACAAAGATTGCCTTCAAATATCATTCTAGCTTTTCACTGGCCTTCAGACTGAGCACTGTCCTCTGTAAGGCAGGAGAGATAGCTGTTCTACCACAGATCCACAACATCATATGAAGGACCATAAGGTAGCAACCTGCTGAACCATGAAAATTTAAGATCTGGCTAATGCTTGGCTGCGGTCAGCCTGGAAACACAGTAGATAAAAGTAATAAATAATATCCATGTAGAGATCATCACAGGCATTACCTGTTTGTTTGCTTACTAACTGAAGCATCACCCAATCTTTCCATAGCCACTACAGATAAGCGATGTCTGTAATTCACATGCATGCTGTGCAAATTCTGTTTAATTTTCCAAATCACCTTCTGCCAAGACAAATACTGTACAATGATTTCCAGAGACACCAAATAATGAATCTGAAGATATGAATTGGCCCATACATTTATGATGGCTCTCAGTAAGCAGAAAATGGTTGTATCTATGCTGGCTGGATCTTACTCACTGGGTTGGATCCATGTTTATCTGTGCTCTGCAAGGTACTGAAACACACCTGTAGGTCTTTCTGTTGCATGGGTCCTATGATTTAATTAGCAAAAAATTAAGAATAAAAACCTTTCTATCTTGTTTGTCTGTCAATCTATCTATGTGTTCTTGGCATTTAGGTTACATGTACAGTACTTGCTCACTTTGAGGGACCACTTCCTGCATCGTATCTGAACTGATGAGATCAACAAGTCTTTATTGTTGTGAATGTTGCAATAGGATTACTTTCCCCTTGTGGTTGCATATTAGAAGGGAACATTAGCAGTTGAAAGGCAAGTTCTTTTTTTATCTTGTCTGCCATTATTGAGAACCCCTTGATAGCAAGGTGGCTTGTCAACTCTGTTGTATGTGTGTCTCCTCCATAAGAAGCCAAGTACGTATGCTTGGCAGGTTTTCACAGCTCCTTGGGATACAACATAAAAGCAACAATGGTTAGAAAAGTTGTTTTTTATTTAAAATTACAACTCCCAGAATCCCGTAGCCACTATGGCTAGTATCCTTACTATCTAGAGATTCTGGGAACTGTAGGTTTCAAAAGTAACTTTTCCTAGATCTGTGTGAAAGCCGCAGATATTTAGTCAGTGTTGTCAGACTCATATCAATGTAAAGGCACTGAGTTCAAGATAGGTAGCTTTCAGGTTTCTTTCACCCTTAATATTTGATGGTTCTATGACTTAATCTCTGAGATTAGGCTTGTAAATAGTGATCCACCCAAGGTGTGGCATTTCCTAGCAATTAATGTAACTGTACTGTCAGGGTTACAACTCAAATAAGTGTTCCTACAATTAAGAGCACTGGCAGTCAGTAAGTTATATAATAATTCTCTTCATTCCAAGCAGCCAGTGGATTGACGAAAACATTTTTCCCACATGACTCATGCTAGTAAATAGATAACTCCCTCCATAGTATATTTCTAAAGGAAACTCCTAGCATTATGGATGCAATCCAACACATCTCTACTCAGCTGTAATCTCACAGACTTCTGCAGTTTTGTTTTTTAAGAGACACATTGGTTCTTAGTGAAACTGAAATACTTATACGTACTACAAGCACGTAAAAATGAAACAGGTGCCAAAATATGTATATTTACTAGCAGGTCCAGAGCCGACTTAATGTTTAGAAAACAAATCATGTGTGCATATGCTCACATTACATCAGAATACCTAGTTTCTTGAGATGGAAACTCCACATCCACAAAACCTTGGACCATTCATACTTAGCCTTGTTGTTGTGAGGAAAGGAAGAGAGCCATGTCCACCATTTGGAAGAAAGGGGAATAAATTTAACAATTCACATGGGAGAAGTTTGATGCACATGTAATAACAAAGTATTCCAATGGAGATTGATTTCCTCTGCTTCTCTTTACTGATGGTAATTCTAATTTTTATTTTTTGTTTCTGTGTTTTATTTTTCTGTTGTTCAGGTGGATTATTATGCCCTTTGCAATAGAAAGAAGAGAGAGAGAGAGAGAGAGAGAGAGAGAGAGAAATGTCAGTTAAAAAGCAAAAAAGCAAAAGTGTGCTGCTTAGATATTATCCATGGCACTTAAAGTACAGTATTATCTGGGCAGTTTACAATTTAATTTTGCAAGCTACACATTGCCTCCTCCCACCAAAATTTACTCAATTTACTGACCTCAGAAGGCTGGAAAGCTGAGTGAACCTCAAGCTACCTGGCATTGAACCCCGGGCTGTGAGCAGAGTATTGGCTGCAGTAGCGCAGTTTAACGATTTTATCATGACACAACACTATTGTGGAAACATTAAGTCAAATAAAAGTAAAGAACCATTGCATGTTACGTATTTCAAAAGTCCTGTTACTGCATCTTATGAAGTGGACTCTAGGTGTTTGTGAAAAATGTCACAAAAATTGTTTAGAGTTCACCTTATTATTACACAGAATCAAGGGTGGGAAACACTGTTACTTTATCAGGAAACTGTTTAAAACTGGAGAGCATTGGAGTCCAGCAGGGCTCTCCTTCAGGCTGGGCACTGCAGAGTTATGGGGGGGGGGGGAGAGTACAAATATCATCCTGACCTTACCATATCTAATAGCAGTTCTTACATAGGAACTTCTGGTCAGGCTGATTCTTGGACTTCTCATATTCTCCTCCCCATATTATCTTATGCCCATTCTGCTGGACTTGAATATTTCAATAGTTTAGTGACCCACAGTTATTTTTGGATTGTATGCAAGGATTAAGAAGGCTCCCCTCTCCCACCATTCTTGCCTTATTTTTGTGACCTAACCACTCCCATTTACACAGTCTGTTTCCATTTTTTTCATTTTTGCTCACTGACATTCAAACAAACAAACAAATGAATAAAGATACAACTTAAAGGAGTCCAGCAGTTTTGAAATGTGCCCTCCCCCAATGCCCTCCCCAAACATTAGGTGACACACAATTATCAGTGTGCATAAATATCATATAAATGTCCTTTGCATAATTGAGGATGACAATGCACTATGCCAATATGATAGGGTGTGTGTGTGTGACAAAAAATGCAGCAGCACCAGCAGTGACCAGAAATAGCTCACCTTGATGTGTCTACAGTACATTAGAAAGAGTGTTGTTAGAGCTGTACCAAATCGATAAGGCCTATTTATCAGCCTTTCCTCCCCTCAGCCCAAACTGGGAATTGAGTAGTTAGGTATTAGTTGTATTTGGGGATGAAGTAAGCTTCTAGGGAAAAAGAGAATGCTATTAACCGCCATTTTGTTTTCTCCAGAGAGTCTGTTCTGAGGTATTTTTTGACTTCTAAGAAATTCACACAACTGCCCCCATAAGACACATGTCATAAAACCACAAGCAGAAGTTATTTTATATGGATTGGCGAATCATGGCTAGTGAACTGAATACACTCCTATCCTGTTTTTGCGAACCACCACCACCCTTGAAGGTGCTGCCATGCTGCCAAATGTTGGCTTTAAATAAAGAAAAGAGGACACTCCTCATTTTTTAAAAGATGAATCATGCTCCTGAAAGCCTCTTGGCATGATTCTGCTTTAAAACAAGTCTCATGCTGTTCATCCACCTTGTTTTCAAAGGAGACTGCACTTTTTGTGCTGCTGCTGCAACAGTAAATCCATAGCCATGGAGCAAGGTGCTGCCTCCAGAGGGTGAAATGAGTTCTGATGTAGGCTGCTGCTCCCAGTGAGAGGTCCCTGCCCCTGATTTACATAGGCACCCGAGTTTAATGAAACCAAACATAGAGAAGTCCAGTGATGTATATGTATGCATAAACAAACACATACAGCTCTAGAGAGGAGGCTTCCTTCACAGGGTTGTTGGAAGGAGAGTGTGCATGTGAATTACCCACTGTATTCCCACTTTTGATCTGAGCATGGATAGTGTATATCGTGAAACCTGACTGCCTGTTATACAAAGCACATCCTCTTCCATGTGGTAGAGATTCTATGGAAATCTCATCCTAAGGGGTTTGATTTGTCAGCATGGAAAAGCAGAAAAGCCATGTTGTGTTCCATAAAGCAAGGGTGGAAACCTGTAGCCTTCCAGCTGTTTTCGGCTCACACTCCCTAAATCTCCAGCAAGAAATGCCAATTGTATAGACTTATTAAAAATATAGTCCAAAATATCTGGAAGATTCCCTTGGTTGGAAGCCTGAATCTTATTTAATATGTATTTGTACATGCTGAAATAATTCAGCAGTAAAAGCAATTCACAAAAAAGTATGAAATAAAATAAAGTTAAACAAACAAACTGTATGTAGTCATTTGTTATTATTTATTTTGCCTTTACCGTATTTGGTGCTTTATTTTTAATTGTCTACTGCTGAGTTATTTTGGTTTGTACATATATGAATTTTAAACAGTATACATGAGCAGATATATTTTGCATATTTTATTTCATTATCAGTCTTAGAAAGCTGTGGTAAACATCTGCATCTGTAGTTTACTGCAGGATATTCCAACATAGCTCACACCCTGAGTATCCTTTCAAAACAGCTGAATTGTTTTGTTTTTCGGAGAGAAAGAGAAAGACCCATGAACCCTGTGAGAGACAAAAGGGCCACAGAAGGTATTGCTCAGCATGGAAGAGTTAATTCCTCTTCCAAAACTGAAACTATAGTCAGAGATTCACACTCTCCTTAGCTCTGTTGTGTGGCAGAACAATTTCAGCCTAATTAAACACTTGGGACAACTTTAGAACTGGGGATTGGCAGCAAGAGGCTTTCTGAAGATGAAATCCAAGATAAAAGTCACAAATGTGGGCATAAGGGAAATACCATTAAAGGTGGTATTAAGAACTTTTCAAGTGAAAACTGATTATAAAGCACTCTGGATCTTTGCCTCAGGGTGTACACCATGCAAGACAAAAGGTATCTTACCACACCACCAGAGGCTTTCTCCTATAAAGAAAAAGTAACTATAAGAGCTTTTTTTCCCTTTTCCTTTTTTTTGAGTCTGAAGTTCTTAGATTTCCCTGTTTTGAGGATTCTGGGAATTTAAATCCAAAAAAGTAAGTTTTCCAAATTTCTGTCTAGGAAAATAAGAACAGTTTGTGGTAGGCTGTTCTGGAGCTTGAAGAGCTATAGGGTCGACTGAAAGCACTGTAGATGTAGTCTATTTTTAAAGTTTTGCATCCTGGCCCAACAAACTAGCGTGACTTTAATCGTCCAGTCTATTGCTAGTTCATTAAGCATGCCTTTATAAATATGATCATAGTTATATAATCTGGGCAGGAACTTGGTGTTGAACGCCCAGGGACCAACTCACCAGAATCAGCAGGAGGGCCCTCAGATACTTACTACATGGGGGGGGGGGAATGAAGGTTTTTTTCCCCCCTTGGTAGTTTTGCTCTACGGTTGACTTTTCATATTCTATGGTACTTTTGCGCCAAGGTTCTATACTTTCCCTATTTAATGTCTATATTTATGTCTGCATCTGTCTGACACATGAAGTCATAGTGAAGCTCTGGATGCCCTTTATCAGTGTTTGTGAATAGAAATGGCTGAACAAAATGAATCTCAACCAGAAAAAGGTGAAGGCCAGCCATAATGGATTTGTTCATCAGGATAAGTATTGTTCAACTTGTTCTGGAAAGGACAGCATTTTCCCAGAAGCAGGAATTAACAGTCTGAGGTCCTCCAGATGTTGAGGCTGGATTACAAACAATGTTCCCTCTAAACTGAGCACATTCACACTCGCACTCCCTAGAGTTCCATTGGGGCTGTGCACAGGCAGCCGGCAGTCAGTTTGGTTACTTCCCATTTTGAATGAACCCCCCCCCCCCCGGTGCACAGAGTGAGGCTCCCATACAGCAGGAGAGAAAATTAGAGGGAATGTTGATTACAACTACACCATTCCTGACCATTGGCCATAGCAGATTTGGTGCATGGAAACTGCACTTTGAAACATTTGGAGGGCAGCAAATTGCATACATCTTCAGGGCCTACATTTGCCCAAAGAGTCAGGGTCACCTGTCTGGTGATGCTCTTTGAAACAGTACTGTCGAGTGGCCTCCATAGCTCAAATAATCTTTTTACCAGATCTAGCTTCTACATAAATTATACTATGACTTTACTCAGATGGTGACTTCTACTTAAAGTTAACTCGTTTCATGATAATCTTTTGTTTCCATTACTGCAGTGCAGACGGGGGCACTAACACACATTTATTTTGTTACTAGAAATGGCTACATTATCTGGGGATTATTAGCTCAAGAAAAAAGCTGGACAGACACATAAAGGTCATAGGCAACTTGTGAACTGAGCCAGGGAGGTGCCTTGCTGTCATCTTTAGGTCATAAGCTGACCTTGGTAGTGTGCATGCAATTATATGTGATCTGATGAAAGCAGATCTTCAGCGCATAGTTCCTCTCCTATTCTCAAACTCAAGGTCATCTGTGAAGCTGAAAAGCTGGACATTCAGAGTGGTTAGCACTCTGATAGTGGCTATAGCACAGACTAACACCCTGAGCACCCTCACCTACACCCCTAAACTTGGAGCCACAGCCTCCTCTGCTTCCCATTTGGCCTTCAAACGCCCCACTTCCTGCTAATGCTCCTTTCTAAGCACTGTCTGTAGCCTTACAATCTCCTCCTACTGCAAAGCTGACTATTTATCTGTTCTGGCCCTGAGTGGAGGCACTTTGGAGGCTGGCTAGCATCTTCTTTGGCATCTTCTGCAAGCTGGAAGAATCACGTTTTATTAACCCAAACCTTTCAAATAACTTAATTTTAAACAAACAAAGCCTTTCTGAATAAGTTGTGTTTGGTGATTTGCGCTGCTGAGTAAGGCATTTTCCTTCACCAGAGAGGAATGTTTGATGCATTTAAAAACATGTTTAAATTATTCCTCTATATTTTACGTTATTGTATAAGTCACAGAAGGAAATCATATTTATGGGCAGTCAGACAACTGTAATTATTAATAACAGGAAGAAGATAACAAAGATGAAGATAAAAATGAGGATGAAGAATCTGTATTATGCCCTAAAGAAAGGTCCCTTGCAACACAATGAATTGGCCATCGTAGGAGCTATAACAAGTCAAAACATCTGGGAGGCACAATGTTCTCCATTCCTGTACTATCACATACCTGGATGAGATACAGGAACCTAGAAAGTTGTCTTACACTGAGCAAGACCACTGGTTCATCCACCCCACTATTGGCTCATTTAGCTCAAACTAGCAATAGTTCTTCCAGGTTTCAACCTGTATTCTCCCCTAGTCCCGCTTAGAGAACTATGTTGTGTGATTACCCATCCAAGTACTAACCAGAGCCAGAGTCGCTTAGCTTCTAAAATCAGTCAAGAATGTGTGTGCTAAGTCCAGACTGCAGTATGAAATCCAATGGCCAGTGCCCTGTTCAATACTAGTACACAGAGACTTCCAGCTGCAGAAGCTGCTGTTGCAGCAAACTAAGGAGGTGCCATTGATGTACAGTAGTATGCCTGGTCATGTGAATGGATCACAAAATCAGGCATATAACTTCACATAGCTGGTATCTTGTCAGATCACTGAAGCAGCTTCTGCATAAACATACATAAACTGTGAGGAAGATACTGCCAAATCCTCTAGCATTAAGTCCAGAGCCTTAACATTTCTATTAAAGCTTGAGATTGTCTGATTGCTTGTTGCCAGAATTCACAACTCTGTGAACAGGGGAGGAGGGGAAGAGAGGGAGATTTTTCCTTGGATTTGCCTTGGCTATACATCTAGTGTTCATGCATCTTTGAACTCTGCCTTTCGCACCGAAACGGAGTTACAACGTGTAGTCTTTCAATACCCAGCTTTAAGGGATCAGCTAAGCATATTTACCAAGCATGGATTAAATAGATCAGAATGTAATCATTTTATCTTCATCTAACATGTTATAGGATTGTAAATAAACTCAGGAAGGCTAATTTCCATGTACAAACACAGTACTTTTGGAAAGAAAAAAGAATGAAAGAAGGGGGAGAGAAACCCATTCACCTCAGCAATGTCCATCAATTAATTTATGTAAAAAGAAACATGGGTCTGAACTAAAACTATTAAAATTAATTTGGCTCAGTGAGCTGAAAACCGGAGGGAGGAGTTGGATAAGGGTGAGGGAATCTTGAGCCAATTCCAGACCTCAGCTTGGTTTCCCCTTTGAAGACTGTGTCCTTGATCAACCTTCCTTCTTATTTTAGTCATCTAGTTATTGCTATCAGTCTTGAGGCAACTTAGGAAAAATATATAAGTGATCTAAAATTTGCACAATGAATTTTACACAATGAAAAAATAAAACCAACAAATAAAAATAAAAGCAGCAAATAAAAATAAAATCAACAAATAAATTAAAAGCAATAAAATCAGAAGCAGCAGCATGCACATTTAAGAACATAAAGAATTGGACGAACCTGGAAAAGTGCTTAATTTTTTTAAAAGGCCCCACCATCAGATAAAACAGAGAATGGTGAAGAATTAAATGGAGCCTCCATCTTCAAGAACACTATATCACTGGCTGAAATCCTGTTGCTTAGCATAGTAATTCATACTAGAATAGGCCCATTGAATCAATTAGGATTTGGTGAGTCAACTCCTTCATAAGATCCAATGATTCAAATACTTTAGCATGGTAAGTCACAAATAGGGTTAGACCTTTTGAATCAATGTAATTTATGGAGGAATTGACTTGCTAAATCCCCACTGATGTAATGGGCCTATTCTAGCACAACTTACTACACTAAGCCGCCTAGAGTGGTCTATTGACTAGATAGGCGGGATATAAATAAAATAAATAATAATAATAATAATAAGCAACTGTATTTCACTAAATTAATATAATTTGCTGGGGTGCAGCAATGTGATAGCCATAGTATCCCAAGTCCAAGCAGTTTACAAATGATAGACATGATGCTGGATAGGACGGATATTGGGCAATAGAAGAGCTCATGTTATATACCAGCTTCCTTAAAGAGATCTTGCACATTGATGAAGCCATACTGAGAATGCCCTGCTCTTTACATTCCTTGACTGTAGGCCTCCGAACTATGTCACATGCCAAGCACAGAATTGTAGAATTGGAAGAGGTCCCAAAGATCATTGAGTCCAACTTCCTGACAAAGCACGAAATCTAGAACTAAACAACCCCCAACATCCCCCACCACTGTCTAAAAACCTCTAATGAAAGAAAGATGACTACTTCCCAAGGCAGGCCATTGCCTTGTCAAACAGCATTCATTATCAGGAAGTTGTTGCTAATATTAGCTGACATCTCCTTTCTTCTAATTTGAATCCATTAATTCAGGCCATACCCTCTAGAGTTGTTTTAAAAAAGGCCAAACCTGCTCCATCTTCTACATCAGATGTCTTTAAATATTTAAAGGTGGCTATCATATCTCTCCCTTTCACGGATTGCTGCCTTGTCGTGGTGAAGGGGCTTGAGTAATTCAGAGAGTCGATGGGCTATGCCGTGCAGGGACACCCAAGACAGACAGGTCATAGTGGAGAGTTCTGACCAAACGCAATCCACCTGGAGCAACAACTGGCAAGCCACTCCAGTATCTTTGCCAAGAAAACTCCATGAACAGAAACAAAAGGCCAAAAGATATGACGCTGGAAGATGGAGAAGCTCTATACAGTCAGCAAAAACAAGACCTGGAGCTGATTGTAGCTCTGATCATCAGCTTCTTAGAGCAAAACTCAAGCTTAAACTGAAGAAAGTAGGAAAAAACACTAGGCTACTCAGGTATAATCTAAACCAAAACTCCCTTATGAATACATAGTGGAAGTGTAAAACAGATTTAAGGAACTAGATTTGGTGGACAGAGTACCTGAAGAGCTATGGATGGGGGCTTGTAACATTGTACAGGAGGCAGCAACAAAAACCATCCCAAAGCAAAGGATATGCAAGAAAGCAAAGTGGCTGTCCAATGAGGCCTTACAAATAGCACGGAAGAGAAGGGAAACAAAGTCCAAGGGAGATAGGGAAAGTTACAGAAAATGGAATGCAGACTTCCAAAGAATAGCAAGGAGAGACAAGAGGGCCTTCTTAAATGAACAGTGCAAAGAAATAGAGGAAAAGAATAGAAAGGGAAAAAAACAGAGATCTGTTCAAGAAAATTGGAGATAAAGGACCATTTTGTGCAAAGATGGACATGATAAAAGACAAAAATGGTAGGGACCTCACAGAAGCAGAAGACATCAAGAAGAGGTGACAAGAATACACAGAGGAATTATACCAGAAAGATCTGGATGTCCCAGACAACCCAGATAGTGTGGTTGCTGACCTTGAGCCAGACATCCTGGAGAGTGAAGTCAAGTGGGCCTTAGAAAGCCTGGCTAACAACAAGGCCAGTGGAGGTGATGGTGAACTATTTTAAATCTTAAAAGATGATGCTGTTAAGGTGCTACACTCAATATGCCAGCAAGTTTTGAAAACTCAGCAGTGGCCAGAGGATTGAAAAAGATCAGTCTACATCCCAATCCCAAAGAAGGGCAGTGCCAAAGAATGCTCCAACTACCGTACAATTGCACTCATTTCACACGCTAGCAAGGTTATGCTCAAAATCCTACAAGATAGGCTTCAGCAGTATGTGGACCGAGAACTCCCAGAAGTACAAGCTGGATTTCGAAGGGGCAGAGGAACTAGAGACCAAATTGCTAACATGCACTGGATTATGGAGAAAGCCAGAGAGTTCCAGAAAATCATCCAATTCTGCTTCATTGATTTCACAAAAGCCTTTGACTGTGTGGACCACAACAAACACTGGCAAGTTCTTAAAGAAATGGGAGTGCCTGACCACTTTATCTACCTCCTGAGAAATCTATATGTGGGACAGGAAGCAACAGTTAGAACTGGATATGGACCAACTAATTGGTTCAAAATTGGAAAAGGAGTACAACAAGGCTGTATATTGTCTCCCTGCTTATTTAACATATGTGCAGGATACATCATGTGAAAGGCTGGACTGGAGGAATCCCAAGCCGGAATTAAGATTGCCAGAAGAAATATCAACAACCTCAGATATGCAGATGATACCACTTTGATGGCAGAAAGTGAGGAGGAATTAAAGAACCTCTTAATGAGGGTGAAAGAGGAGAGTACCAAAATGGTCTGAAGCTCAACATCAAAAAAAAAAAAAAAAAAAAAAAACTAAGATCATGGCCACTGATCCCATCACCTCCTGGCAAATAGAAGGGAAAAATATGTAGGCAGTGACAGATTTTACTTCCTTGGGCTTAATGATCCTAATGATCACTGCAGATGGTGACAGCAGCCACAAAATTAAAAGATGCCTGCTTCTTGGGAGGAAAGCAATGACAAACCTAGACAGCAGAGACGTCACCTTGCCAGCAAAAGTCCGCAAAGTAAAAGCCATGTTTTTTCCAGTAGCGATGTATGGAAGTGAGAGCTGGACCATAAAGAATGCGAACTGCCAAAGAATTGATGCTTTTGAATTGTGGTGCTGGATGAGACTTTTGAGACTCCATTCTGAATGAAGTCAACCCTCTCAATTGAAGGATAGATCCTGAAACTGAGGCTCCAATACTTTGGCCATTTCATGGGAATAGAAGACTCCTTGGAAAAGTCCCTGATGTTGGGAAAATGTGAAGGCAAGAGGAAAAGGGGACGACAGAGGACGAGATGGTTGGAGACTGTCATCAAAGGTACCAACATGAATTTGACCCAACTCTGGGAGACAGTGGAAGACAGGAGGGCCTGGTGTGCTCTGGTCCATGGGGTCACAAAGGGTCGGACACGACTAAACAACACCAACAACAATCATATCTCTTCACAGCCTTTCCTTCTCTAGGCTAAGCATATAACACTCCCTCAACTGCTCCTCATAGAGCTTGGTCTCCAAGCCATTTACCATCATAGTCATCCTCCTCTAGACATGTGTAAGCTTATCAATATCCTTCTTAAACTGTAGTGCCCAGAACAGCATTCAGTATTCCAAGTGAGGTCTCACGAAAGCAGAATAGAGTGCTATCATGAACTGGCACTGTTTAATTTGTTGATACCACTTTAATATTGCATTTGCTTTATTTGTAGCTGCATCACAGGGTTGCCTCATTTTTAATTTGCAATCTAGAAGAATTCTAGATCAACCATTTTTTGAACATGGTCATAAACACAATATGAAAGAAATATAGGCTGAATCAACATTTTACAAACTGTATATTAAACCTTATGAGTTGTATGAAGAATTGTTTCTGTTCTGTGTTCCCTTCCCTTCAAATGTGCTAGGGGGTCCCCAGAGGGCCATATGGCCCCTGTTGAGAATGGCTGCTCTGGATCATTTTCATGTAGACTACTACCAAGCGAAGTGACACCTGATTTCAGTTTCTTTTCTTCCCACCAAAATTTAGAACTTTACACTGTTTCTTGTTGAAACTAATTTTCTTTGTTTTGGATTTGTTCCGTTAAAACCACCCTGAATCTTGATTCTGTATTCTTCAGTAACAGCTTGATTTCCCAGTTTAGTGTCACTTGCAGATTTTATGTGATATCCTCTACTGCCTTAACCAAGTCATTTAACCAAGGCTGAACTGTTCAGTTTCATACTAAACCAGGAGCCTTATGGGGCAGTGGTTAAAATGTAGTACTGCAATCAAGACTCTGCACACCACCTGAGTTTGATCCTAACAGGCTCAGAGTTGCAAGCTCGAGGCTGACTTAGTCTTCAATCCTCCCAACGTTGGTAAAATGAATACCCAGCTCAATGGGGTGGGTTGTAGTGTAGTCTGCATAATTAAATTGTAAAGCAGCCAAAAATAGCTTTAAGTATTATGGGGAAATATATAAGCAGCACATTTTTAAACCTCAGCAAGAAAAATTCTCCTACATGCATGCACACACACAGAGTCCCTTGTGGTAAAGTTGTTTCCACACATCATATCACAGCTAGCATGAGAGTAGGTAGCTATCCAAAAAGCCTTGAAAATAATTGCAGAGCTTATAAAACCTATTTTCTGAGACTATGTGTCCCAGAAAATAACTACTCCAGGCTCTGAAAATAACTCAGGCTCACAACCAAACTGTGGTATCTTGGTGACTTTAACAATATCAACAGGTGTAACAAATGGTCTTCCTTTCATTCAGATTGTAGTGGAGTTGGGGCAGAGGACTACATGGTCTTGCTCATATCTTCCAGAAAGAGATCTTCTTATGCTTAAGTAGCAGTGGTTCTAAAGCATTTTTCTAGGCAGATTGGGTAAGTTTCATGAGAAACCTCCAAATAAACCTTGAAAGTGGATCTGGGGAAGGTGGTAAGCTTTGGAAATGTTCACAGAGTTGTGAAATCCTAGTAACTATAGTCCAGAAAGTAACTTTTCCAAGCTATGCTGACAATATTGCAGCTCAAAAAAATGGGATAAGATTCAGCACAGCTCATTTCTATTCGTTAATAGATGGAAAGGATAAAATATGGCAGAGTTTCCATGTGCTTAATAATAGGATCTGAGTGCTTGTTATGTAAATTAGATTTCTGTTAAAGTTCAGTTTTGAAGAAAGACTGAGTACCTATTTAATTGAGCCCAGTGCTATAAATGCTTCTGTAAAATTCCATTCAGTCAACGAGACAGGCCACTCTATCAGAGAAGGAAGGAGGGGGAAGGAAACACTGAAAATCCAATTTAGAAAATAGGCCTGTATTTTCCATATTAGAACATGCAATATTTAAGCTGCAGGGCTTTTTTAAAGCATTTTCTTTTCAAACATAAATGTTCGCTTTACTAGTCCCATAGCCAGGATCTTTTCTGTTACAGACTAATAACCTACACTGATATTGTTTTGCTCTGAAAATCCTTTATGAATTCTTTAGCAAAGTATTTTTCTTCTTCTTCTGAATACAAGGCATAAAATGAAGAGTACATGTTCTCTGCAGAAAAGTGCACAGAGCACTCTGAATTACCTACCTCATCCTGGCACAGAGATCTATCTAATTACATTGTTTTCACTACCTAATCAAATAAAGTCCCCAAGAGTGGAATATGTGAGGCATTTATAAGAGGCAGGCAACTTACTCAATGCTGAACACTGTACTCCAGCTAAGAAGAGGCCTCACACACTTAGCTCTTGGGCTAAAATCTTGCGATGCCTTTCAACAGACAGAATTGCTTCTGTCAGCAGAAGGGGGATTGTGACATCTCCTATAGCACAGTCATTTCCCCAGGACTGGGACAGCTTGTCACAAGGAACAGAGAACCAATAATGAGTTATTGTTTGAGTAATGACTTATGTAACTACAAGTTACAAAGTTATTTTTTAGGTGTAACAAGCAACTTAGGCCCACTTGCTGTTTTTATATGATGTCAAGCTGGAACTGACCTGCTTTCAAGGGAAGTGAGGAGTGGTTTAAGGAGTGGTTTTACCAGTTCTAGTCACCCCCTCAGTGAATTTCCAAGGCAGAGTAGGGAAATTAAACCCAGGTCTCCTGAGTACGAGTTTGTTACTCTGCCTGCTACATCATACTGTGTACCCCGACATGCTTAGGTGTACTTATCGTATATACTCGAGTATAAGCTGATCCGAATATAAGCCGAGGCACCCAATTTTACCACAAAAAACCCTGGGAAAACTTATTGACTCAAATATAAGCCAACGGTCCAACATGAATTTGACCCAACTCCAGGAGGCGGTGGAAGACAGGAGGGCCTGGCATGCTCTGGTCCATGTGGTCACAAAGAATCGGACATGACTAAATGACTAAACAACAACAACTATAAGCCAAGGGTGGAAAATGCAGCAGCTACTGGTAAATTTCAAAAATAAAAATAGATACCAATAAAATTACATTAATGGAGGCATCAGTAAGTTAAATGTTTTGAAGATACTGCCCTTCTGAGCTGCAAGAAACACTTCACTGCCTGTGGAGGGAGAACTCATACCGGATACTGCGCTTATCTACTGCTCTACTGCTGTGTAACAAGATGGAGGGAGACAGAGGATGGAGGAGGAAGGTGGGAGGAGGAAGGTGGGTACGTAGAATATGCAGGAGGAGGAGGATGGGAGTGTCCTGGAAGTGGAAATGCAGTGTGTACTTAACCCGGGTCATCGGACCACCCATGGAGGCTGCAGGCACTTGTAGATGAGCGGGGGAGTCCGGAGAACACCTGCACTGCAGGGGAGGGGAGAACATGTAATTTTGACACTGACTCGAGTATAAGCCGAGAGGGTGCTTTTTTCAGCAAAAAAATTGTGTTGAAAAACTAGGCTTATACTCGAGTATATACAGTAAATATAATAACATGAGGTTACTTTCAAATGTTACTAAGGGCATTCTAAGGGCATTTCAAGGCACTCTAAATACCACTTTGAGTAGCATTTATTTGGTTTTATGCAGTTGTGTTTATTTATTTATTTATTTACAAGATTTTTTTTGTCATGCCATTACCAATAGTCTCAGAGCGGCGTTAAGTGGCAAAAGTGTATTCTTAGCTTTTGCATTTGTATTTCTTATAGATATTTTCCAAGATGCAATGTCAGAATCAGCCCGTAGAAGGAATGTGTTAATAATGTACATGTCATGTTCCTGCCTGTCCCTTGGTTGTTTCACCAATCAAAGGGCACAAGCTATGTGTTGCGTCGCTGCCACCAGTTGATTACATCAACATTATGTATTATTAATAATAGAGGTCTAGGCAATATGTCATTTTAAATAGAACTAAATAGAAGTTGTTTATTATTACAGGTGATGAAGGTACACTCAATGTCTTTAACTCTTAACAAAACGTTCTACTTCATCCACTCTCAACTGCCAACCCCCTCTCTCCACCCCAAACTCCAAAACCACCAATCCTTTCACCCAAAACTCTCAGTATCCCAATTTGAACTCCTCTTTCTCCTGCAGAGACTCTTATATCTTGTGACTCCGTCTCTCCAGCACTCTAATTGGTTCATGCAGATAGCATAGTAATATTCATGACCTGAGCAGATGCCACAGTGCAACATTACAAATTACTTGTGGGGCAGAGCAAAGATAACAGTAAATGCAGCCTTGTTACAAGAAGTAACAAGCAACACACCAAGTTCCTTTTCAGTGTAATATTCTGAACCCTGGAATTGATGAACGCTGTAGATGGAGGGAATACGGGACTGCAGAAGAAGGCCTGTTCCTTGAGTGGGCTTCTGCTTAGGTTATATTGTTCTCCACTCATTACACTGTGAGACTCATTGTTTGTAAGAATAGTCAGACATAAAGGAGGACACAGAACTGTTTGTTGTAGGGAAAAGTGCACCCTATCACCAATAATGATCGATTATTACTTACTAAAATTTAAAAAAACCACTATTTCATTGCCATAGGGTAACTTCCAACAATGTAGAAATATATCAGAAGAATCCAGCAAAAACAAATAAGAAATTCAAAAGTAATTTATGTACCTCCCGAAGGCTGGATATATTAACATTTGTTATATCAACATTAGTGTGACCAAATACAAAGGAAGATGTACAGTACTGCGGAGAACACATAATGGACAATACGTCTAAAGCTAAGCAGCCTTAGGGGAGAAGAGCATATAGCCTATATCCTAAATTGGTCTCCTCCCATGTACTGTAGCTATGGAGGGTCTTGAAAGTGTCTCTTTCACCTCCTCTCTATTTTTTCTCCTTTCCTAAGGCCTCTCATTCTCCTTTGGCTTCTCACTAGGAGGTGGGGCTTGGGGAATTAATTGACATCATCCTTCTTGTCAGATTCATTCTACTTCCCTGTACCCAAAAGGTTTCCCATTTTTTGGTCAGACTTTGGGAATCACTGAGTAGGAAGTCCCTGGAGAGGCCATCTTCATGTCTGTGCCACCAACTGAGGGCACAGATTATGACAGGAAGTTATGGAGAAGGAGAGGGAGAAGGAGGAAGAATCAAAGGAAGAGCAGTGTTCTGTACCTCCTTTCCCCTTGGCATGTCCTCATTTCCTTCCCATCATGAAAGCAAGGGAACCCATGTTTCTCTGTCAAATGCTGAGCCGTGAGATCAGAGTCCTCAAAGAACCAATTTAACTGAAATCGAGAAGATTTGGTCCCGAGCAAGTAGTTTGAAAATAATGGACATATCCTTAAAATCAGAACCTATTTTTAAGGTCATGGAACACCTCTCATTACGTTTTCATACATGGCTGGTTGGTACGATGGGATATAGAACAGGAACTGCTCCTGTGAATTAATCAGTCTTCTCATGAAGAAACATATATTTTCTTCTGGGTGCTAGACCAGGGAGATAGACCTGAGGACTTCTGAATGTTAACAGAAAATATTTATTTCCTGTGACTCCACATCTGGGTGAACTTTATTGCTTAGCCTCTTGAGTCAGATTCCACTTCTCTGTGTTAATGAGAAATTGTGCTGGCAGGCTGATCTTGAGGCACAGTCAACTTTCAGACCAGTTTCCTTTTTCCTGATTTTGCCATTATCTCATGAACATTCCTCCCAATTATGGGAAACAAAAGAACCAGGGGAACAGGAGGGAGGAGTGGCATGTTGGAAACTGAAGTGTGGAAATTGAATAGATGTAGGAAAAATATAATAGGTGGGGGGGATCATATTTGTTTTTCTGTGTCTGCTGCAGCTCTATTGTTCAAAGCAGGAGATAACCCTTGAAAGGAAGGGTGTATACGTTGTCACTCTTCTCTTGTTTTTCAGCCAGGACCTGATTAATCTTTATAACTGGACAGATCTATACTGCTGCTTTAGTCTTGGTTTTAAATCTGACTATTTTCAGAAATAATAATCATCTCTATATGGTAGCACATTGAGGGTAGAGATGTCTTTGCCTAAAGCCAAAGTGTGTGTGAGGTGACACAATTTAATGTCAATAACAATACATAATTGAATTGAATTTACTTTATTGTCATTGTACTTCCGCACAACGAAATTAAATGTCATCTCCAGTACATATAATAATAAAACACACAAGAACATAGCGTCCATAACATGAAAACATAGCCCATTACACATAAAACACATATCTCTCATCCACATCCACATCCTTCACATTCAATTTCCCATCTCACGACACATACAGTATAGTGGAATTCAATT
Organism: Pogona vitticeps; assembly: GCF_051106095.1. Classification (NCBI taxonomy): domain Eukaryota; kingdom Metazoa; phylum Chordata; class Lepidosauria; order Squamata; family Agamidae; genus Pogona; species Pogona vitticeps. Next base: position 330,326,052 of record NC_135783.1, on the reverse strand, counting down.
CAATATAGCTGCAGCTCTGGGATAGAAACTGTTTTTAAACCTATTTGTCTTTGTTTTAATTATCCTAAACTGCCTTTGTTGTTGTTTAATCATTAAGTCGTGTCCAACTCTTTGTGAGCCCATGGACCAGAGCACGCCAGGCCCTCCTGTCTTCCACTGCCTCCCGGAGTTGGGTCAAATTCACGTTGGTAGCTTCGATGATACTGTTGAACCATCTCGTCCTCTGTCGTCCCCTTCTCCTCTTGCCTTCACACTTTCCCAACATCAGGGTCTTTTCCAGGGAGTCTTCTCTTCTCATGAAAACCAGATGGTAACAATTTAAAGAGGGAGTGAACTGGGTATAATGGAAGTTTGAGAATATTTTAGGCTTTTTTAAGACATCAGAAATTATAGAGATCTTCCAAACAGGTAAGAGGGCAGCCAATGATCCTCTGGGCCTTTGTAATAATCCTCTGGAGCATTTTCCTATCTGCCATTGTATAGTTGGCAAAGCATATACCATAATTATTTTGAGATGTGCAAAATTAATCATAACAAATGCTCACAAACACATATTCTGGGCTCATATGATTTGTTTATGTTTGGTAACTCAAGGGTAGGAATTTGGATCTTCTCCCTACTAAAATCTCTTCTTGAAATCTAAAATGGCACCTGATAGAATATTATTGGCCTTTGCATTTGTATTTTTAAATTTTGACATGTAAATTTATGGGCAGGAGTGCATTTGGACAATTAAAACTAGTGCACCAGCTATGTCCATTTCTTGAGAGATCTGATCTGACCACTTTGCTTCACACCCTAGTTACTTTCCGGATGGATTACTGTAATGCACTCGATGTGGGGCTGCCAATGGAAAGTGTCAGGAACATCAACGGGTCCAAAATGCAGCAGTCATATTGCTGAATGGGGCTGGTACAGGGATTACATCACCCCTAATGACTGCCAACCAGTTTCCAGGCAGAATTCAACGTGCTGGTTTTAACCTACAAAGCCCTAGATGGCCCGGGTCCAAGCTATCTCAAATACCATTTCTCACATTATGAGACAGCTCAGGTGGTAAGCTCATCAAGAGGGCTTTCTTTTGGTCCCACCACCTTCACAGGTGAGTCTGATGGGGACACAGGAGAGAACCTTTTCTATTCCTGCTCCCATTCTTTGGAACTCTCTCCCACAGGAACCTAGGCTGGCCCCATTTTTGCTGTCCTTCCGCAAGCAGGCAAAGACATTTCTCTTCAGGCAAGCCTTCTCTCAGTAACCAGATACCTGTGTGACTTTTAGTTAGGTTGTTATGCATTTGATTAGATTTTTAATACTATTTGTATTTTCCATTTTTGTGCTTTCCATTTCTCAGAGTGTAATTTCTTTAAATTGTGTACTTATTGATCTTTGCCTTAATATTACCTGTGAATTACATAAAAATGTTTCTTTCTTCATCATTTGTAGTTTTAAATATTCTCTTTAAATTATGTTATACTAATTGTTTTCAACTTTAAATATTGTCTTTCATTATAGTAAGCCTCCTTGGGTCCTTTTCAAGGAGAAAGGTGAGGAAAAAATGTTTTAAATAAGTAAATAAATAAATAATTGTTCTGCCGTTCGATGACTTCTCTATTTCAAATGAGGTAATAGCAGTTCTTCATCAAGCAGTCTGTCCCTACTGGTGGCTCTTCAGATGCACTCAACCACAGCTCCCATGATCTTCAGCCAGTATGACTATCTAGACAGGCCTAGGTAGTGAAAGAATATATCGGCATATAATAATAATATAATAATTCTAGATTATAGGTAAGGATTGTTCTTGCTACAGGCCTAGTCAGACTTCATTATATTCTTATAAAGGCATCCACGTTAAATTTATAGTAATATGCAAATCAGCTTAATAAGCCTTCCAGCAGCACAAAAAATGTTAGCAGAACAAATAGTTAACTCCATCTAGTCCAGGGGAAGCAGGAATGGCAGATAAAAACCCATACTTAAGGCATGTACTTATTTTATTGTGCCACACTCCTTGTGTGTAAGAAGAGTGCATAGCACACAACATAATTAAAAACTAATACATGCAATATGTTTGGCATGTTCTTATGTTCTGTTGTTGTGGAATACCCTCCCACTGCTTTTTAAATTAGTGTTGCTGTGTTTTTTTTTTACTATTGTGATGTTTTGTGCCAACAAGTTGCTTGCGACCCTGTACATTAAAGCAAAAGCAAAGTGTGTTACTCATATATACCCCATAATGCTTAAAACACTTGCTGGGCAGTTTGCAATTTAATTATACTGGCTACATGTGTGTCGTCCCCCCCCCCCCGCCCCATGAGCTTGGTACTTATTTTACTGACCTCAGAAGGATGGAAGACTGAGTCACCCTCGAGCCCTTCAGGACTGAACTCACGTCATGAGCAGAGGCTTGACTGCAGTGCTTCAGTTTAACCACTGTGCCACGAGGCACTCATTAGTCACCCCCAAAATGTCCTGTCATTAGTAGCCATGCTCACAACTCACAGATAGGCTGTGGCTTCCTTTGAGTCAATCTTTCTCATATTTGATTTTGCTCTTTCCCTGCCACTTCTTTGGTCTTCTTTTTTCCCAGATGTGTTTTCAAGTGAGTCTTCTGTTCTCATGATGTGCCCAGACTACAATAGCCTCCATTTAGTCATGCTTGCTTCTAGAGAGAATTCAGGATTGCTTGGCTTTAGGACCTAGTTCTTTGTCTTTGTGGCAATCCACAGTGCCTGTAAAGCTCACCTCAAATACTGCATTTCAAATAAGCCTTTTTGTTTTGTTTCCTGTGAGGTTTCTTTGCTGTCCGGCTCTCACATCTGTACATAACACAAGTGGAACTACTATTTTGTGCAGAATTGTTTTTTCAATTTTAAAATTTATTGTATGTTCCTTAAAACTTATGAGCTGCCTTGGAACCCTAAATAGAAAGAAATGTGGGATAGAAGTGAAATCAAATCAAATCAAATAATCAATCAATCAATCAATCAATCAATCAATCAATAAATTAGGTTATCTCTCTTCGTCCTCTGCTGCTGTCACCTCCCTATCTTATCTATTATTTACCACATTTACAATCTGTCTTTCCACACAGGAGGTGAGGGGCATGAGAAGAGAGAGCCAAACAGAGAGAGACAGAGAGATTAGCCCAAGGTTGTCCTGTAATTTCCGTGGCTGAACAGAACCTGAATTGAGGTCTCTCTTCTTCATGTTTTTATCTACTATTTCTAATAGATTTGCTTGCTTCTTTTTTTTTTACTATTGCAATAATTTATTGTTTTTAGCTGTAAATGGCCTTGAGTCTTTTTTCAAATAAATAAATAAATAAATAAATAAATAAATAAATAAATAAATAAATAAATAAATAAATAAATTCTTAGCATTGCATGGTATACTAAAGAATGGATTATACTGTTGCTGCTACCACTTTTAGCTTATGTAACAAGTCATTCACAAGTTAGTATGGGGGTTATGTTAATTGTGTTAAAAAGTTTGCATGGGCAATGCTAACATTAGTGCATGTTTTCATTAATAAAATAGAGAGGAGCAATGCTAATGTAGCTTAAATGTAAAATGGTGGAGATATTTTTTCCTTTTACAGAGCCCCGGGCTGTTAACGCTAATGAACTGACCGAAAAATCCAGAAGTAGGTCATCACTGTTAGTATCCAGGGGATGCTTTGTTAGAGCAATTTTATTCTCCCTCTCCCAAGTGCAAACAGGGCTTTGCTTTCACTCTGTATCGCACACGCACACACGTGCACGCACGCACGCACGCACGCACACACACACACACACACACACACACACACACACACACAGAGTGTGTGTGTGTAGATGCTGTACATCTGGCTTCACCCCACAGACTTTCAAACAGCTTCTTTCTACCCTTTTGCCCTGATGCCGCTAAGATTAGACTCTGCAGTACATTCTGGGCTAGGCATGTGCCATGGAAAGCAGAGAAGTGAACTGCAGGGCACCACTGGCCCTCTGCTGCACCTTATCCATCAAAGTGGCCTGTCCCCTGCCATGCTGTATCAGCTCCTCCTTTGAAAGACTGACAAGAGACGCTTCCAGTGTTGCCTATGAAACCTATCCAGGGATTTGGCACAGCAGGAGAGCTCTGTGCCTGTGTTTGATGTGCACAGGGAAGAGGCTAAGGAGAACCACCCCCAGGCAGCTGCTGCTAGAGAGAACTGGATAAATTAAGAGCAGCACGAGGAGAGTGATTCGGTGTCTTTTCAATCCCTGTGCCCTACATACAGCCAAATGCGGTCTATGTAGCGTTTGCTTCTGCTAGCTGCCTTCAAAGCCAGTTTGGAGTGGATAACAGGACAGAGAGAGATTCTGGCAACCATCTCTAATCAGATCAAGATGATAAACAGTAGGGACAGATCAAATTGGAAAGGTTCCATGTTTCATTTTTATTTAATTTCATTTTTTTAAAAAAAATTAGCTTGGGAAAGCTGGTGACACTTGTTCAGAACTTACTGAATTATTTTTTTAAAATTTCATTTTGTGCATATTGAGACACTGCAGGTGAATAAAGCTGGTAGAAATAGGCTAATGTTGACTGGAATCATTGTAAAAAGGAAATAATTTACGTTGATACCCACATGTATTTTGATGTGGTCAGGAACGGTTATCTGATTTAGACTGGATAAATGCCTGTTGCGACAAGCACAGGCTTCTATTTTTTTCCTAGAGGTGTATAGAATTTGTAGGGTTTCTTAGGGAGATGTTCAAGCGTCAAGCTTTTTAACCTGACAGAACCACAGCTCCCTCAGTTATCAATGGTTCTTGCTAGCCCTCCATGACTAGCAGTCTGTTTTTGCGGGGGGGGGGGGATGAGTGAATCTAACACAGCTGGGGTATTTCTAAAACAAGAGACAAAATGTTACAGCCAAAGATAACATAAATCCCCAGCTAAGACTTTGCCGTGACTTTAACTCAAACTGGGGTTGCATGCAGCACAAAAGTGTACCACTAATGATAAGCCCTTAGGTTTAGATCTTGTATATGAAGAGCAATTATCCTGACACTCACATGAGGCAGCAACTGATGCTTTGCTTAGTACCAAGGAAAATGGACCCAAATTTACAGGAATAAGTCCTGCCTGTTATACTGGTGGTTTGCTTGGAAGGGGAAAACACCATGGACTGCCTTCTTCTCCATGCCCTATGTAACACATACCTAACAAAGTTATCTCCTGGAATGTTGCAGGATGGCCTTCCAAATCAATAAAGACTTTAAAGATTTCTGCTCCCAATTTGAAGTTAGTTTTACTCAACAAATGTGGGTGCTTCTGCACAATGGCATTCCCATTTTCCCGCTCTCTTTGGACAAACTATTACCAGGATTAAAATAGAACCACTTTGTACCTTGGGCACGATTCCCTTCTTATTCTGTCCTGATTGAGACCCAGTTTGTCCTGAAGAAATAAATACCGTAATTTGATTACCTCTTTACTCATTGACAAAGCTCCTGGAGAGGTTATGCTTCCAGGAGAACTGTTTACATCAAATACCACACAGCATTGTGCCGTGCTTGCTATAATGTTCTCCTACACAAACCTGAATGGGTTTATAGTATAAACCCTTAGGGCTGAGGAGTAAACATTATTGTTCCAATTTCTGACAGAGGCTCCAACTTTAGGCCTATCATTCTCCTCAATGCAGTCTCAAAAGTGTGTTCTAAATATTTGCTGGGTAAATTAGTTTTGGTTGCCAAAATCTTGGTAATAGCAGAAGAACAGGCAGGATTCCAAAAGGGGAAGTCCAGTGTAGATCCATGTTTTTTATTCCATCACTTGATAAAAAATTAAAATTACAGTAGTGGTTGAGGTTTCAAAAGGTTGATGGGTTTTTGAGAGAGAGAGACTTCAATACAGGCTGCATGCAAGCCACATAAAAAGTGTAGATTACCGTGAACAGCTGGTGCAGATTCAATAATCAACTGCTCTAAAAGAAAAGCCTCTTTCCCCTCTCATCCTATAGCATTAGAACATATGATAGCAGAGCTGCCAAATTTACCATTGAAATCTGCCAACGCAGAACTGCAAAGTCCCCTTGACTCTTATTTAAATGCTCCTGGCTCATTACGAATCTGCAACTTTGGATGCATACTGTGTTGCTTTACTCTTCCTAACCTCCTGCAAAGAACACTGAACAGTCTGTTCAGCAGGCCCCAGTTTTTGTTTTAGTCTTGTGGGGGATGGCCTGGAGGCTGTCGTTTGGGTGACAGCACGGAAGAGTCCTTTAAGAACTTTCTCAAGAGGTAGCTGCGTAAGTCTGTCCCACCAGGTTGACAAAATTAAAGGGCAAAAATAATGTGGAAAAGTGTGGGCGGAAGCAAAGAGGAAAAATATTGTGATTTTTTTTTGGCATTAAAGTTGTGTGTGTGTGTGTGTGTGTGTGTGTGTGTGTGTGTGTGTGTGTGTGTGTGTGTGTGTGTGTGTGTGTGTGTGAGAGAGAGAGAGAGAGAGAGAGAGAGAGAGAGAGAGAGAGAGAGAAGATGTGGGTTTGATACATTAAAGCTAACAGTGAAGCAATCCAAATCATAGTATATCTGAGAGATGGTTGCCTAATTTTCTCTTGAATGCCTCCAGCTCAAACCTATCACCACCTACTGAGATAATTGGTTCTATTATCCAACTGCTCTAACAGGAAGTTTTCCTGACATTTAACCAAAATTTGGCTTCCTGTAACTTGAGCCCATTATTATGTGTCCTGCATCTGAAATGATTGAAGATAGGTCCTGCAACTCCTCTGTGTGACTGCCTTTCAAGTATTTGAACGGTACTGTCAGATCTTTCCTCAGACTTCTCTTCTCTGGGCTGCACATGTACAGTTCTTTCAGTCTTTCCTTATAGAGCTTGGTTTCCGGTCCCTTAATCATCCTTGCTGTCCTCCTCTGAATTTGCTCCAGTTTGTCAGCATCCTTCTTAAAGTGCAGTGTCCAGAACTGGACACAGTACTTAAATAACTGTGCCGAGTAGAGTGGAACTAGTAGTTAAAGGGATTTACATATGTTAATACATCCTAAAATCGTGTTTGCCTTTTTTGCAGCCATATTGCACTGTTGGCTCATTGTTCACCTACAACAATTCCAAGATCCTTCTGATTTCTAATATTAGTGAGCCAAATATCCACCATCTTGTAACTGTGCATTTAAGTGTAGAACTCTGTACTTGTTAATTTTCATTCTGTTGTTTTCAGCCCAGTGCTTGAGCCTATCAAGACATTTTCAGATTTTATTTCTGTCTTCCAGGGTATTGGCTATTTCATTCGATTTTGTGTCATCTGTAAATTTGAGAAGTATACTGTTAATGCAGTCTAAAATAGCATTTGCCCTTTTTTTGGCAGCCCTCATCCAAATCATTAAGAAAAATGTTTAAGAGCACTGGACCCTGTTCCTAGCCTTGTGGTGCCCCACTTGTTACCTCTTCCCAGTTTGACTAGGAGCCATCGATAACACTCTCTGATTATGATCCTGTAACTCAGTGGTCTCCAACTTTGGGCCTACAGCTGTTCGTGGACTTTAACTCCCAGAAATCCTGACCAGCAGAGGCAGTGGTGAAGGCTTCTGGGAGTTGTAGTCCAAGAACATCTGGAGGCCCAAGGTTGGGGACCACTGCTACTAACTGTGTATCCACCAGACGCTTGTTCTGTCTAGCTCACATCATTAGCTTGCTAATCATAATATCGCAGGGCACTTTGTCAAAGGCTTTGCTGAAGTCAAGATATATTAGGTCTACAGCATTCCCATCATCTACCTAATCAAAAAAATGGGTAAGACTAGTATTTACCACCCCATGGCCAAGCACAAAAGAAAAAGGAAGCTAATTTGCAACATGCAGAATAAAGGAAGTTTGTGCTAGGATTAACAGATGTCTTTTGTTTCTTATTGGGTTTCTGTTTCTTAAAACATGCTGAAAATCTCGACTAGTTTGACCCAAAGAGGAAAAACTATGGAAGATATGAGTACTGTATATCAAGTGCATGAAGACAAAATAAAGGGGGAAGGCTTGTGTTTGCCTTTGTTTGTGTTTGGGGAGGGGGGAGAGAAAGAGGAGATTGGTTCACATCCCACTGAATAGTTGATATACTAATACTGTCATCTTAATGTGGAGATATCACCTAGCACAACATTCTTAATAAAGTACAGTATGTTAATAAATTTATAGGAGGCCAGAAAAAAATATTGGATGACAGTGATAATCCCCCAAAAATTGATTACATGTTGCCAGGGAAAATTTCTTGTTTTGATGTCTGTTGTAGTTTTGAAGAGAGAAAATGACTGTTGAAAACTGTTACATAAATACATTCTGTATCAGGCTCATTTTTAGCATTTGTGGGGGTGTGAGGAATTGTTTTGAGCTAAAAGAATTCTGTATGAACCTAGAGAAAAGGACAGAGTTTGAAAGTAAACCAGTTTAAGATTGAAACAAAGGTCAACAAAAGATTGAAACCAAAACAAGTCTAATTTATTGCAGAGACAAGGAGTCTCTCTGTTGGTCTCCATGGTGTTACGGTGATGCAGATATTCAGCTACAGAGTACAGTATAAGTAGAACTGAAAATTATGTTTTTGATCAAAGCCAAATACTTTGTATTTATCTTCAGAACAAAAGACATTTCCTACCAGGCCTCTAGTTCCATGAGCTTCATTGGTATCAAGGCAAGGTGCACACAAAAAAATAAAAAAAATGTTTTTGAATCTTACACCAATAGATTTATACCTATAATGACTTTATTTTTTGACAGGAATTTCAGATGAGTGTGATATGTAGAGATCCACTCATTGCAAAGCTTGTATGAACCTGTTGTGAGTCCTGCTTTTTATTTCATCATGGTCAGCTATAGAGGTCCTCAGGCTAACAATTTTTGCTTTAAATCACCAGTTCTCAACTGATTCACCATTGTGCTGTCTTTTTGAGAAAACTCTTTTGAGAAAACCCCTTCTCTACAGTCATCTAGCCCCCCTTTAACAAAAAAAGGACAATTTTTTTATTGAAAAATGTTTAAAATTAAAATAAGCAAAATTACTACAGAACTTTAAAAAAATCATTTATGAAAATTTCATAGTCTCGCACCCCACCTAGGACTTTCCTTATTCCTCCCTAGGGGGCATGCTTTCCCAGGCTGAGAATGAATGTTTGAAAAAATTCAGCCCTCTGTGGAGTCAAGGCAGAAGCAAAGCAAAAAAGAAAGAGTGTGTTGGGCAGAGACCATTATTTGCTACAATTTCCCCCCCTGCTTTTTTCCCAGGAGCTTAGGCTAGGCTGAGGAAATATGCAAAAAAGTCTCCATCTGGATCTCTTCTGTTATTAAAATATAATACTGGGGAAAGTTTTTTTTCTGCCTGTTGAAACATAATACATTAAGTTTGTATTAAGGATGCAAGTGTTTTACCAGGCTTGTCTAGGAGGGAGTTTTGACCTCTACACCATTATAGTGGCCTCTTTCTACTCCCGCACCTTATTCTCAACTTGTTGAAGTTTCTCTTCACCTTGGAAATACTAGCTTGCCGTCTACAATGCTCCATATAATCTCTAATTCTAATTATAAATAGTGAGATGCCCCACATATTAGGACATCTGCAGATGGACCCAGGAAATGTTGGAGAAAATAACAATCTTGCATGCAGCCTAACACTGGATTTCCATGGGAGGAGGGAGATTTCACGAATCAATCAACTGTCTTCTGCCAGCAACCAATTAGCACATTTCTTCTCCCCTGATGGTGTCATGTCCCTCCTCTCTTCCCGTTTGTTTGCTTGCTTTGCTTCCATTGCTTATTTGCTGTCCAAAAGTTTAAAAAGATAGATGTGAAGTTCTTTTTATCTTCCTGCAATTTGATGACCTCCAGTTTCTTTCAGCTCAGAACTTCGAACAGACACAGCAGTCATCGCCAATAGCCAGGAATTATGGATGCTGCCATCAAAAAGAACCAGTGGGTACTAGTTTAACTATCTTATAAATGCAGTGAGGGAACTGTTCCTCCCCTTACCATAAAAAAACAAACAAAAGGAAAAACAAAAACGAGAAACAAAACCCACCGCCACCATAGATTGTAGTCTAAATCAGCAGTGAATTAAAAATAATAATATTTAAATAGTGCTATCATAAAATTATGTAAGTCAAATAAAATAAACACATTTATATATGTAAAGTTGTAAGCACAGAGGGCAAATCTCTTGCAATGCTTTTAAATCAAAAAGTGCTACTGGTTGATTGGATCCTCTGGAGCAAATTCTATTTTTGCTTCTTCTAATCCCTTCTAGTTTTGTTCCTTTCTGCCACCAACCCTATCAGATAATGCCATCATTGGAAAGGCTATCCATTGCTCAAGTGTCTCTTTTGTTGAAAAGTAGGAGCATTTATGTGTATGTCAGCCTTCTGTACCAGTGAACTAATATACATACAGCTGTGAATAATTGCTTTCTTCTGCTCACCTTCTTCTCAAAAGCAACTGGGAATTAAGATTAAGGATTTCCCTGGAGACCAGGCTGAACAACGTGCAGCTTCGCTTTTATAAAGTGACTTCGATTTTCTTTTCAATAAGCTGTTCCAAAGGACTGGTTTAGGCACTCTATGAAGCTGCCATATCTACCCAGAATATATTGTGAATTTGCTATGGTGATGTTAGGTCTGAAGGGCAGACGTGAAAACTTTAAAGACAAAGGCCAGGGAGAGGATGTGCAGTCAACCACCGTGACATAGCGGGAATGAGTAAGCTTTAAGATTTCAAGATCTGCTCTCTTTTTTTGCTTTGAACCATAACGTCTACCAACCGGATCCTGGTGCAGAATCATGGCCCAGGAAGGCAAACAGAATCATGGAACAAAGTGGATCTGACAAAATAGCACATCCAGAAATCTGTTAAGAGTACCATAATTAGGTTAACACAAACATAATTTCACATACAAACTCACTTCTATTTTTCCGTAAGCTTCCTTTATTTCAACAACCTAAATTAGGGGAGGGGGGATGACTCTTCTTGTCATTATCACTCTACTGCAAGTCTCCTTAATATCTGTAGATACCTCTCTTATTTCATATACATCCATATTTTTAAATTGTGCAACACTCAGATATGAATAAAGAAATATCATCTTCATGCATTGTTAAGTTCAGTGTATGTTTCTAGACACATTGGAACACTCTGCACAGGGTTGTTTTCAATGAAGTAGCCATATTAATCTGTTCCAGCATGTACAGCATGGGTTTTGTTGCCTTAAGGATTAACATAATTATTTCAATTCAGCTTTCATGGATTGCAATCTACTTCATCAGACACAACACAGTAGAGTCTCAGTAGAGTTCTTCAGCAGAAGGCCATGCGTGATTGTATCTTAGAAACTGTCCAGATGGACACATAGATTGGTACAGTGGTGCCTCGCATTACGATGTTAATTCGTTCCAGCGAAATCGCTGTAGAACGAAAACATCGTAAAGCGATTTTAAAAAACCCCTATGGGCTTGAAACTCACCATCCAGTGAGGATCCTCCATAGAGTGGCCATTTTTGCTACCTGTGCAGTGAGGAATCCGTCCCAGAAAACAACGGGCGGCCATTTTTTTTACCCAGTGGCCATTTGAAACCGCCGATCAGCTGTGTGAAAATTGTCGTTTGGCGATAATCGGTTAGCGAAGCAGGGAACCGATCAACGCAAAGTGAAAAAACCCATAGGAAACATCGTTTTGCGATCGCTCTTGCGATCGCAAAAACTTTGTCATTATGCGATTTCATCATAAAACGAAGCGCTCATCTTGCAGGGCACCACTGTATATGGATTGCTGTTGCATGACTTGGTTTAAACCAAATGATGGCCAACACATATATTTCTGCTTATACTGATCCATCCTGCCTCTTTAAGAGCTGGTGTGCTGCTTTCTGGCACAGCATTATTTATTTATTTATTGGATTTATACTCTGCATCATCTAGCAACCAGGCCACTCTGGGCGGCTTACAACAATATAAACAGCAGTATTAAAACACGATAGAAAATAAAATAATACATAGCAACAAGATAAATTAAAACAGATGGCAATGAGGGTGGTAAAAGGGTGATGAAGAGGATGACAAAAAGGATGGTAAAAGGGTCTTCTGCCAGTCCTTCCCTAATGGTCAGGGAAGGCCTGGCAGAAGAGCCAAGTCTTCAATGCTCATTTGAACCCATCCAGCGAGGATGCCAGGCGGATCTCAATGGGCAGGTTGTTCCACAGACAGGTTCAGGGGGGACTGCTGAGAAGGCCTGGTTTCTTGTTCTTTCCCTCTGGTCCCCCTTCGGGGTCAAAGCCCTCAACCACCCTGCCTGTGAAGAATGGGTATTATGGACAGATCTGGCTGGGAGCAGGCGTTCTGATAGGTACCGAGGTCCTAAACTGTTAGGGCATGTACTCATTTTGGTGTGATTCAGCTCATTCCAAATTTGCTCATTGTGTTGCCTGTGCAGATGGTTAGCTCACATCTAAATGGAGCTGGGGGGGGGGCTGAAGAGAAAAGCAGGAAAAGGGGGTTCCCTCCCTTTCATCTCCCCAACGTTTTCATAATCCCTCAGCAAGGATGCCCTGTGGCATATTTTGTTGAGGGATTTGGAGAATTCTCATCTCTCCAAAGTAATATTTTCAAGCTCTATGTATCTCTCCTTCATATGAATACCTGCAGTTGCTTTATGCTCTAGGGACTCTCAACCTTTTTCGAGTCACAACCTCCTTCTCTAATAACCAAGTAACCTTTGACACCACCACCATGTTTGCATAAAAAGGCATTTCTAATGGGGTTGCCATCCATCCCTTCTCAGAGAGTAGAGGCTGCTTTAAGTATACATTCTATAACAGATTTATCAGTTCCTGTCACTCTACAGTAAAAACAAAGTCCAAACTAAAGGAGACCCATTGAATGGTGAGTCAACTCTTAATTAACTCTGTGAACTCAGCAGATAGACTCTAGTTGGATCACCATCTGGATTCAAGCCAGAGAGTAGCCCCGCATCTTACAAATCTGACAGTATCCTGTTAGGAAATTGCAGAGTGCAATACATGCAAATGTGCATTCTGCAGCTTCCAGTTGTGCAAGCTAAAGAATGCCCTGCTGAAAGTAACAGGACTTTGATTAGTGTAAGAGAGTGTTGAATCCCCCTTTGTGCAAATGCTAAGAAATGACAACAAAACCATTAGAGTCTTGGAAAGAGGCAGGGTCAAGATGGATGGAGGCTGCAAATTGAGAGCTTTCTCTCAATTGTAACCGCTGATGGAAGTTCTGTAGGCTTGAGATAGCCTAAGCAAATTTTCCAGGAGAGGAAAATACAATGGTGCCTCGCTTAACGATTGCCCTGCATTATGACGAATCTGCTTTACGACGATCTTTTTGTGATCTCAATTGCGATTGCAAAACGATGGTCTAAATGGGGGAATTTCACTTTGCGATGATCGGTTCCCTGCTTTGGGAACCGATTCTTTGCAAAACGATGTTTTTAACAGCTGATCGGCGGTTTCAGAATGGCCACCAGGTGATTAAAATGGCTCCCCGCTGTGTTCAGGGATGGATTCCTCGCTATACAGGCAACAAAAATGGCCACCGTTTGGAGGATCTTCACTGGACGGTGAGTTTTTACCCCACTGGAATGCACTGAACGGGTTTCGATGCGTTTCAATGGGGTTTTTATTTTCACTTTACGATGTTTTCACTTAACGGCGATTTTCCTGGAACGGATTATCGTCTATATACCAGATTTACAGACATCACTATTGTGCCTACACCCACCTGAAGTGTATTTATGCTGAAGGAACCAATATGTCCGGTACAGAGATGAAAGTAGAAAATGGAGGCTGCTCATAAACGAAGCGACATCCCTATGGATTACAAAAGGGAATAGATGGGATTCTATTTTTCTTTCTTCTTGATTTTATTTATTTTGTTGACCATGGTTGGGGGATTAGTTGGAAAAGTAGTTTCTATAGTTTTTTAATTTTAATTTTCCTGCTGTTCCTGAAACTCCGTGGCAATGCTGGAAGAGACAAGGAATTTCTCTTCCACTTTATCTCACTTTATCTTTCTCTACCCAAAGTCTGGAAAGGTGCCCAGAACTCTCAACTAGCTGACTTTTGTCTCTTTTTTTCTTTGCCAAATCTAGACATAAACAACTCCCTTCAAGCGGAGTAATATTTATTATACTTTTTGTATTCAGGATATATTCTCCCTCTTTTGGTGGTCAAGGAAAGTTTCCCCTCTTAATTAATAACATTGACTCTTTGTTTGATTCAGTGTATATTGGGCAATCCCTATTTGTTGGTTGTTTGATCTCTGTTTGTTGGTGGCTCTCATATCCTTCTATATTTCCATATCTCGAATGTACTAGATTGTTTATGTCTATATAAGAAGGGAGAGGAGGGGAAGCAGATATCAGTGGAGAATACTGGAGAACTGTCATATAAAGGTGTTGTTTTTTTTAAAATACAAAAAATGGCTGCAAAACCTAAGGCAGGGAAAGGAAGTCCGGCACCAGAAACTACACCACTGAGATTGATGCAAGAAAGTCAGTCTTCTTTATTAGTGAAAGAATATTCTGAGAAGCTCATGAGCACCATGTTCAGCGAACAGACAGCCCATTTTGATAGAAAGTTTGATGAAATTAAGTCTGATATTCCAGCCCTGAAAATTAAAGTGTCCGACCGCTCCAAACAACAGGAGGACTAGAATTTACAATTGGGGCAAATAAAAGAGGATATGACACTGCAAAATGAAGAAATACAGAAGACAGCGAGATGAGCAAAGAAAAGGGAGGAAAAAAAGTAATAGAACTTCAGAAGGACTTAGGAAAAGTTGAAACCAGATGAAACCAACATGAAACACTAGTGACTCAAATCCAGATGGAGAATCCATCACATATTTGAGAATACGGAATGTACCAGAAATTCAAAATGAAGACCTCTTAGAAGCTACAACTGATTTACTATCAGACTGGGCGAATTGTGAGAAGGATGAAATTAAGTGGAATATAGATGCAGTCAAAAGAACATCCTCAATATTTATTTTTAAAAATCATCTCACAAGAGAGGTACAAATTAGATTCATTAAAACCACATATAGAGACAAAATTCTGAAAGCAACACAAGATAAGCAATATATAAGAGAAGGAAGGAATCTGAAGACATCCTTTGGGAAACAAGAAATAAAAGAAAACAATATATCTGTCTGAATTTGATTTTCCCCTCTCCTTCACTGTTTATATTTCTTTCTGATATGTTGAACTATTCCTAGAAGAGAATGTATAGAATTACTAACAAAAATATTGATCTGTAATGTATCTGTTCAAATCCACCCCTCCGAGGGTACCTCTATCCCAGCTGCCCCTTAGCTTACCCTAACTTTATAAGAAAAATAAAAAAAATATTTTTAAAAAACATTAGAGTCTTGGCAAAAAAACCTAAGAGGATTCTGGTCTAGTACAGTACATTTATTACCCATGAGTATTTATGGTCTGTAGCCCACTTCATCAAATCCAGAGATTCAGTACACACAATTAGAAATAGGATTGTAGACTATGAGATGAAAGAGAAATTAACATCTGCAGCCAGAATTCTTTATGTCAAGAATTAGAAGAAATTGGTGATACAGGAACAAGAGGAACTTATATTTATTTATTTATTTATTTATTTATTTATTTATTTATTTATTTATTTATTTATTTTATTTTATTTTATTTTATTTTATTTTATTTTATTTTATTTTATTTTATTTTATTTTATTTTATTTATATCCCGCCTATCTAGTCAACTCAGGACCACTCTAGGCGGCTGAGGAGATATGCGAAGTGGCAGGAATGGATGTCTTATTAGAAGTACTGAAGGACTGTCCAATACAAAAGGCAACTGAACGATGGGATTTATTATATAAATGGCTTGAATCACCAGATGGTACTTGAATAATATAGATTAAAACTAGGATGTAAATGTAAGTTATAACCTGGAGGGCAATCATATAGCAGAAATGTGGAAAGTCGAGTTGATACAGCAATATGAATAGATTGGATGGCAGTACATTTTGTGTTCTCCTCCCTCTACTTTTTCCCCTTTCATATCCCACCTTTACCTTCTGTATCCCCTACCTTATTCTAAATTGTTAAAAAAAAAGAGAGAGAGATTAATATGCAGCAAGTACTGATTGTGTTAAGTGCATCATAGAAAATGGCCACTAACAGACCTGTAATATCGGAAGGATCTGTCCTCAAGTCTCAGGATTTTGGCCTCAAATATCAAGGAATAAGATGATGCTGATTTGTCAAGCCTAACTGGGATGAGACTCTGTTATTTTGCAGTGATAGATCAGAATCTTTCAATGAATCCTAACTTAGCAATATCTGCCTACAACTTCCCTTTACAGCACTCACCACAGCAAAAATCCTGTGTGTGTGTGGTAGTAGAATGAGTGGTTTGACAGCTGTTATAACTAGAATAGTTAGAATGGGGAAAATGAGCAGCTGTTAGTGTTGGTATATTTTTGCTTTTGGTAACCAGCATTTCATAATAATAATTTTATGCTCTTGTGTGTATTTTCCAGAACCCTGACTGCAGGGTCTCTCTCTGCTTGATGTATGTGCTTGAAGCAGCACCCTGAAATAATATAAAGGCCCTGGTAAGTTTCATTGTTCAGATAATCACTTGGCTATCAGACAAAAAGGCAGCCCTTGAGCTGGGACAGCTCCCAGTGTTATGCAAATAGAGATTATATTGGAAAAATGTTAGAAACTTAAATCCTGCTGGTATAACCCACTGACAGCAATAGAGGATTTTCTTCTTTGCTACTGTAGAAAAGGTATGCAATTGGCTGAATGGAGTTTTAGCAGAGGAAAGTCTATGCTGAGCTTACTTTAAAATTAGGCTGGAAAAATGTGTCTGGTACATATATTTGGAAAGACAAAGAGGTTGGTGGGGGAAGGGTAGAAAACTTGGATAAGATTGTGACCAACAAGGTTATGGGAAGGAATCACTGGGCAACTCATCTCTGTAATCCAAAACAAAGGCATCTTCATTTCTTGGAATAAAGATGTGATTGTTCTTCAGAACTTTAGCTTAGATTTTGTTTTCAGGAGTAGCCTAAAAAGCAACAATATTTCATGCTACTCATTCATTCATTCATTCATTCATTCATTCATTCATTCATTCATTCATTCATTCATTCATTCATTCATTCATTCATTCATTCATTCGGCTTCTATACCACCCATCTGGCTACTAGGCCACTCTGGGCAGTTTACATATTAAACAAATAAAATATACACAATTCCAAACAATGAACATAATAATTGATACTTAATTTGTTCTTTAACTTCTTCATTTACTACTTTGCAGTGTAAGACCTTTCATTTTTCCTTATCTCCAAAGGTTTATCCTGTGCCTTCCTTGAACATTAACAAGATGATTTCCATTACACCCATCTTTAAACATTTTATTGCATCTGCATTTCTTCTGCAGTAGCTAAGAGTATAAAACCAAGCCACTGGCCAGTCTAGAATAAATCACTGTTTTCTCTGAAGCCAAAGCTTCTTGTTTGCCAAGTAAGGCTTTAGATGATCGAAGACACTATGTACATTATAATGCTAGAAGAACATCATGGTGGGCAGGTAAAGCTCTATGAAAGCACGGTTATATATACAAAAAACAAAAACATTTTTAAAATCAGGTTTAGCATGTTTGAAATAAATTTTAAAAATCCCAACTACACAACACACAAGGAAGTATTGAATGTTTTGCCCAGAAACCATGGGTTTTTTTTTTGTTGGAAAGCGAGGTATTTTATTTGGCCATTTATTTTAAATGGATTGTGAAATCAGTGTATTTTGACTCACTTCAGGATATGTGAATACCTCTGTTGATGTAAATTAAGTCTATGTGGTTTGTTAAGTAATGGATGCCAGTATGGTTTCAAGCTATAGGGAAACCTTGAAGTCTGAGCTTTATATATACAGTGGTGCCCCACATGATGCGATAATCCGTCCTGGGAAAATCGCTGTTTAGTGAAATTGTCGTCATGCGAAAACTTTTTCCCCATTGGAATGCATTGAAACCTGGTTTAATGCATTCCAATGGGGAAAATACCTCGTCGTCCAGTGAAGATCGCCATTTTGCAACCGCCATAGGGAAGCCATTTTGCAAGCGCTGATCAGCTGTAAAAATGGCTGCCCTGCGAAGCATGGGTCTGGAAAAGACAGGGCAGCCATTTTGTGGAGCTGAAAAAATCACCATCTTGCAAATAAATGGTTCGTGAAGCACGGGCCTAATCGACGCCCATAGAAATTAGTGTTTTTGGAAATCGCTATAGCAATCGCAAAAAGTCATCGTCATGCATATTCGTTGTTTAGCAGGGTCATCGTTTAGCAAGGTACCACTGTATGTGTGTGCATTTATGTAAGATAGCAATAGATCAATATTACTGATACACACACACACGTATGTATGTATGTATGTATGTATGTATGTATGTATGTATGTATGTATGTATGTATGTATGTATGTATGTATGTATGTATGTATCAGTAATATTGATCTATTCTGTAGCTATCTTACACTGAAAGAAATAAAAAGGTAAAATAAATATTAAAAAATAACCCTGGCAGTGTCAGTGGCGAGAAGCTGTGAGAGGCATGTGTGCTTCCCTGTATTAGAGCCACTCTATTCTCCTCCTCGTGACATCTCCAGCTGTCAGTTTCATGTGCTCCCTTCTCCTTCCCCACCCCATCCCTGTGTGGATGCATGTGTGTGTGTGCATGTGTGTCTCCATATGCACATGGGTCAGAGTGCAGGGAGATCTTGCAATTGACAAGTTTAATTTTTTTCTATATAATATTGAATGAGCGCTATTTCACTTTGAAAGAAATAAGAACATATTTAAAACAACACCACAGCAGCCAGTGGCTATGAGAGATATCCAGCACAAGGGTGGGTGAGTGGAAGACAATGTCTCAAATGCAATAATTCTAAAAGCTCATATAACCCTCTTGACCGGTGTACAACACAGTTTTTAAAAAGGTTTCCCCAAGAAGATGCATGCACCAACCCCAAAACCATATGACTTTACACCAACTTCAAAATCCCTAATCCATTTTCCAATTCATTTTCATAGTGTAACTTCACCCTCTTTTTAAATATACCTGTGTCAACAGCAGACTATAGTGTTAATAGGAGCAGAATGTTAACAGTACATGCACAAAATTGTAAATTCTCCCACTGCCCAAGAAGGAGAAAAAAAGTCTTGGTCACACTGCTCTCCACTGCCAGCTACATCATTCCTTCCATGCTGCACCCTGAGTTTACAAGGCAGCAATCATGCAAAGGGTTAAAAGTAGGTGGAGGTTCCCTCTCTGACCTTGATAGCACATCTGTCTTTCAATTATTTTACCAAGACCCATTTCTCAGGGTCCTTTGTCCCACTCTTCCCATAATGCCTTGACCCTGAGGATCCTCAGAAGCAGGTATTATTAAAGTAGCAGATTGGCATGCAGTTGCACTATTCAAAGACAGAAAGCGCTGGTGCCTGAGGCAACAATCTCACTCTGCCTAATGCCTGGGCTGGTCCTGCTATTGAATGTTAAAATATACTCCAGAGTGCAATAACAGATGGCTTAAAAGGATAGCTGTATAAAACTGAGAATAGATCTTTTCCCTCCTTTGTATGATAGGACCTTTCAAATACTTGAAAGGTAGTCATACAGAGGAGGGGCAGGATCTCTTCTCCATAGCCGCCCCGAGTAGACATGGTCTAGAGGGGCGGGGTAAAAATCAAATAAATAAATAAATAAATAAATAAATAAATAAATAAATAAATAAATAAATAAATAAATAAATAAATAAATAAATAAAATAATCCCAGAGTGCAGGACACCATGATTATGGACTCAAGCTAAGGAAGCCAGATTTAGGCAGAATATCAGGAAAAATACCTCAGGAGGTGGTGAGTGTGCCAACTCTTTACTTTTTTACTTTTATTGAACTTACACCCCACCCCTCTAGACAAAGTCTACTCTGGAGGCATTCAAGAGAGGATTGGACAACCAATTGTAAGATCTGCTTTGGATTCCAGCACTGAAGAGGGGGTTGGACTCGATGGCCTTGTAAGCCCCTCCCAACTCAGTTATTCTATGATTCTAAAACACTAGCTATTAGGAACCTAGTGTCTGTGTTGGGCACCACATCATTATTCTGTAGTAGGTCTAAATGTCACATATGATTTTTCAACTAAAATTGATTAGCTATGCAACATTTAAACCATGAGGTTGCTCCAAATGCCTGTTCAGAATTATAAACAGAATTCCTGGGTAGTAAGTACAAACAACATACTCTGCAATTACACACAGGCTATGTAAGAACAGACTGCATTGTTGTCATCACTTCAGTTACCTCTTCTTGCTCTCCTTCAGTCAAACCTCTCAGATTGGAAAATTAAAGACCTATTACAGTATTTCATATCTTTTTTTTACTTAGGAAAACAGAAAGTCCAAATTATAATATACATATAGATCCTGTTGAGGTTTGTCATTGCTTTCCTCCCAAGAAGCAAGCATCTTTTAATTTTGTGGCTGCTGGCACCATCTGCAGTGATCATGGAACCCAAGAAAGTAAAATCTGTCACTGCCTCCATAGCTTCCCCTTCTATTTGCCAGGAGGTGATTGGACGGGTGATTTTTTTCTTTTTGATGTTGAGCTTCAGACCATTGTTTGGGCTCTCCTCTTTCACCCTCATTAAGAGGTTCTTTAATTCCTCCTCACTTTCTGCCATCAGAGTGGTATCATCTGCATATCTGAGGTTGTTGATATTTCTTCCAGCAGTTTTAATTCCGGCTTGGGATTCATCCAGTCCTGCCTTTCGCATGATGTATTCTGCATATAAGTTAACTAAGCAGGGAGGCAAAATACAGCCTTGTCGTACTCCTTCCCCAATTTTGAACCAATCAGCTGTTCATATGTTCATATGTTTCATATACTGTTTTTCTAAAACAAGCAAAAAGCAGCTGGAAATAAAAACTGGTCCAACACATATTGTAATTTTTGTAACTGGGCCCCATATCACCCCATAGTGCATAGCACTCTCTGGTCACTTTAGAACAATAAATTAAATCAAATAATATACAATACAAAATTGTATTCGAAGTTTGTTCCAGAGAGACGAGGCCACCCCCGAGACAGCATGATTTCTTATGCTCACTCCTTTGGCCTCCTTCAGTGTCACTATTCTTAATGTCATGTTCTGATCGTCAGAGGTTGACCCCATTCAGGGGGGCTTTGGAATTCTATGTGACTTTAAGAAATTCAAGTCTTCCTAACCCTAAACATTCTGTTACCTGTCAGTGTAGTAGATTTCTTGTAGGCCCACAAAATAGCCTTTATATAATTCAAAGCATATTTATTTTTCAACTGCTGGGATGAGGGATAGAATGAATAACATACAGAGTTTTAAATTTGAAGGGAGGAAGAACAGAAGAGTTTCCGAAACCCTCTGAAAAACAGCCACAGTCCAGCTGTGCGTGCCTTGGCTGAGTACGGACCACCACTCTCTCATGCCCACCAGCCTTACTGATCTTGTGGATAGCCAGTGAATAGACTCCTGAGATAATCTTAAAATATGACCAGCTCTTGAGGAACATAACAGCCCTGCTGGATTAATTTCATCCAGCACTTTGTTCCCCACCATGACAAAACAAATGCTTCTGGAAAGCCTGGGATTAGACCATAATCAACAGTGCTTTTCCTTTGTATTTCATTGGAAAGTCATACTCAGGAATACTGCATCTGAACATAGATGTTCCTTTTAACCATTGCTAGTTTTACCCTATAAGAATATGCCTTATCCCCCTCTAAACCATTCTAACTAGTGGTCAAAAGCTACTGAGGTCCATAAATTGATCTGTATAATGTATGAATAAGCAGTTATTTGTTTAATTATATTTTGCTTCTAACATAAATGTCTTATTTATGTGAAAACTATAGGCTAAATCCAGGGAAGGAACCTTTTCTGATAGAAATGATTCTATAGGAAGCAATGGCCCACAAAATCTGCTTGGAAAACATTTCAGAGTCAGCTTTCAAGTGATGCCAGGGACAGGAAGAATCCATGTCCCAGTGATGCTCAACACCACTGTTAGGTTGGATTTAAGCCTGTGTTATTTAAAAAACAACAATTATCATCATCATCACAATGTCTGCATGCTTATATTAACAGAGAACATACTACTTCCACAAAAAAAAGTTACTAGAGGAAATGGAACTTAGCTTATCAAATGGGAATTAGCTTATCTTTCTGTAAAAATGCTTAATTTTACACTGGCATAATAAGTAGCTCTCAAGTTTGTCAAATCAATCAATCAATCAATCAATCAATCAATCAATCAATCAATCAAAGAAACAAACAAACAAACAAACAAACAAACAAACAAACAAACAAACAAATAGGAATTAAACTTAACAGGATACTCAGATTCTACTCTCTTTTTTTGAACACGTGAAATTTCTTTAATACTACTACCTCAGCAAAAGATACTACAAAGATTATGATGATGATTGCTACACAGTACAGTTAACGCTTAATAAGAAATGAAGATTCAGTCTTTTATAATAGTTCTGGTTGTTTGGATCTGATTTTAGATTACTGAATGATGTCCTAGTCATTCAGGCATTTAAGGATTAATTAACAAACTTGCTTCAATTGCACACAATTATTCTAAACCTTAATGTTTAAGCAACCTCCTTCCTTCCTCATTAATCTTGATTCAAAGGCAGAGGTTTTGGCAATAGAGCACAGAATCTCTCAAAGCAGCTGGACAGCTACAGAGTTTAAGTGAGGATCAGCCTCTCACTAATTATTTGGATGGCTATATTGTAAGTAAGGGATCTTCTAATAGGAAATACCCCCTCACCCCCAGATCAGCCCAAGACATTTTGCTCCCTGAGGGGAACAAAATGAGACATCTTTCTGTTCCAAGTACAAAAGTGAACAGTGTTGACAGTTTTAATTGATGATGGCACAGTCTTCTTCGATACACTACACAACAAAGTAGGATCATGTGCTGTATAGCTGTCACATCTCAGCATGGGTTGCTCAAGATGGCAGCCAGATAATAGAGTTGGCCCTAACTGTAACAGTTCTTTCCTTGTGGTGGGTCACAAAACTTGGGTAAACCCATATTTCCTCTTCATATGTCTTCATAAATAGAACGAATAGTCTTTCCTTAGTTACTGCAGAAAAAAAATAGTTTCATCACTGTGAGCCATGTCACATAGCACAAAACAGATATTTCACTCTGCCTCCATAATTGTGTACCCACAGTGGGGATATGTAGATACTGTACATTTTAGTTCCATAATGTATGTAAGACAGTGATGACGGGGGGAGGGGGGCTGATTCCAAAATTTAATTTTATGTGAAATGATTTTCAGGTCATAAGGAGGAAAATGAATGCATGAAGCAACCTGGAATCCTTAAGTTACTTCATTTCAGTTCTTTGTCCTCAATTGTCCTTTTATGTAGAACGCTTATGTTCTTTCATTGTAGAGTGTAAGGTGCGAAGGATTTGTCTTCCCTTACGCTAAGGGTCCACAAAAAGGGTGAGATAAAGAGGGAGATTGGAGGAGGCAGGTTAATGACCCTGTCGTAATAATCCAGTAGAGCCCGCTCTGCAATGCAGCACTAAGGGCTCCACTTGATTGGTGTTCACTCTCTCTCTTTCTCTCTCTCCCTCTCATCCTACGCCAGTGAACGTGTACAGGCAGCAGGAAGCTTTAATAACACAAACCCTGCAGCAGACTGCAGAGCAGGCTGATTAATAGTTTGAAAGGTACAGGGGAGCATACAGAAATAGCCTTCTTGATACCCTACAATCTGTTGGATCAAAGCTCCAGCTAGCATCAGGTGGTTAAATCGCAGGTTCATCATTAAGCTCACAGTGATGCTTACTGTTTTTCCTGTAGGAGAGGCGTTTGATGCTGATAGCGATGATAACATCCTTGAGTTCAAAGGAGCCTGTCATTTGGGTACGTAGAGAAAGGCCATGAATTAAGCAAGTAACAATATGTTCTGATCATATACTTAGAAAACATAACATTTATAAAGGTACAGAGGAATGAAAAAGGTCCCATATCATTCCTGTATGGTTTGGCTGATCTTCTGGGAACCTTCATTCTTTTGTGCACAAAATGGTAGATGAGCCATACTCTTCGGTGAGGCCAATGAGACAGAAAAAGTGCACGATGGCCATTTTGACCTGTGCTTCACATTCACAGGGGGCCTCCAATTTAGACAATG
This sequence comes from Pogona vitticeps, assembly GCF_051106095.1. NCBI lineage: Eukaryota > Metazoa > Chordata > Lepidosauria > Squamata > Agamidae > Pogona > Pogona vitticeps. The sequence continues at coordinate 330,301,758 of NC_135783.1, read as the reverse complement.
TCTTGTCATAATCTCCAAACGATGTTATACATGAAATCACAGAGGCTGTATGATAAATTGTTAAATGTGAACATTCAAAATATACCACAATTTGTGTAACCCTGTTACAGCATTTCTCTCTCTCTCTCGTTTGTTTAATATAGCAGAAGCCGCCGCCACCTAACTAGAAGCTTGAGTCTCTCTTAACCTGAGGGCTTCTCATAAGGTTAATGTTGTTGAAACAGACAATCGGGAAGAGTGAGGTGGAAATTCTGCTACACCTGATTATATCACTTTTGGAAAAACTGATTTTTAGGGCACAGCTCATGATTCACAGTCACCAAGCAAAATCAGAATCTTGGAATGCCTGAAAGAGAAGTAAGGTAAAGGTAAAGGTTCCCCTTGACAATTTTTGTCCAGTCGTGTTCGACTCTAGGGGGCGGTGCTCATCCCCGTTTCCAAGCCACAGAGCCAGCGTTTTGTCCGAAGACAATCTTCCGTGGTCACATGGCCAGTGCGACTTAGACACGGAACGCTGTTACCTTCCCACCGAGGTGGTCCCTATTTATCTATTTGCATTTGCATGCTTTCGAACTGCTAGGTTGGCGGGAGCTGGGACAAGCAACGGGCGCTCACTCCATCGCATGGATTCGGTCTTACGACTGCTTGGTCTTCTGACCCTGCAGGACAGGCTTCTGCGGTTTAGCCCGGAGCGCCACCATGTCCCTTGAAAGAGAAGTACTGGCAAAGAAATTAGGCACAGGGTTCATAGTTTCTGTGAAGATTCTCCGTCATCCAAGTGTGGTTATCTAGAAGTTGAGTCATGGCAACTGCACTTCTTTCTTTTTAGGTTGAAATGTTTCGCTACTCATTCAAGTGGCTTCTTCAGTCTGAGGAGAGTTGGTAGGAGACCCCTGATACATCCTCCATGTTGGTTTCACTTTCCCCTGTTCTGAAGAGGCTCCTTAGAAGGACAATGGACTGGGGGTGAGGAATAATCCCACTTATATACTCCTTCTCCACCCATTGTCCGGGTCATGAACAGTCATTAGTGGTCTTTCTGGTGTCTGTGGTCCTAAACTTTCTGGGGTGGATGAAAGGCCAGCATGATAAATAGGAGACAGATTGTATCTAAGGCCTCCACCCTTGTTGAGTGAGGGATTTTCTGTATGCATATGTATGGCCTTCATGACCCTTTTCTCAAACCACACCTATCTTCTTGGTCTAAAATGAGTACATCTTGCTCATCAAATGAGAGTCCTTTGTCCTTCAAATGAAGGAACACTGCTGATTGTGGTCCTGAGCCATTGTTCCTCCTCTGCTAGGCCATTCTCCTGTTTAGTGGCTGTTTGGTTTCTCCAGTGTAGTGCTTCAAACACTCCTCTTTCCATTGGACAAGTACTATATTGTTCCTGTTGTGTTTTGGTGTCTGTTTTTTTAGTGTGTTTGTGGGTTTGAAGTGCATGGCAATCTGGTGTTTACCAAAAGTCCTTTTGAGCTTTTCAGAAAAACCTGCTACGTAAAGAATGACCAGGTTCTTCTGTCAGCTCTGGGTCTCAGACTATTCCATTGTCCTCCTGGGTCGGGACATAATTCTGACACATAGCTGGCATGGAAGAAGCACACCTTGGTCACTAAGGGCAGGCAGCATGGAGTATATACTAACCCCTCAACCTCCACATGTTCCAGCAGGAAACGAAGGGCAGATGTATGTGCATAAGCAGCTGTGGGAATAGCATGGTGTGCATAGAAGGTTTGGAAGTGTTTCCTTCTAGGTGCCGGTTGGAGCAATTTTCATCCCTTTCTTTTGTCCAACCAAATTGTCACTTTAGGCATCTGGCTTTGGAGCCAGAGGTTGGGAGTTTGATTCCCCACTGTGCCTCCTTGGCAGGGGTTGGACACAATGAACCATAGGGTCCCTTCCAGGTCTGCAGTTCTAAGATGGTGATGATGATTTAAAGAATTGCAGTGGCCCTCCTCATCTTAGGGAGTGACAGGAATTTGTCCAGTTGTTCGTGCCATATTTCCTTACTGTTCCTTTTGCTATTCACTCCCTCTACTATGCAGTGCTGGCACTAATTGTAAGTATATATCTGATTGTTTGCCATGAGATCCATATATTTTGCTCGGCTGTTAAAACTGGGCTTTCTTTTCTTTCCTTTTGCTACTTTCACTTGCATTATTTTTTTCTTCCTTGTGGCTTAAAGCAATGGCCTATATCAGTCTTTCAGAGCCATTGCCGGGTATATCCAGATGGTATCACTGATGATACATAGGGCAGGGCATGGCGTGGGAGTGAAACCTGCTCCTGTCACCTGCCTTCTGCTCACACTGATAAGGACTACAACTAGGCCTAGGAAATGAAAGAGACAACAAATGCTCCTACGGAGGGACAGGAGGAAGAGAATGTAGATAAACTGTGGACGAATTAGTTTATTATTCTTTTTTTCCAAGTGATTCCGGTAATAATATTTATGTGCATGTGAGAGCAGGGGAGGACTTTGGGATATTGACCAGAATTACCTGCCTTCACATCAAGCTACAGTTCCCTTAAATCTTTAAGGGAAATAATGAAAGTTGAAACTGTATGATTCCAAAAAGTGTTTGTAATGTAGATACAAAAAGACTGCATAAAAGGATAAGGGAATGTATTGGGATGCTGTCTTCATGGCCTAAAATTTCTTTCAACCTGGCAATGGGCAAGAAGTAATAGAAAAGCTGGGGTGTTTACTAGTTAAAATTTAATAGTAAAATTGTCCTGCTTCCTTTCATAGCTGGCTTGTGAACAAGTTGTGGAGCATCATCCTGAAATGTTCGGTTGAGGTGGCCCCTACCCTGATCTACATACTGCTCCTCTCTCATTCTGGAAATTTTCAAGTTGTCTTCCACTTGAGCAGTTATCTTGTTATTCCACAGCTTCTTCAATATATATATTTTCTTTCCCCAGAAAGTCCGTTAAGGAAAAAAAATGCAGAATAACTGCACAATATATTTTAATTGCCAGCTTTAGGAGCTCTCAATCTGGAAGAACCCCTAGGCTATGTAAGCAAATAATTATTTAGATGCAACTTGATTATTGTATTATTGTTCGAACTGATTTTTTTAAAATAATGCAACACAGTCTCTCAGAAATAAATCTTAATGAATTGAGACTCTCATTGGAAGCAAGTGAACAGGAACGTGACATAAGACTGCCCAAGTTAATGTATCTTAAAAGCAAAGGTCATATTAGAAAATATTCTTAGTATGTTTTTAGCAACAGTGCTCCCGCAAGTGCTGAAGAGGAAAGTTTGTCCTAGCCCCTTCTTTGCCTCACTCCATAGTTAGCATCTGGCTATGTTTTATGGGAGTGGTGGTGGGGGGACGGACGGACTGATAATTTGAAGATATATTGAAGCTTTCCACATCTTTGAGCAAATCTCATAAGTAAAGGAAAAATATATCAATGGTGGGGAATATGCTTTTCTTTTAACATGGCCTTAATTTTTCTTTCTGTCTGTTCAAACTGTATGTAGAACATATTATACAGAAAACCGGGATAGTTTCAGATGAAAGAAGAGTGAATATGGTGAGAGAATTAATTTAAGATATGCAAATGAAACCCTATTACTGCTAGAAACCAGAAATGAAATGGCTCCTGATGAAAGTGAAAGGAAAAAGTGCAAAAGCAGCAATGATGTTGAATATTAAGAAGAGAACAATTATGTTTACAGAAGAATTACATAACTGCTGCTGACAATTAAGAAATAGAAACTGCTGATTTTTTCCCCGTGCCTTAGTTCAATCAATCAATGCAAATAGAGATTGTAGCCAATAAATCAGAATAAGATTGAAACTTGGAAGGGCAGCTGTGGAGGAACAAGAAAAGATACCCAAGTGCAAGCATTTGGGCCTGGAAGCAAGGTGAACATTACACTATGGTAATGATGCAAAAGTTAAGCAGTTAAATAAGCTGATGGGAAAAAGAATAATTCACTTGAAATATGGTGTTGGAGGCAAGCCTTCCAGATACCACGAAGTTCCAAAAAGAAATATATATTGATCATCAAATCAAGCCAGAACACTCCCTAGAAGCAAAAATTACGATATAAGAATTTCGACACAACACTCTTAGGAAAAGACGGTAATGTGAGAGCAAAGTTGATAGCAATGGGGTAACAAGAAAGACCAATTAAAAGATGGAGTGACCGTTTAAAGGAAGCCATGGTGTTGAATTTGCAAGAGCTGAACAGGGGAGGCTGCTAATGATAAGAATTTAGAGCAATGGTCTTAAATTTACTGCACTCTTGACATCTTCTTTCTTGGAGATTGGAATGTATGTGGAATGTTTCCAGTTTGTGGGCTATTGTTATTCCTCCAAGTTTGTTGGTATATTCTTGTTAGGATTTTGACAAATTCAGTACAGTATTAGTACCTTGAAATGGTTCTATCAGCATCCTATCTACTCCTGGTGGCTTCCTTCTTTAAAGTGTTTTGAGAGCAGCTTTCTTACTTGCTAAAATTGCAGGTTCTTTGTCACAGGATTCTCTTTCAAAGGAATCTTTCATCCTTTCCTCTCTTTTGTATATTTCTTCAATATATTGGTTCCACCTTATCTTTATTTGTCTTGGTCAAGTGGTATATTCCCCTGTTGATCTTTCAGCATCCCTATTCTAGGATTGCTCGCTGGTTTAGGTATCTGGATGTGGGCCCAGAGGAAGAGCCAAACTGTGTAGTCATGGGCAAGTATTCTATATCTAGAAAACCCTGGAAAGGATTGCCATAAGTCAGAATTGACTTGATGGCACTCAATTATTATTAATTTAGGTTTACCTTTTTCTTTGATTTCTTGGATTACCTTGAAGGCACATCACCATCATGAAACTTTCAAGTAGGAAAGAGCCATGAGGATGGTATGACAAAGCCTGTGTGTGTGTGTATATATATATATATATATATATTCTAGTCTACATTATGCAGAAGTTCTTCCTAATCTTTCCCTGATTATGTCTCCAAAATGTTTGATTATGTCTGCAAAGGTTTTGAATGTCTAGGTGATATGTTGTTTGAGTGCTGGACTAGGACTTGAGAAACCTAGGCACAAGTCCTTAGTTGGCTATGAAGGCCAAGGAGCGCAAGTCAATCTTACTTTTTACTTGCTGCTTTCCAGGTATAACTTTCTGCTAGGTGTAGGAGAGCAGCTTGCAGTCTACTTTATGTGGTCCATACTACTCACCATTCCCCCACACTTTCATGTATCAGCTGGCCAGCCACAGAGTAGGTCCAGCTAAAGAGAAACAGGGTCCTTTTTAAACAAGGTTTATTTAAGATGCTTTTTCTTTGGAATGTCAACCAACTAGCTTCTGAGTGCATGCAAATCTTTGCCCATCTGTGTCCTTGCCTCCTTCTTTCTCTGTTGCACTCGTTTGCATAACAGTGGTGGCTGGATCTCACAGTGAACCACTGTCACATAAGAAGAAAAGTGAGACCAGGCTGGCACAGGGATAAAATATTTGAGTTATTTCAACTTTGTAGGCTGCAGGCTGCGTCTAGTAGGTTTGGCTAGGAGGGACCTTTCTAGGCTGGGGCGCCAGTCAATCAATCCAGCAGTAACCAATTGTTCTTTCCCTGCCTCTAATTTCAAAGAAAGCGAAGCCTCTCTGTTTAAATATCTTTTCATCTTTCTTTTAGTCTGCTAGCAGATATGCAGTTAGAGTTGTACTGTTAGAATGTAGTCTGCAGAAGCCTGCTGGAAGCAGGCTGTGAATCTGTTGAGGTCTGTTAATCAAAGCAGTCAGCCAAGTTTTTAGCTTGCTGTTTGATCTCCCGTTGCTTGTCCCACCTCCCGCCAACCTAGCGGTTCGAAAGCATGCAAATGCAAGTAGATAAATAGGGACCACCTCGGTGGGACGGTAACAGCGTTCCGTGTCTAAGTCGCACTGGCCATGTGACCACGGAAGATTGTCTTCGGACAAAAACGCTGGCTCTATGGCTTGGAAACGGGGATGAGCACCGTCCCCTAGAGTCGAACATGACTGGAGAAAAATTGTCAAGGGGAACCTTTACCTTTACCTTTACCTTGATCTGTTCAGAACTGCAAGTAAAGAAAATATTTTTTTAACTTGTTCTACCACTAATGTCTCAGAGTGAGTTATTGAGATTGTAAGTGTCAGTTATTGATGAGAAAAAGCGGTGGACTGAACTGGGGAACTTGAACCTAATTCTGCTCTGTGAGTCTCTGAACCTCTGCTGCACAGCCAGAGAATTTAACCAAAATTCAAAACTATGCAACATAAACTTGTCAGAGGTATAAATTTGGAGATTAAGATTGCTTATCAGCAGCATCCCATCCTCTGTTATTTTAGGGCAAATAGCAGTGTGTCCTTGGGATGTCACAGGTAGCAGATAGTTCAACAATAACTACAAAACACTGAATCTATGACAGCTAGGCAACGTGGAGACACAATAATGAAACCTAAGTTCAAAAAACTACATTTTGATGAATTTTAAATCTAAAGGTCAGCTTTCCAAAGTTTAATGGGAAAATATTTTAGGCTGAAGGCTGTGTAGCTATTGGGGCACAAGTACATTGCTAAAAACAAAAGGAACACATGGTTTTCAAACATCGTGAGACATGAGTAAATTTGCATCTAGTGGTAGATTTCAGAGAGATCTGCAGTATGTTAGGCTGGACCCCAGAACAAAACCAATGTTGTGTTCCTCTCCTTGAGATTCCAGAGTCAAAGATGAAGATCCATAGAATAACCCCCAAAACCTGAACTGCACGGCTAAAGCTGAAACTTGACAGCCTCATGGAAACCCAGACACTTGATGAGTATAGGGTGCATTTGGCAAATAAATATTCCACTCTTAATTCATCCAAAAGTTGGCTTTTGTCCAATAGACCACTGTTCTGCTCTCAGGAGCGATAGAGCAATTGTTCTCAACCTTGGATTCCCTAGATGTCCTTGGACGACAACTCCTAGAAATCCTGAGCAACACAGCTTGTGATGAAGGCTTCTGGGAGTCTTAGTCCAAGAACATCTAGAGACCCAAGGTTGGGGGATCCACGAGTTTAGAGGTTTAAAAGAGAAGTAATGCTTCCTTTGGGAGAGTCAGTACCAGTGCAAATTGGGCCAGGCCTCCAATACCACATGCTTTCCTATGCTAGGGTGTCACTGCTCCCAAAAGAGAATAAGAAAGAAACAGACAGGTGAGAGTACATGTAAGAGCTTGGAGGATCAGCCACAGGTATGGAGCAGGTCACTTAGACTGGTATAGTGTCTTTAAGAAAAATCAGTGTAGTCATCATGCACCTTGATAGGGCCTCAGTTCAGCTTTCTCCAGTTTATAGATGCAGTGATGGCAAAAGTTGTATCCAGGTGGCAAAGCATCCCATCTGTAGAACTATTAACGGTACAGAGCCTTGTTAGAAAACACTCGTTTTCGTTTAGTCGTTTAATCGTGTCCGACTCTTCGTGACCCCATGGACCAGAGCACGCCAGGCCCTCCTATCTTCCACTGCCTCCCGGAGTTGTGTCAAATTCATTTTGGTTGCTTCGATGACAGTGTCCAACTATCTCTATAATCCAGTGCATATTAGCATATTAGAAAACACTGCTGGGGGTTAAAAAAAGTCTCAAAAAACAGAACTACAGCCAGTATTACTTCATATCTTCCTTTTAATTAATTGGAATACTTTAAACCCAGAGTAAAGTATATAATTTAAAATAAATCCATAATACATATCTATATTTTTATGGAAAGCAATAACACACATTAGCATTCCACAGTTCCCTTCTGTGAGTTCCTGCTAACTGGAGTTTGTGGCACTTAAGCTTATTAAAGATCAAGAGAAGTGTTTCAGTTTCTAAATTCAGAGACAGTCCAGGGACATGTTAAAGAAGAAATGCCTGAAGGTTTCTGCAAACTCTCTGTGTTTGCACTGTCACTATTTAAACACTTATTTTTCTCCAGTTTCCTAACTAAACGGCAAGGACATATAAAGCCAGTGGGAAATGGTGTTTCAGCCACTTTTAGTATCTTTTTACAGCTTCCCTTTTTTCTAGAAGGAAAAAATCTTGGCAAATAAAAGACCATTTCCATTGCCCCATTCAAACTGTGCTTTAATAATGTGTTGTTCTGTGGTGTTCCCATGTTCGTTGACTGGGAGATTCTTGTGCTTAATTTTATTTTATGTTTGGATTTCAAACAGCTTTGATTTAATAGGTTAATCTGGCCTGATTCCCAGGCTTCAGTTGTTGCTAGCCCATGTGGGACTGAATAATATATAGGTACCTGCATGAATGGTGTTTTAATGATACATTATGCCAATATATCACCCAAGAGATAATGCTTTCTTGAAAGATTAGCACCATACATCATCTCAGTGATGCACTCTGTGTGATATATAACCCAAACAATGTCTATGGGGGGAAAAAAGGAGAGGCCTTGTCTGCCATTGTTGAAAAAGCTTTAGAATATTAAGCTCAACAATAATGTCTCAAGTCAAAGATAAGTTTGCCAGGTCTACGGTTGTCGAGTGAGGAGTATGCAGTGCTGGAGATGTTTGGGAGCCTGGCTCCTTATGAGGTAGCGATAGCGAATCTAAAAGATTAGATAAGTTGATGGAAGACAAGGCAGGGCAGATAAAGGTTGCACAAAGTCTTTTCTTTGGAAGGTCTCAGAAATATATTCACATGAGCCATATGGTGTGTGCTGCCTGATCAGTGGCTGTCAACAACTTCTCCTACAGATGAAGTCTCACTTTTGATTACTGAAGTTTTAGTCCCTGCTTGGTGAAGCCCTGGCAGATGAAAGAGGCCCGCAAAAGAGTGTTCCTTGTCCAGACAAAAAGAGTACTTGGAGTGTGTATTGGTGGGGGGAATTTTACTGCATTTGTAAAATAAGTGGGAAATTTAGTGATGAGGAATGCATAGAAAGAAACTCAGAAAGAGACATGAGCCAGGCAATGTCTCTCTGACAGCAGACCGAAAAAAAATACAGTTGGAAGTACACAGAATTGTGCACAAGTAGTGGGGCAGGATTCCCACCTAAATTGCTCATTCCATGTATAGCCGCGCTGGCCACGTGACAATGGAAACTGTCTTCAGACAAACTCTGGCTTTACGGCTTGGAAACAGGGATGAGGACTGCCCCCTAGAGTCGGACATGACTGGACTAAAAAATGTCAAGGGGAACCTTTACCTTAGAACATTCTGGACAAACCTTTGGACAGGCCAGGGATGGGGACTTGAGTCGCAGGACTTGCTGTCAGGTTGGACTTAAGTCACACCAGGGACTTGACTTGAGTGTTGTTGTTTTTCAAAGACTCGGACTCGACTCATGACTCAGAACCCACCCACCCCTTCTTTTTTATTTTTATTTATTATTATTATTATTTTGGACTTATATACCGCCCCATAGCGCTACAAGCACTCTCCGGGCGGTTTACAATTTTAATTATACAGGCTACACATTGCCCCCCAGCAAGCTGGGTACTCATTTTACCGACCTCGGAAGGATGGAAGGCTGAGTCAACCTTGAGCCGGCTACCTGGGATTTGAACCCCAGGTCGTGAGCACAGTTTTGGCTGCAATACAGTGTTTTAACCACTGCGCCACTAGGCTTAACAGGGACTTGGACTTGGGGACTCAGGACTTGGTACCAAAGACTCAGACTTGGGACTCAGACCCAATCACTTGCCAGCTTCCCTGCTCCAGGGCCATTTGTGTGAGTCACAGAGACCATTACAAGCTCTTTCTGGGTCAACTGAGTGTGGAAACAGATGTGAGATGAATCCAGGTAAATGGACCCAAAACTTGGCTAGCCAAATAATCTGGCAAGTTGGAATTGGAAAGAAAAACAATATGTTTTTAGTGGCTAGGTGGAGATGGATGTCTAGGCTTTAAACCCATCTCAGACACAAAAATCAAATTCCCGTCCCCCCTCTACAGTGCTAAATGAGATTCCTCTCCTCTCCTGGAGACCCAGAGAAGCAGAACAATTCCTTGAACTTTCAGATGGTCACCTGAGAACTGTCAACCCTAGCCAAGCCAAGACTCCTTGTCACTGATCGGGTTTCTGCGCTGGCGAAAGGAGGCATAGATTGTAAGATGTGAAACAGAAGTAAGGAATCAAGGGTTAAGAGCTGTACTGGAAGAGATTAATTTGTTGTACCTTGGCTAACAATGGATCTGAAAAACAAGGCTGGGGTGCTCTTGTTCCTTTAGCATCTGCCTTGAGTTTTGGTCGTCATCAAAAGGTGAGTGTAAGTGTCCCCAGTGCTCCCCACCATGAGTCTGACACAAGTTTGCAGGCGAACCAAACCAAGGGTTTATTAACTTGGAATAAAAAGAGCAAACAAATTAACACAACATAGCAAATATCATTATAGGGGACCTAAGCTAACCTGGGGGAAAAGCCTAGCTCTCTTTTCCTACAGATCATGGAAGCAGTTTTCGTTAGCAAAACCGTCCTTTTCCAACAGGTTCAGAACTCCCTGGAGGTGTGCAAGACAGGGGATGCTGCAGCAGGGATGGATCAGGCAGCCCGACACAGTTGCCTCCGTCTCTAGACTGTTGGGTCCCCCCTTGGTAGTGGCAATTGAGTACAAAGCAGAGGCCTCAGCACCTTGCGGGTGACGGGTATCCGGCAAAGGGGTGATGGGGGTGTGAATGGTATAAAGTACTCGTTCCTCTGGCCCTTTCCTCACCCACACCTTCTCCTCTTGCACCAGTCATGCTCTCCCCAATGGGAGAGCTTCTGCGTCTTCTTGGCATACCAGACTCACTCCACCTTAGATGGCAGGCAGAGACAGATCCACTCATCAGTCCAAGGGTCCTTATGTTTGACACACTGCTGGTTCCCAAGGCCTCCACTTGAACTGCATACTCTACTTGGCGAGCCTCCTCCTCCACACTCCCCTCTACCTCCTCCCACAGGTCTGCCACTTCCGCTGCCCCTCTCTCCATCTTATCCCCATCTGCTAGAGGGTCCCTCGCTTTCTCTCCACAGCCCTCCTCTTACAGCTGTGGGGAAGCCACGTGCTTCTCCTCCATCTCCACCTCTTCACCTCAGCCTGCAGGAGAGCTGTGTGTGGGAAAGTTGCTTTGGTCATTAGTGGGGTGGTCTGGCCACTGGATCCAGCCTGGTCATCCTCCGTAGGGATTGTGCCACTCCCACAGTGAGATATAAAATCAATTAAATAAATGAATGATTCTGAAGAAATTGGTCAGTGTCCATTTTGCTGCAGGGATGCAATCATTGCATACACAAAAATGCTCTATGTGATTCGGGGGGAAAAACCACCCTCCCTTTAACTGTAGTGCTAATAATACTTATGATTGTTCTGGCACAAACTGTAGTGATGGTTCCAACTTGGATCACTTTAAAAAGAGGATTAGACAAGCTAATGGAAGATAAGGCAATTGGTAAGTATTAATCCTTTATAACGATGTATTATTTCCAGGATCAGAGTCAATATATGCCTCTCAATACCATCTGTGTGTGTATTCAAGTTAGCAGGTGCTATTGCATTTATATCCTGTTTGTGAGTTTTTCTGGACCATCTGGTTAACCACTGCAGACATAGAAAACTAAACTAGAAAAAAAATTACGTTGATTCATCAAGCCCCCTATTATGTTCTGAAATGCATATAGTTTTGATTTGGTTTGGGTGTTCTTTTTTTAACAGTTCTGTTCTGCTACTATTTCTATAGTCTATCCTTCAGCATGAACCGAAGTTTGGGTAGGTGGGCATGTAATTATAGCCTTAGTTATTTATGACACATAAGTGTGGTGTGTAGCGGACAGAGTGACGAATCTGAGTTTGAATCCTTCCTTGGCGATGAAAGCTGACTGGGGGAGTAGAAGTGGTAAAACTACTCCTTAAATACCTCACTTACCTTGAAAACCCTATTAGAGTCAGTGTAAGTCTGTTGCAACTTGGCAGCACATAACAACAATAAGAAATGTCCCGAGATTTTGTATTGTACCATGACATGTTTATATGAGTGAAAATGCAATATTGGTAAAACAAAACCCAAACAGAACAACAAAGAGCACCTCAGAATGAAGGTAATCCTGTTTCTGTTCAAATGTGCAAATGTGGTTTAGCTGTTACAATTGTGTTGTGCTTTGAGCAGTTTATATGAACTGCCATCTTGTCAAAAGTATCTGGAAATTCTCTGTAATGCTCCAGAAATTCTCTCTAATGCTCCAGACAAAATGTTCTGCAGCATTTGTTCAATATTAACATGTGACTAAGTACGCTGTGGAAAATCCTTTCAATAAGTTGTTTGAAGACATACTCCATTTATCTAGAAGATATCCCAAGACCTCTAATTTGTGTGCATGAAACAAGAACTTCTTTTAATTTGAATTGAACCACCTGAACACTTCTCTTTAATTAATGGCATGTCAATCATTCGAGCATTTAAAAAATAGATCCACTTGCATTATAGAGCTTGGAAATAATTATGTACAAGTAGTTTAGTTAGACCCTGATGTTGGGAAAATGTGAAGGCAAGAGGAGAAGGGGACGACAGAGGATGAGATGGTTGGACAGTGTCATTGAAGCTACCAACATGAATTTGACCAGACTCCGGGAGGCAGTGGAAGATAGGAGGGCCTGGCGTGCTCTGGTCCATGGGGTCACAAAGAGTCGGACACGACTTAATGACTAAACAATAAAAGTTTAGGTAACTGACCAGTTAATTACTTTTGGGTAATGGATTGTATAAGGAATAGTTGCAAAGTTTAGGTGTAATAAGCTAACATTTGCATTACTTTCAGGTAGTTAATAACACCTATGTTAGTTTGATGTAACAAATAATACCAAATTGCTTTCAAAAATTATTTATAAGGGTGTTTTTAAAGTCTTTTCCACAGGTATTTTACAGGGTTTGTGATACTATCATACCTTTAAGTGCCAAGGGAAGCATTTTTTTGGTCCTTTATATTTTTATAAATATTTTTCCAAGGCGCAATATCAAAATTTGGGACTAAAGGAAAATCAGATACCCAAATATAATTCCTTGTATTTTTCTGACCTACCATTAATGGAATATGATGTGTTAATAACAAACAATGAAAAAAGTACTTGTGCAATGGCAGCAATTATAATAAGCTGACTGCTAGGTTCTATTGAATAATGCAATGAAAATCCTTTTAAAATGTAACATTACAAGCCCTGTTCTAATATGACCTTGGCAGTGTTTCGTAACTGAAAATCCTTCTGCACAGCGAGGTCATTTGTAAGTATCTTTCCATGGGGATTGATTGAGTTGCATGGGAAGTAAGGCTGTGGGGCTTAGTACTGGCACTGAGATGGCCCACATGACCTGGGCAAGTCATATAATGAACGGTGCACATTCAGTCCCCGGTAGAGCTCTCTCTGTGTGTTGCCATGTAAATCTGTGTGACCCCAGTAGACATGGGATGTGGGGGTCTTTCCCCTTGCCTTATGTCTGACAAATTGTTTTCCTGGTCCAACTCTTTTAGGCAGCTGAGACAGGAAAGCCTATGTCCACTAAATCTGTGCATGCACAGGATTCTCCAGATCTGGCACATGAAAGGCCTAGATAGGTAAGGGCTGAGGTAAAGAGATTTCCACATCACAGTCATCCCTGTTAATGTGCAGCTGACAGAGAGTTGGGAGTGGCACATCACCAACTACGGGATCATGGGAAAACATTCTTTGACAGCAACCACACCATCTACATCAAATATTAAACATTGTTTTGACTCATATACACATGTTTATTATCTCTCTCTCTCTGTGTGTATGTATACATGCATGCATTTGTATTAATCCATAAGTCAAGCACAATTCTGGCAGTGACACAAACACTGAAAGCTGATCTAGATAAACGGCAACCAAATGTATCTCATTCGTATATCATCATCACCACCATAGCACTGCAGAACTGGAAGGGACCCTGCAGATCATTGACTCCAGCCCTTGTCAGGGAGGCCCAGTGGGGAATCAAAATCCCAAACTCTGGTTCCTCAGCCAGATGCCTAAACCACTGAGCTATATTGTTAAGAGACAGCCACTAAGACAAAGAAAGGAAATGTTCATTTTAAAGAGTTGGAAAGTCTTATATCCCTGTGACAGAGATGCAGCCTTGAGAGTCCTATGTATTTATTGGGGTAGAGTGATGTAGAAGGACAAAAGGACATTACAAATGGGAATATTGGTCCAATAAATCAAGGCAAACATTCAGTTGTTTATATAAGCCACTATCACAGAAAAGTTAATCAGAATATCTTCTAGTACACACTTGGGTCTCACACACCTATTAATAAATTTATATTGTCCTGAAGTGTTCATCACAGTAGCTGTCATTTTGGAAGTCATCTTTTTCATAAGGTCGTCAACTTGCCCTAAGTCCAAGGTGACTTGATGGCACATAGCAGCATCATCATAACAAACGGTTACCAGGACTGCCTCTTCTAATTCTTCTTCATTTCTCTGCTTTATCCAGTAAAATGTTTCTCCCTTTCTGCAGCTGGCTGGCATGCCTGAGGATCTGCTCTTTTGCATTTTAAATATTTTCTCGGTGCTTAATTTAAACCCCTGGGACTAATTCTGGAGCCCATGGCTTCCTGCGTAACCAAATACAGTGATTTATTTCTGTCACTGCAGCCACTGTATCCTTGGCAAATTGGCTCCCTCACTATTATCTAGCTCCCTTTCTTTTTAAGTTTTAAAACAAATAAACAAATGTCTAATGCTGTGGGGGTGGCTTTTCGTTAACCATTATATTTAATTTTTTTTAATGATGTGTGGTATCCATAGTAACTCCACATTTGCTGCTGCCTCTGCTTCCTTAGTGAAATGGCACTTGGTGTTCTATTTAGAACAATGCTAATTACTGAAAGTAGCATCTGAAACAAGCTTTGTAGTGCAGCCATTGTCCAAGCTTAGTAGCAACTGTCAACTCAGCAACCAAACAGACAAAGACTGAACTGAAAAGGACACCTTGTTTAATTATTCAGTGGGCAATTTACAGGGTTAACTACAACAGACACGGCGCGGCCTTTATGAGAACCCAGTGCAGCCAAAGGCATGCTTCTGAACTAGTCTAATTTTTAAGGGATATTAACTTAACAAACTATAAATGGTTCTAGGATTCTGAAAATCAGATTTTTGGCAAATCTGTTCTAAAATTAATCCAATGTTCAGTTCCATTGAATTTCATTTATTGGGAATATTTGAATAATCAGTTGGTTCATAGAAAAGAGCTAATCTAGAAGTCCTAATTCTGGAGTGCTGGCAGCACATTTGGAATTTTTCCGAAAGCGTCATGGATGTTTTGTCACAAAATGGCTGCCAGGAGAGGACCTTCACAAAATGCTGGTGCAATGGGCGTGGTCAATTACAAAGCAGCCAAACAAATAAGGCAAAAAGAAAAGTCTTTTGTCCAAAAACCCATAAAAGTTTGAATTCCAAAACATAAACCTCTTTTTTTACCCGTAACTTCTGCTCTGACCCTCACTTCAGAGAAGTCTAGCAGATGATTTTCAAAGCCATAGAAAAGTCAAGAAACTGAGCCCCAAATGCCAAATCACATATTCATCATTGCAAAACAGAAGAAATTATCAGCTTTGCAGGAAAAAAAGGGTGGTGCTCAGAGAATCTCTTCCTCGCAAACACAAAAATGCACAAATGTCAGCATCCCAAGACTTTCTTTAAAAAGCAATGAAAACAAAACAAAAAATCACAAGAGTAGGAAATCCCTGGCATTTGCTAAGAGAGGTGTGTGTGGCCAAATTGGTGCCTATGGCTGACTAAAGACAAGGCTATGTTGTCATGGAGAAAGTTTGGTCACACCTCAGATTTACAGTATTATTCTTTGATTGCTTTGCATGTGATTACTCCATACAGGTGATGATGTACATTGGCTCCACTGAAGAAGATTCTGTCTGCAGTCTACACTTGAAAAATGACAAGGCTTTAAGAAAGAGCCATTACTCCAGACAAAGCAAATTCCCATGATTTTGACTTGTTTCCTGTCATTTTGACTTGATTCCTTTATACCCGAGGGACCTGAAGCCCCACTAACTTTCATAAGGCTCAGAAGAATCTTGACCAATGGAAAAAGAAGATTTGAATGGAGTGCACTTCGGGACATTTTTGGCCCAGTTACACAATCATGGCAATAATTGATAGTTTCCTGTTTGAAGAGCCTTTTCCCTGTGTGGTGTTAAAGCTATGTTCATAAATGTAACTTAGCATTGTATAATTTATTTACATTTTGCCATGTACTGGTGCTCTTTCAGTAAGGTGTTTTTTTTTAAAACTGGAAGAAAGAAAGGACTTATCCAGCAATAAGGGAATTAAATGATCCATGTGCTATCAGCACAGAAGATTGTTAAATGTTTAATAACACAAAAAATGTCACGTTGAACTACACTTGGCTGGTGTCGTTTCTGGAAGATTGCTATCTTCAGCAGCGTCACCCATTTCTAAAACCTTTTTCAAAATTTCTGCTGGCTATCCCCAAAGGAGTCTCAAATAAATTATACAGTATGTCTATATGATACGAAGATATAACTCTTGAAAAATCTGTTTGCTCAGTATCCTGTGCATGATTGATTATCACTGACTTCCTTCCCCTATGGTCCTAATGTTGTTAGCATGTATGGTCATGTCCCATAGTGTCATTTGCTATGAACATGAAATGCCTTCTGGAGCTTCCAGCTGGCACTTTAAGCCAAGCAGGGAAGAAAGCCAGGTATCCTAACTGACTAAAAACTAGGGGACAAGGCCTTCTCAGCCACACTAGACGCTGTTCCAAGTCCTCTGTTCAGAGCACGTTACCATAGTCTCTCAAGACTGAAGGATGCCTAATCTAAATCTAAGGGGACGAGGGTATGTCACCATCTTCTAACCCCTGTTGGTATAAAGAAAGTCAGTCACTCAACTAAATAACTCTTAGGCAATTAACCCTAGCATTCTTAAATGAATAATTGTAAGGCAATTAAATAATAGTTTGTTTGTTTGTTTGTTTGTTTATTTATTTAATTTATTCGATTTCTACCCCGCCCCTCTAGACAACAAGAGGCATCTTTTGTTCCTAGATCAGTGGTTCCCAACTTTAAGTAACCCAGGTCTTCTCATATTGCAACTCTCAGACACTGCCAGCAAAGCTGGTGGTAAAGGGTTCTTGGAATTGCAGTCCAAGAACACCTGGGTTAACCAAGTTTGGGAACCACTGTTCTAGATGATACATAAGCAATTAGTGGCTAATTGACTGTATTTGCACAAAGACTCACAAATTGTTGTAAAGCAACAAATATACCTTTTTTCTCTCTATTATACACTCCATCATAGGAGATGCTAGACAAGGCTTCCCTCTGCGCAGTTAAAAGTCAGGTGTATCCTTTGTTGAGATGGTATTTGCCTTTGCCATGTTTTATAAATATTTGTGTTTCAAATAATATTTTTTAAAAAAATATGTGCTATCGAAATAATGAGGAGTATGGTATATAATTAATAGATGAAAGCCATAATCCTATGCATATCTATTCAGAAGTAAGTCATTCAGTGGAGGTCCACTCCCAGTTGAGCAGGTAGGGAATTGCATTCTATGGCATAATCATGGGTAGACTTAACCTGAAAGATAACCTGAAAATATAGTGGAACTTTGTGTAGAATGTAAAGTATTGCACTGAAAGTTATTTTTGAAATTGGGTAACAATCTTTCTTTAAAAAAACAAGGCGTGGGGGAAATGTGCACCCACCATTCACCAGGGTAAGCTTTTTCTTTGGAATATTGGTTCTCCTTAGCATACAGGGCTCTATGCTGATGTTATTAGTGATGTTCCTCTTGTCTCCCTTAGTACTGTGGCTTTCCCACTACTTTCTGTTCCTTTGTATCCCTCCTGAAAGCATAGATTACCGTATTTTTCGCTCCATAAGACGCAACTTTCCATAAGATGCACCAGTTTTTTAGGAGAAGAAAACAGGAAAATATAATTTGTTTTCTTCGCTCCATAAGACGCACAGACTATCCACCCCCCTGTTTTGTGGGGGGAAAAGTGTGTCTTATGGTGCGAAAAATACGGTATTTTCAGTATTGTTTTGTACGGTGTGTGTTTGTACGCATATAATCTAACACTATGGGGCTTCCCATCTGAAGCTTGTATTTGATGAGAAACTCTTTGTTGGAAGCTTTCAATTAGCATTCTGAGAAGTGAAGAAGCTTGAGAAGAGAAGCTCCAGTAGAGATGTGGATTTCTCAAATATATGTAAAGATTTCTTTCAAAGAGATGGTTTTCTTAAACAGAAGAAAAAGTGACTTTCCAAAGGGAACTCTGACGTAAATCCCAGCAAGCATTCCCGGTACTCCCTCTACTCTTTTGCAACCAGGTGAAAGAACGAGTTGTGGAACTTCCACTCCATCTGGACAAACCTTCAGTGTGAATGTGTAGTTTCCTACTTCAGTAGAGAGTATGTGTGTGTGTGGGGGGGTGAGGCCCAAAGGAGTTCAGTTGACACACTGGCCACTCGCTTGTGCCCAAGGCAACTATTCCCAAAGTCAGTGAAGTCAAGAACATGTATGGTACTCACAAAAGGTTAATCAGCACTCAGCTGTCGCTAGGCAACACTGTCCTGCCATCAGGATCATTAATTAGCCAGTGACAGTTTGTTCTAAAGATGTAATGCTTGTAACCTGATATCCTGTTTCCAAGCATTGTGGTTGCTTTTCTGTTCTGCCATAAAGATTTCCCTCCCACTACTTCTAGAAACCCTCAACAACAAAATGTATCAAGCCCATTGGTGTACTCCAGTATTGCTGATCCATAACGGCTTGGTATGAGGCAGATCTCTAACAAGGGCCAGTTCCTATAATTAGATCTGTGGGTTCAAAATAGGTGTTTTGACAAGATTTGTCCAGGCTGTTCTCACCAAGAGTGCACTACAGACATGAGCATAAAGGTGTGTGTGTTCTAAGCTGCCCACATACAGTATAAACATTTCCTGGCAGCTGTGCATTAAACCTTGGCAGTAGAGCATTTTAGCAGACTGGTACCCAGTAACTCACTCCCACAGAGATATTTCTCAGGTGCATTTTATCATGCAAGAAATGTCGGGATAGGCAGTAATCGCTGGTTAGGATTATATAAACCTTAAGAGAACTAGAGCAGTGTTTTCCTCCTACTGGCATACTCTCCTTCACACATTCAGTCATGTGATCAACTTCACAATCAGTGCTTTCCTAGTTGCATGAAGGAGAGCCTGCAAGAAGGGAAGAAACACTTACACAATTGCCCTTAACACAATCACATAAGCATTCTAGTCACTGTGTTTTTATCTGTGTCTGTTTTTAATCTTGCCTTGAGCAGCCTTCAGTAAGAATGGAAGGCGAATGAAATAAAATAGTATGTTTCTTTGCTTACATTATATCTCACCTTCCCTCTAATAAACTTAACATATACTATTTTCTTCCTCCCAGCCCAGGGTCACTCAATAAGTTTCATGCTTGAGTGGCCCCCTAAATCCCTGTCTAACAGCTTAACTGCTACACCACCCCGGCGGTAATACATTTGTAACCATGCAATACTAAGGATGTCTACTCTGAAGTAAGTTCTACTGTGTTTGATAGGTTTATTGCCAGGAAAGCTGGTAAGTACTGCAGGCTTAACCTTGTTCCAGCTTCCTCTTTTTCACAGTTGTTCTCTCAAAATGGGTGGTTCAGCAGTGCACAGGGGGAAGGCCGTTATGCTCTGGTCTCTGTAGAAAGAGGCCTGCTGGATTAGCTCAGAAGGCCACGTAGTATTGGGGTTTCCACAGCTGTCAGGCAAATGCCTGCAGAAGGTCCCTCAAGCATGACAGAAAAGCCTATCTTTCTGATTTACTGCCGAATGACTGGCATTCAGTGGCACACAAATGTCCAGAGTGGTATAACTCGTTGTGTAACATACATACTACATGTAACAAGTGTATCACATGGAAGTAATACTACAGAAGGGAGAGCTTATCTCCCATACCACTAAATCCCATAATGACAATACTCTGATATCCTTCTAACTAATGTTAATTCAGTTAAAAGTGCTGTATCGGAGGAGCTCTGAGCTTATTGCAGTTTAGTGAAGAAATAGTAGACTATGTGAACTTCCGGATAGTAAAAGCTATTCAACAGTGGAATGGAGTGCCTTAGATGATGCACTCTCTCCTCTTCATTGGAGGCTTCCAATCACAGGTTGGATTGCCCACCTCTCAGGGATGCCTTCCCTGTTCATTTCCTGCTTTGCCAGGGAGTTGGACTCTTTGTGTCCTTTCCAGGTTTACAATTCTATGCTGTTCTAAACCTTGCTGAGGCTGCAGAATACGTGTCTCATTCACTAAGGTTCTCAACAAGCATAATTTAAACTACTGTGAAGCCCCTGGCACAAACAACTTGCCCCGTCTTGTAACACTTTGGAATCAAAATGTTGAAGTATTAAGAACTGCATCCGTTCATCCGGTGTAGTTTTGTTTTATAGACTGGAATCACCAGTGAAGAGGTTGTTTGCCTGATGAAAACCCACTTTCCTCATCCCTGTGTCTTACTATGCAAATACCTCACCACACTTCTTTATGTGGTTTGTTACCTGACTTATGGGTGACAGTATCTAGCTGGTACAGTGGACCCTCGACTTACAGACTTTTCGAGTTACAGACTTCTCTGGCTGCAAAATTTAGATTCGACTTGCAGCCGGAGAATCGACCTACAGACCAGAAAAAAACCAAAATGGAACAAAAATAGAATAAAAACTGCCGGTTATGGGATTAATCGGTTTTCAATGCATTATAGGTCAATGGAGATTCGACCTACAGACTTTTCGACTTGCAGCCACTGTTCCAATACGGATTAATTCCGTAAGTAGAGGGTCCACTGTATATGGCTTGATTTGAATTTCCAACCAGTTTTTGTCAGTCCCAGCTGAATTTTTGTTGTGCTTTCAAAGGCAGGTGAAATTTATTTGCTTGTGCTCAAAGAAAGCAGTCTTTTAGTTCCTCACCTCACAACTTGGTGTATAACTATAAAGATCCAGTTAATCAAAGGATAGTTCAGTCACTGATGCAGACAAATGCTGGCCTTAGGAAGGGTAATGTTTTTAATTCATTGAACATGAATTCATTTCCAGAACTTTAAATTGAGAAAGTTGTAACTTCAACATCCAGTCTAATGTAACATACAAGTGAAAGACCAGAAGTATTAAAATGAATAGTAACTGGTTGCCTATATAAGCACTGCAGAAGAGAGATGTGGTTCTCTGGGTGACTGGCAATAGAATAGCAAGGTTATCTGGTTCCCACTTATTTAGCAGGAACAGCACAATAACTCTGTCCATCCCATTTTACCGTGTTATTCTGCTCAAATGAAGACAAAATAACAGTAGGAAGTCTATAACCTGTTCCCATGTGTTACATGCTGTCTAAGCGTTTTGACTTGTAACAACCTTAGCAGGGGTTTCTGAAGTTTGTTTGTTTGTTTGTTCGTTCGTTCATTCATTTTATATCCCACCTATCTGGTTGTTGCGACCACTTAAGTCTGGTTTCATCAGTGTCACTTGTAACTCATGAACTATGCTTGAGCAGGGATCTGAACCCAGGTCTCCCACGCCCAGTAGTACACTCTATTGACTACACTCAAAGTCAAGAGTTTTTTGTTTGCTAGTGTACGTCTTTAGGCTCAAGTTGTAGCTGGTGGCTCTTGATTGTCTGGTGAAATCCGAGTAGATGCTTGAGGAGTGTACACCACTGGTTTGTATAGGGTACTATTCCAAAGTACCGCTACCACAGTGAATGGTAGTCCATGTAATCCTGGCAGAAATTAGTCCTATAATGGAATATATTTATACAGGGTAATAAAAGATTCCCCAAGCTGTAACACAAAAGTATTGCTCTCTGAACCACTGACCTTCCTTTTGTATAGTGCAGAAATGATGAATGTGTTCCCCTCCAAATGTTTTGAAGTACAACTCCATCCATTCCTGACCATCAGCCAGGAGGCTGTTGCCTGTATCCTCTGTTTTTATCACATTCATTGCCATCCTTGATGCCTGTGATAATGCTTGCCATCTTGCAATTTTTCATATAATCAGGCTAATAATACTTTCTCTATTAGTTCATGGTTCTCTGGAGCCGAAAATATATCATCACCAGACATATTAAACATTCTGCATGTGATAGCAATCAAACGCCACTTTGTTAGTATTTCCAGGCGGTGCATCATGGCCTCTCCCAATTTGAAGAGACACTTGTACAGCAGACTGAGGCAAAGAGGCAGTCCCAAAACAAGCAAAACCAGGGAGCTGGAAAGGGGACAGATTGGATTTGTCTCCAGTGTGGAAGAGATTGTCACTCTCGAATTGGCCTTCTCAGCCACACAAGACACTGTTCCAAGACCTCCATACAGAGCACGATACCATAGTCTCTCGAGACTGAAGGATGCCTACATGAGTATTTCCAGCATGATTTGAAACTCTTCCAAATGAAAATTTTAAAAAAACGACTGTACAAGCTAAACAGAGTAGCTCCTTAAGGTGAATGGATCAGTCTCCACCTCAGAACCATCACATGGACTCTTTGGAGAGAATATAATAAAGGTGACTATGCGGAGCTACTCCAGTTCTGCACCACAGTTTTTGCTTTGTTCCTTTCCCCACAGAGCTGTCCTTAATATCAAAAGCAGCATACTATTTATTTGAACAGTGCAGCTGAGTTTTCATGCATAGTGGTAGTTGTTCAGGTCACAGTTATTCCACCCAGCACCTCACCAAGGAGCAACTTCAGTTATGAAAAGGGGCTATAGTTATCTCCCCTACCACTCCAAACTTGTTATTCTTCTATTTCTACTGGAATGGAATGTTCTCAATGCTTTCCTTCTCTGTTGAGTGGAGAAATTTGCTGTTTAATTCTCTCTGCATCACTGGTAATGTGGAAACATCTCTTTGGAGAAAATACAGCCATGCAGAAATACTGTGTTGCATCCAAGAATCTGCTCTGCAGGTTGCTGTTTCATTCTTACCTGCTTGGGAAAATCTGAGTGGCTTACAGAACTGTTTTGTACTGGCTTGAGATGAACTGGCAATTACTGCAGTTAAATGTGCAAGAACCATATCTGCACTTGTAATCTTGGTCACAATTTCCTAACAAGTGAAGCAGTATCATGCACATGAAAGTCCTTCCAGTTTTTAAAGGAAGAAATTCAGCACATAATTTTACTTTTATCCATAACTTCTGGCTTTTAAAGCTCTGTGACATTTTACTGCTCTTTTGTGTTGTTTGCTTTAGATTAGAATACAACTAGAGGAACTTCAGTGGGCGCAGGAGTTAATTTTCTGTCACCATCATCTCTTGGGGGCCACTTCTGTTTTTCAAGAATATTTTGGTTGTTAAATATTGCAGAGTGTCAAATACTGCAGCTTTAGCAGGTTGGTGGGGCTACAGGCCACAAAGACAAACCAGGGGGGCCCATGTGGGTGCACAGCTGCTCTTTGACCAACACCATTCTAGAGTATTGTTTACTTCATTGTTAAATATTTATTTCTGCTGCTAGCCATCTAGACCTTGTTACAAAATAGGCAGGACTGAAATGTTCTAAAACGAATAAATGCAATAGACATGATTGCAAAGCTAGATAGGTGCCTGGTCCCAAGTTCAACATCACAGAATAACCTTGGGTATCTTCCTCCCTTAGGAAAGCAGTGCCAGCCCACTTAAGGAGTGTTTTAAATCCAAACACAATCAAAACAGTGTTTTGCAAATGTTGGCTAGAATCGTGTTGCTTTGTTACACATGCAGAAGGCAAATGAAGTAACATGCCATGGATCCTAGCTGGCAGCCAGCGAGTCTCCAATGCGATTTTTGAGCACACACCAAGACAGCAGATGCACGTGCCCCGCCAAAAAATCCCAGCTGTGACTCATGAATTGCAAAAATGTTACAGTTTGCCTTTTGCATGTGTAACAAAATAATGAGATTTCGGCCAGACTTCTAGAACACTAATTTATCCCTTTTAATCTAGATCAGTGCTTCCCAACCTTGGGCAATCCAGATAATCTTGGATTGCAATTCCCAGAAGCCTTCACCACCACTGGCCAGGATTTCTGCAGTCCAACATCATCTAGATTACACAAGATTGGGAACCACTGATCAAGATCAAGGCTTGGCAACTGTGCCCCTTCCCTCACCACTGGCTACAGTTTATCAGGAATTGCAACAGCCAATGCACTGAGAACAAGTTAGGTCTTTAAACCCTTGTCTCCTCTCACTTTTAAAGGAATGGGTAAGGAAGCATCCAGGATTCTGTCTAGCTCCAAGAACGATACACAAGTGCATCATGTGGCTTTCAGCTGAACTTTAGATACTATTAAATAGCCATTGCACTTCTTAATGCAAAAAGGTAAGGGCTTTCTGGTCTCAAATCCCAATTCCTTTAGATTGTTTTCCTACAATGTTCTATAATTTCATCTGTACTAGCTACTCCTATTTTATCTATTTTTTAATATATGAGTAGCTTGGGTGATTTTTCCTTCTCTCAGAGCCTCTAAAGGTATCATTCATAGTCTGTAAAATACACAAAACTAAACACAAAAAGTTCAGCACTTTGCACTGGGTACCTACGATTGTCTGAACTTTTTCCATGATTGAAATTAACATGCATATGTTTTAGTTCTGTGAAAAATACAGTAAAATGTAGGAGCAGTTTAGTGTGAGGTGCAATGCTCAGGGCTTCCTACCCCTGAGCTTCAGAATTATATGTAAAATCAGAAAATAGATAAAAATCAGCAAAAACTCACAGTCTGCAGCAAAAATAACAGTAGCTGTGGGAGGAAAAAAAATCTGAATTCTACATTAGGTAATTTATTAGGAAGAAACAAAATCTCATTTAGTAATGAGCAAGTCTTTGAAATTTGTCCTTTTGGAAATTTTGATATAGTCATTGGCATCAAATTATTCTAATGCGGAACAAAGGATTTTTCTCTGTCTAAAAAAGGCTATACCTAAGAAGTTAAAGCCTCTCCGACTGTACTTACTTCTAGAATTCTAATTTTGCACATCCATCTTGAAACCTGCACATGCCCCATTCCACCCCTATTTTTAATCATGCCTGAAAATTGCATCTCCCTGCAAGATGGGATCTGTAAAATAATTTTTTAAATTCAAAGTTTCCCTTTCCTTATAACGCCAATTCCAGAAGTACAGCTAACACAAGAGTACATGAGAAGAAATCATGTCACTTCCCTGTAGATTCCAGATGAACTGGAATCAAGTCAGTTTGTGAGCAAGTAAATTAAGATTATGATAAATATGAAAGGCAAGCACAAGTTCATTTATTTATAGCAAAGGCCTTGGGTTACAAGAGGTCAGTTCTTGCCAACTTGAAGAAACGTTAAACGGGTTAAGTTATTGCATACATGTGCATTAAAATTTAGCAGCAGGTCATTTACAGAACAGAGTCCCCCTCCCTACTGCCTTCCTTCCTTTATTTATTTATGCATTTGGTTTAGTCTCTCAAATTGTATAGAAATCTCTACATATTCGGCTTTTACAAAGCATGTAACACTGCCTTTACGTTAATGGTCTTTTATTGGAAAAAAGACTAGCATTTACAACTTGGAATGGACATAACTGTAGTATTCTGAACAGCGATGTTGATAGTTGTGCTGAAGTCCACAGGCTACTCCGGCAGCTCCAAGTCTCGGTACACAAGGGTTTAAAAATGCAAGAGAGCGGGGGGGGGGGGGGGACAGAAGGCAGCACATGTCCAAAGATGTTCCTGCCCCCTGTTGAAAGGTTCTTTTCAAAACAAGGTGTGAATGGTAACAGCCCAACACCCGTTTCACAAGTAGTGCAATGCAAACAATATTAAAACCAGTATAACGCAGACGTGCCATTCATGGCCTCAAGTCATGTTCAGGGGACAGGGGCACTGCTACTACATAAAATAGACCCTTTTGCACCTTCCAGGCATTTTTTTTCCTGCCTCTAACCATTTTTCATCCCTCAACCATTTTTGCTGCACACCTGAGGTATAGACCAATTTGAAAGTAAACCAGCTACGACAATTTTATTGTTACAAATTGAACCAGAATCCACTTTGGGAGAAAAGTGTGGATTGGGATTGTTGGTTGGGTCTTTTTTTAAAATATATTTATATATATATAGTTTTTCCCTCTCTTTTTTTGAACTGTTTTAATACAAATGTCTGACTGTGCTCAATTGTCAAGCTGCATGCATGAAAAACTGGCCAGCCCAAACAGTGTAATAGTCATTAGCAAATGGAACTTTTTGAGGAGTTCACTAAGTGCTTTCTTATTTTTAAAAGGTAGTACAATTATTTATATTGGAAAAAACTGATGTTTAACTTGATCTTTTGGGAACAGGACCACCAACCATTACATGCAGTTTGTGGACAGAAGGTATTTCGACATTCAGTTTTGCTATACAGAAACAGAATGAATAAATGAACATTTTTTTGCAAGAGGTAAGTAAAAGATTCAATTTGATTCTTCTAGAGGAAAAAAAGGTGGAAGGAGGTCTCTTCATTTTGCAGTCATCATCTGTACGAATTCTGAAAGAAAGAAACAAAGAAAATACCACCACATTTAACCTCTTTAGAAAGGAGGTGATATAAACAAACAGCTTCTGAAGCAGAAGTCACCAAATACAGATGTTCTGGAACAATCAAAAAGAATGCACAAACCAGTTTCTAATGCCACAGTTTCAGGGCTTAATCCCTTCAAAATCCTATAAATGGATACAGGAAACCACCCCTTACCTTCATAGTTGACCTGTCCATCTCCATCAATGTCTGCTTCTCTGATCATTTCGTCTACTTCTTCATCTGTTAGCTTTTCTCCTAAGTTTGTCATAACATGACGTAGTTCTGCTGCACTGATGTAACCATTGCCATCCTAGAGAAAATAGGCAAGTGATTAAAACCACTGAGATTAGTTAATTTTTTTTAAAATTTCAGCAAAAATTGCCAGCTCCTGAAGGAAATGGTTTGAATGAACTTTGAACTTCTCAACCCAACTCTTTTTCCTATACAGTAGGGGTGGGAATCTTAGAATCACAGAATAATTGAGCTGGAAGGGGCCTTTTAGGCCACTGAATTCAACTCTCTGCTCAATGCCAGAATGCCAAAAGTTTCTGGACTTCAATCCCCGTCAGCCTCAGCCAGCACAGCCCATGATACAGTAAGAGAGTGTGGGAGCTGTAGTCCAAAAATCTGAAGCCTAAAAGTTCTCCACCCTGTTATGGGGAATTAAGCACACAACTAATGTCTTAGTCAACAAGACTAAATAATGGAAGAAGCTGCAAGAATGGTGGCCATATTTTCAAGAACTACTGAGATTAGGTCCCTGCTAAAGCTGGTTTGAATTTGAGGAGGTCCCACAGTTCAATGGTTAAACACATGATTTGTGTAACAAAAGGTTTCAGTTTCTGTCCTTGCCACTGCCAGCTAAAACAATGGTAACAGGTGCTGGGAAAGATCCTCTGCCTGGAAACTTGTAAATAATATTGGATATACCAGTCTAAGGCAACTTTCTCGACTTTCAGATAATCATTTGAAGCAGTCTCTTATCAGGACAACCAATAAGTGATTTCTATCCATTCCACTTGAACTTGCTCCCAATTATGCAAGTATGAGACTAGATCTCCTAGTACAGGCGTACCTCGGTTTACGAATTTAATGCTCTCTGGGACATTACATAATGCAAAAAAAAAATCGTAAATCGAAATGTGGTTTGCCACAGGAATGGGGGCGGGGCTACAAAACTCCAGGCACAATGCATCCTGGGGAAACTTGCTTCGTACTGAGAAAAAAAAATCGTAAACCAAAGCATTATTTTCAATTGATTTCCGTTCACAAACTGAAAATTACGTTAACTGAGGCGTTCGTAAACCGAAGTACTACTGTACCGCATAGTTAACCTTCAGAATAATGCAATCCTGTCCCTGAAAAGTACACTGCCTTTAGAAACAGGATGAATGTTTCTAAAGAACATGATGAAGAACTGACCCAGACAGGTATCTTCAAACTACTTCCTTCCATTATGTTGATGCAAATTTCATTTAGCATGTAATTTTAGCATCAGCGTTCTTCTCCCATGGTCTCCAAACCTGAGGTCTTTCTCCATTATGCAGTCACTTATACGAAATGTCAATAAAAACTTTGCACAATTACTTAAATTTGGTGGTGTTGGTGGGGAGGCTGACAGTATGCATGTTTTGCTTCTTAAATGAGTAGGTAGGGTAGGGGAAAACCTCCTTTCTGCAATGGACAAGATGTATAGAACCATTATTATGATTTCTTTTTCTATGCCACTTTTCTCTCAATTAAGAGATGCAAGGTGTAAAGGATATTACAAGAAAACCTGCTCTCAGGATTAAGGTCAGAATCAAGAAAACATTCAGTTACATGTTCAGTGAGCTTCAGTGTGCCCAACTACGTAGCATCACTAATCCCTTTTCACTTCTCTGTCTGAATTCCTAAAGTTGGAATGGCATGAAAGATAAAAAGTGGTTTCTGAAAAATATCTAGAAGCCCTGTTGGGCAAATGGTGAAAATCAAAACAGTCTTTGCATTTTTATAGTGTCATTGTCACACAATCTAACTCAATGGGATAAAATTTCTGCGATTATTTTTACCCTTGTAGTATGCAGTATTCTGGCATAGCCAGATCAATTTCAATCACATGAGACACAGCAAACCAGAAAATCATAATCAAATCTTGGATAATCCTGACTACTGAGCCCTAATGTGGTATACCACATAGGCAACCTGTTACCAACTCAAGGAAATCCCAAATCTTGAATTAAAGAGTAATGGACTTGGACTGGGCAATATCCCTTGTGATCTAAAAAAACCCTCAGTAGACCAGTCAACCACTTAGCCTGTACCTCACAAGGTTATTGTGAAGACAAAATAGGGAGGAGATAAAATACAGAGCAAGAAAGTTGTGTTTGCTGCCTTGAGATAAGGCAGGATATAAGTATATTTATTTATTTAACTTATATTTATTTAACTTATATGAAAGGAAAGAAAGAAAGAAAGGAAAGAAAGAAAGAAAGGAAAGGAAAGAAAGAAAGAAAGAAAGAAAGAAAGAAAGAAAGAAAGAAAGAAAGAAAGAAAGAAAGAAAGAAAGAAAGAAAGAAAGAAAGAAAGAAAGGAAGAAAGGAAGAAAGGAAGAAAGAAAGAAAGGAAAGAAATGAAAAGGAAGGAAGGAAGGACGGAAGGACGGAAGGACGGACGGACGGACGGAAGGAAGGAAGGAAGGAAGGAAGGAAGGAAGGAAGGAAGGAAGGAAGGAAGGAAGAGAAAGAAAGAAAGAAAGAAAGAAAGAAAGAAAGAAAGAAAGAAAGAAAGAAAGAAAGAAAGAAAGAAAGAAAGAAAGAAAGAAAGAAAGAAAGAAAGAAAAGTTTGGCTGTATTTCTCACATTGCTTTTTAAATGTCTGTCTAGAAATTTTTCCTCTTTAGAGAAATCCTCATACAATCTCTCCTGCAGGTTTTTTTTTTTTTTTTTTTGCCAACAGTTGCTACAGGACAGGAGTGGGCAACACTGGGCTATCCAGTTGTTGTGGGACTACAGTTCCCATCATTCCCAGTCAGAACAACTAATGATGAGGAATGCTGGGAGTAGCCATCCAGAAAAAAATTGGAGGATCATGCTTTGCCCCTCCCCTGAAGCACGACTTGACAGTGTGCAGTACACTTCATAATTTTCACTTCTCGTTTTTGTTCTTCAAGTAGATTAGGCTAAGAGAGGGACTGGGCAGAGATCTGATTAGAATTTTTAGCGATTAAAACCATAGACAGTTCAAGCATCCAGGTATACATTTAAACCACACCTTGTCAAAGACTCTGAAGGCCTCACGAATTTCTTCCTCACTGTCTGTATCCTTCATTTTTCTGGCCATCATGGTCAAGAATTCTGGGAAGTCAATAGTGCCATTGCCTTTGAAAAAAGGACAGAGAAGGAATTATGTCCGAATTTGTAAGCCTACATGCACCCTTTCTGTATATAACATAGCTTGCTTTTACAATTAACACAATTCATCTAGGAATCAAGTATTCCTAAACTCTTCATTTTCCTTCTAGCAGCTTGATTCTGGTTTTGATGTAACAGGAAATCTCAATGAGACCACTCTAACTTTCACAATAAAAGATCTCATGCAGAACATCATCCTTCAGCAGCAACCT
Source organism: Pogona vitticeps (assembly GCF_051106095.1). NCBI lineage: Eukaryota > Metazoa > Chordata > Lepidosauria > Squamata > Agamidae > Pogona > Pogona vitticeps. The sequence continues at coordinate 330,271,587 of NC_135783.1, read as the reverse complement.
TCCCTTAAACTACTACATCTCCTGCACTCCAGTAATGCATAATCATTACTGGTAAAAATCAGCAGCTCATTAGGTGACACTGGAGCACAGGTTGCACTCAAAAGAGTTGCTGTGAAAGCTTTGAACCTTACAGCATTAGCCAACAGACCAGTTTTTAATCTGGACCACCCAGAAGAGTAGGGTTCATCAGAACAGACATTTAAGCAGGACAAAGTATATCCTAAGGTTTTAAAAGCAGAAGCATTCCAACAAAGTTTAGATTCATCTAACTCAGGAAGAGGACAATTCTTTATTACCAATAAGGTAATCATCATTACTTCCAATGATCTGTAAAGTTGCCACCTTTTCCCCACTAGGGACACTCCTTCACCTTACCAGTTACAATGAGGTTTAATTTCTTAGTTGAAACCTTAATTTTCCAAAACTTTCCCTATTAGGACACCCACAGTAGTGGCACATGAACTGGCCCATGTTCTAGTGATGGGCTGCCTATGGCTGTCAAAGCTTCTTTTATTGCCCTGCCCCTTTAAGTAAATGCTGGAAATAATGGGACTTTGCTTCTTTTATTTCCCTGCCCCTTTAAGTAAATGCTGGAAATAATGGGACTTTGCACACACCCTGTTGTCTCTCCAGAGTCAGTATTCTGCTTAAACTAGCAGCCATCCTATGATATTCTTCCAGGCACCAGATCAGCTTTCAAAGGGAGTCTTGGTGGGCAACAATTCTGTTGCTAATTCCTGGATAGAGGTCAGTAGTTCCTGCTGTGTGAATGGCTGGAAATTTAAGGGCAAGTGAACAAAAAGGGGCAACACTGTAATATTTCAATAAATATATGATTCAACATGTTCCTTGCTTTTAACTGGATGCCAGTACAGCAATATAAGGAGCAGGCCCACAGAAAAACAGGATTTCTAAAAATTCCATGACCTTTAGTGCATGGGGCCCAGAATCCTTTCTTAAACACTCTTCTACATTATTATTATTTTTAAAAAATCACACTGGGCATAAATGTTAACCAACTCAGCGATCTTTCCAGGGGACACGCTTCTTCTGAATGTCCAGATTGCAAAGTTGTTCTCTTACCATATGGGAGCCTTTTCACCAAGATCTTTTATAGTCTCCATTTATTTCACATTAGAGAATGTCCAAAAATGCTCTTGTACCTGTTCTTTGCTTCACTTCTCTGCTTCACTTACTCATGTCTGAATTTTTCTGCCTTTCCCATATTTATTTTTAGAACATGTAGGACCAAACTATACATTCTCTTAACTGCATTGTCCCTGTACAGAATGCAGGGTTTATTTCCCTTCCCTGAATTAAAATCTCTTTTGGGAGACTTTAATGCCATGTCCTGCCTGCTGTGATCTTGATTCAAATCAAAGGCCCCTCATACCTGCAATCTATGTTGCAAAAAAGAAGAATCAGACAAATTCATTGGTTTCAACTGACCTCAACTTGGCAACGCAAATTATTGATCGGTGCTGCAGAAGGCAATAAAGCATGAAAGGATAACTAATCACCATCCTTGGATCCCAAGCTAGACTGGGGATACCTGTTGACAACTTGTGGGTAGATGAAGGGAGTAATCCTTGAATTCAAGGCATGAAAGCTACAACTAAAGTAACATCCTTTGGCCGATTTAGAGGATTATCAGGTAAATATTAGAAAATTGTTTGGACTGCAAATGGCAGCAAATCTGCTTTTTATAAAGTACGCTCCTATCATTACACAGGAACAGCCACTACTTTTACTGTTAGGATCATTTGGTTAAGGAACATAAAGCAAAGTTGGACTAAGCAGAGTCAGGGTTTGATAGAATTTCTGTGACTTAAACCTCTACCAGAATTAATTTAAGTGTAGTTACAAGAATGTTAAGTCATTGACCTCTTCAAACACTTACCATCAGCATCTACTTCATTGATCATGTCTTGTAGTTCTGCTTCTGTTGGGTTTTGACCCAACGACCTCATCACAGTGCCAAGTTCTTTTGTTGTGATGGTGCCATCACCATCTTTGTCAAATAGAGAGAAGGCTTCCTTGAACTCTACAGACAAGAGGGAGGGAAAGCGGACTTATCACCATTTGTCATTGTGACCAGCATCAAATGCAGCATTAACTAGAAATTATTTAGTCCTGATCCCACATATAGCAAATTGAGGCCATCTTCTACCTGTCAAATTGTTTATATATGTAAATGAGATGCCAACCTGACACAGATGCATACAGCTGTATACATAGGAGTGCTATCTGCACATCAGTATCAATTAATTTGTTCTATGTATGGCATTTATTGTTGGGGAAGGGGATCCAAAATGACAACCAATATGTAGGGGATACAATGGACCACAACATGGACCACAGAGATTATATGTGAATCCCCAGTAGCTGTAAAGCTGACTCCCCACATCCTGAATTACTTCACTGGGATATAATGAAGAGAATACCCTGTCCCCCTGCACAGCTGAGAGAACAGCAGTAAGAAGATACAAACAAGAAGGCCATTTATGATGTTACAGGTGATTGGAGAGAAAAGCAAAATTTCACTGTGGATCTAAACACGGGATGAAGAACCTTCTATTTTATAGATTCTAGCTCCCATACACTATTGGTTATACTGACTGAGGGTTGCGGGAGCTGTTGGCCAAACTATCTGGAAAGTACACACTTCCTCCCCTCTGGTCTAAGCCCTTGAATTCTTTCCTGCAACAATTAGTAACTTCCATACAGTCTTCAAAGTAGATTAAAATCTCCCAGATCAAAATCTTGCTTTTCTTCCAGCTCATACCTATCACAAAACAATATGCAAACTTCCGGTTGTTACAAACTGCCAGACATCAAAAACTACTGCTTCCTTTTTAGCAGTCAGTAGTATCTTCCAGCAGTAGAGAGTAGTGTTTGCTACATCCAACTTCCCTACTCCTATGAAGTGTGCTAAGTTAAGAGATGGGGAACCCAGGAGCCTTCAGGTCCCATAGAACGACCAAAAAAAAGAATTACAAGGAAAACCATTCGATGTGGTAAAAGTCTGATTAAACAAAAACTACAAATTAAACAAAGTTTTCCAGTTACAATACCATTCTTTGTCATTGTTTAATGAGGACCAGCATGATTGTAGGCTGATGTTACAACTATTTGCTGTCAGACATTGTAAATGTGGTCTCGGTAAGACGCTTTCCTAAAATTTTATTTTACTATTTGGGCAGTATTTTGAGAGAGGTTTCAAGGTACCCAATACAAAATTTCCATCAGGACAATTGCGTTTAAAAGTAGGTCATTGTCTCCAGGTAGAAACTGAGACGGAGAGAGATTGGGAGTGGCTTTCTCAAAGACATTTATTGAACTCATAAAGGAAGCTGCACATTTCTAGATGAACACCTCACGACCCTTAGCTCTAGTGCTTCATTAATTACTTAGTGCTAAGCTTACCAAGTCTGAGATGCTGTAAATTATATGTTAAAGACCACAACAAACAAGCAAAACCGAGAATGCTTGGGTTTTGCCTCCATGAATTCTGTAGTCTAGCCCATGACAAGAAAGAAGGCAAACAGCAGGCCCGCTGGTGGAAGGCTAGCCAGTTTACCTCTATGAGGAAAGGTTATGAAGTTGAAACGGTTGATTTTTGGGGGGAAAGCCAGCACAGGAATATGACAGAAGTATGTACAATTATTATATATGGTGTGAGAAACAGGGTTTTCCCCCCACTCCTCAGGTAATACCAGATAATGCTAGACAATACCAGGGTTATGCAGTAAGACTGATGGCAGAAGATTCAGACAAAAAAACAATAACAACAAAAATCCACAGGAAGTGTTTCTTCACACAGACAAATGAAATTTACTACCACAAGCTGGAGTGAAAGACATTAATTCTATCAAACAAAAACCCTAATAAACAAAAACCAAGACCCAAAAACATTGTGGCACCTTAAAGACTGTTATATTTTAATCTGAGCTTTTGTGGATAAAGTCCACTTCCTCAGACTTTTCCTTGACTTAATCAAACAGAAGTTCACATTACCATATAGCATTTTAGTCTTTGGTTTTTATTTGTTTTTTGCTTTTTTTGTTTGTTTGTTTGGGTCTGATATGCCTGCACAAACTAACACAATCATTTCTTCAAAAACCACCAATTCTAGACATATTTCAGAGGTGATTAGACAAATCAATGAAGGATAAGGCTACTGGTTGTTAACAGTCACAAGAACTATAGGCAACCTCCAGGATCAAAGTCACCATGAATCCAATTCCCACGATTCTGAAGCCACAGCGAGACGGAGCTTATGGCTTTCACTTCTTGCTTCTGGCCATCATGAGAAACAGAATGCTGGACTAGATAGGCCTTTGGTCTCATCCAGCACAACTCTTATGTTTTGCTTCTGGTTGCCAGGATTCCTGCAAAGAATTGTTGCTGAATGTATTCTCAAAGGCTTTCACGGCCAGGATCCGATGGTTGTTGTGGGGTTTTCAGGCTGTTTGGCCGTGTTCTGAAGGTTGTTCTTCCTAACGTTTCGCCTGTCTCTGTGGCCGGCATCTTCAGAGGACAGGAGTCAGAACCCTGTCTGTACTTTGTTGCAGTTTGTTGGATAGTTGAACTCAGCTATTATTGTGGGCTTACCCAGGCACTGGGGAACAATTAGAGGCACAAGGTTTGAGGAAGCAACCCCCTCCTGGATTTCACTCGCCAAATGATCCTCATGGAATAATTTTGTTGCTTGTGTCATATGCTATGAGAACTTTCAAATTCGTTCTGTTCTTTCATTTGATAACCAGTTAAATCACAAATACTTTCTGTCTGATGGAGAAACAGAAATCAGTCCAGTAGCTATCAGCCCTTGCTTTTTGGGATGTTCTGGGCACTTCACACATATTTATTTAACAGAAAGTCTGACTATGTCTAAGGAAGGACAATCCAAAGAAAGTGCCTAGTTCAAGTAAGCGATCTTGACTGGGTGTCTTTTAGAGTACACAGAGGGGGAAAAACAAATGTATCCTTTCATACTTCCCCTTTGTTTCAACATAGATAACTGTATAACATATACACAGAGAGGAACCAATGTAAGCCAATGTTTCAGTTCCTATGGCAGCAAATTATTTAAACGCACACACACATTTAAGAAATTAACTACAAAACAGGAAGCAATTCAAAACCATATTTTCTTTTCCATAGAACCAATTCAGTCTGCTCTAATAGGAAGGCAAAAACTTGAGGAACAGCCAGGTGATGGCAGCCACTAAGAACGTTCTGCAATATTTTTGTATTCAGAATAGGTTGCTAGGCCAACAGAAACCATCTCCCTCCAATTAGGATACTTACCAGCAATCTGTTCTTCGGTCAGCTGATCAGCCTATGTAAAGAATAGAAAAGTATTTCAGAACACTGTTTACCTGTAGCTATGTCAAGCCACCAAATGCAACTGCAACTCAGACACAAGATGGCATAACATTATGTTAATGTTTGGCACTTCCAGAAGCAACTGGCAACCAATCACCCCTTTTACTGGAGGGAGAATAAACAAGACCAAGATGGCACAATGGAGGGGAGAACACAAAGTGCCTGGCCAGAATAAGCAAGAAAGACCCACGACAACAAATGACCAAGTCGTTTCCCTTTCAAAGGTACTTTATACCACAGTCTCATTATAACCCAGAGGCTCCTAGTCCTAGCACTATGCAACCATTTCTACAACAAGCGGAGTTCAGAAACATCTACTCCTTTAGATAACAGAATCCTGTAGGAAGCATAGCCAGTGGCCATGTTGGCTATGGGATTCTGGCATCTGTATTCCAGAACAGTAACGTTTCCACAGTCTGGAAACAAATCAGCTATATAGCATAAGTGACACAGCAAGCAAAAATCAGTAAATCCTCTCAAAACTGGCCCATACACAACAGTAGTACTTACTTAGTCCAAAATTTACTATTGAAAATATGTGTACTAATTTCCCATAAGACTTCAGTTTAGGACAACTGTCACTGGAATATAACAAAATAATGCATTCTCATTTCATCCAATGCTTGGTTCTCACAGCTTAAGCTGCCATGCTATTCAGGAATCTCATTATTTAAGAGAAAAAGCCTGAAAGCAACTGCAGGTTCACTTTGCATCATACTGGCTCTCTAAAAGCGTTCTGATATTTCTTCCCCATCACAGATGTCAAATCCTACCACTGATTTCCCTTTAAACATGCTTTTGGGCAACATATACAATGAAGGGCTACACTGGGATATCAAGACCCAAATGCAGTCCTCCCAGAATCCAGCCTCTGGATTTCATTTCACCAAGGTGAGTTGACACAGTGATTTACATAACACAGCAGAGCAATGCAGAAGCCACACCTGGATAGAAAAGAGAATGCAAATGAACTGGAGCATGAAAAGTCCTCAGCATGAGCTCAAATGGACAATCCAAGCTCCAAAGGATACGGAATACTTCTTGGCCAAGGAATGAAAGTTACAGACTTTATTGTAACATATTTTATTTGTCCAGTTTGGGTGAATACCTGTTAAGACAGCTTCTGTTTTGGCAATCTGTGTAGCAGAGGTAAGCATGTGTCTCTCTGGCTTTCAGGTAAAGGTAATAGTTCGCCACCCATGCAAGTCATTAAGAGAGGGGTGGGGGATGTAAGATCAATGATGTCATCTTTCCCAGCTGAATGAAGGGGAAACTGGAGAACCAGCCCACGTGGCCTATAATCATATCTGGCCATCTGCAACAGATCCTGCCTTATCCTTTCTCACTTATGGGAAATGGAAGCATTTCCTCTTCCCCTCCCAACCTTTTCTGATTTCACACTGTTGCAGTAAGTCCCTGGTGTCCATTATGGAAAACAATAATGACTAAAGACAAAAGACCAGCCACACTTAATTCTAATCAGCATTTGGAGCTGAAGAACCCAGCCTCCCAAGTGCTACCAAGAGATCAAGATTAAATCAAGTCAAAAATTTTTTAAAAAATTGAATTAAAGTGGCATTGATCCGCAATATCTAAATGTAAAAATACCCCTTAACAGGATGCTGCACATGCAGTAATCTTGTCTTTTGACATTAACAGTAGCCCAAAAGTGGCCTGTTCTCTCATCGGAGATCAGCGTATCAGTGGCTGGCTGGTCCTAGCACCCTTCCTGCAACCAAATCTTACATCTCCTCCCACCCACACCCAACCTACACACCCCTCTCTCTTATTTCCTCCCTCCCTGCCAGTTACTTTTTAAAGAAACCTTGGGCTTATGACATGTAAGAAACTGATTTCTGTTCTTACTAGAAATACTGCAGGTTTTTACCTTCACTGCCTCTTGGGGGTTAGGGTGGAGGCTAGAGAATAAAGAGGCATGAGGTAATACAGCCAAGGAAGGTTTTGTAGTCTCGCTGCGTTTGAGGGGCTTGGGGGATGCAGGTGTAAGGGGGAGGAGAAGCAGCTCAATAGCTGCAGAGGAGTCTCCCCTCCCCTCTAACCCTGCGCAGTGCAGCTGGTGTAAGAACTGGCATGGCGTCCATCATGCTTTTGATACCCTCCCAAATGCTCCCCTGTCATCTCCTTCTAGCCAACCTGGTGTTTTGCTGTTTTCACCATAGTTCCTCCTGCCATCGAAACCAAGAGGCATGATCACCCAAGTAGAACGGCATCAACATCATCACCACCACCATATGGAGATTTGACTTCTCCCGCTTGTCCCTTCCACAGAGTTATGCCATACGTACAGTGAAGATCCACACCCTTTCCTGGTCTAGTGCCCTTCAGATTTGTAGGGCTACAACTCTGATCACCCCAAGCCAGAACACCATCCCCACTTCCTGATTCTATAACGCAGAGGAAATCCGTATTTCCTGTAGACTGAGACACAAGCAAAGCATACCCTTTGATCACGGTGACTGCACAGCAATGTTACTGTTTTGTTTTGTTCTTAAGATTCACTGATCTGGAGGAAGCAAATCTTATGTCTTAGAAGGTCAGTTGTAACCTTCCCTCTACCCAACAGCCTTGATTTCCCCCCCTCCCCATCCGCGCTACAGGACAGGCTCCAGAAGGAACATCCAACTCCTCTTCTGCCCCGGCAGGGTTTGATACCGTCCCCACGGCCCAGATCTACCGTTTCACGACCCTCACCCAACTCTAAAGTGGGTTTCCTAGAGTGCTTGGAACCCTCTAGGAAAAGAATCCTGAAACAACAACCCCCCCCCCCCACACACACACACCTAAAGAGCTGGAGATCGGAAAGCGGTGGCGGCCAAGCAGGGCACAGCCACCCTCAAGCCAAAGGAGAGCAACGGCAGCCCCCATGCAAACGCTCTCCCCTCGGCCACGCCGCCTTCCTTAAGTCTCCCGCGGAGTCGGGCGGGAGAAGGCGGCGCGCCTCCTACGCCTTCGAGCTCCTTCTCCATCACCTGCGGGGGAGCCAACATGGGGGGGGGGAGAGAGAGAGGAGGTAGGCGAGGAGCTCCGGTGTCCGATGACGCCGTCCCTCTCCTTCCCCCCCCCCCGCAACACTTCTCCAAGGCCGGGATCAGGCTGTTTCCCATGTTTCTCCTCCATCCCCATTTTGCACCCAGGCAGGATCTAGGGACTCCGCAGCATCCCTCTCCAGTTTCAGGCGCGAGGAAGCCGGCCAGGCGTGCCTGTGCGCGAACGGACCAAGGGGCGCGGGCTGCTCGGCGGAAAGAGGAGGAGAAGGAAGGAAGAGGAAAGGCGGCAAGGCAAGGCGCCGCGGGGCAGGGCGAGGGGCGCCCGCGATGGACAGGCTGGCGCTCTTGGGGAGCCAAAATCTCTCCCTTTGGGGGGGGCAGGAACCCGACCTGCAGCCCCGACGCCCACCCAGCTGCATGCAGCCCCTTCAGCCCCGCCGCCTGGGGCTTATCTAGCAAGGGGCCAACCGAGGCTGCCCAGACCAGCCGACACACTCGGGGAGCCGGGGATCCCGTCGCTCCTCGGGACCCCAGTGCCAAGATCCACCTAGACAGACGCAGAAGACACGCAAGCTCTCCGGCAGAGCACGAGACGCCGGTCCCGGTCGCTGCGCCCGCCGCCGCCCAGTGAGCAAAGGACGGGCACGAGAAAAAAGGAAGCCGGCCTCCGCTTCGGTTTCCGCCAAACGCCAGAACGGGTTTCCAGAAAGAGGGGTGGCGGCAGCGGCGGCGCCTTGGAGGCAAACCAGGGCGCACCGGCGAATCCAGACGCGTCTCGTCCGTATTTTAGAACAGAACAAAACACACACGAATTAAACAACCCCCCCCTTGCCTGGCAAAAAGAGAAGTGGGGAGGAATAAAAGGAGGGGGGGAAAAACCTGGTCGCGCCAAACCAGCTCTAAAGGAAGCCGACACCCCCTCGCTGCGCTCCGTCTGGCTGTAAATCCAAGCTACCTACCATGGTGGCGGTGCGGGCGGCGGGGACGGTGGTCTGCGCACTGGGCGGCGGTGCAGGGAAGGCAAGCGGCTGCTCACAGCTCTCGCGTCCTGCTCTTCGCTCGGCTGCCAACAAATGCTGTAGGTGTGAGACTGCGCGGCCCCGTTTTTATACGGCGCGCGTATCCCTCCGCCGGAGCAGAGCCTCTCCCTCCCTCCCTCTCGCTCCCTCCCTCCCTCCTCCACTCCGGCCCGTGGCATGTGGCAGCAGAGTGATTGCAGCAGGCAGCCCTGCCCCCCTCTGCCTGCCTGCCTCCCTCCCCACGCCACACACACTCCCCTCTGCCAGCCCAGCTGGCAGGCGGCAAGCGGAGAGGGGCTCGCTCGCTTCCGCTCCCTCCGCGAAAACAGAGGGGGGGGGGTTGGACGGAGTGCCGCGGCGCAGGAGGGAGGGAGCGACGGCCAGGGCTTGGTCGCCGCCGATGTTTCTCGGGGCTGAGGCGGCTTGCGTGCTCCGGCTGCCGGCCTCAGAGGCAGAATTGCTCCTTAGGAAGGGAGAAGGGCATCCTCGGTGCCCGTCCTGTGGTGCCTGGGGTCAGAGCAGCCTCACAGGAGAAGCAGGCGCTAGGAGCCGCTGGCGACGGGTTCTTGGCTTGCAGGGCCGGCCCTGTCGTAAGGCAGAGGAGGAGTGACATCTGGGGCAGTGTCCTTGATGAGAAGTGTCAGGAAATGGTTATTTAATTTGATAACTACAGTACTGGAAGCAGGTTGGAATCTGCCTAGTTCCACTAGGCCCGCGTTGGCCAATAATCTTACAGAGGTATCTGGAATTTCCACGGGTCTCACCTAAAAAGTATATTTAAACCCTACTGTACCTCGTCAAGAAAGTGGAGAATGCTCAACATTGCTGTGATGAGTAGGATACACTCCTTTCAATACTTTTGATGATGCTGCATGGAAGGAATTAATCCTCAGAACCCTTTCCGTGGTCTGGGCTTAACCAGAAATGCTATTCTGGTACAGTATTTTGGGTGCCCTCAGGATGGTTTTGAAGTAGCCCACTTCTGGTCAAAAACAGTCCAATTACTTTAATTTGTTTTTAATTTTAGCTATATTTCACAAATGTCCATAAGTTTATACAGTACTGTGAAACACTCTTATATGGAGAAAGGAGAGACTAGAATTCCCTGTCATTCCTGCATGTTTGGAAAATCTAAGGGCTGAGAAATGTCTGGAATATTGGCTTATGAAAGATTTCATTTAAAATTTCAGTTTTGTGAGACAAAAACAGATCACAGTACCTGTTGTACTTTGAAAAGCAGCTAACATGATCTCACCTGCAGAAATCACTTTTTGGCCCTGATAAAAATCATTAGTGAAAATGAAACCTAGGCAGCCAATATCTACTGCGTTTGTAAATGAATCAATCCATATTATCTGCTATTCAGATCTCATCTTACAAATGAGCAGGAAAGATCTGTATACCTAATCCTGGCTGTCTAATAAAAAGTCTCTCTATGTTAATCTAACCAGACTTTCTGCCCCAGACTTTCTGCCGCTCGCCAATTTACTCCCAAAAGAGGGTAGCATATTGTCCGTAATGAAAATGGAAATAGATCCCATGTTCAATATCTCTGTACATTTTCTAACACATTTATATCTGATAGCCAACATGCTTGGATTTTAAGTTGTACGGATGAGAGGAGAATGTATGAGACTGCTCCCTGATTTCTTCAAATTTTACTGCATGCTTTATTTTCTGACGGAGGCGAATTAGAGCGAGAACCTCACAAATCTCTGGAGACTTTCCTCAAAATAAGATGTGTTCAGATAACTCATTTTGTCATATGTCCATGGTAATTTCTCTCTAAACCTTTTCTCTTTGCCAAAAGCCCTGAGTGGTTCAAAGGAATTTAAGTTCTGTGACCAGTATAAATATTACTTGCCAAGGACACAAACTTGACCCATGTTTCAAATGTTTATTTATTTATTTTAAATACTTCTATCCCACCTTTCTCCCCAAAAGGGCCCAAGGCAGCTTACATCAATGGTATTTAAAAGCTAAAACCTGTAAGTGTACATATATTAAAAAAGAATTAAACAAGTATTATATTAAAAAGGGTAATTAAAATCAGCACTAAAAACACTATCAAAAGCATCAGATCCAAACAATCCATTTTAAACTTCTCTCAGACCACCAGTAATTAAGGAAAAGCCTGCCTGAAGAGAAAGGTCTTCGCCAGGTTGAGGAATGACAGCAAAGATGGGGCCAGCCTAGCTTCCGGTTCCAGAGTCTGGGAGCAGCAACAGAGAAGGCCCTCTCCCATGTCTCCACCAAGTGCCCCCTGTGAGGGTGGTAGGACTGAGAGAGAGGCATCCCCTGAGGATCTTAATGCCCAGGCAGGCTCATAGAGGGAGATGCAGTCTTCTGAATATTTGGATCATTAGGTACAGTGTATAGAAAGCTTCGGTATGTATAAGTATCCTGAAGTACTTTTTGAAGGATCTTTTTGTTTCGAAACCCACAGCAAGGTACCAAATTAAGAAAAGTTTTAACCCACATCTTTTTTATTAGGTTAGTTACATATTCAATTCTATAATTTCATATTTATTGCATATAATTATATTCTATAATTCCACACTAATATATGTTGTTTGTTTGTATTGCTACAATATTTGAACTCATGTTGAACTCACAGGTCTTTCCTGCTTTTTTGCAACATGACAGTGTTCCATCAATAGTGTGCTCTGATCTAGTCACTCTGATTGTAAAAATTCAGTGAATGATTCAAAGGAAAAACTGGCTTGGCTAGGTCTTGTCTGGATATGCCTTTAAATGTTAACTGGCTGATTATCAATTGCTACCTATGTGAATGGACAAAAAAAAAGATTACTTAACTTAGTATTCCTTGCATAATTATGTTATGAACTACCCAGACAGTGTTCTAGCATTATGGAGCAATATATAAAATGAAATTACAACACAATAATTCTATTATATTTTCTTAATTTTATGTATATTATTATTTATATTAGGTTTTTTGTGAAAACTTGGTATCTATTTTATAATGCAAGTCAAAAACTGTTTTGAATTTTTTAATAATAAAAATTATTATTATTATTGCAGCAGCAATAATAATATTGATGATGATGATGATGATGATGATGATGATGTGACAGAGGTAGCACCGAAGTTTTGAAGACAGATGTAAACTAAGAAAGGTTAGGGTAACAAGTCATGGAACTAAACACAACAATTAAAGATTTTTTGGCATCTTTTGCTGTGTATTAATACTTTGTAGTGCCACCTACATTCTGCCTCTTATTATATTTGTAAACACATGCCTATGTTAGAAAGTGCCAGAAGTCTTTATTGACTACATTCAAAGCAATTCAAAATTCAGGGTAAGCTCTAGAAATCATTGAAACTTCACTGGGTGGGGAAGCAAAATGAAAGCAATAATCCTAATTGATACTGGTGGGAATGTTGGTCAAGCAGTGCTAGAGAAAACTTCCTTTTGTTAGGGAAGTTATAGTTCAGTGATACAGTTGGGGGGGGGGAGGGAGATGATGGTTGATAGTTCTTCAGTAACAATTAATGGCTCAGGAATGCAAAGATAAGCCCTGTAAGGGTGAACTATTCCGATGTTTTGGTCAGAAACTCCAATACTCTCTTGCTATTGGTTATGCTAAGTAAGACTGATGGATGTGTGAAAATCCAAAAGTTTGGAGGCCTAAAGGTTCTCAGTCCTGCTGTTATACCAGAGCTCTTTGGGAGAAGTTTTATCCTCCCCAAACAAATGCCCCAGGTAAGGTCTAGCTTTTAGAGAAGTAATTACATATTAGGTTGTTTTTGTGGTTGTTTGTTTTTGCTGTTTCTGAACACAAAGGCACCACTTTAAACAAAAAGCAAGGGAGCAGGTGCCTCTTGGAACTTGATAGGAAAAGACAATGGCCCTGTCCTTGGCTAGAAGCATCATGCTGCTTTCCTCTGCCTGTGCTCTCCTTGCAAATAAATCTACATTACATAACACTGTAAGTGTTTTATCCTGACTTTGAGCAGGAGTCCAGGGCATGCCAAGTTGTTTCAGAATGGTGCAGTCCAGGAGGCAGAGCCAAAGACACAGTGGCTTGACCTCAACAATTTAGACACCTCCAGATGAACAGCTTCCTCCACCAACAAGATCTGAATGTGGTCTTGACTCCTTCTCAGCCTAAGTTCTCACTTTCTTCCTGGCAGTGGTGAGTTTAGTGGTCTTTTGGCTTGCAGACTTGCATTGCAGCGCCACTCCAATAAGGAGTTCCCTCCTTAATAACTGCCGGCACTACTGGGGAGTGAATGGGCCGAGCAAGCAGGAAATCAGTTAGTTCCTCAATAGGGCAGGTTCAAGGACTGTATTTTGGGGTATTTCCATTTGAGGGTTTTTTTTTTCTGAAAGGCTCCAACTTGTGGTGTGAGTCTACTTTTTCTGTGGGGTCTATCTGGTTTGCCCCTCCTTGTGTACACTGTAAAAACAAGGCTCCGTTGATCTCCATGCTGAAAAGAAAGGCAAACCCAAATACTGTAGTGCTTGCTGCCCATAGATTTTTTTTCACCCTTCAGAAAAGTGAGGGTGAGTAACCCTCTGTAATTCCCACAAGACATCTCAGATCATTCACAACTCCAGCATGTCCTTTCTTCCTTTCTTCTGCGGCTTCTGAATTGGATTCTGCCCAGCTTCAAAGCATATTCTTGTACCAAATCTGGACAATTATCTCATGGTCAATCCACTGGGATAGGTTACATTTCTTTCCATCACACCCAAACACTTATTTTTTGGAGATGGGTGTACCACTGTCATAATACTCCAGCCAGCATGCTGGCTGGGGCACTTGAGAATTGTAACCCAAAGGAATAACGTTGTCTACCTATGCTTATTTGGGAGATTATCTAAAACTGTGAGAGAGGAACTTCTCAGATATTTTGCCTTCTCCAGTGCTGGAACCTCTGGACTATGCTCACAACTGAGGGCTTCTATCTGACCCAAAGGACATTACTTAATGGTACATCTAGAGTGGAAACACCTATCAGGGGTTATTCTCTACCCATATATCCAAGGTGTAGCACTTCCGTCCCGCCTCCACAAGAATCTATCCATTTCAAGTTTTAATTGTTAATTCTTTTTAACTTCTTAATTGTATATTAGCAACTCAATAGTATTTGCTTTATTTACTACTGCTGTAAACTAACCAGAATAGTGTGTCATACTAATGGGGTGGTATATGAATTTAAGAAAGAAATAAAGAAATGTGCTGTTTTTGCTTTCTCTCTTTCTTGCCAGTTTTTTTTCTCAGCAGCTTCCTAGTTCATATGGATTTTCATATACAGATACACACAAACACACACACACCAGTTTTATGCTCATTTTAGTTGACTAGTTGCAAATTAGCCACATCCTGTGAACATTTGTATGCAACCGGACATATTTTAGAGTCCACAGTAACCAACAGCCCCACCCAGCTCATGGGTCCTTGTAGACATTGGATCCATTTTTGTCTACTCACCTGCTCCTGTTGTTCTTTAAAAAAAAAACAATATCACACCTTTGACTGCACTAAATTAAATTACAAAATATATTCCAACTCACATTGTATTCAGAAATGACCAGAGAACCTCTCATTGGTCTCCAATAGATACAGTGACAGGTTCCTGGAGTAGATAGTCTTGGTTAATAGCCACATGTTCAGCATAAGCCCACTGCACTCTGCATGTACAAATACCAAACATTAATACAGACTCAACAGCTTTACTGATTTATTGGAAGAATACTGGCCACACATGATAGTAGTGCATCCAGTAATCAGTGAGTGTAAAGAGGAGTCACTCAAATCCCAAAGTTCTGCATTTGATGGATTTTGAATGAACTATTGTTTCCCTGGTCACTTTTTTCTAAACTAGAAACTACAGATAATATAATAGTCTTTCTTCGAAATTTCAATCACCCACACTATTAGGGTTCCTTCTATAAAGGAGCACAGCACCAGATACATCATAAATGATGCAAGACACCATAATTTGCACAATATATATCTGCATGAAGACAAGTTGTACAAGTTTGATTGATTTCAGGTCACAGAATTTAACTTTCATTTTGTGCAGAGTTCTATCTGCCTACCTTGATGCAGAGTTTTGATTTAAAGCACAGATGACAGACTTGTTCTATGGCATATTAGAGCAGAAGTATTGGAACCAGAAAGCCTTTCCTGGAATTTCAGCTGCCAACAGACCTTCAGCATGGAATTAAGACAGGTTTTCCCCCACTCCCAGTTCACCACAAACAATGCTTCAGAGATGCCAAGGATTTCTTTTCAGGCACAACATGTGCCAGAGCTTGAATCCAAGCAGAAAGAAAGCTTTAACATCAAGTATTTTCAGGAAAATGTAAATGTTCGACCAAATAAAACCCCCACCCACCCACAGGATCCATATCTGCAGATTCACTTATCCACTGTCTGAAAATATTAAATAAAAAATTCCCCCAAAAATATTTATGCATATGTATTTCCATGGTGTACTTGCCTAAACTGGTGACTAGAAGGCGCCAGAGACCATGATATGTTCGCTATTTCCACCCCCCCCTTTTTTTTTCTTTTTCTTTTTGGCATTTCCCAAAGTGGGAGCTTGGAAGCAATTCCCTGGAGATACTGCAGTCCTACTGTACTGCGGATGACTAATGACCCAAATGTTTGGCATAACATATTCCAAATATCTGTAGAACGGGGGGTGGGGGTGGGAGCGGTTTGTACAAGTCAGTATAAGATACAAAGACTAGGAAGGACCTTCAAAGATTAAACAACCGAGTCTTATTGCAGAACTGCTCAAGATGCTTTTCTAATAAATTGGTGCATGTCTCTCTGCAGTGATATCACCATGAAGGACAGTGAATTAAGCCAGGCCAATCTATCAAAAAGATGCGATACAGTTAGAAGTTTTGGATTCCAGGAGATCCTGATGATTTCACAGTTAAATGTCTGATAGCTTGTTGTATCTGAGTCTGCCTGATAATATGACATATACCTAGATTTAGAGGTGGAGAACATGTGGCCCTGTAGAAGTTTTTGAACTAAATTTACTATCATCCCTCACCATCAGCTGCTTTTGGCTAAGGTTGATGGGAGATGCAGTTCAACAATATGTGGCCACACATTTGCCTTGTAGGGTTGCATGTAACTGGCAAAATAGTCAGAAGTGGTGTTATCACAAGGGTATTGCATTGTATAACAATAAATAAATAAATAAATAAATAAATAAATAAATAAATAAATAAATAAATAAATATGTTTTCATCGTAGTTTAGTCGTGTCCGACTCTTCGTGATCCCATGGACCAAAAGAACTCGTTACTACTGTTTTATTTCAAAATGCTACTTAAGCAAAGCAAAGTGTGTTGCTTATATATATATACTGTATTACTTAAGAACTCTATGAATGGTTTACAATTTTAACTATGCAAGCTACACATTTCCCTGCCCCCTGTGAACTCGGTATTTAATTTACCAACCTCAGAAGGATGGAAGGCTGAGTCAACCTTGAGTCAGCAACCTGAGCCAGTTGGAATTGAACCCAGGTCATGAGCAGAGTCTTGACTGCAGGACTGCAGTTTAACCACTGTGCCATGAGGCTCATAGCCAGGCCCCTCCCACAGGGTCTTTTGATCAGCAATTCATAGCTCTGGTTAATGTATAATCTAATGTATCAACCAGATCTTCTTAGAATCACCCTTCTACCTTTGGCAACATAGGAATAGAAATCTTTCTGTCTCGAGAGACTATGGTACTGTGCTCTGCATGGAGGACTTGGAACAGCATCTAGTGTGGCTGAGAAGGCCAATTCAAGAGTGACAATCCCTTCCACACTGAGGACAAATACAATATGTACCCCATCTTGCTCCCTGATTTTGCTGCTTTCATGACTGCCTCTTTGCCTCGGCCTGCTGAACAAGGGTCTCTTCAAATTGGGAGTGACCGTGATGCATTGCCTGCCTCCAGGCTGAACACTCAGATGTCAGGGTTTCCCATCTGGAGTTCTATTTCCAGGGCCTTCAGATCCCGCTTACAGATATCCTTGCATCACAACTGTGGTCTCCCTCTGGGGCGATTTCCCTGCACTAATTCTCCATACAGGAGATCCTTTGGAATCCGACTATCAGCCATTCTTACAACATGCCCAAGCCAACGTAGACGTCGCAACATGTAACATGCATTTCTAAAAATGCTATTTCATGGTCCAATTACCCCCTTTGTGTTTTTGTGTGCAGAGATATAGCATCCTCTAATCTTGTTAATGTATAACATAAAGTAGATACTGTAGCTAGGTTGTTGTCTGCAAAAACAAAGTTGTTCTCTTTTGGAACAGAACACCTAAACATGCAATCAAAGTTAGCATGGACTCAATGAATCATGTGGCCCAATTGTTTTAAAATTATGTTCCAGGAAGATCTGGTGTTCCTTGGAAGCTTTCTGTGTTTTTTTAGTGAGCAGATTGAAGGACATGCTATCTTACAACTCAGTTTGCTCACTATTACAAATCCATCATACACTGGGCAGCTTCAGGGTTTTTTTTTTCTTGGTTATGTTCTAGTCTCACCCTGAGGCCAGGTTGTTAGGAATAGCAGAATACCAGTGTTCAACAAGTCCAATCCACTGCCAAAACAAGAAATCAAGAATCCATGACAGATGAATATCCAAACCCTTTTTAAGCCTCTCCAGTGAAGGAGAGTCCATCCCTTTCTGAAGCAGTCGTTTCCACTGACAAAGAGTTCTTACAGAAAGTTCTTTCCAATGTTTAGTCAAAGTCTCCTTTCTTGTAATTTTTGTTTATTACTTTGGGTCCTACACTCTTGAAGCTTCAGAAACAAGGTTGCTCTATCTTCCATGTGACAGTCCTTTAGTTTTTGTGGGTGGTTATCATACCATCTCTAAGCCTTCTTTTCTGCAAGTTAAACATATCAAAACTCCTTTAGCCAGGGTTGGTTTCCAGAACTTTTATCACCTTGGTTGCCATCTCTGGACATGCTCTAACTTGTTGATATCCTTCTCAAAAGGTTATATCCAGAAATGATATTGCTTAACTTTGCCTATTACTTAGCCTCCTGCTGCTCTCATGTATGGATAAAGTCATTATCATTTATTCACAGGTTTTACAAGAGAGAGAGAGAGAGAGAGAGAGAGAGAGAGAGAGAGAGAGAGAGAGAGAGAGAGAGAGAGAGAGAGAGAGAGACTGACTGACTGACTGACTGACTGACTGACTGAGGGACTCTCCTTTGTGATGCTCCGGCCCTGTCTACCTCCGGCTTTAGACTCACCTACTATCTACATGTGTCTTCTGACAGGTAACTCTTCCCCCTCCAAGCCCCCATTTAGCACTAAATGGGGGGAAAATCCACTCTGTACTATGTCATAGAACCAGCAAAAATTTATTTTTCGGGCATGCCATTTGCTTTTCCAAGGAAACTTCCACTGGCGTCGATGGAGACGTGCCTTGAGGTACAAATAGCAGTTTTGGTAACTGTGGCAGGAAGAAACCTAGTGTCCCTCCAGCTGTTATTTATAGAACACAAAACATAATATTATTTCAGTTCAAATGGCTAGTGTTGCACCTGATTGGGACCAAAGAGTCTTCTGTTTTGTTTACTTGTTATGTGCCATTAAGTAGATTCTGACTTATGGCCAACCCAGTATGATTTTTTAAAGGTGTATGGATATGTTCAAAGGGTGGTTTCCCATTTCCTTCCTCCAGCAAGTTTCCAAACCCAAGTGGGACATTTAAATCCCACTCTCCACCTACTACACCACAGTAACTCTCATTTTATCTACAATATCCCTGAAATTAGATCAACAGCCTCTTCGTATGACCGAGGAGGCAGGTTTCTCTCTGCTTTGCATACTTCTGCAAAGCAAGGATGTAGAAAAAAATATCAATCAAATGTTTCAGGAGGAAAGAAAAATAAACAATCACGGCTCTTCTCTGCCTCTGAGGTCTTAAAAAGAGAAAGAGCATGCTAGCAGTGATGAAACTATTCCATACTTTAGCTTCCTCGTGTTGTCGTCATTGTTTAGTTGTTCAGTCGTGTCCGACTCTTCGTGACCCCATGGACCAGAGCACGCCAGGCCCTCCTGTCTTCCACTGCCTCCTGGAGTTGTGTCAAATTCATATTGGTTGCTTCAATGACACTGTCCAACCATCTCATCCTCTGTCGTCCCCTTCTCCTCTTGCCTTCACACTTTCCCAACATCAGGATATTTTCCAAGGAGTCTTCTCTTCTCATCAGATGGCCAAAGTATTGGAGGCTGAGCTTCAGGATCTGTCCTTCCAGTGAGCACTCAGGGTTGATTTCCTTCAAAATGGATAGGTTTGTTCTCCTTGCAGTCGAGGGGACACTCAAGAGCCTCCTCCAGCACCACAATTCAAAAGCATCAATTATTCAGCGGTCAGCCTTCTTCTTGGTCTAGCTCTTACTTCCATACGTCACTATTGGAAAAATCATAGCTTTGACTATGCGGACTTTTGTTGGCAAGGTGATGTCTCTGCTTTTTAAGATGCTGTCGAGGTTTGTCATCGCTTTCCTCCCAAGAAGCAGGCGTCTTTTAATTTCGGGGCTGCTGTTTTCATCTGCAGTGATCATGGAGCCCAAGAAAGTAAAATCTGTCACTGCCTCCATATCTTCCCCTTCTATTTGCCAGGAGGTGATGCGTGTGTTGTAGTCACTAAGAAAGAGACTGAGACTAGCAGACGGTGTTTCCTCTTGCAAAAGTGGCTAGAAACATGGAGGTAGTGTGAACACGGAGACTCAGGTGCAGGTAAAAGTTGAAGCAAGGGCTTGCAACATTCTTTTGAATGTAATGTTTTGACTCAGCATCAGAACATCTAAGGTCAATTCTGCAATAAGATGTACGGAGTGTATGGAATATTCTGTACAAAAGCAATCCCTCCCTCCCTCTCTTTCTCTTTTTAGAAAAACCTATTAACACAAAGAAACTGTGACATTACATTCACGTCTCAGTTTTTACGATTAACAAAAGCTACGACAAATAAACTGGTTCAGGCTGCAAGAATATAAAGGTCCTTTTGTGTCACATATTGTTGGGAGGTTATTTATGGCTTTTCTGCTCTGGTAGGCCAGATGCCAAATACCCTTTATTGCATTGTTTAATTAAAAAAAAAGCCCAACCACAAATAAGGAAATACTATATATAGTTTTTACTGCTGCAGTCCTGACATCAACAAAATAATCCTGTTGACTACTGCAGTGCAAACTAATTTCAATTTCATTTTAAATTTCATATGCTCAAACATGTGAGATACAGCATTTCTGAGGCAACAGTAACAGTGGAGTTAGTCACACTTATTTACCATAGCTATTTTAATATAACACTAGCCTGTTATTTCCTTGATCCCCTCAATCCCTTTACAAATTGACATTATATTGGTCACTCTCCTATTCTTTGGTACAAAGACTGATGTTAGGGACATATTACATATTTTAGTTAGAAGATGAGCAATCTTACCTTTGAATTATTTCAGAATTGTGATGGATATAATCTGAAACAAGTGATATTTAACCCCCAGTTGGTCAACAAGGGGTCAAGATCCTCTTTCAACCACTATTTGCTTCAGTTACTGATTTCTTTTCTAACAGTATTAATTCAGGAATAGCTTTGGAAGAGGTAGCTATATTAGCCTCTGTTAGCATATCAGGTCAAAATAAAATTAAAATTAAAGAAGACAAAAGGCTTCAAAGTGAATCAGAGATGCTTTACTCGTTACCATGTTGTTTTTCCTGTCATATAGCCTGGGTAATTTAGCCACCTACCATTATTGTTGTTTAGAGAACAAAGCCTCCTAGAAATGAACTGAATATCAAACAGGTGTCTTAAAAGTCATTGCCATGTCTCTTTATTTTTGGCTATTTATAATAACTATCACGTTGTTTCTGCTGTTCCCTATAGCCAGGGGTTGCTTTGCCCACTAACCACTGTCACTTCAATTAAAAAGATCTGAAAATCAAACAGAAGCCATGACCAGGTGTGAAATACCACACCGATTCACACAATTTTCAGCTGCTAACCAACCTCTGTCTCTATTTTGTGGCCATGTATACAAATTTGCCATGTAATCTTAATCTGATGTCTGAGGAAGTGGTCTTGATCAATGAAAGCTCACATTACAATGTAACAGACAGTCTTCAAGATGCCACAACCTTTTAATATTCTTTAATTTTAAATTTGTTTTTGGCTTGATAATTCAGGAAGAGGTATCTGTTCTGTATCTTCTGCTGCAAAGACTAGTTTAAAGGATTCACTCAGGTTTTCTGTAATTGCCTATTCCCACTTCAGTATTCTTTTAACTCCACTGTCATTTAACTTCTTGAATCTTCCCCTCAACTTTATTTTAGTCAACGTCATCATTTAGAGAAATGTTCCCTTTTGAAGTCAAATGTGACCATACTGGAATTCCTAGACAACTTTCTGCTGGACTATAAACCCAAACAGTTGGGATTGTCAACATTTTGCTCTTGTGCCTCCCATAGGAAAGCAATAAAGAATATAGAAGCCATGGTCCAGGAGATGAAGAAATACAGAAGCTTTTATTTTAAATTTCTCCATGCTATTAAAAGCTCAAGAGAGTGGTTAATAAATATACAACAATGCTGCAGATTATAAATCAGTGTAGCTTAATGCACATCGGTCGTAATACTATATCTTGGATATCCTGAAAATCTATGATTCCCTTGATGGGACAATCCATCTACGCTACCTATCACAACTATTCCTTGGATAATTCCTATAGCCAGTTCATCATTTGGTAGCTGTGCTTTTGGCGACAAGATTGTCTATTCCTAACAAGGGTGGTCTAGACACTAATATAGGCTGGTCTAGCAAATGCACAGTCCACTTCTATGCCCAAACTGAAAGCCTTACCAGCGGAGTACAGTCTTGGGGTGGCAGAATAATAGTATAAAAAGTATAGCACCTTGTGGGGTAGTGATGAAATTGCAGCACGCAATTAAGATTCCGCTCATGATCCTGGCAGGCTCAGGTAGCTGGCTTGAGGTTGACTTCCATCCTTCCAAGGTTGGTAAATTGAGTATCCAGCTTGCGGGGAGGGGGGAGAGAATGTGTAGCCTGCATAATTATACTGTAAACCGCACAAAGAGTGCTTTAAGTGGTTGTTGTGGGGTTTTCGGGCTCTTTGGCCATGTTCTGAAGGTTGTTCTTCCTAGTGTTTCACCAGTCTCTGTGGAGTTTTTACACAAAAACTCCAACCACCACCCACAGCAAAAAATAAATAAATACAAAAATAAAAAAGGCATAATCAAAACACTGGTAGACCGTCCAAATCAGAACTGTGAAGCTCAATTTCTCAGCACCGAACTCAACCATCTGAATTGGGCCCTACAGGCAAATGGCTACTCCAAAAATGAAATCACAAGAGCCATCAAACCAAGAAAACAACACTAAACTGAAGAAGAAAAACAGCCACCCACAAATAAAATATTTGTGATATACATCAAAGGGGTCACGGATCGCATGGGGAAACTTTTGAAAAAACACAACGTACAAACAGTATTCAAGCCCACCACAAAAATACAACAAATGTTACGTCAGCAAAGGACAGAAGGGACCCCCTCACGACTACAGGAGTATACCGGATACCTTGCAGTTGTGGACAGGTATATATAGGAACCACAAAATGAAGCATCCACACCAGAATTAAAGAACATGAGAGACACTGCAGACTAAAACAACCGGAAAAATTGGTAGTAGCTGAACAAGCTGGACATGGAATTCTATTTCAAAATACTGAAATACTGGACAACACCAGCAATCATTATGTGCACAGGGAAGCCATTGAAATCCACAAACACCAGCAGAGCTTCAACAAAAAAGAAGAAAGTTTAAAACTCAATAAAGCTTGGCTCCCAGCACTGAAAAATACAGCCTGTAAAAGGTCAATGAACTCTACCCAGCCACAAGGACTGGTGATCACTATACACAAAAGACCAGCTAACAACACCCATCAATCACAGTGACAGATAATCTCTCCTCCTTATCACAACAATACACCCACAACAAAAACACACTGATCACCATCATCACCCATCTCCTGAAAAGGACAAGGCTGTTGCAACAGCTATAAATACTCAACTCCCAAACAAACTGCACCAGAGCACAGAGTGCTACTCCTGTCCTCTGAAGATGCCGGCCACAGAGACTGGCAAAACACTAAGAAGAACAATTTTCACAACATGGCCAAGAAGCCTGAAAAACCCACAACAACCATTAGATCCCAGCTGTAAAAGCCCTCGCAAATACAGTGCTTTAAGTGTTATGGGGTAAAATATAAGAAGCACAATTTCCTTTTGCTTTGCTTTGTTACCAATCTAGTAGAACCAGTCATAGCACCTGCTTTTTTGGTACAGCCCTCAAGAGTTCAGGGTCATGGCAAAATAGCAGAGTATAGCTTTGTGGAGGCATAGTAATGGGATAAAGGTATAAAAAGGATAAAAGCAATTAAGAGCATGCAAGAATATGAGTACTAAAAAGTAACAGGTATTTTACATCAGTACCTGCAAATCATATTTCTTCCCTTGGGCTTCTGAAAGCTTCCCCAGGTAATAATGTCTTCTTTGGAAATGTAATTTTTTTTAAAAAAGGGAATGTTTTTAAGCTCTGGAAAAAAAAGTAATCTTTCATTAAACTTTAATCAAAAAAAGATGGTGAAGAAGTAACTTTACTCCCAAAGAGCCAGTGTGCCAACGAAGGACAAGGATGTCATCAGCACTCAGACTGGCACTGTCAGCTTGGGTAGCAGATGTGCTACAGCTTTTGTAGTTGGGAGAAACATTTATGAAGAGCAGCAGACATTGCCTTCCATATCCATAAAGCAAAAAACAAAGTGTGCTGCTTATATATTGCTTAAATCTCTCCCTGGGCAATTTACAATTCAATTATGCAGACTACACATCCCACGCTGCTCCACTCCCCATGAGCTGGGTACTCAATTTACCAACCTTGGAAAGATGGAAGGCTGAGTCAAACTCAAGCCAGCTACATGATCCTGGGATTGAACTCAGGTCATGAGCAGAGTCTTGATTGCAGTACTGCACTTGAACCACTGTGCCATGAGGCTCTTATTGTACCATGCCACTCCATCATATTCATGGAAGGATTCATCCCTAACCTTCATTCCCAGGAAATCTCTCCTGTCCAAAGCAGCATTGCGGTTGCTGGGAAATCCTCTTCAAGTACCTACACATCTGACATGTGGGAGAAGGAAACTGAGGGTGACTCAGGTGGGCACTATTTCACAAGCATATGACATTGAAATCAACCCTGCCCCTCCAGCAACACTTGCCCTGCCAGTTTCTGGAAATAGTAGTGATGACAAGTTAGCATTCCCTCTTGGGAACATGCAGTTAAAAACTGGAGCTCCCAAGAACTCAATAATCTGGAATCATTCCTAACAGTGTACAACAGGCTGAGTACATGCACTGCGAGAAGGTGTTCAAACGTGGGCAGGACGTGGGCCACATCTCCAATCGTAGCATGCTCAGCCACCTGACGATTCAGCACCGGGCACTGCTGCTGGCAAACAAAATGGGTACTGTGGGGGGCAAGTGCCTTTCCTATTGTGAAAGGTAAGAGTCATCAAGAGGGCAGAGGTTGAACCACCAGTTTAAGGAGGTAGATAGTCAAATAGCAAGAGGTGGAAGACAAGTCTGAGACACACCTCTCAAGATCATGTTCCAGGCAATCCTAGAGGTGCTTGGAGAGGTGCAGGAAAAGGCCTTCTTTAGTGTAAAAATGCAGAATTATTTGTCACCTAGGAGAAGTGATACCCTTCTTCATGGATTGCTGCCTTGTCGTGGCGAAGGGGCTTGAGTAACTCAGAGAAACTATGGGCTATGCCGTGCAGGGACACCCAAGACGGACAGGACATAGTGGAGAGTTCTGACTAAACGCAATCCACCTGGAGTAGGAAATGGCAAGCCACTCCAGTATCTTTGCCAAGAACGCCCCATGATCAGAAACAAAAGGCTAAAAGATATGACGCTGGAAGATGGGCCCCTCAGGTCGGAAGGCGTCCAACATGCTACTGAGGAAGAGCGGAGGACAAGTACAAGTAGCTCCAGAGCTAATGAAGTGGTTGGGCCAAAGCCGAAAGGATGCTCAGCTGTGGACGTGCCTGGAAGTGAAAGGAAAATCCAATGCTGCAAAGAAAAATACTGCATAGGAACCTGGAATGTAAGATCTATGAACATTGGGAAGCTGGAGGTGGTCAAACAGGAGATGGCAAGAATAAACATCGACATCCTGGGCATCAGTGAACTAAAATGGACAGGAATGGGCGAATTCAGCTCAGATGATTATCATATCTACTATTGTGGACAAGAATCCCGTAGAAGGAATGGAGTAGCCCTCATAGTCAACAAAAGAGTGGGAAAAGCTGTAATGGGATACAATCTCAAAAATGATAGAATGATGTCAATACGAATCCAAGGCAGACCATTCAACATCACAATAATCCAAGTTTATGCACCAACCAGCATTGCTGAGGAGACTGAAATTGAACAATTCTATGAAGATTTACAACACCTTCTAGAACTGACACCAAAGAAAGATGTTCTTCTCATTCTAGGGGACTGGAATGCTAAAGTAGGGAGCCAAGAGATAAAAGGAACAACAGGGAAGTTTGGCCTTGGAGTTCAGAACGAAGCAGGACAAAGGCTAATAGAGTTTTGTCAAGAGAATAAGCTGGTCATCACAAACACTCTTTTCCAACAACACAAGAGGCGACTCTATACATGGAAATCACCAGATGGGCAATATCAAAATCAGATTGATTATATTCTCTGCAGCCAAAGATGGAGAAGCTCTATACAGTCAGCAAAAACAAGACCTGGAGCTGACTGCGGTTCTGATCATCAGCTTCTCATAGAAAAATTCAAGCTTAGACTGAAGAGAGTAGGAAAAACCACTGGGCCACTCAGGTATAATCTAAACCAAATCCCTTATGAATACACAGTGGAAGTAAAGAACAGATTTAAGGAACTAGATTTGGTGGACAGAGTGCCTGAAGAACTTTGGATAGAGGCTCGTAACATTGTCCAGGAGGCAGCAACGAAAACCATCCCAAAGAAAAGGAAATGCAAGAAAGCAAAGTGGCTGTCCATCGAGGCCTTAGAAATAGCAGAGAGGAGAAGGGAAGCAAAATGCAAGGGAGATAGGGAAAGTTACAGAAACTTGAATGCAGACTTCCAAAGAATAGCAAGGAGAGACAAGAGGGCCTTCTTAAATGAACAATGCAAAGAAATAGAGGAAAATAACAGAAAAGGAAAAACCAGAGATCTGTTCAGGAAAATTGGAGATATTAGAGGAACATTTTGCGCAAAGATGAACATGATAAAAGACAAAAATGGGAGGGACCTAACAGAAGCAGAAGACGTCAAGAAGAGGTGGCAAGAATACACAGAGGAATTATATCAGAAAGATTTGGATATCCCGGACAACCCAGACAATGTAGTTGCTGACCTTGAGCCAGACATCCTGGAGAGCGAAGTCAAGTGGGCCTTAGAAAGCCTGGCTAACAACAAGGCCAGTGGAGGTGATGGCATTCCAGTTGAACTATTTAAAATCTTGAAAGATGATGCTGTTAAGGTGCTACATTCAATATGCCAGCAAGTTTGGAAAACTCAACAGTGGCCAGAGGATTGGAAAAGATCAGTCTACATCCCAATCCCAAAGAAAGGCAGTGCCAAAGAATGCTCCAACTACCGCACAATTGCACTCATTTCACACGCTAGCAAGGTTATGCTCAAAATCCTACAAGGTAGGCTTCAGCATTATGTGGACCGAGAACTCCCAGAAGTACAAGCTGGATTCCGAAGAGGCAGAGGAACTCGAGACCAAATTGCTAACTTGCGCTGGATTATGGAGAAAGCCAGAGAGTTCCAGAAAAATATCTACTTCTGCTTCATTGACTATGCGAAAGCCTTTGACTGTGTGGACCACAGCAAACTATGGCAAGTTCTTAAAGAAATGGGAGTGCCTGACCACTTTATCTGTCTCCTGAGAAACCTATATGTGGGACAGGAAGCAACAGTTAGAACTGGTCATGGAACAACTGAGTGGTTCAAAATTGGGAAAGGAGTACGGCAAGGCTGTATATTGTCCCCCAGCTTATTTAACTTATATGCAGAATACATCATGCGGAAGGCTGGACTGGAAGAAACCCAAGCCGGAATTAAGATTGCCGGAAGAAATATCAACAACCTCCGATATGCAGATGATACCACTCTGATGGCAGAAAGTGAGGAGGAATTAAAGAACCTTGTAATGAGAGTGAAAGAGGAGAGTGCAAAAAACGGTCTGAAACTCAACATCAAAAAAACTAAGATCATGGCCACTGGTCCCATCACCTCCTGGGAAATAGAAGGGGAAGATATGGAGGCAGTGTCAAATTTTATCTTCCTGGGCTCCATGATCACTGCAGATGGAGACAGCAGCCCTGAAATTAAAAGGCGCCTTCTTCTTGGGAGGAAAGCGATGACAAATCTTGACAGCATCTTGAAAAGCAGAGACATCACCTTGCCAACAAAAGTCCGAATAGTCAAAGCTATGGTTTTTCCTGTCGTGATGTATGGAAGTGAGAGCTGGACC
Source organism: Pogona vitticeps (assembly GCF_051106095.1). Taxonomy (NCBI): domain Eukaryota; kingdom Metazoa; phylum Chordata; class Lepidosauria; order Squamata; family Agamidae; genus Pogona; species Pogona vitticeps. Next base: position 330,243,550 of record NC_135783.1, on the reverse strand, counting down.
ATAAAGAAAGCAGACCGCCGAAGAATTGATGCCTTTGAATTGTGGTGCTGGAAGAGGCTCTTGAGAATCCCCTCGACTGCAAGGAGAACAAACCTATCAGTTCTAAAGGAAATCACCCCTGAGTGCTCACTGGAAGGACAGATCCTGAAGCTGAGGCTCCAGTACTTTGGCCATCTAATGAGAAGAAAAGACTCCCTGGAAAAGACCCTGATGTTGGGAAAGTGTGAAGGCAAGAGGAGAAGGGGACGACCGAGGATGAGATGGCTGGACAGTGTCTGCGAAGCAACCAACATGAACCTGACACAACTCCGGGAGGCAGTAGAAGACAGGAGGGCCTGGCGTGCTCTGGTCCATGGGGTCACGAAGAGTCGGACACGACTAAACGACTAAACACACAGAAGTGATACCCCTAGATGACCAGGCATTGCTGGACTTTCCTGAAGTCTCCTTTAAATAAGAGAGAATGGAAAAGTCTGCCCGCAGTACTAGGTATGTCATGCTTCCGTCTGCTGCCTCCTCCTTCTGCCTCTTTCATTCTTCCAACTGCTACTCTAAGATTGTGCTCATTCAGCTATGCTGTGCCCCATGCTGTTGGCACAGCTCCCACCCACCACAGGCTATCCATTGCTCCAATGTGCCTGCCAGTCCTGGCCAGGGTATTTGTTCTCTAATTCCCTAATGCTGCTGGTATTTCCTGCTAGCATTCCCACTGTTCAGGAGTCAATCCGTATGCCTGTGACAGTCAGTTTCTGATACCTAGTCACTGGTGGCTGTTGGTGTGCTCTCTTTCTTTTTGGCACAATCACTTGGAAGGTGTGAGAGGACACAGGGAATCCTTTAAAAGTGTTTTGTCTGGATTTTTTTAAAAAAGGATAAGAATGACAACATAATACTGTGTTTCCCCCAAAATAAGACAGGGTCTTATATTAATTTTTGCTCCAAAAAACGCATGAGGGCTTATTTTCAGGGGATGTTTTATTTTACAGTCATGTCATCTTCTGGTTGCTGCATGATGGTGGAGGGTGGGGTTTCACTTAACTGGGGCTTATTTTGGGGTTAGGGCATATATTACGAGCATCCTGAAAAATCATACTAGGGCTTATTTTCAGGTTAGGTCTTATTTTCAGGGAAACAGGTTATTCATATCGACTATAATAGAGTTCTGGATATCTAGAAATTCTGAATTTTTAAAATTCCAAATTCCAAATCTGAAGGGCTGTAAGTGTGAATTCTAAATCCAAACTCCAAATCTGAATTTTAGTGCTAGTGCACATCCCTACTGTTTACTACTGGAAAGGTGGGATAAACACTTTATGTGATAAAATGTAACAACTACCAAAATTAAAAATGTTCATTGAGTGACTTTTGTCATGTTTTCTGATCACATCAGAATGTTTATGTTTTGTATATTTATTTATTTATTTATTTGATTGATTGATTGAATAATTCATTGATTGATTGATTGATTAATTAAATTTTTACCCTGCCCACAAGGGCACTATTCTGGGCGGCTTACAAACAATTAAGATATTAAACAAAAGAGCAGACAGAACCCCAACTTAAATTATAGAAATATGTTATGTTCACAGGAAAGTTTGTGAGTACAGAAACAAGATAATGCCATAATGCTCAGACATATAGGTTTTTTAAAACCAAGTTTATATTAACTTGAACATTTATTCTGAATAAAGCACTGCCCCCCCCTTTCTTGCTTTTTGCAACAACAACAAAAGGTTATCAATACACATATTGTGTCTTAAAAATACTGCTGTTATTTCTGATTCAGAATAGTAAAAACCTTGTTTTTCACTCCCAGAACTAGGAAACCAACATAAGCCCTGAAGGAAAACAGCTGTTTTCATTTATTTTCAGTAAGACCTAATGTTAATGGTCCCGTGGGACAATTTTTTAAACAATCTCATAACAAAATAGTATTTGTGGAAGGAAGTGCTCCCACCCCCAGCCCAGTGAAGAGCCATTCCCTGTGCTGGCACCCTAAAGCAACAAGAGTATGTCATTTTGTTTGTCCTTCCAACCAATATCCCACATGTAGCGCAGCATCTGCTGGTTTTCTTTTTCAGTGCCCTAGTGCAGAAGTAGCTGCAGGGCAGAGAGGGGATTCAAGTATTTTTCTATTGAATGGTGCCAGTGTATGTTGTGTAGGATTGACCTTCTGCCAATCCTAGGCTGGTAAAAAAAAAAAAACCTGCCATGTTTTGTCCAGTGTTGCCGCTACACTTAAACCAAGCTGGACTTTGTAAGGAAAGTGTGCCTCTTTATTGATTTTATGTATAATGTGGTAAACACAATGCTTTCTATGAGGAGCAGTTCAAAGGATTCTAGCACAATTTGTTTGTTTGTATCCTTCCTAGGCACTTCCAGGTAATGTTTTTGGGAAGCTGTTTGTGGATTTCTGTACCAGGTGCTTCAGTCCCCAGTTCTCAGTGTCTTTGCTTGGTCTTAAATGAATAGGATTGAGTAAGCATGGATGTGCTTTCTTCCCTTTTCTAGGTCTTCTGCCCCTCGAATGGCCATCCTTTCCATGTATACTTGGAGATATTCCCAGAGGCTTATGTTTGAGGAATGTGAAGAATGCTCTGAAAGAACATTGTGTTCCGATTCTGAGCAGCTTTCAGCAGGTAGCACAGTTATCTTCATTTTCAGATGTACAACGATCACTCTTGGAGTCATTCTGAAAAATTCATTCCAGAATGGAATCTCAGAACAATGCTTTCTCTACCTAGACAACTCTGAAAAGGGTCACCGCGAGTCAGAATTGACTTGATGGCACATAATAATTATTATTAACATTATACTGAGAGAGAGAAAAATATATATGGAAAAATGTGAAGCTGACTGGATAGCTCAGTGAGATGGAATATGAGAGCCAGGGGTCAGGAGTTTGATTCCCTAGTGTGTCACCCAGAAAAACAGCTGGCCTACATAGCCTTGGGCAAGCTATGTGGTCCCAGAATACCTCCAGAAGAAGGCACTGGTAAACCACTTCTGTGTGATTTATACCTGTAATAAATTTGGAATTTACTTCATGGCACACAATTTTTTATTATTGTTATGAGAAAATGCAATGGATCTGTTGTGACAATTTTAGTCCAGTTATGTTTTTGTTTGTTAATAGAAATTTAAAAAAGAAAATAAACTGATTTTCAGCCACGAGGCCAAGTGGCTGAAAATCAGTGACAGTGCTCACAACTCCTCGGGTGACAATGCTGTGAACAGCTTCTTGTTCTGTGTGACCTCTGCAACAAAACATGACTTCTGAGATATAAAATGTGATATTCTGAGATATCGAGCAGCGTTTTTCTCTTAAATCCCTTTCAATGGTGCTATTTGCCTCAGGGGACAAAATATACAGGTACGCCATGTCACATCTAGTTGGCACATAAAATATATAAAAACATGCTGAACAAAGGTTGCTGCCAATTATGATGGCTAACATCTGCTCCTTTTTTTTTCTTTTTTCTTTTAGCCTGGGCAAAACCATTCTAGTTCCACATAAAGGCAGCTCTCCTGTTCCCTGTAAAGCTACTGTATAGTCAGTCAAGACTGACATCCAACCTGCTAATTTCTATAACCACTCAGCTTCAGATATCTTGATTGAATACAGTGCTGTGTGCCAGACTCTTGAGCTAGGTGCAAAGTGGATTTTCTGTTACCTGTGGTCTGAGCCTAAGAAAATATGATCTGAACTGGTCTCCCCTCCAAATTTTCATTTGCAAGAGACTTGGGAGCCTGAATCCAAAAATAAATAAATAAATAAAAATCAGAGGCTAGGAAAGTAAGATGAATTTCTCAAATGTCCTGTTTTCTGAAGACCCTGTAGTTCTATGATTTGCAATTAGCCCCATGTCATAGAAGAGAGAAAGTTAACTTTTCCTCTGATATGCCCTTTTTCTATATAAAGTGATACTGGAATCCCCAGATTTTTATCTTAATTTTATGTCTCCTGAAAAATTACATTATTCTCAATTGTTTTGCTCTCTGATCCAGCCATTGTCAACTTTTTTTTGTTTTGTTTTTTGCCTAGGCCCTTTTAGGAGCTTTTTTCAGGTTCCAGGCCCCTGTCAAATAAGGACAAAATGCAAACATGTATCTTTCAAGAACTTCTCACATTTTTCAGTCTGTGGCCCCATCTGAATGTGCCCATGGGGATATATGGCCTGCATGGAGAATCAAATAGATTCTACCACCTCCTAAATTGTAACATAAATGCAGACCTTGAAATCAAAGAGATATTTGACTACCAGAATTAAGTATTATAAGCAAGGTTTCTGCTCTGGTTTAAGACCAATACAAAACATAGAAAACAGATAACTAGAGGTCTACAGTTCATAACACTGTTATGTCTCTTGCTTGTTAAATAAATATTTTATTAAGTTACTGTAGATGCTTGCCTTTGGGTATTAGAAACAACTGGTACATAGAGATTGTCTGAAAGCTTGTCTCGTTTCAGAGACAGGGCTAGCTCAAGATGCTTTGTGGCCTGAAGCAAAAGACAAGATGGAGACCCTCCCCCACTTCCATAATCAGAAGCAGACTAAACTGCTGCCTGAATCTTGTTGAAATTTCTGAGACACAGTGAATGAAGCTTGAATGTAGAAAAAACCCAGAGAGATCATGAATAGATTCTTCTTTGGTATATGTATAGGAACTTGTTATTAAGTTCACATATGTAGTGCCAGCAGTTGAAATTTGTTTAAAACTTTAAAGAACATTGACTGTATTGACATGTTGAAAAATAAGCTATCAGTATCTGAACATTTTGCATGGTCTAGATTTGTCCTTGATGGACTTAAATGGTTTCATAATACCTTTCTTAATAACATACTAATAGCTGACAGCATAACTGCAAAACACCACTTCTCCAGCATACTAACAGGAACTAATGCTAACAAACAAACAGAACAAGCAGAATAAGCCTCATCCTGACTGTCACATCTTCTTCCATCTGGCAGTAAACTCCTTCAAACCCCCATTGGCTAGCACAAGACAGAATCTGATTGGTTACAATGTTTGACTATGTAAACAACACATCTCAATCAATCTTAGATGCACATACTGTGTATACATGCTGGGTTGCACAGTTATATATTAAAACAAATTTTACTTCAGGATACAACAGTGTCTTCCAGTGCAGTAAGGAAGCTAGTGTAGGAGAAACTGAAGGACAGGCTTTCTGACACACACACACACCGGTCTGTTGTCTAAGTGGGAAACAACTGGTATACTGCTCTTCTGGCTGCCAGCATCCAGCAGTATCCTCCACTTGTCTAATTCTGCCATGAGCTATGCTTTGGACCACCCCTTCTGCCCTCATTTCTATTACCATGCACTGTGAAGACGGAGTCTGTGAAAAAAATAATCTATATTTATGAGGGTGCGCCATCAGAGAAAAGGCTTTTCTCCCATGTGTACAGGCCACTGGAGGCAGTGCCCAAGCGAGTAGCTAACACACTCCTCCCCCTCACATGTTTAGTAAATACAAATCTATCATGCCTGAACATTCATTCATAGGCATCCTTCAGTCTCGAGAGACTATGAAAACGTGCTCTGTATGGAGGACTTTGATGCTGTATGCGAAGCTGGAATGTCCTCTCCAGGACTTTTATTTTAAACATTTCTCTTTAAAATCCCAGGATGGTTTACAACAGTTATAAAACATTATAAAATCAAGACATATGAATCACTAAAAAAAACAGCAGTCATTTATTTATTTATTTATTTATTTAATTTATATCCCGCCTATCTAGTCCGATGGACTACTCTAGGACTACTACTGTTAATCCAGTTCTCCTGTTAGACCCAATTCAGTTTACAGCAGGATCATGAGGAGTAGGATTGCTGGCTCAGCAGCTCCCCATTTTCTGAGATTTTAGGACCATATCTTGAGATAGTGGCTCTCACAATACCACAGAGGTGGATCAAACTGCAAAACACGGTTTGTTTGCGAGACAGGCAACTGAACCTCTGTGGCGATATGAACTGTTAACGCCAGCTGCAGCTCTGCAGCGTGCAAGGTAATGAGAAAGACAAGAGTGCTTTTGAACATGTCTGAATGGCAGGTCTGAGTATGTCTGAATGGCAGGCCTATGAGATTGGCAGCATCTCATTCTCTGATATTTCAGGTTGAAATCTTGAAGCATGGAGAAGAAATCTCAAAATGTCAATCTTGGGCCCAGAACGTTAAACTTAACGAACTTATGACAGGAATGGAGGAGTCTGACTCTTTTAGTGAGATGACCTCTATAAGGTCTTATCTCCCAGCATAATGAGAAAAAGATCTTACCTAAATTAAAGCTGTGAAGAGTGATTGTCATGCAGCACGGTAGCTAGAAAAATCATAAAATATTTTGTTTAAATTTAAGAACAAGTTGTAAAATTGTTGTTGTTGTTTAGTCATGTCCGACTCTTTGTGACCCCATGGACCAGAGCACGACAGGCCCTCCTGTCTTCCACTGCCTCCTGGAGTTGGGTCAAATTCATGTTGTAGCTTTGTTGACACTGTCCATCCATCTCATCCTCTGTCGTCCCCTTCTGCTCTTGCCCTCACGCTTTCCCAACATCAGGGTATTTTCCAGGGAGTCTTCTCTTTTCTTCAGATGGCCAAAGTATTGGAGCCTGAACTTCAGGATCTGTCCTTCCAGTGAGCACTCAGGGTTGATTTCCTTTAGAATGGATAGGTTTGTTCTTTTTGCAGTCCAGGAGACTCTCAAGAGTCTCCTCCAGCACCACAATTCAAAAGCATCAATTTCTTCTTAAGAAATTAATAATTCTTCTTAGTAATTGTAAAATACATTAATATAAATTGACAAGAAAAGTGTTGCTTAGATACAATTAATTACAAATAACTACTTTCTTGTAACTAATTCTTTTTTTCTATCACAAAGGCATAATTAAGTTATATTGCAGCTGTAATATAATCAGGGAAGATGTCATTCCTTTTCAAGTTACTTGTAGAGGTCAGGGTTGATGAAACAGCGAAGAAAAGCTATCACCTGGTTCTAGCGTTGGCCTGTGCTGTGCTTTATATACTATTGCGTATGTGTTTGGCTGACAGATGGACGAGAGTGTGTTATGTGCCACGAGCTTGTGGCAGTTAGCATTCCATTTCTTTTAAAGTGCCAGTAACTATTCTGAGAAATAGGATAGTAAAGAGTTATATTTTTTTAAAATCGCCATTATAATGGTAATTAATTACTGAGGTGAAAAGGCTCTTGCACTATAATTAACTAATTATTTTACAAAAGTACTTTTCCAAGCCCAGGGGATGTTGTTTCCACTTTCCGTGGGAAATTCTGAGCCTGTATGAAAAGAGGAAAAGTTATATTGTCTACTTTAAGAGCTCAGCTCTGGAATGACATAAAGATCTACTCCAATTTCCTAACCTTATAAAGTGGGGCACATTTTCTATTAAGGAGGCCAACTGGAAAAAAAGAACGGAACTCCTCTACCTTTTATAGTTGTGCAGAAGAGGAAATTCCAGCAGGTGCAGCTTGAAGTGACACATATTAAAATTCGCTCTTGCAGCCAGCTATTACAAGCGCATCATCCCAGTCCACATTTTCCTAAGAAAACCTTACCTTCTGTGCTTTCAACTTTCCCCCTCTGTTCCTCTCTCTGTTAGAGAGATGCACTTTCACATGAGTAGAGGTTAGTTCATATGGGCAAATGGGCTATCACTTGCCCACTCCAACAAGCCCACTTTTCCACTCCATTCCAATGTGAACACTTGCCTTCCTGACTCTGGGCGTGTGTGGAAAAATAATGTGCCTCTTTTGTGTAAATGTCTGTGTGGGCATGTGGGGCATGAATACCTAGCTTTGCCCCTTGTCCTGCCAGTCGCCCCTGCCTTTGCCGTCCATCGGCTGCCTTCTGTCACACTAACTTCCGTGGGCACCAGGCACTGTGGCTGAAGGCTTCCCTTTATTTCATTCCCTGCTCTCTTTCTTTTGCTCTCTGTCTTGACTTTCCTGCTCTTCCCAAATTGCTTTGCCCTTTTGGAGACAGAATGATCTTTGGGTCTGTTTATCCACAATACTGAATTTAGTTATGGATACTTCTTGAACATAATGCAGTTAGAACAGCTAGGAAATTGGAATGCTTTAAATGCGGTTAGCTCGAGAAAGCTTCCTTGGGAAGAGGCAGAGTTGGGCCTGATAATACAGGGAATGATTCATATTCTTATGGCTTTTATTAATTGCTTCATTTTGTGTCCTTATTACAATGATTTCTTTGTTCACGTTGTTACAGTATTATTTTTCACTGTTCATTTATGCTACTGCTGGATCATACTTTATGGCCTGGATAGATTTTCCTCTTATGTTCTTTTTGTGTATTCAGTTAGGCTACACAATAGGCTGTCCAGTGTTTGTTTGTTTGTTTGTTTACAAAAACAAAGCATTCTCTATCGTTCTTGTATTTATTTAGTCATTTTCTGTTATAGTCTCCAGTCTGTACCGCTTGTCTTTTGTTGATCTTTAAACACAGGAGTGCAGATTCAAATGCCATTAAAACAAGGGGATTAAGGTTGCAATCCAGTACACCATCAGCTGGGAGCTGGTCCCTTTGAAAGCTGTAAGTTCCATTGAATTGAATGGAGTTGATGCTGAATAGGCCTGTATAGGATTGCAATGTTAAAACACACACATAACGACATCATCATCAACAACAATAACACAAAGCAGAGTAGAGCCATGTATCTGACTACTATGCTGGATAACCAAGGTACTGTAAATGAAAAGTTCTTCATCTGCAAATGGGGGAAAAATCCTTGAAAACAAAGCTGCTTGAGAATTAAAACATAAACAGCAGTTCTTTAAATTGTGCTCAGAAATGGAATAGCACATTGAAGAGATGTGTTCTTGTCAGCTAGATGCGGTTAGCAATGCTGCAGGTCCCGTTTGTCCTAACTGACATTTCTGGGAAAACGTCTAGAGGATATTCCATGTATAACCCATCACCATAAACCGAAAGTTGCCATAGAATTAGAGAATTGTAGAAATGGACAGCACCCTAAGGGGCATCATGTTGAAACCAGAGCAAGCAAAACTGTGGCCAGACTATGACTCTCCAGGACAGCAAGGGTTATGTGGGTTGAAAAAAAAACATTAGTCCGTGCATTTGTCAAAGCAAAGCAGAGCAGTGCAAAGCAAAACAAAGCCATATTCACAAAATGCCCTATTTTTACTGTTGCGTTCCTGCTATCTTGGCAATACACAAATGGCAGTATATCAGCGATAAATAGGAATATACAGGAAACCTGTGTGGACTCTGTATCAGTCCACACTATTCTAAGTGGGCCTTAGAAAGCATGGCAAACAACAAGGCCAGTGGAGGTGATGGCATTCCAGTTGAACTATTTAAAATCTTAAAAGATGACACTGTCAAGGTGCTACACTCAATATGCCAGCAAGTTTGAAAGCTCAGCAGTGGCCCGAGGATTGGAAAAGAAAAGTCTGCATCCCAATCTCAAAGAAGGGCAGTGCCAAAGAATGCTCCAACTACCATACAATTGCACTCATTTCACATGCTAGCAAGGTTATGCTCAAAATCCTGCAAGGTAGGCTCCAGGAGTATGTGAACTGAGAACTCCCAGAAGTACAAGCTGGATTTCGAAGGGGCAGAGGAACTAGAGACCAAATTGCTAACATGCACTGGATTATGGAGAAAGCCAGAGTTATGTGGGACAGGAAGCTACAGTTAGAACAGGATATGGAACAACTGATCGGTTCAAAATTGGGAAAGGAGTACGACAAAGCTGTATATTGTCTCCCTGCTTATTTAACTTATATGCAAAATACATCATGCAAAAGGCTGGACTGGATGAATCCGAAGCCAGAATTAAGATTGCGGAAGAAATATCAACAACCTCAGATATGCAGATGATACCACTCTGATGGCAGAAAGTGAGGAAGAATTAAAGAACCTCTTAATGAGGGTGACAGAGCAGAGTGCAAAAAAAAAAAAAGGTCTGAAGCTCAACATCAAAAAAACTAATATCATGGCGACTGATCCCATCACCTCCTGGCAAATGGAAGGGGAAGATATGGAGGCAGTGACAGATTTGACTTTCTTGGGCTCCATAATCACTGCAGATGGTGACAGTAGCCCCGAAATTAAAAGACACCTGCTTCTTGGGAGGAAAGTGATGACAAACCTAGACAGCATCTTAAAAAGCAGAGACATCACCTTGCTGACAAAGGTCCACATAGTCAAAGCTATGGTATGGAAGCAAGAGCTGGACCATAAAGAAGGCTGACCGCCGAAGAATTGATACAGTACTTTTGAATTGTGGTGCTGGAGGAGACTCTTGAGAGTTCCCTTGACTGCAAAGAGAACAAACCTATCCATTTTGAAGGAATTCAACCCTGAATGCTCACTGGAAGGACAGATTCTGAAGCTGAGGCTCCAATACTTTGGCCATCTCATGAAAAAAGAAGACTCCCTGGAAAAGCCCCTGATGTTGGGAAAGTTGAAGGCAAGAGGAGAAGGGGACGACAGAGGATGAGATGGTTGGACAGTGTCTCCGAAGCTACCAACATGAATTTGACCCAACTCCGGGAGGCAGTGGATGACAGGAGGGCCTGGCATGTTCTGGTCCATGGGGTCACGAAGAGTTGGACACGACTTAACGACTAAACAACAACAAAGCTTTTTTTCTTAGTAGCAGCCAACAGTGATGTAGTACAGACAGCATATTGTGAAAAACAGTCTGGGACTTCTTTTTTCAGAGCAGGAGCAGTAAAATTGTGTAATCCGCCAGAGGACCAAGATAACTGACACTACCGACTCTCACAAATGAATGAGATAATGATGAGGCTTTCAAATGCAATTTCTTTTTCTAAAAGATTACCATATAGGAATCAAGATAAGTAAGCAGAAACTGATTACTGTACTTTGTTGTTGTTGTTCTATCATGGGATTCCTACTTTTTTTTAGCAGTTTAAACTGTAGCATTTATTTGGCATATTATTTGCATTTCTACTTAAAATGTAACAATAAATGGTTAAATTGTTTTAGAATTTGAATTTATGCTGCCAGAAGTAAGTGCTAGTAAGATTAGTGGTGCTCAGTCCCAAGTACGGTTGTGACTACACAGTGGGAAAAATGTGAAGAGATCTGCTAAGAATTCGTACCTGAAAATTTGGGTTTCCCCTTGTGAATTCACCTTAACCAACCACACAGGAGTCAGCAGAAAGAGAAGAGGAAATTTTCAAAAAACTCCACAACAAAAGCAACTCACTCTGAAACCCCAAGCACAAATCTAATCTGTTGTGGGTCTCTCTTAGTGATCATCTAGCTAGCTCAGCCTAATCCAATGCCTTACTAAGAAACATTTGGAAAAAATAAAGTTGGCAGAAAAGGGATGGGAAAAAGAAGGACAGTATTTAACTAAGGCAGGATTGCACCCCAGTTATCCTAGAATACAACTGTTGAGTGGCTCAGTGGTTTAGGTATCTGGTTGTAGAGCCAGAAGTTGGGAGTTCAATACCCCACTGTGCCTCCTCAACAGAATAATGCATAAGGTCTCTTTCAACTCTGCTGGGTTATTAATTACTTTGATTTCTTAGGGATTTCACATTCTTTCACATTATTTACTTACTCGTTTATTAAATTTATGCTTCACCTTATCCCTACAAGCAGCGCTCAAGATAGATAAAAATATGAATAAAATACAGAATTGTGAATAAAATACCAAACCAAAACAACTGAAAAAGCCAATACAAAAGAAACAAAACAGCATCTGCTAGTTGTAACCTACTTCAGTGAATAACTTGGTTCAAAAGCCAAATCCCTTGGTGATTTGAAATGCCACTGCCTAGCAGCAGAGAAACAAGAAATGCAACTAGATTGTTCGTTCTTGGTGGACAATTCCAGAGCGTGGAAGATAAAAGAGGCCACTTCTCATGTTCCTGACAAGCATGCCTCCAATATTAGTGGGACAAAGAAAGGGGAATCTTCTCAACCACTTAGAACCCAGGCTGTCGCATACAGAAGAATGTGTTCTTTCAAGTAATCTGGCCCTAAGACACATAGGCGTTTATAAGCCATAATTAGCACCTTGAATTGTGACTGGAAATTGGCCAATAGTCAGTGAAGGTGTTCTAACAAATGAGTCATTTACTTTCTCTTTCTAAGCAAACAGGATCAATGATCTGGCTGAAGTATTCTGGACCAGATGATGCTTCTGAACATTTTAAAATTCAATGTTTTATTTTTATTGCTAAATCTAACGCTCTTTGTCTATAGTTCTGTTATTTGATCTTCAGGCTACCAGTTTTGGAAGAGTACTCATTAAACTGTCAGGAATGCAGTATTCATTTGGCAAAAAGTCCATGTTTAAGAAATATAACCTAAAATCAGATGTTTGAAAAAGAAACCTTTTGCAAGTTGGCAGTACCAGGCTAATTTGCTTTTTACATTACAGCAGAAAGCCATGCTTTGTGAGCAAAGCTGAAATAGAACTAATTTGGATATCATGATCAAACGAGCTCTTGTGGCACAGTGGATGAACTGCAGTACTGCAGTCAGGGCTCTGCTCAGGACATGAGTTTGATCCCAGCGGGCTCAGGTAGCCAGCTCAAAGTTGACTCAGCCGTGCATCCTTCTAGGGTTGGTAAATGTGTAGCTTGCATGATTAAAAATTGTAAACTGGCCACAGAGTAGTTTAAGCACTATGTGGCAGTATATAAGTGGCATACTTTGCTTTATTAATTTTGACTCGACATCCACTACAGTCAGAAACAGCAATACAAGTTGGGTTGTCATATTAGCAACCTCTCGTACCCTTAGATTCAAGGCCGAAACCTGAGATCAGGGGGTGACCCCTTGTGATGTACAGCAGGCAAAGAGTGACTGTGGATATGGGTGCAATGGGGGGCACAAGTTGCAAGTTGCTTCAAATGGCATGATGGGACTATGTTTGCACACCCACTGTCTTTCTCCAGACTCCCCCTCTCCCTCACCTTAGTCCTTGCTTTTTGGCACAATACAGTGATCTCAAGCAGCAGCTGGGCATGACTGGAAACAGATGTCCAGGCAATAACACCACGTTGCACACAGAAATCAAGCTTTTTCTCCCATCAGCATTGCTTACCTTGTGAGTTGTTTCTCTGCCTGGAAACCCAGAGTTTCGCTGAGATTTCAGCCCGTGCTTTGAGTCACTCAATAGAACAAAAGGGCCAAATGGCCACTTCAAGGGGGTTTCAGTGACATTTTCATGCTACCATGTTGGGCCTGTGGGACAGTTCGCTCATTTTTGGTTGTGCTATGGACCAGTTTACACTGACATTTTAAAAACTGCACAGCAATGCCCGGTCCCTTTCAATGGCACACCACACCCTACCCCATCCATGATCATGATGCTGATTAAAAAAAAAAAATCAGGGTTCTGTTCCACCCACCCCTTTTATGACATACTTTTCAGTGATAGCAGTTTGGACATGCTGCTGACCACAAATTGAGTGGTATTATAACCCTCCTGGGACTGGCTTCAAGGTTGCAGATTGCATTTTGCAACATCTTCTCTCCACTTCACTTCAGAATTTGAACCAGGCAAAAATATGCAGGCAATCTGGGGTTACTGTTCATTTCTATTCCTTCAACAATGGCATGACTGCTCTCTCATTCTCTCACTCTACTATGTGCCATGAAGTTATTATGACAGTGGGCCTAATCCCATTGTCAGAATAAACTGAGAGAGGGATGTTCTATTACTGTATTATTATTTTGGCTAAAGTCATGTGGACTTCAGCCTAAATCCAAAACTTTTTTTTTGGTGGTGCGTGTGTCCTCATCTTGCTACTGCCACCTCAAGCTCCCCATTACTGCCTGGGGCTCCCCACTGCCATTGTTGATGCTGCCGCCTATCAGGTGGTGGTGATGATGGGGAGAATGGGAAGGGAAAAGGAGGAGGATGAGAGGGAGTGGCCGAGAGGACAAGAAAGTGAGGGAGTGAGGGGAGGCGTCCAAGTGGCCAAAGGGGCAATCGAGTGGGCAGGGGGGGGTCAGCCAGCAAGGGGGAGGTGACTAGACGGGTGAAGGGATGACTGGGCTGGCAGCAACTTTTTTGACCAGGTCTGTTCTTTTGTGAGTGTTTTTTAAATTCATGCTACCTGGTAACAGAATTTTTTTAAAAAAACAGATGGGGTGTTCTTATAGGTGAATAAATTCCAATGAATTGATTACACATCCACCCCAAATAAATGCACCTTGGCAGAGGAGGAGAAAACTTGCTCCCCTGGTGCAGTGCTATGCACATGCATATCTCATGTATATGCTAAAATTTAAAGCAGTTTTTCAAAAGAAGAACCTGGTACAACAGTAAGGGGTTTTTTTTTTGTCAGTGGAATTGAGCCCTTAGGTGACCTAAACAAAATTTTCAGTGTGTCAGTAGTGCTTTACTGTGCCTGTTAGTGCATTTCCATGGCCCCTGAAGAGATCTGAACCCAGGTCTTCTGAATCCTAGTTGGACACTTTATCTGGCTCAGCTATTTTTGGAGGGTGCAGGAATTATTTTTAACACTCATTTGCACTACTGCACAGGGCAGTACTGGGCATTTGCTGGGCATTTAAAGGGTGGGGGAGGATTTGAAACAGCAGTATAAAGTCCTACTACTACAGATGCAGAAGCATATTGTGGCCTCTGACATGGTTTTAAGGTATGACAAGTGATAAAGCAAATGTGAGATCTCAAACTCCCAGAAATAACTTCTCCACAATTCATTTGTCTTTTAATTTGGCTTAACTGTTTCCAGTGGGTCTAAATTCCCAAACTTTGGAACGCCCTCCCAACTGAGATTCGTCTGGCGCCGATGCTGATGACATTTCGGCGCCAGGTCAAGACCTTCCTGTTCCAGAAGGCTTTTAATTGAAATAATATCAACTGTGGGTCCTGATGGCAATTTTTAGAGTATCTATTTTAATTGTATTTAATTGTTTTATCTTTTTATTGTATTTTTATTGTATTTTAATTGTTGTGAGCCGCCCAGAGACCCTTGGGTAGAGTGGGCGGCATATAAGTTAAATAAATAAATAAATAAATAAATAAATAAATAAATAAATAAATAAAAGTGTTCTAAAATGTCCAAAGGTTCTCTTATTCAATGCACTGTGCCCTGAGATCTTTGAGCAACACATATTTTAAAAATAACATAAACATGAACTTTCTCTGGGAGCAAAAAATATTGAAACCGAGGCTATCCTACTTAGGGTACAACATGAGAAGGAAGAGTTCTCTGGAAAAGATAATAATGCTGGTAAAGTTTGAAGGTAGTAGGAAAAGAGGAAGACCAAATACGAGATGCTTAAGTCTTTAAGAGCTGAGCAGGGCTATTGAGGACAAAACATTTTGAAGTTCACATAGGGTCACCATAAGTTGGTGGCGACTTTATGGCACTTGATTTCATACAGTATACGACACTGTATTCAGCAACGTATGACCTGAGAGTATATGTGTACAACTATATATATATAAGTAGAGTTTAAACTCCAGTGTTTTCAATATCACAATACAGCATCAATTTTCAGCATCACTGTGCCAGTATATTTATACTGGCACAATGATGCTAAAAAGGCCCCAATTTAAACACTATTTATATGTACATTTAGATCTAACTAATACATTTTATAGCCAGCCAGCTAGCTTAGTATGGGAAACCCAGCATGTTCTGCATTCACCCTTCTCACTTCTCCTGCCAAAGGAGAATTCCACTTTGGAAAACATTAGCCCCTGACAAAGACCCAAAAAGGTGCAGGGTAAGCATTGATCACAGATGGATGACACATACATCTTATTCTTCCTGGAAAAGTAGTGAACCGGTATATCCCCAACCCAGCCCAAATTGTAGAACTATACTAGACAAATGTCCCTTTAATACACACACCCTTACACTCTCAGGTACTCCTGAAAACATGCCTGCATATGCTAGGATGCCAACTTTCCGAGTATACTTTTTCAGCAAGCCAGGCTAAATCAGGACGATGCTTGATGTAGACAGGAATTTGCATGGCCTTACATGAGCTGCTCCTACTTTGCTTAAAGTCATCACAATTTCCTGAGGCAGGACACAGAGGTGTGTGTTTTGTTGTTCTTCTGCCTGGTTAAAAAAAAGCAAAGATCCATACATTCTAGGAATTGATACACTTCTTTTTCTTCCACAAGCCCAATCATGGTTTAATAATAATAACAATCAGATACCTAAACCTCTGAGCTATCCATCTCCTGCCATCACAATATATTTGATGAATACACTTGCCATTGTATTGAATGCTGTTTCAGAAATCCATCTGCCCTGACATATCCTACCCTTGCATGCTTCAGGCGAGCTGGCTATCATTTTTAAAAAGCATATTTGATGTGCAGCAGGTATTTTACATTAAGTGTACTCCTGTTGCTTATAAAACAGAATCAGTTTTAAAAATAGTGAAAAGCAGTTTTTTGGGATAATAGGAGGTAGAACAGTGAAGTGAGACTGGTTTCCAGTCAACTATTGCCATGAAGATCCAGTGTCTCCTATAAACACACAATTTGGTTTCCTTGAGCATGATCCAAATTAGATGTCTGTGGGTTGGATCTAGACCGAATCACACTTAGAGCAGGCCTACTGAAATCAATGGGACACGAATGTATCTTTACATCATCCTTGTGGTCTAAAGGTTTTAGTCTTGACTGAGACATGAAGTTCATTGGGTAACTTTGGACCAGTTTATCTTTCTGTTTATCTTTATCTACCTCACAGGATTGTTGTGGGATAAGAAGTATAGATGAGGGTACAGTATTCGTATATGAATACGAGTATTCCCCCACAGGTGAAGATAACGAGCATCCAGCCCCATGGGGCCAGACTGTCCATTCACAATTACGCTGCTGCTGCAAGTTGCATGCAGCCTTCCTATAGCTCCATTGCTTGCGATAGATTAGCCAGTCCTGGCAGAAGGCAGGATGACGAGTCTCCCTGCCAGGTCAGAGTGGCTAATCCATCACGAGCAATGGAGTGATAGGAAAGCTCTGTGCAGCTCGTGACAGTGGTGTAATCAGGAGTGGACAGTCTAGCCCCATGGGGCTGGACCCTCATTATCTCCACCTATGAGGGGATATTCATATATGAATACCCCCATCTCTAATAAGAAGACTCATGTACTCCACCTTAAGTGCACAGGAGGAAATGCACAAACTCACAAATGCTACTGAAGAAGAAAAAGAGGAAGAAGAGGAAGATTTTTTTTTAATGGAAACTAATGAACATGCATCACGTACTGCATTCAAAAAGTGATGTGGACATATTGTATTTACTGAGAAAACCTGGAGGCTGTGAATTATGGCAAATACAGAAGGTAGTAGAGGAGGGAAAAAGATGCCTAAATGATTATATTAGTACAAGTAGAAAAAAAATTCCTTAAGGCAGTGAAAATGGAGAATATTTTGAAAACAAAGGCTTAATATAAGAAACAACAATTTGAAAGTAAATTAAACAGATGGAAAAATAAATCACTACATGGACAACATCTGAGAAATATTGATGGAAAGCATGACAATAATTCAACACGGGCATGTTTAAAATATGGATCATTAAGAAATAAGCCAAAGGCTTGATTTTTGTTGCACAAGAACAAGCATTCCAAACAAATGTGATGAAAGGTAAGATCCAAATAATTACGTAGTGCTAACAGCATATGTCATCTCTGTCAAGAAAAAGATTGAAGCTGCATCACATCTCATCTGTGAAGATCCAAAGATTGCACAAACAGATTACAAAATTAGTGCACTGGTCATTATGCAAAAAAAATATAACCCGCCAGCCTCCAAAAACCTATGGGAACATCAGGTAAAGAAGGTGTCCAAAAATGACAAAGTCAAGATCTTGTGGGATTTCCAGATCCAAACTGATAGACACCTTAAATGTAACACATCAGACATAGTAGTAAGAGAATGGAGAAATGTCTGGATCATTAACATTGCAGTTCCAGTGGATGCCAGAGTTGAAACTAAAGACCTGGAAAAATTAACAAAATACAGAGATCATTTGGGGGCTTCTGGTGGCCATTTTGTAGCCGCCGAACAGCTGATTGGCGGGTCGCAAAGCGAAGGTTGGTAAGCGAACCGCTTACTGACCTTCGCTCTGCGATTTTCGCCCTATGCAGGCACCGTTTTGCGATCGCATTTGCGATCGCAAAACCGGCCTCGTAGAGCGAATTCATCGCTCTACGAGGCGCCCGTTGTGCGAGGCACCACTGTACTTAGATTATATACAACCAGTCAAAGTTTTATAATTTTGATTGACTGTTACTGGTATTTTTTTAATAATACTAACAATCATAATCATATACAGTACTGTCAAGTCAATTCTGACTTTTTTCAGAATTGGCGACTCTTTTCAGGGCTCCCTAGGTAGAGAATACTCAAGATGTGGTTTACCATTCCTTTCTTTCAGGGGCATCCTGGGACAGTGCAGCTTTCCCAAGACTACGTAGGTTGATTCTACTCACAGGAGGCACAGTGAGGAATCGAACTTCCAACCTCTGGCTCCATAGCCAGCTACTTGATAAACCACTGAGTAATTCAGCCAGCTAAATACAAATGAGACAAATAGATTAACTTGAATTTCAAAGAACTGCAAAGGGTTCCTTATCTATCTGCGCATAATAGTCCTATGTTGATGACAAGGACCAAGTAGCATAGCTGAATAGTTGCAGGGGTTAGAAAATTTAAGCACTTAATAATTTTAAGGAAGTATTTGTACAGTGCCTTATCTTTCACCAGCCATTGCTGGTTGTTACTGCTAGGAGTGGCAGGGTCAAAGGTTCCCCCTGCAGCTGGACTATTGGTCTTATTTTTTTATTTTTAGTACTACAGTAACATCATATCTTGAGCAAGATGCACCTCAGATTCTGCTGAATATAGGTACTAAATATGGTTTTCTAAAAACACCTTCATGATTGACTCTTCCCCCATTTGGGGAGGTGTGTGGGCTCTCCAGATTTTGTTGGACTGCAACTGGTATCAGTCCTAATTAGTAAAACTAAAATGATGACAGCTAGTCAAACAGGGGGGACATTTTTCTCCTCTGCTGTCTCCCCCCCCCCAACTTTCTTCCACATCATGTAAATGGCATTATGGTTATCAGCCAGGGCAACAAACATCTTTAAAAACCAAAAACTCTGGTTTTGTCCCTTCTAAAAAAGGCTTTCATTTGTTCCTATTTAACTCTAAGAACCAGATGAAATCTGGTATTCTGGAAATACATTCTTATGTGCTGTCAAGTCACCTTGGACTTATGGCAAATATATGAATGAGCGATCACCAACATGTTCCGTCCTCAACAGCCTTGCTCAACTCTTGCAAACTCAAGCATCTGCCTTCTTTTAGGGAACTAATCCATCTCGGATTTCATCTTTCTCTATTCCTGCTGCCTTTCACACTTCCTAGTGTTATTTTCTTTCCAGAGAATCTTGCCTTCTCACAATGTGCTCAGATTAGGATAGCTTCATTTTTGCCTCCAGAGGCTTGATTTAAACTAGGATCGACTTGTTTGTCTTTCTGGCAGTCCAGGGTATCCACAAAGCTCTCCTCCAGTGTCATATTTCAAAAGAATCATTTTTTTCCCGTTAGCTTTCTTTACTGTACCATTTTCACACCCATACTTGGTGATTGGAAATACAAGACTGTGGATGATTTTGGCCTTAGTCTTCAGTGACAAATCCTTGCACTTGATGATATTTTCTAATTAATTCATTGCTGTCCTTTCAAGTCTCTGTCTCCTTCTGATTTCTTGGCTGCAGTCTCCATTTGGATTGATAGTTGAAGGATGTGTAAAACATCTTTTACTATTTCAGTTTTTTTCATTGTCAGTGTTAAAGCTGTGTAATTCTTCTGTAGCCATGATTTTTGTCTTTGGGTTCAACTGCAATCCTGCATCGACACTTTCTTCTTTCACTTTCACTAAAAATCATTTCAAGCCATTGCTGGTTTCTGCCAATAAGATTGAGTAATCTGCATATTTTAAGGAGGGAGGTAAGAAAGATGGCTTGTAGACAAAGGGCCTTTTCGGCAGCTGCCCCCAGACTATGGAACGCCATCCTGAGGGAGATTCGTCTGGCGCTGACGCTGATGACATTTCGCCGTCAGTTCAAAACCTTCCTGTTCCAGAAGGCTTTTAATTGAAGTAATATCAACTGTGGGTCCTGATGGCGATTTTTAGAGTATACAGTGGTGCCCCACATAGCGACGATAATCCGTTCCGGAAAAATTGTCGCTATGCAGAACAAAAAAGCCCATAGGAATGCATTAAAACACATTTAATGTGTTCCTATGGGCAAAAAACTCACAGTTCTGCGAAAATCCTCCATACGGCTGCCATTTTCGCTGCCTGGTAAGCAAGGAATGGGTGCGAAAACACTGCGGGCGGCCATTTTTTTAACCCGGTGGCCATTCTGGAACCGCTGATCAGCTGTTAGGAAAACATTGCTATGCGAAAATCGGTAAGCGAAACAGCTTACCGATCATCGCAAAGCGATGTTTTACCATTTAAAACATTGCAATGCGATCACAAAAACGATCACAAAAAAACCATCGCTATGCGGATTCGTCATTAAACGGGGCGCCCATTATGCGGGACACCACTGTATATTTTAATTGTATTTTAATTGTTTTATCTTTTTTACTGTAGTTAAATTGTTGTAAGCCGTCCAGAGACCTTTGGGTAGTGTGAGTGGCATGTAAGTTCAGTTAAATAAATAAATAAATAAATTGATGAGTCTTCCACTTTAATGTTTCCATTAAAAAAAAATTTAAACTTACTTGGCTAAAAAAGACACAACATAAAAGAAAAAAGAGTTGGCAGTAGGTGGAAGAAAACAGCACAACCCACCAGATTCTTAGTTACAAAGTTCAGCAGGCCATGGCAATGGATCTAAGCACAATGAATTCCTGCAACTTCCTATCCCCTTCTCTCTGAGTGGAAGGAGGGGAAAGAGCGCTCTCTGTTAGAACAATAACCCGTCATAATGGAGAGGTCATTTGAGTTAACCTGCAATTCCAAAGTGCCAATGAATATATCAGCAGTGTTCTCTTTCTATACAGAATACTAGAAGAAACACTGCAAACTTTTGCAGCATGTGTACAAACCATGAGGCAATTATAAAGTATTGAAAAAAGGCATGCATATGAAAGTGAACAGACAAGATCCTAGGAATGGTGTAGTAGTCACAGTAACTAGGACTCAGGAGACCCTGGTCTGAATCCCTACTCAGCTATGGAAACTCAAGGGGGTAGAGGTGGTACTGGTAAAACGATTCCTTAAACATCTCAGGGTGTGATCAGATGACAAAAAAGGATTATGTCTGATCACACCAGAAAGAGCTGCTTTGATGGGAACAGTCTCCCTTAAAGTGAATCTGATTTGTAGAGGAATAGCTCCACACACACACCCCGCACCCCAGGAGTAGCCTTGGGGATGGATCAAAATAGTCTCACTTGGGCACAAAACATGGCTGGGCTGGTTTGTGATCTCACATCCATTGCATGGTTCCTTGCGAAATAGTTCACATCGAACCATGTGCCCCGAAATGTGAGCTATTTCTCAATCTGATCATACCCCTAGTTAACTAGAAAGCCCTGTAAGGGTTGCTATACATTGATTTCAACTTCACACCACATGGCCAGCAAGGTACAGTGGCAAAAGAAACCATCACTTCGAAAGGAAGCATAATGGAAAAACAATCTACTGTGATTGTGGTCTTGAATCTTAAGATTTGCATTTTAATATTTTAATAACTAACACACACACACACACACACACACACACACACACACACACACACACACACACACAGACAGACACACAGACACACACACACACACACAGACACACACACACACACACACACACACACACCTTATTCTTCTGCATATTCAGCATGCTGTTAGCTTATCGAAAATTCTCTCTGACTTGTATTTTATTGGAAACATATTCCAGGTCTCTGTCTCTCTCTTTTGTGGTGGTCTTTCACATACAGTACTCAGCCTTCAGCTAATTCCACTTTGAGGCCCTCCTGATGTGTTGGACTCCAACTCCCACCATCCACAAATGGCATAGCTAAATCTGGAGGGCACTAGGCAGGGAATGATGTACTAAAACATCAGCCTTTTGCTGCTCAGTTCAAACACAGCTAGTGTGAGGCGGGAATAAAATATCTCTAGCTATGTGTTGAGTGACATTTTTATACTAAATGCTGGACTACTGTTAGGAACTCTGCCAGTTCCCATTCATAGGTTCCCAGAAGGTAATAAAAGTGCTTATTATATCAGTCCACAGGTTTCTGACTTTACCCTTTGCACTATTAGATTACATTTCATCTATGCCCTCTCCCTGGCCCCATCCAAAGGGACTAGGGCTGTTCTAACACCTTCACCAGTCCCTAGTAAATCTTTCCTTGGACTGGACTGCTTAAGTTTGCAGAGGCAATGCTGCTGGTCCCTGGAGTCTTCCTATCTGAAAAAGCACTCAATCAGTACCATACACAACAGTCTAGAAACAAACAAACAAAAAAACTCCACTGTAACCCCAACTGGAGTAAAAGAGGAAAAATATAAGCTTGCCATAGAAGATTTATTTTCAAAAAGTAGTATAGATGTGCACTGTTTTATAGTTATTTCTATAAACATGTATGTTATGGGCATGTTTGTTCTTCAACTTTTTGAAGAAAGGGTGTTAGGAAAAATAATAGCCTCCTGTGGATATTTTGTCTTTAGTCTAAAATGTGAATTTATCCTCAGAGTCACTGGTTTCAAAAGGACTGACATAGCTTTTCCCCACCAATGCCTTCTGGATATGGTTCACAACTCCTATCATCCCTTGCCAATGTACCATGATGGGGATCATGGGTTCTCAATTCCAAAAGAAAAGTGATATATGAAACAAACAAAGTGGATTGTAGTTCAGTACATCTGAAGGGCATCAGCCTGTGGAAGTGGTTCCTAGTTTTGGGTAACCCAGATGTTCTTGGAATAAACCTCCCAGAAGCCTTCACCACTAGCTCTGCTGGCCAGAATTCCTGGGAGTCGTAGTCCAAGAACATCTGAGGACCCAAGGTTGGGAACCACTGATCTAGGCATTTGATGCTGTAACCTGAGAATCTGACATGTTTCCCTCAGAAATAGTCTTGCAGCAATCACGTGACAAAGCCCTTAGTTGCTTTGGAAGTGGAACAGGAATGGAGGTCTCATGCTTGGCATCCAGACCAGAGCAACTTTTGATCCTCAAAGGCTGAGAGGAGATATTATTGACTGATTGATTGATTGACTGATTGATTGACTGATTGATTGATTGACTGATTTGATTTGATTTATACCCCGCCCATCTGGTCTAAAAGGATTAGAGCATTTCCTTTCTTGAACTTCCTTTTGTTGAATGTCTCATGCTTATGCTCGGTTCTTATCTGGAAAGAAAAAGGGAGGTGGAAGGGTGGAAAGGAAATATATTAGTTAGGGCGAGAACTTAGAAAAGTTATTTTCTTTGACCACACCAACATGGGGATTCTGGGAGCTGTAGTAATCAAACAAACAGAGGAAAGCCATGTTAGTCTATAGTCTTTTGAAGGAAAGTAAATCAATAACTTTCAGTAAATCAATAACAAAAATAATAACAAACAACAAACAAAAACAATTCACAAATTTTATATTGCATGAGCTGACGTGGACTACAATCCGCTTGTTTTCAGATGCACGTAGCCCATGAAATATCATACTAAAATAAATCTGTTATTTTTAAAGGTGCCACAGTATTTTGTTTCATTAACATAGCTACTGCTTTGAAAAGTTTCATGGCACCTTAGTAATCAACAAGTTTTATTTCATATAAACTTTTATAGACCGCAGACCACCCTTTGAAGCTCCAGTTTGTTGTTGTTATGTGCTTTCAAGTCGCCTGTGACTCATGGCAAACGAGCAGTCTTCAAAAGGCCCTGTCCTCAACTGCCCTGCTCAGCTCTTTGTAACCTCAAGCATGTGGCTCCCTTTAAGAAGTCAATCCAACTCATATTTGGTCTTCCTCTTTTCCTGCTGCCTTCTACTTTTCTCCACATTATTATCTTTTCCAGAGAATTCTACTTTGTCATGATGTGCCCAAAGTCTCAGTTTCATAATTATTGCGTCCAGAGATAGTTCAGGCTTGATTTGATCTTCATTAGCTCCATTTTTTTGCCTCCAGAGGCTTGATTAGATCTACGACCCACTTGTTCATCTTTCTGGCAGTCCAGGGTACCTACAAAGCTCTCCTCCAGCATCACATTTCAAATGAGTAAATTTTTCTCAAGCTTTCCAGCTGTCCCTCCCAGACCCTTTGTTATCCCTGGGCTCTCCCAGAGTTCTGCCTGGGAGCTTTGATCTCTAGTCACCACAAAAGAGGAAAAACAAAGCAGGTCAGCATGAACTTTGGGTGAATCAAAGGACAACAAAACACTTTTCAATCCACCCTCTGCCCTTCCCTAAAGCTAACTGCGGGTTCTAACCTCTGGCAGATGGGCTGGACCGCCACCTAATCCAGCATTCATTGTGCACCAATGACTACCAGATCTCTCTTGGCCTAACGAACAGGGTATGAATCACAGAACATTGGCCTATAAGGGCATCAACTGCAGTCCCCTGCTCAGTGCACGAATGAGAGCAACAAGCCCTTTTGTATTGTCTATCTCCAGCATTTGGTGTTTCAAGATATACTGCTGTGAAATGTGGAAGTCCAATTTTGTCACTGCAGTGAATAACCACTGGCAGACCCTTCTTTTGTGAACCCCATACATCTAAGGCATCTAAAGGTCTGCTTACAGATGACATGCAAACTTACCTGTAAGAAAAACTTGAGTGTCCCAATCTATTAAAGAGGAAAGTCTCTTAATTGTGTGCTGCTCTTTCCCAGGAATGCATGTTAATTTTCTTTTTAAAAGATGTCAGAGAAAATCCAGATCCAAGGCCATACCTAATCCTCAATACTCTTGCATTGTGGGCATCCATGGTCCAGTATTTCCTGCCGAGTGTTTTTTAGTAAAGAGGATCTTTCCCTGCCCAGAGGAACAATACCCATTTCTTCCATCTCAATGACCTCTTTTCAGCCCCGCCAAAGTCTAGTTCAGTTCTAAGGGAAATGTGTGGTTGCAAACGGAGGGGAAGGGGGGGGAACCACCCTGCTTTGGCTATCCCCGTGGCATTCAAAGAAGGGAAGGACTCCTCCTGGGTCTCAAACATGGATTTGCATGAAGGCAATCTGTAGGATCTTTGTTTTTCGAACAGGATTGCCCGGTTTGTGAGGCTTTGCTGTTGCAACTGAAAGCGAAAAGAGTGCACAGTACTTTATCTTTCTGGCCCGCCTGCACCAGTCAAAGAGGGCTATGCCGTGTATAGAGAGCTTTTAGACGGCGTGACCGAGGACGGCAGAGCGACCAGCTTGCACGGCGAGCGCAGAGCCCAGCGGCCGTGGCAGGAATCCAAAAAGCGAGGGAGGCAACCGCCCTCCTCCCGCGAGCCCAGCCCGGGCAGCTGGAGGCAGCGAAGCGCTGGCTGGCGAATTAATCGGAGGGAAGGGATTATATCATCCCGCGGAAGGTTACCAAGTTTTTTTTTAAAACAACCTCTGCGTCTGGACCAGCGCATCCACGCATCCGGGCTGCCGAGGCGTCTTCTTTTTTTGTGACGAGCCTCCTGATTGGCTAGCGGGACCCTGCAAGGGTTGGCAGGCTAGAGCCGAGCGCTTGGATTGGTGGCATCGTACCTGCAATGCGTCAGGGGATGCTGCCTCGCGCGCTGGCGAGGGTTTTTTTTTTTGTGTGTGTGAATGGCTGAACGCGGGGAGGAGGGGAAGGGTTCGCGCCCGCAAGCCTTGGGCCGCTCTTTGGACAGGACGGTGTTGCAGGGAGGAGAGGTTGCCAAGGGCGGCTGGCAGAGAACTCCCCTGGCCTTGGCAACCTAGTGAAATTGGGGGGGGGGGAGATATTTTCCTTTCCCTTTTGCAACCCTGAGCACGCAAATGGCGATTTGCAAGCCTTGGCTGGATCTCCGACATTGGGAAGGAAGCTGGTCACCCCCCGACCCGCCCTGCCCGTTTCCCTCAGTGTGGAAGCGCCCTTGTTCCTTCGGTATCCGAGGCAAACGGCGTCATGATCAGCTGAGAGGACACACGGATGTGTGTCACCCACATCTTGTCATTCTCTTTAAGTAGGGCACTTCATCGCACGCATGACAGCGAGCGGATCTCAGCCCCCACCCCCCTTTCAGCCGCCCCCCCCCCCTATGGATCTCCCTTTATTGCCAGCCCCGGCTGCTTTTTGCAATCTCCCGTCGAAAAAGAAGGGTGGGGAGATTCTGTGAGATGCAACTTTCAGACAGCATCCCTCGCTTGACATTTCCTCACCGAGATCCCAGTGCAAACCCCATGGAGAAGTTGGGATCGAGCACCGGAGTGGGGAAGGGTCGGGGAGAGCAGTTTTCCTTAGGAGAGAGGCGGTAACCGCATCCAGACGGATCGATAGCGTTAGGGATCGCCGTCGAGATGTATTGCTCAATTTCCAAGCGGGGCTGCTGAAGTGACACTTGAGAGAAGGAGCTGTAAAGAGCAAGCTTTAAATAGGGGGGACGAAGGCTCGCTGTCGTTCTTCTGCAGTGCAATATCATGAAAAGAGGAGTGATCTTATAGATCTCTCTCTATAAGACATATATGCGCATGTATGTCTCAAATATTTATTCATTTTCCTTTCGGTTTGTTTTTGGTTGGTTCGAAAGAAGAGGTATGGGGACACATATCCGGGAAGAAGTTTAAGTGCCTTTTTGCGCGATTAAAATGGTTGAATTAATTATTATTGTTGTTGTCGCGAGTTTTTTACTGCCTTTTTCAAGAGCCGCGTGAAGGGTGGGTGAATCAGCAATAAGTATGAATGCAAGGCATTCAGTTCTAGAAGGCTTGACTGCCGCTATTCTTTTATAACTTATGCTAAAGTTACACAAAAATATGCATAAACAGGCATCAAATATAAAAGTTACAAATATGCTTAGAATAATTCTCATACATACATACATACATATATATATACATATACATATACTGTACATATACATATAAATAATTTATAAATATGTCTCACCAGTATTTATAAAGTAGTCCTAAAGCACAGTTAGCTGAACCAAATTTGAAAATTTTTCTGCAAAAGGTTTTTTGAGGAAGTATATTATACTAATCATTGATTAGTAATCAATATTAAATAATCTGGAATATACTTATTTTACCACCTACTAAATAAAACTGAAACATACTTTTAATCTTCATCCAAACCAAGGCAATTTTAAATTTACTTTTAAAATCTAAAATATTACAAAATGTGCCGTATCCACCCTTTTATGTCCGGAGAAATCCTTTCCTCACGTTCAGTGTATATGTGCAAGCTCATTTGTGAGAATGGAGGAAACAAGATTTTTCTTGGAAATATAAACAAGGGCAGGGGACAGCCCTGTTACTATAATATTTGAAAAAAAATGGACACACACACACACGCACACACGTGCACACACACACACGTGCACACACACACACACACACACACACACACACACACACACACACACACACACACACACACACTGCACATCATTCTTTTCCTGTATAGTCATGGAAAAATGCTTGATGCTGATTTTATAGACAAAATTGATACAGAAAAAATTCAATTTATGGTAATGAAAATGCAGTCTGCTGCAATTTGTAAAGACGAAAGTGTGTAAAGAAGAACGTGGCTCCTGTATCTTTTAATTGTTGTGCACCAGAGGAATTTCCGAAGATGCAGCATTTCTTACCTCAGGATAACAAGATGCACCAACTAGAATTGATTCTGTCATTGCACAGAGGTTAAAGATGCACAAACCCCATTCTTCTAATCACTCTTATAACTGGACATGTGCGTTGTCCTCGCAGAGAAGTTTTTTTCCTACTGACTACAGTATGTGCTTATGCAAACTTTGAACTTTCTTCAGATTGTTGATACCTTTCTTCATTATATTTCACCAGTCTGATTGGGCTATAGTCCTGTTGGCATTTATCAATTGAAGGGAGCAATAAAGTTATAGTGATTTACTTGCAAGATTAGCATTTTATTATAGCATGCATTTCTAACAACATTTCATTATTAGCACCTGAAAGTACATACCGTACATAGAAAAATTATGGCATATCCAAATACAGTACTTTCTAAGAAAGTAATTTTATGTTTTGAAGCTAGGCGAGACATGAAATGGGGATCGGATTATATTCTGTATAAAGCCAGCAGCCTGCTGACCTCATTTATGGATGGTTGAGAACATATGATATGTGCACATTTATTATAATAGACTATGAGCTAAGTTTAAGCTGTGCTGTGTTCATATTTATATAATGAGCAAGGTGCATCTCCAGAAAACATGAATCAGAATATATAATATTTGTGTTAATATTTGTGTCACATATTGAAACCTTCATATTATTAGGCAGGAATATTTCTAGAGAAAATAATATAATTAGGCAATACAATTAGCATATTTTTTGCAAAATATTAGTATATATTTCAAAATAAAATGACACAATCACACTGAAATGTATTTGAAATATGCAGCTCTGCCATCTTATGGATCCAAGCTGATACTACCAAAATAGAGAAAATACAGGGCAGTCAGCAAAAAAATAGTGTTTATATTTTCTTCTTTATTATCTAATACAAATTATTTCCAGTAGTGTTCCTTGATTCCCCCATTTATATATTTTCAGAGATATATTTCAATCAAGAGATTTTAACATGAATATTTTATAGGGCCTGTACTTAACAGATGTTCCAGTGGTTTCTTAATAACTCTTCTCATTGCTTTTACTACACGTATAAATATATGGTGGTGTTTAAAGCAGAATAAAACATTTGGAATCCAAACCAGTTATATTTCCATAGAAGAAATCATAAGATAAAGCTTTACAACATTACTGTACAGTTCCTGTGTTTGTGAAGTTCACAGGATTATAACCAAGTCCATTGGTGAAATAGTCAAGTACAGTATGTGACTGAATTTCACCAGCAAAACTAGAGAAGTCTTTGGGTGGATAGAGGCTGAATGGC
This sequence comes from Pogona vitticeps, assembly GCF_051106095.1. Classification (NCBI taxonomy): domain Eukaryota; kingdom Metazoa; phylum Chordata; class Lepidosauria; order Squamata; family Agamidae; genus Pogona; species Pogona vitticeps. The sequence goes on along the minus strand of NC_135783.1, from coordinate 330,214,420 downwards.
ACTTTATTTGGTTTAATGACATTACACTTGGTGCCATTTTATAAAATGGAACCAGTGTCAGCTCTTACCCAGTCCATTCCTGTGTTTATGTTTAATGGGACAGCTTCTAGCATCTAATTTTAAAGATCCATCCAATATGGATATCACTGTTAAATTAACCATGAAAAGTTTTCCCTGGTTAGAATATACTGACAATGTTTATTTAGTTTCCTCTTCTTCTGCTGCTGGTAAGATGTGTGTGCATGGAGGGAGGGACTTTTAATATTTATTTTAAAGATATAATATTCCATATTCAAGAAGGGTATAGCACTAAGTAGAATGAATTCTCTTACTGTGGAACATTAAAAAATTGAAGAACCATTACTGTTGAAAGTGTCTGTGCTTTTGGAATGGAATTTCTCACAGACACCCATGCCTCAGGAAAATCACTTTTGAAATTGTGGCGTTTACAGTAGAGGATGAAAACTCACAGATTCATTGGACATGCCAATTTGAATGTCATGGTGAAATATTTTAGCTTCCACCTGTTTTGCTTGCTGTAAATAAAAGTGAACTATATTCAATGTGGAAGTTGTTGAATCCTGAGGATGTAGTATTCAAATATAGAAGGAAAATGTCAGGTGTTTTCCTGTAGGTTTAGACCATGAAGCTACAATGCCAGGCCTATAAACCCAGATGTTCTCTCTTTTCACTGATGTTTTTACATCTGATGGCATTTCTTTCTGGAGCATTGGCAAATCAGGCAAGGCATGATATTCTAAATCGTGTCTGGCCCCTGGTTGTTCAGATTGATTTTTCAGGTATGTACCTAGGTCTGTTGTAGTTTTGCCTGCCTACTGCAGTCACTGTCCTGACAATCTTGTCTTCATAAATTCAAATATTGGGCCTACAGGTGATGTTCTGTTCACTTTGGTAGCTCCTGTTGGTACACATGGACTATGCAGTGCTTGGATTCACAAGAATGAGATCAAAAACAGTTGACTCATGGTTTGAGAACAACTCTTGCAAACAATATCCTAGACTTGGAGGCTGTTGGAAAGTTAACACATGATATTTGCTGACTACTTTTGCAAGGAGTTCTGAGTTTGCTAACAATTGATAGATTTCCCTAACTGCCTTGCTTTCTGGACAGAGTTCCTACTCCAGTCCTCTGAAGATGCCGGCCACAGAGACTGGCGAAATGTCAGGAAGAATAAACTTCAGAGCACAGCCAAAGAGCCCGAAAAACCCACAACAACCATTAGATCCCAGCCGTGAAAGCCTTCGCGAATACATTGCCTTGCTTTCATTTGGAGATACTGTGTGGAAATCAACTACAAACAGAATGTATTGCTCATTGATCCAGGTGTCAATGGGGGCAAAGAAAAAAAGGAACACAGTGGTTGGAGTCCATAACTGACCATCCAATCAAGGAGAGGATGCAGATGAAACCTTTTTAAAAACCTATTGCAAGAATTTAAAAGAGGCACAATGTAATAGTAATGGAAGACTTAAATTACGCTGATAATGTAATCTGTTAGTCAAATACTGCCAAATATGGCTCTTACAAGACATTCCTGGCTTGTGTTGCTGATAATTTTTTCTTACAAAAAGTGAAGAAAGAAACTAAAGGGGTAGCTATCCTTGACTTGATTCTAACAAATAAAGACGATTTGGTGGAAGAAGTGGCAGTAAGTGGAAATCTGGAAGGAAATGACCATGTTGTTCTTCAGTTCATGATTTCAAAGGAAACCAAACCAGTGCCGTTATGTGTGCATGCTGAATTTTAAGAAATAAACTCACAACAACGATAAGTGATAACAAGAAAATGACAATGATAACAAGAAAATGAGTCCCAAGATGGGTGGGAGCTTCTGATAAGAACATTCTAAAGGCACAACTGCAAACAATTCCAACAAAAATATGGAAGACAGAAAAAAAGAGACCAACGTAGCTTTACAAAAAGCTCAGAGAGGACCTGAAAATAAAATTAAAAAAGGACAAATATAGGAAGTGAAGGAAGGCCAAGCATGTACACAGCAAAAGACAGAAAATAAATAGTGGCTCAGCTACTCCGTGGGGATGGAAAAATGGTAATGAATGACAACGAAAAGGCAAAAGTGCTTAATTCCTGCTTTAGCTTGGTCTTTTCCCAAAAGATAGTCTATGCCCACAAGGCAAATGTGGGTACAAGTGAAGAGGACAGGATTGCGACTTGAGATGGATAAACAAATATCAATATTTGTCAAGGACTATCTTATTACTTTTAATGAGTTCAGATCTCTGGGGCCCAATGAACTGCATCCAAGAGTACTGAAGGAACTGGCTGAAGAACTCTCAGAAGCAGTGCCTAATATCACTAGAAACCACACTTTAAGAAGGATACCATCAAACTGGAACAAGTTCAAAGGAATGATACAAGGATGATCAAGGGACTGCAACCCAAGCCCTGAGAACAAAGACTGAAAGAACTGGGCATGTATAGCCTTGAAAAAAGAAAAAATCACGGAAGATATGATAACACTTTCCAAATACTTGATTTTGGTTTAATAGCAGGAAAGGCTTCATAATTGTTAGAACAGTACACAGTGGAATCAATTATCTTGGGAGATAGTGATCGCTGCAGCACTGGAGGCATTCAAAAGAAAATTAGACAGCTATATGTCAGATATATTTTTACATGGATTGTGCAGAAATCCAGAGGGATTTATAGGTCCCTCCCAACTCCATGATTCTATGATTCTGTGATTTAGTGTTCACTAATGATATTTGAATACAATATTTTTTTTATTTATCACTCAGTATTTAAATATCAATAAAAAACACAAAACAAAAGCAAAATGAATAAATAAAGAAGACAATGGTGTTGTGGCACCTTAGACTATATTTTAAGGTCAGTTTTCATGGTACAAGTCCACTTCTTCAGACGTAAGAATGAGGACAGAGAGACGACGTGGCAAAGCATTCATACAGAACTCTTAAGATAAAAGGGTAGTGTTGGTTGGAAGACTCAAGTGCATTTCAAATCTAGTAATGATTTAAGATATTTGTTTGGTATTCACTTCTTTTTTTCTTGAAATTCATTCTGTAAATAGCAACAGTGATTAGTAGCTAAAGCAAATTATTAGCAGCAAAAGTATTTGAAGGGATTAGCCACATCCTACCTGGATGGAAACAGTCTTTTAATAAGTAACATGTGGTTAATCTTTGTGATACTTTAAATATTCACTCTCTTCTTTAAGAACTCTGTTAAGAATGCAACAATAAACTAGAACTACCACAGCAGTTTTTTAAGTGTATCTAAAAGTTCACTTTCATTAATTTGGGTTTGAATAGGAACAGTGGTTTCCTAGCTAAAATCTACTGAGCAATGCTAAATGTTTTGTATTGCCACCAATTTACTGCTGCTCTAAATTTTATTTGATACATATATTCAAGTTCTGATTAATTCTCACAGATAGAGCTCTAATTAATTTCTTGCAGATTTGTCACTATTATTTTTGCACATTTAACTCCAAGAAGTATGTTTTTTTCTTTTATTGTAAAGTTTACGTCAAAGTGCATACAGCAAATGAGAACAGAGAATCATATTTGTCTGATGATGTGGACTGTAGCTGTGAAAACCTATGGCAGAATAAGATGATCCAGTCCTTAGGATGTCACAAGATTCTTTGTTAGTTTTGGTGCCAAAAACTGTAGTAAACTATAGTATAAAAGATAAAAATTATAAGTCTTGGAGTTTAATATGCAAAAAGAACAATGACAAATCTGCAAATCAATTGGAGCTCTATCTGGGAATAAAAACAATTTTGGGTGGCTGAAGGTTTGGGGTTTGGAACACTAATGGTGATGCATTAATTTAATAATAAATTTAATAATAGTTTTTCTTCCATATCAGACACTGTATTCTCAGTTCTAGAAGCTTCTTGGCAGACTGTCATGTTATTTTGATAATTTATGTCCTCATCAGGCAGACTGAACTGTCCACCTTCCTGCATCAGCTACTTCAACCATTTGTTTATACAGTATTTTTTTAAAAATTATTGTGTATATGTGACTCTTAGAGCATTTGCTGGTCTTGCTTGAGCTTCTCCAGGGCAATTGACTGTTACAGACAGAACATGCATACAGATGCTGTACTTGTTCAGTAATGCGTTATCTCCTTTGAAAGATTCCACTAGATAGTGCCCAAAATCCTATTGCTTAGCGCAGTAAATTGCACTTAGAATAAGTCCATTGAATGAATGGACATTTAGTGAGCCAAACTCTCCATAAATTCCATTGATACAAAGGGCACTACTCTAACTGCAACTTTTACTATGGTAAAATAAAACACATTTTGAGTAGGTCCATTTGAATGACTGGAACTTATGGAGGAGTTGACTTACCAATTCCGCATTGATGCAATGGTCCTACTCTACCGCAATTTACTATACTAAGCAATAGGATTTTAGCCTATATTTTATAAGAGAAGGGAAAGGATTGCTGTTTTTCATTTATTAAGTGTAGTTTAGTACTTTTATCCTGTCCTTGTACACAATATGGAGAAGAAATACGCTTGTCTGCATCTACCCAGTAAACTATAGACTGAGGGCTAGGGGGAAACACATCTTATATGTCTGTATAATCTCCGTAGCATAAAAAGTTAACTGAATATGTGTTTCCTAACATTTATGATTTTTAAAATATATGTGGTTTATAAATGAATCTACAGTATAGTATTTTGATGTAATGTAGCTTGTGATGATTTCTAAATATATTAAGGTCACAATAACCCTTCAGTACAGTATATTAACTCGATAATTCAATAGTTTATAACTACAGCATATTCCAGTTCAGTGCACTGCAGAGCCTCTTTTACTGCATATGTATTGACTTGCCCCAAACCTCTGTCATATCGATTGCTTAGGAACTGACTGCAGAGAGAGCTTTCTGCTGAGATACAACATCTAATTCCACCAACTGTCGGGTGTAATAATAAATCATGTTTATAATTTCAATAGCAATAAAAGATACTTCAGCAGTATAATTTACTGAGACTGGCTTCTTCTCTGTGTCCAAATTCATCTTCCTGTTTATAGCTGCATTATCAGAATTTGGTAGGGCCAAAGGAGAGGGAAACGTTAATCTCCTGCTTGCATTACATGCTGAAGGACAGAGATATTCTAACAGTGAAAAAAAAATGAATGGGAAAGGATGCCAGTATTGATGGCTGTGGCCTTGTGATGCTACAGAGGAAGTGGCACTTAAGAAGGTTAAATTTTTATAGCTTTGAACACAAACACACACCTGCAATGAAATGCATATCAAAGAGCAGAATAATTTACCACAGAGCAAAAGAGCATTTCAATATTTGTCTAACCCAATTAGATTGGTGTCTCCCACTTATGGTGCCTGGTTTTATAAAAGATAAACATTATAAAAATGAACCACTTCTACCTGAGATCAATATGATTTGATTGATCCAAATGTTACCTTTCCTCCAGGGGCACGAGAACACAGAGAGACTTATTAGTAGGGAAAATAAGTTTCAAGAGAAACCACAATCTATAGTTTTGTCATACTCCAAATATAAAGCCTAAGATTTTCATGCTGTCATAGGAAAATGAGTTTAAATTACTGTATATATATCAGACTGATCAGTCTGTACTTCTAGCTCTGGTCAAAAATCTTTCTGGATATTTCAGTCAATAAACCTAAGAGATTGCATTGATTTTCTTGTCAGATCTTTGGCACCCTGATTAAGAACTCTACAAAGTTCAGTTGCTGTTATTGGGTATTACAGGACTTGCTAGGAGCGTGCTTGAAATCCCAAGGGGTTGTGATGGAAATCATGCTGAATTTGGAGTTGGCCATTTTACTAGATTATCAAAGAAACAAGATTCACAATTTCTTGAGATTAAAATCATGGAAGAGTTCTGTTTACCATAGCAAGTGTGTCCTTCAAAATGAAATGCACGACAGTTTGAAACTGACAGATTCACTCATCACTTCCAGATACAGGGCTTGGAAAAGTCTAGGTTTGAATTCCTGTGTATCTAACCATTCTCTCTAGTACAGTACTGAGCTGAAATGATTTCCTCTTTTCTCCTCATCTTTAACATCTATTTGACACAGGTATGTTGTCTACTCTATGCTGAGAACAGTTTTATCTAATAAATTTGGGCTGTGTGATTGGTTGAAAATTTCATTAATTCTTCTTTGCCTTCTTCTTCAATAAAAATTCAACAGCAGTTCATGAACTCCTCCATAAACAAGATGAGAGAAAAGCTCAGCTTTTTTAAAAAAATGAACAGAGAAAAAAAATTAAACTGACAGATTCAACCAACTTTAGCCGGAAATCTTAACTAAAACCCATTGGAGATGTTTAAATTTATGCATACCTGACATTACTTACATAATGTTTCTCTGTATGTCTATAGTATTTTTATGTCTTACATATCTTCAAGACATTAAACTTGCATTTTTACATGCTTTTGAACTGCTAGGTTGGCAGGAGCTGAGACAAGCGATGGGAGCTCACTCTGTTGTGTGGATTCGATCTTACGACGGCTGGTGTTCCAACCTTGCAGCACAGAGGTTTCTGCTGTTTAACTCACAGTGCCACCTCATCCCACTCTGTACAGTGGACCTTTGACTTACAGACGGCTTGACTTACAGACTTTTTGAGTTACAGACTTCTCTGGCCGCAAAATTTAGGTTTGACTTGCAGACTGAGATTTGACTTACAGACCAGAAAAAACCCAAAATGGAACAAAAATGGCCTGTTACAGGATTAATCGGTTTTCAGTGCACTGTAGGTCAATGGAGACTTGACTTACAGACTTTTTGACTTGAGAACCGCCTTCCAATACGGATTAAGTTCTCAAGTCAAGACCCCACTGTACCTAGAAAACCCTGAAAAGAGTCACCATAAGTCGGAATGAACTTCTTTCTTTGTTCATGTCAGAAACACCACAGTATAATGAATAAGTATATCATATAATATACTTATTATACCAACATGAATTTGACCCAACTCCGGGAGGCAGTGGAAGACAGGAGGGCCTGGCGTGTTCTGGTCCATGGGGTCACGAAGAGTCAGACATGACTTAACAACTAAACAACATATAAATTTTGCCCAATAACAGGCAGCACCAAGAACATTTGAGACAGCTAACTTCAAGTCTTCCATATAATATGTTGCAGGGAACACTAACATCAGTATCAAGTTGCCTTGTCTTCTCTACAAAGGACCATGTGGATGCAAAAAATCCAATTTCTGTGAGTTCATTTTCTGCTATTGAAAGATGGGGAAGTTTACTATCCTAAGCAAGGCCTAGCAGGGATGTTCCTGTCTATTTTAGTACTGTTTTCCGAATGTTATAATCAAGTGCATTTCCCCCGATAAGCATGTGGCAACTGAAGGCTCTAATTCTAAAATTATTTTTTTGCTAATGAAAGTTGTTCAGAATTTTAAAGGAAAGGGTTGCATTAGGTGTTTTATAAACAGAGGATTTCACTTAGTGCCATTGTTGTCATCTCTGTATCATCCTGTTTTGTGACAGCAGTAGAAGGTATCCGGAAGTCACGTTTGACCAGTATAGCACTTTCATGTTTTCTGTGAGGACTTTTCAGCTGCATGTCTCATGCCAGATATTGTGAGGTGCTGCTGGTGGCTGTCTCTACACATTGCTTGAATACAACATGTATCGCAATCATGTGTCTGGCAAAACTGATGCAGTAACTCTTCTTTAGGTGATAATAAACCCTTTGTGTTAATAGAGATTAGGGTTAAGTTTGGTTCGAACAAGTCCTTTGTTATTGATGGTTGCTTGCAGGCTACTGTCAAACTAATTTAGTCAAACCCACTCAGCAGTTTTGGTAGAGCTTCATGTTGGTGCTTTTGGAGTGAAAGGAAAAAGACACTAGCATGTGTTTAGATTCTTTGAGAAGAATCCTTCCATGTCCCCCAAGTCACAGGAATCTTCTTATTCTCTGGAATATTACCACCAAAAGACACAGAATATTGCAACCAGTACTGTTGGATAGCAGAGTGGTTTAGGTATGGTTGGGAGTTTGATTCCCCACCGTACCTCCTTGACAAGGGTTGGACTTCATGATCCATAAGGTTCTTTCTGCATCTGCATTTCTAAGATAATGATGATGGGAGCACAAGTTATGAAATAATTTTTAATTTGAAATTTGGCCAACAGAGACATTCACCTACAGTTTCAGAATCTGGGCTAACTTTGAAATAATAACAACTATGTGTTCTAAGGTCCATTCAGACTTGACAGTGTGTTGATGGTTTTACAACCTCACAGCTTGCCTGGATATGTGGCTAGGAGGTACCTTTCTGGCTTAGGGGTGACTGTCAACTATCCAACTCTGCTCCGTGGTTCCTTTCCTCCCCCCCCCCCCTCCAGAGTCTGTTGCTGACAGGAATTATGTTTGTTAAATCTGCTGTTTGATCCATTCACAACTGTGAGTAAAGATGATGGTTTTTATACTTTCTGCTACTAATGTCTCAGAATGACTAATTGAGACTGTAAGAGCCAGGCAATGAGAAAGTGGAGAACTACTCTGTGGAACCTGAAGCTATTCTGCTCTTTGAATCCTTACATTTCTGTTGCACAGCTAGAAGAATTTACCTAAAAATTAAAAACTCTACAACACAGTGAACCTTTCTAAGTTTTTCTAGGTATATGTTCGGAAATTGTTTACAGTTCCCTTCTGGAGGTGCTGTGGGTCTGTGCAAAAAGTCTGTAAAATCTTATTCTTGAAGCAGTTCCACTTTCCATGCTCATTTTGCAACACAAAACAAATCCTCATTTCCCCTTTGTATTTATTAGATAATATCCAACTTAATATTCTTCCCCACCAAAGTATATGTTATCAAATACAGGAGTCTACAATTAAAGCTTCATTTCAATAATTGGTTCTTATGTTTTCTTGCACTCCTTCATGGACCTTTCAATTTGGCCATTTTAGAAGTTTTTGGCACAGGCTTCTAAATTTTATGGGATACGCCATATACCTAATATCAAGAATCTTTTAAATTGCAATCCAAATTGAAGAGTTGGCACAGCTATTTTGGCGGCCTCCCTTGATCTAAGGACTTTTTCAAAAAGTGTATTGCTGGCGTTGAGAAAAAGTGGGTTCAGCAAGTTGAAAAGCATTTTAAGAAACACACAAGCAAACATATTCCCCTCCCGTTGCCGTAGAATGCACTGCCTTATAGCGAACGGCGGTGTTCTGGGTTACACACCACGGCGTATAGAACGCCTTGACAAAGCCTCTTTACCGACGCCATTTTCGCACGAAGCAACGGAGAACTACATTTCCCAGCGTGCCCAGGAGCGTCGGCAGCGCCATCTTGTCTGCGAGTCAACCAGGTTTCTTTGGAAGTGGCGGATCAAGGAAGTGGCCGCGCTTGTGTTCCGAGAGCTGGGAGCGATGGCGCTCTTCCCTGCCTTTGCAGGCGCTACTCAAGCCGGGGAGGCGCCCGCGGCGCAGAGTGGGGGCTCCAAAAGAGGTAAAGCACTTCCTGGTGAACTAGCCCCTACCTTTGCCGTTCCTCCTTGCCGAAGCGTTTGCATCAGGGAGCTTAGTAGTAGAGCGGCTTCCCAAGAGAGGCGCCCCGCTTCTCTCCTGTGGAGATTTTGCCCTGGCGTGGACGTTGGTATATGCAAACCCGCCCCATCACAATACCCAGTTGACAATTATGCGGGCAGATGTGCACGTCTTCCAAGTTTTTAATTTTGCAGCGGTCCACACGCGTGGGTATAGGTGGGTGTGTTCTGTGCTGTCAAGTCGAAACCGCACTATAGCGCCCCTAATATTGTTTTCAAGATAAGGGAGGTATTTAAGGAGTGGTTTTACCAGATATATTTTCCCAGGGAGTTTCCTTGATGAAGTGGGGAATCGAACCCTGGTCTCCAGAGTTTCAGGCCATCATTCTATCAACTACACCGGTGGTTCTTAACCTTTGTTACTCTGATGTTTTTGAACTGCAACTCCCAGAAACCCCAGCCAGCACAGTTGGTGGTGAAGGCTTCTGGGAGTTGCAGTCCAAAACTCCTGAGTAACCCAAGGTTAAGAACCAGTGAATTACACCACACTGTTTGGGGTGTGCAATTTCTTACAAGGGGCAGTAGGTGAGGGCAGGCTTCACTACATACTGTACACAGTTTTTCAAAATTTTCAAAAAAAGTGGAAGTATCACCTTTGGTTTGCCCCATTTTCTGTACAGACAGAATGGATCTAGTTCTAAATAATAAACTTAGGGAGGTAGGTGTGGGGGAAGAAGCAAACACGAAATTCATAGCTGGCTAATAGAAATTCATGAGGACCAGCTGTAATACCACAGAAGTTGGTGTAGTATGCGGTCCTTAAAAAACCATACACTTTTTCTTTGGCTTTGGAGTCTCAGATTCTTTCTTTGAATAACATTGGAGCATATGAAAAATGATGGCCAGTGTGGTGTAGTAGATTATTATTATTATTATTAATCATCATTATAGAACTGCAGAGCTGGAAGAGATCTTATAGATCATTAAGATCAAAAAGGCACCATGGAGCATCAAGCTCCCAATCTCTAGCCTGGGTTCAAATCCCCAATCAACCATGGAAGCTCATTGGGGTGTGGAATTGGTAAAATTGCTTGTTAAGTATCTCACTTTGAAACTCCTACCGTGTTTCCCTGAACATAAGACAGGGTCTTATATTAATTTTTGCTCCAAAAAACACATTAGGGCTTATTTTCAGGGGAAGTTTTAATTTTTTTCATGTCCAACAATCTACATTTATTCAAATACAGTCATGTCATATTCTTTTGGTTGCTGCGCAATGGTGGTGGGTGGGGTTTCACTTAACTGGGGCATATTTTTGGGATAGGGCTTATATTGCCAGCATCCTGAAAAATCATACTAGATCTTATTTTCAGTTTAGGTCTTACTTTCAGGGAAACAGGTAGTAAGATTGCTGCAGGTTGGTTCCAACATGTTGGCACTTAAAAGTCTTACGGAAGAATGATAGTTTGTATCTCCACTTTGATCTCCGATTCTTCAGCACCAAAAGGCAGCTTGCATAGGGAGTCCTCTGCTATTTTTGCAGCAGAGAATATAGAAAACAGCCAATTCATGAAGCAAAGGAGAAGGAGAGAAACAGTCCAGAACAGGTATACTGGACAGTGGTTTTTCTTTACTCCTTTGTCAGGCAGTTCATGGTTAAAGTAGCAACTTGTGGCTAGCATAAACCATGACTTAGTGCAGGGGTAGATAATGTGATTTGCATCCATACCATTGACGTCTTCTTGTAGTGGCTGCTTTTGAATTTGCTGCTGTGCCATCTACAAAGTTTCCAACTCCCTATTTCTCTTTAAACAAGAGTATGTTTAATAGCACCTTCTTTTGCAGCTGATTTGTGCCACAGAAATTTTCCAGAAGCATGATCTTACTTAAACATAAGGTGCATGCTCCCTTTGTTTTAAAAACTCACACAGATGGTGTTGTCGGTGCTGGAATCTGTAGGGTAAGATGCAAACGTTGAGTGGATTCTTGAGTGGCCAGTGGGGCCTTTGTCAAAGTTGACTGGCCTCTGATTACAGTCATGCCCTGCTTAACGATTACCCCGCATTATGACGAATCCGCTTCATGACGACGTTTTTGCGATCACAATTGTGATCGCAAAACGATGGTCTAAATGGGGAAATTTCGCTTAGCGATGATCGGTTCCCTGCTTTGGGAACCGATTTTTGCTTTACGATGATCAAAAAAAGCTGATCGTCGGGTTTTCAGAATGGCCACCGGGTGCTTAAAATGGCTCCCCACTGTGCTTAGGGACAGATTCCTTGCTATACAGGTGCCAAAAATGGCCACTGTATGGAGGATCTTCACTGGACAGTGAGTTTTTAGCCCATTGGAACGCATTGAACAGTTCTCAATGTGTTTCATTGGGTTTTTTAATTTCGCTTTACGATGTTTTTGCTTAACTGTGATTTTCCTGGAATGGATTATCGTCGTTAAGCGAGGCACCACTGTAGTCTAATATGCATATGTAGCTACTCTGACTTCCTGTAACTTTGGCCTATTGGTTTTTGAAATTTTCATGTAATATACCTTCTCTTCTGTTTATTCCCAAATTCACTAAATCTTTCTTCACATTATGAGCAGGGACTTCCTTGAAATGACAGAGTACATTGTGTTGACTTCCAAAAATTGTTTTCACAGTTCCCTAATTATCCATAGAATGTCAAATATGTTCAAGCTGCTGTCATCATTTTATAAAATGGTGCTGACAGTTTCTGTCACTTGAAGATCCTTTTTGTGTGTGTGGTAGCTGTTCAAGGTGAAGTATTTAATTCTGAAGTCTGGTTTGTTTCTGTCGTGTCACACAATTTGGTCTACAGATAAGTTGAAGACTGTTAACAGAATCAGTTATCTATAAGTAAGGACCCATGAGTTCTATCCAATCTCCAGTTTAATTTCATCAAGAGTTACTAATCTGCAGCACAGGCAGTGACAAGGCATTCCAGGACTGGAGTCTTTTTGCTATCTCATCTTATTACACCCTATTCTAGCAATTATTCTAAAAGCCAATTACTACATTTTGTTAAGTACCTACTGACAAAGCAGAGTGGTTTCTTACTGTTTAAGCATTTTGGAAGCCAGTGATTCATAGGTTTGTCAGAAGCAACTTGACACCATGTAACAATTACAGCAGGAACTCAAAGAGATAGAAGATAGAACTAAAGTTTTTCTCACGTATGAATGAATAAATGTATTAATATTTTTCTATAATGCTTAATTTACCAGCACAGTTTTTATCAACTTTTTAAAAACCCATGTACTTTGATAAACATAAAAATTCATGCTAGTGCTTCCCTCAATAATTTTTTTTTTGAAATTTGAAACATTGCAGCTAAAAATAAATTGATATATTTGAAAGTTTAGAAAGTAAGTGCAATGTTGCACATCATAGGTTGATGTGATAAGGTACATCCCAAGAAAGCAACAGGTAACATTATTTCCCCCTGGTTTTGAAATAAATGCTTGTAGTATGATATTGATGTATTTTTTTCAAACTGCAAATGCCTTTCCTGAAATCCTGATAATTCTGTCTTGAAATTTACTAACAGAACCCTAGATATGCCTATCTGAAAGTTGCTTTTGGCAGATAATTAATTACGGACTCTTTTGGTGACCCTGAAACACAGTCTGTATTCATAGATGGTCCAGCTATTTTTCCTAATGTGGAGGTCAAAAGGAAAATGCACTGTGCCAGTAATAGTCAGATATCCTTTCATAAGTGTTCAGAAGACTTCTTAACAAGATGAACAAATACTAAATCTTACCAATTGTAGGTCTTCCTGCATGATGCCAAGACAGATCAGAACATTTTTTTTCTTTTTATACTATGGAAACAAAAGGAATGGGTTCATTTTTGAAAGCTGGAATGGTAAACATGAACTGATTATTGCATCAAATATTTTTCCCTGATACACTGCATTTTAGCCATGCTCCTCTGATGAAAATTATTCACTTCTCCTAAAACGAGCCTATCAATATGACTTGCATATTGGAGTGTGACTCGTAAAATGTAGGCAACGTTAATTGGTGGTCAAAGTATAGGAGTTACAGTCCAAAATATTGAAATGGCATTACGTCGCCCTTGTTAGTCAGGTGGTTGCTTTCTTGCATTTCAGCACAGAGTGTCTGCTAGTAATACCTGGAGATGGCAGAGATCACATTTGGGACTTTTTACATGCAAAAATGTGTTTTATTTCTGGGGTGTATGCTCTTTCATACTGCAGGTTGCAAAAATTGTGGCTGGATTCCACTGACGTCTGTCTGCTGTGAGGGCTTCTGGAGTTGGTTTTAGGGGGCATGAAGGAATTTTCTCAAAGAGTGCTAAAGTGAAGCTAGATTCTGCTATTGGAGTGGAAATAGATGTATCACGAAACAGGTTTCTATACAGCTAAAAACATCAATGCCACATACAGTTACCTTTCTTTCTGTAACAGTTATTAATGGTGCAACATATTGCTTCATTCACCTCTTTTTCATTTTCCATGTTTGTGGTTGCTGATGGAAGAAGGTAGGGAAAAACATTATATTATACACGCCACTTATTTCAGGAATTAAATAGTGCAGGAAGAAGAGGAGTAAAGCAACCATTGCACATAGCACCCCATCTTTGCTGTTGGTACAACATTGTACAAGTACCTATTTTGATACCATTCTAAAAAGTAAACTGTTCTGCTATTGTGTGGGAAGCACTTAACCTCTGAATGATACACTGTATCTGAAAAGGTAAGTTTTGGTTTCATGAAATGTTGAAGATCTGTAATCTTTATTTTCTTTTTGTCCAAATCATATTTTTGAAAGCAGTATTGTCTGCTAACCTGAAAAATCTCCAGCCTGGAAGAAGGCGGTTGCTTTCTTTTTAAATGCCGCCTTATGTCTGTCTACAGAATTGAACTGGTTAACTAACCCAAGCTTTCGGAATGAAGATGCACTGAGACTACACCAACATGCTTTAGACGTCACAGACCTTGATTCTGAGAAAACATCTCTCCAAAGGTGAGGTGTTTGTTGACACTAGATCAACATTGTTTGCTTGTACTGGCCTAAACCCATTCGTTAGTTCCACCTGGTATAGATACATTGAATTCATGTGAACTTCGCAATCAGCAGTTCACATCAATTCCATTTTTTCACTGAGTCAACTCTAGCTGGGACTAACAGATTCAGACCACAATTGTGGTAACATATTTTGTTTATAATAAGCAGGGGTCCTGTGTACACTAACCTAGGAGTAAGCCCTATTAACCACAATGGGTCTGCTAGCTAGAAATGCATAATATTGTGGTTTATATCTAGTGATGAAATTTTATCAGACCTGGGACTAGTTTACAAAGATGTCTTCTCCTGCTTTCAGGTAGTCTCAGAATTCCCAGAAAACATGCTATCAGAGATCCTTCAAGCAGAGTCCCATGATTAGAGTAGATGACAGGAAATTACGGAAAAATCTGTAAGCAGTGTTTGGGCTTGCGCAGTTTATGTGATGAAGGACTTTATATTCTCAGTGTTTGCAAGAAAAGATCATGTATAAACCCTAGAGCCATTGTGACCTAAAATTATCCAAAGATAGAGGAAGTTACTTTGTTGGATTATCGTTCTTAGAATCCCACTGCCAATACAGCCCTGACTATGCCGGCTGGAGGATTCTGGAAATAGTTGTTGTGGGTTTTTCGGGCTCTTTGGCCGTGTTCTGAAGGTTGTTCTTCCTAACGTTTCGCCAGTCTCTGTGGCCGGCATCCCGGCCATGAAAGCCTTCGTGAATACATATTCTGGAAATAGTCAGAATAAGTAACTTTTCCCATGTCTTTTCCTATCTAGTGTCAGAATTCAGTATAAATTTTTTGTTGCGTTTGGACCTGCAGAACTTACTAAAATGCTACAGAATGCTCAACATTTTCGTTCAAATGTCTCCTCTCAATTTACACACACATTTCTTTAATCATTTTAAAACTGTTTTCTTGCACTCCCTGTCAGATCTTTCTGTGTTCCTGTAGCCTTAAGAATCTAGTTTTGAATATTATCAACAGAGTTCTTTTTGTTCTTAGTTTTCTCTACATTTGTAAACAGAACAACGTCTGGCTTGGAGCCCCCAGAAGAATGTGAAGCCTGTGAAGGAATACAAAAATCTGCTAGGAAAAGAAAGAAAAAGAAAAAACAGCGAAATCACAAGAAAGCCAAAAAGAGAAGTAAAAGAGACAGGAGCAGCACTGAATCAGAATCAGATGCTGAGGATATGAGAGATGATAGAAATAATGAAAAAGGACCAGAATTGAAGTACGTAAGTACCCTCTGTTTCCGGATTTATATTCATCCTGATAAATTCTTTATTCCTTGCTCTTTCTGAATAACACTGGTCATCAAGGCTATTCAAACATGAGAACAAGGCTGCAATCTTAGACAAAAATAGCAGAAAGTAACTTTACTGAACACTTTCGTGACATATTTCCTAGTAAATATGTGTAGGATTGTGGTTCATGTGAGTGCGAAATGACACCTGAAAGACTTGCCAGTTCCTGTCATTCATTCATTTCATTTTTGTCCAGGGAGCTTGGAGGGAGAAAAAGGCTACAGAAATATAATTTATGGGCTTCCTGCTCGTAGTCTCCCCTGAAACTAAAATGGAGGAGAAAGAAGCAGCAGCAAGCTGTGGAGGAATGGAATAAGGCGCACAAGTGACAAAGGAAATGTGTCCTCTGCTGTGTTGTGGTAGATTTAGAAGTGGAGATGGAAATCATGGCAGCCCCCGGGTCCAGCCCCCTTAGACAAGTCCAGAAATGCATGCACTTGGGTCAGTTCATATCAACAAATGGGGGACAGTCTTTTGTAAATCTAAAGACACTTAATAGCCGATTAAAGAGCAAACCACTATCAAATACTTTGCATTTCAAATACAGTGGTGCCTCGCTTAACGAGCGCACTGCATAACGACGAAATCGCATAGCGATCCGTTTTTTCGGATCGCTAATGCGATCGCTTAACGTTTTTTAAATAGGGCTAAATTCGCTTTGCAAAGACCGGTAAGCGTTTCGCTTACTGATCTTTGCAAAACGAAGCCTGACGATCAGCTGTTTGGCGGCCAAAATGGCCGCCGGAAGCCCGGAAATGGCCCAAAATGGCCGCGCGCAGCGTTTTCGCGCCCTCGTTAAGCGAGGCAAGGGCGCGAAAATGGCTGCCGGCCATTAAGAAGCTTCGCTGAACGGTGAGTATTTGGCCCATTTGGAACGCATTAAACCATGTTTAATGCGTTCCAATGGAAATCCCTGCCCCGTTCAACGATGCGAGGCACCACTGTAGTTTGAAACAATATGTTGTCCCTGGAAAAAGCTGTTTCTGTCCTAGCTACTGAGAGGATTGAAATGAAGCTCACAGAACAGAGGAGCTTGGAAAAGGCAAGGCAGATAGTGGCATGTTCTTGTTTATCTGAAAGTCCTGGGACTCTAACCCTGGCTCCACTACACTACTGGTCCTTCTGTTCCTGAGCGCATAACTGGTTCCAGAGCTTAAGCAGTACTGCATGTTTTGCTTGGATTAGGAAAAGGTGTAGTCAGATTGGGCAGAAGATGAAGCAGATTTGAATAAAATCAGCACAAATTGATATGATAGTTGGAGATCTTGAATACAGGCACTTCGTATTTGTGTTTTGGGAATACAAATACAATCTGCGGCACGGCACCACAGGTGCCACAGGGGCCCAGTTGCTTCCCCTAGAACCGGTCAAGTGATTCATCGGGCTCCGCATGCTGCTGGGGTCCTTCATTGTTGTTGGTGGGCCAATCCTGGCAGGAGCCCAACCGCTCTTTCCCCATCTCTCTGCGCAGCCCACCACTGTAGTGCCAGAGGTCATAGTCATATCCCCAAGATAATAGTCTGAAAAACCATACCATTTCCCCGAAAATAAGACCTAACCTGAAAATAAGACCTAGTATGATTTTTCAGGATGCCTGTAATCTAAGCCCCAGTTAAGTGAAATTCCACCCTCCACCATTGTGCAGCCAGTACTTAAAAAGTCAAAGCTTGTTTTGATTCCGTGCACCATGTCACATAGCTGATATACAATGAGAAACACAGTGTTGACTTCTTAACCAGTGACAGTTTGCTTTTGGTTGAACATACACCAGCCTATGGAAATAACAGGATTTTGGCTATTATACTATTCATATTTAATACAGTGGTGCCCCGCATAGCGAGGTTAATCCGGGGAAACATAGCTAAACGGAATGGTGAAACCCAAATGGGCACAAAACTCACCGTTCAGCGATGTTCCTCCATAGCGGCAGCCATTTTCGCGCCCTCGGTAAGCAAGGGCAGGGCGCGAAAACGCTGCGCATGGCCATTTTGGGTCGTCCAGCGGCCATTTTGGAACCGCCGAACAGCTGATCCCCGACGTCGCAATGCAAAGATCGGTAAGCGAAACACTTACCAATCTTCGCAATGCGAGTTTTGCCCTTTGTGACCGCCGGTATGCCTTCGCATTAGCGATCCCAAAAAATGGATCGCTATGCGAATTCATCGTTATATGGTGCGCTCGTTAAGCGAGGCACCACTGTACTTCAGTTCTGTATCCAACAGCCAATGTCCAAACTGTAGGAAATGATTTGTACTTGAAAGTGTGCTTTTGGTATGCTGCAATTGGTTCTGTGTAAGTTCTAAGTTTTCTTTTATCATTGCACTTTATTATGACTGTTGTTTGCTATGTGAGGCCCAACTCGTTCGGACTCCAGAACATAGTAATTACATTAAATCTTACAACATTTCTTATATGAAGCAGCAGGATCTCTGCCCTTTTGAGCCTTTGGGTCAATTTCCCTCTCAGTCACAGGTGTGAATAGAGATTGAGAAACTTTGCTTAAAGGAACCCAGGTTGCTATCTGAAATGCTGACAGAAGTTTTATCTGAACAGAATTAAGCGATGTGAAGTGGTTGTTTTCTAAATAAGGTTTGGAAATGTGTGCCCCCAAGGTGTTTTGGGATGCCAGCTCCCTGTAGTCCTGTTCAGCAATGTCAGTGATAAAGGATGATGGAAGTCGTTGTCCAACAGTATCTGGAGGATCATGCCTTCCCTACTCAAGATTCTAAAATCTAACTGAAATTTCATGCCACTAGTTTATTTTGCAAGCCTAAAATAAACAGGTGTCTTTTTCCTCCTTCTACATGCATTTCATCAGGCTGTTGGGATTT
The DNA here is from genome assembly GCF_051106095.1 of Pogona vitticeps. Classification (NCBI taxonomy): domain Eukaryota; kingdom Metazoa; phylum Chordata; class Lepidosauria; order Squamata; family Agamidae; genus Pogona; species Pogona vitticeps. The sequence goes on along the minus strand of NC_135783.1, from coordinate 330,195,698 downwards.
ATCACTTGAGTGTTTGGATAGTGGAAAGGATGCCCTCATTATACAGTATAATAACAATAATTCACTGCATCCTTTTAGTTTAGAAATTTAGCTGTGAATTTATAGCTGAAATCCTTTTGCTTAGCATAGTAAGTTACAACTAGGATAAACACATTGAATTAGTGTGGATTTGGTGAGTAAACTCTTCTGTAAGTTCTGTTGAGTCACTGGTCCTACTCTAGTTGCAAATTACTAGCAACATGATTTCAGACATAATTTCAATTACATGCCACAACTTTGTATATTCTTTAAACCCCTATGCTATTTACCTCCTTTTCCAGTTCATTCCTTGCAAAATCACTTGGGATGACTTCCAAAATTATTGTATCTTTTCAGCGGTCCCTGGCACATTTAAGATCTAAATTTTATATGAAAAATTTGTGCCACCTTTAACTGCTCCTGTCTTTGAAATAAACTGCAGGACCTTTGGGGAAGATTGTATTAACATGTCTCCTGAATCTTTAACATGTCTTTTGAACCCTCCATTTATGACCAGTTTACTAATAAATTACCAACAAAAGACTGCTATGGTGTAAGTCTTCCTTCTGAGGCTAGACGGTCTGTCTTTTCAAAAACAGAAAAGCTTTTCACTATTTCACTTCTTCTCCTTCTTTTCTTCTGCTTGTTAGGATACTTTGGTTCAACTGTCCTTCTTTCCTAACTGTGACTCTGTAAACTTTATGCATACTGATGGCTCTGTATAAACAACAAGGCATAATAATAGCACAGAAAGTCTTAAAGCAATAGTTCATAATTCAGCTGACCATTAAAATAATAACTATGGAAAGGTAAACATGTAAAGTCATGTTAAGAAAGGAAACATAGGTCTAGTTTAAATTTGAAGTCATTTATGCTGTGGTCCTATGTCCATTTACCTGGGAGTAATGGGGAAATGACTTGACGTAATAATAAATGGGGAGTAAGCTTCTTTAAGGTCAGTGATACAGTACTTTGAACTAGACTCATGTTTACACTCATGTTGCCTATGGCTGATCTAAGCATTGTTGTGATTCTTGAAATCCATTTTAGATTTTGGTTTCTACATTCATTCATTTATTCATTCAGTCATCCTTTCATTCAATTTGTATCCCACTTCCATTAGTGTCAACAACACTATTCTGGGCGGATTACAAAACATATAATAGAAAACCAAAATAAAAATAGAAACATCAAAAACAGCAACCCTAAAAAAACAGGTGGCACCGACTAATCGTATAAACCTTGTTTCTTGTGGGGTTTTTTTTTGGACCCAGCACAATTAATTTCTATGTTGTCTAGAATTTATCATAGAGACTGAAAAAAATCTATTTCCACCCTCTTTTTTTTCCTTTGCAGTCTACAAGACAAATCCTTAAGTGTGAACTATAATTCTGTTTGGCTTGATGATGTTCAGGGTTTGACAACAGAGTTATTCAGAACAGATAAGGATCCAGACCCTGCTAACTGGCAATACAAGTCATTGTATCGAGGAAACATTGCGAGGTAATGATATTTACTGTTGTGAAAGTGCCTTAATAAACAGGTTTATGGTGACAGAGGGTTGAATTTGGGAATTTTTTTTAGGAATGATGTGTCTGTCTGAGTAAAGTTGCATATACCCAATTCTTGTTGTTTTCAGTTGTGGCTTCGTTGATCCTTTCTCCTTTTTACCTGCCACTGATGGCTCTCAAACAGAACTGTTACCTTGTATGAAAGACCCAGGCGCGTATCCCATATGTTGTTCCAGCCATCTGTTCCTTGTTGTAGCTAAGATCCTAGATTGCTTCTGCTTCAAACAAAACAAATTGTGCTTTATGTCCGAGACATAATACTATAACCGTACTATGTCATTTTCCAAATGTCATGTGGCTGGTGGATGAAATAATAAATTGATTGGTAGATCCTAAAACCTATCTGAAATGCTACCTTGTCTTTTTATATTCTTACTATTGTGAATCATAAATATTTCTGTCATCTAAAAATGAGGATGTACAGATTCAGGATATGACTTTGAATTCACATGCTCTTTGATTAGTTGTAACATATTTATACCAATTAATCTATTTATAGAGGAGAAAAACATTTCATTACATTGGTGCTGTAACTGGCTGCAAAATAGAAAAATCAGCGATAAAGCTGCTGATTATTTTGTATTTTTAAAGTCATTTTGATTTTTAAAAAAACAGTGGTTTTTAATAGGTTGCTTTTCATGTACATTGCGTGATCCCCTGAGAATCTCTCATAATCCATAATGCGCACTGCAGTGGATGCTTTGAATCCAGCTGGCACATGGAAGGACATTTGCTCCCAAATGTCATGATTGCACCCAGTGAGCTGTATTTGCAATTCACCACCTGAGGCCCATTTTAAATCTTGACATTCCTCCATTTGCAGAGCCAGCCGTATGACTGAACTGCACCCGATGAGTCTAGCAATGCAAAGTTCGTTGAGTTCAGTGAGCTTTTATTTTCACCTCCCTCCCTAGCTCAAGTTTATGATGGCTATTCATATGCTATTTGTTAATTGGAAATATTCATTTTTTTCTTTTCACATTGGTGTTTGTACATGGGAATTTCCTGGCTTCTAAGAAAGCTATGAAACTATAGCTTCACCAACCCATTTCTGTTCAACTCTTGAGGGCAGCCGAGCTCCATGCTGTGCACAAATGTTGGAATTATTCTTATTTCAGCAAGCAAAGGTTTTGACAGGACCACGAAGGATTCAGTGGAAGAAGACTTGACTCACCTTTTTTCTGACACATCTGGAGACTAAATGGGCTGGCCTTTCTGTTAGGCAGCTGGTCACTATGGGCAGCCAGTTTCAAGTACCTTTCATGAAAGCCCAACAAATTCCTAGTTATTTCCTTTGTTTTTGTTTTATTTTCTGCTCACAGGACAGTGAGAGGTCCTTGTAGGTCATGTACCAAAATATGTTGGCTGAGCATAATTAATATATACACATTGACTTTGGAGACAACATTTTCTGCTCTGCTTTGAACAGCATAGTATCTTTAGCTATCCCTGGTAGATCACTGGCTTGTGACTTGACTATGCTCCTCTACTGGTAAAGCAGATCAATTTATAGGTGCTGTATTGCCCATCTGAATTGTTATAGCTTAGTGGATTGGAGTGCCTGGGGGCCAGGAGTTTGAATCCCCACTCTGCCTCTTGGGAGAAGGGCCATCACCAGAGTGTGTATGTCCAAGAGGGTTGCATGCCCTGCCACCTATGCAGCTTTGTCCAAGCTTCAAAGTCCCAGACACCACCAGAAGGACAGGGAAAATGTGAATCACTTCTGAGTACTCTATACTTAGAAGAACTTGAGGTTACCATGAATTGGAATTGATTATTGGGTTGGTAGAGTTATTCATTAATTTTTGTTGTTTAGTTGTTAAGTCATTTTTGACTCTTTGTGACCCCATGGACCAGAGCACGCCAGGCCCTCCTGTTTTCCACTGCTTTCCAGAGTTGGGTCAAATTCATGTTGGTCGCTTTGGTGACACTGTCCAACCATCTCGTCCTCTGTCGTCCCCTTCTCCTCTTGCCTTCACATTTTCCCAACATCAGGATCTTTTCCAGGGAGTCTTATCTTCTCATCAGATGACCAAAGTATTGGAGCCTCAGCTTCAGGATCTGTCCTTCCAGTGAATTCATCAATACCCACTTAAAATATTTAAAATACATTCTGGTTAGGGATCTCTGAAATGAATGTTTGCTTGTATTGCTCTCTATCATATTCTGTTTAAAACAGAGCAAAATAAATTCAGATGCCTCTTATGTTGCTTTTTGTATTCTCAAACCTTGGCTCCTCAAGTAAAAATAATGAGGAAGCTATAGCTGAGAGCTACTGAATAAAACTCGTAATGGATTTGAAACCTCTGAGGCTGTGGAGTTGTGCATGCTTGCTTGGAAGTCAGTAGCACTGAACATCAGGGAGTGAGGACTTGCTCTGTAAATCCATATGATAGGATTGTACTGTGATTCTAGCAGTTGAGATGTAAACAGCTTCTCTAGTGTGCCTTTACAAATGCTACATGGAAATATATTAAGTACTATCACTTTGTTCTTAAGTCAATGATGGTACTGTTGATTTTTCCATTTGTACACCCAGGATCCCCAGCTAGCTCCAGGGAGAAGTTGTACTGAGAGTTTTAGTACAAAACAGTAGCTTTTCTAAGTCTCTGATCAGGATTTGTCTGAGAGTTGTTTCTTCAGCTCTTTCTCTCTCTATTTTCTTGGAAGGACTTAACGTTAATTGTTGTTTTTCAAAGATACAAGAGAAGAAGCAACTTCTGTCTTGGCATTGATTTGAAGAAGCAACATATTATCTGGGATACCTCAGCCACAGAGAAAAAGACATCTCATAAACGTCCAGAACGCTACTTTACCAAAGGAGGGCTGAAGCTCTTGAATGTAGATAGCATTTTCATCAACCATAAACATGAAGGTTCTTCTTCTGGTTCAGCTCCTTGGATACCAATTTTGGAACTGGACACAGATGATGCTCCTACTACAAGCCATGTAAACCCTTTGGGGATTTATGACCCACTGACCACATTATGGCTACAAGGAAAAGGTCCCCCAGAGCAAGAATCACTAAAGGAGCAGGAACCCCAAGGGAGCTCAAAAAATGGAAACTCCCTCCTAATAATGAAAGTGGAAGAATATAACCGGAAAATCAGAGAGAATCCCAGAGATGTCAAAATGTGGATGGATTTTATTTCTTTTCAGGTAACATGTGCTTTCATTGTGGGTTATGTTTTGGAAAGGTTTTTATGATATATTTGTAAATATATTAGGAACCATCCTAGGATATGGTATATGGATGCTAGAATGGAGACACTTTTGAACAAATAAAGTTCAGCAGAACCATTCCCTCATTGGTCACTTGTAGGAAAAAGGGTGTAATGTGTGAATGCATGAGCACAGATTTACCAGCAGACCAACAACTGACCTGCTCAACAACAACAACATTGCTGTAACCCCAGTCTTACTATTCTAATAGGAGGAAAGAGGATACAGAGCCCTTTGTCTGTTTCATTCGTCCTGAACCTTTCAGACATTGTTCATTTCCAAGCATCCACTTAAAAAACACTTAATGAACAGTGCTGTGGATGTTCTTCAGGAGAATGTGAATGCGCTCCACTCTTAATATTTTTGTCTTTTGATTATTCTTTTTCCTTCTTTCTTTTGAAGGATGAACTCATGACACGCCCCAGTTGCTACACAGTCGGTGAGGGTGAACGGGAGACAAGAAAGAAATCACTCAAGCTCATTTTGGAGAAGAAGCTAGCAATTCTGGAGAGAGCTATTGAAAGCAACCCAAACAACGTTGATTTGAAACTGGCCAGGCTAAAGCTTTGCACAGAGTTTTGGGAACCATCAGCTGTGATCAAGGAATGGCAGAAACTGGTTTTCTTACACCCGAACAACCCAGAGCTTTGGCAGAAGTACCTCTTGTTCTGTCAGAGCCAGTTCAGTACTTTTACTGTTTCAAAAATTCATAACCTGTATGGCAAATGCCTGAGCACTTTGTCGGCAGTACAGGATGGCAGTATGGTATCGCATCCAGTGCTGCCGGGCACAGAAGAAGCCATGCTAGGTAAGAGCATAGTATTTAACATTGTCTGATTGTCTTTCTCACTAACACTGAGGCATGTTTTCTAATAGTGCCCAGGCGTAACTGTGTTAGCCTGTTGGATCAAAAACAGTGAAGAATCTTGTGACAGTTTAAAGATTTACACATTTTATTCGTGAAGGCTTTCACAGCCGGGATCTAATAGTTGTTGTGGGTTTTTTCGGGCTCTTTAGCCATGTTCTGAAGGTTGTTCTTCCTAACGTTTCACCAGTCTCTGTGGCCGGCATCTTCAGAGGACAGCAACCTATGCTCTGGAGATGATGCTGGCCACAGAGACTGTCAAAACGTTAGGAAGAACAACCTTCAGAACACGGCCAAAGAGCCCGAAAAACCCACAACAACAATGTACACATTTTATTTGGCATAACATTCTGTAAAGATGCACCTTTAAAAAGTATGTATTCCATATCCATACGAGACACAATGACAGATGTTTATCTTCCAGAAGAGAGCAATATATCTGAAGGTTCTCAGTCATCCAGGTAAGTTATCTGGAAGCTGAGTCATGGCAACTGGACCTCTTTCTTATTAGGTTGAAACGTTTCGCTATTTGTGTTTCATTATTTGAAGGACAAAGGACACTCACATCTTGTGAGGACACTCACAAGATGTACTCATTTTGGAATGAGAGGATAAGTGGTTTGAGAGAAGGTGTCGGGGGGGCATACATGTTCATATAGAAAATCCCTTACTCAACAGGGGTGGAGGCCTTAGATACAATCTGTCTCTTATTTATCATTCTGCCTTTTCATCTGTTCCCAGAAATACCAGGGGCACACCCACCAGAAAGACCACTGTTAACACTACCCATGACAATGGGTGGAGAAGGACTGCAGAAGAGGGATTTGTCCATCTAATGAGCCTATTTAGATCATGCGGAAGTGAAACCAGCTAGAAGATATATCAGGGATCTCCTACCAACTCCTCAGACTGAAGAAGCTACAGTGGTGCCTCGCTTGATGGGGATAATCCGTTCCATTGAAATTGCTGTTAAGCGAAATCCTCGTCAAGCAAAATTTAAAAACCCATTGAAATGCATTGAAAACTGGTTCAGTGTGTTCCAATGGGCTAAATAATTCAGTGTGTGGCGAAGATCCTCCATAGGGCGGCCATTTTCCAGTGCCTGTAAAGCGAGGAATCCGTCCTAAAACACAGCGGGAAGCCATTTTGCACAGCGGGTGGCCATTTTAGAGCCGCCGATCAGCTGTTTCAAAATCACCGTCTAGCGAAAAATCGGTTCCCGAAGCAGGGAACCGATTATCGTTAAGTGATTTTCCCCCATAAGAACATCATTTTGATTGCAATAGCGATCGCAAAAACTTCATCGTAAAGCAGTTTCATCGTTTAATGAGGTAATCGTTAAGCGAGGCACCACTGTACTTGGATGAGTAGCAAAATGTTTCACCCTAATAAGAAAGAAGTCCAGTTGCCATGACTCAACTTCCAGATTCCAGAAGAGAGGTTGTAATCTCAAATAATGGAAATCGTCCAGTAGGTAGAATGAGTTGAGTTTTATTGGGAGGAATGATGGACTGCCCAGTTACAGGATAAGTTACCAGTTTTTTTCTCTGTGTGAGCTTGTCTCTTTCTGGTACACACTGAAGTGGACTCATTAATTGCTGAGTATAGAAATGAGCCTGCTAGATGTACAACTTCGTATATATCCCTCTCCTTAGTGTAGGCATACTTTGCCTAAGTAGGTGCATGAAAGGTAACAGAAATAAGCATTTAGTGTTTATTGTTATCATCACTTTAAATATCAGTGGAACAAGTTTGACCTATGAGAAATTTTTCCAGAGTGGAGTGTTCATTTTCATGGTTTGAGTCAGTTAGGTTCTCCTCCAGGTTATTCTGTTCTGTCTCACCACTGAACATGTGCAGGCCTTTGTGGGCTGTTTGTGGTTTTCTCCCTCTTCTGAAGTCCTTCAAGGATTTTTATGGGGGGGGGGGGTTTACATCTGCAACTTTTGCTATTCTCCCCAAACTTCTAATTGTAAATGGATAGTGACGTATTGACTGCATGAGCATTTACACTTTATCTTGAATTTATCTTCACCAGATTCCTTTCAAGGAATGCAGCAATGTTTTAAGAAGATTCAAAGTTACTAACAAAGCAATTTTTTTGATGCTGAAAAGTGCCAGGCTTGCAAGCACTAGAGCAAATTAGTTTTGACATGGCTATAAAAATAATACCCATGTTGGAAATCTGGTTGTTGTTTTGAAGATTTGTGAATATTCTTTTTTATCCATACCTCTAATGTGGACTAAATTTACCCTGACAGTGTCTCATTTACTTATTAAGAAAATTATACAATTGTCAGTCATTTATTAGTATATCATATTTCAAGCTTGGTTATGAAGATACTGTTGGGTAAACCAAGCTTCAGACAGCATTCTACAATTAGGGCTGGAAGCGGTCTGTGACCTAAGATAGCTTAAGGCTTCTGCCCCCTTGTGTTCACCTCTTGCATGGCTTGTCACACTCATCCCGTCAAGCCAGAAAACTATAGAAGCCAGATGGACCTCAAGGTCACTCTCTTCCAGCCTAGGACCTTTGGTATATTCCAATGCAGCCTGTGGCTGTAACTCAGTGGTAAAGTACATGCTTTGCATGCAAAAGGTTTCAGGTTCAATCCCTGGTATTTTAACACAGTGCATAGTTGAAATACAGGATTGATTGCCACAATATGTAGTAACAACTGCCAATTTGGACAACTTTCAAAGGAGATTAGGCAGATTCATGAAGGATGACACTATCAATGGTTACTAGTTATAATTGATGTATGTTCTTTCCGGTGCAAGAGACAGTATGCCCCTGTCTATCAGTTTGTGGCAAGCAAAGAGGTGCTGTTGAGTTCTAATCCTGCTTGTAGGCTTTCTGTAGGCATCTGGCTGGCTACTGTATGAATAGAATTCTGGACTTCAGAGGTCTACAGTCTCATCCATTATGGCTCTTCTTATGTTCATGTCTATATAATGCTCTAGAGTGGTGATTCCCAATCTTGGGTCCCCAAATGTTCTTGAACTATAGCTCCCACAAATCCTGGCAACTTGCAGCAAAGGTTTCTTGGAGTTTTCATCCAAAATAACTGGGGACCCAAGGTTAGGAACCACTGCTTTAAATGTTTGACCAGTGTCACAAATGTGAAGGATTGTGAAAGCTGCAGACCAACATCTGAAGGGACACAGTTCCTGCCTTGGTGTAGATGATAATGAACTAGATGGACCAGTGTTCTGATTTACTATATGTGAGAACAGAGGCGAGAGGATTGAAGCCCTCGCCGGAGTGTCGTCCTCCTCTAAGAACAAGAGGTGCAGACAGATTCTCCAGCCTCCCGTGTCATGAAAGTGCAGCAGGGAGTAGATACCCAGGACCTAGAATGGGGGATAACAAAGATATCAGTGTCTACCCAAACCGGGACTGAGAAGACGGGAACAGAAGAGAGGGGCAGACCGTTAGTGGAGGCGGGAAGTGTGGATATAAAAGGGAAGAGAGATGACATACCGGAGGGTTGGGAGTTGATTTGGATCGAAGATCCCTGGACAGGGAAATGTGAAAAGGTCCGGGTCTCGGGAAGAGGCCGACTACCGAAGGAGGAGAGGCTTGCCTCCTAAACCAGTGGTCCCCAACCTTGGGCCTCCAGATGTTCTTGGACTTCAACTCCCAGAAATCCTGGCCAGCAGAGGTGGTGGTGAAGGCTTCTGGGAGTTGTAGTCCAAGAACATCTGGAGACCCAAGATTGGGGACCACTGTCCTAGACCCTCTTACTGGGGGGAGTCCGAAGCCAAAGAGTGGTGATGGAGGTTAAGGGAAGAGAAAGAAGCAGTGGAGAGGGAGGAACGAGAAAGGAGGGCATGGCGTTTGGAGGAGCCTCGCTGGAGGAGGTATTCACCGGACCTTGGGACCCACTATCCGAGAGAGACAACCCCTTCGACTTGGAGGGAAGAGATGAGGAGACCCTTCCCTTGAGTGACACTGGTTTGGATTCACCGCACTATGAGGACACTAACCCTTTCATTAAAGGTCCATGGTATGAATCTGGTTACAACCCGTTTTTACAAGACTTATGGACACCCTCGTTTGACCCGTTGGCAACGAGAGATAACTTTGTTAAGAAGTTTAAAGTTGCAAAACCCACGTTGAATGTACCAATAAATCCCAGTTTTGAGTTCTTAAAGAAAGAGCGTCCTGTGTTTGTGTCTGACCAGCTGGAGGCCCAATTCGAACCCTCACACTATATGGCTGCTTTCTGTCTTGCCAAATTTTAATTCATTATTTGAACTCGCCTCTTGCTCCCAGATAAGTTATTCTGTAGCATTTTACTTCAGTCCACCTTTTAACAATTTTATCCTTTCCTCCATTTCTAATGTATTAGATGAATAGTCCACAGGCTTTTAATGTTAAAGTACTGTATACGTATCTTTGGATCCACTTATCATGGCTTTGCTTTTTCCACATCCAGCTTCCAGGTGACCCTCAGTCTATGACTTTGTAATGTCATAGACTGAGGGTCAAGAATGTTCTTGAATCTGCCTAGTCCATTGTGTTGGTTCTTAAGAACACCCTCATGTATGTCTTTGGATGCTAAGAAGTTACAGTTCAGCAGCTGAAATCCTATTGCACAGTTATGCAAAAGGTGAAAGTTTTATACAGTGAATTGACCCAAATAAAGAAACATTATCTGTTGCCCTCCAAGTTGTGTAACTCAGTGTGTAACAGATAGTGGCTGAGATCCAGTAATAAGTCATAGCAAGAGCAGGCTTCTTAAATCAGTAGAGGCTACAGAGGAGTTAACTTGACAAATCCCCACTGTTTCAATGGGCCTGTCCTATTTGCAACTTGCTTCTGAATTTCAGCCAAGGACTGTGAAGATTTCCTAACTTAGAGCACTTCTCCTCAGAAGCTATGCCTTTGCATAGCTGCAACAGGATCTTGGCCAGTATCTCCAAAAGCGAATGTGCTGGTTAGTTGCAAGATTGATGGGATTTATTGTCTCAGATAGAAGGCAGATAATTAACATGGAAATAAGGGTTACATTGATTATTATTTAATGTTACACAATGCAGTCTTGTGAGACTCACTAGAAATAGCAGCAGGAAAAAAGGATTAAAAGGTGTTTGGATCCTAAATCTCAAAGACCCCTTTTATGATTTTATTCTTTCTCATTCTTCCCAGCCATCTTTCTTCAACAGTGCCATTTCCTTAGGCAGGCAGGCCATTCGGAAAAAGCTGTCTCTCTCTTCCAAGCTCTGATTGACTTCACCTTTTTTAAGCCTGATAGCGTGAAGGATATGTCAACAAGGGGACAGGTAAGAATTAGAATTCTGATCCTTCATTTTTTACAGTCATTTTTCTTCATATTTTTTCTAATCTTTTCCACCAGCTCTGTAAAGCAAAAGTGAAAATGTAAATACCAGTCACGCAGAGAAAATAACAAAAATAGTGGCGCCCCATCCTGTGCTAATTAGAGCTTCACTAGGAGGTATGTGTGTGTTCTTTGTTGTCAAGTGGGAACTGACTAATAGTGACCTTAACAGGATTTTCAAAATAAGTAAGATATTTAAGGAGTGGCTTTACCAGTTCCACTCCCCAAGTGAATTTCCATGACCAAGTGGAGATTTGAACCTTATTCTCCAGAATCCTCATGTGTCACTCTATCCACTACACCACACTGGGAATCGCTACTCACGTATACATGGTGAAATTGCTTCCCAGGGAACTGAAGGCAATTTTTAGTCAAAATTTTTTTTAAACTGCCGTATGAGGTAATTGGGGGATCGAGGGGTGAGTGGAGAGATGTATTTAGGGGGCACATGTTGGCCACTGTGATATCCCGAAACCTCCCTCAGCTGCAACCTTTCAGTAGTATACAGGGAGCCCATAGATCTGCCTGTGCTACTTACTACACAGGGTGCTTTTCCTGTCCCCCCCCCCCCACACACACACACGGGGCTAGTGAGTTTGTCATACCCACCCCTACTATAAAGTCAGCTAATGTTGTTATTCTCCCATTTCACAGACTGGAGTGTTGAATCTGAGAGAGAGCAGCTTGCCTACAGCTGTCTAGTGAGTTCATGGCATTCACAGTATGCCAGATACAGGGTGAACATTGCAAGTGGTGGTTTTCTGCTGTGAGCTACTGCTCGTCTGGCTGCTTCACTGACTTAACTCAGAAGATGTACTCCTGTCTCTGTGAAGGAGAAATTGCTGGCCGTTTCATCCCCAACCCCTTTGTCATTTGACTGTATGGGTCATTTGCAGGTCACTGTCATTTCCAGCTGCCAGAGATGACTCTATTCCAGCTGGATTCAGTTTCTGATTTGTCCATTCAATATGTAAATAGGTTGAAGGGTGAAGTCAGTTCAGCATCTGCTATGCCAGGGTAACCATTTGCATGTAAAGACCTTTATTTTGCAACAAGCATTAGATGCCTGTGGCTCGGGAAGTATTTGTACAGTTTGGTAAGCCTATAAGGGGCTGCTGTATCTGGCATGGAGTTGTAATCTGCACGTCATAAACATCGAGAGGAGAGACTTTGCTTTAGCAGTGAATAGCATAATAATTGAATTCAGCTTGGAGAATAAACTTTTGTGCATATTAGGACTGCTTTGTTATTTATAGGTTGAATTCCATGAAGTCTAAATTTAAAATATATCAGTGGTAAGTATTTTTTCATCTCTGTTAGAGCAATGAAATGGGGACCGAAAAAGGAAATGTCATGGGGATGTGTGTCTTTATATTCATCTTTCCCTATTTTGTTGTTTGTTTTTCTTTTTAAGGAGTAGTTTGAATATAATCTAATGTGCATAAGACTGAAAAACTGAAGAATATACTTCCTGTATATGTGCTGCTAATAAGCTTAAGTGTTTTTACAGATAATCTATTACACACATCATTGTTTTCTCCAAGGTTAAATTAAATCCAGTCATAAGTTCTCTTCATTGAAAGCAAACAATACTGTAATGACATTTTCAAATGAAAAGTTTGTTAATGGTGGTGAAGGCTAGAGACATTATCAGTTTGTATCTCACCTTATGCATCTTATTTGGCTGGTTTGGATGAAAAGCTAAATGAGGGATTGACAGCTTTTGAAGATCAGGGGGACCATTTTTGCCCTACCTTGGCCAGGCATTCTTTAGTCATTTCTTTCAAGGATTAATCTGCAAAACCAGGGAAACACTTCAAAAATTTACAGAGAGAAGCCATGTTGGTTTGTGGTCTTTTGCAGCAAATCAGTGAAGAATCTTGTGGCATTTTAAGGACTAATATGTTTTATTTGGTGCATGCTGTTGTGGTCTGCAGCCCATTTCATCAGATGTCATCTGTGAAAGTACAGTGGTGCCCCGCATAGTGAGGTTAATCCATTCCGGATTAACCTTCGGTATGGGGAAACATCGCTAAACGGAACAGAAAAGTTCCAAATGGGCCCAAAACTCACCGTTCTGCGATGTTTCCCCATGTTCCGGTGGCCATTTTGGGTGTTCCGGCGGCCATTATGGATGTTCCAGTGGCCATTTTGGAACCGCCGAACAGTCGTTCCCCCATCGCAATGCGATAAAACATCGGTATGTGATCGCATTAGCAATCACAAAATCCGCATCGCTATGTGGATTCATCGTTAAACGGTGTGCTCGTTATGCGAGGCACCACTGTATATGCCAAATGAAATGTATTAGTCTACAACAATGTAGTTTTTGTCTTTACAGAGCATAAACAAAGAAATACTGCAGGCTTATTTGAAATGCATCTCCAACATCTTCCCTGCCTATAACATTGCATTTGAATCTTTGGTATGACATCTTCATCCCCAACTACAGGTGGAGTTCTTTGAACCATTTTGGGACAGTGGTGAGCCTCGGATTGGAGAAAAAGGGGCCAAGGGTTGGAAGGTCTGGATGCACCAGCAAGAAAAGGGCGGCTGGGTTGTTCTTAACCCACCTGGTAAATCTCTTTAATTTTGGATTTCACGGGTTGTGGGGGATCAGGTGTGTGCATAAGTCATGCTCAGTAACAGGAACATATTAAAATAAATTGAGAATTGGGATTTCACCAGTAGAAATGGGCAACTTAGTTCAATATATTTTTGAATATAAGTAGGTGACCTGTGTTTGCATTTTCCATCAGTATTGCTTTACAAGGTAAAAAGTTGAAGGGTTATGGATTGCCCAGAAGTGGCAGGTTTCAACTGCTCCAGGAGATCCAGTTTAAGTCCTCACAAAACTGGGAAACTCAGTGAACAAGTCCTTCTCTTTTAAATTTGAACTTCCTCATAGGGATGTTTTTAGGATTCAGTAGCGATGAGGAGAGCCGTGTGCTGTGTCATAGCTTAGGTATATGTGGAGAGCAGTGAAGTAGAAGTATGAATAATACATAAATGTTAGTAATTAAACATTCATCCAAAATCATGGGTTTGATTTGGAAGTGAACTTGTGAAGACTAAAAGGAGTGAAATCATAGATGAGGTTTTTTCATTTCATTTTGTTAAGATTTCTGGTGTAATATAATTACGTAAACTTAAATACCCCTTTAAAGTCTCCTTTTTGAATCTAGTGATGCACTTCTGCAACATCTTGCCTCTCCCGTCAGAATGTGTACATCTCCCACACTTCAGCCCCCCAGGCACCCCAAAAGACCTGCTCTGGCGAACTTAGAAATCCACTGGAACAGGAATTATGGTACAACAGAGGCCTATAGCAGGAAAGGGAGGAAAAGAAGGTCACTATTCAAGTGGTGCTGGATACCGGACAACCTAACAGTTCCCTCTTTTCCCCACCTCTTGCCTACCTCTGGTCATAGTCTTTATGTTGGTTCTGTTTTTTTCTCTGTTGCTTATCCAAGATTGGTTCATTCATAGCAGGTGTGGGCAACTCACCTTTCTGTGAACCTGCCTGCCCTTTTTGTGACCATGCATACCCACAGTTTGATGGCACTTCCATCCAGCACGAAAAGAAGTGCAACGTGAAATTTGGCATTGTTACTAAACTACTGACTTTCTTCTTCTCCTCCTCCCTTCCAGAAGGAAGGAAGACTAGGCCCAGTCAGGGTTAAATGGTATGGGACTCCATTCTGGCATCCTCCTGAATCATAGAGAGTTGCTATGTTTTCCCTCTTAACTCCAGCTGCAACAGTAGCAGTTTCAGGCATCATACTGGTGCAATGCCATTGGGCGTAAGGGTGGGCAACACATTCCCCCTATTGGAAATTACAAAAGCAGCAAAATCAGGGAGCTGAACAGGGAACAGATTGGATTTGTCTTCGGTGTAGAAGGGTTTGTCACTCTCGAATTGGCCTCCTCAGCCACACTAGACGCTATTCCAAATCCTCCATACAGAACAGGTTACCATAGTCTCTCAAGACTGAAGGATGCCTAATGTAATGTAAATACTGTAGTTTGTCACCCCTGATCAGGATGGCTCTTCGCTATCTGCAGAATAGAGAATACTCAGTTTGCAACGTTCATTATTTCTCTTCTATTGCAAATAAAAGGAAGCTTTTCAGTAGACTATAGGCTGAGTGGGAAAAAAAGAGGCAAATCCAGGTGAAGGGCGGATAAAATAGAAATACTGAAAGCAAAAGTGGCAGATTAAAATGTCTCAACATGATTAAGTGTATGGAAGCTATTTTGAAATTTGTGTGACTCGAGTGCTGTTTTTATACATGCCTGATACTTACTCCACCTAAGGTTTTGGCACTTAGATCTTGATTGTGGATGAGGGATTGGGGTCTTGTGGAACACCACACTGTGAACAGGGGATGTGTCTTGGATCGGGATAAGCAATTTATTCTTCTTTGAGCACCATGCTGAAATCTGTTCTGGAATAAGATAATTTCCCTGTTGTTACATGACATTCAGGTAAATGGCATGGTGACTATGAATATTAAGCTCTGAGTGGTGGACATATCACAGTGTTTGCCTCACTTCTTTGTGACGTGTGAAGCAGCTTAAAACCGTATTGTTTTAAATTGTTATAGGCTAGTTAGGTAATCTGTGTCTCTGCCCTGGTCTGACCTCTAAAGTTTCTAGTCAGCCATTTGTACAGTGGTGCCCCGCATAGCGACGATAATCCGTTCCGAAAAAATCATCGCTATGTGGATTCGTTCCTATGCGGGGCAAAAAAGCCCATAGGAACGCATTAAAACATGTTTAATGTGTTCCTATGGGCAAAAAACTCACCGTTATGTGGAAATCCTCCATGCGGCTGCCATTTTTGCTGCCCGGAAAGCGAGGAAAGGGTGCGAAAACACAGCGGGTGGCCATTTTGGAACCGCCGATCAGCTGTTAAAAAACACATCGCTATGCGAAATTGTAAAGCGATGTTTTACCATTAGAAACATCACAATGCGATCGCTTTTGCGATCGCAAAAACATCACTATGCAGATTCGTCGTTAAACAAATCGCTTGTTATGCGGGGCACCACTGTATTTGGTTTCTAAAACAGTGGTTCTTCATGTTGAGTTGCATGGCATAAGACTGATGCCATCAGCCAGGGTGATTTTTAAAAAGAAGTTAAAACATTTTTGCCTCTTGTCCCAAGGCTGCCACAGTCCTAAGTAATTTTTTTCATTATCGGGAACCCACGAGGGCCATGGGATGGGAGGGGAGAAATCTTTAGTTCCTGAAAATTGCCAGTACAGAGATGACTACAGCAGCTGTGGCAATTTCCTGTAATTAAAGACTTCCTTCTGCTGTCTTGCAGCACCCACAGTATCCCAATGGTGGGATCACAGGAGCTTCTGGACTGGAAGAAAAAAAAATTCCCCCAAAAAAGACCCAGCTGATGATATCATCAGCCTTATGCCATGGAACTTACATGGACAGGATTTCACTCAGTGTTGAGTTAAATGTTAGCTGTTGCCTAAAAGCTTTTATCTCTGGTCGTGGGTGGGCAATGTTGTGCTCTCCAGATGTTTTTGACTACAGTTCCCATAATCCCTGACAGCTGAGTGTGTTGGCTTAGATTAGTAGGAGTGGGAATCCAAAATATCTATAGAGTACCAAGGTTATGCCTACCTCTGGTTTAGAGAAAGTAGTGTTTTAAAGATGACCAAATTAATTAAGGCATGAAATTTATGTGGACTATAGTCCATTTCATCAGATGTATCTATGTGCTGTAATAAATGTGTTAGCCTTTAAGGTGCTACAAGAATTCCTCTAGTTTTACTACAGACTTAGTCCAACTATTCCTCTGGTAATTGGTAAAGCCAGTCTAAAATGTATGAATAGCTTGTGGTATTCCAGTTAGTTAGACTCCACCTCCATCATCCCAAACTATTAGCTCTGTTGATGAAAGCTAATGGGACTTGATATTTTTTGTAATAAATGTTGTCCTGTGCATGAATTCTGCCTGTTACCTCAGGGCTGAAAGCTTGGGAGGAAATACTGTGGGTTTTTTTTTTTTTTTTTTTTTTGCATGCTGTGCTTCCACTATCTCCATTCTTCAATCTTCATCCTTTTCCTGGTGAGCATTAATGTTTGAAGTGGCCATCTACTCATGCCTGCCTAAACAGGAGATATCTCCATCAGCAGACAAAGCTTAGCATGTTGGGGTTGGGTCTTGTATGAACATGTGTGTCCTTTGTCCACTTCTGTCTCAAAATATGAATTTATTGCACAAAACTTTTTCATGGAGAGCAGATTTTTAATATTATTCATAAGTTCAGCTCAACTTTTTAGAATAGATTGGATTTTGAAACTGTTGCTTTGCCTTGTCTTTTGTATAGATGGAGATGAGGAAGACCTAGAAGACGAAGAAGAAGATTTAAAGGATAGATCTTTACCCAAGTGGCAACATTGGCTTCGTATTGAGCGCTCACGTGAAGAAAGGCATTGGGTGCCCTGGCGGCCAGACAAAACTAAGAAACAGACATTAGATGATTGTGAAGATCCAGAGAGACAGGTTGGTAGGACAATAAAACTAAGGCCTGCTGCTTTCAAGATTACTTATATAATGTTCTGGTGAACGCACCTTTGTCTTAAGACATGCAGAGGCATTATAAGAATACTTGGCACTTGCTTCCCTCAACTTTGTGGTGTGAACAAATTTGAAACTTATCTAGTCAATTATCTTCATGGGAACTGTGCATGTGGACCAGCTTCTATGGTTAAAATAAGATATGCCTGACATTTATTTGACTGACTTTAACTTTTGATAGTGTCATCAGCCTACAATATTACTATTTGATTTAATTTAATTTAAAGTTTCCTATTCCTTTTCCTTTGGGTTCTGAGGCACACTAGGGATCCTTTTTGACTTAGGGAAGTCTTTGAGGGTCTCGGAACAGGGGGAGACTTTAATATTGAACAGTCACCACTGGATGGCTGGCAGCCATCTTGATGGTGGCAATCCAGAAGTGGTTTCCCAATATTAAAAGCTCCTCCCACATCTGTCCCAAGGATCCAAATTTTATTGTATTTATTTATTTAAAATATTTGTACCTTTCCTTTCTTTTAAAAAAGGACCCAGGGCAGCTTACATAATTAAAAACACAATATTAAAAAGCAATAACAGTTAGTTAGTCAAATATTAAAGAAGAATTGATAACATTATATTTAAAATGTGAGGTTACAAAAAACAGATTTAAAACACCGAAAAGGCTTTAAGAAACTTTACCTTTGCCCTAGTGTTAACCCAGTCTGAGTGTGCTTCAACTATCTTGCTTCTTTGCTTTCCATTTCCTCTGCTTCACTGCCCTTTCAGGCTTGTTTCCTCTGCTTTGAATATTGGATTGCGTGCACCTTGACCCAGTGACCCTGTAGTGTGAAAAATCACAACTATACTGATGAACTAGGAGCAGAAATAGCGATGGCATGTTGTTCTTGTTGCTGTCGTTACATTATTACTCTCAACGCTGTTACTACTATTCATCCCTTCCACCAATTGTAACCTAAACTGAAATTTTGTAGTCTTGTGTCATTTTGAAAAAAATAGCTTCCGTTGCTAATGTGTGCATTGCTTCAGCATGCCATTACAGTATTTTTATTCTTCTTGAATGGAACTTTCCAGCCTCTGACTCTTGGTTGGAGACCTTGGTTGAAATCCTGTTGCACAGTTGAACAGACCCAAAGGGGATGACAATAATGGTTTGCCACTGATCGAAGGCCATTTTAGGGTGCACACAACTTGGTACACAATGCAACAAATGTACGTGCACCTAGAAATCACCAAAGGAAGCCTTTAATTAACA
The DNA here is from genome assembly GCF_051106095.1 of Pogona vitticeps. Classification (NCBI taxonomy): domain Eukaryota; kingdom Metazoa; phylum Chordata; class Lepidosauria; order Squamata; family Agamidae; genus Pogona; species Pogona vitticeps. Next base: position 330,176,856 of record NC_135783.1, on the reverse strand, counting down.
GCAGTTTGCTGCTGCTGACATCGTCACCATTGTATGCGTGGAGCTGCACAACAGGATTTCAGCCATTCCCCCACCCCCAAAGTTCCTCCCATTTAGGTGTTAACTGCATTTTAATCTTTTGCAGGTTGTGTTTGACGATCTTGGCCCATCATTAATAAAAATTTCCAACTCAGACCTTCAGTTCCAGCTGCTGTGTTCATTCTTACAGTTCTTGGGAGTACCATGTGTGTGCCAGCTCCTCCCATCTTTTGTCTACTTAGCAATGGATGAGAACAACATTTTTGACAACAGGCAACACAGTCAAGGGCCTCTGACCTCTTTTGATTTGCCAGTCTCTGGAATCAGTCCTATAGGTTGCATGGACTCTGTGATTCAAGGAGGAAAGCAGGTGGGCCACCCAAAGGAAGGGGAAGAATTCATCCAGAATTTATTCCATGTGATGCTGCCCCTATTTTCAGGAAAAGAAAAATCTGACCTCTCTGTTTTTTGGCTTCAGTATGAAATTTCTAAGGTAAGAACCTTGTTGTCGTCTTAGTCTCCTATAAATAGCAAACTTACATGTAAATATGCCGTACTTGTGCATCTCTTTCTATCCCCTCTCCCTAGTACATAGGTTACTAGATGACCTGGCTAGTCAGAGGTCTCACATTGATCTATGTGAGCCTTTGCAGCGGTAAAACACCGTTTTTTCCCCAACCTGGAGACACGGGGTCTGTTATAGTTTTTTTGATTGTAGAGCCTTCTCACCTCTTATGGAAAAGTTAAATGGATAGAACCATCTTTGCTATTTTGGATGGAGACATATTCGGAAAAATAAGGCTTTGCTGTTGCTCACTGCCACATTCATAGAACGGCACATAGGTATTGTCGTGATGACAGTTATTCAAGTTGTGTATGAATTGGCTGTATGCTTATTTGAATGGGAAAATGACTAGGGATTGGTGTGTGGATGATTGCATATTCTAAATAGCATATGAATGTCCATTTGTGAGGGAATTGCTAAAACAATCTGTCAGGTTTTCACTTACATGTAAGTTCTAGACACTGCACTTTAAGAAGGATGCCAATTAGACATGTTTTTTTTTTTCTGTCTAACCCTCCATGAATTGACGAATAAATTCATGTTTCGTCGGTTCATGGGGGGAAGCTTTGTGCTTCATGATTCATCATCTTTAACAGATCATGAAGCAGGACTTCTCGCCAAAATGGTGAGTCTAATGGCAATAAATTGGAGCGAGTTCAGAGGAGAGCAACTAGGATGATCGGGGGACTGGAAACCAAGCCCTGTGAGGAAAAACTGAAAGAACTGGGTATGTTTAGTCTTGAGAAAAGAAGACTATGATAGCACTTTTCAAATACAGATGAAGGACAGCATCTGTTCTCGTTCATCCCAGAGTTCAGGACACGCAACGAGTGTGTTAGAGGAAAGCAGATTTAGGTTGAATATCAAGAAAAACTTCTTAACTGTTAGAGCAGTACGACCCTGGAACCAATTACTCTGGGAGGTGGTGAATGCTCCAACCCTGGAGGCATTCAAGAGAAAATCGGACAACCATCTGTCAGATCTGCTTTGACTTGGATTCCTGCATTGAGCAGGGGGATTGGACTCGATGGCCTTATAGGCTCCTTCAAACTCAGTTATTCTGTGAAATTGTATCGAAGTGCTAATACAATGACAGGAAAATTCTTAGGCTCACATACTCTTAAGTGTATCAATTGGTTTGTCTGTCTCAAGCAAGGGTGAACAATTTCATTGCGTCCAGGGAAAAGTTGCTCTCTTGGGAGCAACTGGGGCTTCTGCAGAAGCCAAAATTGCAATAAATATAAAACAAAATGAAGCCAGAATTGACTGGAGATTGATTTCCAGCTTTGAAAAACTAATATTTTGAGGTGATAAATAGTACAAAGGGGACCATGACCTACATAAGAGATCAGTTGCCTTTCTTGTAGGGGAAAAAAGAGAGGGCAAGAAGGAACAGGGGTGCTACATAAATTGCCCTGCATGGCCTTAGGCTTTCATGGCCTCTCCTCCCTACCAGCATTTGTAGCTTGTTCTCCAGCAGGAAGTGTCTGGCAGTTTGCATATTATTTTTTTAAAAAGCAGGAATTGCTGACCTCAGGCAGAAACAGCAAAGATAAATACTATACCTGTCTCTGTTTTAAGCATTTATGTGTATGGAATTCTTGACAGGTCTCTGATGCAATGGCTTATAGGCTAAAGGCCACAAAAAATGCAAAATGACATGTGAAACTGGATAGTAGCGAACCTTGTACGTATAAGGAGGTGGGACAATAACTGAAGCCACAGATACTGGCTATTATTTTTGTTTGCTAAAAATGCAGAAATCTGCTTATGAGTGCCTAAAGGGGGAGAGATTTTTCTGTAAAACAAGAATCCATCCACTCACATATTTTGCCAGCCCTCCTCCTCATTTTCTGTAAATTGGAGGTGACAAGAAAGGATTAGGGGCGGTGGAAAGTATCCTCAGACTGTCTGCCATTATCCATTTTTACTCTAGGGTTGTATTATATTAAATTTAATTTATTATGTTATCCTGCAGGTTGTTCGGTGTTTGAAAATGGGAAACAAAAAGCGACTAAAACTGCAAGGAAAGAAAAGTAAAAAATTAGCCAAGACTCTTCTTAAAGCTCCTGACAATCGGAATGATGTTTCTCTTTGGCAACTTTATGCCTACCTGGAATGGGTACTTGGCAACATAGATGACGCGAGAAAAGTTTTTGATACATCTCTCAGTGCAGCAGGAGCAGCTGGGATCAAAAGTCCCCAGTTCTGCCACCTTGGCCTGCTTTATGCCGAACTGGAAACAGAATTACAAGGGAGTCCATCAGGAACTCTTGAGTCTCGTGCTACTCACATACTGACTAGTCTGGCTGAGAGGGGGCCTTACATGCCTTACAGTGGACAAGTATTATCCGTGAACATCTTGAAAGCACGGAAGACGTACGAACATTTGCTCCAAGATTACTTAAATGAGAGCTCCTGCTCTAATCAAGACCATATTGGCAGTTCCACCCACCTGGTTGGTTTTACTGGCTGTTACATCCTTTTCCAGTATTTAACCCTTGGGATTGATTCTGCACTATCCATATACAGGAACGTTTTTGAGAAACTTAGAGGCAAGGAACTTGGTGAAAAGCTAGGCGACCGGAATGTTGCCACGATTCTTGAATCTATCACGCTGATGCATGCAAGTTTGCTCCAGTATCACATGAAAAAGAGCGTCTATCCTTTGAATCCCCTTCGCGAAGCTTTGTTGGAGGCTTTGAAGAGGTATCCTAGCAACCAGTCCCTCTGGAGGACATACATCCAGATCCAGAGCAAGTCTCACAATGCTAGCAAAGCACGGCGTTTTTTTGATGGTGTCACACGAACAACAAAATCGCTGGAGCCCTGGCTGTTTGCCATCCAAGCGGAGCAGATAAGGAAGAAACTGGTTGAAAATGTCCAGAGGTAGTATCACTCCTACAAGTGATGTTCTTTGGTGATGGTAATTACCCAGCAATAGGCAAAATGCAGCCCTGCAACTGTTGTTGTGCTGTGGCTGTGGACAGCCCTAACTGGAGGAGCCAACAGTGATGAAAACAGTGGCCATTCAGCAAGACCTGGAGGGCTACACTTTGTCCACTGCTGTTGTAAACTCGTGGAATTTGCACAAGCCACTTTCACGTCCTTTCACAAAAGTTACTTACATAAGTTTTTTTTTTAATCTTGTCCCGCTTTCTAGACATTTGGGATCTGACTTTGGGCAAAAATGTACCATGAGCTCCATGATCTAATGGAGGTTTAGCTATGTATTTTCCATATCACAATTCAGCATTGAAGCCACTAAATCATACTGTGTGTTTCCTAATGTAACCCTAATAGCCATTTCCATTTATTTTTCTGCTCAGAAATAAATATGCAGCACTGGAGGGTAGGCAGCCTGGAGCCTTCTTAATGTTTTGGGCTGCATGAGTCCCAAGTCAGCAGCACCAAGAGTGAGGGGCTATTGGGGTTTTAGTGTACAACATCTGGATGACACCAGCTTCCCTACCCATATTATGCAGCATAAAGGAGATTGTCTGGTTCTGACTCAAGTGTTTTGTTATTATTTATTTTGGATATTGCTTTTCTGACTCTTAGGGCCCTCAGTGATGTACTGTACAGTGAAATTACATTATGAAAACAGAGTTTTAAAAACTATTGAAAACAGACTTTTAAAAAACCATTTGGGCTTTAAAACAATACTTTTATATTGAGCTGAGATATAAATTGGAAGCCAGTGCAATATGATTAAGTTTGGTGATGTCTCGTCCCTGAAAGTGCATGCCAGATAACAGTCTGTCCATTGCAATTTGCATTAGGTATAGTTTCTGAATAGTTGCCAAGGGCAGCCCCCTGTAGAGCACATTGCAGTAGTCTACTTGAGAGCTAATTAAGGCTTAGATCACTGTAGTCAAGTCAGCCATCCATAGGAAGGGATATAGTTGCCAAGTTGCCAGACAAGCTAATTGTAATTTTGAAAGCTTTTGGCATTACGGTAAAATATGTCTGCTGAAATTGCTTTTCATAATCAAAACTCAGCATTTGGGTAATTTTTGTAGTCACAGATCTTGGAAATGTTGCTGTTTGGACTACAATTTCCAACCCCCCCCTGTCAGCATTAATCCATTTTGACTGTCAGTACAGGCTTTGGAATTGTGATGACGCCATTGTTTCAACAGTGAAGGATTAGCCAATACCACCTTTTCTCTTTGACTTTTTAATGAAAAACTAGCAAAAAAATAACCATACATTGTTGATTCTCTGATAATTTTGTTCTGCTTTTCCTTCATTTCAGGGGAGTTACTGGAGATATATATGCAACAATCCCTGAAACTGGGTTAACAAATCGGATTAAAGCTTTATTTGAACATGCAATTGAGACTGAAAATGGGGCTCATTGCCCATTGCTGTGGAGGCTATATATATACTTTATGGTGAGAGAGAATCCCCATATATACTAACCTTTCCCAACTAATCCTGTAGGAGGTGATTCTTTAATGTTGATGTATGGATTAAAAATTCTCAGAAAAGTACGTTTTAAAAAACAGTCATTGGACCACAGAATTATTGAAAATCTGATTTTATATACAAAATATATCAATTTTGAAACTAGGTTTTTCTATATTCATGTAAGGGAAGTGAGATTTGTCACCAGCTCTGCACAATATTCCCCCATCATTCTTTTGGAGTCCCAAACCCCAGAAGCAGATTTTTCATGTGTTGTGTATGCATGAGTATATACAGCAAAGCAAATAAAATAAAATAAAATTAAAAATAATTTTAAAAAGCAAAGGATGGTGCTTATATACTGCCCCATAGTGCTTAAAGCACTCAATTATGCAGGCTACATATTGCCCCCTCCCCACTCACCCCTGCAAGCTGGGTACTCATTTTACTGACCTCAGAAGGATAGAAGGCTGAGTTAAGGAGCTGGCTTCCTGAGATTGAACCCCGGGTCATGAGCACAGTTTGGGCTGCAGTGCAGCAGTTTAACCACTGCGCCACGAGGCTCCTACAGATCAGTAATGGAAAACTGATTTAGTACAGAGAGGGAGATCCCTGCCACAGCCCCTCTGTACCAGTTGGGAGGACCACAGGGGTTGTGACTCTCTTTGCTCCCTGTCACGACCGTCCTACAAGCTAACACGTCTCAGTACCCGGTCGCTCATCATCAGTCTCTGACATGCCTCTTGCATGTACCTAGATTATGTACCCAATCTCAGGCACTCACCAGGTCCTTTACTACGCTGCCACCAGTTGATCTCTTTACCAGCTATGTTTACTATGAAAGAATGAGGTCCATTGAGTACTTAACTTTGAAATAACAACAGGTTTATTGGTTACAAGTGGTTTCAGGAATAGCTCTTAAGCACATTCTTAAAGTTAAACCAAGCATCCCGTCCCGTATATTTCTTTAATCTCTTCTGTACTTAACTAATGCAGATAACACTCTGACTGTTCACTCCCTAAAATCTCTCTCTGACACAAAACTCCCAAACTAATTTTCCCTCTAACTGACTTCTCACGTCAGACTCTCCTCTCCGACTTAAACTGACTGAACTGACTCACCCCTCCCTTCTGTTCTCTCTGGCTCCGCCTCCCAACCACTCTCATTGGTATATGCAAATAACCTACTACATGAGCCATAGCATAGCATAGGCATCCTTCAGTCTCGAGAGACTATGGTAACATGCTCTGTATCAAGGAGTGTCCTCTCGAGAGCATGAAGCCTGGGTAAAGTAATATGGAGGATAGGCTGTTACCCAAGCAGCAGATCACCCCCTCCACGTTGCTGAAATGGTCCAGTGGAAAGGCAAGAGCCAATACAACTGGTTCCAGCAACATCACAGGAGTTGGGAGAACGACACGAACTGCCTTTGGGACTCCAGCTCCAGATTTTGCCTCTAGGTTAACTCCTGAAGCCTTTTCCATGAGTGGATATAGCCACAAGGCAGTGGAGGTTTGAAATTGGAGTTTTCCTTCTCCAAGATGGGCTGACTTCCATGGCTGATGAGCTACACCTAACTGACCTGCTCTTTAATAGTGCAGAAGTACGATCTGACCCTTAAAACTTTCCTGCCTCCCAGGTTTATGCAAATCTAATTGGCTTTCCTATTTACCATATTATGGCCAGAGACAGAATCAGAGAAATTGAGAATTTTTGGTCCTGGGACACACTCATTTAAAGCAAAAAGTCCCATCCCCTAGGCCCCACCCCCAGGGGCTGATCTGCAGCAGACATTGATTATCATAGAATAGTGAAGTTGGAAGGGGTCTATAAAGCCATCAGTTCCAACCCCCTGCTTGATGCCGGCATACAAATCAAAGAATATTTGCTGGCTGGTTGTTTAAGGTTCGCTTGAAGGCCTCCATTGGTGAAACACTCACCACCTCTCGAGGTCATTGGTTCCACTGTCTTACTGCCCAAGGCAGGGTGATCGCTACCCTCCCCACCTGCTTTCCCCACACAGGGAAGAGGTAGAGGGGGCAGAGTTCACTCACCTGGTGCCTTGGAAGCTGATAGGACCCTGAGCTTGGAAGCCAGCCATTGAGGTGCTTCCTAGGTGTACTCAGATTCTCAGCTCCCTCACTTTCCATGGGCTGATCAAGGGAAGGAAGAGTAAACATACTCAGGGTGCAAAAGGAAAATGCTAATTTACTTCATTTGTTTTCTCCCTTGGGAGACAAGAGGGGAGGGGAGAGGACAAGCTGAGCACACAAATATGTACACAAAGCATGTACACTGCTTACATGTTTGTGTGCTCAGCTTTTCCTCCCTTTTGGCATTGTTTGAAGAATCACACACTTGAACTGATGTAACAGTACTTTAAAAAAAGTAGAAGCTTGAGCAGCTGAGTGGAAAAACTACAGATTTGTTGGGGAAGGGGGCTTTAGGCTGTTTCTTACTTCCTTTTGTGTCATGTGATCAGTGGAAAAATGAGAATCAGCTGTCTCCAAGCTGTAGCATTTCCCACATTTTTTTCCCAGAGTAGTCTCAGCCTCAGTGTTATAAGAAGTCTCGGAGTCCCACCTTCTGCAGACACCTGGCTGTTGGAACACCAATACCGTGAACCCTCATCCCCCCTTTTACTTTCTCTCTGTGGTCCAAGAAGATGAAGTGCAGAAGGGCCCGAGGGGGTCTCTCCAGGTTATATTTGGCCTTCAGTCCAGCTGCCTATAGATGCTATAGAGCAGTGGTTCCCAACCTTGGGTAAGCCAGGTGTTCTTGGACTGCAGTTCCCAGAAGCCTTCATCACCAGCTGTCCTGCCTGGTTTTCTGGGAGTTGCAGTCCAAGAACAACCTGGGCTACCTAAGGTTGGGAACCACTGCTGTAGAAGGAGGAGGAAGGTGAGTAAGTCCTGCTCTGTGCAGGTGGAGCAGTTTTACTCACAAAATCCATTCTGTTACATACAGTATAGTGTACTCATAATGCTAGTTTGGCCATCTCATGAAGCCTAGCTTGGTTCTATACAAAAAGCCATGGGAAGTCAAGGATACAGACCACTTAGACTTTCATGTTGTGTCATATTTATACACAGTTCTTTAAAATAAGGTCATTACAATGTTTTCTTAGATAAATTCTTAGTTTGAATGTCTAATTGTATCTCCTATGATGCTATAAAATATTTTACATCCATTATATGATTGTGAAAGGCCAGTCATCTAGGTGTCCCTTTCCAGTAGGTTTTCCTTTGTGCAACCAATAGTGCACTGGTGGTGAGATTGGGCACGTGACATGGTTGTATAACATAGTGGTCCCCAACCTTGGGCCTCCAGATATTCTTGGACTTCAACTTCCAGAAATCCTTGCCAGCAGAGGTGGTGGTGAAGGCTTCTAAGTGTTTTAGTCCAGGCCCAAGGTTGGGAGCCCTTGCGTGGGGGGAAGGACTGCTTTACATTGTTTTTGTTAAGAGGATGTCAGCCTTAAAATTGTGCTTCTTTGAAAAGAGTGATTACAAATGCAATTATTTCCCTTGCTCTTTTAGGTTTCTTTGGGAGATAAAGAAAAAAGTAAAGGATTATTTTACAGAGCACTTCAGAACTGCCCATGGACAAAAGTAGGTTCTAGCAAGTTCTATTGCATGCTGCTTCTGCTGCTTTATTACTCCTGCTTATCCTCCTGCTCTTTCATTTTAAATGAACTACCAAGAATATTGGACTTGAGTATAGCTCTGTCCATGGCCACTTAAGACCTAGCCTATATTAGCATATTTCCTGTATTGAAATAATTGGGTGATCTTTGAAGTCCTTTCCATTTATGGTTCTGTGGAATACAAGCTATGTATATGTTGGCTGTCAGATGTTTTTCTGGTGCAGATTCCATAAAACTTCATCATTGGCTCTGCTGGTCAGGACTAATGGGAACTATATGCCAAAGACATCTGGAAGATTCGCCCAATTTAAAATATAGTGGGACAGACACAGAAAAGTATTTTCATGTCCAAATGTCCAGAATTCTTCACTGCAAAGAGCTCATAGTTCTTAACTGCTGCGGTTTTTAGCAGGTCAGCATGTATTTCAAAGTGTATCTTTGTGATCAAACACCAGAGCCAATTCTCAAGTATTTATTTCAGAAGAAGAAAGCTTTGTGCACCAAATAGAAATTATTTTATGCTTTGTTATTGTTCTAGGGACTGAAAGATTGAAAGGGGACAAACTTGAGATATAGGGTGCTGTGTAAGGTTTGGAGACACAAGAGAAGCTCCCTATTGCTATGTAAAGCACCTTTCCCCACTCCTTCCAAAGAATTTCCTCCCAAGGTACAGTGGTGGCTCGCTAGATGATGACCTCTCAAAACAACGAATCCGCATGATGATGGGATTTTGCAATCGCTATAGTGATTCGCAAAACAGTGATTCCAATGGACGATTTTCGCTGGACGATCTTTGGGTCCTTGCTTCACAAACCAATTTTTGCAAGACAACGATTTTAACTGATCGGTGCTTCGCAAAATGGGTGTTTTCGAGACTGATGCTTCGCAGGGCAGCCATTTTAACAGCTGATAGGCGCTTTGCAAAATAGCCTCCCTATGAGCAATCTTCGCAGAACAACGATGATTTTTCCCCATTGGAGCGCATTAAACAGGTTTCAATGCATTCCAATGGGGAAATGGTTTTCGCAAGACAATGTTTTCGCTAAACAGCGATTTCTATGGAATGGATTATCGTCGTCATGTGGGGCACCACTGTAGCACTATTTATCTAATATTTTGACCTTTTCTTGGGAAAGGTGCACATTTAGCTTTTGTAAAACCCTCCTTGGTTCTTTCTGCGTCATGCATTTCTTGGTGGCCAGTACCAAGGAAAGGATAAACTTGCCCTTCTGTTAATTGAGAAATAGTTTCATTGTGTTTTTACAAGAGAGTGGTGGGCTGATTGTTTTAATATTGTATTCCCAGGTGTTATATATGGATGCCATTGAGTATTTCCCAGATGAACTGCAAGACTTAATTGATCTCATGACTGAGAAAGAGTTGAGAATACGGTTACCAATAGAGGAGCTGGAGTTGCTGCTTGAAGACTAAAGAGTGATACAAAGATGGGGACGTCAATTTAATGAATTTAAATATTGTCTTGTGAGGAAATACTCTGGACATTCTGCATATTTTTAATAGATGAAAGACAGCTTTTCATCATCCTTGTTTCTGTACCTCTGTTCCATTGAGTACAAGGGTGGATACAAAATCATGCCCTTCTTATAATTCTTTTCTGAAATAGACTTCTTGGGGTCTTTCACAGGGACTTTTCAAGATATAATGCTGGGACTAGGCATACAATGGACATGGGTTCACATGGTGACTTTATACATGAATATCTAACCACGAATATAAGATCCTTTTATTTTAAGTGATGTGCAAGACCAGACTCATAGAACTGTGTATTAATAGAACAAATTACATGATAAATGGTCATGCAAACCTGAAACAGATGTTATTAGTTTTTAATAAGTGACCATTTTAATGTTAAAAAAATCTTCTTAAAAGTTAATTTAAAAAAAAAAAGTCCATTGGAATGTTGAGTCTTATTGATACGCTAATATTTTATAACACTGTTTTTAGTCATTCTTTTTTGCAACTTGTAAATTTAAAACTGCAGTCACTGCCACCTTACATTGTGTTATCACTCTGGTTGAAGAGAACGTTGGAACTCCAGAATGAATATGTAGAACATTTAGAATTACATTTCAACTACTCATTGCTGAAGAATAATGGAATGTTCAGGAGTACGGACAGTGGCTACAGGTTGCAGTGCTCATCAAACATCCTCAGACACAAAATCCTAAGGTGTGCCTAATATTTAAGCTTTTAAAAATGTCGTTTTTCTACCCTCATGCAACAGAAGTGCAGGAAGGAAAGTGACTGTAGAATAGGCCTTACATGTAAGCACAAATACTGTTTTAACTGAGTGCAGCCATACACAAAGTATTGTTCAATGGCAAACATAATGTTTGTCATATTTTACAAAGAAGAAATACCAGCCACACAGAGAAAATTATAGCACCAAATTCTGTGCTAATGCTTTACTAAGTGATATGTGTTTGTGTGTTCTTTGTTGTCAAGTTGGAACTGACTTATCACCTTAATAGGGCTTTCAAGGTAAGTGATAGATACTGTATTAAGGAGTGGTTTTACCAGTTCTGTTCCCCCAGTGGTAGCAGGGTATCTTAAACTGATTCTTGTTTTGTATTCCATTTCCAGTGCTGTTGCTAGAACAATTCTAATCGCTCATTCTAAATTGTACCAGAGACATGCTCTTCAAATGCCTTTTCCATTTTAAAATGACAGCACCGTGGCATATTCCCCTAATTGGGGAATGTGTGACTGAACAAGCGTTGGTGGTTTCAGCTCTGTTCGCTTCTGACCTGCAGAACCAGTGGAGAGGGATCATGAGAACTGAAGCCCAACTGCATCTGGAGGCCCAGCCATCCCCAATCTCTGACATATTAGATGAGGCATTATAAGAATTTTCTATTTCAGTACAGAGTACTCTGAGTAATAGTGAATGCTGAATCAAAAGGTACTTTTCATTTAAAGCTAAAAAACCTGTACCAATTCCTTGAAATCAAAACTTCAATCAATGTAAAGAAAGCGTGGTTTTTACCCTGTGTGTGCACTGTATGTTTAACAAGAAACACTGAACATGAAGCTACAAGTAGCATGGTTTGGTAAAATAAACAGAACATAATCTAATCCTGGTAGCATCACAAGAAGAAGCTGGGCAGATGTAGGGAGGCAGGAGCTAACTACCTTTAAAACAGTATTTCCCTTCCCCCTTCAGCAGCTTTGAGGGTGCAGGAACTCTTCATGTTTGATGCCACCTGTTGCTCCTGTCTAGTGCTTGAGTCCTCACATGCTGTTGGAGTCACAGCTGTAATTTCATACACCCAGACAGGGAGGCAACACCATCTGGAACCCACTAGAACATCTACTTAGCTGGTTTAGATTTACAACCACAACAAAAACACAGTAAGGGCTGTGGGATTGAAATGTGGAGCAATGAGAAGCTCTTGTACACCCAAGAGGACTGGGATAGTTTTATTACTGGATGTGTTTCTAACACAGCTGTTAGGCAGAAGCAACTTCTGTTTGTGCCAAGAATACTGGGAACACAGGAACAATTATGGAGGCATCTGGGTATCATAATACCACCCTTCAGGCATCATAGCTAATATTTCTTAACAGAAATTATAGGGACAATTGCTTTTGCTGTTGCTAGAATTCAAGGGGGGGGGGGGCTGAGTAAAAAGCTAGAAGCCATTAAAGTCTTTAATTAATTATCCCTTATTCTATAAGTTCATGTCTCAAGGCAGTTGCTGTAAGGTGCAATTAAATAAAAGTAACTTTGGGGTGCCCTGAAATCTAATACAGGCTGCATACAGACAAATTGCTGAAGTAGATAGTTGGGCTGTTAGCTTGACTTTCACAAAACAGGCCATCAATCAGGACCTCCGAAGGGGCAAAATAGTTTTCTCACATGTTCAGATACTTTTTTTTTTTACTCTTTTTTTTTATTAATTTTTTAATTTTATTTTCAAAACTATTGGGTAATGGGGAAGGAATACAAAAGGCAAAGGGCAGTGGGGGGGGAATGGAAAAAGGGTTTTGAGAATAAGAAAACATCAAATGCATAATCATTCAATCTTACATATCAAGTATATAAACATCTAATCTATTCATGTTCCAATAAAGGTTCATCTTTCTTCTTCTTTTCCTTCTTCTTCTTTTGACTATTTTGTCTGTGTATTAACCTCTTTAGCTTTCAACTTATACGTGTAATACAGCTTAAATCTATGTTATTCCCACAGCATCAGAACACCAAGGCCAATTGTGAAATATATCCCCTCTTTCACCCTCCTTTTTTCTTGAGAATGCACTCAGCAGACCCAAAATAATATAAATCCTGCTCTCCCCTCCCCTTTCCTCCCTGTGCTTGTTTTGTTTCTGCGACTCTTTTTTCTTCCATATTTTAAAAGGGGAAACAATATCATTCAAAGTTTGCTTTTCAACCTCAATTTCCTTATCTGCTATCGCTACATCTCTTACTGGGTGGTCCTCCATCCCTTGTATATTATCTGATATCTTCATCAATACAACCGGTTCTGAGATCTCTTTTTGGTGTAATTTAACCTCTGCTACCTTCCCTCCCCTAGAGCCTCCAATCACGTCTTCCATCTGGTCAATATAATAATTTACCTGCATGAATTTTTGCAACAGTGACATCTGAAAAGAGGTTTTCCAGTCTAGCCACCGATCTGTATTTTTCTCAGGGGGAGGTTCCATTTTCTGTTTCCACTATTTTCACTTAAAATTCCCTCTCCCCTTTACCCCAGTACACATCCAATATTTCTAATATTTCACCTTACAACTATACCATATTAGCAATAAGATAGCAGGTACATTCAAATAAGAGATGGAATCTAAAACATAAATCTCTCAAGTGTCTTTGTAGTCGCTAATATCTTCAGACCGGTTGCTTCTTTTTTTTCCCCTTCTTTTCTCTTCTCCAAGTTTGTTTTAACCTTCACCCGGCAAGACTCTATTATTAGAATGTCATTTGTCAAGATCCCAGTTCAGTTCAAACCACATAGCCCCCAGTTCACAGCTCATAGTCCGTTTCTTCCTTTTACTTCCAAAGACTTCCTTCTCCTCCCCCGAACAGGGAGATCCAGCAGAGTCCCGGCAATATATTATCCACGGAAAGCAGAGTCCCACACAGTCTAAAAATATATGACCACAGAGGAAAAGGGGTCCAAAGTGAACAGTTTGCAACAGAATTTATTTTTTCAAGGCCCGTCAGTTGATTCCTCAAGAGTTATTTTTCCTCCTTTAATTGAGACACAAGCTATTTCTGCCTGGCTGTTCCTTTCGAAATAACCCGACCTTCAGCTTGGGTAAAGCTGGAATGCTAGGAATGCCGCTCCTTATCTCATTTGGTCATAAATTTGCACACAATCACTTGTTCTTCATTTAATGAGGTTTTTCATAGAACAAGGGCTTCAACTTACTTTGATGTATACTTTCGCCGTGCTTCTGTTTTCTTATTCTCGGCGAACGGAGCTGTCTTTGGCTAGTTGCCAAAAATGGCGCCCATCTTCGTCTGTGCTGATGTGAATTTCCAGAAGAAAGACAAATTGAGTTGCTGCCCAATCTTCTAACTTCTGTGGCTCACCAGCTGCTGCAGAAGGGTCTCTCCTGACTCTTCCTTGCCCCCCCCCCATTTCTGGAAGGGTCCCAGACCGAAGTGGTTCTAGCTTTCCCCGGGAGCTATTCCCGAGAGCTGCTAGCTTCACCAAGACGAAGCTCCTCCTCTCACATGTTCAGATACTTGAGAGGTAGTAGATAAGAATATAAGAAGAGCTCTGCTGGATCAGGCCAAGGGCCCATCTAGTCCTGCTTCCTGTATCTCACAATGGCCCCATCAGATGCTTCTGGAAGCACACAAGACAACTAGATACCTGTCTCCTGATACCCCTCCCCTGCATCTGGCATTTTGAAGTACCTTCCTTTTAAGCATGGAAATTATACATCCCCATCATGGCTTGTGATCTGCAATAGTCATACAAAGGAGGGGCAGGATCTGTTCTTGATCATCCCAGAGTGCAGGACACGTAATAATGGGCCAAAGCTATAGGAAGCCAGATTTGGGTGTGATATCAGGAAAAACATCTTAACTGTTAGAGCAGTACAACAATGTAACCAATTACCTCGGGAGGTGGTGAGTGATCCAGTGCTGGAGGCGTTCAAGAGAAAAATGGACAGCCATCTGTCAGTTCTTTAATTTGGATTCCTGTCTTGAGCAGGGGTTGGACTTGATGGCCTTAAAGGCCCCTTCCAACTCAATCATTCTATGATTCTATGTTGCTTTCAGTAGAAGTACTTCAATGGATGGGCACAATAGACTGTTTCATGACATGCCTTCTTCAAAGTGTTTTCTCTAAAGCAGCATTTTCTCTGCATTTTTCTACTTCCCTGAATCTTTCCTTTAGAGATAAGATGGAAAAATACTTTTACAAAAATCAACGAGCTGTGCTTTCAGATTTGAGATAAAGCTTAAAGTTACATTTGGCACCTATATTTTTGGCTTTACACAATCAGAATACATGTGAAAGCCACAAACCTAAACCTAGCTACAGTATGCCGGGGTCTGTATAGCATTTTAACAATAAACAAAAAGTCTGTAATTTCCAGGATTCTTTGGGGGAAACCAACATTTAACCTATTTTCCATAGTGAATACATATCCAATACAGGGGTGTCTCGACTTATGAACACCCCTACTTATGACCCTTTTGAGTTACGACCAGCTCCTGCCGCAAAATTATGCTTCTACTTGTGACCGGAGCTTCCACTTACGAACAGAAAAAGGCATAGAAAAAAGGTGGGAAATTCAAATTACTAAGTCTAGGTCAGTGGTTCTTAATGTGGGCGATAATGCCCCCCAGGGGGCGATTTCATTTTTCAGGGGGGTGGTAGAATAAAAAGGAGCAGCGTGGGGGCGCTGCAGCAGAAGGGGGGCAGTAGGGGGGCGCTGGAGCAAGCCAAACCTGTGAAGATGGCTGCAGCCTTTTTACAGTGTGCATGAATATATATTTTCCTCCAATTTTAATTTAGTTTCAGACTTTTTGTCTTGAAATTTTTAGTTCCTGCATTTGTTTTTATGCCCTTTTTATATTTCTTTTTGCGTCTTTAAATTCACTTGCAACTAAATCATTACATGTTACTTTTTGGGGGGGATATTTCATTTTCTTGGAATTTAATTTTGTTTTCAGGGGTCATTGGATTTAAGTGTCTTAAACAAACAAACAAACAAACAAACAAACAAACAAATAAATAAGATATCATCACCGCGGGGAGGGGGCGATGATAACTTCCTCAATGGCTCAAGGGGATGTTTCTTTCAAAAAGGTTAAGAACCACTGGTCTAGGTGGTGATGAGGCTGCTTCTTTGTAGCTCTTTCGCTCCAGCAGTTAGTGTGTGTGTCGGAGGCTTGGGACTCCGTGTTTGCAGGAAGGTTTTGGGCTGCCTGGTAAGGTAAGGTGCTGTTTTCTGCTTTTTAAAAACTGTTCTGGGTGTTTTTGCAGCGTGGTTTTGAGCTGGGGGGAGTTATGTTTCTGTGTTGTGATGGGTCTTGAGGGTTTTTTTTTTTTTTTTGGGTTCCCCCATTCTGATGGGTCTTGGGGTTTTTTGTTGCTTTTTGGAGTGTTTTTTCCCATTTCCAATGGGTCTTGGGTGGTTTGGTTTTTTTTGTTCCCTCCCATTTCTGGTGGGTCTTGGGGGTTTGTTTTTTGGGTTTCCCCCGATTTCCAATGGGTCTTGGGGGTTTGGTTGCTTTTTTGGGTTCCCCACCATTTCTGATGGGTCTTGGGGGTTGGTTGCTTTTTGGAGTGTTTTTTTCCCATTTCCGATGGGTCTTGGGGATTGTTTTTTGGTTTTCTTCCCCCCATTTCCAATGGGTCTTGGGGGGGTTGGTTGCTTTTTGGGTTTTCCCCCATTTCCAATGGGTCTTGGGGGGTTGGTTTTTTGTCCCCCCATTTCTGATGGGTCTTGGGGGTTTGTTTTTGCCCCCCATTTCCGATGGGTCTTGAGGGGTTTGTTTTTTGGATTGCTTTTTTTCATTTACGATGGGTCTTGGGGGTTTGTTTTATGGTTACCCCCCATTTCTGATGGGTCTTGGGGGTTTTGGGTCCCCCCCATTTCCAGTGGGTCTTGGGGGTTTGGTTTTTGTCTCCCCCTATTTCTGATGGGTCTTGGGAGGTTTTTTTTTTTCCTTCCCCACCATTTCTGATGTGTCTTGGGGGGTTGGTTGCTTTTTGGGGTTTTCCCCCCTCATTTCTGATGGGTCCTGAATGCTTCCCTAGCTTTTTCCTTTCTTTGCATTTCCGACCTGCCCCATTTGTTCTCTGTGCATTTCCGATCTGCTCCGTTCATTTTCTGTGCATTTCCAATGGGTCTTGCACGTATGATTGCTTTTCTCTCCCCACTCCCACCTCCGGCCAGAAGGGATTAACCACGTTACCAATGAGTCTTGCAGTGATTTTTTTTTTGGTGATTTTTTCTTCGGCTGGAATGGATTAATTGCATTTCAATGCATTCCTATGGAAAACGGTGCTTCGACTTAACGACCATTTCGAGTTACGTCCATCTTCTGGAACGGATTATGGTCGTAAGTCAAGGCACCACTGTAATTTACCTATTAATGCATGTGACACAAAATACAATATTTAACAGACTATCCTCTTTGGCTATTAGCCATTTGTGGCCACCTATGATTTTGCTTCCTGTCATGAGCGTGACTTTCTAAACAAGAACTTAAAATAGCATAGAACAGACAAGGGCACTGACAGATATGTAATGCTCTTCATGCCTAAACAAAGATTAAGGGAGCAGGACATAACACTATACACCTCCTCTGGTACAAATCCCCTTGCTTATTTTAAACTACAGTTAAAACTTGTGATGGCACAGATCTTAACTAGAATTAAGACTAACCAATTTTTCCTGCTAACCAGGCTTTACAATAAAGTAAAATAACTTTCTTTTCATATATTCCCCATAGCGGTTTAGCCAACAGGAATCCAATTTCTGAAGGGCTATGCATTCCCCATCCGCTTTCTTAATGTTTGAGATTTTAATTCACATAATCCTTGACCAGTATGACCACTGATAAGAGATAATGAGAAATGCAGTCAAACTTCAGAAGAATGAAAGTCTACTTGCCACAGTCTGAGATATTAGGTTAAAATCCTGCTTAGTGGTGAATCTTAATTCACATGCATCATAGCTATGATCCAAGTATAAATCATAGCTATAGTTAAGGTCACTAGTAAGACCTGGTTTCTGTGACTGAGATCCGGGTGACATCTGTCTTCAGATCAAAGCAATAGACAGGCACACATGGACTGAAATGAGCTTCCTGACAACAGAACCAAGAAGCATGAGTTATCAACTGAAGTTATGCTAAAGAACAAGTATAATGATGGCCAAATAAATCATTGTAGGTACAGGTAACCCACAGCAAGTTAGATAGAACCATGTTCTATTACTTGCTGGCCAAAATTGTGTGGCAAAATAAAATACGAGACTAAAGATTGCGTTGAGGCAGAAGTGCAATCTTCATTAGTGGTGCCAGGCATAACATCAAGCACATGAACAGAATTTTGCCCATTTTGTCATTGAAACAGAATCAATAAAAGAGCACATAATAGCTTCCTTGCGTGACTATACTCCTCTGGCAGCATATATTTCTAGTACTTAGCACTGTCAGAGTGTGCCTTGTCGAGATACTATGAAAGCAATCTGCTTTCTACATAGCTTAAATTGTTCAGTGGAGCCAGGAGAAACCCCTTCAGGCTTTGAACACCTGCTTAATTATTCAGAAGCAGAGGGAATCCGCTACCAGTTAATGGTGTTTGTAGCACAGCAAGATGGCAAAAATATATCCCCAGTGGTTTTGAATAAAACATATATACTGTGCATAATTTTTGTTCAGAGTATCAAATAGGTTGATCCAGACCCTTCAATGACAGAATTGCTTTGAGGTTTCTCCACAGGTAAATAGTACCAGTAGCCACAGTAACTTCAACTTGGTCCCCCAATTTAAACTACTCTTGTTGCATCTTAGCCTTGTTGTATCTTAGCCTTCTCCAGCCTGATACACTTTAAAATATTGGGCTAGTTTACTTGGCATGGTTTATTTTACCATAGTTTGCCCACAGTGACTGCCTAGGAAAGCAAGACATTTTGTTGACCACGTGCCTTCCATGTGTTGGACTACTGGTACCATAATCCTCAGCCAGGTGACCAATGGATGGGAATGATGAGGCACTATATTTCAATATTGGAAACAGTTGCTGTTATAGGTGAATTCAGCTGAAGTCATTGCTCCTACCAGGAAAAAAGGATCCTGGAACACAAATTTATGAAAAACCCCATGAAACAGCTGCTTTATACAGAATCAGACCATCTACTCAACTGTTGCTTGCAGTCCTGTCTGCACAGCATGTTGACCAAGTTGTGGGGAAAGAATTTAAAGTGATTCTCTGGAGTCAGAATAGGTGACTAAAGCTATGATGTCAATGATGAAATGGAATGTTCTACCAGTAGGGCAGACATCTTGTCTATGACAGAACCACAGAAATTGGGATAAGAACTGCACTATTCTGCCCATTTTCTGTCCAATGACTAGAACAAGTCTATGCTGCCATGTTCTATGGCAACAATAGGACATCATGGGCTAGCTTTCGCACAATTATCTTAAACCTTGACTAAATAATCAACCCGAGGGATCTCAGAATGCCCCAAAGCCTGCATTTCCAGCAATTCAGCTGTTAGATTTTGTTCTTGCTAACACAGATTTTCCTGGCCATGAAATCTGACAATATATATTACCAGTTCATGAACTTGGCACACCCCAGGGAACTATCTTGTCATGGAGGAAAGTAAAGGAAACTGCATACTAGTTAGTGATCTGAGTCACTTTGCTTGTAACACACCTCACAGGTGAAAACATTTTCTAGAAGCTTTTCTGGATGGATTCTCCACAAACCAGGCCTTTCAAAGCATTTCCATCACCAAGAGCCTATTTTTCAGCCCCTTCCTCCAGTCTAGAGATAAATGTCTAACTCAAGCAATTGCTTTTATACTTGGCAAAGTTTCGGAGTAAAAACAGAGCCTGGAATAGATGTTGGTTGGTTTGTAGAATGTGGAAGCAAAACAGTTTTATGTGTACATTAGAAACTAATCATAACCCTACCATTTTACTTGGAATTTACTTGGAAACCAAGTTTTTAATGACAAAGTATTTGACAATTAAGTTACAATACAGAGGAATACATTTATGATGCTTCAAGCAGCAACAGCTTTTCCTTTCTTCCCACTACCACCTTAAACTTCCATGTTTTTCTCTGGATTCTGAAAGACAGTTTAAAACAATTCTCCCCACTGCAGAACAAAAAAGAGAGTTAAAGATAAAGGCCCTCTGGGGTGCCTTCTTGTTTCTTATAAAGAACATTTTCTTTAGATTTTTTGAAGTCTTCATTTGTTACTTTCATTCTTCGTTCCCGCAGAGCCATCAAGCCAGCTTCTGTGCAAATTGCCTGCCAGGGAAGAAAGCCTCCAGTTAGAAAATTTCAAATCTCACTTATATCAAATGCTATGATAAAGTGATTTTCCAATAAGTGGATAATAAACACTTCCAACATTGTCTTCATAAAGCTACAATCCTATATACACTTACTTGGAAATATGTCCCTCTGTAGTGCATGAGAACTTACATTAAGCAAGCTTGCAATGGATCTTGTTAAATTATGTTAAAAGGCAAACTTAAGGTTGGTTCATAAATTAAACAAACTGGCAATGACTGCAACACATGATAGTCTATTGTACTAGAAATGTAAGCATTTATTACTACTTACTTATGTTCTCACTTTCACTCTGCATGCAACCTTCATGGAAAAATGCAGCATTGTCCCAACATAGCCCAATGAGACAACTCATCAAGTCATATGAACAAACGTCTCCACGCCAAAGCCCTCGGGCCCCCAAAAATCATTTCACATGCTCAGTTTATTCTATACAAGTCTTAACTTCAAGCAGATACAGTAATCTTATAACGGTTTAACCCCTCCTTGGTGCCTATTTTTCATACTCCAGATACAGTACTCCTAGATTCCAACTCTAAGTTTCCATTAAGCCACCATACAGTTTCCATACAGCACAGCCTCTGGTTCCACCTAGTGGCCTGTCCTGGTAATACATCTTGGAAAGGTGAATTCATGTTTTTAAAATGTTTTTATTCCCCCCCCCCCCCAGTGGACAAGCAAAATGGTGGGTACTGATCCGGTGGATACAGCAGTCCTACTGTACTGAGAGCCATGGCCAGTGGTCAGTAAGTAAAGGGAGCTGCAAGTCAAAAAAGTTTGGGAACCACTGATCTAACATTAGAAGAAAAATGTAAATGCTAAAAAACAAACAACCTGCACTTCACCCCAACAACCCTAATGATTTTTCTAAACTTGGGAGAGTTCAACAATAGATTTTTAAACAGCTGGTAAAGTAAAGGCATTTGGATCTTGTGTAAGACAAAATAAACCCATGAAGAATGGAACCTTAGCTAAATCATCCTAAGAGGGAAAATTCAATCAATGTGCGATCTTACCTTGATATCTGCACCAGAGAGGTCATCTTTAGCCATAATCAGCTCATCTAGAGTTACATCATCTGCCAATGTCATTCTGCTAGTATGAATTTGAAAAATACGCTTCTTGGTTTTCTCATCTGGCAGAGGAAATTCAATCTTCCTATCAATACGTCCTAGAGATGAGAGAAATTCAGCCAAATCAGATTTTGGCCACAGGAGTTAAAAAATAAAAAGCTTCCTCTGGGAGGGGGCTCCATGTCGGATAATGCAATTTCTCTTAACAATGAAATTGGGCTAAACATTTTTTCTTAAAGAGAAAGAAATTTATCCTGAAAATGATCTCCACAACCATGCTATAAGGAGCAATTATATTTTTGTATATCCTGTTCCAAACAATGGACACATATCCTGTTTTTAACAGGACTAAGCTGTTACCAATGTGGCCAGGTTTGTACAACACCCCTGCAGAGTCTGACTCTTACTAAGTTACTACTGGCTGTTTTAACTGGAACACTTGTTAGGCCAAGGGCAAGTATAGATTAAAAACAGTGGCAGAGAAAAAATAGGGAGCCAAGCCCCAAGCGGAAATGACAAGAATAAAGCTCGAAATGACTCCTATCAAAATTACACAGGTATTCTATCAATCTGATAAATTAGGTCACCTTCTTTTGATTTTACACTAAAAGGACCGTCTGCATTTCTGTAAAGAGAGTCTCTCAGGGTTGTTGAAGGTTTTCTGGGCTGTTTGGCCATGTTCTGGAGATTTTTCTTCCTAACATTTTGCCAGTCTCGGTAGCTGGCATCTTCAGAGGACAGGAGTTAGAACTCTTGTCTGTGTTCTGATGTAGCTTGTGGGACAGTTGAGTATTTGTAGCTGTGGGATCTGCTTTTTGTCCTTTTTAGAAGATTGGGTGATTAAGGTATTTTTGTTATGGGTGTATTGTTGTGATAAGGGAGAGGAGATGATCTGTCATTGCGATTGATGGGTGTTGTGCACTGAAAAATCCAGCCTGCAAAAAAAAAGTCAACGAACTCTACCCAGCACAAGGATCACTGCACACAAAAGACTAGCTAACAACACCCATCAATAACAGTGACAGATCAGCTCCCCCCCTTATCACAACAATACACCCATAACAAAAAAACACCCTGATCACCATAATCACCCAATCTCCTGAAAAGGACAAAAAGCAGATCCCACAGCTAGAAATGCTCAACTATCCCACACACTATACCAGAACACAGACAGAGTTCTAACTCCTGTCCTCTAAAGATGCCGGCCAGAGAGACTGGTGAAACATTAGGAAGAAAAACCTCCAGAACATGACCAAACAGCCCGAAATATACAACAACCATCTGATCCCGGCCATGAAAGCCTTCGAGAATACAGAATCTCCCATATTCTTTTTCTTATGCATTGTATCTGGATTATCAGACAGGATTAGTAAAGTGGGCAAAAGTTAAGCTCAGGGCAGGACAGGGCACCTGACTAATAAGAGGCCACATCAGTAGTCAGCCTTGGCAGAAACCAGAAAAAAAAACACAGTAGCCATATTAGTGGTTTTGGGATGAATCTTTTTTCTGTATCTCTTCGCCAGAATCTTCCTGCTGCTGATCCCCGCCAAGCCCCTTCATGCTGACTTCATTGTCTGAGCTGAAATAACTGCCTTAGTCCCTCAGAATCCAGGATGTATCCAGAGACTCCTGATAGCCCATGTTGCTCTCCTGAATTCCTGATTTCTGGCCAAGGGCCTCTGGTCCTTCCTTTGATCCTTGACTAAAAATTCCTTTACATTATTCCAGCCAGAGTTCCAACACTTTCCAGCTTCAAGATAGTCTAATAAGACTAAGGAGAGATAATCTTTATCACACCTAATCTATTTCTCGGAGTATTTTCTGCACATATTGGTGGCTCAATTAACCAACAATCTCTCTTTCTCTCACTGTCTCTCTCTCCTTCTCTCTCTCTCTCTCTCTCTCTGTGTGTGTGTGTGAGAGAGAGATTTAGGTAAAGAGCCTTCCTTCCTTTTCTCTTTTTACCCTTGTAGTACCTCTCAAAATAGTGTGCTCAGGTCCTGCAGATCTTTCCTTGAATCTCAGAACCTTCTCAGCCATGTGAATTTGTTTCTTCAGAGTATAATTCTCCATTATTATACACTGTATTGTTGAATCTTTGCTGTATTTTAGTTCTTTTATGTTTTAAAAAAATTCCCCTTGAGCATAGCTCCATATGAGTGTGATATACTCAGTTCAATCTATGTCAAGACACACAACTGCCATGGTTCAAAGATCTGTTATGTGTGCCCCCCTGAACATGTATGAGTTTAGGCATGTACTCAGAGGTCAAACCTGGCAACAAAGCATCTCTTGTTTCTGTAAATACTACATTTCTATTCCACCTTACTTTCAGGACCTTTAAAACATAGTATGAAGGGCATCTCCATACACACCTGACAAAGCCCCAGTCTCAGCAAGACTGCTGAACCGTATGCCTTCAGAAAAGCTTCTGAGGTCTAATATGCAGAGTGTCATTTGCTCACACTGAGCTTTGCTTGTCCTCTCCCATTCCGTATCTTCCACATTTCAAAGGATTTCTTCCCCCATGGGAAGAACACTAAGATTGTCCCAAAATTTCAAAAAATTAAATGCAAGGTGTGAAATGACAAACAGAAAACTGTGACACAGTCTCTTACCTGGCCTGATTAAGGCTGGATCTAGTGTTTCTATTCTGTTAGTGGCCATGATCACTTTGACATCTCCACGCGAATCAAACCCATCCAGTTGGTTCAACAACTCCAGCATTGTTCGTTGGATCTCCCTCTCACCACCTGAGTTTGAATCATACCTTTGAAGTAGGAGAAGAAGGGAATAAAAGGAAATTATACACAGCAGTATTCACAAAATGTGTACCTTTACTTACAAGTAAACAAGAAATCATAAGCAAATGAGTCAAGTACACAGAAAATTCTTGTTCAGCAATATGACCCAATTCTGAACTACACAATAAAGGTGTTGCTTAACCAAGATCTTGTAAATGGATCTTACAGCTATCTTTGGTATATGACTTGCCTGAACCTGCTTGCTTGCTCACTACTCCCTGGCTGCTGTAAACCTTTCTGGCCCCCTTTCCCCCCCTTCCACATGAAACAGCAGAAAACCTGACACAGACATGCTGTTACAATCACTATTAATATTCACATACATCAGCTGTTCTCTTCGAAAGAGACAAATTTCAAAATGGAACTGCTCACTATGAACTGCTATCTCACGAACATAAAAAATGGTAATAGATCAGACCAAAGGGCTATCCAGTCCAGCCTTTTGCTCTCACAGTTACTTCTTGGAACTCCGCAAGCAGGACATGAGTACAACAGGCAGCACTGATAGCCTTAATCTACATTTTTTTTCCTAATTCTATTTTAAAGCTGTCTGAATCAATGGCCATTGTTACCTCTTGTGGAAGCAAATTCTATTGTACATCGGTGCCTTATATTTTTAAAAATTCCATCTTTTGACTTTTCCTGAATCTCCCACCATTCAGCTTTGCTCAATGATCTCAGTAAGCAAGGGGGAAAAACTCTTCTATGTGCTTTCTCCACACCATACAGACTTCAGTGAGGACATGAGAGGCCTTCTCAGTGGCTGCTCCCAGGCTTTAGAATGTAATGCCTTGAGATGCCAGGTTGGCCCCATCGCTCTTGTCCTTCAGGCAAACACCTTCGTCTTCAGGCAGGACTTTAAGCAGTTTGTTATCTCAGGAATGCTTGTTTTTAACTTAGGGGTTTTTAAATGCTTTTGAATTGTTTTCAAACTTGATTTTTAATCTTAATATATGTTTCATGTTTACATATTTTTCAAATTTTTTATTTTATCTGTTGTGAGCCTCCTTGGATTCCCTATGGGAGGAGAAAGGGGTGTATAAATAACAAATAAATGGATAAATAAACTTGTTTTTTAAAATGTTCCTGTTTCAGAAACCCAAGAAACTGCTCCCAGCTGAGTCAGACCCTTTGTCCATCAAATCCAATTCTATTGACAATGACTGGTGGTTCTCAGAGGTTCAGGCAAAATTCTTTCCTAGTACTTTATGTAGATGCTGGGGATTATGTTCTACAGTATTTGCAAATCCCCTCCCAGTCCAACAAGGGCCACACACTCCCTGATGAAGACAACAAGGAACATACAAGTATTTGTTTTTTTAACTATCAAGATTCCAGCAATAGCCTCTGGAAAAAGATTCTTTGGGAAGGGGAGCATGCAACTTTGCTCTTGTAGCCCACAATCCACATAATTTAAGGGACTGGAGAAAAAAATCCACAGAAATACACTATGAAAGTGACCACAGTATCCTACCTTTTGGTACCTATGGCATCAATTTCATCAATGAAGACAATTGATGGGGCATGCTCCTCAGCCACTCGAAACAGTTCCCGAACAAGCTTTGGACCATCTCCCAAGTACTTCTGGATAAGCTCAGAACCAACCACTCTCAGGAAAGTAGCAGATGTTTGATTTGCCACTGCTTTGGCTAACAATGTTTTACCTGTTTGATTTTTAAGAAGATCAAGAATGAGGAAGGTACCTACTGTGGTATAACTGTATTACAGAGGTATACATTCATGTAAGAAACCCATAACTACCAAAAGGATCGTTGTTTTTAGTGTTTATATTGACTTTTAATTATGTAAGCTGCCTTGGGTTCTTTTTAAGGCAAAGGGCAGGGCAAAAACATTTTAAATAAATAATAAAGATTAATTCTGGAGGTTAAGCCAACAAAATACAAAGCTATTTCCATAGTCATACAGACTTCAAAATGCCCCACACAGTCTTAATTTACCGACAGCTAGTATTCTAGGAGACATTTAAATAAGTGGTGAAAAGAGTAACAAACCAATGACTTAAAAAGACATCCAGGATTTTTCATAGCCATATATATAAAGAAGAAAACTGCTTTAGCATTTTTTTCTACAAGGTGGTCCATAGCTAAACATTAAAATAATTAAATATAGGACTTTTCTCAAAATGGCAAAAGAGCTTTTTAGGGCTATAACTAAAAAGACCTCATGCCTTATGAAGGCAACTAGATCTCCAAATAAAAGTGTTTTTCTCAGCAGAATCATTGGTAGATTCTATACTACATTTTAAAAAATATATTCAAATGCAGAGAACATACTTATGGTTCAGGATGCAACACAAAAGCACTGTGCCTTGATTTCCAAAGGGGACGTCTCATATCTAAGTATCTGTTTAGACTGTATTTTATGAAGCTGTCATGTAGGGGCATAGTCTGACATTTCATGATGCATCTTACACAAAAGTGGGAGTATTCGGCTAACACAGTCCTACCCTTTTAACTACTTTCACAGAACAGAAAGGTAAAATCTAAGCCAGTATTTATTTTATTTATTTATTTGATTTATACCCCGCCTATCTGGCCTATAAGACCACTCTAGGCAGCAACAACATTTGTCTGCCCTTCGATCTCCCCGATTATGGTTTCTGGATAAACCTCTTCCATATTAGAGGGACAAAGTAGGAAATGAGTATGTAAGAACAACTGGCTCCCTTTCTGGTAAGATTCTGGATATATAATGTCCAATCATGCACTGAGCAATCTGTAGAATGGATTAAATATAAAAGATTTCCTAGGAGCAACCAATGGGAATACAGATTATCATAAGTATCAGCTTCTATAAACAGACCAGAGAGAAATGAACTGAGAATCTGAACGGTAAATCTCTGTGAAATCCTTTTATGGATGACTAATGCCTATTCTAGAATCCACTCAGAAAATTTTATACATTTATTTCTTAAAAAAAGAAGCTACCTTGATTAAGCAACAAATAAATGTTTTGTAGGGCTCACTGCACCATATACTTTAAAAGACAATCTGATCTATCTACTATTAAAGTGTTTCACACTAGCAGCATGAAGACAAACCAGTGGTAAGGAAATAAATACATTAAGTCTCCAGCCTCCATCAAGCATGTAAACCTTTGTGTATATCCCAGATCATTTAGTGATAAGGAACAAGAGCAATGACAATAATTTTCCTCTAGTCTCAAACAGAATACCTTTAAGAATCCATAAGCGTTCTAACAATTATGGGGTATTGCTTTGAGAAGCAAGGATAATTTAATATTCTGATTCTTTTCTCTCCTTTCATGACATACATATATACAAAGAACCAGATGTGAAAGTCGGGGGGGGGGAGTACCTGTCCCAGGTGGTCCATACAGAATTACTCCTTTGGGCGGCTTTATACCCATCTCTTCATAATATTCTGGATGAGTCAAAGGTAACTCCACAGATTCCTATAAGTAAGAAAATTTATGGTTTATCATTTCTGCTTTCCCTTCTCGAAGCATGTCAATACAACTCAAATGTTTCTAAGGCACCCTCATCCTGCAGCAGCTGCAACAACAAAGAGTAGAAATGGACCACAGAAAAATGAAAGTCTGAACATACTTTTCTGTATTTTGAGCAATTCATTGTCAATTTATGCCCAACTGCATTAGAAAGGGCAAAAGGAGTAAAATTATTTTGGCTTTATTTTTACTCCAATTGAATAAACGTAATGAGTTTACTAAATTGTTACCCCAAATCCCAGATGGAGGACTCCAGGTTTTCTGTGACAACCACCCCCATCCCTAGCCAAACAGAAACATGCATCGAAGGAAGACCAAATGAGAAGGTGCAGAGACCTGCCCCCTTTTGTTTGAAGAATTGGGTGTGTGTGTCAGTTAATCCAATTCACAACAGCTCTAATGCAGCCTGTATCTTTTCTAACTGACATCTAAGAAAAACGTGCCTGGCCAAATCCATCTTGCCATGAACTTTTGGTCTTTGAAGTTCTTCACACTGGTACATGCTTGACACAGTGAACAATCCTGATTAGAAATGGGGGTATTCGTTTAAGAATACCTTCATCTCTAGTCTTGATGCATGAAAGCTAACAGACTGTATGATTTTCTTAATCTAATAATGCTTACTCTTACAACTGTATTTTGTAATGACCACGTGGCTGAGTTTTATTTCAGTAGAAAGGGCTGTTTTACTAATGTTAACAAAAACATCTGTAATAATTGATGAACTGTTCCTCTTGGCCACCGGTCAGCAAAATACTACTGGAGTTTGAAGTGAAAGCCACAAGCCACTTGTGTCCCAAATAAATTACAATGTAAGTTGTCTACTACATTTTCTAAAGAAATCTTTGAAGTAATACATGTCATAGCATCTGCTACTATTATCACACAGTGTTAGAAAGATAAATACCTTGATTTCTTGAATCTGGTTATCTAAGCCCCCAATATCTGCATATGTCTCCTGTGGGGCTTTCTCCACCTTCATCACTGTAACTAAAGGATCTGTGTCATCCATCAGTACTCCTATTACAGCATGGACCTAATCAAAACAATGGGTGGCAGTACCAATCAATACAGCACATTACCCATATTATTCACAAAAGTGTTTTTATCCATTATGACCACAGCATAAACAACACTACCAAAAGTAACTACTGAGAAAATTAACTCTGCAAGCAGCAAGCATCTTGGCCACCTGGCAATGCCAAGGACTACAAAAACCCTCCCTGAAAAATTTTCTAAAAATTTCTAAGAAAAGGGAAAGAAGGGGAAATCTCATATATAGCTCAAAGCTGACATACAACCTTTTCTTGCAAACACAAGCAACTTGAAAGAAGAAACACTAAACATTCTTTCATCTCAAGCCAAGCTCTGGAGCAAATCAAACCAGCACTGTAGATCTGAGCTTGTCCTGCTTGTTCCAAAGCACCATGGAATAGCCCTGGTCTCAGATATATTGTTGCCTGAGATGGGATAACAAATGCTTCCCTTCCACCCAGGGCAATATGCATAACATTGAGTGCCAACCAACTTTGGCATATAGTAATTCTTTACTTGCTGAGCCTATCCTAAAGGAAGTTGTGTCTGAAATCTGTTCAAATCAACAGGAATTCAGGAAGCTGTATTTAATTTCACCCATCAATTGCATGGCCAGTATTCTCTGTACTGGGTCTAAACCTCTGTTGCCCTCTACTGAGTTCTCTCTGCTGTGTTTGCATCCTACTTAAAATTTATCACAACCACATTATAACTGGCTGTTGAAATGTGTATGACTCCAAAGTAAAGTGCATTAGAGGAAAAGAGAGGAGAAACAGACACATTGCAATGCACAGCTGAGAGACCAGCTCCATTCAGCTCTGTAGTGATTCAATTCTATGTATTCATTATAAGAATCTTTTAACTTTAATAATTGGTTTTTCTCTTCCTTTCTCATCCCATTTTCCTTTATGTTATGTTTCTTAAACGATGAACTGGAAATGTGGACATCTGCTTTGTTACTGATCTTACACAGACTGCTTTTGGTTCAAAAATAAAGAAAATGCTTTAAATACATTTTTATAAAAGTTACTGCCTTTCATTGCTCTGAATCAGAGGCAGCCAAAACCTCTAAAGATGACTTTAATTACCTTGTGATTAAGTAGAACTGAACATCCGGGCTCTAGCAAATCTTTATCTACAAAGGAGAGAATGCTGACATAGTGCTCAGATCCCACAGATGTAGACACGATGGCGTGATTATCATCAATGATCTCCTCAAGTGTCCCCACAGACATAGGGGTTCCTCTGAGATCATCCACTTTTGATCTCTCTTCCTGCAGGCAAAATTATTTGAAGTAATTATGTGTTGCAAATAGTGCATCTCCTCCTCAACACTCTATGCCTATCATACAATTATGATTGAACGGTCCTCAATTTGTTAGCACTCTCAGGCCCCGGAAACAGCAGTAACGGCTACACATATTGATATTAACACAGCAGCAGCCTCAAATTAATACCACTGTTTTGAAAAAGCAAGGATTACAAAACAATACATATCTTTTAAATTAAGACCAGAATAGGATTTCCCACCATTTAGTATGTAACAGTAAATACCTTAAGAGAGATAAAACCTGTTACCAGACAAAGAATATCCTTTGAAAAATACCTCTTGCTTTTCTTCCAAAGGTTTCATCTGTTCCTGGTTCCTGATGAATTCTTCCTCCATCAAAAGGTAATCCTTAATTCTTTCCAATTTCAGCAGTTTCAGTCTGCACTGGGTGTGAGGGGTTACTACAATTGAAGAAAAGGCAGAGTGGTATAAAGTTGAAAGTAAAACCTGGGGCTACATCTGCTCCCACAAGTCCCAGACCCAATCGATTTCTTGTTTTTTTCCCCAGTGAAAATATCTTGCACCCTCCAGTGGGCACAATATGTACATGAGGAAATGAACTGGCAGGAAGGAGTGGTGTTGGGACACTTCAAAACACGGCAAACTTTTCCCCATGCCCTGGGACAAGAGAATTTGAGCCGAAAAAGCTTTGGAGCTACATGCGGCCCACAAGTCCCATATCACCCACCCCAGTTAAAGACAGAGCATTATGCTAAAACCATGGGGAATTGAACTGCAGCAGCATCAGAAGGGGTAATGACTGATGCCCAAGACTGAACTAGTGACCTTTCTCAAAGAGCACATGTGCTCTAGTGCTCTGCTATGGTCCCTTAGCAAGTTGTGTACCCTATTTCCCCAAAAATAGACCTAACCAGAAAATAAGCCCTAGTATGATTTTTCAAGATGCTCGTAATGTAAGCCCTACCCCAAAAATAAGCCCCAGTTCAGAGAAACCTCACCCTCCACCATTGTACAGCATTGTGCAGCAACCAGAAGATGAGATGACTGTAAAATAAAACATCCCCTGAAAATAAACCCTAATGGATTTTTGGAGTGAAAATTAATATAAGACCCTGTCTTATTTTAGGGGAAACACAGTACTAGCTACGTTTGCTTACCTAGTGGAAGCTTGCTCGCAGCGTCGGGACCCTTTGTTTTCTTCTTCTTCTTCCCCACTCGGGTTGGAACTGGAGGCTCATATTTCTTCTTCTTATCCTGGAGGGAAAACACACACATACCTAGAATTCAAATGGTGACAGACCTGAACCAATGGGAAGCCAGGACTACAATGAGAAATAGTATGTTTAATTGGGGTGGAGCAGGGACAATTATATGATAGATCACAGCATGCAAGAAAAGCTGCAGCTCCTAACCAAAATCTGGGAAACAGTAATTAATAAGCATTTCTGTAGCTAGATGAGCCATGAGCACATCTACTGCTGTGTCTGAAGCTGCATCCCCAGAGCAACTTATGATAATTTCATCAAAAAACAAAGGCTGCAATAACATATCCTGCACATCATGTTTTGTCGTCTACAGCAAATCATTTCACATAGTGTTGTGGGCTCCAAAATCAAGGCCAAGTTATCTGGAAAGCCCTAGCATATTTCTGAGGCTATCAACCCATAGAAACTTCTTAACTTGTTTAAGGATTATTCTATGGTACCAATCAACAGTAAATGAATATAAAATCAAGACGTTTTAGTTTTCTTGAGATGGATAACAGGACAAACATGGCAAACAGCAGATAAAGCAGAAGAGCTTTAGCTTGATCAGTTTATTTTGGAGAAAAATGTGTTCGATAGTTTGTGAGTTAAGGAAAAAAAGATATAAAGTAGTATGGAGGTGGTATTTAACACAAGTGAAACTGAATTTGTTCAACAAAATATCACCATCTTTATGTTGGAGATGTAAAAAAGACAGGGAGACATATTCACTTTATGTGACTGACTTGTGGAATTAGGAGGAAGAAATGCTCAATGATTTTCAAAGAGATTAAGAAAATTATGGATATTGATGTACAAATGTGTCCAATGATAGATTTCTTGAATATGGTCAATAATATTCAACTAAAAGAGAAAGAAGTTTGTTGATCTGTCATTGGAACAAGCTGCAACATGAGGTTTGCACGCTAACTTTCAATTTGGTATGATTGAAAAGGCAAGATCACAAGGCTTTGCTTCCAGTTTTTGTTTCAGGTACCATCCAAATCTTATCGTTAAACTTGTGGTTAGTTGAAACCAGTGAGGTTCATAAACAACAGTTTGAGGCTGGCTAGTTTAACACAGAGATCTCCAACCCCTGGTCCGCAGCCCGGTGCTGGTCTGTGGCCTGAGCCGGATTGGGCCATAGAGACAGACCTTCCCCCCATCCCCACATGCACAGCCCCATTGCGCCTGTGCGTGCCTGTGTGAGCGCTCCCCCACCCCTTCGTGCATGCACACAAGTGCCCCCGAGCGCTGTGCTGCCCTTTGCACATGCGCGGATGTGCCCTCCCACTTCTTTGTGCATGCTCCTTTGCGCATGTGCATGAGGGAGTGACCCGCCTTCCCCAGCAGGCCACGGAGTTAAAAAGGTTGGGGACCACTGGACACACACACACACACACTTTAGATTAACCACAGTTTATCAGAAGGTAACCATTACAAAGTTTCAATTACTGAAGAATAAGGCAACTTACTGAATATACCTTTATCTATACAGAGAAAGACCATGTCTGTAAAGGGCATCTTTAAACTCCTCAATCAACACAGAATTTATTTTTAGTGCAGCATATCTCAGGAAACCACACCAGAAAAAACATTTAGTTTATTTGGTATGTTTTTGCAAACTTACTTTGTCATCCTTTTTACCACCTCCAGGACCATGTCCACCACTCTGGCTTTGTCCCTAGCAAGGAAGAAAATATAAAAGAAATGAAGATGAAATGGAACTGTTAAAAAATTCAACTCATTTTGTGTAGCTGAAATAATCTAAATGTCTTGAGGGCCAAATATTTAACTTATTAACTAAATTCCATACATTTCAGTCAGATGTACAGTACTCTCAAGCAAGGCTGCAACCCTAGCATGTTTTGCAGAAATCCTAAGAAAATATATCTCCTATTTATCTTTAAATTCTGATCATGCAGTCTTCAATATCATTATAAAATCCTCCCCCAAAACATCCCATTTGTAGCATCCTGCCTGAAGAGATTTGGAAACCTTGACCAAAATTTCCTGCCTACTGATAAAAGGAATGTCTGGTTATGGATTCTGCCACTTTTTTAAAAGGGACTGATGTGACTTACATTATATTTGCTTAGGAGTACAATTACTCCGTAATTTTATGATTATTATGCACAAATGTGAAACCTAGACAGTGAAGAAAGCTGACAGGCGAAAAAATTAATTCATTTGAAATAGAGCATTGGATGACAGCTTTACAAATAATATGGCACATCCAAACGACACATAAGTGGGTGCTAGATCAAATCAAGCCTAAACTCTCACTAAAAGCAAGAATGACTAAATGGAGACTACTGTACGGTACTTCAGCCACATACAAAACTCACTGGAAAAGACAATACTGTTACAAAAAGTTAGCCATGGCAGGAAAAGAGTCAAGATGCACATGAGGTGGCTTGACTCAATAAACAAAACCACAACCTTTAGTCTGCAAGGTCTCCTCAGGCTGTTAATGACAGGACCTTTCAGGGATCACAAATTCAGAGGGATGTACAGTATATATGCATGTACTACCTACCCTCAAATCAATTCCTGTTGTATCACAGGGCTGTTGTTGTGATGTGCTGTTATCAGATCGCTTTTTTGGCCTGGAAAGAATTTAGGGGCACCAAAAAAAAAATCTAATAGCAGCACATAACCACAACAACCGTGTGAGACAAGTGACAACGCAGACGCACCCGGAGATATCACAAAGATTGAAATGATGGGGCGCTGCCTGACCATCCTAGGTGAAGGACGATGGGGTTTCCAGCCCCAGCAGTATCTGGAGAGCCATCCTCCCCCCCCCCCCAGGATGCCACACTACAGCGGTTCATTCAGCAGAGCCTGAACAACATGCCCACCCCTCACAGGGCCCTCCCCAAAGACTTCGGGCTCCTTAATGGCGGGTCCTTCCCCGACGAGAAAGCACCGGCCCTCAAGCCGAGGGGGCCGCCTTGCTTTTCTCTCCACCGTCAATCCCAGACGGGAGAAGGGAGTTACGATGACAACGCATAACACTGCGAAGCGCCCGGAAGCCGGGAGGAGAAGAGCCCACGCGGCAAGGGCCCCCGGGGGACACACACACCTGCCGACCCTTCCCCCGAGCGCCTTGCTTTTTTACCTAGAGCCCCCGTCCCGGGGCTCCGAGAACGACCGGCCCCCGAAGTCCCCCCACCGCCATCCCTGCTCACTTACCATTCTCCTCACTCACGGCCCGACGCCGACAATTTGGCGGCTGCGCAGAAATGGCAGAAGCGGAAGCAGGCCCGCTACGGGACGCGAGGAGGGTCAAACAACCGCTGGACCTGACGAAAGCAAATGTAGGCGGAGCCAAGGGATCCTACCTAGTACAGTATATCTAGGAAGAAAGCTAAAGGGGTGTCGAAGGAGATTTTGTGCACTTTCGTGGCGAAAAGTCTGGTAGTGGTCGTGGTGCTTTTCGTTTCGCCATTAAACATCAGGCGAAGACGAAGAAGAAAGAAAAGTGTGGAGTCAGTTTTGTATTTGTTTTCCGCGAGGCAGGGACGTATTCTTGATATATTTACTGATGGTTGCAGTACATCTTGAATTAAGTTTTAGATAATGTTATTTTTTTTTGTTTTCCCAATTCTTACTTTAAAATATGCCTGGGTTGCTCTTAAGGAAAGCTTCTCTCGCAGGTTTCTAAACTTTCTTAACATAAAATCACGATATTAAAAAAGCGATCTTTAGAGATTAAAAAGTGCGACAAGGTAAGAACTATCCTGTTTCGCCGAAAATAAGACCTAACCTGAAAATAAGCTCTAGTAAGATTTTTCAGGATGCTCGTAATATAAGCCCTACCCCCAAAACAAACCCCAGTTAAGTGAAACCCCGCCCTCCACCATTGTGTAGCCACCAGAAGATGACATGACTGTTGTACATGAAAAAAAAAAAAAAGATAAAACATCCCCTGAAAATTAGCCCTAATGCCTTTTTGGAGCAAACATTAATACAAGACTTATTTTTAGGGAAACACGGGTAGTATATGTATATTTAAGTATTCACTCTTCATGGTTACCCAGCATTCTCGAAGAGGTTCACTGAATAAAAATGAAGAAGCAGCACTGATCCCAATAAGAGTTCAGTAGGATAATGTTGTTCCTGTTGCTATTCTGCAAAGAGGAGAAGATTGAAGTCAATTATACTTGTGCTTAAAAGTATCACAAGATTTTGTTTAGTTTGTTGCTTTGCTTTTGTTATGCATCCTGTCAAAGTCCAGTACAGGTACCCCTCTGTACATTTCTTCCTGCTCTGTCATTCTGTATGAATTGTACAGATGTGGAAGGTATGAGATGAACATGCATTTTCATAGGGAAAGCTGAATAAGACTCAGGAGAACGGTGGTGGAAGAATCATCAGTAATTTCAGATGTGCAGATGACACCATGCTACTGGCAGAAATCAGCACTGACTTGAAATGGCTAATAAGGAAAGTGAAAGAAAAAATGAAAAAGAATATTAAGAAAACAAAAATATAAATATAATGGAAGAATTGCATAATTTTAATGTTGGCAGTGCAGAGAGTGCAATTGCAAAACATTTTTTATATCTTGGTTCAGTGATAACTGCAAGGCAGTTGCAAAGACAGCAGGGATGGGGGAACCGCTTCTGACAGGCTGCGCTCTTCCTATCCTTGCCCTCACGACATAGGAAAAGAATTGAAAGGGGAACCCAAGACAGCGGGGCTGGGGGGTCGCTTTGATCCTTTCCCCCCTCCTCTTCCCATGCCAGACAGCATAGGAAGGCTGAGGGGTCCAGCTTTTTTTTTTTAAAGATAGCTCCACGGGCTGTCTAAAAATAATAATAATAATGAACTGACGAACTGATTTGTTGTTCCTTGGGTCACTGGGGGGCAATTTGTGGGTCCCGTCTCTATTCCTAACATTTTGGAGCTTGACTGAGCATGTAAAACCCTTTATCATCATCATCATCATCATCATCATCATCATCATCATCATCATGTGCCATAAGTCAATTCGGACTTATGATATCCCTTTTATAGGGTTTTCCAAATAGAGAATACTCAGAAGTGGTTCATCAATGCCTACTTCTGGGGTCTGTGGTACAGCAGGGGTGGGCAGTTCATTTCTACATGAAATGTCTGAACGGTGTTCAGGGGCCAAACCAACTTTACTTAAAAATAAGATGAAACAGTGATGTTATGATTGTTTTTATTTTAAACTTCACAAATACTAAAGAGGTTTTTTGTAGTATGTTAAAGATAAGCAACTGATCAACTTTAGACAAAAAGCTATAAATGGTTTTGATGTTCAAAACTGTTCGCGGACCAGACAGGACCAGCTCGCGAGCCGTATGCGGCCCTCGGGCTGCACTTTGCCCAGGTCTGCTGTGCAGCTTGCCCAAGGTCACACAGGCCAGCTCTTCAGAGGATGCATAGTGGGAAACCGAACTCCCAACCTCTAGCTCAGCAGCCAGGTGCCTAAACCCTTGAGCTGTCCAACCCTTAGCAGAAATTATTAAACCAATTTTAAATTTCCTTGTTGAAATATATGTTGGAAAGAGGTGTACAACCTTTCCCCCTTAACTTCTCCAGATCCTTCTTTTTGCCTTTTGTCAATTAGCTTAAGAATGAGTGCTTCTTATAAGCTAAAAATCTCTATGTGCTTGTACTGTTTTTTTAAAAAGGTTGTTAAAAGCCTGGTAGAAAAAAGTAATCCAGCAGAGGGCTCTGTATATCTATAATTCACAGTGCTGATAAGCAGTAAATATTGACTTTTTAAATTAAAATAGTGATTTAAACCAGTGGTTCTTAACCTTTTTGAAAGAAACGCCCCCTTGAGCCATTGAGGAAGTTATCATCGCCCCCCACCCCGCGATGATATCTTTATTTGTTTGTTTGTTTGTTTGTTTGTTTGTTTGTTTGTTTGTTTGTTTGTTTGTTTGTTACACTTAAATCCAATGACCCCTGAAAACATAATTAAATTCCAAGAAAATGAAAAGCCCCCAAAAAAGTAACATTTAATGATTCAGTTGCAAGTGAATTTTAAGATGCAAAAAGAAATATAAAAAGGGCATAAAAACAAATGCAGGAACTAAAAATTTCAAGACAAAAAGTCTGAAACTAAATTAAAAGTGGAGGAAAATATATATTCATGCACAATGTAAAAAGGCTGCAGCCATCTTCACAGGTTTGGCTTGCTCCAGTGCCCCCCTACCGCCCCCTTCTGCTCCAGCGCCCCCACGCCGCCCCTTTTCGTTCTACCGCCCCCCTGAAAAATAAAATCGCCCCCTGGGGGGCATTATCGCCCACGTTAAGAACCACTGATTTAAACCAATATGATTTCCACAAAATCATTTATTTTTATCCATCCTGCATACAAATTATTTTTGTTTCTTGACAGTCTGTTTAGGAATGTGCTGTAATTTTAACCCATAGGTTCCCTTCCATGTTACAGATACTAATGAAATGCAACCTGATCCTGTGCATATTTACTTGAAAGTAAGTCACAGTGGAAGAAGAGCCAGCCTGTGTAGCCAAGGGCAAGTTACACAGTCCTAGGGCACCCCCAGAAGAAGGGAATGCTAAACCATGTCTGGATATTTGCTACCTGGAAAACCCTGGAAAGGATCATTATATGTTGGCACTGACACATCATCATCATCATAATCATTAATAACCTTAGCAGAATTTCTTAAAAATAATCCAGGACTATGTTCTTATTTGTGGTTTGTCCCCAGTGACCATATGTAATCAGTTTAATCTATCTAATTTAGTTGATTAACGAGTGAAAAGAGATCTATAACTGTAAGGCTACAATTTAAGACACACTGGCTGAAATCCTGTTGCTTTTTTATGCATGTGGAAGGCAAGTAACCTAACTTTCAGTCACTTCTAGCTGGCAATTAACAAGTCTCTGCTGGAATTCGCCAGCGTGCACCAAGCCAGCAAGCATGTGTATCATGACTCATTAACTGCCAACTAAAATGAATAAATGTTATGCCATCATAAAGCAATAGGATTTCAGCTATGTTTGGTTAAGAATTAAGAGAAACATCATCAGTGTAAGAACAGTGTGTATGTGTGTGTGTGTGGGGCTTTTCCCTCAGTGGAGGTCTTCAAAAAAGACTGGGCAGTGGTGGTGCC
Organism: Pogona vitticeps; assembly: GCF_051106095.1. Taxonomy (NCBI): domain Eukaryota; kingdom Metazoa; phylum Chordata; class Lepidosauria; order Squamata; family Agamidae; genus Pogona; species Pogona vitticeps. The sequence continues at coordinate 330,138,606 of NC_135783.1, read as the reverse complement.
ATTAAGGAACATTACATAGCCATCCAGTTTATTGTGCTGGGTGAGGTCCTGAATATATGTCCCACAGCCCTGTCCAGTGGCATCACTGCTAGGCAGACAGGTTGGGAATATATTAGCTCTAGAGTTCTCATATAGGACAATTAATTGGAGTAGATGGCCTATATAAGGTCTCTTCCTACACTATATTCTTTGATTCTATTAAGAGTATTTTGAAACTAGTCTTTACTGTAATGGCTTTTAGACTCTCAGGTCAACAGTGTGCCTAATATTGAGAATTTGCATTTGAGTTCTGACATTTCTGCTTCCTATAAACATCTAAATCGATTTTCTTCATGAGGACAATTATGTGACAGAATATTGGGAATTTGCATTTGAGTTCTGACATTTCTGCTTCCTATAAACATCTAAATCGATTTTCTTCATGAGGACAATTATGTGACAGCTTTAGAAATTTCTGTGCACAACATCATATGTTCAGTCACATTCTTCTAGAGCAATGGAAGTAACAAAACTAGAGTTCTTTTCAAATTTGTATTTGTCATTTTAAAGTACAGTACATGGTTGTAGTAAAAGAGGCATTCAGTGAAGACTCATTTAGCATAAGCTTACAATATGATCATTTAAGGCCAAAGGATTGTATTTTTCATGTAAATATGTTTAGACAAGACATTATTTTGATTCTTGCCATGTTTTTGATTATTACAAAGAAAGAGATTTTTTTTGTCCAGTCTTCCAGTTTTGCTTAGGCAAAAAATGTTGTTGTGTGTCATCAAATTCCCTTTGGCTTACGGCAACCCTATGAATAAGCACTTCCAAAATTAGGTATCCTTCAGTCTCAAAAGACTATGGTGACGTGCTCTGTATGGAGGACTTGGAACAGCATCTAGTGTGGCTGAGGAGGCCGATTTGAGAGTGTCAATCTTCCACACTGAAGACAAATCCAATCGGTCCCCTGACCAGCTCCCTGATTTTGCTGCTTTTGTGACTTCCTCTTTGCCTCGGCCTGCTGCACAAGGGTCTCTTCAAATTGGGAGAGGCTGTGATGCAATGCCTGCCTCCAGGCTGAACACTCAGATGTCAGGGTTTCCCATCTGTTGAGGTCCATTCCTAAGGCCTTCAGATCCTGCTTGCAGATATCCTTGTATCACAGCTGTGGTCTCCCTCTGGGGCGATTTCCCTGCACTAATTCTCCATACAGGAGATCCTTTGGAATCCGACCATCAGCCATTCTCACAATGTGCCCTTCCAAAATGCTGTATCGTTAACAGGCTTACACAAGTTTTGCAAACTGAAGGCTGTGGCTCCCTTTATGGAGTCAATTCATCTCATACTTTGTTGTCCTCTTTTCCTGCTGCCTTCCACTTCCTAGCAGTTTTTTTTCTTCTGCAATGTGTTTTGTTTCAATACGATGTTCCAAAAATCTAATAGGCTCAATTTCATCATTTTTACCTTTAGAAAGAGGAAGAAACATGTCAGTCTTATTATAAAACAACCCAGTTTTTCTTTTCTACTTTTTAAAAATACCCATTTGCACTAACTTAATATGGCATAAAAGAGTCTGCTTCATGGCACCATGTCCATAAGGTAATAATGACAGTTACGTTCTATTTAAAATCCGAAAACTAATTTCTTAGGCAAACACTGTGAACTCTGTGGTGGATAAGAAATCATAATGCTTTATCACCAAAAGGAAGACAGGCCTTTTTGTTCGCTCTTAGCAGGCAAAATATCTGCAACTTGAAGGATCAAATAAATAATAATCTCTTGCTGAGAGAAACCATGTCCTGTGAGGTTGTTGTTTCAGACACTATAAAGAACTGTTGGAGATGCTGTTCTTCTATTGACGAACTGTTAAAAAGCTGTTGACTGTCAGTGTTATGTTCCAACCTAAAAAGAAAAAGTTCTTATTTTATTAGCTTGGCCAATTCCTAGGGAGTCTCCCGTCTACAATTATAACCACTTTATCTATGTGAAATATATTGAAAATGATGTTGTATGGATGAAAAAGTAAAAGAGAAGATGAAATACTATCTTTGAAAACTCTAGAGTTTGCATCATGCTTGAAATTTATAATGACCTTTCTGTTGTGGTTTCTTACTGCAAGTTAATTGGTGAAGGATGGAAAGCTGCAGTGGTGATTATTTTTGAGTGTGATGCTAAAAGACCTCTTGTTTCCTATAGTATAAGAACCTTTCCTTCAGCACTTAGTCTTCCCCAAGCTGGTGCTCTCCAACTATGTTGGACTGTAACTCCCATAACTCACATCTAGCATGATGCCAAGAGATGCTGAGAGTTATTTATTTATTTATTTGTTTGTTTACTTACTTACTTACTTACTTACTTACTTACTTACTTACTTATTTACTTACTTACCTACTTACCTACCTTCGAGCCGCTCGTAGCCAAGTCCAACAGGCTGCCAGGAGATGCTCCAATGACTACTGGCTTCAGCTTTCCTCTCAGATACAGATAGCAGCGGACACAGGTAACATCAAAGGAATGTATGATGGTATCAAGCAGGCCTTAGGTCCATTACAGAAGAAATCTGCTCCCTTGAAGTCTACTACAGGTGTGATCATCCAGGACCGAGCACAGCAGATGGAACGCTGGGTGCAGCACTACTCCGAGCTATATTCCAGAAAGAATGTAGTAACCGAAGAAGCATTAAATAACATTGAGTGCCTGCCTGTCTTGGAAGAGCTGGACAGCGAACCAACCCTAGCAGAAATAAATGCGGCCTTGGATTCCCTCACCTCTGGCAAGGCACCTGGAAGGGACAACATCCCTGTTGAAGTGCTGAAATGCGGTAAGGAGATCATCATCACCGAACTGTATGAAATCTTTTGTCTCTGCTGGAGGGAAGGTGGAGTACCACAGGACATGAAGGATGCAAACATTGTCACGTTGTACAAGAACAAAGGTGACAGGGGTGACTGCAATAACTACCGTGGTATCTCTCTTCTTAGCGTTGTAGGGAAGCTGCTTGCCCGTGTTGTGCTGAAGAGGCTCCAGGTGCTTGCAGACAGAGTCTATCCGGAATCACAGTGTGGATTTCGAGCAAATAGATCCACCACTGACATGGTATTCTCCCTCCGACAGTTGCAGGAGAAATGCAGGGAACAACAACAGCCACTCTTAGTGGCCTTCATAGACCTTACAAAAGCATTTGACTTGGTTAGCAGGGATGGCCTTTTCAAAATACTTCCCAAGATTGGATGTCCACCTCGTCTCCTTAACATCATCAGGTCCTTCCACGATGGAATGAAAGGCACTGTAGTTTTTGACGGCTCAACATCAGATCCCTTTGACATCCGAAGCGGAGTGAAACAGGGCTGTGTCCTCGCACCAACACTTTTTGGGATCTTTTTTGCTGTCATGCTGAAGCATGCCTTTGGAACTGCAACAGAAGGTGTCTATCTCCGGACTAGATCAGATGGAAAGCTCTTTAATCTCTCTAGATTGAGAGCAAAGACCAAAGTCCAGCTGAAATGCATGAGGGACTTCCTCTTTGCAGACGATGCAGCCATTGTTGCCCACTCTGCTGAAGACCTCCAACAACTCATGAACCGTTTCAGCAAGGCCTGCCAAGACTTTGGACTAACAATCAGCCTGAAGAAAACACAAGTCATGGGCCAGGGTGTGGACTCACCTCCCTCTATTACCATCTCCACACAAGAATTGGAGGTTGTTCATGACTTTGTGTACCTTGGCTCAACCATCTCTGACACCCTCTCTCTAGATGTCGAGCTGGATAAACGCATTGGGAAAGCAGCCACCATGTTCTCTAGACTCACAAAGAGAGTATGGCTCAATAAGAAACTGACAACACATACCAAGATCCAGGTCTATAGAGCCTGTGTCCTGAGCACACTCCTGTACTGCAGCGAGTCCTGGACCCTTTGTGCCCGGCAGGAGAGGAAGCTGAACACCTTCCATATGCGTTGCCTACGACGGATTTTTGGTATCACCTGGCAGGACAGAGTTCCAAATAGAGTAGTCCTAGAACGAGCTGGAATTTTCAGCATGCATACATTACTGAAACAGCGACGTCTACGCTGGCTTGGGCATGTTGTGAGAATGGCTGATGGTCGGATTCCAAAGGATCTCCTATATGGAGAATTAGTGCAGGGAAATCGCCCCAGAGGGAGACCACAGCTGCGATACAAGGATATCTGCAAGCGGGATCTGAAGGCCTTAGGAATAGACCTCAACAGATGGGAAACTCTGACATCTGATCGTTCAGCCTGGAGGCAGGCAGTGCATCACGGCCTCTCCCAATTTGAAGAGACCCTTGTCCAGCAGGCTGAGGCAAAGAGGAAGTCACAAAGGAAGCAAAACCAGGGAGCTGGACAGGGGACAGATTGGATTTGTCTCCCGTGTGGAAGGGATTGTCACTCTCGAATTGGCCTCCTCAGCCACACTAGACGCTGTTCCAAGTCCCCCATACAGAGCACGATACCATAGTCTTTCGAGACTGAAGGATGCCTACTGCCTACTTACCTACTTACTGTACTTACTGTACTTATACTTTTATTGTGCCCATTCTATTCCTTATTGGGAGAAAGGCAGCCTATAATGCTCATTTTTTCACATACTCACTTATCACAAGTCAGTAAATGTAAAGTAATAAAGAAACCTGTAAACCACTTTGAGTCCTCTGGACAGCCCAGGAAATAAAGATAGCCTTTTCAAGAGGTAATGGGCAAGCCTAGTCTAATTTGCTTCTTGAACTCAGAGATGAACTTGCCCGTATGTAGAAACTGTTCAGATATTGTTCCATAAAATATAGTGTTTAAAAAGGGATTCAGAAATTCCACGGAATGGTCAGCTTAATGTCTCAAGTGGCCATCTGGGCTACATTACAAAGAACGGTCCTCTATAAAGGTTTCTGCTATTTGAAGGATGGTCTTATACAATATCAAAAATGCAGGGTGCTGGATGGAGACTTTCCCATACTTAGAGTAGACTTTTTAAATTATTCATAGCTAATTTTAAGTCCCTGTATTTTAGTGGGTCTTCTGTAAGCACGGCTTTTTCAAGTTCATTTTCTCTTTAATGACTGAGAAAAAAGAAAGCAGAAAGCAAAATTCCCTGGTTTGAAAACCTAAATGGATTAACTAGTGTGCTTCAGTGATTAACAGTAATGTATGGGAAATATTTTTCTAAATAATTTTAAAGTCTCAGTGTTTGTCACCTTAAGGGGAAATAACTGTTTGTTTACTTTGATTTTGGCAGTATGATTGATATTTAATCTCTTTTCCAGCTAAGCAAATTGAATAGGACAATGACAGATCTGTTCTGGCGTTGTGGTTTATCCAGACCAGATGATTTTCATATGTGGTTGGCAGGAACAAAAATGTGAACATATTGCAAAGTAATTATTGAGATTATTAGAGTAATTACCACATGTCACTATTAACACCCAGCAACTTATTTTTAGGATGTCGTGGGCACCATCCAATAGACCCTCCTAGCAAGGGCATGATTTCCATTAACAAAATAAGGAGGAAGGCATTTCTGTATATTTGTATATCAAGGATTTTTATATATTTACTTTGGCTTTGTTTAATTTTATTAGCTCGCCTTTGTCTGTCCCCGCTTTCATCCTACTTTTGTGTATTGCCTTCTAACTGTGCCTGTCCTCACACTGCTCATGCACTTTTACAGCATTCGAGACACATATCACTGGACTTTTAATTCTCTGGAGCACTCTCTCCCTATGATTTCCCATGCAATATTATGCATGGCTGCGCAGGATTAATTTAGATCTGTAGGAACTGCTTTTCATTAAAAATATGGAGGTCACTAAAGTAAATCACTTGTTACTTTGACAACGTCATTTTATTGCAGGACAGAGGAAAACCCTGAAGAGGTTCAAAATAAGTCCGAATTGACTTGATGGCACACAAAATTGCATTTTCTATGGTTTATTTATATGCCTAGGAGGTCCATCTCATAGAATCACAGAATCACTGCGTTGGAAGGGCCTACAAGGCCATCAGGTTCAACCCCCTGCTCAATGCATGTACCCGAATGAAAGCAGATCTGTCAGAAGATTGTCCAATTTTCTCTTGAATGCCTCCAGGGTTGGAGCACTGACTTCCTCCACTGTTTTATTTATTTATTTATTTATTTATTTATTTATTTATTTATACCCCGCCTATCTAATCATTTCGACCACTCTAGGCGGCTGTCCATCTCTTTCTGTCCACCTTTCCATAGGGTTGCCAGATGTCAGGCAAAAGGATGACATGTCCTCCTTTTTAGCCTAATGTCCTCCGTCTGGCAGGCAAAGATAAAAACCTTTAAAATGTCAGGCTTTTGTATATGTTATAATGTTGGATGGGAGGGGAGAGCTGGAAGGACTCCCCCTCCCCCTGTTTTTCCCCGCCCCTCATTACCTGCCATTGGTGCTGGAGCGCAGCCCTTGCCTCCTCTCACCATGGCAGCAGCTGCTCGGCGATCTGCCATGCCCGTCCAACCCACATGGAGCCCAGAAAGGCAGTGTGAGCGGGAGCGCCGCCCACCAAGCTAGGTAGGAGCAAGCAGCACCCGAGCACATCGATGGGAAGGCGAGCGCTCGGACTGTGTGTGTTCAAAGTCCCTTTTGGGGACTCCAACTCCCACACTACCCAGCCTTGAACTTAGGACTCTTGAGGGAGGGTTCGGTTTTGCCTGGCGTTGCTTTCCCCCTGCCTGCGCCAGAGCCTTGTTTGGGCGTCTAGATTAGCAAGGTTGCCCTCTGAGCCTGTGCAGAGTGTGAGTGGCCAGGAGATCCCGCAGCCGGGCCAGGGTGGGTTCGGGTACAATTGGCTGTTTAAATAATGATTTTTGGTATTTTGGGGGGGAAAGCCTCAATTGAATTTATTTTTATTTTTTAACATGACTGTTTCTTGGTCGGTTCACTAAGAGATATTTATTGGCAGCTCTTGTAATAAAATTATACTGATTGCGGGTTTAATTCAGAACGATTCAAATGAAACATTCAATATGTCCTCCTTTGTCCTCCTTTTTGTCTTTCTATGTCTTCCTTTTGGTACCCATGTATCTGGCAACCCTACCTTTCCAGTACTCTCTCAGCCAGCAACTTTATTAGGTTCCAAAGGAATGGGGTATGACAAAAGGTAAAGGTAAAGGTTCCCCTTGACAATTTTTGTCCAGTCGTGTTCGACTCTAGGGGGCGGTGCTCATCCCCGTTTCCAAGCCATAGAGACAGCGTTTTGACCAAAGACAATCTTCCGTGGTCACATGGCCAGTGCGACTTAGACATGGAACGCTGTTACCTTCCCACCGAGGTGGTCCCTATTTATCTACTTGCATTTGCATGCTTTCGAACCGCTAGGTTGGCGGGAGAGGGGTATGACAAGCCAGGTGGCAAATGCTCTCCTCCTGAGGACGGTCTCTTTACCAACACTTCTCCAGCACTCTCTCTAATGAGCAGATTTATGAAGCTCCAAGGTAGTGAGGTGAGATAAGCTGAAGGAAAAATCTCAGCCCCTTGATGTCAGCCTCTCCAGAAGCACCATCTACAGCACTCAACAAATACTTCCAATTCCTTCTTGAGGGTAATGTGTTTTGCAGCATGATAGTCCTATACAGGGCTTGGAAAGTTACTGTCTACAAATAATTCATTCCTGTTATTCATGGCAGTGTTTTCAAAGTAACTAATTACCATTATTCATAATTTTTAAAAAGACGTGCAGTACATTCTTTTGTTTGCAATGCTTTGCTAGTTCCTTACTGCTTTAAAAGAACACCTTAAAACTGAGGGGAAGGAAATCCCACAGAACTCAGAAGAGAGCAACACGAAACTTGAAAAATTCCTGTCAAGATGTTTCTACAAATACTTAATGGTCATGTTTTATATCACTGCTGTAGACAGAAAGCAGGATACAGTAGTTAAAAATTCTTTCCCTCATCCTAATACAGGGATGGTCTCCTGTTTTTTGGTCTTTGTTGTATTTTCTTTCCCAATGAGCTGTAATGCTCTGCTGTTCCATTTCTTGATTCACAGGTCTATTAAGACAATGTGCGGATATTCCTGATGACAAAAATTCAATTTGTTAGGATTCATGAATTTTTCATTGCCACAAGTCAGCATACAGAACAATGCAAATCAGGTTTAATTTTTATCTTTAGTTCTTCCAGTATGTTGATTGTAAACACAGAGATTTCTGCATAGCCATGTCTTGTGCATTGCAGGTTGTTTGTGTTTTAAAAACACAGATACTTAAAAGAACGATTCAGAAAACCTACAGAGTATAGGACTGTGCAGAGAATGAGAGTCTAAATGCATCAAAGGTATTCTAGAAAATATACAAGAGGTAAAACAAGGAATCGCTTTTTGAAGGACAGCTTTAACTTTGGGCTCTGATTTTTCACAGCTCTGTCACAGTTTGTTTTTGCTAGGCAAGCTTCATATATATTTTCTCAATCAGATGTTTCTTAAACCAGTTTTGGTTTGCCATTTTCCTCCATAAGACAGAATTTCATGGGGTGGTTTCCTCTCAGGGAATGCTTTATTGCTAGTCTCCCTCCTGCCATGGGCTTGGGCATGTCGTGAGAGTGGCTGACGGTGGGATTCCAGAAGATCTCCTGTATGGAGAATTGGTGCAGGGAAATCACCCCAGAGGGAGACCACAGCTGCGATACAAGGAAATCTGCAGGCGGGATCTGAAGGCTTTAGGAATGGACCTCAACAGATGGGAAACCTTGACATCTGGGGAATTCAGCCTGGAGGCAGGCGGTGCAGCATGGCCTCTCCCAATTTGAAGAGACACTTGTTCAGCAGGCCGAGGCAAAGAGGCAGTCTTGAAACCAGCAAAATTAGGGAGCTGAACAGGGGAGAGATTGTATTTGTATTCAGTGCGGAAGGGATTGTCACTCTCGAATTGGCCTTCTCAGCTGCACTAGACGCTGTTCCAGGACACCTATTCAGAGCACATTACCATAGTCTCTTGAGACTGAAGGATGCCTACACTCCTGCCATATTCAGAGCTGTCTTTGTTCCCTCTTTTGTTCCACTTTTCGTCCTAACCTCTTCCTAGACTTAAGGGGTCTCTCCTAGAACATTACTATTGTGTTTTGACATCCTGTCATCCCTCTTGCCTGCCCAGGATACATGGATGGAGTGTTATACAAGGTTGACACTTAGTGGGGCAAAATTTCAGGTGGTTGAAATGGATGGTTGGAAGCTGCTGGGAAGGAACCTCTGATACATGACCATCCATCCCTTGCTTAAAAGCCTTGAACACGGAAGAGCCCATTGTCTTCCAAGCAATGTGTTCCACTCTTGACAACTATTGGGACATGAGTTTAAATCTATTTTCTAATAATTTGAACCTGAACCAGACACCCACAACATGATTTCCTCAGAGTTTTGTGCTGTATTCCTCAGACTTGCAAATTATACCTGTGTTTACTTTCCAGTGACCAATCACAAAACAACTGCAATGTAATGCAGGATATGGAAGTGAGGAGAAGCACATGCTGTAACAAACAGATATATTTTACCACGTGAACAAATGCTACTCATAAATAAATGATAAGTGTATCATCTCATTTCACCTTGCGTTGCACTGTTTAATGACAGACTGATAGTCATCCTACACATCAAGTGCCAGAATGCTAGCTCTGATTATTCCTGAGTCAAAAACTAGAGATTTCAAAGCAATACTTTTCACAATCAGCACATCAAAATTTTGGGATGTTGGCTTACCAAGGAAGACTTTTGTGGCCTGAGTAAAATGAGTTTGCAATGTGCAATTGAATAAAAATGCATATCCATTCAAACACCTAATTTAGCAGATGAAATGAAAATTAAAAAGCTACACAAACAGATCTCAGGGGATATGAGCAAAGAATGAATGAGACAACATCCCTTTGGGAATACAATTTGAATGTGCAAGACATGTTTTGCATTTGCTACTGTGGGGTTATTACGGTTAATATAATATGCATGGCATCATTTTTATTTAATTACTAGCAATAGCTTTTGATTTGTGTGTGTTTTTCTTCCAGATGAAACACAAAGTTACTTCTGCAATTCATTAATTATCTTGTACCACAAGTGCACATGCATGAGTAAGAGGTTGGGTTTTTTTGGGTTTTTTTGCTCTGGAGAGTTTTTACGCAAACAAACAATGTAGCAAGTGTTGTCACCAGAGGCGTGAATTAAATATCATCATGAATATAATGTTTCACCGAAGGGAAAAAAGCTTGTCTTAATGGCTTGATTAAGCCCAGGCAAGTCTCTGAAGCCACTTGCTGCAGTTTGATGCCAGAGGCTTTGCAGGAGGTCTAAGCCAGCTCCTTTATACATGGAAAACCATCCTCAGAAACTATACACTTCACTTTCTAGAGCTCATTTAGAACTGAGGAGATCTGGGTTCAAATCACCAACTGAATGACGTTGGACCAGTCATTCTCTGTCAGGCTAACTTACAGTACCTCATGGAGCTGCTGTGAGAAATAGTGGGAGGAGTGACCATATCTGCTGTTCCAAGCTGCTTGAAACAAAGATGGGAGACAATATTATGCTTGGGTGGGGTGTGTGGATACCAATATAATTTGACCAGTTAATAAAATGCTCAGTCTTTAATGTGCATGCTGCACTATTCTGAAAATAGAAACAGCACAAGCTTCAGTCCTGTTGCATAGACTTCTTCCGTGAAGTGTCTTTTCTCTGAGGGAGAATTATCTAATGAGCCTATGCATGTTACAGTCCCAGGAGAGCCAAAAGACAGGGGAAGAAATTTATTTATTTAGTAAATTTATTTATATTATTTTATTTATTTTATTTATTTTATTTATTTTATTTATTTTTTTATTTTTTTATTTTTATTTATTTATTTATTTATTTATTTATTTATTTATTTATTTATTTTTATTTATTTATTTATTTATTTATTTATTTATTTATTTATTTATTTATTTATTTATTTATTTTTACCCCATCTTTTCCTTTAAAAGAACCCAAGGCAGTTTACATCATTGAAAGACAATATTTAAAGCTGAAAACAACATGTATAAAGAAGCAGCTTACATCATTAAAATACAATATTAACGCTAAAACAATAAGTATACAAATATTTAAAAGGAACAGACAAGTACCACTCTGAGAGATGGTAAACACAAGTACTGTACTACTAGCTCTTTATGTAGGCTGTGCAGAGACCTATTGCGTCATTACCCTGGATAAACGCCGTGCATCTGATACTGCTTTGACCATCTTCCCTGGCTTGAAGAGTACTGTATCTCTGAGATTTCCAACAGGGCTGGTCCTACCGTTAAGCGAGCTGAGAAGGGCCAGAAACCTGGAGGTTATCCTACTGTTGCAGTGTCTCACAGGTAACCTTAAAAGTGGGATTTGAAATGGCCCTGACCAAGTTAGTGAGCCAGTAGGGAAGCAGGCCAAGCAACAGTATGCCTGAGCCAACATTGTGCATGTACGCAGGTTTTCCGTGTTCCTGTGATGTACACTCATTTCCACCATTATTTCATTACAGTATTTCAGTATTTCATTCAGTTTATATACAGCCCATCCAATAAATTGCTACTTTAGGTGGTATACAACAAATTAAACACACAGTACTGTACGTTATACAGTAATACAGACATTAGGCTATCCCATACATCAGGGGTGTCAAACTCAAATTCATTGGGGGCCGCATCAGCAGTTTGGTCCCCATCAAAGGGCCGGTTGTATCTGTGGCTCTGTCCCGCCCCCCCGGCCTTATGTCTAGAATAGTGAGAATGCATGTGATTATGGTTCAGAAACACTAGATTTACTTAGTACATCCATATGGGTGCCCTGTTATAAAACAAAGGAGGTGAACAGGTGAAGTGTAATTCTTCTGGCCCCTTGCTCGTTGCCTACCTGAGCTAGATAAGCCAGGTTGTCAGCTTGAGAACTACAGTACTGCCTAACCCTTTTCGGGCAAGAAATGAAGAGGCCCTTGCCGACCAAACCCGTGGTGTGTAAACCCACTGCAAAAGTGTGGCTTCATAGTCAGCGCCCTATCTGTTGCGCTTCTGCCTGTCCAGGAGTTTGGCCCTCCTCTCTCCTGCACCCCCACTAGTCTGAGCCTCTTCAGACGGCTGGAGCCCTCGGACCTCCTTCACTTGCTTCTGTTTGTTTTGATGCCTCGTCGCCGGCCTTTCCCCCACCCCCACCCCCCGCTCGGTGACGTCACACACACACACACGCCGAGAAACCTGGGTAAGGGGGCAATCGCCCGGCGGAGCCTGCGCCCTCGCCCCAAATTCCAATGGAGGGGTTGGTTGGCGGGGGAAGGAAAAAGTGAAGGTGGGGGGAAGTGGTGCGGGCGTCGCTGTGATGGGTGTCCGGCGCCGTGGCCCTTCCGTCACTCACCACTGAAGTCCAGGAACTGCTTGATCGAGAGTGGCGGCGGCGGAGAGAAACGAGAGTAGTACTCACTCTGTTTAGGGACGGGGCTCTTCAGGAGCGCCCCGCACAATCTCATGGTCGGTCCGTGGGTGGCGCGGACGGGCGAGCTAGGCAAGGGCGGGGGGGCGGGCAGTGGGGTGGAGTGGCTCAAAGGACGGGAAGGTGGAACGGGCGTGCGCGCGCAACCACCCCCGCTCGCCGCCGCCGCCGCCGGGCAAACCAGCCGAACAACCGTCTGGCGCGGCGGCGCGTGCCCTGCCTCATGCACACACAAACGCCGGGAGGGGGAGGGGGCGAGAAGGCTCACAACGGCCCCAACTGCTCGGCCCTTCCTCGCGGCCAGTGGGTAGCGGTCTGAGGGAGGAGGAGCCGCCGGCGGCATGAAGAGCAGCTGCCACTGCCTCCTTCCTCACAGCCGTGCCCCTTTTTATCTTAAACGGGCGGGCGGGCGGGCACCTTGTTGCAAGGCTGGCGGCGGCTCCGCGGGCCATCAGACAAGGTCTGGGGGGCCGGATTTGGCCCGCGGGCCTTGTGTTTGACACCCGTGCCATACATAAACCAACACCCAAGACAGGTGGGGAAATAATTTCTGACTCAATCTACAATGCTACATTATTCCTCTCCTCCTTCTTCCAATATCCCGACTATTTGAGGAGATTCTCCTCAAAGGCTTCTCTGAATAGTTCTGTTTTTAGGAGCTTTTTGAATATGCAAGAGGGGGATGGCTGTGGTATTTCCAGCAGGAGAACATTCCATAGAGATGGTGCCACTGCAGAGAAAGCCTGGTTTTTTGGTTACCATTTTCTGGGCTTCTCTGGGAGTTAACACCTGCTGGTATGAGGTATCTGAGTTCCAGATTAGAGAGGCAGTCAAACTTGGCAGTAGATGTACAGGCAAATAATGAGCAAGTGTGAGATGGTTAACAGTGGCACCCTGATTAGTTCACTGATGTTCATTTTGCATTTTCTACCAAGAACAACAACTGTAGGCTACCATATAGGTTAAAAGAAACAAAAACAAGAAAACTAGACTACTGTTGTAACTGCTGCATATGACCAGTACTGACTGTAATGCTACCAGTTCATGGTAGGACATCATCCTGAGATGCCTGATTGCATTAGTTGCAGTTGTGGACTTATTGCTTTACCAGTTACCACTAGAACAGAGGTGCTCCATTTCAGCAGGCCCAGAGGCCAAATTTTCACCCTCACAGTCCCCACCGCAGGACCCCACCAGACATGGAAGTGGCTGAAATCACCAAGAGGACTGTACGATATAATGAACTGCTCTCTACTGCATCCCAAAGCCAAATTTAAAGTTGCATGTGTATCATCTGCTTTGAAAGAACTAGATCTTTCGTTTCAATTAGCCTCTGATTGCTGCAGTGCTGTCTGAAAGGTAGCAGGGTCGATACACCAGTATAATTATGTTTACTGTTGGTGTTAATGATGCAAATTGAATTGGCTTCATTACTGCATGAGACATCGCCTCCCTTTTCAGACATAATCTCTACACCTGTTTTGGCAGCTGTTGCTAAACTGTCAAGCTTTGGTGCAATGACTGCTGCTGCTGCTGACCGGAGCTGCTCATGAAGGATATCAATGATACAAGCACCCACTGCAAGTCTTCACTCTTGACTAGAACAGTTCCTTTCTTAAAATTCAGTCAGGAAGAAAGTTTAATATGGTACAACCAAATTAATTCAACCCATCTGTGGAACTGAAGAGTGACACGAAGGATTTAGAGCAGGGATGAGCTAGATAGTTTTGGACTATGAATCCCATAATCCCTCAACCCTTGTGCTAGCTAGAACAGCTGGGAGTAGTGGTTCAATGGTCTCTGGACACCACCAGGTCCCCACCATGGAATTAGAACAAGAATAGGGAATATCAGACGTTCAGCCCCTTCAAGTGTTTTGGCCCACAGTTTGTATCAGCTTCATCCAGCATGGTTACTGGTAAGGGATTATGGGAACTGTAATCCAAGGCATCTGGAGAGCCAACATTTCCCTTCTCTCCCCAATTTTTGGAGCACCAAGTACTCCCAAAGACCCTATCCCACTTTGATTTTTTTTTTAAAAAAAGAACCTGCTTGAAAGAGCAATTTTTGTCTTCAAAAGGGTATTTCAAGAGATGGGGGGGCTTTCAATTAAATCAAAAGCAGATCACTTACATTGGATCACAGATCACTGCAGCTTTTTTAAAAAAACTTTAAAACATTTTGAAAAGAGGCAAGTTGCACAAGTCTCATATAGTTAGGATTTATTGTTATGTACCATCAAATTGCTGGGGACGTGGTGTCACTGCAGGTTAAACCGCAGAAACCTCTGTGCTGCAAGGTCAGAAGATCTGCAGTCATAAAATCAAATCCACACGTTGGAGTGAGCCCCCGTCGCTTGTCCCAGCTCCCACCAAACTAGCAGTTCGAAAGCATGCAAAATGCAAAAAGGTGAGTAGATAAATACGTACCACCATGGTGGGAAGGTAATGGCGTTCTGTGTCTAGTCGCGCTGGCCACGTGACCGCGGAGGATTGTCTTCAGACAATTGCTAGCTCTATGGGTTGGAAACAGAGATGAGCACCACCCCCTAGAGCTGGACACGACTGGGCAAATTGTCAAGGGGAACCCTTACCTTTACCTTTACCATCAAATTGCCTCCAACATGTGGTGACCCTATGGATGAGAAATCTCGATAATGGCCTGTCCTAAACAGCCCTGTTCAGCTCTTATGAATTCAAGTCTGTGGTTTCCTTTAGATCTCCTGTATGGAGAATTAGTGCAGGGAAAGCACCTCAGAGGGAGACCACAGCTGCGATACAGGGATATCTGCAAGTGGGATCTGAAGGCCTTAGGAATGGACCTGAACAGATGGGAAACGTTGATATCTGAGTGTTTTGCTTGGAGGCAGGTGGTGCAGCTTGGCTTCTCCCATTTTGAAGAGAGACTTGTTCAGCAGGGACCAGGGATCATTGCACAAAAAAGACCAGCTAACGAAACCCATCAATCACAGTAACAGATAATCTCTCCCCTCTTATCACAACAAAAAACACACTGATCATCCCATCTTCTGAAAAAAGACAAAAGCTGTTCCCACAGCTATAAATACTCAACTATCCGACAAACAGCAACAGAGCATGGACAGAGTTCCTACTCCAGTCCTCTGAAGATGCTGGCCGCAGAGACTGGCGAAATGTCAGGAAGAACAACCTTCAGAACATGGCCAAAGAGCCCGGAAAACCCACAACAACCATAGGACAGCCTCAGTTTCAACCTTTCTGCCTCCAAAGATAGTTCAGGCTTGATTTGATTTAGGACTTACTTTCTCATCTTTCTGGGAGTTAAGGGTATGCAATATAAAGCTATCCTTCAGCATCACATTTCAAACTAATCAATTATTTTCCTGTCAGCTTTTTTTAACTGTCTTCACACCAATATATAGTGATCAGAAGTACAAAAGCGTGAATGATCTTGGCTTTTGTCTCTATGACACATCCTTGCACTTGATGATCTTTTCTAATTTCTTCATTGCTGCCCTTCCTAGTCTCAGTCTTCTAATTTCTTGGCTGCAGTTTTCATCTAGATTGATAACTGAACCATGGTATGGAAAATATTTCAATTTATTCACTGTCAACATCAAAGTTGTGTACTTCTTCTGTAATCATGATTTTTGTCTTCCTGTTGTTCAACTGCAGTATGATAGTTGCTGGTGGAGAACACATAGTGAGATTGTTGCAACTTGTCAAGGGGCAAAGGACTTTTGGGACTTCAATTCCCTGTGTTCATCATGGCTGCAGGATTTTGGGAGCAAAAAAGTTATTTTCAGGCTCTGAGGCCGACATTGGCTGAAATCCTGTTGGGTTGCTATGCAAAAGGCATAACTCTTGGAGGCGAATTGCCTCAAGTTAATAAATCTTGAGAAGCATTATCTGTTCTATGCTGAATCACACCAGTCGGTCTTCAACAGGGGATGTTTATGGAGATTTCTTAATTTGAGTTGCTTCATCTACAAAAGTTGTGTCATTTGTGCTACTCTAGTGTTGACTCAGTAAAATGATTTTGGTTATTATGTATTCATGTTTTATGTCTACTGTATATCTCACCTTTTCTCTCAGGAACTCAGTGTGGAGCCCTAAATGGCTTCGGTCCAAAATACTACATCTCCTTCTGTGAGCCTGCTTGGGAATTGATAATCGGGGAGGCCTTTCTCTCAGTCCCACCACCTTCACAGGTACATTTGGTGGGGACACACAAGAGGGCCTTCTTTGTTGTTGCTCCCAGACTCTGGAACTGCCTCCCACAGGAAGCCAGGCTGGCCCTATCTTTGCTGCCCTTCTACAAGCCAAGTGAAGACCATCTTTTCAGGCAGCCTTTTCCTTAGTTATCAGAGATTTTTTAAAGTGATTGTTGTACTCTGTTGTTTTAAAATGTGTTTTTAATATTGAATCTCTTGGAATTCCTCAACTAGCATAAGCCATGGTGGCCAGGGGAATCTGGCTGTTGCAATGCAGAAGAGAAACGTTTTCAAATTCTATTGACATTCTAATTGCTTTATTCAGTCAAATGTTTTGGTCCCCACCCCCTTGTTTTCATGAAAATACATGAAAAAAATTAGCGCAACTCTAAATGGATTGTAAAACGGGGGGGAGGGGCAATATATAAAGACAGGCTGCAGTTTCCACACTCCATGTGCATCAAAGGGCATTGCAAACAAAGGGCAGATTTTTCCCCATCGTGACAGTGTAGCTAAGTGCAGCAATTTCTTTATCTGCAATGTAGGTTAATCTAATTGGATAAAATAATAAAACATTCCATTTTAAATGGCACTTTTTAAAAGAGTTACTCATGTTTCTCCTTATTCGCCTCTCCCTTGTAATTAATTTGAAAGACACCATGGTGTTTGGCAGGCACTACCAGTCTATTGACACACCGTTTCCAACCGATCTTTGATTCTGAATGTCAGACTTAATTAAGCTGCTTTGACTCAGCTTTTACAAAGGGAAACCTAGATTCCAGCTTCTTCTTAGGATTAAATGTAAAATTAATTTAGTGTCTCAATCTAACACTCTGGCCTAACACCATCAAAACCATGATTAATTCCAACTAATGTTCCGTTTCAGCAGAAAGAAAGTACTATGATGACTGATGGATGACCTGGTTTGCTCTGTATTTGCTTCTTCTAAACTGTAGATCCACATTAATTCTTGAATGTATTGCTTTTAACCCCTTTCCTCTGCCAAGTTCACATTTTTCAATAGACTCCTGCTGCTTCCTTATTTCTCTCTTGGAATGAGGTTATTTCTTGTATATTTAACATAGAACAGGAGACTTGCTCAAGACATTTTGCTGACTGGGGCAAAAACCAAGATGGTACCCTTCCATTGTGTCTGATGGCAGCGGGCTAATGTTACGGCTGCACTTAACTGCTCTTCACCATCTACTGCATCATCATCATCATCATCATCTTAGAAATGCAGAACAGGAAGGGACCCTATGGACCCTATCAAGTCCAGCTCTGTCAGGAATGCATACTGGGGAACTAAACTCCCCATGTCTGGCTCTGTAGCCAGATACTTAAACCACTGAGCTATCCATCAATGTGGCCTTCTTCCTTCTGCTTAATCATAAGGCCAGCCCTGTTGTTAACTGGCACCCAGCATCTCTCCACTTAGAGGGTGATAGGGTACTTAGTATTAAAAACATAAGAGGTTAACATTTAGAGCATTTCTAGTTGTTACAAGTGGGGTCTCTACTTAAGAACTTAATCCGTATTGGAAGGTGGTTCTCAAGTTGAAAAGTTCTTATGTTGAATCTGCATTTCCCATAGGAATGCATTGAAAACCATTTAATCCGTATCTGCTCTTTTCCGTCCATAGAAACTACAGTGGAACCTCTACTTAAGAACTT
Organism: Pogona vitticeps; assembly: GCF_051106095.1. Lineage (NCBI taxonomy): Eukaryota > Metazoa > Chordata > Lepidosauria > Squamata > Agamidae > Pogona > Pogona vitticeps. Next base: position 330,120,293 of record NC_135783.1, on the reverse strand, counting down.
AATCGGTTTTGGAATGGTGTTCTTAAGTTGAAATGTTCTTAAGTTGAAGCAAAATTTCCCATAGGAATGGACTGAAAACCAATTAATCCGTTCTGGCTGTTTTTTTGTTATGTAGAGGTGCGTTCGTACATTGAAGCATTAGTTCCCATAGGAACTAATGCAAAGCTGGTTAATACGCACACTACCACTAGGGGGAGAATTTTTTTTTTAACCAAGATGACCTAAGGTTAAAAAAAGAGCAGGAAAGGGTTTTTTTCCTGTTCTTATCTTGGATTTCTGTTCTCAAGTAGAAGCAAAATTTAGCAAATGGAGCTGTTCTTAAGTTGGATTGTTCTTAAGTAGGGACGTTCTTAAGTAGCGACCCCACTGTATTCCTATTGTAAGGATGTTCTTTTTCAGATGTGTTGAGATAAGCTGGCCTCATCTTTGTTGTCCTTCCACAAGCAGCCAAAGACTTTTCTCTTCTGACAGGCTTTTCCTTACTGACTGGTGGTCTGAGAGGGTTTTTTTTTTTTTTAAAGGATTGTTGTGCTCTATTGTTTTAGCATTGATTTTATTTACCATTTTTAAGATAATACTTGTTTAATTCCTTTTTAATGTTTGTATACTTACTGTTTTTAGCTTTTAAATATTGTCTTCTTAATGATGTAAGCCTCCTTGGGTCCTTTTTAAGGAGAAAAGCAGGATAAAAATATTTTAAATAAATAAATGAACAAATAAATTATTTTAAAGAGGCATTAATAGCTCTCCTTCATAGCCCCCTGTTTGAAGGCCCTCTACTTGAAGAACCATCTGGCTCATGATTCCATTATGATTCCATTTATTTTAATTATAGAAAATATTGCAAAATATTTTATAGTATTATAATATATACCATGATTTATGTGTGCCACCAAGTTGCTTCCATTTGATGGTGTCTCTAATAATACAATTACAGTACTTCTAAAAGGTACTATCATTAACACCCTTGCTTAGGTATTGCAAACTAAAAGCTGTAGCTGTATTTATTGAGTCAGTCCATCTCCTATTCGGCTTTCCTCTTTTCTTTCCACTTTTCCTCTTTTCCAGTGAGTTTTGTCTTTTCATTATTTTTCTAAAGTACAATAATCTCAGTTTGGGCTTTTTAGCTTCTAGAGTGAGTGCATGCTTGATTTGAGCTAGAATCTATTTATTCATCTTTTTGATAGTGCATATGTGTAAACTGTACTCCAACACTTTTTTTAAATTTTGGGTTTGTTTTAGCTTTTGCATCCATATATAGTAATTGGCAATACAATAATATGGGTTCTCTTGGCCTTGATCTCCAGTGATACATTCTTACTTGTAAAGTTCTTTTCTAATTCCTGCATAATTGTGCTTCCAAGTCCCAGTCTTCTGATTTCTTGACTGCCATCTCCGTTTGGATTGATAATCCAAATTATTTAGAAAATATTAGAAAATTTTTAACAATCTCAATTTCTTCTGCTAATATTAAAGTCATATAATTCTTCCATAGTCATTATTTTTGTCTTACGTTCAACCGTCATCCTATGTTTGAGCTTTCCTTTTTCATCATCATCTATGGTTTCATCTGCATATCTGGTATTACAGATATTTCTTCCACCGATTTTCATCCCTCCTTCCTCTGAATCTAACCCAGTTTTTCATGTTCTGTATATAGACTGAACAAATATAATCTCCCTTGGAGTCCCTCAAGGTTCAGTTAGAATTTGGCCATGGAAGTTAAGGTGGGATCAAAAAGTTAGACCCAAATATGGAGACATAACTGCTGGCCAAGGAGTAAAGACAAGTTAAGACCACACTCTCCCATCACACTTTCAATAAGCACACCAATTGTTTGTTTTATTACAGAGCTGGGTGGGGCAAGCTAAATTAAATGGAAAAATTACTTTTAGAAAATAAGCTAATTAGGGATTAAACACAGAGGCAGAAAAGTTTGGGAAAGAGATTGAGATACAAGAAATTTTTTAAAAAAAGTTACCTTACCTTTTCTGATTATAGCAAGGGACCTCACCTTAGACACAGGCAGATTTTGAACTTACACAGAGTGCAAATTTCAGGAACAGAGTAACAGGCTAACATCCAAAGCCAGGAGCCCTATTTTAGTATTTCCCTTGTCCACTTTTATACTTTCCTCCTTTACAACAGTGAATACCTCAGCATTCTATAGAATTTGACCACAGCAGTTATGGTGGGATCAAAATGTTAGAACCATGTAGCATTAACAGTGAGTTTCCTCTGTTGGGAAGTAGCGGCATGTCCCAAGTAAGAACCTACATGGGCTGAATTTAGATTGTAAAACAGAACCGTTCCAGCTGGAACTGGAATGTGGGAAAGTGGACATCCCTGCCATTATGACTATTTCTTTTTCCGTTCTCTGTGTTCTTGGGTAACTAAAAGCAGATAATATTTCAAAACATACATAGGGATAGACTCCCTTCTGTTGCTCTGTTGCAACAACAGCATTCTTCAAGATGGCTGTGATGATTTGTGTTTTTATGTGTATTAGAATGGGATATGTAGTCCTAAGATTGTCCCAATAGCATCCATCTTGATTTAAAGTCTGCTCTGTAGTAGGAAAGTTTTTCATGCTGTTTCAGAGAAGCTTCGCTCTCTGGTTATCTCGTTGCTAAGATGAGCAGAGAGCAGAGACTTTCGTAGTCAAAATAATTCTGCCACAAAACTTGATAACAACTCTCAAGCTCTCATGAGAAAGTTAGGCGGGACAACAAGACCCAGGAGGGGGTGTTCCTTATGAAGAATTCTGGGAAGAAGAAGGAAGTTGGTAAGGAGTTGAAAAAAGATGGAGTTGGACTGAGAAAGGTCAGACACGTGCTTTTTCCCATAATGGTTTGTAGCTTTGCGATGGACTATTTTTCCTACCATGGACTGATGGAAGTCAACTGGATTTCATCTAGCATCAACCTATGAAGACCCAAGACACGTGAGATGGACTGTGTTATGCTTTTTATTAGTTAGCATAATTCTATTTCTTTATTTTTCCAGCTGGAGTGGGGAGGGAAGTGTTCCGTTTGTCTTGATATGAAAATGTACCTACTGAACTATTTTATTATCAACTGAAATCTTTTCTAAAGCAAACCTTTTCAATAAAGCAGTAATGATTTGATCTGCATGCATTGGTTCTCGTACAGACTAGCTGAATGTCTAATTGGCCATGTGTGTTTGCTACCAAAGATTTAGAGCCAGATTATTCTGAGTATAACTCATGGATTTGTCTGTGTGTGTTGCTTTCTTAATAAAGGGGATTGGCTTTTGAGGAAGAAGTTTAGACAGGACCTTGCTGAGACCTAAGTGGCTCTGCTCAGCAGTCAGAGGTTTGTCTGGATTTCGGACTCATCCCAGTCTCCGGCACCCCCGTAAATCTCTTTGGAGATAAAGGGCTGCTTACAATGGCACCCTTTATATGTGTCAGCCTACACACCACCTTCTATCACAGTCATGCTTTCATAGGTCTGTATTTCCAAGCGAGATCTGAAGGCCTTAGGAATAGACCTCAACAGATGGGAAACCCTGACATCTGAGCGTTCAGCCTGGAGGCAGGCATTGCATCACGGCCTCTCCCAATTTGAAGAGACCCTTGCCCAGCAGGCCGAGGCAAAGAGGCAGTCCCGAAAGCAGCAAAACCAGGGAGCTGGACAGGGGACAGATTGGATTTGTCTTCAGTGTGGAAGGGATTGTCGCTCTCGAATCGGCCTCCTCAGCCACACTAGGCGCTGCTCAAAGTCCTCCATACAGAGCACGGTACCATAGTCTTTCGAGACTGAAGGATGCCTAACTAATTTCCATATAAGAATGGAGATGACAGGAGAAGTTGCTATGGGATGATCTCCTTCTTAAAATCAGATGTAAAAACGGTATCTCGTTGTTTCTAGAAAATGGAGATGTTCTTTCTGTGCTCTTTGATTGGTTTCATACATTATTGTGCTACTTCACAGTAGTCACCTCTACACTCTGTTATTATGATTCCTCTAAGAGCTGCCCCCCAGTGCTTAAAATGTGAGCGTTTCTATCTTTTTCTCTATTTGTCTCTTTATGTAATTGAATGGGAGGCTGTTTAATGAGTGGACATTTTCATGCAAGTAAGCGGTCACCCTTCTGAAGCTCCAGGGTAGGGCTGTTTTCTGCCAGAGTGTTTTATGGCTTTGCCCTCGCCCTACAGTTTCGGCTACAGGGGCAGGGAGAGGATTTTTCCTTTTGGGTCAACTTGGCGTCTGCGTTAGTTGCAGCTTGCATGGAGCAACACTTAGAAGGAGAAGAATTTTTGGAGTTGCCTGGAGAGCAGTTTGTGACTCAGAGAAAAGTTAAGATTGGTGGTGCATCTGCTAGGCTGCCTTTGGTTAGTAAAGATGTGAAGCCCTTGCATCAAGAGCTTTTGGAGGCTGTTGAGCACGGCGTTTTGACTCAAAGTGGAGCTAAGCAAAGGATTACTTATGGTTCTTCACAACTAAGAAGGGAATTACAAAAGGGCAATATAATGGCTAAACTCCCAGCACAGGACATCAAGGACCTACTTGGATCTGATCCAGATCAGACTTGGTCTAAGTTGCAACAGATGGATCAGGCGGAGGAAATGGCGGGAGCCAGCACTCCAGTAGGGAGGGCAGTGCCAGCCAGGGACATTCCTGATGAAACAGCAGGAGCGGCAGCAGCAGCAGCCGGTGCTGAGGGTCCTGATCCTAACAAGAGTCTATCACCAGTGGATAAGTTAACCCTTATGTTTGCTGATTTTGTTGCTTGTCACACTCAATCTATTCATAATCAGAACATTGCTGATCAGTTATTGAAGCAGTACAGAGAGAAAAAGGTGGAGCGTTTGGTTAATGAGCTGAAGGAAAAAGAGGAGTTTAAGAACTCAATAGCCAGTGTTGATAGAAGCAATCTACCTTACTACCATGATGGCGATGATATCTTATCATTTTTATCTATATATGAACAAGCGTGTAGAGATCTTAGGATACCTGAGGCCTGGTACCTCCAGTTATTGCGTACGCAGTGTTCTGGGCAACTTGCCAACATTGTAGCCAAATTATCTGGTGAGGACACTGACTGGCCTATTTTTAAAGAGGTGGTAAAGAGAAAATTTGGTTTTACTTCGGAAATACTGAGGCAGAACTTTAGAAAACTGAAAAAGCAGCCTAATGAGTGTTATTCTGCACTAGCTGACAAAATAGAACATCTAGGTGATCAGTGGTTGAGCTCCTTGGGCGCCAGTACCTTTGAGGATTTAAGAACTGCGTTGTACATGGAGCATTTTCTTAATTTAGTGCCTTCAGAAATAAGGAGTACTTTGTTGGAGAGAAACTACAAAGACTTGCAAACCCTTGCTTTAAAAACTGATGAAATTCTCTCCTTTAAAATGCATGAACCTGCTGTTAGGGCAAAGACTGCACCAGTAGTGCCTAAGAGACAGAGTCAGCCTGATTTTAGAAAGTCTTTTTCTCAAGAGCCCAGGCAAAGTTCATTTGAGCAATGCAGGAGCCTAGCTCCTAGCCAGAGTAAAACACCTCTTAAATGTTTTGAATGTGGTGGCTCTCATCTGCGACGAGATTGCCCAAGGTTGAATGTGCCAGCTAGCCAAGTTAAGGAGCCAGCTAGAAAAACACCTGTCCCAGCTCCACGCAGATCTAAAGCAGGCACTCCCAAGATGGCGTATGTAAGTTCTGTGCCAGCGGGAACTCAGCAAGTGCCAGCTGCCAGTAATGCAGTTTCTGTGCCTCACCAGTCAAGCATTGTGCCTTCACAGAGTCAGGAAGGAGTTAACCTAACTGTAACCCCTTCGCAAGCCAGTGGAATGCAGGCAGCAGTAAACCAATATGTGCCTAGAGTTTTGGACTTACAAATTGCTGCAATTTCATCAGAAATTGTAAAAGAGACAGCATCAGGAGAGAAATTTTCTATTATGGATCCTGATTGCATAGTACCAACTACACAAAGAGACTGGGCAACCCGCACATTTTCTGAGGTGGTTTTTCTTCACACACCTGGAGGTGATATGGCTTTAAGTGCTTTTCGTGACTCGGGTGCCGACATTTCTTCGATAAGCAGACATTTTCTAGACCCCACCTTGATCTTGAACAACCTGAGGTGTCCAGTAAAAACTTATGGGTCTATAGAGACTGAGCAGAAGTTCGTTTCTTTGGCATATGTAAAAATTACCTACAAGTCCTGGTCAGGTGCAAAACATATTTTAACTCATGAGGGAAAACCTGATTTTCTTCTTGGAAATGATCTTGCTTTTTTGGATCACATGCAGAGTCAAAATGTAGCTTCGATGCAGGTAGTCACACGTTCTCAAAGTAGGGAGATGCATGATCCTGAACTGGAGCAGGAATCCACTGAGGATAGCTCAGATGGAGACCTTACCCAACAGCAGCCTCTTGTGACCGAACCTGATAAAGCAGCTACAACAGAAACTAAAATGGAGGATGTGACCCCAATGGGATCAGAGGACTTTAGACTGAAGCAACTTAATGATCCCACTCTAGCTTCTTTGAGGTCACAAGCAGACAACTATGCTGAACGTCCTGTGCATCAGCAAGTTAGTTTCCTGTGGGGAGAAAATGGACTTTTGTACAGAGAATATTTCCCCAAATCCAACTTGGATGCCCAACCTATTCTACACTCTGTTATTATGATTCCTCTAAGAGCTGCCCCCCAGTGCTTAAAATGTGAGCGTTTCTATCTTTTTCTCTATTTGTCTCTTTATGTAATTGAATGGGAGGATACTTAGTTTTGCTCCTTTGTAATTGCTAGAATATGTATGTATGTATGTATGTATGTATGTATGTATGTATGTATGTATGTATGTATGTATGTATGTATGTATGTATGTATGTATGTATGTATGTATGTATGTATGTATGTGTGTGTGTGTGTGTGTGTGTGTGTGTGTGTGTATGTGTGTATGTGTGCATGTGTGCATGTATGCATGTATGCATGCATGCTTTGGAGGAAGGTGAAGGGGGGGTGTGACAGCAAGAGGAGAAGGGGACGACAGAGGATGAGATGGCTGGACAGTGTCTGCGAAGCAACCAGCATGAATTTGATACAACTACGGGAGGCAGTGGAAGATAGGAGGGCCTGGCGTGCTCTGGTCCATGGGGTCACAAAGAGTCGGACACGACTAAACGACTAAATGACGAACAACGAAGTGGTGGGTAGTATCCTTCCCAGGCTAGAGTATAGCCTTCCACCTAAAATAATGAGCTAGCTCCTTCCTTCCTACTCACCCACCCATCCATCTATCCAGTGTGGCCTTGGGCAAACTGCTCCGTCCCAGGGCACCTCCAGAAGTGGTTTACCCCAAGAACTAAATCACTTCTGTATATTTTCTGCCTAAACCACCACTCCCTTGAAAAGGGTCACCATAAATCATAATTGACTTAATGGAACATCATTATATACAGTGTGTACTGTATATGTGTGTGTTCCAAGTTAATTATCCTATCAGTGAGATGAATATCATGCAGGGAACAATGGCTTTTAGACTCTGGGTTTCCCAGTAAACAGGCAATACTACATAAGTACCTGAAAGGCACATTTAAAGCCATCTCGGGTACATTATGTTTAATGGAACTAAGCCACAGTTTCTTTTGAAACTGAACTGTATTACAGTGGTGGTGGGAGGAGAAAACAGAAATAGATATGTTTTACTCTGAAAACCTGTAGGGAGCTGTAGATGCTGAGAGGCTAATCAAAGGGTTTTAGTTACTCTGTGTGCTGTGAAACTGAACATAGAATTTGTATTTACATACATTATCGAAAGGAAAGCAGAATAAAGAGGCAAATGATGTGTACTTAACTCATAGAGGTTCTTTCAAGTGCAACAAGGTCTCTCCCTTATCCAGTTTTAGCTTGTTACCCTTTCTTATCTTCAATGACAGATTTAAAGGGCAATGATGAAATTTTCTCTCTACAGACCAAGAAGGGCACTTTCAAGATTCCTGTGCCTGGATCCCCTGAAATTTCATCACTTAATCCCAGTCATAGGAATTTTGAGACATTAAATGCTTCTCAACCTGAAGTTCACAGAGGCTTCCCCAGGTCCAAAGAAACTCTTAGGGAACCTTAAAAACAGGGTGGAGAGAAATTGGAAACTTTTAACTAAATATTAAAGTCAGTGGCTCATGAAAACATCAGCTTTTTGTAGTGGACGATTTTGGCCAGTGTGTATTTATTTTATGAATTGTGGTTATTTTTGTGGGTTTTTGTGCTTTGTGACTCTGTGACTGTGACAGTGTGCTTTTAGACTGTGTGAATGTGATAATTTTAACTTGTGCCTGTATAGACCTGGCAGTGATTTTTCTTTTTCATGTACTGTTGCCTGCTTTAGAAGTGGATTGGTTCTCTGTTGCCTTGCCTGTGCTTTTTTGGAGTCATTTAAAAGGGTTTTTAAGGGCCTTTGAATTGCCAGAAAACATGAATAAGGAAACATGAGTGGGAAACCAGAAGAGTCTTTCCTGTGTAAATAATGAAAGACCTGGTACACAAAAAAATACAATAATGAAAGAAAGTGAAAAAATTACCACTCCAGAAGAATCCAAAATAAATACAAAAATATTTACTATGCAGATCTTACTAGCACCCTCACTTGGAGGTCATCGTCAATGGTAGATGAACTTGGTTACCAGAGAAGAAAAACTACTGGATTAAAAAAATTGCAGAGAATGTAAAATACTAAGCTACAGATCTCAGATCAATTCCTAAAAATGTCTGTCTTCCCAGAATTTGGGAGTAATGCGTTACCTGTAATGTAGTTTTATTGAGGGAGGTTAAGAAGGATGAAGTGAAGTTACATTTCAAAAAGAGTAAGAGCAGGAACAATGTTGCTTTATTGGTCTTCTGACTATCCCATTCCAGTTAATATCAAAAGTGAATATTTAGGAGTGTTTAAAGGCATTTTTTGTACATTCTGACAAGATTTTTTCAAGTGTTGTATCGTTTTCTTACCAATGAAAAATTCCTTGCCCCAGATAGCAACAGCAAAGTAACAAGCAGTTCAACAAGTAACATAGTGAGTTACCTTTTCAACATTGATATGTGTAATTAGAACAGATTACTTTTCACAAGTGATAATAATGGATTACTTTTTAAAAGTAACCTTCCAATCTCTGTGTACTTCTCAGCAATGAAACAGAAGAAAAGAACGGTGCTATTCCAGCCCAGGAAACAGAGAGCAGGCCTTTTTCTCTTTGGTCTCTTTCAGTCCTCATTGCTTTGATTTACAATTACAGGTGAATCTTTCTCATCCCAGAGGTAGAAAAAGATATTTTTGGATCAACTCCCAGAAAGCCACTGGCTTTCATGCTGGGTTTTTCTAGGAGCCATCGTTCAAATAAGTAACACTTTTGAAAGAACATCTTTGTCCAGTTCTCTGCCTCTGCCGCAGATTGTTGCATCTTTCCAATTTATCCGTGAGCAATGCCTTGCCATGAGGGACTGCTAGCATTCTTAGCTCACTGTGAGTTCTTATTATTCTAGGAAATCCTTTCAGAGCCCAATGATGAAAAGCAGCATTTGGTAGCACACACATTGTCTGCCCGAGATCCAGTAGGCTTTGTTATGGTCCCCAAATTTGGGTAACCCAGATGTTCTTGGTCTGCAACTCCCAGAAGCTTTCTCCACTAGCTGTTCTGGCTGGGGTTTCTGGGAGTTGTAGTCCAAGAACACCCAGGTTACCCAAGATTGGGAACCATTGTTATAGAATGTTTACAGTGATGTGTTTTTGCTGACACAGAACATCAAAGTTCAAGGGAGCTGCAAAAAACTATTGCCAGTTGATGGAGTCATCACTATTATGATGATGTTCCACAGAAACTAATAAGAGAGCCAATTATTTTATCCATGGTAATTGTGCAGGCTGTTTAGGGTATAATTATACTCAGAACAAAAATGCTGATTTTTCCCCCTCTGAGAGTGCTGATGCAGTTTAGATTTCAATAGTGGCACAATCATCATTTGACTTCATAGAGCTTATCCTGAAACGGATGACATTTTCCACTCTTGCAAATGTTATCAGTTTATCAACCATTGTGATTTTAAAAATTAACAACATAAAGAAAAGTGTTCTGTGATTCTTTTGTCATCGGATGTCAACATTTAGAGATCTATATTTTAAATTATATCCTTCTGAATCAATCTGAAGATGGAAAAATGTTTATTTCATGGTCCTAGCATGGTATATAACCACAAAAGCACAGCGCTGTACTAGTCATTATTTTGGAACACTTATGTCTGAATGTCCGAATGGCCTTTTCCACTGGAAGAAACCATCTTGTTTCTTTTCCATTATCAATGTTCACTAATGTATGCATAGAAGGCTATTACACACAGAAACACAGACACCCACTCCCACACACCACTAATATATCGTATTTCTGCATCTGCTTCAGTTATTCATGCATATCTGATAGACAGTTTCTGTTTCTTCCCAGGGGAGAAGGAAGAAAATCAACAGTAGCATCCTTAGCTACTTTGGTACCCATCTGCTTGAAAGCAAGTACTGTATTTGGCAGAGTACATAATATTTCAGTCACAAGTCAGGCACAAGTCTTGGCCTCATGGGCATTAATCCAAAAGAACAACAACAACAACAATCTGTGAGATAAACATGACTCAGTTCAATGGAAGATTATGCAAATAAGTTAATTTATTTGATTTGATAGTTTTTTATTTGATTTGCAATTCCAACAGATGTAACCTCGGTCCCAAACTGTGGAAAAAATGACTAAAATGAGGCTATTATACTTTGGGCAGAAAGAAGACATGACTCATTGGAAAAGAGGGCAATGCCTGGGAAAGCGGAAGGAAGCAGGAAAAGAGGAAGATTGAATATGTGATGGATTGAGCCATGGCCTTGAGTTTGCAAGACCTGAATTGGAGGTCACTAATTTGTAGGATCGCAATAAGTGATATAAGCACAAAAGCACAGCATTGTACTAGTCATTATTTTGGAACACTAATGTCTGAATGTCCAAGTGGCCTTTTCCACTGGAAGAAACCATCTTGTTTCTTTTCTAGTATCAATTTGTAGGATCACAATAAGTGACATCACATAGCAACAACAAATTTAGGCTTCCTCCTTGCAATTCTGGCTGATTTCCTTTGATAAAGGACTCAAGAGGGGGCAAATGCATGTATTTCTTTCAGGAGAAGACTTGGCAGCCAGGTCTAACACTTGAACCATGAGTTGGCTGCTATTTCTGCATCAACACTTAGGAAAGACAGATGCTACTCTATGCCTGTGTCTCCCTACTGAAGTCTGTTTTTTTAAAAAACCGTGCAATAAATTTGGAGTTAAATTAGCCTTTATATTTGCAGTCGATGAAGACAAACAAAGAGGGAGCAGTAGGATGACATCTAATGTATTTTGACCTAAGGGAATGAACGTCAGTTTACAATGCTGGAGACTGGATTGTGTTGATGACATTTGTTTTTGCAATGAACTCCCACTCAAAATACTAATGCTGTGACCATGTGCTGGTGAGAGTATAAATCCAGCTAAACACTAATCTTTAACTTTCATTTCTTCAAAGCCTTTTTAAAACATCCACATGGAAAAAACACATAGCAAGCACTGAATCTGTGCTGTCTTTTATTAGACAGATCTGAACTTTTGTGATGAAAGAGCGTGTCACTTAATTGTCATTATACGGTTTGCAAAAGGTAAATTACCCAGGTAGTTCTCAGTGCTGGATCAATGTAATCAACCCCAAAATTATATATGCTGATTTGGAAAACTTTGCTATTATACTTCGTGCAAGCAAAATCCAAATCCTGTTTAACCTGTTATTTTTTCTTGAAAAGTTAATTGCATTAAACTTAATGACAGTTTCTTGGTGTCAGAAGCTTCCCCTTTTCTACCAGGAAAAAAAAAACAGATTTCACAGAGAATGTATCTGGGAAATCATACAGAGCATGTCCTTGTCAAATAGAAGCTCCCATGTCAACAATTCTGGTTTAGATGGACCAACTTGTCCCATAATTTTTCAACATAGGGACCAATTGTCTCAATCGGTATAAAGCAGCTCCCTAGGTTATAAGATGACAGGGCAAATTAATCCATGAGAGGAGAACCCTTGGCCCTCGCAATGATGTGGACTGTACCTCTACAACCTCCTGCTATCGACTGTGCTGACTGGGGCTTCTGGGAGTTTAGCTGAACATGAGAAACACTCTGAGTGGCTTCCAGGTGGGTAGGGGAGACTGGAGTAGGGTTTATGTGGGCCCCATATCTCTACCACCATGATAGTCCTGTGCACAATTTCAGCTGTAATGTCTGAACAAGGCTTTGTGACTCCCGTACTTTCCCTTTGTTCCTTCTCTGTATTTTAATAAACATAATCCCAGCTCCCTCAAACTCCACTTCCCCTGTTTTCAGAAGTCTCTCTATTTCTTTTTATAGTCCCTTTTGCAAACAAATTTGCTCATGTGACGTTAAAGTTTTTCCTTTTCCTCGTAATTTCTCTCCTTCCTCAGATGTCCACTAGGTTCTTTTTAAGGAGAAAGGTGGGATTAAAATATATTAAGCAGCATACTGTAGGTTCAAGACAGAGCCCCAAGAGACACCAATACCACCTTTTGAGATTAGCCCTTCAGGAAGTACTGGAGCCACACTAAGACAACAAACACAACTGTGGCAACCCCAGACCTACTGGAGTATCCCACCCTGTAGTTATGCTGCCACCAACCATTCCCTATAAGGAGTCACACAGACCAGGAATGGATTTTAATAAACAAAAGAACAAGGTTTATTGAAACAACAAACAGGGTAAATAAAAGAATCAGGTAAACAGGAAACTGGAACTTGGTATAGTCCCAATCATACACATACAACAGATTGGCTCCCACTGAACACTTTAAGGTAACGCACAGACCCTGAACCTATCAGTTCTGGCTACCTAGATAGAAACCTGAACCTATCAGGTATGTACTAACTGACAAACAGTTGTACCCAGTCTGACACACAGACTCCAACTCCTACTTCTCCACACAAGCTCCAAATATATATACAGTACAGCTCCTCCCCCCTGATGTCCCGCCTTCCACTCCCCATAGGATGGAACTTTCCCTCCAAACCCATGACAGACAGGTACCATCAGTGCTGTATGTGACACCTCCCCTCTTTATAAGTTGTTTTGCAGGGGAAAAGCTAAAGTGCTTATCTCCAAAAAAACAACCAGGATCAAAACACAAAACAGTTATACATTATCATACACAATCCCATACTTACTCACTCTAGGTCAAACATATCACTTATGCATTTAAACATCAAAACACAAAACAGTTATACATTATCATACACAATCCCATATTTACTCACTCTAGGTCAAACATATCACTTATGCATTTAAACATTAATATTTGCAATACATTAAGTTACCTTTATTAATACAAACCAAGCCTGTTCAATAAACAGGTACATTTAACTTTTGGTCACCAAAATATACATAGTCCATGGTTTCTTCGCCGTCTTCACTCGTCGGGTCTTCTTGACAAGGCGTCAGCAACACAGTTCATTGTCCCTCTGACCACCTTCACTTCAAAGTCAAAATCTTGCAGGTTTAAAGCCCACCTCATAAGTTTACTATTATGGGTTTTCATTGTCTTTAACCACTGCAGTGGTGAGTGGTCAGTGCACAGAACAAAATGTCTTCCCCAGATGTAAGGTTTGGCCTTCTGAATCGCGTATATTATGGCCAGGCACTCCTTTTCCACGGTTGCCAAATGTCTCTCACCTTTCTGGAGTTTCCTACTCAGGTAGGACACTGGATGCTGGTCACCATTTTCATCCTCCTGGCAAAGAACTGCTCCTACCCCGCTGTTAGACGCATCGGTGTAGATGATGAACTCCCGGTCGAAGTCGGGAGCACGCAGCACTGGATAATGGATGAGCGCCTCCTTCAACCTCTGGAACGCCTCCTCACAGTCGCTGGTCCACGGGATGCGGTCATCAGTCTTCTTCCGCGTCAGATCGGTCAGCGGAGTCGCCATCTCGCTAAACCTTGGGATGAACTTTCTGTAGTAGGTGGTATTGGTGTCCACTAGGTTCTTTTTAAGGAGAAAGGTGGGATTAAAATATATTAAGCAGCATACTGTAGGTTCAAGACAGAGCCCCAAGAGACACCAATACCACCTTTTGAGATTAGCCCTTCAGGAAGTACTGGAGCCACACTAAGACAACAAACACAACCAAGTCCATTCCAGAGAGGAGACCCAGAAAGTTAGTACAGTACGTATGATTAATGGCACTGAAAACTGCTGAAATATCCAGCAAAACTAACAAGCATTCCCTCCCAGTTCCCGTTGTATGTCATCCAACAGGGTGACCAAAGCTGTTTCCAACCTATAACCAGGATTTCATCAGATTGGGGTGAATCTAGATAATCTGTTTCGTCCAGGAATCTCTGGAGTTTGGGAGGTCACCACATGATCAAGAATCTTGAGTGCTAGGTTAGAAATAACGTGGCTTAGTGTTGAATTGTTACATTCATGATGGTCTAGTGTTGTTTCTAATGTATATCACACATTGGACTCCCCCCATCCCCAAAAGCTGTCAAAACCATCTTCAATTTCTGTAAGGGGACCCAGGGCAGCTTGTATTAAAACAACAGTATTAAAAGCTCTTTATGTGCTCTCCAGTATTAGCTTAGTGTCAATCTGGAAAAGTGTAAGAAATGAATCATTTTAGCCCTAGATTTATTGCAGGAAATGAATCATTTTACCACTAGATTCCTTTTTCTGTATGTGAAATGTGGGTACACAGAGTGAATAGTAGGATTATGGCCTGTGAAAAAGTTATACAGGGATACTGTACCCTTTTAACCCAGAGGAAAATGTCCCAATTTTCCCTTCATGAAAATATGGATCATTCCAACACTTGTGCATTGCATATTATTTTTATATCAAGACAAAAAAAAGGAAGAATAAGGTGAAAAAATTAGCTACAGGGAACCTAATTACAAAGTCTGACAGCCTGAGGTTGCCATGAAAATACATGAAGCCACTAGTAAGAAAGAAAGACAAAGAGAGAGAAGAGAATGAGAGAGAGAATGAGAGAGAGAGAGAGAGAGAATGAGAGGGCATTGCTGATGGAACATCGGTGTAAAGGTAGCAGGCCACTCTGACGTCACTGCCAACTCAGGCCTCTCCGAGTGCCCACCACACCACTTCACATTCGCTGCCACCAATTATAATGACTGTTTAAGAAGGACAAAGGGTTCCTTCAAAACAAAACAGGCTTATTGGTACACGAAATAAAATATGTAAATCACAGGTAGCTAATCAAGGTGTAAATCACTGTTTCTTATTCGATCACAGACTTTCCCTCACTGAATACTTAGGCACACAGGCCTCTAAAAAAAAAACCTCTCACACACCAGATCTCAAATCTTTCTCTCCCTTCAAACCCCTTTTTCTTCCAGCTCCTCCCCCTTCAGCACCACCCTCCGTCACCCCATTGGCTGATGATCCACTGTCCAACTGTGACGGACAGGTGAGGTCAGGGCTGCCTGTTACATTGGGCAATCTCCATTCAAAATCTGGGGACAGAACCCTCCTCCCTGATCTGTCTGAAGCCTTCTATGATTTTTTTTCTTGAGACGTGTGCTTTCATTGTTGTTTCTGTTACTACAATTACATGATAGCCCCTTGTTTTTCACTGCTTCAGTGTGTCACGTGAGTAAAGCTGGCTGGATAGCTCAGAGAATTATCTGACTACAGAGCCAGATGTTGGGAATTCATTTCCACACTGTGCATTCCAGAAGAGCCAGCCTGTATAGCCTTGGGCAAGCTGGACAGTCCCAGGATGCACCCTGAAGAAGGGAATGGCAAACCACTTATCAGTAGAGTATTCCCTGCGTAGAAAATCCTGAAAAGTAAGGATTTACTTGATGGCACACAATTGTTAATACAGTATGAGTAAAAATACAAGGAAGGCAAAGATGAACCTGCTCAAATGTGGAGCCAAAGAAAAGGTTTTCACTTCTCCGTGTTAGTTTGCTCTTTAATGCTCAACCTCAAATCCTGTGAACAGTTGGCAATGGTTCCCAAGATGGCCATTGCATTGTGGAGTCTTTCATATATATATATATATATATATATATATATAAAGATATATATATATCTTTTGCTTCCAAATAGAAGAAAAAGTGTTGCGGAATTTTCTGTCTCACATTCTGAGTTGAGGATGAAGGACCTTGATTTGGAATCCACCTTTCAAGTTCAGTTTACTGATCTGCCTCAGGCCACAAGATGTCCCGGGCCAGCCTGGCAAGTAGGATGATCAGTCATTGCCCCATTCCCATAAGCTTAAGGATGCTTTGCATCCCCTTGTGCTATGTGGAAGGGGTAGCTCCACTGAATTGGAGCCATGCTTCAGTCTGCGAAACAAGCCACCATCTGATTAGGCGACATTCCAATAGGGCCACAAGGGCAACTCCAAATTGAAACTAACAGGAAAATGTGGAGGAGAGAAGTAGGTCAGCATTTTTATATATGTGAGTGAGAACAGAAAGTGAGAGTTATGAAAGAACGTTGCAGAAAAAGAAACACAGCTTGTAGGAGGTGAAGATGAATCCCTCTGCTGTGTCTGCGTCATCTTCTGTTTTGTGTCTGAGAGTAGAATAAGACAGTCTGAGGTAAAATTTTAGCTCCAGGGAGGCTCAGAACATGCAGCCTAGCAAAAACAGGTTCACTTCATTGCAGCTCAAGCAATGAAAAATCCTGAATTTATGATTCAGCTTGTTCCCTCACTTGATTAAAAGAGAAGCTTATTATAGTTTTTCATGGGCCAGAAAACACCAGACGTGAGGTTACTTGCTTGCTTATCCCTTCTAACTAAACACCAGACGTTAGGTTACTTGCTTGCTTATCCCTTCTAACTAACAGTTTAATCCACATCTATTTATGTAAAATCAAAACAAAACACAGCAGATTCAATTTCTTTAAACTGGGAAAAACTGCTTCTTGTGCAACATTAATATAGCTGAAAAGATTCCTTAAACAAAGAACAGTTTTTTGGTCTATCCAATTTCCCACATAATGTACCTGAAATGGCTTAAAGCTTCCATCTGGGAACAGTGGCTGCTTTCAGGTTTTCTTTTTAGAAATTGACAAGTTTTGGACCTCTTAAAATCAGCTTCAAGATTTGGGGTAGCTGAGAGAGAGGTAATAAATTAATTAATCCAAGACCAGTGACCACCACAAGGCTGCACATACTTCCTCTCAAGAACATCATGGCAAAGGAGAGACCAAGGCCAGATCTAATTCCTCCTCAGTTTGTTGTCACTCTTGATGTTTCCTGTTGTAACTATCAGAACGATGGGAATTGTAACCACTGGTACAGTATTTAGAAGGCCAGAAGTTTCCAATTCTCACTTTAAAGTAGGGTTGGGCAAAATGTGACCCTCCGTATGTTTTTGAACCATAACTCTCAGCATTAATTTACAGTGGCTACACTGCATAGAGCTGAGGTCCATAAACTATCCAAAGCTGCATTCTAGTTGTGGGTGGAGCCAAACCCAGAAGGATGTGGTTGGGAAAGCACATTTTAAGTTAAAGCTCATACTGCCAGCAGCTGAGCCCCCTGAAGTTTTGTCCCACTTCCTCTGATTTAATCTCTGGACCAATTAGATGAAATATTGAGCTTGTAATTAGAAGCTGACAATCCCAGTTTCCTCCCAGTAGTACGATTTGTGCCTGAACAATCAGATTTGCAGATGTAGCTTCTGTTTACCTCTCGGTGAGCAATCACAAAGCAAAGTACAGTGGACCCTCGACTTACAGACGGCTTGACTTACAGACTTTTCGAGTTACAGACTTCTCTGGCCGCAAAATTTAGATTCGACTTGCAGACGGAGAATCGACTTACGGACCAGAAAAAACCCAAAATGGAACAAAAATAAAATAAAAACTGCCAGTTATGGGTTTAATCAGTTTTCAATGCATTGTAGGTCAATGGAGATTCGACCTACAGACTTTTTGACTTGCAGCCACCGTTCCAATACGGATTAATTCTGTAAGTAGAGGGTCCACTGTAGCTTTTGAACAATGCAGAGGTCAGGAAAACACATGCTTTGACTAGAGATGGGCATGACCTAAGTCATGCCTCTCCATATGAAGATCTCCACACAGCACTGTGGTTGCTACACATTCCCTCCCCCTACCTCCCAGATGGCTGCCCCACTCACAAGCCTCTGCATGCCACCCAGGTCAACCTCCATTGCTGGCTGTCCAGTCCGGGAAGGGGCTTGGCCTTCCCTTTCCTGACTCTTCCAGCAGCTGACCACTCACTGGCTGCACAGGGAGAATTCCCATCACGCCTCCTTGTCTGAGTGGCTAGCTGCCAGAGGAGGCAGGGAGGAGAAGCCCAAGTTCCTTCCCTGAATGGGCAGCCAGCAACAGAGGATGACCCAGTTGCTGCATGGAGGCTTGTGAATAGGGCAGCCACCTGGGAGGTGGGGGGAGAGAACGTGCAGCAACCACGGTGCTGTGCAGAGAGCACAGAGCTCTTCATATGAAGAGACATGACTTAAGTCTCTTGTTAATACAGAATGAAGTGTCAGTGATCCACTCACTGGAGGAAAGGTGGAAAAGAAATGTAAGTGATAAATACATTAATTTGTGAAAGTTGGCAGGGAAAGAACGAGATTATTAGAAGATAATGGTTCAAGAGAAATGTGCTTGCAGGAAGTGATATCTGCGGTCTTGCTTTTGAGGTGTGCATGATCTATCCAGCCCTGACAATGAATCTTCTTTTGTCTTTTCTCAGGAACAGAATATAGCTTGCTGGCAAACAGCGGGCAAACTTTTCCCAAAATAGCTAAATGTACACTGTAACAAAGGACAGAATACAGATGTGATAGAGCTAAAGGCTACTTTTGGAAGGCTAGAAAACACTTCCCTGCCAGAATGACAACCATAAATGCCGGCAAATATATATATATTAATAAAAGTGTTTTTCAAAACCAGACTGATAATTCAGTTCATCAGATGCAGAGACAAATGTCTGAGTGCAAACATATGACAAAGTGCTCCATCATTACCAGCAATTAAATCCGAAACCATAAAGCATCAATGCTTGCTGTAACCCAATGTTTTGATGCTGGGAGAGAGGATTACTGATCTTTTTTTTGAATAATGTTATTCTGAGATGATTTTGTTAAGTAAAAATATTGTGTATTTTGGCTTTTCTTTTCTTTCTAATATGGGATAAGGTAGGTACTCCTTATATTTAAACAGTCCTCATTAATTCCATGAGTACAGCACTCTTTATTACCGTGTCTTTCATTATGTCTCTCTTCTTACTATGCCTTCTTATACTTAAGGACAAATTCTAACTTCTCATTATATCCACACACCTCATTTTATACACATTTATCCAAATAAATCCATCTTAGTGGTTTTGAATCAAAATGTTAGTCACATAAAGTTGAGGTCCTGACTAGCGTTGTTACTCACAGGACTCTGGAATGTAAAGCTAAGGATTATCCAGGTTTTTCATAGGCAGCTAATTGGCCAAGCTGTATAAATAAAGTGGAAGGCCTGTTATCTGATCCAGCACATGTGCTGGATCATAGTTCCAAATAACAATATAAGAAGAGCTCTTCTGGATCAGGCCAAGGGCCCATCTAGTCCAGTTCCCTATATCTCCCTATATCTCCCCACCAGATGCCTCTAGGAGCACAGAAGACAACTAGATACCTGTTTCCTGATACCCCTCCCCTGCATCTGGCATTTGGAGGTACCTTCCTTTGAAGCCTGGGGATTATACATCCCCATCATGGCTTGTAACCTGCGATGGACTTTTGCTCCAGAAATCTGTCCAATCCCCTTTTAAAGCCCAGATGCCATCAACACATCCTGGGCAAGGAGTTCCACAAACTAACAACAAGCTGGGTAAAGAAATATTTTCCCCTGTCCTCATTCTTCCAACACTCAGTTTGAGTGGATGTCCCCTGGTTCTGGTAATGTGTGAGAGGGAGAAGAGCTTCCCTCTATCCACTTTATCCATCCTCTGCATCATTTTATACATCTCAATCATGTCCCCCCGGCGCCTTTTCTCTAAAGAGCCCCAAACGCTGTAGCCTTTCCTCATAAGGGAGGTGCCCCAGCCCATTCGTCATTTTAGTCACTCTCTTCTGCACCTTTTCCAGTTCCACTATGTCTTTTTTGAGGTGCGGCGACCAGAACTGTATGCAATACTCTAGGTGCGGCCTTACCAGCATTTTGTACAATAGCATCATAATGTTGGCTGTTTTATTTTCAATCCCCCTTTTAATGATACCTGGCATGGAACTGTCCTTTCATGAGGGAATGAAGGGCACTGTAGTTTTTGATGGCTCAACATCAGATCCCTTTGACATCCGAAGTGGAGTGAAACAAGTGGAGAGACCTTTGGGTAGAGTGGGCGGCATATAAATTAAATAAATAAATAAATAAATAAATAAACAGGGCTGTGTCCTCACACCGACCCTGTTTGGGATCTTCTTTGCTGTCATGATGAAGCATGCCTTTGGAACTGCAACTGAGGGTGTCTATCTCCGTACTAGATCAGATGGAAAGCTCTTTAATCTCCCTAGACTGAGAGCAAAGACCAAAGTTCAGCTGAAATGCATGCGGGACTTCCTCTTCGCCGATGATGCAGCCATTGTTGCCCACTCTGCCGAAGACCTCCAACAACTCATGAACCATTTTAGCAAGGCCTGCCAAGACTTTAGACTAACTATCAGCCTGAAGAAAACACAAGTCATGGGCCAGAGCGTGGACTCACCTCCCTCTATTACCATCTCCATGCAAGAATTGGAGGTTGTCCATGAATTTGTGTACCTTGGCTCAACCATCTCTGACATTCTTTCCCTAGACGTTGAGCTGGATAAACGCACTGGCAAAGCAGCTAACATGTTCTCTAGACTCACAAAGAGAGTATGGCTCAATAAGAAGCTGACAGCATACACCAAGATCCAGGTCTATACAGCCTGTGTCCTGAGCACTCTCCTATACTGCAGCGAGTCCTGGACCCTTTGTGCACGGCAGGAGAGGAAGCTGAACACATTCCATATGCGCTGCCTCTGCCGTATTTTTGGTATCACCTGGCAGGACAAAGTTCCAAATAGAGTAGTCCTAGATCGAGCTGGAATTTTTAGCATGTATACACTACTGAAACAGCGACACCTACGTTGGCTCGGGCATGTTGTGAGAATGGCTGATGGTCGGATTCCAAAGGATCTCCTGTATGGAGAACTAGTGCAGGGAAATCGCCCCAGAGGGAGACCACAGCTACGATACAAGAATATCTGCAAGCGGGATCTGAAGGCCTTGGAAATGGATCTCAACAAATGGGAAACCCTGTCATCTCAGCGTTCAGCCTGGAGGCATGTGGTACAACATGGCCTCTCCCAATTTGAAGAGACCCTCGCCCAGCAGGCTGAGACAAAGAGGCAGTCACAAAAGCAGTAAAATCAGGGAGCTAGACAGGGTACAGATTGTACTTGTCCTAAGTGTGGAAGGGATTGTCACTCTCGAATTGGCCTTCTCAGCTACACTAGATGCTGTTCCAAGTCCTCCATGCAGAGCACGACACCATAGTCTCTTGAGACTGAAGGATGCCTATGATGATGTCATGGACAGCTC
This sequence comes from Pogona vitticeps, assembly GCF_051106095.1. NCBI lineage: Eukaryota > Metazoa > Chordata > Lepidosauria > Squamata > Agamidae > Pogona > Pogona vitticeps. The sequence continues at coordinate 330,098,642 of NC_135783.1, read as the reverse complement.
AGAACTAGAGATGGGGGTACTCGTATTTATATACGAATATCCTCCCACAGGTGCAGATAACAAGGGTATGGCTCCCTGCGGCCGGACCGACTATTCACAATTCTTCCACTGCTGTGAGCTCTGTGCGCTCCAGAGTTTGCGATTGGCGAACCATTCTTCGACCTGGCAGAGAAGCTCGCCAGCCCACCTTCTGCCAGGAGTGGCTAATCCATTGCAAACAACAGAGAGACAGGAAGGGACTGCGGTGCTCGCAGAGGAATCGTGAGTGGTCAGTCTGGCCCCAGGGGGGCAGACCCTCATTATCTCCACCTGTGGGGGGATATTCATATTCATATATGAATATTAATACCCCCATTTCTACTTAGAATCCATTCGCTGATAACTGCAGTTTTGAATTCCCCCCTCCCCCCAATATGGATTACTTTAAATTTTCTTATATTCAAATGCATTTTCCATTTGGCCGCCCATTCTCCCAATTTGGAGGGATCCTTCTGGAGGTCTTCACAATCCCTTCTGGTCTTATCCACCTGGGAAAGTTTCATGTCATCTGCAAACTTGGCCACCGCACCGCTTATCCCTGTCTCCATGTCATTTATGAAGAGATTGAAAAGCACCGGTCCCAGGACAGATCCCTGGGGCACAACCATCTCCTCCACAGCTCTGCAAGTCCAACAAGGTTCTCAAGTTCTCAAAAATGAATCCAAAATACCACCTGAACAACTTTCAGGTGTGTGTGTGTGTGTTACAGAGAGAGAGAAAGAGAGAGAAAGAGAGAGAAAGAGAGAGAAAGAGAGAGATTGGACTTTCTAATAAATGATGCCAAGTTAGAACTTCTGCTGGTAAGATAAAAACTGTATCAATGAGGATAGGAAGCAAGGACTGTTGTCACTTTAAGTAACATCCTCAGCATCCTGGGACGGCCTTGTGCGGGCTGAATACCTGTGCTTTGATTGCAAGCTGTCTTCAACAGTTAACTGCCTCCTCTGGTGACCGTCTGCTACACAGTTACTGTTTTTCCTGAGGCACCTGAGATAGCCGCATACGTTTACAGGAGCTTGTTTTCCATGACACCAGCCTACATATCTAGAGGAAATGCTTTAATGACCCATGTCGGCAGGGCAAATTCTGTGTGCTTCCTACAAAAATGGCCTGCTGCTAGGACAGAACAGGTGCATAGCATGGCCTCCCGTTCCCTCCATGGCATGATCAGTTTAAGTGCTTCAGGTGTGCAATCCAGGACTGTCCCTGTTAAATCTGTCCTGATTATAACAGTGAGTGAACTGGGTTTGAGAGCTGAGTGCACAGTCACTCATTAGGTAGCAACTTTGTCATTGCAATTCAGTCCGGCTGAATGTGGCCCAACCCTCTGCATGTTTACTTGGACATAAGCTGTATATACATTTTCTAATCAAGATGGCTAAGGGCTCCTTCCAGGGTCCCAGTGCTGGACTGACCCCCTATGCCTTCCATACCAGCCAAACCCAGGGTGATCTTCTTGGGACCATCTTATCCTTGGAAGATGGCCCTTCAACTGAAGGTGACTTTGACAGGGTCTTTTGCTGGAGGCTGACAATTCCCCTGGTTGTTACTATTATCAGGACTTGAGGGCAGCAGGAAAGCAAATGCCAAGGAACTTTCTGGAAGCAGCAGGGTTGCCTCATTGCAGGCGAGGCACAAGGATGAGAAGAGTCAAGAAGGGAGGAAGAAGGCCATGAATGTGTAAAATAAAAGGGGAGGGGAATGCAAAAAGGAGGAGGGCTAGTGATAGATAGATAGATAGATAGATAGATAGATAGATAGATAGATAGATAGATAGATAGATAGATAGATAGATAGATAGATAGATAGATAGATAGATAGATAGATAGATAGATAGATAGATAGATAGATAGATAGATACTTCCTAACTTGGGAACGAAGCACAGCCCAAAACTGAACTTGCCTGGAGAAGGACTAAAGTAATGGAGATAATATTGCATTACTTTGTTGGTTTAATTATTTAAGTTACATTCAAAAAGAGCTTCAACTCCAGTTCTCGTTTGGACCTGTGGGTTCCTTTGTTGCCTATTTTCTTCCAATCATGGGGGCATGCACAGTGATTCACAATTTCTTAAATTGGTCCTAGTGTTACCTTTATGTGGTGGAGGATTTTGTCCCACCTACATACAGTGTTCAAGGAAGGTTCAGCTGCCTGTACCTGAAACAGAGTGAGGCACCATTTTTTCCTCCAAGCAAATTGTTGGGTTGTTCCTACAAATGAGTGGGGGAAAAGTTGTGATTTGTATACAGACGTTTTAAAGTGGATTCCACATGTTATGGAGTCCACATGTTTCAATGTTATTGGAGAAGGGGGCGATACATTTTATATGAAAACAAGAAGAAAGCAAGAAGTAAATTTTTGTGAAGCTTTGCCCATCATATTACAAATTCAATTTCAGTAAGTTCTCAGGACCTCAATATGCCACATCATCAGGCAAAATCAGAACCTACAATCATCTCAATTCCAATCAGACTTGTCCATCTTAAAGAAGTGCATTATAATACAGGAAGGAATAAAAACTCACTTGGTTGCTGCCCAACAGATAATTAACTTGTGAGGTTTATGTCTGTGAAATGCTAGAGAGAAAGAGGCCAAAGGTTGCCAAGAAATGCAAAGGATTCTTAACTGGGGAATTTTCAAGGGTATTCAGAAATATTAATCAGCCTTAAAAACCCAAGGTCCATCATGTGTGAACAGAGTTTCTGACATTGCGGAGCTAAATTCTATTTGTTAGACAGCAAGACCACTTTCCATTATTCTCATCAGCAACAAGTAGGTCTGAATTGTCATGATAGGAAAAGCAGTGTGATTAAAAGCTATGAGTCAGCCAAGAAGGACCTTTAATGGATGTAAAAAGGACAGTGAGTTAGCATAATGGATTAATAAACCATAGGATGTGGTTGATCATTTTTTTGATACTCTTTACTCCTTTAATTGCGACTTGATGTGAGGATCAACCTCCTGATCTGAGGAGTGTACAGTTTACAGAAGGTAATTTTTATCTTCATTTAAAAACAAACAAACAAACAAACAAACAAAAAACAAGATTGCTGTGCCAGGAAACCCTGTTAATCAAGACTTTTGTTACAACTGCAAAAAGCTGCAAAAATATGAAAACTCTTGAGAGCTTAAAAACCTAGAGGCATTTTGGTTGGTACGGAGGGGGTTGTTTTCCAGCTATATATGGATTTTGTTTCTTTTCTTTATGTTTAAGTTGCTGACTGCTGTAGATTAAACATGTATTAGAGCAGTGGTTCCCAAATTTGGGTTCCCAGATGTTCTTGGATTTACAACTCCCAGAAATCCTGGCAAGCACAGCTAGTGGTGAAGGCTTCTAAGAGCTGTAGTCCAATAACCTTTAAGTACTGTAATTATCAAGACACACACAAAAAACCCTGGTTTGTTGCTATAGGCTTCTGGGGTTATCAAAATCAACATTCAGAATGGTGAGAAGATTTCTCTTTAGATGTTTTAGGAAGGGATTATAAATTAATTGAGGATGAGTTTCTTATCTCTGGCAGTAATAATACAGTAGTGATAATAAAGTCTGTTCCAAGCCTTTCCAGGGTTTTCTTGGTATAGTCAGAAGTAGTTGGATTTTGAGAGTTTTGAGAGTTTACCATTCTCATCTTCTGGAGGAACTCTGGTGTTTACTGACCCATAATAACAAAATGAAACCTGAATGGAGGGGGGGGGCAGCGGTAGGGACAACTCAACTGTTGCCTTCATGTTGGCTCGCTGCAACTTTCTGGTAGAGTTAGTTACTGTTGTGGAAAAGATGCTGGACCAGATTGTGGAAATTTCCTTTCTATAAAGTAGTTAGTTACTCTTATAGTTACATTATTTAAGAGTAATTATTTCATTTCTTGTTGATTAAAAATATATAAAACACTTCCAGCTTCCAGGATCTCCAATCTTGGATAACTAGTGGTGATAGCAGCTAGGGGATTCTGCACATGTTATTTTAAAAAAATAATTTTTCAAGCTCTGCTTTTAAATCACAAAAAAATAAATATGAGCTACAATATAAAACACATCTAAGTAATGAGGTCACACTGTAAATGTAAAAGCAATTAAACAACAGTTACAGATGCAGTGCAAAAGGGGTGAAATTCTCCCTCATGGTGATGAATATGTAATGTTACTTAAATGTGCCTTAGTGATGGCAAACCAAAAACAATTGCAAGTAACTCTTTATTTATAAATAGTTATTTTAGATTTTTTGTGCTGGAGTTCAAAGGACCCTTGGCCTGATTTAGCCAGAACTATTTGGTGTTCTTGCAATATCACAGCAGAATAAAGCACAGACCCTGGAATGCTGCTGATTACCTTTCTCTTCCCCAGCAGAGAATAAAAAGCCCTTCGCTAAGCCCAGTATGCAGCCTTATTGATTGGATCGTTAACCACATAAAGTAATGCAGTTGTAAATAGCAACAAGCATAGCAGGTAAGGGCTCTCCCCAAAGGTCAAGCAATAAGCACGTTATCTTTGGGTTGTGCATTGATCTCTTGAACAGAGTGAAAAAAGACAGAGGAAGCAGGGGCACTGTGACGGCTGCAATGACGTCATCTGCCTATCATGGTTGTGCTGGAACCCATCTGCCTATAGCAGAGCAGGAGGTGGGACTCCAGGAGGTGGAGCTGTGTATATAAGGGGGGGGGAGTGAATGATGTGAGTCAGTTTTTTTGAGAGTTAAGAGTTTTTGAGAGTTAAGGTCTGAGAGAGAGTGTGTATGAGGGGATACTTTATTATTACTGATTGCCTTTTTATTTTAGTTGATAAAGTGATTTACCATTCCTTCTGTTGTTATCAATAAAATACAAGTTTTTATTTTTAAAATCATACATTTGTCTGAAGAGTCTTATGAGGGAGTGGTTGGTGGCAGCGTAAATAAAGTGTGAATGAGAGAGTGTCCTGACCATTGTGACGTGAAAGAAGGACGTCACAGGCACAGATGGCAATCATAGGGCTTGTCATAGGTTTGTACACAGGCATTACGATGTTGGCAGTTTCATTTACAATCCCTTTCCCAACAGACCCTAACGCAAGACTTTGCCTTTTTCCATAGCCCCGTTTTAATTGAGCTATCTGGAAGAATCTCAGTACCTTTCTCCTAATTAGTCACTGCCAGCTCAGGGCCCTTAGGTGTATAGACGAAGTTGGATTTGGGTTCCCCCTTCTGATGGGTGTCACTTGACATTTGCTCTTCCCATTTTGATTGCCATGCTCCTAGTTTTCAAAGTTCTCCTCCTCCTCCTCCTCCTCTTTGCCAGCCTAAATAGTTTGATGTCATACACAAACTAAGTCAGTTACCTCACTCTTTACTCTTAATTCCAGAGCATTTTTGAAAAAGCTAAAAAAGCAGTCCCAGTCAGTTCTTTACAAATGGCCCCTGCAAGCATCTCCCATTTATTCTTATTATTTACTTCCTGTTTTTTAAGCCTTCATTAAATGCAGAAGAGGACATATCAACTGCTAAGTTTGTAGAGAAGTCTTTGGCAGGGATATAAGGCTAATGAAGAATAATGAGTTAATAAGGAAATGAATGATTTTTTTCCAATTATAAATACAAATGCAATAACAAAGTTATCCTGTGATGTGTCAGCCAGGGATGGGGACTCAAGTCATGGGACTTGCTGTCAAGTTGGACTTAAGTCGCATTGATGGCTCAACTCAGAATCAATGTTTTTTTCAGTGACTCAGACTTGACTTACAACTCTGAATCCACCCACACCATCCCCTTTTCCTGGGGAAAAAGCTTGTTTCTAATAGGGACTCAGACTTGGGACTTGTACCAAAGACTTGGATTCAGACTTGAGACTTGGAATCAAAGACTTGCCAACATCCCTGATATCAGCCCAACTCTAGTTATAGCTCTACCTGGATTACCCATTTCAGATATTTGTTATTTGTAACATGGGCTGAGGCATCAGTAAACAGGGCACCTATATTTATATTTATATTATATTTATTTAATGCTATATTTATATAGCATTTGAAAGTGACAAGGCCTTCCCATCAGATAATTCCTGAGGCCCTTTTCTTCCCTCTCCTATTGTTTCTTCCATCTTGTTTAATGCTTTTGCTATATATATATTTATTGTACTATTTTATGTTGTTAGCCACCTAGAGTGGTCCTGATCTGACCAGATAGGTGGGATATTAAACAAACAAACAAACAAACAAACAAACAAACAAACAAACAAACAAACAAACAAACAAACAAACAAACAAACAAACAAACAAACAAACAACAACAACAACAACAACAACAACAACAACAACAACAACAACAACAACAACAACAATAATAATAATAATAATAATAATAATAATAATAATAATAATAATAATAATAATAATAATAATAATAATAATAATAATAATAATTTACATCCCAAATACAGTTTAGAGACATTTATTCCAAACTTATTTAAGCTGATACTTGTTTTGAACGGAACTGAAAGAGATTTCACTGTATGTTCCACTGGGACTATTTTTAGCAGTAGCGCTGAGAGTGTTTTATCTTCATTTTCATGCATTATCAAAGGTAAACCTAGCAACAGATGTGTGTTGGTCATATTTCAAATGAATAACAGAGTGCCAACAACTCTAACAGAAAATTTTAACTTTCATAGATATATTTCTATTTTGCTCCAGAGTAACACCACATTGAGATCATTGAGATGATCCAGAGGCAATGATTTAAAGTCTGAAGTCACTATTTTCTTGATTGTTATGTAGATGAGGGTGGAGGGAAGAGGCAACATGATCAACTGTTGGCAGTGTGAAAGGTTCTTAATGGGAACCAGCTTCGTGAGAAAGCATCTGTTCTCTCCAAAAAATTAGATTGATCCAGATTCCAACAGCTTTTTGCAATCAGCAAAATTACTTTTTCAAATTACATTTTTTTAAAAAATCAAATGCTCCCAAAGTTCAAGGTGCAATTTAATACTAATTATGTCCCCTTTATGAGCAAGACCTTTCTCTCCATCCGACTCCCTTCAAAAGTACATTTGTTAGGGACATAGGAGAGGGCCTTCTCTGTTGCTTCTCCCAGACTGTGGAATTCCCTCCCACTGAAGGCCAGGGTGGCCCCATCTTTGCTGTCCTGCAAAGGAACAAAACCTTTCTCTTCAGAAAGGCTGTCCCTTAGTGACTGGCTGCCTGTGAATGGCTTTTAAATGGAGCATTGGGCTTTGTTGCTTTGAAAGTGTTTTTGTTGTTGATTTTATTTACCATTTTTAGTGTGGTATTTTATTCTTTTTAAATATTTGAATATGTACTGTTTTTTGCTTTTAAATGTTGTCTTTTACTTATGTCAGCCACCATGGGTCTCTTTAAAGGAGAAAGGCAAGGTAGAACTATTGTAAATAAATAATTTTTTTCCTGGAAATAACTAATTCTAACACCTAAGGCTGTGTACACCATGCTCCCTTTCCTGGGTGCATCTGAAGAGTACTGAGTATTGAACCCTGTAGTATCTGAGCAGGTGATTGGGACCATTAACTTTGAGAGAGCACATCATGTGTTAAAAAGGGTGAGCTACTAAGATCTGTTCTAACTCATTGGAATGTGTAGAAGGGGGATTGGGATCTCTTTCCATTCACAAACTAGCTCCCTCTAGACCTGCACAATCATCTACCAGGACTGGCCCATCACATTTGCTGCCTAAGGCAAATGAGCAGTTTCCACCTCCATCATCACCCCATTATGGTACACAATATCCAAACTCAGCCACTTTATTTTCCCACTAGAAAAAGAAAAATCCACAAGCAAGAATTTGCTAGTCTTTCATAACACCTACAATCCAATGCCTGTGGCAGCTGCTTCACCCTGCCTGATTCCGGGGTTCATCCTGTCACTTAGTTGTGGTGTGATTAAGGCAGGGTCCAGTTGCAATGGCCACAGCCTCAGTGCCAGATTTTGTATTAGTGGTAGAACTGACTCCTGGCCCAGGTGCAAGAGCACTAGTTTTAGGGCCAGAGCTTGGAAGTGGTTTTTTTTTAAACTGCATTTCTTAGAACCTTCTACCCAGTATGGCTCCAGCATTGTGTTGCCCAGGGGCATTCTGGGTAATTTGAACGGCAGCCTCATTGATATTTCCCACAGTGCTGTGAAGTAACACTCTAACAGAGGTACAGTGAGAAATTAAAATGTTGGCTTCAAGATGGAGTCTTCTGGCAATGATGGAAAATTGTTGATTTATTTGTTTTAAAGGGAGCTCAAGGGCAGACATCAAAGATGAGACTTACTAGAATCTGGTGAGTGTCATATGTTGACCTGATGTCATAACTTATATAAGATAACATAATGATGAACAACTTCACCTGAGCTGCAAAGCCTAGCTAGGGTTTGTTCAGAATAAAACATAACTCTTCTGCTAGGAATTAGTGTTCAAAGTAAGGTCTAACACATCAAGATGGCAGAGGTTTTATAGCTTATGAACAGTCGGCTTTCAAAACTATCCTGGACTTTCTTCTTTGTTTACACTGGCTGGGTTTTTTATTAGTTCTTATATGAAAGACAGTATATTACTCCCTCAGATTTCAGCAGAATAAGAGAACTAGGCCTCCAGCTTGGAGGAAGATTAACTAGAAAGCCACACATCTGTACAGTGCTTATGAGACCATGTACGAATAACTCAAGACCACATGTCTCTTAGCTGTGCCAATCTAGATGTACGAACATCTTGTTTATATTGTCATGGATAACGTTCCAGGAATAAATAGGTGCATCCATCTTCTACTATGTGCACTTGTGTATCTGCAATGAGTTTACATATATAAGAGTTTAGATCTGTATCTGCCTTTAAAAATAAACACGATATTGCATTCTTCTCATCAACATCTCCTTTTGCAAAGATGTGAAGTCACGAAGAGTCGGAAACGACTAAACGACGAAAGACAAGGAGGATTTTCTTTGTCATTCCACTATTGAGTATCATTAGAACCTATGCAGGAAATACAAATCAGGTCTCTTGCTTTGTACAGCTGTATTTGCAAAGAATAATGAATTGTTGGTTTAAATCCTGTGGTTTAGCACAGAAGAGTAGGCTCATTGAATCAGTGGGGATTTGGTAAGTCAGCTATTCCATAGGCTCCACTAATTCAATGGTCCTTCTGTACTTGCTACTTACTATAATGAACAACTGAATTTCAACCAATCTGTTTTAAAACCATATTGTCCCCTTCCTCTGATAAAACTTGCAGCATGTGACAATGAAAATCGTGTTTTCAGCTTTCTGGCACATAGAACTACATAGTTTATATGTGAGAGACTTACACAGTAGTGATTGTGCAACTGCTATATTTGAGTGGACATATATTTGAGTGGACATTTGAGTGGCTACCTTGTCTTAATGATCAACTTATTCTGTCGCCAAAATGATATTAGTTTATCGTTCAACTCTCTAGGAAGCCACCTGATTCCATGTTACTTGATTCCATGTAGCTGAGTATGTACTCTAAATGGCAGCTTCTTTCTAGGGTTTCAGACAGATTCTTCATCACTCCTGTTCTGAGAAATCAGAGAGTGAATCTTCTGCTTGTAAAATCTATGGCTGATGACTGAAAATCAAACTGGTTTGATGCTTCCCATATTTGAGGCTCCAAACCAGGATACTCAGGATAAGTTGGTAGTATACAAATATCAGCAGGTTCTGCAGAAGCTGAAGGACATCTAACACTTTTGTATTAAGGTGGCCTAAGACATATAACTGAAAGATTACCCACTGAATGTCATCCCTGTTACATTTTTCTCTGTGCACAATGATTGTTTTAAAAGCCTCAAAGATGTTTAAAGGGTAACTGCTGCTGGCAAACTGCTTCTATGCTTACTTGAAAGGTAGAGTCAGATCAAATCAATTATTTTAAAAGGCATATGAAAGAGTAGAGGTTAAATGTTGGGCCCCACTGAAATATTTTCTTTAAATGTCTGGGGAGACGTGAAATCTATCTGAGCAGGATTTTCTAATAGATATAATTTTCAGACATCAAGTGCTTAAGGTCATAAAAGGCAAGGTTACAAGTACATTTCTTAAGGCCATTTCTCATTAAATGAAGACTATGTTCTAGCCTTGTGGTTCCTGTCATCATCCATTATTTTGAAAGTGGCAGGATAGATTTAAAGTCTTGGTTCCTATAGAACTCTGGTGCAGGTCTCTTAAATTTTTTGCTACTTTTTTTTGTCCTGCTCCACTTTCTGAAAAAACTTTCCAAGTGACAAGCATGGTACTAGATAAGCTCATGATGAGACGAGCAAAATCATCGCAGCAGCCTTGTAAGAAGAGCAGAGGAGCCCCGCTGGATCAGAGCAAAGAGTTTGCCTGTTCAAGTGTCCTGTTTCCTACAGAGCTTCATGCAGCTTCCAGATTAATCTCCTTTTTGCAAACCAAGGGGAGTACTAACTTCAAAACTGTAGAAAAGAACTGAGGGCTTGTTATGTTAAATGCATCAATGCATCTACCATGCAGGTCTGGGCAAAGTGTGCCAACCTGTGAGGCAGGAAGTGCTGATAAATAATATGTTCTGAGTTGTTATTTTCTTCCCTGCTGTAGTCCTCAAGAATAGATGGCAGAATCTCCAGTGGTGCCTAATTCCTTCTCTCTGCATGCTCTGAAACCATTAATTAATACACAACAATCAGCAAGCTGATGCAAGTTGCATTTTAAAAAAACTCAATTTTATGTTGTGTGTCCTCTAGCCTTGATATGTTTACAGCCTCGCTTAAGGAAACACTTTATCTACATTGGGACCGGCGAGGTTCTAGCGTCCTCTAGGTCAGGAGACAAATGGACAGAGTCATACAAGCACTGTTTTGGATACTGGCTCACTCACTCATTCATACTTGTCACTTTAGAACTCTTATGTGACTTGCCTATGTGAATGTGCGTCGTTTGATCATCTCAAACATATTGCTTTTAAAGGGTATCCATTCCCACTTCCAGATGACTTTCCAGATGTAGATGTCCCTTTTCCAGCTAGCAGATGAATACATGAGAATGTCACCTGTGCACCTGTCCCCATGTGAAAAAAGCTCCCATACCGCAGTAGCTCAAGAATACCTTTGGAATCCCCTTTTGAGTATTCACTGTAGTTCACAGGCATCACAATAGCAGTCTCAATCTATAACGGACACTCATTCTACTAGAACTTCAGCAAAAAGTCCTTGAATCTACATCTGTACACTTGTGGCTTTCCTACAAATGTTCTAATACATGTTAACAAGTCAGGCATTAAGCCTGTTGCCCCACTGTGCTCACTGTATTCCATGAAAAAGTTGAATGAGGTGGCAGGTACAAGAGACAAAGGCTTTACTGTGTTTGGGGCCATCTGGTATGAAGTACCAGTGGTATGGTTTCTCTCTATTTTTAAATGCAATGATTTATTTTTAATTTTTAAAAGTCGTTTCGCTTTTACATTGTTCCGGTTATTTCACATCAAAAGTCAACAACTGTGGCCCTCCACTTGTTTCTGAACTACAACTCCCATAATGTGTCATTGTTAGATATGCTGCTTAGGTTGAAAGGACCATATGCCAAAATCATCTAGAGGACCACCGTTCCCCACTACTGTTTTAAATGTTATTTATTGTATATAAATATTGTTTGTTTTCTTCAAGTGTTATTCTGGGATCTCTTTTGGGGAGAATTTGCCTTAAAAGGCAATATAAAAATATTTTAAAGACACAATTAATAAACAGAAAATAAAACCATGCATATGTATGTGCAAAACACAGTTTATGAATCTTAAATAAGGAGGTTGAAATGCTTGTAATAATAAAGATGTGCCAAGATAAGCAACTGCATAATTCTGCAATTGAGAAGTAGAAGCATAGGAAGAAATGCAAACAGTAATAAAGTGTTGCAGCTAGGAACTAGGCAAGCAAAGTGAATCAATTCAAGAACCATCTTTGTCTTCTTCATTGACATGAACTTCCAAATGGAGCACAGTCTGATGGATTCAAAAGCTTTTTCATTCACTGTAATTGGCTTTCCCCAATGTACTTTACTTGACTAACAGCATCACAATATGCTGGGCAAGCCATGACAAATATAGTCTGGGCACTGATTTTTAAAGGCTGCCCGACTCTATTAAAAGACTGAAGGAGGGGACGTAAACAGCCGCCTAGAGTGGTCATAAGACCAGATAGGCAGGATATAAATTAAATAAATGTAATTCACTTTGAGTCACACAATGCTATCAAAACACACACACACACACACACACACACACACACACACAAACTCAGTGTGTGTGTGTCTCCTAATGAAATTAGAAAGAGCTTGAAGCTCTGGTCAGTATGTTAACGTTTCCTCAAAGTACTCTGAAGGCTTTTCTGAAATGCAAATCCATAAGATCATGCATGCCTCTTTTGTCAGATTCTGCTGTATAGATAACTGAGTCTGGCCACGGGGACCACATAATACTCCCTATTAGAGCAGCTCCACTTGCTGCCATTCTGTTTCCAGGCACAATTCAAAGTGCTGGTTCTAAACCAAAAAGTCCTAAATAGCTTGGGTCAAAGCTATCTCAAGGACTATGTCTCCCTTGAAAGAGTCTGCCTGGTTGTTAAGATCATCAGGAGAGCCTGTCTCTCAGTCAAACCACTTTCATAGATGTGCTTGGTAGGGATACATGAGAGAGCCTTCTCTGTTGCTGCTCCCAGACTCTAGAACTTTTTGCCAGAGGAGGCCAAGCTGGACCCATCTTTGCTGTCCTTCCGCAAGCAGTCGAAGACTTTTCTCCTCGGGAAAAATTTCCAGCTTTCCGCCAGTCACTGGCTGCCTGAATTGAGTTTTTAAATGGATTGTTACTGGTTTGGTTTTGATTTTGTTGATCATTTTTAGTATGTTACTTGTTTAATCCTTTAGTATCTGGTGGGTCCACTGTGAGATACAGGAAACTGGGCTAGATTGGCCCTTGGCCTGATCCAGCAGGGCTCTTCTTAGGTTCTTAATTGTATTTGTTTGTTTGTTCAGTCGTTTAGTCGTGTCCGACTCTTCGTGACCCCATGGACCAGAGCACACCAGGCCCTCCTATCTTCCACCGCCTCCCGGAGTTGTGTCAAATTCATGTTGGTTGCTTCGATGACACTGTCCAACCATCTTATCCTCGGTTGTCCCCTTCTCCTCTTGCCTTCACACTTTCCCAACATCAAAGTCTTTTCCAAGGAGTCTTCTCTTCTCATGAGATGGCCAAAGTACTGGAGCCTCAGCTTCAGGATCTGTCCTTCCAGTGAGCATTCAGGGTTGATTTCCTTTAGAACTGATAGGTTTGTTCTCTTTGCAGTCCAGGGAACTCTCAAGAGTCTCCTCCAGCACCACAATTCAAAGGCATCAATTCTTTGGCGGTCAGCTTTCTTTATGGTCCAGCTCTCACTTCCATATAACACTACAGGAAAAACCATAGCTTTGACTATTCGGACTTTTGTTGGCAAGGTGATGTCTCTGCTTTTTAAGATGCTGTCAAGGTTTGTCATCACTTTCCTCCCAAGAAGCAGGCGTCTTTTAATTTCGGGGCTGCTGTCTCCATCTGCAGTGATCATGGAGCCCAAGAAAGTAAAATCTGTCACTGCCTCCATATCTTCCCCTTCTATTTCCCAGGAGGTGATGGGACCAGTGGCCATGATCTTAGTTTTTTTGATGTTGAGTTTCAGACCGTTTTTTGCACTCTCGTCTATACTTACTGTTTTTAACTTTAAACGATTTTTTAAAAAAGGATGTAAGCCGCCTTGAGTCTTTTTTATGGAGAAAAAATATTTTAGATAGATAGATACGAGGGGTTGCTGATAAGTATTGAGCCTTTCCCAGAAAAAATTGAGCTAGGAAGCTATAAATTGCAGGGTGTATTGGCCAATTTGTCTGTATTATGTGGTGCAAAAATCAACTACCTATGATTTTAACTTATCTTTCATGTTCGGGTCCAAAGTGAACATGGCAGCACCTCCAGGAAATTCAGTGTGGAAGAGCATAGGACCATAATCAAGTTCCTGTTTCTTCAAGGGAAAGGTGCAAAGCAGATCCATGATGAAATGTCACAAACTATGGGTGACAGTGGCTCTTCATATGCAACAGTAAAATGTTGGGTTGTCAATTTTAAAACTGGCCATTTTGGTGTTGAAAGTGAGAAACCCAGTGGAAGGCCTGTTTCTGTCTCTGTGCCTGCAAATGTGATAGCCATCCATGACCTGATCATGGAGTACCGCCGGATATCACCCAAAAAGTATTGATGTATATCTGAGAATATCATGTGAGAGTTGATGCCATTATCCACGATGACTTGGGAATGAGAAAGCTGGAAGCAAAGTGGATCCCCAAACTTTTGACAACCAAACAGAAGAGGAAACGTGTGGAGTCATTGGTGGCTGTTTTGGAACATTTTGCAAGAAATGAGTCAGATTTCCTGGGAAAACTGGTAACTGGTGATAAAACATGAATCTACTGTTATGATCCTGAGACAAAGGAACAGTCTAAGGAACGGAGGCACAGTGGTTCCCCCAAGCCAAAGAAGTTCCGAGTGCGAAGGTTGGTGCAGAAGCAAATGGCAACAGTTTCTTGGGATAAGAAGGGAGTTCTGCTGGTGGACTACCTCCAACTGGGTTCAACCATCAATGCAAAATATTACTGTTCTTTATTTATGAACTTGAGGCAAAACATCAAGGAAAAACATCGAGGAAAGCTCTCCAAGGTGTCATCCTGTTGCATGACAATGCCTCATCACACACTGCAGGTGAAACAATGGCAAAACTGATGTCCTTAGGCTTTCAAGTGATGCCCCATCCACCCTGTTCTCCTGACCTGGGCCCTTCTATTATCTGTTCCCCAAACTCAAAAAACACCTAAAGGGACAACAATTTGGGAGTGTTCTGGAGGCAACCAATGCTGCAAATGAGTGGTTACACCAGCAGTCAGAAGAATTTTATCTGCAGGGACTTAAGAAGCTGCAGGACAGATGTCGCAAGTGCACTGACTTCCTGGGTAGGGTTGCCAGATGTCTGGCAAAAGGAGGACATGTCCTACTTTTCAGGATCATGTCCTCCATCCGGCAGGCAAGACTAAAAAACTTCAAAATGTCTGGCTTTTGTAGTCCTAAAAATGTAACTTTCCCAGTCTTGACCGTTCAAGACTGAGTAGGTTGAATGGTTATGGTATTGCCCCATGATCAAAGAGCTATTCTCACTAATACCTAATTCCTGTGGACTTTTTTTGACGGACATATAATTTCTTGCTAAAAATTGGCTAGAATCTTGTTGATGTTTGCATAAGGGTTGTATAACTTGTGCTTAATTGCAGCTCGCGGATAAGGTGCCAAGGTGCGTCACAATCAGCTTCTTGGTCATACACCCAATTAAACAACGGAGATGCACCTCAGCACCCTGTCAATTAGCTGCAGCAAGTTACACAAAACTTAGATGAATACCAATAGGATTCTGGTCAATCTTTTTTTTAATTATCATATTTATCCTCTTGTATCTTCCATTTTCATTTAGAACCTTAGCCTTTTACAAATAGGAATATTTCTTTCTGCTGTGTCAAGATGACCCAATAACAACCCAGCAGCTGGAACCTAGACACATGCTGTCTTTGAGTTCATTTATACTAAAGGTCATGCAATGCATACTTGGTATGATATTGTTCATCCACAGATGCTTGATAGAATCCATAAAATCCTTGGGTTGGAAAATGTGACACCTGCCTCTCGATAAGAAGAGAATCAAAGGCAACACTTAGTAGAATCTCATTAGCCAGAGCTGGATCTTTTTGTCAAATTGGGGATCACACCAATGGAAGGAGATTCCAGGTGGAATGCTGAATTGAAAAGAGATAGATAGGCACCTGAAGCCTTCTCACCAATATCTCAACAAGCTGTCCTCATCCAGCAAGTCAACCTATGGAGTGTTGCCAGCACCCCCACTCCAAGTTCTTATTCCCACGGTGAGAACAAAACAACAGATACATTCTTCCTACTTTCCAGAAATAGCCAGTTAAACACTAAAATCTGGTTGCATTCATTGATTCCTTTAGGAATCCTAGTGTACCCTACAAGGAACTTCAGGAACATGTTCAGCATGCATGCTTGAAAAGACTTTTATTAATGCACTGCTTACTGAATTTATGTACATCTATTTATATCCAGTTACTGCCATGTAAATACTATCCATTTTAATGGCTTTGCACAGGAATAAAGACAAAATGTGGCTCTGATCTCTTCCTCTCCTGCAACCAAGTCCCCACCTGTTCATAACGAGCACTTTGGTCATTTCATTTAGTATAATTAAGAGTTTCCATCTTTCCTAATCAATACCTGTCATTATCATCACTAAGGGTTGTTGAATGGGTTGGAAAGTGATCAGGAATGATAAAGTCATATGAATGTTAGAAGGCAACTTGCCAAAGCAGTTCCTGTCCAAAGATATGTCTGACAACCCCTTGAGATGTGTTGTTTGACTCCATTCTTCACTGAAGTCACTTATTATTAAGCAAACGAAGAATTCAGTGAATGGCGCTGCCATGTTTCAGCCATGGCATGAGTAGGTGAAAAGGTGAAGGTAAGGGCAATAATCCATTATTTTGACTTGGAAGGGATATTTCATTTTTACTTCAAATATAGCTCAGTATTGCCCTGAGGATAAGCAAAAAGCTCCACACAAATTGTCGATTTGCCACTGTGCCTCCTGTAAATACAGCCAGTTTCTGAAGCCTTGGGCAAGCTGCAGAATTCCAGAATGCCTTCAGAAGAAGGGAACGTAAATCACTTCTAAGTGCTCTCTACTTGAAAAGCCCTGAAAATGATTGCCGTAAGTCAGTGATTATACATATATGTCTGATCTTCCCATTTTTTCAGCAATTTGGGGCAATGTCTGGGCTTGGTGTGGCTTGTGGCAGATGCCAAGGACAAACAAAACTGTTTCCAGGGCCTGCCAAAATTGCCTGCTAGAGCTGACCCATTAAATCACAGGGGATTTAGTGAGTCATCTTGTCCGTAAGTACCATTGATTCAGATGATTTGGCTCTAAATGTGACTTCAGTATAGTAGGTCACAGTTAGAGTAGACCCATTTGAATCAATTGAACTTTTGGAGAAGTTAATTCACCAAATCCCTGCTGATTTAATAGCCTAACCCTTGTTGTATCAATAGCTTCCATAAAGAGTACATCTGCTCAAAGGGACACATTGTTGATAATTTGAATTATTTTATTATTCCCTTTTTGCATCCAGAAAGCAGGACACACCAGATCTGAACTCCACTGATCATCCTTTGTTACCACTCACACCCACTGACAGGTCAACACAGTGGCATCAGACCACCTTCTGCTCCTTCTCAGCTACTAAAGGTAAAGGTTCCCCTTGACAATTTTTGTCCAGCTGTGTCCGACTTTAGGGGGCGGCGCTCATCCCGCTCTTCAAGCCATAGAGCCAGCGTTTGTCCGAAGACAATCTTTCCGTGGTCACATGGCCAGTGTGATTTAGACACGGAACGCTGTTTACCTTCCCACCAAAGTGGTCCCTATTTATCTACTCGCATTTGCATGCTTTCGAACTGCTAGGTTGGCGGGAGCTGGGACAGGCGACGGACACTCACTCCGTCGCGTGGATTCGATCTTACGACTGCTTGGTTTTCTGACCCTGCAGCACAGGCTTCTGTGGTTTAGCCCACAGCGCCACCACTAATACTATTTATTCATATGGTTTATTTACAGTCCATATTACAGTGGTGCCTCACTTAACGACGATAATCCATTCCAGGAAAATCACCGTCAAGCGAAAACATTGTAATGCAAAAAAAAAAAAAAACACACCATGAAACCCCTTCAATGCGTTCCAATGGGGTCAAAACTCACCGTCCAGCGAAGATCCTCCATAGGGCAGCCATTTTTGCTGCCTGTCTTGCGAGGAATCCGTCCCAGAAAACATCGGGGAGCCATTTTGTTTACCCGGTGGCCATTTTGAAACTGCCGATCAGCTGTTTAAAAAATGTCGTTTTGCAAAGAATCGGTTCCCGAAGCAGGGGACCGATCATCGCAAAGCGAAAAAACCCAATTTAGACCATCGGTCGCAAAAAGATCATCGTAATGCGGTTTCGTCATAATGTGGTGCAATCGTAAAGCGAGGCACGACTGTATTCCAGTTGCTCTCCTTTCTAACATATACAACACATATGCATCCTTTGAGAATTTGGGTGACCAAATCTGGATAATATAGTACAAAATGTAGCCTCACCAAGGCCTTATGCAAAGTTATCAAAATTGCTCTATACTTTGAGAAACACCTTGTCCTAATATTTCAAAACATTATATTTGCTCTTGTTGCAGCTGGACATTAGTAGCTTATTCTCATCTTGTGATCAAGCAATACTCTAGTTTCTCTTCCATGGCTCACTTTCAGTAAATAACTCTGCAACACATAACAAACTTCTTTTATTGGTTGCTTCCAAATACACCATCTTACATTTTTCAATGCTGGATCTCATCCCAGTTTATAGAACTTCAGTTTTTTTTCTAAGTACTTCTAGGAATTAAGGTACCTTCTAAATTGGAATCATATTCATATCCAAGTACCAATAAAACAGTACAACTTTCTTCATCTTGAAAATACTTATTAAAACAGGCCCTAATACACATCCCCCA
Source organism: Pogona vitticeps (assembly GCF_051106095.1). Lineage (NCBI taxonomy): Eukaryota > Metazoa > Chordata > Lepidosauria > Squamata > Agamidae > Pogona > Pogona vitticeps. The sequence goes on along the minus strand of NC_135783.1, from coordinate 330,079,972 downwards.
GAAGATGTACTATGGCCTGTTTCTTTCAAAGATAAAACATGTTTGTTTTTCTTAAAGTGATAAAGAATCTGCTTAGCTAATGACATTCCAGTGTTAATTTCTCCTGCTGCACTGCTCTGTGTGGCACATTAGAGTTCCAGCTGACTGTTAAGCATCAGGTCTATGGATGTGTTTGGGTACATGTTTGTACTTGATCACATTCCTGTTTTCCCTTTTATTACTCCTTTTTCAGATTTTTGAATTAAGTTTTTTGACTGTAATCTTTTCTCTCTGTGTCAAGGTGGATAATAATAAATATACCGTAGATCAAATTTTCATATGGCAGCATTTGTAGGCAAAGTAATTCAACTAGTGGGATGTGGAATAGTTCAATGGGATTTATGTTATTATGGAGGTATGCCTCACAACAAAGCTTTGTTTAACTGTAATGGTGGGGAGCCTTTTTCATTCTGTGGGTGAAATTCAAATCCAGGGATGTTCTTGGAGGCCACAGTTCTGAGGTGGATGGGGCCAAAAGCAAAAGGGTGGAATAATATCCCAGCACATTTTAGTTTACTGCCTGTAACTAAGTCTTAGCACTGCCATTTCAGCCATTAGAGTGGGGTCGGTTGGGGATGCCTTTCAAAAGTTGGGAAAACATTAAATCAAGGTGTCATGGGAAAAAGCACATGGCCATCAGAAAGCATAGAAGGGCTGCCTTGGGACTACAGCAGAGCTGGATTCGACCCCTAGTTTCCGAACCAGGTTTTAAAGCAAATTATGCTTTGGTTTGAGGCCCCCATGTGCAGGGCAGTGGTTCCATGTATGTACATAACTTCACATAGGACCCCAGTACACATAAATCTATTTGTGTACTACTACATAGTGCAGAATCTAGATGCATGCTGAGGATAAATGATCTGGACAGAAGGAGGAGAAAAAGAGATTCTGTTGTCTCCATCCAAACAATGCTTTCATCATGTAGAAGCACACTGCTGAGGCTTTCTGAATTCACTTGCAAAAGGCAATTAGTTCTGACCACTGGAGTGATAATTATCTATTCACCTGTGATGTCAGTTATTGCCTCTGGCACCATCCAACACTATTCTTGTGCTATAGTTCCTGGTGCACAGCCTCCTGGATTAAGGCAGGTGTTTTAAATTTTACCTTTTTCTTCGGAAATGCATATTATTAGGGTAAGCCCTCTTCATATATTATCAGCTGAAAAGCACAGCTCTAAACACAGGGGAGATGAAGATGTGCATGTGAGTTCTGTTCTAAGGTCCCCAGCACCTAAGTGTCAGAATTTGTACACTCAGCTTGAGGGGTCCAAAGAGGGGCTTGTGTGTACATTTGGTTGAACACATGTATAATCTGGATCAGGGCTCCCAGTTATGGAAGCACTGTGATCAAGTCTCTGTTCAAATTTTCACACTGAACACATTGATATGGGGTTGGGACATTGGGTGTGAGTGGGCCGCATGTGCACTTCTGCCATTATCAGAATCAGAGTTTTACCTACTTTCAGGTAAGACGCCTGAATAAGGCCTTGGAGGCAATGTTTGGATAACTACTGTTTTCCAGTGGTATAAATTAAGACCCAATGAGCATTTACTCTGAGCAAGGAATACCCACGAAAATGTTGTAATGGGACCAAGTTATTCTTTCATTAGAAAACAACTCAATACTTTTTTTTTACAGAGAGCCTGGCAGTCTGATCTTATGAATGCTTTGGACCGATACCAAACAAGCAGTAGATTGCATTTCATTCTGTAATGTGAAAAGCTGAATTGGGTCAATGGGCATCCAGTTTCCCATTCCACCCCAACTGCTGCAGTGCTAGTGGTTTCAGACTGTATGCTTTTAAAAAAAGGCCCTCAAAGGACGGCAGACAATAAGACTTAAGGATGATGCACTGGGTGAGCAGCACAGTCAATGACAGCAGCTATGTCGATACAGTACTGTACTATGAAAAGTATCAAGTCACAATGCTGGCACAAAGATGTGCATTCTCTCATTGTCAGCATATGTACACTTTCATGGGGGATCTGATGAACTGATATGTTAGCACAGCAACTTTTAGTACTAAGCTACCAGAGTAGCATCTTCTAGCTTTTCTCCGTTCATTGCCTAAATAAATATTAAAAATAGCCCATCATTAAAATAAGGAATTCCCCATAGACTAAGATGGTCTGATTGTCACAGAATATGCATTTCACACTGCCCACATCTTGCAAACTACCTTGTTTTGTTTTCTGATTGGCCATCAAAAAATAAGCCCAGGTTTTATTTGCAAACATTGTTCAGTCATGAGGGTCTCTCTATCAAGCCTCTGGCCCACTAATAGATTTAGCTTCCATTGATGTATAGTCAGTCTATAACGTGTTGTTTGGTTCTCAGACCTGATCTGAACAGCAAAAGACTTTTAAAGGCAGCTAGCTGTACGATGTAATAACTTTGAAGTTTGCTTTGGTGGAGACTTTAGGGGAAGAACAGAAGGGTGTTGTGCACAAAATGCAACAGATAGCTGACTGCCAGCAACAATACTACAGATCATTCCTCCAAAAGATTTGTTCTGTCTCTGGGATGACTTTTGATCCTTGCTTATTCTGAGCTTGCTGATGCATTCCCAATGTTGATGTTTACCTATCTGTACTTGTCTCTGCCAGCCTATTGTTCATAATCCCTAAAGCCCCTACGCCACCAGCAAATCCATTTTGTTTAGGAGCAGTGCTCATTTGTCTTGGAAAACCATTGGCACTGTCAGACAACTGTTTCTGCATAATAGCTAGTGACACTTTGTTAGAAGCCAAAAGGTCTTTCATGGATATCATCTCGCCAGACATTCTGCGTCCATCTGTGTCACTCTCTAGGACACCGTCAGACTCAATGGAGATGTTGTGCTTGGTCCGTGCGGTCCCTGGCACCACAACATTCCTCCGTGACCGGAAAAGTTTTCTTTGGCATCTATGGCATGACCATTCCAGTTTCTTTAATATCCAGTTAATGGACTGTTTGATAACAATAGAAATCACATTAAACAAAGAATAGATGCAGCATACCCCCATGAGTATGAAGATGAAATTGCCAAACCGATAAAGACTCTGGCTTTCATACTGGGCGTTCTGGCTACTCACCAGGTCACCAAAACCAATAGTACTGAAAGCCACAAAGCAAAAATAAAGAGACTCAAAGTAGCTCCACCCTTCCATTGGAGTGTACATAGCAGAGGCACAACAGGAAATGATGAGCGATGCTAGACACAGGATCAGCATGACATAATACACAGATGGCTTCCATCCTGCTAAGCTGTCTACTTCAGCATTCCCAGCAGTTTGCTGGATGTCTTGGGGAAGAATCCCATTTCGTCTCAGTTGTCTCTCGTGGCAGGACTTCATGACGTAAGCGATGATCGTGATCAAGCGCTCCAGGAACAAGTTGAAGAACAAGATAGTTCCTGCACAGCCTATAAGGCCATAAAATATCAGAAAAAGTTTGCCTGTGATGGTAGCTGGTGTAGTCATGCCAAACCCTGGAAGACAAAAGTGGAAAAATGTCAGATAAGCAAGACTTCTTTGCAACAAGAATTTTTCAGAAGTTAGGACATGGGCCAGGTGGAAAGATTTCAATCAGAAAGGAAGCTGAAAAATGCCTCCAGAGTTTTCATAATTTTTGTGGTTTCGAACTCAATGCCATAATGAAATAAAACATATTTATTTAGAGGCACATTTTTGGGTGTTAGTTTTGCCTGATCTTTATTACTGTACCTGTATGATCCATATGTTTTATTAGGGTTGACTGGAGCTACTAAGCATTGCTTCACTGAATTTTGGAGTAGAATAGATTCACAACTTATTTTATTATTTAAGGTTATTGTAATACATGACATATTTATTGTGAGCCACTCTGAAACCCTGCTACATGTACAGTAAATGAAAGTGACAATAAATAAATTAAGTACGACCAGACATCTTTAGAACAAAGTGATCCATGCGTGCCCGTTGTTTTCTGCGATCATATTTCATTGATTTACTTATTTCATCCATATGCTGCCAAGCGCTTCCTGGTGGTCTACATGGTCCTGTTTTATCATCACAACACCCCTGTGAGGGAATGATTGATATTGTGAGCTTCATGGCCAAGTGGGAATTGGCACCTTAGGTGCCTAGAGTTGCCAGGTCAGCAGCATCCCTTGTTCTGAAATTTCAGAGCCAAAATCTGAGACCAGGGAGGTAGAACTTTGCAACATCACAAAAACAGAGCAAGCATTGGTTGGGTGAAGGCAAAACTGCTTCTGAGCCAACTGATTGTGAAAATAAGCACAAAAGGGGTTGAGCGAAGTGGGCCCAGAATCCAGGTTACATCTGGCTAAGCTGGTAATAGTCCCACAACCAAGAGCCCATCACTATTTAGGAAGGAGCTGTGATAGAAGTATCTGATGTATCTCATTAAGTGACTTTACAAAAGGTTAGGCTAGGTAAAATACACTAGTCTTTATCTGAGTCATGGCCACTGGCTTTCTTTCTTGTTAGGTTGAAATGTTTTGCTATTCATCTAAGTAGCTTCTTCAGTCTGAGGAGTTTATAGGAGATCCCTGATATATCCTCCATGTTGGTTTCATTTCCCCCTAGTCTGATTAGACTTGTTAGAACAGCGGTCCTGAACCGTTTTGGGACTGCAGAACAGCCGAGCGTCTGAGGTAGGTGGGGCACACCCCACGCTTGGACAGCTGTGTGTGCACGTGCTTGCTTGCTCTCGGGCACAGGAGCACCTGCACGCCCACCCACCCCTTCACACGGAGGCTCTGGCACATATGTGAAAGAGTAGGGGAGCGCTCACGCCGGCGCCGGCATGCATGCGCAAAGCAACTGTGGGGAGGGGAGTACATGTGGGGGGTGGGGTGGGAGGTCTGTCTCCGTGGCCTGGTCTAGCTCAGGCCACGGACTGGCACTGGGCCGCGGACTGGGGGTTGATGACCTCTGCGTTAGGACAACGGACTGGGGATGAGGGATAATCCCACTTCTGCAGTCCTTCCCAACCCATGGCTTGATCCAGCAGGACTCTTCTTATGTCCTTAAGAACCTGGTTATTCCTTAAAGGGCATTAACAGTGGTCTTTCTGGTATGTGTGGTCCTAATCTTTCTGGGAACAGATGAAAGGGCAGCATGATAAATAGGAGACAGCTTGTATCTAAGACCTCCATCCCTGATGAGTGAAGGAATTTTCTATATGCACATGTATGGCCTCCTTGACCCCCTCTCAAACCACCTCTCTTCTTGGTTCAAAATAAGTATATCTTGGTCATCAAAAGTATGCCCTTTGTCCTTCAAACAAAGTAACACTGCCATTGCCCCTCTTGTGTTGTGGCATTCTCCTGTTTAGTGGCTGCTTGAGTTCTCCAATGTAAAGCTCTGAACACTCCTCTTTGCATTCGACCACATATACAGTACTGTATTGCTCCTGTTGTGTTTTGGTGTCCAGTCCTTTGTGTGGATGAATCTCTGCTTTAGTGTGTTTGTGGGTTTGAAGTGCACAGGTACCGTATATGGTGTTTGCAAAAAATCCTTTTGAGCTTTTCCAACACATCTGCCCTGTAAGGAATAACCAGGTTCTTAAGAACATAAGGACACAAGAAGAGCCCTGCTCGATCAAGCCAAGGGCCCATCTAGTCCAGCTTCTTATATCTCACAGTGGCCCCACCAGATGCCTCTGGGAGCACACAAGACAACTAGATATGTGTCTCCTGATACCCCTCCCCTGCATCTGGCATTTTGAAGTACCTTCCTTTTAAGTCTGGAGATTATACATCCTCATCATGGTTTGTAACCTGCGATGGACTTTTAAAGGCATCTAGGTCAGATGCCATCACCACATCCTGTGGCAAGGAGTTCCACAGACCAACAACACGCTGGGTAAATAAATATTGTCCTCCTGGGTTGGGACATTTCCTTGTTAAAGGCCTATTTTGGAAATCCATAGACCTTAAGAAGCTACTTGGTTGAGTAGCGAAATGTTTCACTCTAATAAGAAAGAAGTCCAGTTGCCATGAGTCAGCTTCCAGATAAACTCACCTGGATGACTGAGAATCTTCACAGATATAAACTCAGTCTTTAATTTGCTACAAGACTCATTGGTGCTTTGCTGTGCAGACTAACAAACACTGCAGTGTTGTTTTGAGGTGAATGACAAGAGTGTTGCTGTTTTTTCTTACACTTTTTGATCTGAAGAGCTTAGAGATGGTTAAGAGTGCTACGTTATTATTATTATTTTAAATCTTCTTAACTCGTCGTCAAAGAGTAGTTCTTTGTTTCATTCACTGCCCCCACGCAATTTCCCTTGCTGACAATATATGAAGCTGGCAATGAGTTAGGTAATCTCTGTGAAAGGCACAAGCCCAATGAACACGGTGTCTTGTCATTAACTTTTAGAAGAATACCAAGGAAGATTGTTTTGAGCCCTTGACTGTCGTTTTTCTCCCAAGACTTTCTGTATCACATTATAATAGTGTTCATGGGGCCTGTTTAATACACTAATTGAAGTACATGAATCCTCCGTTGTCAGCTCAATGGTTTCTCTTGATCAATGCTGAAATTACGTACGAATACCCAATAAAAAGGATCAGGTAATATCACATGTTATTTCCTTAAGCTCTGTTCTACTCTTGAAGTCTGCCTCTTCATTATTTTAATGGGTCGCAGTGTGTGTCTCAATGTCAGACCAATATCAGCTCAAAGTAGTTTTTCTGTCTTCTTCCAATGCACTGATTAGATCTCATCTTCTTAGAAGCATTATATATAAATTAGTGCTGTGTACAATTTTCTAACACCTTTCTTGAGTGTTCTCATTCAGTTTTAAAGAAAAGGAATTCATTTTGAAAATCCATCTAGATTCTCATGGGAGACACTCAGGATTTTACTGCTTACCTTACATAACAGCTAGCCAAAGGGTATGTGCAAATAGTCTTGTCTTCTATGATATAATCACCTCTCAGCAACCAGCAGTCCCTTCCACTGTTTCCCCAATTTTAATCAAAGCCCAGGGGCCGGGAAGGTGAGAATGTAGCCAGGTTAGTTTAGCAAAAATGACAAAGAAACTCCTCCCACAGGACTTCTACAGACCAGGAAGTGTGGGCAAGCAGATAAGCTGCAGAGGTATAAAGAGATGTGTATGTAATATAATTTTTTAAAGGAATGCAACATTCTTGGCCAATTTTCAATGCTACATTTAAAAATGTCACCCAAAGAAACTCTAAAGCAGTGGTTCTCATCCTTGGGACCCCTGATGTTCTTTGACTAAAACTCCCAGGAGCCTGCACCGCTAGCTGTGCTGACCAGGATTTCTGGGATTTGTAGTCCAAGAACATCTGGGAACCCAAGGTTGGGAGGCACTGCTCTAAAGCAGTGGTCCCCAACCTTGGGCCTCCAGATGTTCTTGGACTTCAACTCCCAGAAATCCTGGCCAGCAGAGGTGGTGGTGAAAGCTTCTGGGAGTTGTAGTCCAAGAACATCTGGAGGCCCAAGGTTGGGGACCACTGCTCTAAAGAGTCCTGAAAATGATACAGAAAAACGAAGTCTCTTTCTGGAACCATGAAACTTTGGGGAAGTTAAAGGACAAACCTTAGCACAGAACTAGCTCCACCTCTTTTCTGGAGTAGGACACAATACTGCATCCTTCCTACTGCAGCAGGACGTCACAGGAAAGGCAGTTTAATAGGAGCATTTGTAGTAGAGGTAACATATGTATACATGGACTTCTGCAAGATGTAACATGTCAGAGACTTTAAGAGAAGATGTCAATTCCCGAAGAATGGAAACAAATAATGTGCCACAATTTTTCAGAAGAATTTTTTTCTGAGAAACATTCTGTTTTTTTCTCCCCCACCCCACCCCTGTATTCCCCTACAAATAGGCGGCCGTTTTCCCCCAAGGATGTTTTGTTTTTGTTTTTGTGGCTGACTCACAGCCCCCACAACAGTGCTCGAGAATGACACAACACAGTAAAAAATAGTGATCAGGTTGCCAACACAAGGCTTGGAGCGGGATAAACTAAACAGTATCACTAGGAGGTCCAGTATGCCATTTGGTGCAATCTTCTCATCCAAATTGAATACTGCCTTCAAGCAGCCCTATTTGGCCTGCACCAAACCTGGTTTGAAACCTTGTGAAGAAACTAACCGAGTGCTTTCTGTCTCTTAGGGAAATGTGGTTGTGACTGCTGTTTCCTTCCCAGTAATGATAAACCGGCCATAAGTCTTCCCACTCTAAACTTAATTAGTGTAATCATTTCATTTCATTTTCCTTTCCCCTTACACTGGATCCCAACCAGAGAGATGCATGACAGCAGTACAAACCTGTTCTTCCACCCTTATGCTCAGGCAACATTTGCATGCTCATAATTGGGATTTTTTTAAAAGACTAAAAGTTAAACAACATGTGCAAGCATGCGTACATATGTACACGTGCTCTTGGAGAAGGCTTGAAGATGCTAGGCACACAATAGAGGTCAGATGGAACAAACAACTAAAACACCCTGCACTGAATAAAACACTTTTGGTTCTTTATTTCTTCTTACTCTCAGAACATGGAAAATGGCAGTGGAGGGAAGAAATTAATTTAACAAGAGGCTAGAAAAGCAGGGGGAAACCCTCATGCGCTTGGCAAAGATTTGGGGATGATGAGGCGTCTTTTTTTCTCATATAGAGAACGATTACTGCTAATATGCACTTCTTTTTGAGAGAAAATGGGCTCATTCTCACAGGCTTCATTCTCGTCTCCTATACTTAATCAGAGCAGTGTGCTAAACATTCCCTTCCCTTCCCTCTCTCAGCTTTCCCAATAGGCTCAAGGTACTTCTTCTCAACCACTGCATACAATTTTTTTGAGTCATGTCAAAATGTGATCAAAATGTATTTTTCCCCATGATAGATGAACAAGTGGGATACCATATTGAACCTTACACGAATCATTTGTGTGACTCGTGCATACAGATGGGCACGAACCATCGGTTCAGTGGTTCATCCTGGTTTTGTGTACTGTCCCAACAGGTGTTCCATGCTTTGGCTCCCCAACCCCCTCCAGTGGCCACCCCCTCAGAGGCAGCATCCCAGCTTCCTCGTCCTGCCTCTACCAGGTGTTGCCTCTGAGTGGACACCTGCCAAAGGGACGGGGCACTGAACTATGGTACACCTATTGGGGCAGTAAACACCACCGAACTGGCAGTTTGTGCCCATCTCTACCTGTGAGTGAAACATGGCTCTTTTGGGCTAATACTCAAACCTGAAACATGCCTCCATAAAGAGAAGTGGTATTCAGCTGCTCATGGGTACTAAGAAAGTTACCTTTGGTTGCTGAGGGTTTTTGGGGTTCTAAAGAAAAATTACTTTTCTTTAGATTACAACAACTCTAGCCCTAAAGAGCAATGAAACTCACAGGATAATCGTGGGACAGTTTTTATCTTTCTTTCCCAGTTTTGCCTACCTCACAGGGGTGTTGTGACAGTAAAATGAACAATGATGTATGCCACCTGGAGCTCACTGGAGAAGAAAGGAGACATAAATACCTCAAATAAATACAAGTAATATAAGTTCTAGCTGACAAGTGTTTGAAGTTCTGGCTCTTTTGGTGTGTGTTTTATCATGTCAGTCTAAATTCTCTCTCTCTCTCTCTCTCTCTCACACACACACACACACACACACACACACACACACACACACACAAACACACACACAAAGAATAAAATAGAAACAACCCATATAAAATAAAAGACATTCCTATGGTATGTGGTATTTCTGTACACATTAAGAAGAACTTTGGGACATTGCCTCCTGATCTTTATTTCTTTATTTACAAATATAAAGAGAGGCAGTGAAATCAACACCCCCTTATTCTTCAAGGTTGAAGCCTCTATTTTGAACTTCACTGTAAATGATAAGACCCTAGCCTGAATATCTGGCTGGAATGATTTTGGAGTTTTTCAATTTTTCCCTGCACGACCTGAAAACTAGCCATTTTTAAAGATGTTAAATGATTTACTAATATTGTTATTGTCCACTCTTGTTTGGGATTTTGCACAAGGATCATATTGCCTTTTTCCTCTCTTTGTCTTTTTGTTTGACAAAATGTACATCTTTCCTGCGAAGAACTGGACCTGTTAGGAAGCAAAATGAGACACCTGGAGAGCAGATGTTTGGGGTTGAAGAAAAACTGCCAACCCCTACACTTACCTGTTGCTCTCAGGTGCAGTCAAATATGTTGTCCTGCCGCTATTATTCAAGCTGGATTCAATTCCAATCTCCTCTTTTATATAGAATTATCTTTTTCTTTACCTCAGGAAGTGCAGTGTACGCATTTTGCCTGCCCCAATATTAATGATATAGAGGATTTTAAATTTGCAAAACATGTAGGTTTTTCCTCCAGATATTTTTATATGATACAATGAAAGCACACCCGGGTTGTTTGTTCAGATTTAATAATTTTCTTTCAGAGGATGAAAAAATATTGGCATCCCTTGAAATTTGCAACAGATCTAAAACTAGTGAGAAAATTACTGTGAACATAAGGCGGAGCAGCTTCCCTCCTCATCTTAATCACAATCTACTTTGAGTCTGTTAAATGCTGACTCCATTTAATGAAGCAAAATACAAACACCCAGCTGGAGTAAATGGAATGCAATTGTATCTGCATTACCGTATTTATGTGACATAGCAATGTTATGTGACTACAGATATACTTGGTTTTGACTCTGAGGCATAAAAGAGAAAAATAGCCTTTAATCCCACTTTTCCTGCAAATTCAAGCAGAAAATGCTATTAACAGTTACATCTTAACAATTCCTGTTTTTTTTAACTATCACCCAGTTTCTCACCCAGCTCCAATTTTAATTTATCACATCGCAGCTAAAGATTTTTTGACCAAGCCTGAACCAAAGGCGCACTGTGAATACACTGTGAAAGCCAGTATGTCCACAGTTTACATCCAGAAAGATTTATATCGAAAACACCACTTATCTGCAAAACAGAAGTTGGAGGAGCTGAAGGAATCCTTGGTGGATTCTGGGAATTGCAGTCCAAAAAGAAACTTACAAAGCTCTGACATGCAGTTACCATCTCTCAGCATAACTTATCTAAAGGTTTCATTTAAATTAGTCAAACTTTGTTGGCTATGTTAGTTTGTTGTTCAAACATTCACATAACCAATCTTTGTTGTTGTGCAAAGGTATTTTGAGGACTGTGGGTAAACCACATTTACTCTCTTGAACACTTCTTCAAGTGAGAGAAGAATAAACACTTAATAATGTATCTGTGTAGTCCATTCTTTCATTCCCTGAAATAATTATATAGGCTTATTATACTTATGATTTAATTACTGTCTGTGTATTACAGTATTACAGTGTTCACCTTGATGACAAAGGTCTGCATAGTCAAAGCTATGGTTTTTCCAGTAGTGATGTATGGAAGTGAGATCTGGACCATAAAGAAGGCTGACCGCCAAAGAATTGATGCCTTTGAATTGTGGTGCTGGAGGAGACTCTTGGGAGTCCCCTGGACTGCAAGGAAAACAAACCTATCCATTCTGAATGAAAATCAACCCTGAGTGCTCACTGGAAGGACAGATCCTGAAGCTGAGACCAGCGTGCCTGCGTGAGGAGGAAGCCAGGGACTATCGGCCGGCCACAGCCACTGGGTGAGAGGCAGTGGACTGTGGTTGGGCACCTGCTGGACGCCAGCCCTCTTTTCCAGAAGAGCTGCTCGGCCCCCTCTGTGTCTGCAGGACCAGGTCCTGCTGCTCCGGCTGCCTCATCCCCTTTGAACACCAGCCACCTGGCCGAGGGAGAGAGAGAGCTCTTAGCCAGAGCTGCTTTTGGGACCTGACCAGACCAGCGTGCCTGCGTGAGGAGGAAGCCAGGGACCATCGGCCGGCCACAGCCACTGGGTGAGAGGCAGTGGACTGTGGTTGGGCCCCTGCTGGACTCCAGCCCTCTTTTCCAGAAGAGCTGCTCGGCCCCCTCTGTGTCTGCAGGACCAGGTCCTGCTGCTCCGGCTGCCTCATCCCCTTTGAACACCAGCCACCTGGCCGAGGGAGAGAGAGAGCTCTTAGCCAGAGCTGCTTTTGGGACCTGACCAGACCAGCGTGCCTGCGTGAGGAGGAAGCCAGGGACCATCGGCCGGCCACAGCCACTGGGTGAGAGGCAGTGGACTGTGGTTGGGCCCCTGCTGGACTCCAGCCCTCTTTTCCAGAAGAGCTGCTCGGCCCCCTCTGTGTCTGCAGGACCAGGTCCTGCTGCTCCGGCTGCCTCATCCCCTTTGAACACCAGCCACCTGGCCGAGGGAGAGAGAGAGCTCTTAGCCAGAGCTGCTTTTGGGACCTGACCAGACCAGCGTGCCTGCGTGAGGAGGAAGCCAGGGACCATCGGCCGGCCACAGCCACTGGGTGAGAGGCAGTGGACTGTGGTTGGGCCCCTGCTGGACTCCAGCCCTCTTTTCCAGAAGAGCTGCTCGGCCCCCTCTGTGTCTGCAGGACCAGGTCCTGCTGCTCCGGCTGCCTCATCCCCTTTGAACACCAGCCACCTGGCCGAGGGAGAGAGAGAGCTCTTAGCCAGAGCTGCTTTTGGGACCTGACCAGACCAGCGTGCCTGCGTGAGGAGGAAGCCAGGGACCATCGGCCGGCCACAGCCACTGGGTGAGAGGCAGTGGACTGTGGTTGGGCCCCTGCTGGATGCCAGCCCTCTTTTCCAGAAGAGCTGCTCGGCCCCCTCTGTGTCTGCAGGACCAGGTCCTGCTGCTCCAGGCTGCCTCATTCCTCTCAACATGAGCCACATGACTTGGTGGGGGGGAGAGAAGGGGCTTTAGAAATGTTTTATTTTATATATGTTTTAAATGTTTTTTTAAATTGTTTTTAATTGCCATCAATTAAGAAGAGACCCACAGCGGATCTAATGGAACAGGAAGGGGGGAGGGCGTTGGAGGGGGCAGCCATTGAGGTGGTGCTGGGTAGGGGAAGGAATGGCGGTGGGGGTAGAACATGCCCGCGTAGGGGAAGAGAAGTTAGATATCTTACATCTATCCCCTCTTCTAGTTCTACCCCCAACCAGATGGTATCAGGTGACCATATCAGCAAACCCTCGAGCCACACGGTGCTGTTGATGAACGCCAGGTCAGTACAAAATAAAACTGCCCTCATCCATGATGTAATTCTGGATGAGAGGGCTGACCTGGCGTGCATTACTGAGACCTGGGTGGGAGAGGAGGGTGGTGTTTCCCTCTCCCAGCTGTGTCCACCTGGGTACTCAGTCCAGCACCAAGGTCGCTCGGAGGGTCGGGGAGGGGGAGTTGCTATAGTCTATAGGAGTTCTATCTCCTTGACCAGGCTTCCTATCCCTTTGAGAGGAGATCTCGAGGGCCTGTATTGTGTGTTGGGCTCGCGAGACAGGTTAGGGATTCTGTTGGTGTACCGCCCACCCTGCTGCGTACCAACAGTCTCCCTGCCTGAGCTGACGGAGGTAGTCTCGGACCTGGTGTTGAGGACTCCCAGGCTGTTGGTGCTGGGGGACCTCAACATTCACGCCGAGGCTCCCTTGACTGGGGCAGCTCAGGACTTCATGGCCACCATGACAACCATGGGGCTGTCTCAATGTGTCATCAGCCCAACGCATGAGAAGGGCCATACCTTGGACCTGGTTTTCTCAACGGGACTGGAAGATGGTGGTTTGGATGTGGAGGGGTTGGTTGTGACCCCATTGTCATGGTCAGACCACTTCCTGGTCAAGTTTAGTCTATTAGCTTCTTCTTCCCTCTGCAAGGGTGGGGGATCTATTAAGATGATCCGCCCTCGGAGACTAATGGATCCAGATGGATTCCTGAATGCTCTGGGGGATTATCCGTCTGATATGGTCGGCGCTCCTGTCGAAGCTCAGGTCACCCTATGGAATAAGGAGATGACCCGGGCCGTTGACACGATTGCGCCTAAGCGCCCTCTCCCTGCTCGCCGAGCCCAGACAGCCCCTTGGTATACTTCTGAACTGCGGGCGATGAAGCGAGAGGGGAGACGGCTGGAGCGCAGGTGGAGGAAATCCCGCTGGGAGTCCGACCGAACACGACTTAGAGCCCATTATCGGGCCTATTTCGTGGCAATATGGCTGGCGAAACGGCAATACTTCTCCAGCCGTATTGCTTCCTCAGAATGTCGCCCAGCCGAGCTGTTTCGGGTGGTCCAGGATCTTCTTCAACCGGGAAATCCGGTGGAGGTCCTGGACTGCTCATCAGCTCGCTGTGATGAGTTTGCCATCCATTTTGAGGAAAAAATCGCTCAGATTCGCAGTGGGTTGGACTCCACAGTTACTGCAGAATCAGAGGATGTGTCCAGCGCACCGTGCTTTGGTCAGGTATTAATGGATGAGTTTCAATTGTTGAGACCTGAGGATGTGGACAGGGTGCTTGGATCTGTCCGTTCTACCACAACTCCGCTCGACCCTTGCCCATCCTGGCTAATTAGAAGATCAGCCAGGGGGGTTCGCACCTGGGTCCAGGAGGCCGTGAACGCCTCTTTGAGAGAGGGAGTGGTCCCTACCACCTTGAAAGAGGCGGTAATTCGACCACTCCTTAAAAAGCCAAACATGGACCCAAGGCTGGTGGCTAACTACCGACCAGTAGCGAACCTCCCTTATTTGGGCAAAGTGTTGGAGCGGGTTGTGGCTGGGCAACTCCAGGCGCTGCTGGATGAAACGGATTTTCTGGATCCATTTCAATCGGGTTTCAGGCCGGGTTTTGGTACAGAGACTGCCTTGGTCGCCCTGTATGATGACCTTTGCCGGGAGAGAGACAGGGGGAGTGTGACCCTGTTGATACTCCTGGACCTCTCAGCGGCTTTCGACACCATCAACCATGGTGTCCTTCTGGATAGGCTGGCTGGGTTGGGAGTTGGGGGCACTGTTTTACGGTGGTTCCGCTCCTTCCTGGCTGACCGTGTCCAGAGGGTGGTGCTGGGGGACAGTTGCTCTGCCCCATGGCATTCATGTCATGGGGTTCCTCAGGGCTCGATACTGTCCCCCATGCTGTTTAACATCTACATGAAACCGCTGGGAGAGGTCATCAGGAGGTTTGGGCTGAGGAGTCAGCAATATGCTGACGACACTCAGCTCTACCTCTCGTTTTCCACCAATCCAGGTGAGGCGGTTTCTGTGCTGAACTCGTGTCTGGACCTGATAATGGACTGGATGAGGGTCAATAAATTGAAACTCAATCCAGACAAGACGGAAGTGCTGTTAGTGGGTGCTTTGCCAGACAGGCTGGAGGGCCATCTCCCTGCCCTGAATGGGGTTACACTCCCCCTAAGGGACAGGGTCCGCAGCTTGGGGGTGCTCCTGGACCCCAGTCTAACACTGGAAGCCCAGGTGGACTCGGTGGCCAGGGGCGCCTTCCTCCAGCTGCGGAAACTATACCAGCTACGGCCCTACCTGGACGAGCGGAGTCTCATGACAGTTACACATGCACTGGTAACATCCCGTATAGATTACTGCAATGCGCTTTACGTGGGGCTGCCTTTGAAGACGGTCCGGCGACTGCAACTGGTTCAGAATCGAGCGGCGCGGCTGGTGAGTGGTGTGGCCGCCAGGGACCATATCAAGCCGATTCTGTACAAGTTACATTGGCTACCAGTTGCTGCCCGGGCCCAATTCAAAGTGCTTGTTTTGACATATAAAGCCCTAAACGGCTTGGGCCCTGGATACCTGAAGGACCGCCTCCTTCCATATGAGCCTACCCAGCAGTTAAGATCTAGCCAGGGGGCCCTTTTGAAAGAGCCATCCCTCAAGGAGGTAAGAGGGATGGCTTGTAGACAAAGGGCCTTCTCGGCAGCTGCCCCCAGACTATGGAATGCCCTCCCGACTGAGATTCGTCTGGCGCCGACACTGATGACATTTCGGCGCCAGGTCAAAACCTTCCTGTTCCAGAAGGCTTTTAACTGAAATAATATTAACTGTGGGTCTGATGGCAATTTTATATATATTTTAATTGTATTTTAATTGTACATATTTTTATTGTATTTTAAATGCTGTAAGCCGCCCAGAGACCTTTGGGTAGTGTGGGCGGCATATAAATTAAATAAATAAATAAATAAATAAATAAATACTTTGGCCATCTCATGAGAAGACTCCTTGAAAAAGACCCTGATGTTGGGAAAGTGTGAAGGCAAGAGGAGAAGGGGATGACAGAGGACGAGATGGTTGAACAGCGTCATCGAAGCAACCAACATGAATTTGACCAGATGGAGGCAGTGGAAGACAGGAGGGCCTGGCGTGCTGTGGTCCATGGGGTCATGAAGAGTTGGAAATGAGTTAACGACTAAACAACAACATTACAGTATTGTTTTAAATATTTTTTTTAATTGTGGGGTTTTGCAGGTTTAAGTGTCAATCTTGTAAACTGCCCAGAGTAGATCTTGCACTATTTGGTACATATATCAAATAAATGAATGAACTTTCTTCTCAGTTTTGTATCTTACCCAAGTCTGAG
Source organism: Pogona vitticeps (assembly GCF_051106095.1). NCBI lineage: Eukaryota > Metazoa > Chordata > Lepidosauria > Squamata > Agamidae > Pogona > Pogona vitticeps. The sequence continues at coordinate 330,063,486 of NC_135783.1, read as the reverse complement.
GGTGGCTTTTGGAATGAGGCATGACCTTTTGGCTCTGAGCTTTTGGAATGAGGCATGACCCTCCTCCAAGTCTATCAACCATCACTGCCCATCTAAAAATTAAATGTACTTCCAGTACTTCCAGGGGAAGGAGAAGGTAGAGGTAACTCTAGGAATCTAACCAGCTTGTTTTCCTTCTCCTTCCAATAAATAAAAACAACTTTATAGTCTTTGCCATATTAGAAACTGCTATTGTGTTGCGCTTTAACACCTACTTCAGGAGGGCAGGCACTGGCAATCTATTTTTCTTTCTTTCCTTTCAGTTACTATTGTTCGTGAAATTTGGAATCTCAAACAAACCACACACCGAAGTGCAACCGTCTTTTGGGTAAACAGCTTTCTCTATTACTTAGAATTCTACAAGGTTAAAAAAGTTTTATTTATTGACTGGAGCTTTTAGATGCTGTTATATTTTTGGTCATGTTCTAGCTTGCATTTTGCTGGGTTTAAAGCATTTCAAAATAAAAAGGAAGGAACGAAAATGGCTTCGACTGAGAACGTTTTAAACATTTGGCCTATATATATCTGTAGCATTCACATTTGCGCTGTGAATTTTTGTCAGCTCACACAGTTGTACAAAGTGGTAACTGCCAAATGATAAACTTATTCTGGCTGGATGTATTGGGAACTGTAATGAGAAGAACGAGGCACTATGAGATAACAAGATATTTTTCACAGATCTCAACTGAATTCTCAAATATGCAAGAATAGTTTTGGTGCTAACCGTGAAATTATATAAAATTAGGACATGTGCAGGCATTAGGACTGAACAGACATCTTAAAATGAGAAGTGGAGCAATGGATGGATTCTTTGATGAAGATACAATTAGCTGGTCCTGTGCATGTTGTGAGTGTACACTTTACTTCACAAAAGGAAAAGTCACTAACTTTGAATGAAGGCGTTTTGTGCAAATTGTGAGCACTCTGATGAAATGAAAGTGCTTTGTCTCTTGTTCTTGCACTGGAGGTGAGAACTCTTGTGGAAGCTAGCAAATCCATAACAAGTCTCGACAAGAATAAGGAATAGTATGAGTATTCTTCATATCTGTAGCACAAATACAGTACATAAACTTTTTGGAACCCCCCCCCAAACATTCTGGATTGAAAGGGAAGACTGTAGAAGATTGAAATACTTTGAAAATGTTTCTCCAGACAAACGCTCCATGTTAAGGGTTATATGTGTTTTGAGGACATAACTGTCTAACTTGTGCTAATGCACGAAGAACTCAAGACTAGCTGAAAATACAATGGTATTCGGCTCATGAAGACATGCTCTAAGTTACAACATTTGTAGTGCTGTTTGCCCTGAATCAACCTGTTTATAGATTTTTGAAGGGGGGAAAGCAATTATTTGCACTTTCTTCTCATACCCTGTCTTTCCCACAACTTGTCTGTCCTTTCTGTATTACATATATGGTCTGGCTCTTCACTATACTAAGACCTTTTGTAATGTGTTTTGCATATTTTCTAGCATGTTCATACACATTCTTTACCAGCTTTACCGTACCCCCCATGTGACAAATGTGCTGTGCTTATGGCCATTATCTGAGTGATTAAAGAAATGACATGACCATCAAAAAATGTGGGATTCTAGAATTCAGAGTTCAAAAATAGTTTTTCCTGGCATGATGGAACCTTTCTAAACAAATTCTAATATTTGAGAGTTGGTCTATCACATGAACAGTAAAACTAAATCTAAATCACAGTTTGGATTTAAAAATAGAAACCACAAGCTAACATTGCACTCCTGGCCATGATGTGCTTGGTAGTGTATCTGCTGTTTTAAAATGGCTTGCTGTGGTATTAGAATAAACAAGCTGGCACTCTCCAGATGTTTTAGACTGCATTTCCCATAATTCCCAGCTAGTGACCTTGTTTGGCAGAAATTGGTGGGAGATGCTGATAAAAAGGCCTCAGTCTCCCAAGCCCTTGTGCTTCCAGACAATCCTGCAGTTATAAACAACTATTGACACATAACAGGCTACACAGTACTAGAATAGAGGCATGAATTAGACCCTGCTGTAAACCCATATGCCAGCTCTGTCCCCACATCTTACAGGCCCAAACAATGTAACCCACAATATCAAGGGCTTGGTCAACAATACCCTTCTGCAATTTACACAAGACAAACAGGACATTCTCTATGCAACACAATTAACAGACATAAATCTGACATCAGGAATAGCAACACACAACATCAGATACGGTACATATGCAAGCTACAGTTCATGTCCAAAGGCTTAAAAGTTGACCAAGGGTTCTTAATTCATCACCAAGTGTGAGACCCTACATTGATTCTCCTAGTTTACCACTTGTGTCACCAATGCCATTATTATCTTGTAGACCCATATTCAATACCTGTTAATTAAATTATTTACAGCTTGGTAGTTCTGTTTGCATACCGAGAAATCATTGTCACCTTGTCCATTATCTGTATCCTCATTTGGTCATGGGATGTGTAAGTATGCCAGTCATATGTCTCATTCTAATGTCTGAGACCCACAAAAGCTCACATTAATATCTAGCAGTCTTTCAGATACCAAAATCTTTTTGACATATATTTCATTTGTTTGTTTGCTTTGTTTTTGCTTGATGGGGGATGTCATACAAAATATATTTGGTGGGCACTACACTAAACATCATCTGCTATAGTGAAATCGGAAAATGGAGTCAGAGCTTAGAAGAGTCGTTTTTGGACTATAATTCTCAGAATTCCTATTCAAAGTCCCACGGTTTGAGAAGTGATTCAATAATATGATTTCTCCAGGCTTCCGGTGGAAAAGTAATCAGCCCCTCTAGACTGCTTCAATACATCTCCCCTTTATTTCCTTCTCAGCAGATGTCTCCAGTTCCATGAGGCTGAGCAGGTTTTTTCAGATTATTCCTATGAGGCACAAGAATCAGAATATCTGCCCCAGGAATGCTTGTGATTCCTCTAGCGGATTCTAACTAAAAATGCACTGCACTGTGTCAAATGGCCCGGCTCCCTGATGAGCCTGTCCCTCCCTATTTGACAGACATGCTTCTGATTCTTCAGTTCTGTCTTTGTCACAATTTCTCTCATTTACACTGTAGAAATGTGGGAGTTTTTGTTTAGGAACAACATGCTCCAATTGCACAACATACAGTATCTAAAAATAATGTTTCAATGATATACCCAAAGCAACCATCTAGAATTCCAGCTCATGATATTAATTTTTAACCAGTTGTCTTTTTTTTCTGACCTCAGAACATTTTTTACATTGTGGGACATAAAATTGCTGGGACACAGCACTGGCTCCACACTTTCTGTACCATTCACACTTGTTGAAAAACAGTTCTGACAATTGCTTTGTGTTTGAGTGAAAAATAGTTAACCACTGAAAAAAAGGAGTCAGCTTCTGGGATTTTCGCCTGCATGGTGTCACTTTGTGAATGACAGTGAGCAGAAGAGGGTGTCCTGTAGAGACCATATTGACTGCTGTCATTGGTGTCGACACTATTGAGACTGTCCTTTGCTATGTAAAGCTTGGTACAGTGGTGCCTCGCTTAGCGAGCGCTTCGCTATGCGATGAATTCGCATAGCGAGGGGGTCCGGGCCATCGCTGGAGCGTTCGCTCAGCGATGGCCCCTATAGCGTTTTTTCGCTTTGCGATGATCGCTAAGCAATTTGCTTAGCGATTTTCGCAGAACGAAGCGGGGGAGAACAGCTGATCGGCGGTTCCAAAATGGCCGCCGGAAGGTCCGCGCCGCATTTTCGCGCCCTGCCCTCGCTTACCGAGGGCGCGAAAATGGCGGCGCTATGGAGGAACATCGCTTAACGGTGAGTTTTAAAGCCATAGGAATGCATTGAACAAAGTTCAATGCGTTTCTATGGCTTTTTTATTTCCGTTTAGCAATGTTTTCGCATAGCGAAGGTTAATCCGGAACGGATTAACCTCGCTATGCGAGGCACCACCGTATTCTTTTTCCTGCTAGCAATGTGGGCATGATGTTGTGTAGCAATATTGGGCCATTTCCTGGCTTTTAAACCACAGGTACAGAAGCACACAATCTCACATTCATAAACTGGAGGGTTTTTGTGTGTGTGTGTTTTTAAACTGATTGATTCAATATAGGAAGCCATTGCTTTTTCTTTGCAAGACTTGAGTAGGACTGTTGGTGGCAGGACTTTTGCAAGTCATGAATTCAGAGAATCAGCATATGTGAAAAGCAACTTGTTATTTTCTCCCAAACTCACTAAGATTTAATTAATTATAGAAATTTTCAATCAACTTTGAGAACCATCCACATTACATTCCTTACTGTGGTAGAAAAAGCAACACAAACAGATATTGACTGTTTAATTAACAAATTTTAAAATATCCTGTTTAAACAACAAAGGCTTGCAATTAACTTTCAGTAACAAAGACTAGGTCATTTAAAAAAATATAAAAGCTTAAGGGAAGTTTTGGAGTAAACACCTGTTAATTAGAGGTAATTAAGTGTTTTCTCTTCTGATAAGTAGTAAAAGGGAGAGCCTTGCAAAGAGTGAGAAAGAGAATTGTCAGTTTTTCCTGCTGAATTTTGGGCACAAACCACAATATATTTTTAAATTTTGCCCACTATAAAGTCTATGAAGATACGTTTTGCTCAGTCCGTGTGCCACATTTCTTGAAAACAAGAAAGCAAGCTCTGTTTTAATTAATGCATTATATTATTTTTCTAGTATTCTTCCCTCAGTCTACCATTTAATTAACTGCATGTCAACACTGGTGTGGCTCAGCTGAAAATTTCTCAGAAAAATAAAACAAATATCTCAAACCAAAATGTCCCTCATGAAATGAAACAAAGTAAATTTAATTGTCTCTTGACAGACCTGCAAGGAACAATAGTCAATTTGTCACTATGAGCAGCTTTCCTTTGGGGAACATCAGCTTGTGTGGTTTATTTGTTTATTTATATTAAAATAGAAGAAGAGGAAAAAAAATACTGAGAGGATTGCTTGTTTCCCTATCATTTCCTCCTTAGCACTCTTCTGCAGGTTTTAGAACAGTGGTTCAAACTTGCGGCCCCCGCCTTAATATGAAAATTTAAGGAGCGGGAGCAGCAGCAGCAGCACCTACTTGGTGAGTGTGGGCTTCCTCCCCACCTCATAGAGGCTGGGTCCTGCCTGCCCCCCGAAGCGCCCACGTATCCAGAAGGAGAGCCCTCTCCCTGCCCGACAGTCTTCTCCCTCAGGGGTTTGGTGCCACCGGGGCTTCTGCTTTTAGCTCTCTTTCTCCCCCCCCCCCGCTCTTCACGGGTCACCTGCCGACGCTGCTGCTGCTGTCGTCTCTTCGTCTCTGTGCTTCTCCTTCCTCCCGCCTGGCGCTCCTCTGCTCCCTGCCCAGACATGCCGCTGGAGGGGGTGCTGCCAAGAGAACAGCCTTCTCGCGCACGCTGTCCCCCTGGTCTCCCAGACCAGGTCATCTTGCCAGAGCGGGAGTCAAGAAGCCCCAGGAAGCCCCATTAGCCCTTGGGTACGGGGGAGAGATTACTCTGCTGATGGGGCCAGCCTTGCAGATGGGGTGTGTGCAGCTGCCGTGTGTGTGAATCTGTGGGCATTTAAACCCTGGCGGTTTACTGCCACCCCCTCCATGGAACCTGGGCGCCTTGTTTTCCTGCAGGATCCCTCCATTGTCCCCTAAAGAGGGCATGCTTCTTATGTGGAGAACAGTAACACGCAGGCAAGAGCAGACCACAGGGGGAAATCTTGCTTTCTCCGGGTTGTCGTCCTTGCTTGTTTGCTGCACCCTGTCTGAACAGGGAGGCTCTGTCCACTGACTGTGGCGAATGGCTTTTGGCACACTTTCCCTCGGCAAGCTGGCCTGATCAGCTGGAGAGGCTGGTCACCCTGGCACCCCTTCTGCAGCAAAAGGGTGCAAAGGAAGCGGATCTTGCATCATGTCATGTGTGCTTCCGAAGATCTGGACCCAGAAGGGTTAACTGTGGCTGAGGAGAATGTGGAGAGATCGGAAACAGCTGAGCAGCCTCCAGGTTCTCCCTCCACAGCAGACAGGCTTCGGGGCAGGCTTCGGAAAAGACTCAGGGCAAGAAGAGCAGAGGATCGCTCTAAGGCTTTCCACAGGGACCTGCGTTCATCTAGTCCTGAGTAAAAGGTAAAGGTAAAGGTTCCCCTTGACAATTTTTGTCCAGTCGTGTCCGACTCTAGGGGGCGGCGCTCATCCCAGCGTTTTCTCCGAAGACAATCTTTCCGTGGTCACATGGCCAGTGTGATTTAGACACGGAACGCTGTTTACCTTCCCACCGAGGTGGTCCCTATTTATCTACTCGCATTTGCATGCTTTCGAACCGCTAGGTTGGCGGGAAGTCCTGAGTACTAGCAGAATAGAGAGCTTTCCAACAGCTCAAGGATCTGTTTTAGGATAAAACAAGTTTCAGAGAAGCCAGAAATTTCGTGGAAGCAAGGAGTCAACATCTTGGCTGGCATCCACGTCTCTTGTTCCTGAACTCTGGACCTTGACCCTGGACCTGCGCTGGTATTGAACTTTGGACCTTGGCCCTGGACTACGTACTCTGGACTCTGACTGTGTATCTGACCCTGGACTTTGACTTTGGACTGCACTCTGTAAGTTTGTTTCGGAACTCTGGTTTGCATTCTTGGTATCTCTGACCTTGGACTGGTTTATCGGACTTCCGCTACTGTAACCCCCGGGAACATGACACATCGGCGGCTGCGGGTAGTCCTGAGTGGGTGATGGACAACCCCGTTTGTTCTGCTGCAGGGCAGGGCTCTCACCGAAGGGTGCAGGGGGCAGGAGGAGGAGGGTGTCATGTTCCCTGGGGTTTCAAAAGCAGAGTCCGATAAACCAGTCCAATGTCAGAAGTTCAGAGAATGCAGAGCTGATATCAAAATGCTAAAGCCAAATCACAAACCGTAAACGGAGGTCAGGGCCCAAAGCCAAATCACACAACGTAGTCTTGTGTCTAATAATGTCTAATAATAATGTATTGTCTAAGGCTTTCATGGCCGGGATCCGATGGTTGTTGTGGGTTTTCCAGGCTGTTTGACCATGTTCTTGAGGTTTTTCTTCCTAACGTTTTGCCAGTCTCTCTGGCTGGCATCTTCAGAGGACAGGAGTCAGAATTCTGTCTGTGCTCTGGTGCACTTTGTTGGATAGTTGAGTATTTATAGCTGTGGGATCAGCTTTTGTCCTTTTCAGGAGATTGGGAGATTATGGTGATCAGCGTGTTTTTGTTGTGGGTGTATTGTTGTGATAAGGGGGAGCGATGATCTGTCACTCTGATTGATGGGTGCCGTTAGCTGGTCTTTCGTGTGCAATGATCACTCGTCCTTGTGGCTGGGTAGAGTTCGTTGACCTTTTGCAGGCTGGATTTTTCAGTGTTGGGAGCCAGCCTTTGTTGAGTTTTAGGCTTTCTTCTTTTTTTGTTGTCGAAGCTCTGCCGGTGTTTGTGAATTTCAATGGCTTCTCTGTGCAGTCTAACATAGTGATTGCTGGTGTTGTCCAGTACTTCAGTATTCTGAAATAGAATTTCATGTCCAGCTTGTTTTAGGGCATGTTCAGCTACTGCCGATTTTTCCAGTTGTTTTAGTCTGCAGTGTCTCTCATGTTCTTTGATTCTGGTGTGGATGCTGCATTTTGTGGTTCCAATGTATACCTGTCCACAACTGCAAGGTATCCAGTATACTCCTGCAGTGGTGAGGGGGTCCCTTTTGTCCTTTGCTGACCATAACATTTATTGTATTTTTGTGGTGGGTCTGAATACTGTTTGTAGGTTGTGTTTTTTCAAAAGTTTCCCCATGCGGTCCGTGACCCCTTTGATGGATGGCAGAAATCTGTTTTTCTTCTTAAGTTCAGTGTTGTTTTCTTAGTTTGATGGCTCTTGTGATTTCATTCTTGGAATAGCCATTTGCCTGTAGGGTCCAATTCAGATGGTTGAGTTCAGTGCTGAGAAATAGAGCTTCACAGTTCCAATTTGCACGGTCTACCATTGTTTTGATTATGCCTCCATCTGTCTGTTCATAGAACCCATTATCCCACTGAAGGTAGCTGGTCGTTAGGCAGTGTTGGAAAAGGGCCTTGATATCTTCTGGAAAGATCTGCTGGAGGAGTGTCAGAGTGTCCTTTATTGGTACCTTGGTGAATAGGGATACTACATCGAAGCTGATCAGTCTGTCCCCAGGGCTGAGTTTTAGGGTGCTGATCTTCTGAAACGTCCCGAGTCTTTGATGTAGGGTGGGCTTTGTACAATGTGGGTTTGTAGGAGGGTGGCTACACTCTTGGAATAACCAATGAAATCACAAGAGCCATTAAACCAAGAAAACAACACCAAACTGAAGGGGAAAAACAGCCACCCAGGGGATTTGTTTCCTGAGAAAAACAAGTAAGACTAAATCCTATTCTTTTTGTTTTGTTTTTAAATCTAAGAACCAGCCCTTTGTACCTGCACTAGCTAAAAGGCAGTCCCGTATTCTGTGCAACAGTGGTCTAACCTGCAAATCAGCCTGACTTTGAATATACAGGCCTAGGTGTAAAATTTTCTTGGGGATTTTTTAAAAACACTTATTGGCATTGTCTTCCATGTTCAAGTCCTCTTTATTTGTGCTCTCTGTGACTAGACATCTTTCTCTTTCATCACCACCACCATCAATAGCGAGAGCTCAGAAACCTTACTTTTCACACTACAAGTCCCAGAATCCCCCACTCATCATGCCAGCAGCATACTTTATTTTTGGTCCAAAAATACATCTCTACGCTCTGGAAAAAAGACACGTTGGAATTATCTTGGACTACACTCAAATGCATGAGAACTCATTCATCAATCAACTGCAGTCATGTGGGCTAGGGAATTCTGGGATTTGCAATTTAAAAAAAAGTAATTTTTAAAGCCCTACCAACAATCTTAACAGTAAAGCGAAATATCCCCTCCCCAGGATTGCAGGACGATGCTCATAATACATCCTGCTTCTGTTCACCAGCAAGAACTGCATTGAAAGATATTTCTACTAATTCTTAAGAGACTCGGCCCCACTGAGCTCTTGTTTCTGTCTCCATTCCCACGGCTCGCTCTCAGCATGGAGAGCAGACATTCTCCTGCTGGTTGCCTGTAGCAACATCTCCTTGAGCGTGCCCAGAGTGATGACACTCAGCAGCAGAGCTCTGCCAGTGTGGGCAACGCAAGTTAGGCTGCTGAACGAGCTCAATGTTCTGAGTCTCCCTTGTTGCCAGAGATGAAACTCATCCCCATCGAAAGCATCCCCCACACACATGTTATGGCTAACAGGCAAACATCTAATTACCTCAGGAACAACAGCTCTTTATGGAGGCCAATTACGCAAAACCAGAGACTCCAGAGAATTTAAATGCAACAAGTGGGTTTTACTGCTCAGTTTAGTTCTATAGAGGCATTCAATCTGCTCAAGCAAAGGATAAGAGCGTGGAGGGGTTGGGGCATACCTGTGTTTCTTGTTACCAAAGTGCCTATACACTTGGCTTCTTAAAAAAAACCTTTGCATAGTTCATGCCAAGAGCTGAGGGGTGCTAGGCCATGCGGTTTCAGGCAAAATGTGGTTTCAAACTTCTCAGGTTTCTTTGGTGTAGGGGAACTGCTCAGGGCCCTCACTATGAAACATGACAAGGTATATAGAAAGGCAATTTGTTCTGCCTCCTGGATTAAGAGTAGAGATGGGGACAAATAAAAAAAAAGGTGATTTGTTTTGATCCGTTATTTGTCAAGGTTAACAAATCAACAAATACAAATATACGAATATTTCTCCACAAATCGATCTGTCTCTTTATCTGCACTTTAAATAGCTATAACACTGGCCCCCAATGACCCAGAGACACCAAGTGTGCAGGGAAACCTCCTCAGACGCATTTCTACAACTCCTGAAAGTGTGGTGAATATTGAATCATGGACCCCCGAGTTACATAGTCACAAAGAGGACCCCCCCAGGAAAGCTCCCACCAGGTACTTGGAGACTTGAGAATCACAACGGAGCTTCCTATGTCTTTCCTCAGCATGCCTGCCAACTTTAATGAAGATTGGATATCGGAACTCTAAGTTATTCACCCACAAATTGGGTCCCCCTAGGAGAGTTTACCACACAGCACAGAAGCCCACGACGTTGTTATATTTAGCCCCAGTAGAATGAGAGGTCCCTTTGGCAGAGACATGCATGACGCATCGGGTTTGTCTTCAGCTCAGCACAACACTATATTTGCCAGTGAAGTAGAGTTTGCCCTCAGGAGGATTGGAGGCAAGAAGGTTTTTGGCAGCACAGCAAGCTTTTGGGCTCCGCCAGGCACTGAGGAAGTTGGCAGCAGGAAAGCAAGCTCTTTTGGCCCCATTGGGGCACTGAGGTAGTTGGCAGCAGAAAAGTACCATGTCTTTCCCCATTGGGGCTCTGAGGTAGTTGGCAGCAGAAAAGTACCATGTCTTTCCCCATTGGGGCTCTGAGGCAAAAGGCAGCACAGCAGACTCTGGTCTTCTTCAGGAACGTCAGATTTGCCTGCAAAGGAAAGGCCTCCCCAGGAGGCAACTGAGGTTGCTTGCAACTTCCAGCAGTACCAGCAGCACCATCAGATGAACAGGGTCGGTGCTACTAACAGTGATTAATCCATGGGGCTGCAGGGCTGTCGGAAACAGATCAGCTCTGCAGCCTGAAGCCAGGTGATGGGACGACAAAGATGCTTGTTTAGAACTGGAAAGCTGGGGATTGCTTGCAACTTGGCTGCTGAGACCACCCGGATATGATAAAGATAGCCCTCAGAGGTTTTGGGGGGTGTTAGACAGGCCGGCCCCCTTGGCACGGGTTGAAAACCAGACAAGCTCTGCTGTCTGAAGTCGGGCGATGGGATGATGGCTGTAGAGGCTTGGATGGGGCAGAGCCCGGCTTTGGGTGTGCCAACATGGCCGGACAGCCCTTTGTCTTGGCACATTATGGGCGTCACCCAACACTTTGTTCTTGTACACTTTAGTTGTACAAGAGCAACTATTTATTTATTTTTCTTACTGCTCAGTCTGGGTCTGCCAAGAGAGCTGGATGGCCCTCTTCGCTTGTTCAGGGGTGCCGGGACCGGCTCTGACTGTGCCAGCCAAAAAGGGTTAAATGGCCCGCTTGGCACATTTGGGTGACGCGCAGACAGGTGCTGCTACGACAGTGGTTAATCCGGGGGGGAGGGATGACAACGACTGGTAAGCTGACTTCTGCCTACCTACTGAGTTGGCAGAGTTGGGACTGAAAGCAGAGTGCGTTGCCCCATCGGGCTCTGTGTTGAGGGCAGCAGTAAAGTAGTACCATGTCTTGCCCCATCAGGCACTGAGGAAGTTGGCAGCAGCAACGTGCCTCTTGGCACGGGGAAGCCAGGAGGACAGCTTTGGAAAACCAGATGATCAGCTCTGCAATCTGAATCTGAAGCCATGCAATGGTGTTGTTTTGTTACTGATGAAAAGGGATGGTTGTTGTTGGCACAAGATAAACTCTGCAGACTGAAACCCCTGACTGTTGGCCTGGGAAGAACTCTGTGTCCCAGGGGTGCTGCTGGTCTGGAAGGAGGGAACAGATGACTCTGGGGGCAGGGGTGGGGTGGGGGCTGTGAAGCCTGCCCTGCAGTTACTGGTTCCAAATCGGACTGAGGATCTTTGGAAACCAGTAACTCCTCAGAGTTACTCACTTTTGTTGCCAGCGGTTTAGACATTAATGGCTGTGTGTTTTGTTATTTTGAGGGGACAGCACATTTACACTGTTATACAAGCTGTATACTCACTGCTTTACATTCTAGCCAAGTGTCATTTCTTCAGTGTTGTCACATGAAAAGATATACTGTACTAAAATATTTATGAAATGTGAGGGGATGTGCTAACTTCTGTGATATACTGTAGCTAATTTGAGGTGAGGAGCATATTTTTTGGCTCCTCAGCTGAGCTGGGTGAATGAATGAATGAAGGAAGGAAGGAAGGAATGAAGGAATGTAAAGGAAGCAGTGTCTGAGGATGCAATGCAGTATCTGAGTTAACACCTGCCTTCCTGTATATGTTTCTATGCCCATGTGTGGGTAAAACCTAATCTTGTCTCTAGGTCCATCTGTCAAACCTGTCGCCGCACACCATTGCCATGCTTTCTGCCCCACAAGTCACAGTGGGCACCAGCTGCCATTGTCCAAGCATTATGCCCAAATAATACATACATGCATGCAGGTGCGACCGGGTCAAGCATGCTGCGCTTGCCTTCAACATGGTGAGTAAGACATCAAAAGGAGCCTTCTACTCGCATTTGTTTCCCTCCACTTTGCATGTGGTGGGAAGGAGCCTACTCTGATTCAAGTGACATCCACAGAAGCCACCTTCAGACTTTCTCTTTCAAGCCAGCAGTACTTGAGAGGGCACTGGAGGGGGAGGTGTCTAGCATAAGTAGTGTGTAGCAAACACTGAGATACCGTTTGGGGAAAAAAGCCAGAAGAGGGTTATGAAAAGAAGATGTACTAAACATTGTACTATTCTTAATTTGTTTTGTGTCTATCTCAGCTGCAATTGTTTATTAAATGTTTATGTTTTCTAATCCAGTTAGACTCAAGGACCATAGAAGTGACTGAAAGTAAGGTGAGTTGGTACTTAAATTCAAGTGAGATTAGAAGTCTTCTTTTGCTTATACCAATTGCTCCTGTTGAGCTAAAAACATGAGACTTGGCATCAAATGATCTGCTTGATGAATTCTCTAATTGTGCCATGTAGCAAACTGATCTAACAAAAACTACCACAGGCAGAGGAGATTTTTAAAAATGCTCAAAATTGGCACCTTTATTATTTTTACTTAGGATGACCATATGTCAGAAGCAACCTGGCAGCACATATCAGTACTGTTCTTTTTACTCCAGTTTCTGGAGCAGCATATCCTGCGTTTCTGTTAGATGTTAGTGGAAACTACAGGGTATTTCTTATTTTGGCTTACCAAGGAAGAATGCATTTCACACTGAAGTTCAGAACAGAAGTTCAAAAGGCAATAAGATGTTCCTGCCTCAAAAATCCAAAGTCAAAAACCACTGGAAAAAATTTTGTCATGTGTGATCTGTTTCATTTTGAAACTTGAGTAGTAACCACATTTCCTAGCAATCTAGCAATGATGGTACCTTTGACTTAGGAAGCTTGCCTTCCTATAGGGAAGGGCCAAAATTTCTAAAAATAAAGAACTGTAATTCTAGAACTGGGCACATTTAACCTTGAGAAAAGAAGACTGAGGGGAAATATGGTGGCACTCTTTAAATACTTGAAAAGTAATCATAGAGAGCAAGGGCAAGATCTGTTCTTGATCATTCCAAAATGCAGGACATGCAAACATGGGCTCAGACTATAGGATGCCAGATTTAGGCTGAGTATCAGGAAAAACCTATTGTTATAGCAGTACAACAGTGGAACCAAGTACCTCAGGAAGTGGTGAGTGCCATTCAAGAGAAAATTGGACAGCCATCTGTCAGACATACTTTGATTTAGATTCCTGCATTGAGCAGAGGGATGGATTTAATGGCCTTACAGGCCCTTTCCAACTCAATTACTCTATGATTTTCATTCCACAAAGCAAGAAAATTAGAAGATAAGGAGAATGTGTTATCAGACATACCTTGTGATTAATAAGAGTGTTTTGAAACATCATAATCGGTGCTTACTTTCAACTTAGCCTCTGTCCACCCACTCTTGGCCTTTCTTGTCCAAATCTAGATAGGGAGGATTTAGTGCCTGGGGACAGCAAAGATGCCCCACCTTGTCTGCTCCCATCTTGTCTTAGAATCCATCTGAGTTCTGTTGCATTGCTAAAGGAATCCTACTGTGAGTTGACCCATGCATGTTGGTTGCTTGCATCAGAAGCTGCCTGAATGGGTTAACTAATGGCAGCTTCCACTTTCCTGGCCTTGTGCAGCGAGAGCCAAAATGAGATCGCTGTAGCTCTGTTTCTAAAACTGGCAGCATTTTATTTACTGGATTAGAATAAAGACGGATAAGGCCTTTCTTGATGTACATTCAACCCTCTTGAATAGTCAGTATATATTTTCTCTTTCATTCTCTTAAGGGGAAAGAACAGAAAAGTCCTCCAAAACATCTAGATGCTACAGCCAGGCTCTCTTGTTTAAACAAAGTTCCAAAATGAAGAGGGCAGCTTTTAATAATCAGCCTCCCAGAGCTGTTATGTTGAAGCATATTGCTTGGTGTCAAAATCTGCCCAAGATAATTTGGATTTGGTTTTATTTGAGATTTTAAATCAAAAGCCACATTAAACCAATAAAGATACCAGCCACCCTGGTTTTTGAATTTTGCTCAGAGACATGGGCTGTTTTTTTCCCTTATTCTTTATTTGTTCTGTAGCTAAAACAAAACAGCACCCAAAATACACAGTGATGGCAACTTAGAGCACCAGTTCTCAGCCTTACATATTTTACCTCACACCCATCATTCTACCAAAGAACATGGATCACACCATGATAGAAAGAAAAAGCCCAACTTTTCTGAGAATGGCATTTCTATAGTTACAGGCATTCAGTTACTGTACATCATTATATTTTTCATGCCAGGAAGCCTGAAGGTCATTTTAAAAATGCAGTAGTATTGTTGGGAGAACAAACAAAACAATCTAATTATGCTAATAGTTGAAGATTGTATACATTTTATACTGCTGAGTATAGAATGTGGCTTCAGGGAGAAGGACGACAAACATGATTTGTTATGAAAATCATGCCTCAAACCTTCTGTGCCCCACTGCTGGTACATACAGTATACACCAACAACTTATTTTCTAGCACAGGAGTGGCAGCCTGTGGCCACAGCCTACATTTCCCTAACCCTTATTTTCTAAGCTCTGACAATAGCCCTCATTGCACTTGCCATTGTATTTGCCACATGGGTGGCAAAACTAATACTTTTAAAAATTACATTATCTTACTAATAATATTCATTTGACTTTTTTAATGCAATAGAGTTTTCCGGGCAGTGTACAGTCTTTTTATATCTAAATGTGGCATGGGGTGTGACAGTGGCCACAGACCTTGATTTATGAAGAATTATGCTCTCTGAAATTTCCTGGAGGTATGAATCTCTTTAAAAACAAGATATACCCTTCAGCTTGCTGGCATATAAAAAGGTGGAGATTGGCGGTTGCCATAAAAGTAGTACATGGAAAATTGCTTTTAACCAGACATGCCAAATATTGTAGCAAAGATATCTAGGCTTACTAAAGATCTTCAAATCCTGTCTTAGATCATCGTCTTAGAACTGCAGAGCTGGAAGGGACCGTATGGATAATCAAGTCCAGCCCCTCTCAAGGAGGCACAGTGGAGAATTGAATTCTCAGCCTCTGGCTTTGCAGCCAGAGACCTAATAGTCTACGGCGAATAGATAAGAAACAAAGAACTAGGGCTACTAGTTTGCTACGACAGATCCCACTTCACCTACTTTCTGTTGCTGATGTTTTTTTTCCACGAAGAGTCAGAAGGGAATTGTCTTCAACAGTTAAAAGCACAATTTTGGTGTTGTGCACATTGCCCTCCCAACCCCGGAATAAAACGCGAGACGCTGAGTATGGGTTAAAATATGGGCCACACTTTATTAATATACACCAATAATCCAAACTTTTCATTCACAAGGAGGGGCCTGCCGTAGTGTGGAAACAGTAAAATGGCGTGAGTATCTAAATACTCCTAGATCAACGAAAGGGCGAGTCCCCGGCCCCAGGCTCCAGCGACCTTAAGGATAGCAGGGAACTGGCCGGCCGCTAACAAACACCCCCAGACCTTGATCCCCCTTTATTTGAGGGTTGTTAGTCTGGAAGTGGCCCAGCCCCAAAAGAAGAGGGCATTCTGGAGGGGAAGGCCCTTTAAATACCCGGGCTTCCCCCTCCCACCTGGGAATCACGTGAGGCCCGTCTCGCGATATCCCGGGTGGAAGAGTCCAGGGACCCTCCAGCGGCTGGATCTGTGTTTACATTTGAACCACTGCACTCTGCTTCATTCCTATTTCATATCACAGAGGGAACTTAAATTGATTTTCTTTCCTTTCACTCATAGCTTTGCAAATACATTTACTTCCAGTCCCTTGCCACATGAACAAATAATTAAATGCTGCATAAATTTTTCTTTTATTTTTAGCGACTCTGTTCTGTTCAGGTTGAAAGAAAAATCAAGAACATAATTGGACCAATAGGAATGGAATGATAAAGCTGTAAGATAAATTCTGTCCCACGACAAGAGCTGGTACATTCTAACTATCTTATGAACTGCATTATGGAAGTTATTATGAGTAACTGTTATCAACAGATACCACCCTAAAGTAAGAAATACACTGCATGCTGGAGAAAAGGGAGAGAAGGATGCTCCTTACCATTTACTTGGATATGACCCCAGAAGCTGATCAAAATCACTATAGCTGTTGTGGCCGGCAGTAATTTTGCTATGTCCTGTGGACTCATACACTGTCATGTAATCCTCCGTTAGAAAACCTAATCAAATATCCAGTGCAAATGGATGGCTTAATAAAGGAAGGAACAGTCCTGGAAGTGCCTCAGAGTTGGCTTGTCAGCACTAATTTGCACATGATAAAACAGTAACCATGGAGCCCATTGAAGCTCTCTCTCTGACTCTTGCCATGCTGTAGGAAAACATTCAGGAAAACATGAAATAGGGATTTAAAATACCACAGGGTTCAAAGTACTGTCAGAAACAGAAAAGCCTTATTTCAGCACACAAACATAGACAAAACTCCCAATACCATTCATAGAGGCGGTGAAATAATATTAGAAGCATGAAATCTCATGTCTGGAAGAAGATTATCTCCTCATGCTGGAATCGTCTTTGAACCCTATCCAGAAATCTCTCTCTATCATTAATAACTGCATGTTACATGTGAAGGAGGGACTATGCAGCAAGAAAAATGCACACGGATCTGCTGTGAAGTTGCATCAGGGATGCACAGTTTTCCTATGTTTGGGAAAGTTTGTTTGAGTGAGTTTGCTTTAGCCAACCACACAAGAATGAAGAGGGAGAGAGGATCAAATTGGCAATACACCTTGTTTACAGCTTGTTAAGGTCAATCTGGTCTGGCAAGGAGAGAGGTAGGGTTATATCAGAGCACTCTTACAAGCTGGAAGAATTACCTTAAGAAGCTGCTGAAGCTCCAACAAGCAGTTTCCTCCTTGCTTTCCTTCCTTTGGTCTCCAGCTGTCCCAGCATGCCAAGACTTGTTCTGTGTCATTAAAAATGGTTTGGAGATAAGGGGTGCCCAACTGAGGGGAACTGACCCCCCCTGCAAGTGCCCCTTTGCTTCATCTCTCCCCACCTTGAACTAGGAAGCTGAAAGAGCCAGATTCTGGTTGCCCAATCAGCATCGGCTCAAGGGATCACATTGCCTGAACTGATGTGAATCCCTTCAATTAAGAAAAAAGTATTAATCCCAGTGGTGGAGAAAGAAACTACAGATTGATGTGTGGGGCTATGAGCTGATTTGCACTGACTTGTGTGTCATGTAGTGAATGGAAAATAATATGAATCAGACCATCCTAATCCTGTAGCATTTCCTTTATTATTTGTTAATTTAGTCACACCCTTAGTTAGAAATGCTTTATTATGATTCCATGGCTCAATGGTTTAGTTATCTGGCTGTGGAGCCAGAGGTTGGGAGTTCAATTACGCACTATGCATCCTGCAAGTAGAACCAGACTGTGTGGCCTTGGGTGAGTGGCACAGTCCCAGAGCACCCCCAGAAGAAAGGAATGGTAAACCACTTCTGAATATTCTCTACCTGGAAAACCCTGTAAAAGATGGCCATAAGTCAATTGAGTTTATGGCATGCAAAGAAAGAAGGGTATTTTTGTTGTTATTGTGTGTCATGAAGTCATGGCTGACATACATCAATCCTAATAGGGGTTTCAAGGTATGTGAGATATTTAAGGAAAAGGTTTACCAATGTTACCTATCACTACCATAAAATCATCTGCTAATGCATTGTAGTCGTCTGAGTCCACTTTAGTTTGTTCATACCAAGTATTTCAATGTTTACATGGACAAAAGCTGATCCCACAGCTATAAATACTCAACTATCCAACAAACTGCAACAGAGCGCAGACAGAGTTCTGAATCCTGTCCTCTGAAGATGCCAGCCACAGAGACTGGCAAACGTTAGGAAGAAAAACCTTAAGAACATGGCCAAAGAGCCTGGAAAACCCACAACCACCATTGGATCCCAGCTGTGAAAGCATTTGAGAATACATTTAGGGAAGATGGGGCTTGTCACAGTGCTGCCAGCAGCTCCTGGAGAAGCTCCCAGGCAAAGCTGGAACCGCCCAGTCTGGGGGTCTTTCAGAAGGGCCAAAGGGGAGACTAGGAGAATTCTCCCTGAAGCAGTTGGTGAGCAACAGAGAGGAAGGAAGCTGGGCAGCAACCTGGTATTTCTCCCCTCAGAAGAGATCACCTGAGCACAGATCGGATGTGGAAGCCATATTGGGCAGTGAAGCTGTCAGTAACCCACCCCCTACGGAGGACAGGAGAACAAACAGATACTGTGTTGAAAACTGACAACAATAAAGTAAGTTGAAGCCTTTGATTTATGAACAGCCCCATAAGGCGGAAAGAGAAACTAGGGTGCAGAATATTTGTCCTCCTTACCTTATCCCTAGTTTTTGAAAATAAAAAATAAATAAAAAAAAGAGAGAACACATTTACATGTTCTATTTCTTGCTGTCCCATATCCAGTTTGCCTTGATTCATGCTTCTCACTTTCCTTACTCCAAATGTACATCTCATGTAGCATAAGACTTTCCTTTCACCTCTGTACATGTCAGCCTCTAAACAACCTTTCTGCTTTTATCTTGTTGCTTTATCAGTGACAGCAGTATTCCTACTTATCATTTGCTCTTCCCCAGTAGCTGATTGAGTCCCTTCTGATGAAAGTCTCTTCTTCCAGCACTATTTCCTGATTCATTTTGGATTGTCTCATCATAAGATTTTCAAGATAAGAAAGACTGAGTTCTGGTTTACCATTGCCTTCTTCTGTGTGGTACTATTTATTTATTTATTTATTTATTTATTTATTTATTTATTTATTTATTTATTTATTTAATACCCCGCCCATTTGGTCTTGCGACCACTCTAGGCGGCTAATGTTTGAGTGTCACTGCCATTGTCTGTGAAAGACTACCAAGGTCACTTTCCACTACTGTTGCTGTCCTTTGGGAATTTCTCTGCCCCCATCACTAGTGGGATTATCTGTTCTCTTTTGCTGATGTGACCATTCATCCTGGAAAGAGTACATGCATCTTAAAGCACAGTCTCGGTTTTGACTGCAGTGTCTTAGATGACTTTGCTAGGAATCCACACTATTAATGGACTCTAGCCTCCTGATGGCATTGCTCTCCGCTTCCCCTATACATTCAAAGGTGTGCATCTAAAGGGTGTGTGTGTGAATACTAAGAACATACTGGCTGAGGGCAACTTGAAGTTGTAGTTCCCCAAAGTATCTACTAAGATTTGTATGTATGCACCCCTTCTTACCTCCTGAAATTATTCCATAGCACACATAGATAAACCACTGGCATAAGCTTTCAGATATTCAAGTCATTTTTGTGAACTATCATGATTAATTGCTTTTTTTTAAATTAACTTTCTTGGACATGTTTGTGCTAAGAAAAACTTGAAACATTCTACCATGAAAAATACACAAAAGCTAAAAACAAAAACACGAAAAACAGTATATAATATTAAACATATTTTTCCAATCTCTAATTGATTATAGGCAATATCTATCAGCGTAAGACTGATATTTAGTTTATTTTCTGAACTCCTGATCCATGCCATTCCTTGTCATTGACCACCATTTGACCAAGCTTTGAACTGTACACTTAACTAGTTATAAGCCAGTGCTATTTTTATTCACCCTTCATAAAACCTTCAAATCAACCTGCCCATCAGCTAGTGTCTTGGTGGCCTTCTTATTTTAACTGAAGTCAAGATGAGGTCCTTAAGCCACAGCACAGCTCCACCTAGTGACTGGAATCCTGTTACATAGCTATGCCTTCATAATGTGAAGTTGTGCAAACAATTGCAAAATTTGCCCCAACGTGGATGTTGTGTCCAGGAAGCAGTTCTGCTAATGCAGTGAATTGTGTGGTCAGTGCTCACTGCTAGTTAGTTTCATGGTGTAAATGAATTAATGTATGAGTTGTAGTGTGATTAGTTGCACAATCAGACACACAGACTGCCTGAGTGTAACTACCCACAAACTTACATTAGCATGACTTTACTCTGTTAAGACCAACAGGATTTCAGCTACCATCTAGATTCTGAGTTTGCAACAAGAGCTATAGCTTTTTTTTTTTTTTTTTTTTTTTTTTTGCTACTTTGCAAACACAAAAGGAGGCAAATCTCTTCCTTCATGGCCGAGGAGGATTCTCATCTGAGAAGCTAAAAGTGAAGAATCAATGGCTTTTAAAAATGTTACCACTGTGCAGGAGTATTTTTTCCAGCTTTCTGAAAGTGTCAGAACATAGCAATTGATATAATTGGAACTTGCATTTTCCTTTTTCTACAGGTAATTTGATCAGCAGCACCTAATTAGTAAACTGATGACAGCCAATTAAATTTATGATTACCTCCACGGGTATTGCTAAAGAATGTCTTATTTAATCATTACACCTCTCCTAAACATCAGCAAATGGTATCATTACAGCTATTACATATTTGCTTCCTCTTTTGTTTACTCAGAACAATCTTTTTTCCCCCTTTAAAAGATCTGTGCTGCTGTTCAGTACAATCTGCTGACATAATTTCTGTTATTAATTGCCAAGGGAGGAGATTTTCTTACCGGAGATTTAAAAGGTCAGAATGTTTCTAAATACGAAATTTGGAAGTACTCAGCAGAATTACCAGGTAATTTAAAAAAACGGTAAACAGTATAACTATCAGTGAAGATGACCTTTTGAAATGAGTGATGTTATTAGTACCACCCTTGTATTCATAGAGCGTGTATTTGAAACACATTCTTCATGATTTTCAGGGCCTGGAAAAGTTACTTTTTAGAGTACAGTTACCAAAAACCAACTAGTAGCATGGCCAGATTCTGGAAAGTAGTCCAGAAAAGTAAGTTTTATACTCTCTGGTTATTATTACTGTTAAAGCAGCCTTTCTCATTTAATTCAGGGCCACTGCATTTTAGAAGTGTAGCCTGTTTGAAGTGTACAACTAAGAATGTGAAATTTGAATGAGGCAAAGATGAATTTCCAAACATGTATGCATCATACAGGTTGCAGCTGTATGTTGAGTACTGATTGAACATTTCTGCATAAAGCAAAATTGTATTGTCTACAACAGTGGTTCTTAACCTTTTTGAAAGAAACGCCCCCTTGAGCCATTGAGGAAGTTATCATCGCCCCCCTCCCCGTGGTGATGATATCTTTTATTTATTTATTTATTTATTTATTTATTTATTTATTTATTTATTTATTTATTTATTTATTTATTTATTATTTATTTATTATTTATTTATTTATTTATTTATTTATTTATTATTTATTTATTTATTTATTTATTTATTTATTTATTTATTTATTTATTTATTTATTTATTTATTTAAGACACTTAAATCCAATGACCCCTGAAAACAAAATTAAATTCCAAGAAAATGAAATGCCCCCCAAAAAGTAACATTTAATGATTTAGTTGCAAGTGAATTTTAAGACGCAAAAAGAAATATAAAAAGGGCATAAAAACAAATGCAGGAACTAAAAATTTCAAGACAAAAAGTGTGAAACTAAATTAAAATTGGGGGAAAATATATATTCATGCTCACTGTAAAAAGGCTGCAGCCATCTTCACAGGTTTGGCTTGCTCCAGCGCCCCCCTACCGCCCCCCTTCTGCTCCAGCGCCCCCACGCCGCCCCTTTTCGTTCTACCGCCCCCCTAAAAAATGAAATCGCCCCCTGGGGGGCATTATCGCCCACGTTAAGAACCACTGGTCTAGAACATTTTGTTTTAGACAATACAACCCTCATCAGTCTTGGCCATAGTACTCAGTAGTGAGGAATGCTGGGAGATGAAGTCTAACACCATCTGAAAAGCCTCCTTTTTGCCAGCCAGTTCCTAGAGGAATAAAATTCAGAATGTATGAATTTCAATTATAAATCTCAAATCTTGAAAAGCAAATACAGTTCCATAGCGTCCTTGGCCACTGCAGAGTGAGCCAGGGCTCACAAGCTCATAGTGCCAATACCTTTGGAAGTTGATGCCATCTGCCATCCCACCCCAATATTTGGTATGCATTTTAGATTCTTTGTGGGGATGTACAGTATCTCTGTGCCTTGTAATGGTGAATGCCTGCACTTCGAACATTACCGTCATAGTGCTGACAGTTTCTGACTAGGGTTCAGTGTTAACCATACACTCCTATGCAGAGAATTACATCTACACAGGTAATGATCCTCTGAAGATTAGTCCTACTCAGATTTGTTCTATCTGCCTGTGGCAGGTTCTTCTGCACCGCATCTACATCAGCTTGCCGTTAAGACAAGCTGCATATCCAGCTGGAAGACAAAGTTCTAAGAACAAATAGCTCTAGATCCTGTAAGGTTGTTGAATCAACAGGAGGACTATCTACCACAGGTATTCTGTGTTTACCTGGTTTCCATGGAGGGCAAACCATGATGGGGCATCTGTACAAGTGTATCTCTAAATAGGTGTGTGCCAATGAAATCCTTTGGGTTTCAGCTGGACCTGTTGAACTGTGTGTTTTGATTAAGGAGGTAGTCACAGAAATTGTGTTCTCTCCTCAGTGTTCCTATCACTTCAAGGTCAGAACATCAGAAGCCACAGCTGAGTCACTCTCTTGCTCTATGAAGGCCCTTAACTGTTACCACAGTTGCTCTGGATTATTTTCATTGCTTGTATTACTGGTTCTAACGGTAGTCTTTAATGAGATAAAATTAGGCTGGGTCAGCATGACACCACGCAATACAGCATGGTGAAGGATTTATATATGGAGATACTGGGCCATTTCAAGGCCTAGAGAGAGTAAAACATGGGTTCTATTTTAATGCTAGCAATGTGTGGGTGAAAATGCTGGCTGATCCATGAGATTGTCTCATACACTGCCATGGTAGTGGTGGAATGGGTGGTGGCAATTTATCTATTCAGTTACTTATTTATCTATTTATAAAGCCCCACTCTTCAGCTGGAAAGGCATCCCAGGTAATTTTATTCAGATTGATAAAAGCAAGGCAGTCTCTGCCTCAGGCTTGTAGTCTAAACCATGGGCACCCAAGGGTGCCCTTGTGGCCCTGTAAGAATCCATACTCGAAGAATAAATGGAAAGGATTGCAGAGGAAGAATCAGTAATTGACGACAGGAAAAACAAAGGAGAACAGGCATCACCTACCCCAGTGGTTCCCAACCTTGGGGTTCTTAGACTTAAACTCCCAGAAGCCTTCACCACTAGCTGTGCTGGCCAGGATTTCTGGGAGTTGTTGTCCAAGAATATTTGGGATCCAAGGTTGGGAACCACTGATCTAAACAAATATGATGTGGTGGGGTGGAAGTACAGAGAGAGAATAAGAACAAATACAGGAAACACTTAGGTTGTTCTAAATATTGCACTGGTTGATTTGCTTTCCACATACTGAAAGGAGACACAGTACACTCCTGTCTCTGCTGCTCCACCAGAGACCTTGTGCTGTTGACAACCCCAAGACATGTTTTGTTATCATCACAAAAGTATCTTGAAGCGCAGCAGCATTCCCCACCATGATGAAAACCCAGTGTTCAGTTAAAATGAGTGGAAAGGAAGAGGTGCCAAAGAGAGAAAATGTTACATTACTAAGTTGTACCTCAGTCAAGTAATCTTTCCAGTCTCTAAGATATGCCACCAGAGAGATCAATGAAACAGGATTCCTACATGCCCTACTGCTCTGATTGTGCACAGCGCTAACATTAATCCTGTTCTGATATGCATAATCCTGCTCCTCCAACTGGACATTCCCACTGTGGGTTTTGTCACCTGAGCATGGTAGGTGACAACAGAACAGTCAAGAAAGGGTCCTTCAATGCCATGGTGGCCAAGCCTGCAAGAAAAGGTTGCTGAGGTTCAGAAAAGTTCTTCATTAGAGCAGGAAAGTCTTCACGTTCCATTTGTGCAAAAGTCATACATAACTGTGAGAGATGGGGTGGGTGTAAAGTCTTTTGCCTGTTTCTTACCTGATAACTGGCTGGACAGGGCAGAGAAGCAATTGGTGTTAAGGGAAACACATATTACCTGCTAATAACCCATTTTCCTTCTGAAGACCCAAATTCCTCAGTAATCAGTCTATCAGTCTTGCAAATTAAGCCATTGTTGTTTTGTTTAGTCGTTAAGTCGTGTCTGACTTTTCGTGACCCCATGGACCAGAGCACGCCAGGCCCTCCTGTCTTCCACTGCCTCCCAGATTGGGATTAAGCCATTGTTGATGTTTAGTCATTAAGTTTTGTCCAACTGTTTATGACCCCATGGACCACAGCACGCCAGGCCCTCCTGTCTTCCATTGCTTCCCAGAGTTTGGTCAAATTCATGATGGTAGCTTCAATGACACTGTCCAACCATCTCATCCTCTGTTGTCCCTTTCTCCTCTTGCCTTCACACTTTCCCAACATCAGGGGCTTTTCCAGGGGGTCCCCTCTTCTCATGAGATGGCCAAAGTATTGGAGCCTCAGCTTCAGATCCTTCCACTAAGAACTTAGCATTGATTTCCTTCAGAACAGATAGGTTTGATTTCCTTGCAGTCGAGGGGACTCTCAAGAGTCTCCTCCAGCACCACAATTCAAAAGCACCAGTTCTTTAGTGGTCAGCTTTCTTTATGGTCCAGCTCTCACTTTCATATATCGCTAGTGGAAAAACCATAGCTTTGATTATGCGGACCTTTGTCGACAAGGTGATGTCTCTGCTTTTTAAGGTGTTGTCTAGGTTTGTCATCGCTTTCCTCCCAAGAACCAGGTGTCTTTTAATTTCGTGGCTACTGTCACCATCTGCAGTGATCATGGAGCCCAAGAAAGTAAAATCTGTCAACTACCTCCATATCTTCCCCTTCTATTTGCAAGGAGGTGATGGGACCAGTGGCCATGATTTTAGTTTTTTTGATGTTGAGCTACAGACCATTTTTTTGCGCTCTCCTCTTTCACCCTCATTACAAGGTTCTTTAATTCCTCCTCACTTTCTGCCATCAGAGTCATATCATCTCCATATCAGAGGTTGTTGATATTTCTTCCGGCAATCTTAATTCTGGTTTGGGATTCATCCAGTCCAGCCTTTCGTATAATGTATTCTGCATATAAGTTAAATAAGCAGGGAGGCAGTACACAGCCTTGTCGTACTCATTTCTCAATTTTGAACCAATCAGTTGTTCCATATCCAGTTCTAACTGTTGCTTCCTGTCCCACATATATATTTCTCAGAAGGTAGATAAGGTGGTCAGGCACTCCCATTTCTTTAAGAATTTACCATAGTTTGCTGGGGTGCACACAGTGAAAGGCTTTTGTGTAATCAATGAAGCAGAAATACAGTCAACCCTCGACTTACAAACGGCCCTAGTTACAAACATTTCGACTTACAAACTGCTCTGATAGAAAAATATTGACTCGACTTGCAAACTTAGATTCGAGTTACAAACTGAAAAAAACACGCGGGAGGTGGGGAAAGCACGAAATTTGAACTTTCAGTTAACCGTTGGCCAGTGAAGAGGGTGCCCGTCTGATTCATCCCTCTTCCCAGCATTTTGAGAGCGGATTTGGAGACAGTCTTCAGACCGCCTGGTACTGCCTGGTATTGCCTGGTACAGTGCTGTATGGACTGCATTTGGCTTTTTAAAAATTTTTGATTTTTGGATTTTTAAAAGGTGCTCCCTCCCTCCTTTGCTGACCCCTTTTCCCCTAAAAGGTGCTTGTCTTGGCTGAAAAGGTGCTTTTCAAGGCGTTCTGTTGAAAAGGTGTCTGTTCCTTCCTTCCCTCCCTCTTTTCTTTCCCTTTTTTTAACCCAAGTCATAAAAGGAAAAAAAGGAAAAAATTCTGGCCCTAGTGGTAGGAATGGATTAACCGGCTTTGCATTAGTTCCTATGGGAACTAATGATCTGAGTTACAAACCACCCCTCGACCTAAGAACCAAAAACAGCTGGAACGGATTAATTGGTTTTCAGTGCATTCCTATGGGAAATGCTGATTCGACTTACAAACTCTTCGACTTACAAACTTCCTTCTGGAACAGATTAAGTTTGTAAGTTGAGAGTTGACTGTAGATATTTTTCTATAACTCTCTGGCTTTCTCCATAATCCAGCGCATATTTGCAATTTGGTCTCTAGTTCCTCTGCCCCTTTGAAATCCAGCCTGTACTTCTGGGAGTTCTTGGTCCACATACTGCTGAAGCCTGCCTTGGAGGATTTTGAGCATAACCTTCCTATCATGTGAAATGAGCGTGTGAAATGAAATGGTAGTTGAAGCATTCTTTGGCACTGCCCTTCTTTGGGTTTGAGATGTAGACTGATCTTTTCCAATCCTCTGGCCACTGCTAAGTTTTCCAAACTTGCTGGCATATTGAGTGTAGGAATATGGATTAAGCCATATTTACCATCAAATAACCAATCACAAAACAAAACATGTTGGAAAACAAGGTATAGATCAGGGGTGTCCAACCTTTCACCTTCCCTGGGCCACATTAGAAGATGAAAATTTGGTTTGGGCCACACATAAATTTGGTTTGGGCCGCATGGGGCGGCAGCCCTAGCCATCCTCCGCAGCCCCGCTCCAAGCGTGCTTACCGGCAGCTGCGATCTCAGACAGCGAGGCTGCCAGTTTCGACTCCGGTGGTTTTATGGGGCTTGGAGGGGGTCCACCTATTGACAGGGATGGCGCAATGCAGTCACGCAGCCCTCGTCCCCTCCCCTCCCACTCCTTCCTTCCCTCTCTCCCCCTCTACTGTTGTGACATGCCCCGGCCACATTCCGGCCCCAAGCGGCGGCAGTGTAACTTGAAACTTTGGAATTTCTTTTAAAATAAAAAATTGCACTGGGCTGCATTATGAGCCGACCTGGGCCGCATGCGGCCCTCGGGCTGCGGGTTGGACAAGCCTGGTATAGATAGAGAAAATGACATGCTAAGAAAAACAAGTCTTTCACCACTTGAGGGAGCACCACTTCTAAATGCATTTTTAACATGCCATCTAGCTTGACTCTCAAGCATGCCATTTTCCTCTAAGCTTAACTGTGAGACTCCCAGGAGCTGGGGGTACAGATTTTTTTTTCTAGTAACATGTGATGGCATGAGTTATAAAACTAAACATTTTGCTTTTCTGAAAGGACAATCAAAATGTGTTAGCTTTACAAAAGTGCTGTTCTTTGTGGAGATAAAAGATACTGTACTAGAACTTGTTTGTTCATAATGATGAAAACAGATGCCTGGAATATGACCCAGTATGGTGTCATGGACAGAGTGCCAGAATATGATATCAGAAGGTCTGTATATCAGAAGGTCTAGATTTAACTCTGCACGTGGCAGTGGAAATTCACCAGAGAGCACCAGTGATGAACCACTCCTTGACCATCTCACATACAGTACCTTGAAATTCCTGTTAGGGTCACCATCAGTCCAAAGCCACTTGAAGACATACAGCAGTAACAAACCTTGGGGTCATGGCTATCAGAAGGATCATGATAAGAGCCTGTACCTGAAGATTCACCACTGCACCACTGCCTGAGCAGTGCGAGAGGAATACTGCAGTGAATTCATGCCAGTCTGGCATTCATATCCATTCCAGTCTCCCTTATCATTTTCTGCAGAAGGTCTGGAACTAGACCTCTCCATGCTGATCTTATGCCTCCATGTCTCATTCCACTGACCCTGTTGTGGACTATTTAGGCCTATTTATTGATATTTTGAATTATTATTGTTCCCATGGCAACTGACGTTTGCCAAAATGCATTCAACCCAAATTAGAACTTCCAAGAAATATCTTAGTTCCTTTCGTCGTGCATGGAACACAAAAACTGAAGGCCACATACTTTGGCCATAGAATGTGTGACACATAATGCAACATAAATAGCTATTAGCATAGCACTACAGCATTTAAGAAATAATACTGCTCCCAACTTCAAATCTTTGTGCTTGTTTTTAAAGCAACATGGTGGATGGGACAGAGAAAACTAATTCAGAGAGAAGTCATAGGACCATTACAGTGTTTCTCCGTTAGATAATCTGTGGCCCACATGTGGGACTGAATGTTTTTCCCCCCACAGTTCAGCCCTGCAAGCCCTCGGTTCCCAGATACTGTATCTTCCTTATCTTTATACAGTATCCTTCATGCTAGACCTCTGTGAAATTGGGTCTGGAAACAAATTAGCCATGCATGTCACACTTGTTGAAGTGTTCCAGCAACTGCAGTCCCAGAAATTAACTCTCCCAAGTTCTGATACTGAAGAAAAGGAGAAGGAGGGTGGTACTTAGGGTATGATCACATGGGCAAATAGTTCACATTTTGGACCGCGTGCATCATGGCCCAGTGTAAGCTATTTCCCAGTGATCATGTGATATATAGTCATTAGCGCTCTAGCCTGATCCATACCCAAGCTGGACCTTTTTGGTCCAAAAGTAGGGCTACTACTTTTGGGGGTGAGTCTGGAGTGGTTCCCCCATGAACAGAAGGATCACCGCTCCTGGCAAAGCAAACTTTTTTGGAGTGATCAGATGTGCAACTTTCTTGCCAGCTGATTGCATGTTTAGATGCCTGCCCCGTAGGCACTGCTACTCAGCATTCAAAGTGTAGACCGTTTATGGTGCTGACAAAATAACATCCAGTTCATGTTCCACCCTGGAGTATATGAGTGACACATAAAGAAATAATTGTGTGTCCTTATACATATCATGTAGAACAGTCAGTTCTTGCAAAATTCCCCACTTGTGTTCAAAATTCCATTAAAAATGGGGCATATAAAGCTCACATTTTCTACTGAACCTGAATATACTAGCCCATCCCCCCCCCCAAGGTTTTTAAAAAAGGATATCAAAATAAAAAAAAACCTCTTGTTTAGTGACTTGCCAGATGGCTATCCCTAACTCGTGGTTACTGGAAGACACTTCCTATGAAATGTTGGAGACATGTCAGAGAGCAAAGAGGAAGTTTACCACTTATTTTTCTTGTTGTGTGGCATCAAGTTGCTTCCAATGTATGGTGGCCCTAATAATATTATTGATATATATGAAATAGTCAAGGAATGGATTACCAATGCCCACCCCCAAGTGAGTTCCCATGGATGAGCAAGGATTTGAATCCAGATCCTCTTCGTCTGATTCCAATATAGTCTACTCCATCAAAATGTGTCTCCACCAAAAATGATTATGCACCATCAAATTAATTCTGACTAACATCAGTCTTTCCCAGAGTTTTCTAGATATAAAGTAATTAGATATGGTTTACCAGTCCCTACTTCTTGTGGGGCTCTGGAACTGGAGTTCATACCCAAGGCTACATAGGCTGGCTCTTTTTCCAGGAGTTACTGTGGGGATAGAACTGGTTGGCTGTGCACTAGTGCTAGTGGCAGGGTGCAACCTCCAACTGGATCAGAGAGGTAGGGATGAAACTCTAGCCCCCAGTATTCTCATTCCCAGGTCATTGAGCTGTCTCAGTGTAAGGCAATTCCACATAAAAGAACAGGGCAATTGGCTCAGTGATGGAAGACATGTTTTACACCCATGAAGTCCAGGCCTCATTGTTGCCATCACATGTTAAAACAAACTCTAGAAAAAAGGTGCTAAGAAATCTCTTTGCCTCAAACCCTGAAAAGTTGCTGCTGGACGTTCTATGACCACATGACTGAACACACACAGAGCTATTCTTACCCATTGCCATTACTGTCTCAGCTAAGCCTCAAAGCATACTCTGCCCATAAAATTGGCACTATTTAAATACACAGAGAAAAATATATACCGTACATCATCAAAGAACCACTCAGACTCCTGCCAGAACCCTGACTCACTTTTGCTTCAATTGAATTAGTTCCAGCCTCTGATGCTTATTCTGGCTAAAATAACAGGTCAAGCATATGTGTCATTTGGCAATTGATGAGTGTACATCGGTGAATCAAAGTCATCAGTCACTATAGAAGTAACCACCTGTTTATTTTCTAATGAATTTTTTAAAACCAAGAAGATTCTAGCATTATGAACAATTCACTATTACCTGTAATAAACAATCTCACCGTTTCTGAGAAATACAACAAACACAAACACATATCCTGCATAAGGACACAAACTTGAACTAATAAAAGAAAGCAACACAAAACGGGAAATTTAGAAAAACAAAGAATAGGACTGTAGATGGTTAACAGTATCACAGAGAACTGATATAAGATAGTACTGCTGGTGGAACATAACAGTAAACACTCTTCAGTCCAAGGACAGAAGAGAGCAACAAAAAGAAGAGATCTAAAAGAACACAAGAATACACAGAGGAATTATATCAGAAAGATTTGGATATCCCGGACAACCCAGACAATGTAGTTGCTGACCTTGAGCCAGACATCCTGGAGAGCGAAGTCAAGTGGGCCTTAGAAAGCCTGGCTAACAACAAGGCCAGTGGAGGTGATGGCATTCCAATTGAACTATTTAAAATCTTGAAAGATGATGCTGTTAAGGTGCTACATTCAATATGCCAGCAAGTTTGGAAAACTCAACAGTGGCCAGAGGATTGGAAAAGATCAGTCTACATCCCAATCCCAAAGAAAGGCAGTGCCAAAGAATGCTCCAACTACCGCACAATTGCACTCATTTCACACGCTAGCAAGGTTATGCTCAAAATCCTGCAAGGTAGGCTTCATCAGTATGTGGACCGAGAACTCCCAGAAGTACAAGCTGGATTCCGAAGAGGCAGAGGAACTCGAGACCAAATTGCTAACTTGCGCTGGATTATGGAGAAAGCCAGAGAGTTCCAGAAAAATATCTACTTCTGCTTCATTGACTATGCGAAAGCCTTTGACTGTGTGGACCACAGCAAACTATGGCAAGTTCTTAAAGAAATGGGAGTGCCTGACCACTTTATCTGTCTCCTGAGAAACCTATATGTGGGACAGGAAGCAACAGTCAGAACTGGTCATGGAACAACTGAGTGGTTCAAAATTGGGAAAGGAGTACGGCAAGGCTGTATACTGTCCCCCAGCTTATTTAACTTGTATGCAGAATACATCATGCGGAAGGCTGGACTGGAAGAAGCCCAAGCCGGAATTAAGATTGCCGGAAGAAATATCAACAACCTCCGATATGCAGATGATACCACTCTGATGGCAGAAAGTGAGGAGGAATTGAAGAACCTTGTAATGAGAGTGAAAGAGGAGAGTGCAAAAAACGGTCTGAAACTCAGCATCAAAAAAACTAAGATCATGGCCACTGGTCCCATCACCTCCTGGGAAATAGAAGGGGAAGATATGGAGGCAGTGTCAAATTTTATTTTCCTGGGCTCCATGATCACTGCAGATGGAGACAGCAGCCCCGAAATTAAAAGACGCCTTCTTCTTGGGAGGAAAGCGATGACAAATCTTGACAGCATCTTGAAAAGCAGAGACATCACCTTGCTAACAAAAGTCCGAATAGTCAAAGCTATGGTTTTTCCTGTCGTGATGTATGGAAGTGAGAGCTGGACCATAAAGAAAGCAGACCGCCGAAGAATTGATGCCTTTGAATTGTGGTGCTGGAGGAGGCTCTTGAGAATCCCCTGGACTGCAAGGAGAACAAACCTATCAATTCTAAAGGAAATCAACCCTGAGTGCTCACTGGAAGGACAGATCCTGAAGCTGAGGCTCCAGTACTTTGGCCATCTCATGAGAAGAAAAGAGTCCCTGGAAAAAACCCTGATGTTAGGAAGGTGTGACGGCAAGAGGAGAAGGGGACGACCGAGGATGAGATGGCTGGACAGTGTCTGCGAAGCAACCAACATGAACCTGACACAACTCCGGGAGGCAGTAGAAGACAGGAGGGCCTGGCGTGCTCTGGTCCATGGGGTCACGAAGAGTCGGACACGACTAAACGACTAAACACACACAAAAGAACACAACTGCATCAGAAATACAGCTTCTTGTGACTATGGCACTGAAAAGTGCTCATCCTTCTGAAAAAAATCTTTATCTTAGTACTTCCAAGTGCTGTTGATCAGCTCTTGTACTGAATAGCGAAATGTTCTGGTTTTCAGTTATAGTCTTTAATAATATTGTTGAAGACTATAGTCTGGAATATTATTTCTGTTCAGATTGTATATACAATCTGACCACGTGTCAGTGCTGTGAGAGCACATGTAGTCAGACCATTGGCCTGTCTAGCTCAGTAATGCTTTCTCGGTTCAAAGGTAGTGGTTCACAAGGGTCAGAGGCAAGGTTTACTACAGTGGTGCCTCGCTTTACGATTGCCCCGCATTACAATGAATCCGCTTAACGATGATCTGAATGGGGGAACTTCGCTTTACGATGATTGGTTCCCTGCTTCGGGAACCGATTCTTCGAAAAATGATGTTTTTTGAACAGCTGATCGGCGGTTTCAAAATGGCCGCTGGGTGATTAAAATGGTTCCCTGCTGTGTTTAGGGACGGATTCCTTGCTACACAGGCAGCGAAAATGGCCGCTGTATGGAGGATCTTCACTGGACGGTGAGTTTTTACCCCACTGGAATGCATTGAACAGGTTTCAATGTGTTTCAATGGGTTTTTAATTTTCACTTTACGATGTTTTCGCTCAACGCCGATTTTCCTGGAACGGATTATCGTCGTTAAGCAAGGCACCACTGTACTATCATCAAATGTTACTTGGTCTTTTTTCAGCTGCAGATGCCAAAGACTGGGTCGTGATGCTTCTTTGGGTGTAGCTTGTCCTTTGCTGCTCAACTATGGTCTCATAGGGAAGAATGACAAGCAGCATCATAGCTGAATAGTGCAGTACATACTTTGCATGTACAACATTTAGCCTCTGGCATCCTCAGTTAAAGAACAGCTTGCGATGAGAAGCACCTCTCTTTGCCTAAAACTCTGGATGGCTGCTGGCAAATCAGCACAACAGACAATACCAGGCTAGATGAATCCATCCAAGTAGTTTCACGTCTGACTCAATAGAATAAGGCTATGTTGTCTGTTCAGTCTGTTCATGTGACCAGTCTCTTCTGCTTTCAGCAATTGGTTAAGCCAGCACAACACAAGTCAACTTCCCTACAGCTAAAGTGGGGACTAGAGCAAAACTGAGCAGAAACCTGAAGGGTTGGCAAATAATGGCATAATTCCTCCTATTCCAAAAATCCTGGAGCTTCAACCCTGTCCCACCTGCTAAAAAAGTCCACTACTCTACTGTTGCAATATATAAATGAAAATCAGACGCCACTGTGGTATCCTAGGAACCCTTGGCAAGGAAGTGACATCCCATATAACATTTGAATAAACCTTTGTCAGAAGCGCCTTGGGATTCCTTACTCGCCACCTCTAAATTGTCACTGTTCCCTTTTTGTCTGTATACATTCAGCAAAGTCCTTGCTACTGCTAAAGATAATTGGACAGCTGCGTTGCCACCAAATGGTCCTCCATGTTTTATCTCAATCTGCCTATATCACTCTATCCTTTTCTGTGAAACCAGGATCATGTGCTCCACCTTCTAAGCCAAACTCTGATTCTTAGCAACAACTAGATTATAGTAGAGTTCTGTCACACAACGGTAATTTAATTAAATTGCCATTTTCCTCTCCCATACTTTGGTGTGGATGTCCATCCAATGGTTTAGAGTACACCTAATGTACAGATTAGGGTTTTATCTTCAGTTAGAAAAGAGTTTTCACCATGGGAAACAGAAATATATGTTACCAATATATCTCACTGACTTCACTTAAAATACTACTGCGTATTCCCTTATGTGGCATTCAGAGCATTCACTTCAGTTGACTCTGTGATATAGGCTGTACAGTAGATTTAAAAAATAATAAATGGAACTCATAGGCTTGGTTTTCCAAGTCTCAGTGCACTAAACAAACTACAGTATTCAGAGTCACCTATGGTATGTATTGCCCAGAATCTGAGGCCAGAACGAGGAGGTAAAAACTCTGTTACCTTTTGCAATGGAGTCAAATCACTGAGGCTCAGATGATACATTATGGATAAGATGGAATTCCTTAATTGCTGACAGGATTTGATTTTCATAACAAGAACTCTTCACACCTCCTGTACTTTGCAAATTATCTTGCTTTCTTCATCAAGAAGTCAGTACAGGCTTTGTTTGCAAGGCTAATTGCTCAGTCAATTAGGCTTGCAAAGATCTGCTTGAATCATCTCTCTGGAACACAGTTTCTAATGAAGATTATCTGTAGCATAGAGGTTTACTCTGAATGTGGGATATAGTTACTCTACAGATAAGCAGTACAGTGGGGTCTTGACTTAAGAGCGGCTCGAGTTAAGAACATTTTGACTTAAGAACCACTCTCATAGGAAAATATTGACTTGACTTACATACTTAGATTTGAGTTAAGAACTGAAAAAAACCCACGTGGGAGGCAGGGAAAGTGCAAAATGTGAACTTTCAGTTAACTGTTGGCCAGTGGAAAGGGTGCCTGTCTGCTTCCTCACTCCTCCCAGTGTTTAGAGAGTGGATTGAGGGACAGTCTTCAGACTGCCTGGTACTGTACTGCGTGGACTGTATTTTCCCTGCCTTCCCTATCACCCTCTAGTGGTCGAAGGCAGAATAGCAACTTCCCATTAGTTTCTATGGATGGAAAAGAGCAGATACGGATCAAATGGTTTTCAATGCATTCCTATGGGAAATGCAGATTTGACCTGAGAACTTTTTGACTTGAGAACCGCCTTCCAATACGGATTAAGTTCTCAAGTCAAGACTCCACTGTATATTGTTGTGCTGTTGGAGCAGCCCTGTGAGAAGACAGGTGACAAGTAAAACCAAATAATTGGATTTTATTTATTTGAATTAGGGCTTCTCCAATCTTGAAGGTTCGAAAGAATAAATGGGAAACAGCACATGAATGTTTAGTGCAGTAGGAGCCATCTTGAAGCTGCCTGTGGTTTCCCTGTCACCCATTAACTAAAATATTTTTTTACTTTAATTTAGCAGCTGGCTTTTATGTGTTTGTGTTGTTATTTGTTTCACAGGTCTGGGAAAGTTGCACACCATTGATTTGGCTCAATAAATATATAAAAGACAAACTAATGGACAAGTCTGACTCAAGTCGCATCAGCGACTCAGGCAAATCAGGAATTTGATGCTTTAAAAAAAAAGACTTGAACTCACAACTCAGACGTATTAAGTGCAAGTCATGTTTTCAAGTCCCTGTGATTTTAAGGGAGACCCCTAGGTCTCCATTAAAATAATAGGAACTCAAAAATGTGAGTCTGAGGTGTTTTTTTTTTAAGAGGAGAGGGAGGAGGAAGGAAGTCTCCGCTTAATTTGGAGGAGGCAGCCATCTTCCAGGTGAGTCCTTTTGTAAGCCTCGTCCCCCTCCATTGGTGGCTCCCTTTCAAGATGCCTTCGCCCTCTTGCAAGACGGCTGCAAGATAGAGAAGGGTCTGCCCCTTCCCTCCTCCTCCTCTTCCTTGGGCCTCTTGGGGTAAGGAGGGGGGGGAGGACAGAGAAGACAGCCCCAGCTCAGGAAAGAGGGGGCACATTGTGGGGAGGCAGGTGTGTGTGGTTATGCCCACTCATGCCTTCTCCTGAGCGGTGATGGCTCTTTTCAAAGGAAGCAGGCCTGGCTTCCCTTCCAGGGGCCACAAGGGCCTGCTGCCTGCACCCAGGCACCTTCTGCCCAGCTGATAGGCAGGCGTGCACAGAGGCAGGGGCCAGCTAGGGAAGAGAAGCTGCCCCACTGTCTCTGCGCCTGAGCCTGCCTATCAGCTGGGCGGTGCACCATCCAAGTCTTCGGATCCAGCCCCCAGTCCCAAGCTTGGGGAGGGCAAATGACTCATGACTTAAGACTCAGGACTCAGACCCAAAGATTTAGACTTGGGCCTCGATACTCACACTTGGGACTCAGCTGGACAACTTGCCAACACCCCTACATCATGTGACTTTGCATTGATCTAAAACAAACAGAAAAAAGACCTACTTTATTAGGGTTTTCAACAATGTGTGACCTACCAACCTCCTTCCCTGTGATGACCCTCAAAATCAGCTTCTTGGTTCAGAACAGCTTTTATTAATGGTACAGTGTAACCTCTCCCTCTATTTCCCGGCAGTTTCACAGGGCTGAGTTATAGTCTCTAGTCTCTTGGGTACTGTTTGCCAACTTGGGGTCCCAGTCAATGTCGCTGGCATTCCTCAGAGACCAGGTTCTGGAAAACAGGAGGAAAGAGAACCTTCTCTCCAGGGCGTGCCTGTCTTTATTTTTCTCTCCAGGACCACAGTGGTGGCCAGCACATGGCTGGATTCTCCCGTATCTGACTCTTGTCCTAAGCAAAGGAACAAGGCAAGAAGAGGCTACTTTTTTTCATTCTCTTCCCTTGTCTCAGATCTTCTCCTTCATGAATCAATGATGGTCTTACGCCTTCCCACTCCTGCTCTTTTATTCTCCATGACACCTCTTTCTCCCACTGTTTCTCATCAGGGAACTGTCTTTCCTTCAGCTGCGTGGCCTCCACCCTACTGGTTTGATACGGAGAAAACTCACCCTCCTCCTGACTGCTTGACACCTGTGTGCTGGGGCCAGATGGCATGCTAGAGGTACATGCCTGCACCCCCTCACAAACATCAAAGTTAGATGCTTATGAAACGATCTGGTGCACAAAAACAGACTGCGAATGCATTCAAATAAATAGGCAACTTTCACCCCCGCATCTCTCAATTTTCCTCATATAAGGGCATAGGTACCACTGGTACTATTAACATGCTAATTTGCAATTAGGATCACAGCAGTTGAATCCATTCCCCCCCGTTAGGTGTGTGCAGTAAGGAGAGGAGCCTATTGACATATAGCAGGGGTGGGTAAAGTGCAGCCCACCAAGTGTTCTTGGACTGCAACTTTCAGCACCTCCCACTTCTGACTGTGCTGCTCAGGACTGGGGAAAACTGTAGTTCATCAAAATGGATTTGCAATTCTAGTAGAAATACCATATCGTCTGTGAGCCATGTACGTATTACCAAGATTGTGGGCATGCTTCCCAGTGCCCATTTAGATCATCAGTTGAGGCAGATCTGTAGCTTTCACTAAAAACAAAATAAGTGTCTAGTCCTTGAGGATGTAAAGATAGGAGGCAAAATGGGCAGCCCATGTTCCGTCCTGCCACAATCAACCCTCACTGGAAGGTGCTCACTGGAAGGACAGATCCTGAAGCTGAAGTTCCAATACTTTGGCCATCTCATGAGAAGCGAAGACTCCCTAGAAAAGACCCTGATGTTGATGAAGGCTGAAGGCAAGAGGAGAAGGGGATGACAGGGGACGAGATGGATGGACAGTATCATTGAAGCTACCAAAATGAATTTGACCCAACTCCGGGAGGCAGTGGAAGACAGGACGGCCTGGCGTGCTCTGGTCCATGGGGTCATGAAGAGTCAGACATAACTTAACGACTAAACAACAACAACAACATCCTGCCACTGCTTTTCAGGGACTGAAAACTAAGAACTAAGTTGCAACTAGAGTTGGCCCATTAAGTCAATGGAACTTATGAATGATTTGGCTCACCAAATCCCAGTATGTTTTAGCCTATGGCTGAAAGCATCACCAGTTTGAGTGACATTTGAGTGACAAAGACCATGGTCCATGGACGTCTGCATTATAAACATGCACAGCAGTCACTCTGATATGTATGTTGGAGCTCTCACCTTTCTCTGCAAGAGCTTTTCTGCCATTTCATTAAATTTAAAAGCCTGCCAGAGCCACTCTGTCTTGCAGTCTATCCTTTATATTTACTTATTCAGCAATAAGATAAGTGCCATGAAGTCAGTGAAATTAGTGCTGTGTGAAATTTCTTGATGTTGTTCCCAAAGCCCCAATGACTATGGGGACCACTGAAGTGTGTTTCATCCACAAGCGAGATGTTTCAATTGTCAGGTTTCTATACTTTGTTAGTTTTTCCAATTCTTTATTTTCAACTCTGGTATCCCCTGGAATTGCAATGTAAATAATCCAGATATTTCTTTGTTCTGTTAGTACTATGTCTGGTGTCTTATGTTTAAGGTGTCTGTTTGGATCTGGAAATCCCACAAGATCTTGACTTCCTCATTTTCTGGCACCTTCTCTACCTGATGTTCCCATGGTTTTTTGATGCTGGCAAATTATATTTTTTGTCTAATGAGGAATTATTCTTATTCTTATTCATTGATAGTAACCCTTAGATTTTTAAAGAGGCTTTTCCGGCTGTTATCTTTCTAGTTTTTGCATCAACTCTGAGGGTGTGACTATATTACAATATACTCTTCCAATTACTCCTGTATAGCAATATGCAAATCAATTCAAAATTTCCTGATTACATGATGTTGTTGTAAATATGGGGATAACACACTTTTCTTTGAGGAATCATTTATTTTTGAACACCCATCGGGAGGTTGTTTCATTTAAATTGCTTTTTAAAAAAACCAGTTTGTGGTTGTGTGAACCATTATATTCTGTGTGGGTGGATGTTTACTGTGGTGATGTTGCGGTGGTATGTTTGAGTTGATGTGGTGTGTCCCATTGGGAAATCAGCAGTTATATCTGCTGTTTGAATTGTTTCGTTTAAAAATTTTTTAAAAAATAAAACATTTGACTTTAGCACTGCATTACATAAGCACAGAGTCTTGCTGGCTTGTTACTGACATGTGGTTTGCCTTCCATCTAGTGACTTTAACTTCTCCACACATACACTATGCCAAGTCTTTTCTTTTCCTTCTTTTTAATTTTTGGGCTCCCCCCCCCCCCCATTTTTCTTTATTGTTTGATTTGCAAGTTTTGCCAGCTTATTGCCTAGGAAAGCCTATAGTTAATAGTAGATTGTCAAAAGAGATGAGTGGAAAGTTTGAGTTACAGAAAAATAGAGAAAAAATACATTATCTGCAAAATTGTTGCAGCGCTATGCCATTTAGAATTTTTAAAAGGAACAACAACAACAAAAAGAATCCCCCACTGCAAATATCTGGAAAAACATAAACTCCAGGTAAAACAGTTATGGACAAGAACAAAATGCAGGCAGAGTCAGGAGAGACATATGGGTGGATCAAGTGCTAACCCAGGCCTGTTTAATGTAATTTAAAGAGTGGTGTGGTTCCATACAATTAATCAGCCTGGTTCAGTTAAGGCTGCCCCATGATGAGAAGAATGACACAAAGAGCACATAGCACATGACATGAATTGATACAATAGCACCTCAGACAATGTAGTTGCACCCTGAGTCCATTAGGAATTATTCTGGTTTTGCAAATATGGGTATGAAACTAAGTCAGAGTGGCTATCTTGTATTAAACTTACATTAAGTTACAAGTGTATGCGGACGACTTAGCGATAATACTAGAAAATCCTTTGGAAATCTTGAAGGGTTATTGAAAATCATAAAAGAATTCAGACAAGTGGCGGATTTAAAGTAAATTATAAAAAAACAAAATTTATGACAAAAAACATAAAGAAAGAAGATGTTGAAAAATTAGCATGGAACTCCAATTTTGAGGTGGTGAAAAAATTAAATACTTAGGAGTGGTCATCACCAAAAAACAAAGCAATTTAATGAAAGAAAATTATTTAGCAATACAGAAAGAAATTCAGAAAAATCTTGAGGAATGGAGCAAACTACAACTCTCATTTATGGGAAGACTATCAACAATAAAACGATGATCTTACCAAAACGTTTATTCCTATTCCAAAATCTCCCAATACTACTGAACTTTAAATATTTTATGGACTTGGACAGTTTAACATCAAATTTTCTCTGGAAACCTAAGAAGCCAAGAATAAAACTTAAATTGCTACAAGATCTGAAAGAAAGGGGAGAGTGGGTACACCAAATTAGTTACTATATTATAAGGCCTGCGCTATGACCTGGATTAAAGAATGGATAACCTTAGAAAATCAAAGACTTAAGAAACTGGAGGGACATGATCTAAAAATGGGATTGCACGCATATGTATGGTATGGGAGACATAAGGAACACTCACATTTTGGAGAACATATACTTAGGAAGGCCCCAGGGATAGTATGGCAAAAATTTCAAGCACAAACCTATAAGAAAATCCCATTGTGGGTGGCGCCTATAGAAGCGTTTACATTAAAAGTCCTGAACCAGAAAGGAATTTTGACCACATATGAAAATCTGTTAACTAAAGAACAGAAGATAAAGGACAAACAAGAGCTTGAAAAATTGGGTGTAGCTGTTGATTGGTGGTCAACGGTGAAATTAGAATCAAGATACAAAAAAGATAGGACTGTGGGTTTCTTTGAGGGCAAAGTAGAGGTGGCTAGACTGTGGATATATACTAATAAAAAATTAAAAAAATATACATATTAGAATATGATTTAGAGGATGAGAGGGTGAAAGAGACGATGGTAAAATGGGCAAATTTTTTTGGATATAACATAGGTCTTGATGATTGGACTAAGATGTGGAAAGAAAGCTGTAAGATGATCAAACCAGCAAATCTTAGGGAAAATATCCTCAAAATGTTTTATAGATGGCATTATATACCTGTAAGGCTAGCAAAAATGTCAGAGGGTAACAGCAATATATGTTGGAAGTGTAAAAAAAAATGCAGGAACTTATTATCATATATGGTGGACATGCGAAAAAGTAAAAAATTATTGGACACAGGTGTGGGAAATAGTGAAAGAAATTACCCAGAAGAAATTAGATATAAAACCTAAAATGGCATTATTGAATGTCATGCCAGGAATTAATGATTTAAAAAAAATGAACCATTGTCTAATGTATAAACTCACAGCAGCTACGTAGATTACTCTGGGCCCAAAAATGGAAAAGCGAAGAGACTCCAATGATAGAAGAGTGGTTAAAGAAGCTATGGGACATAGCAGAACTGGACACACTATCAGAAGCACTACAGGAACAACCAAGATACTGCATAAAACAAAGCTGGAAACTAATATACTCTTGGGCCCAGAGGAAGACAGGAGTGTAGGGCAAATTTTACTATATATGTATATCTATTCAGTACACAATGGAAAGCAAACCAGGGAGAGCGGAGGGTTAACGAGGCTGGAGTCTCTGACTCCAAAGGGGGGAGGGTTTCGTTTAGTAGAGGGTCTAGTTTAGTTTTTAAAATTCTTTTTTCTTCTTTGTTTTTTTTTTAATATGATGAATTTAAATAATAAAAAAGGAATTATTCTTGTTTTGCAAATATGGGTATGAAACTAAGCCAGAGGGGCTATCTTGTGGATTCTGGTAGCAGTAGTCCAAAAAGTTATTCTTTTCAAAGCTCTGATCTGAGAATAATTGCATGTAATAGACTTTAGCCAATAAACTATAAATAACAGTGCTGCTCTGAAGAGAGCTCAGAACTCACCATTTCTACAGTGTAAGTGGAAAGAGCAAGGCACCGGAGGTGGAGGCACCACTGAAGTAGAAGCAGGCTAGGTAAGGTGAGCTGGCATTGATAGAGAGGACAATGTTTCCATCACAGGTAGCAGGAGAGCTAGAGGGCTATAGGTCCAGCGTATGATTTGCGTAACGTTCATAATGTGCATGATATGTGCTGCCAGACTGCAGCAGAATAGAATATGATAAGCCTAGATATCCAAATTCTGTCCATGTGCCAATTATATGCAATTTAAGAATTCTGAAAAGGGTTTTAGTGCATTTTGAAGGATCCATTTCCTATAGACATTAATTAGTGCCACACAATTTGGGCTCAACTGTCTTTTTGCTTTATTATCTTTTTGCCTAGTGCACCATCTAAAATTAAACCCCAGCTTTGCTATCACAAATGCTATCATGTTTCTTTGTTCTTCTGTTCCCTGCCTGTCCAGGAACCTTTATGTTTTGTCCACCAGAAGAGACAGATCTGGGTTACAACAACCTGCCTTTATATTTTTAGAAATGGGAATCAGACATTGCTTCCTTTTCTAGAATGAACTGTGAGCATAACCTGCTACCTATAACCACTTGTAATGACTATTTCATTCAGTTTTTAGTCTCCATCTCAAGAACTGGGTGAAAGCTGCAAATTTCAAGACCGTTATATCTTTTTTTGGTCTTTTCTATTTCTCTCTCTCCCCCCCCCCCCATTTACTACTTGTCTTGTTGCACCTAGTCTGCCAAAAAGCCTAAAAGCTTGCACACATTTTCAAGATATTGTGAACAAACCTAAGTAAGGTATTAGCCAACTGTGGATAAGAAGTAACTAGCTGTACATTATATAGTTTATTGTATTTAATTAGTTTGGGGGACAACGGAGATGTACTAAGTTAGCAAAGGAGTGAAAAAAATAGAACAAATAGTTACAAAGTTCATTTTGTGATATAATTAAACAATAATGTTTTAGTGACTTCCAGAAATTACTTTTAAAGAGTATTTTAGGGCATTTTAGAAGTATTTTGATTGACAGTTTCCAAGTTGAATACTGTTCCTTTATCATTTCTAAGAGGAAAAGGAAGTATTCTTTGTTGCTTTATAACAAATTACTTTTGTAGATGGAAGAATGCTAATGATAAAGATACCCTGCAATTACAAAAGAATGAATAATGTAATGAGTTCCTTAAAAAAAACTTCAAAATTTAGATGCCAATTTTGGATCCTGCACCCGTCTTGACTATTTACCTTTCAGGACAGTTCTTCAGAAATGTGCTTTGATTCACCAGGTGTTAGAGTGAAGGCTGTAGGCTACAGACAGTTTGGGATCTTTGGGAAGCATTCAGAACCTGGCAAAGCCATCAGATGCAGGAGATGAGAGGGAAGTACAATGAGGGACACGGAGGAGAAGGTTATAGAGAGGAGATGGCCAAATAGAAAGGTAAACCATGCACTGGCTGAAATCCAGTAGCAAGTTGCAACTACAGTAGGCCCATTGAATCAGTGG
Organism: Pogona vitticeps; assembly: GCF_051106095.1. Taxonomy (NCBI): domain Eukaryota; kingdom Metazoa; phylum Chordata; class Lepidosauria; order Squamata; family Agamidae; genus Pogona; species Pogona vitticeps. Next base: position 330,020,473 of record NC_135783.1, on the reverse strand, counting down.
GGATTTGGTGAGTCCATTCTTCCATAAATTCTGATCCAATAGCCACATTCTATTTGCAGCTTACTACTGGATTTCAGCCAGTATGTAGCATAAGAAGCTACACTGCTTGTTACTAAGCCTATAAATCCATTACCACGCAAGAAGGGCAACTCAGGATGCAGAATAGAGAGGAATCTGTTTCTTTTAAATTACCGTATGCATCTTAAAGGAGGATCAATTTAGATCTCATTCTTATTTTTAAATTGTTTATATGGGCTGTCTCTTCAATGAACAGTTTAGAATGAAGTCTGAATTACATTGAAGCATATCACATTCTACACATATCACATTCTAAAATCAGACCATGTCATCAAATACACTGAATGTGTAAAAAGAAAATAATAATAATGGGAAAATATAGAGTTTATCAGTCACCTTTTTCTAAAGTTTTGCAACAAATGGTGACTTGGCCAGTGTGGACAGTTCATGTTCCATCTCATTCAAAAATACTGTGTTGGCTAGTAATTATATTCATGTTTGCTTCTAGAAAATTCTGAGCATTTAGCCCATGGTGTAATACATCAAACTCTGGACTGTATTGCTTTCTTTCTCTCGTTCTTGAGTAAGTGGTTTTAATTAGCATACACAGAGCCAAACAGAAACACCTTAATTTTATAGCCTCCACCCATTGCCACAAGCCCCCCTTTCGCAACCCAGCCTCTCCAATTGTGTCAGACTACAGTACCAATGGATACCCAGTGTGATGTAGCAGACAGAGTGACAGACTAAGACTCTGAAGGCCTTTGAATCCTCCACTCAGTCATGGAAGCTTACTGGGGGTTGGGAATTGGTAAAAGCATTTCTTAAATATCTCATTTACCTTGAAAGTCCTAGTAAGGTTTCTGTAAGTCAGTTCTGACCTGACAGCACACAACAACAATAGTTCCAATAATTCCCAGTTATGGCCATTATACTGTCTAAGGCTGCTAGAAGCTGTAGTTCAACACATCTGTAGTGGGTTGGGTGGGGGGATGTAGCTGGAGGCCTACACATAGATAATGCTGCAACATAAAATGTTTGTTGACTGCCTGAGCTAAGGATCTAAATTATTCTGCACCATGCTTTGGGGTCGTGGCAATGTTTTATTTGTCAATAAATCAATGCCTCAGCACCCTGTTCAAATTTTATTCTGTGACAGTGACATTTGGTAAATTGTGGCCGCAAATTGCAACAAATGGGCAAGTTGCCGGCCAAGTGCCTGATCACATGCCTGGTGGTGGCTAGGCACATGACTACCACTTTGTTATTTAGCTGCTATTCACCACCATGACTGCACTATTTCATTATTCCAGAGTAAAACCCAGTAGGATTCAAGGCCTCTGTGCTTTAATTGTTAGAACTGCTAATTTGTGTGTGCAAAGGCATGACTGAAAAAGCAGCAGTCCTGATTTATTATCAATAGCATAAATAGGTTTTTAACGAAGGGGGGAAACTAATCAATTCTGCAAGGAGGTTTTGTTTAAAGGCACTTTGTACAAAGGGCGCACTTGATGGAGAAACAAGCAACCAAGGTCAACAACACAGAGAGTTATGTCAGAGGTCTAAATAGGCAGTAAGATGTTATCTTCTGGTCCTGATAAGTGCTTTCACATCGCAAGAACAATAATTTTTGCACAAATTGCAAAGCTGAACAATGATAGCCTTAGTGTGTAGACCTTTGAAGAGTTTAGACCCATACAATGGACTGTTTGCATCTTTTAATGAGTCTTCGTGTGCTCACTGGGTATGTGCTCAGCTCCCCAAAGTCAAAGGGTGTCAGGTTTTGCACAGAGATATTTTTGTGCAAATTGCAGAAAACTTAGGGAAAGCAGAATACTCATTGTCTTAGTTTCTTGCTGGAGGCAAAAATCTCATGCGAGTTAAGAAATTCTCAACAGAATTGTGATCTAGAACAGGTAACTTCTTCTAGATCACACATCAGTAGGTGAGTGACAAAATTTTTTACTCACCTGCTTTTCCAAGTACATCAAACAAATTTCATATCCCTACTCAAACAGACTCCCAAGCATATTTCCATTTAGTTGTTCACAGCACTTCCAAATTAATGTGCCTGGGATTTTAAGAGCGATCTGGGCTTTGGAAGCTCAGATTCTAGGAGTCCCACTAAGCCATGGAACCCATTAGATGTGACCTCAGACCTCAGCCTCACTCACATCATAGAACTGTTGTGACGATACAAGTGGGGAGGAAAAGAGCCACATATACCAACCCAAACTCACTGGAGGAAGAACAGGGTATCAATGTGACTAATAAACCGAAAAATGTATAATTCCAAATTCCAAAGTGACATGCAGTATGTCGTAGCCAATATCTCTGGCCAACTGGCTGCAAACACACATGGATGATTATCTGCAACAATAACAGCAACAAACAAACAAAACTCCTCATGCCATTATGTTATCTATCTAACAACATTCAGCCAAATTCACATTTAAAGCTGGATATGAATTGTATTATCTCTTGCTTCATTGTAACTAAACGTTTAACCTCTGTGCTGGATAGAAGACAGGAGTTTTGGAAAAGCAGGTAAGTAAATACTGTATTTTTGTCGCTCACCCGCAGAAAGCAAAGTGGCTGCTACGTCATAGACTGAATAGACAATCAACAGCATTGATTTCTTCATTTAAAAGCTTACTGTTCCTTTGTACACCATGCCTTTTTCAAAGTGGAGGTTCAGCTTTGCTTATGGACTCGGACGGTGATCAACACTGTGTTGGCAGGACTATCCCTTGACATTTTGGTGCCTGAGGGGGAAGAACAAAATGGAGCCTCCTCCCTTTCCAGTTACAAAATTGATTGACAGTTGAAACTTTCTTGACACCGGAAAGAAGCAGACAAGCTCAAGGGCACAGAGCAAGCTCCTTAGCAAACAGTGTTCGGTTCCTACCATGGCGGGACTATCTCTGTGTGCTTCTCTCTGTGTGTTTTGTTGCTGGGTGAGTATGAATGACACAGCTGCATAATTTATTTTATATGTTATGTTTTTAACTTCTCAAAAACATGGGCCCCATTTTTGCTTTCTGCAGAAGTAAACTACTTTTGCAGATTGGCAGAGAGACAAAAGGACTGCATGACCTGTCGGTCTTACTAATTGAAAACTAAAATGCCAGGGAATATTAGTGAAAATTGACAGTTTCCCACCGCTATTTCTTATCCTTCTAAACAGGGCAAAGCAAATAGAAACAGGAAGTGGTCTCCGTGTGTGAAGCCAGCTGGATAAGATAAACCACTTCCTTATGCCATGGAAACCTATTTTGATGTCAAAAACCAAAACCTTCAATCTTGAAAACCTGCCACCAAGTATTTCTAAATATTCAAACAATTTGAAAGCAGAAGTGTGCCAGTAATATTTATTCAGCAGAAGATACGTGGAAGGACACATGGTTTTTTTAAAAAGTTTATTTTGTTGTCTAATAGTAAAGAAAGATTTGCCTAGCTATGCACAGTTTTCTGTTAGACAGGATATGACCAAGCAATGTTGGAGATTTAAAGCCAATACACTTCATGATTAAATATCCCATGCTGAAACAAATCACATTTCAATGTTTAATTTGAGCTGGGTTGTATCCCTACATTATCTGTATATTTGCACATAAATTGCTAAGTGGGATATACATTTATCATGTTAAAAAGGAACAGATAAACACAAGGCTAGTTTTATTACCACTGTTAGAGTCTACCAGGAAACATTTAAAGAAAAAACACTAAAGCACTGCTACCTGTGGGACTGGTATGGGAGTACCAGCCAACAGTAATGAATTAAATATATACATGCACACATGTGCACGTACATACACATGCGCACAAAGAACTCTCATGGGGATATTTTGGGGGCACAATTTGCAATTGTGTAAGACAGAGCCTTCACGGACCCGAATTTCTGTGTGGTACATAAACACTACATGTACACAAAAGTGGTACTAATTCTACAGCTGTATTTACCTTTTTTCTATTTTTCATTTCATTAATACTGGATAGTACAGTGAAGCCAATTTAAAAACATAAGTACAGCAAGATAAAGATTTATTTTCAATTATTACTACTGCTACTACTATCAAATAAGACCTACCCTGAAAATAAGCCCTAGTAAGATTTTTCAGGATGCCCCTATTATAAGTTCTACTCCAAAATAAGCCCCAATTAAGTGAAACCTCACCATCCACCATTGTGCAGGAACGAGAAGATGACATGACTGTATTTGAATAAATGTAGATTGTTGTCCATGAAAAAAAATTAAACATCCCCTGAAAATAAGCCCTAATGCGTTTTTTTGGAGCAAAATTAATATAAGACCCTGTCTTATTTTCAGGGAAACATGGTATTTAGAAGCTGACAGCCTGTTTTTCCTCCCATAATGTGATCCACGCACAGAGTCAAGTCTGTGCGGTCAGATTTGTAGATAAGAATGATCACAAGGCTTGCTAGAATGAAAGATATGAAGATGTGTGAAAGCACATGCTATGATAAATTGATGTCTTTCAGCATGCAAGAAGTTCCTGCTTTTGACAAACATAAGAACATAAGAAGAGCCCTGCCAGATCAGGCCAAGGACCCACCTAGTCCAGTTCCTGTATTTCACAGTGGCCTCACCAGATGCCTCTGGGAGCATACGAGACAACTAGATATTTATCTCCTGATATCCCTCCCCTGCATTTGGCTTTTGGAGGTACCTTCCTTTGAAGCCTGGAGATTATGCTAACTATATGCTACCTATATCATTCTGTTTAATCCTTGGTTTCAAATGTTATGGTGATAGTCATTGCTGATTGGATGTTTAGCAATTTAGATGAATTTTCTGACAAACCTTCATCTTTGTTTCATTATAACCAAAGAAGACTGTAAACCACCTTGAGGCCATATACTATGTCACAGGAGCTTAGAAAGGTTTTCTGTAACAAGAAACACCTCTGAGGGATGTCTATTTGTAGAAAACTACTTATCATTGGAAACATCTGGTCCATGTTTCTTATGAGGCTCAAAGTCTATTGATTTATGGTTCACAGATGCACAAGAGTGAAATTGCACACAATGAAGAAACCATTAAATAAGTGAGAAGGAGCAATTCAAAACATGTAACAACACCTAAGAAGCTTTATATTCCAAGAATGATAAATCATACCAGACTTTGCTACTTAAGATAGAATAATCAACCAATCAGTCCATCTATCCATCTGTAGGTCCTTTACAATCAAGGTACAGAGCCCAAGGTCATCTCATGCCACAAAGTACAAAGAAATTTGGGCATCCGAGACAAAAAATCCCACAAACTCCCCTCTTGTCTGTGTGCGTTCTGTGCTGTTAAGTCAGAAGCAACTTACAGCAACCCCAATAGGGCTTTCAAGGTACAGTGGGGTCTTGACTTAAGAACGGCCCAAGTTAAGAACATTTTGACTTACAAACCACTCTCATAGGAAAATATTGACTTGACTTACATACTTAGATTTGAGTTACAAACTGAAAAAAACCCACGTGGGAGGCAGGGAAAGTGCAAAATTTGAACTTTCAGTTAACTGTTGGCCAGTGAAAAGGGTGCCTGTCTGCTTCCTCGCTCCTCCCAGCGTTTAGAGAGTGGATTGGGAGACAGTCTTCAGACTGCCTGGTACTGTACTGCCTGGACTGTATTTTCCCTGCCTTCCCTGAACCTTTCTTGACCTAAGAAAAAAAGAAACAAAATATCCCTCTCTAGTGGTCGAAGGCGGAATAGCAGCTTCCCATTAGTTTCTATGGACGGAAAAGAGCAGATACGGATCAAATGGTTTTCAATGCATTCCTATGGGAAATGCAGGTTTGACCTGAGAACTTTTTGACTTGAGAACCGCCTTCCAATACGGATTAAGTTCTCAAGTCAAGACCCCACTGTAAAGGAGATATTTATCAAGTGGTTCTGCCAGTTCCAATCCCACAATGAATTTATATTGCCAAGCACGGATTGCAGCCCTATTCTTCAGAGTCCTAGCCCATCTATCCACTACACCCAAGACAAAAAATACAAAATAACATTAAATAATACTAATCTCATTTCTATCCCAAGTTAAAACATGGTTCTTCTTCGTGGTCTCTGTAAGTGCACACTAATGGATTAATCTGTGCCTGCGCAGAGCAGCCTCGGAATCTTCTAGAGCTCAGGCACATGGTGCTGGGACCTCCCACACGCTGGCTATAACCCAGTCCCCAGCACTGAGTGCCTCAGTTCCATTTCTGCCACCGCTACTGCAGCTACTCGGATCGGAGCTGCAGTTTTTTTCCTTTCTACCTCGTTAAATCATATTCTTGGACCTCCTGGCTTTTTCAACCCAGCTTGTTTCACCATTCTTCTGGATTTGTGTGTCTAACATTAAGAATAGAACTGTGTTGTTTGACTGCTTTCTGCGGGTTTATGGCCGCTTCGGGCCGCTTCAAGCACTGCTTGTCCTGTTCTGACACGGTCCCACTTTCTGATAGCCATTCGCAGTGCTTGTTTTGTCTCGGGGAGGAGCACCAGCCTGCTTTAGGTGCTGTTTGTAAAGCTTTCACTAAGCCTGCCCTGAAGCAGAGGCTCCAGCGACTTCGCTCCTACTTGTGGGAGAAGTCACTTTGCTCAGCACGAGCCTCGGCCATGGAACTGCCGCAACCTCTTCAACTGCGACTTGTTCACCTAAGCGTGCTCACAAGGCAGCTAAACCGTCCGCGGCCTCAAGGTCGACCGCTTCGGTGTCGGCATCAAAGCCCCCTTTAGCTTTGATGCCAAAGAAAAAGAAACCATCTTCCACGACCTCTAGCCCCCCCCCCCCCGAGCCTTTGCTGTTGGCTCCTGTGACCCATGCCCGGCATGAGATGGTATGTTTGAGCATACCATCGGGAGATGCTGATATTCCTCCCTTGAGGCAGGAGGTAGCGCCTTCCTCATGCATAAGACTTTATCTGGATTGGGCAGATACTTTGGTGGAGGTACAGCTCGAGGCTCGAGCCAGCCCTCTGTCACCACTGGGCTCGGTGTCGAGGTGTGTGTCACCCTCTCCGCCTGCTTCTTTGGTTGCGATGCACCTTGAAAAAAGAAGCAAAAGACCAGACACCTGGAGCCTGAGCCGAAGCCAGCTCAGCATCCACTACCACCCAAGGGATACCCTCCTTATGAAGAGTTCCGGAGACTTCCCTGGGAGGATCCCAGAGAGTGCTATGATCCCATGAGCTATGACCTCAGTGCTCTACAGCCCCCGATGCCCTACGATCCGGGCTCATATTTTCGGGGTTGCCAGTGGCCACTGTATTACAGGGGATATCCTTTGCCCCCTCTGTATCAAAGGTGTCCCAATGACTGTTTTTGCTTTGAAGATAACTGTCGATTTCAACCTACATCTCATTGAGCGGCTTACTGGCCAATGCCTCAGGAGCCTCTACCATCTTTGGGCCCTAGGACCCGTAGACTGGGCCTCACCTTGATCCCTCGACCCCGTTCGGAGCTAGCTCCTCCACCACCGGTGCTGCCAGGCAGAGCTTCACAGGAGCCAGAGGAGCAGGCAGTTGAAGCCTCAGCTATCCACCCCGATCGGTATGGGTCGGCTCGGGCCCAGTCAACTTTCTCCCAGTCTCCTGAACACAACTACGACTGTGAGACCGATTCGGGTGAGTCCGATGAGGAGATTGAAAAGGGCTCTCCTCCAAACATTCCAACTCTGGGTTCCGATGTCACAGAGAGTCATCCACCATCCCCCTCCAAGGACTATACAGTGTATTCCCACCTGATCAAAAAAAAAATAAATGCTGAAGTCATGGACCTTGCAGTGGTACAGCCTATTGCTGAACAAGTGGACAAGGTTTATGAAGATATCACAAAGGATCAGGTCCCCCCCCCTCTTTGTTTAGCCTTTATATCTTCCCTTCTCATCCTAGTTAAAGAACCTTGGGACAAACCATCAACGTCCCATCAAATTCCCAGAAGGGCTGAGAACCTTTATAAAACTCACGGCAAAGACACTGATTTGTTTTCCAAGCATCCCCTGCCCAATTCCTTTGTCGTGGATGCTACGCAAAATAGGGCTAGGGACAGATCTGTGTCCACGCCCAACAATAAGGAGAGGAGGAAACTGGATGTTCTTGGACGTACAGTTTATACCCTAGCGTCCTTTATACTCCGAGTGGCAAATTACATGGCAGCGATGGGTGCCAATTATGGAATATCATCTTGCCGGAACTACAAGCTGCTCCCAAGGAACGTAGGTCGTCAAGCCTCACCTGCTATCAGGAGGCCATGATCCTCCCGTGATGGGAAATAATTGCCACCAGGCATGTTGTGGACGCTGCTGCCAAGCAAATTATTATGGCTATCACTTTACGTCAACATGCTTGGTTGCATTCAGCTGGCATCTCTGATGACACCAGGGCCAGATTCAAAGACCTCTTCTTTGATAGGGTTGGTCTTTTTGATGGAAAAATAAATGAGATTCTTGATAATGTCTTGAAGCTCCGTAAGATGGCCAGGTCCTACAACGCTCAATCCCATCCAAGAAATTCCTGGCGCAGACCTTATCCATACTGGCCTTACCCTGACTGCCAAAGGATGCAAATGTTACATACAGCACTGATGTTACCTGTCTGTCATGGGTTTGGAGGGAAAGTTCCATCCTATGGGGAGTGGAAGGCGGGACATCAGGAGGAGGGGCTGTACTGTATATATATGTGAAGCGTGTGTGGAGAAGGGGAGACGCTGGGATGTGAAGAAGCAGCAGCTGGGAAGAAGAAGCTGGTGTGGGAGTCTGTGTGTCAGACAGGGTACTACTGTGTGTCAGAGTACCAACCTGATAGGTTCAGGTGTCTGTTGGTTAGCCAGAACTGATAGGTTCAGGGTCTGTGCTTCAAGTTAAGTGTTCTGTGTGAACCAAACTGTATGCATGTATGAATGAGACTAAGCCACGTTACTATATCTTATTCACCTGATCATTTTATTTTCCCTGTGTGTTGTTTTAAATAAACCTTGTTCTTTATTTATTAAAAATCCATCCCTGGTCTGTGTGACTTCTTATAGGGAATGGTTGGTGGCAGCTTAGTTAACGTGTGGCAGATCCCAGTAGGTCTGGGTTTGTCACATTGATTGGTGTCCAGCGTGTGGGATACGACTGGTCCAGTTGTCCAGCAGTCCAGCAAAGCCTTGGCAAGTGTGCCCAGAGCAAGGGGGGTCTAGTCAGGGACAATCTGAGGCGCGTAGGTAATCTTCTAGGTGTACCTCACGGGGAGGTGCGCTAGTGGAAGAACGTGCCAACTGGGGAGACTAGATTAGGGTGCTCTGAGGCAGCCTGTTTTTGGCGGGAAAAAAGCTGAGGCAAAACTGTAAAGTAGAAGTGATTTAGCCTGCCTGCTGAGAGGCCCAGCAGAGGGGGGTAGACTCTAACTCGCTACAGTTGCAAGTAGTGCTGAAGGACAGCAGCAATCTATAGGGAAAGCTGGTTCTGAGGCAAAAGAAAAAAAAAGTGGTCGTTTTATTTTGAGGCTTGACTTTTTAAATCAGCTTGTTCTGAGGGGGGATTATGCCCTTGACTCGAAGCCAAGTGGCAGAAATGGGTGAAGTGAAAGACCCCCAGGTTGACCAAGGTTCTGAGGATGAATTTGGCTCAGTGCAGGGTGACAGCACAGGAGAGCAGAACCCAGAATTCAGAAAATTGCTCCTAGCCCAACAGCATGAACTGAGGGTGAGGGAAATGGAGGAAAGATTAGAGAGAGAAAGAAGGGAAGAAAGGGAAAGGCAATTTGAAATGGAGCAAAGGGAAAGAGAGAAACAAAGGCAATTTGAATTGGAATTGGAGAGAGAGAAAATTGCTCTGGAAAAAGAAAGGATGGTGTTTGAATTAAGGAAATTGGAAATGATGAACCAGAACAATAATAACAATAGGGATTCTGAGGGAGGCCAATTGTCTAAAGCTGACCTGAAGAAATTCCCTGTGTACCACAAGGGAGATTGTCCTGAGGTGTTCTTTTCCTTAGTGGAAAGAGCGTTTGTGGACTTCTCAGTGAGGGAAACTGAGAAGATGACCATCATGCGATCTTTAATCAGTGGTAGCCTGGCCGAAGTCTATTCAGAGATGCCAGAGGGACTGATGAGAGATTTTGCAGAGTTTAAAAAACTGGTGTTTGCAAGACATGGGATAAATGCGGAACAGCTGAGGCAAAGATTCAGGTCCCTCACAAAGAAACCAGAGCAGACTTTTACCCAAGTGGGGGCCCAATTGGTGAGGCTGCTAGAGAAATGGCTATCTCAGGAGGGGACAGAGACCTACCAGCAGCTCAAAGACTTGATAGCGCTGGAACAGTTCTATTCAGTCCTGCATGGGGAACTGAAATTCCAGGTGAGGGAAAGGAAACCAAAATCTGTGGCAGAAGCCGCAGAGATCGCAGATTTTATTTACCAGATAAGAAAGCCCTTAGGTGAGGAGAAATCTGTAGGAAAACCCAAAGAAACCTACAGCAAGTACTCTCAGGGACCAGGGAAAAACCAGCAAGGGGGAGGGGCCCATGGTGCAGGGAAGCCCTCAGACATGAAACCAAGACCTCCGATTTTGGAGGGAAAACCAAAACATGATGAGAAAGACTCAAAATACACCAGAAAATGTTATTTCTGTCAGGGAAAGGGCCATCTAATCTCAGAGTGTGAGAAATTAAAGCAGCTAAAAGGAATTGTGCCTCAGGATTCGAGTGGGACAGAGCCAAAAGCTGTGTTCTGTGTCCAGAAAGAGCAAGGCTCATTGTCACTGAGGGAGCCTGTTGCCATGGCTACTCAATCTGGAACAGCTACATCTGCTGATCAGGCTGAGGAAAATGGTCCTCTTGTAGAGGTCAGGCGCTGCCTACTGGTGAGAACAGATTCTCAGTTGTTTGAGACAGCAGGGGTGGACGTAGGAATACTTGACCATCAGTATCGGGGGCTGCGGGACACTTGTTCCCAGGTGACCCTGTGCCATCCAGATATTATTCCTAGGGAGTATGTAATCCCAAATGAGAGCATGAAGGTGGCAGGGATTGAGGGGCAGGTGATCTCTCTGCCAGTAGCGGAGGTACCTGTGAACTTTCAAGGCTGGAGGGGAGTTTGGCGGCTAGCGATTTCATCGACTCTGCCAGCAGCCGTGCTCGTGGGAAATGACCTGGCTGAACATGTGAAACGGGTGCTAGTGATTACACGCTCACAAGCCACCACGGGGACAGTTCAAGGGGGTAATGATGAGCCAGAGACGGAAGCAGAGGGGAGTTCAGAAGCTGTGGTGGAAACCTTAACCACAGACAGCAGATTTGGACAAGAGCAAAAGGCAGACGCCACTCTCCAAAAGTGTTTTGAACAGGTGACTGACGCCCAGCTAACACCTGAAACCCCAGTGAGATTTCTGGAGAAAAAGGGGATTTTATATAGAGAGACCCTGAGGAATATCTCAAAAGGGGGAGATGGGATCAGAAGTCAGCTGGTGGTACCTGAAAAGTATCGCCCCATGATCTTACAAAGGGGGCACTCTGACATGTTTGCTGCACACTTAGGGGTGAACAAAACACAGCAGAGAATCACACAGAATTTTTACTGGCCTGACATAGGGAAGCAGATCAGGGAGTTCTGTAAACAATGTGATGTGTGTCAAAGGCAGGGGAATAGCCGCGACAGGACCAAAGCAAAGTTGTGCCCTTTGCCTGTGATTGACACTCCGTTCAAATGCATAGGGGTGGATATTGTGGGACCTTTGCCCAAGGCCACAAAGAGGGGGAACAGGTTCATTCTCACCATTGTGGACCATGCCACGAGGTACCCCGAAGCCATTCCCTTGACTAACATTGAAACTAACACAGTGGCAGATGCCTTGGTGGGGTATATGTCCAGGATGGGATTTGCCTCAGAAATAATCACAGATTTGGGCGCATCGTTCACATCAAAGCTCATGAAACGCTTATGGCAAATCTGTGGAATTAAGCACAAGGAAACCACTGCCTATCATCCTGAAAGTAATGGGTTAACTGAGAAGTTCAATGGGACTCTAATGCGCATGATTAGGGCTTACTTGGCAGAGAATCCAAACAATTGGGACCAGAAGCTGCAATCCCTTTTGTTTGCTTATCGATCAGTGCCACAAGCCAGTACCGGGTTCAGTCCATTTGAACTTTTATTTGGGAGAAGGGTGAAAGGGCCCCTTGATTTGATCAAACAAAATTGGGAGCAGATCACCCAGGATGACCCACAAGATGTTGTGACATATATAGACTCTTTAAGGAAAGACCTAAAGAGAAACCTAGAGCTAGCAGCAGAGACCCTGCAAGCTCAAAAGGTCAGAAAGAAAGATTGGGATGACCAGGAAGCCGGGGAGAGGCACTTAAATCCAGGGGAGGAAGTGCTTTGGCCTAGGCTCTGCAAAGAGAACAAACTGCAGCTGGGTAGCCCAGAAAGAAAATACTTGGGTCACATGGTAGGGGGAGTAGTGATAAAACCCCTGGAGGCCAAAATAGAAGCTGTTCGTGATTGGCCCAGACCCAACACCAAGAAAAAAGTCAAATCATTTCTTGGGTTGGTGGGCTGCTACAGAAAGTTCATCCCGAGGTTTAGCGAGATTGCGGCTCCGCTGACCGATCTGACGAGGAAGACGGCTGATGACCGCATCCCGTGGACCAGCGACTGTGAGGAGGCGTTCCAGAGGTTGAAGCAGGCGCTAATCAACTATCCAGTGCTGCGTGCTCCAGATTTCGACCGGGAGTTCATCATCTACACCGATGCGTCTAACAGCGGGGTAGGAGCGGTTCTTTGCCAGGAGGATGAGAATGGTGACCAGCATCCAGTGTCCTACCTGAGTAGGAAACTTCAAAAAGGTGAGAGACATTTGGCAACCGTGGAGAAGGAGTGTTTGGCCATAGTCTACGCGATCCAGAAGGCCAAGCCTTACATCTGGGGAAGACATTTTGTTCTGTGCACTGACCATTCACCACTGCAATGGTTAAAGACAATGAAAACCCACAATAGCAAACTTATGAGGTGGGCTTTAACCCTACAGGACTATGACTTTGAAGTGAAGGTGGTCAGAGGGTCAGTGAACTGTGTTGCTGACGCCTTGTCAAGAAGACCTGAAGAATGAAGACGGCGAAAGAAACATGGATTATGTATATATATTGATGACAAAAAGTTAAATATACCTGTTTTTTGAATTTGGTTTGTATGAATAAAGGTAAATTGATGTAATGTATATGGTAAATGTTTAAATGCCTAATTGATATGGTTGACTTAGAATGTAAGTATAAGTAAGTATGATATTGTATGTATAACTGTTTTTGTGTGTTTTATCCAGGTTGTTTTTTGGGAAAAAGCACCTTAGCTTTCCCCCTACAAAACAACTTATAAAGAGGGGAGGTGTTACATACAGCACTGATGTTACCTGTCTGTCATGGGTTTGGAGGGAAAGTTCCATCCTATGGGGAGTGGAAGGCGGGACATCAGGAGGAGGGGCTGTACTGTATATATATGTGAAGCGTGTGTGGAGAAGGGGAGACGCTGGGATGTGAAGAAGCAGCAGCTGGGAAGAAGAAGCTGGTGTGGGAGTCTGTGTGTCAGACAGGGTACTACTGTGTGTCAGAGTACCAACCTGATAGGTTCAGGTGTCTGTTGGTTAGCCAGAACTGATAGGTTCAGGGTCTGTGCTTCAAGTTAAGTGTTCTGTGTGAACCAAACTGTATGCATGTATGAATGAGACTAAGCCACGTTACTATATCTTATTCACCTGATCATTTTATTTTCCCTGTGTGTTGTTTTAAATAAACCTTGTTCTTTATTTATTAAAAATCCATCCCTGGTCTGTGTGACTTCTTATAGGGAATGGTTGGTGGCAGCTTAGTTAACGTGTGGCAGATCCCAGTAGGTCTGGGTTTGTCACAGCAAACATCTGGTTTTGCACGTCAGTCCCAGCAACAATCTGCTAGGCAGCGGCCTCGTCAACATGCCAACTGCCAAGACTGTAAGCCTAGGCAGAACCTTCAATGCTGTTGGTCCACCAGCAACATCTCGCAACTTCACCTGGTTAGCACCCTTCCTTCACACTTGGGAGTCTCACAATCATAGCCACAGGATATGAATTTGACTCTACACCTTGCGCGGGGCTGCTTAGAGACACTGCTCCCTCCCTCATACTATGACAGGAGGTAGATGCACTTCTTCTGAAAGATGCCATTACCCTGGTTCACGTCCTGGATATTGCACATTGTTTTTTCTCTTGTTACTTTATCATTCTTAAGAAGGACAGAGGACTTCGCCCCATCCTTGACCTCCACCCCTTGAATCCCTATATTACACCTCAACATTTTTGAATGGTCTTGCTGGACAGCACTATCCAGATGTGGAGACAATATGACTGATCCACTGTCATAGACCTCAAAGATGCTTATTTCCATATCAGTATTTGACAAGAGCATCGTTGTTTTCTGAGGTTCTCGCTCAACGGAGTAATCTACAAATTCAAGGCTCTTCCCTTTGGTTTTTCCATGGCACCACGGGTGTTCATGAAATGTTTAGCTCCGGTGGTGGCCCACCTTTGTTTGCATAGCTTAACAGTATTTCTATATCTAGATGATTGGTTGCTGGTGGCGCCTTTGCGTACTCGATTGCTTCAAGATATTTCATTTACTTTGTCCCTTTTATCTGATCTTGGGCTCCAGGTAAACCAAAAAAACAAACCCACTTTATGCCCTACTCAGAGTCTCCTATATTGGGCCAGTATTTGACGCCACCTTGGGCCGGGCGTTCCTTCCCAAAGACAGAATTGCAAAGATCCACTCGATGCTGGAACACTTCACTCCAGGAGCCAGAGTGCAGGCTCTTCAGGCACAGCGGCTATTGGGCCTAATGGCTTCCACCATCGCAGTAGTTCAACACGCCAGGCTGAAAACGAGATCGCTTCAGGCGTGGTAACTGTCACTATACGATCTCTGCTGGACCCTCCTTCTAAACTGCTCACAGTTACAGCAGAGCTGGCAGTGCAGCTGACCTGGTGGGCCTCTCGTCCCAATGATAGGGATATCTTTTAGACTTCTAACACCAGAAATACAGGTGACCATGGATGCAACAGGTTGTGGTGTGCACGTCAGTTGACAGCACACGGACTTTGGTCAGAAGAGGAGAGGCATATGCACATCAACTTTTTGGAGCTTCTAGCCATCTACAAGGCTTTCCGGGCCTTTGAGCATCTCCTCTGCGGCCGCGTGGTACAGGTGTGGCATCAGACAACACCACAGCCATCTTCTACCTGAACAAACAGGGTGGCACACATTCCCTGCACCTGCTGTATCTCTCAGTCAAGATTTGGGGGTGGTGCTACAGCCGCCACATCTTCCCATATACATGTGGCTTCAGGAGACAACATTCTGGCAGATCAGCTGAGCAGACTGCAAGACTGCAGCCACGAGTGGTCACTAGACAGGGATATGTTCCTGTCTCTCTGCCACCCTTGGGGAACACCGCACATGGACATTTTCACCTCTTCTGCCAACAGGAAGTGTGACCGCTATTGTTCCAGAGTGGGGATCGGTCGTCACTTGTTAGGCGATGCATTCATGATCTCTTGGACCGAGGGGCTCCTCTACATGTTTCCTCCCATTCCACTAATCCAAAAAGCTATCATCAAGGCTTGTCAAGAGAAGGTGAATGTTATCTTCATCACCCTTTGGAGGCCGCGCTAGACTTGGTTCTCTGCCCTGCACCAAGACTCGTTGGATCATGTTTGGCTCCCGTCACTACCTCACCTCCTGTGTCTGCATGAGGGCAAAACACTACACCCAGATCTGGAGTCTTTGCATCTCACAGCTTGGAGGCTGCTCCCACGGTAGATGATGTCTTGCACAATGCCCACAGGCCTTCCACAACCGCCATGTACACTTATAAATGGAAGGTGTTCTCCAACTTCACCACTAAGAATCACCTCCTCATGAGACCTACTTCTCTTGATGCACTGCTACAGTTCCTACTTCTTCTCTTTTGTCGGGGCCTGTCGTATTCCACTCTCAAGGTGTATGTAGCCATGATAGTAGCCCATCAACCTCCTGCTTCAGGAGCCGCAGGCTTATTTCGCCATCCAACTCTAAAGCAGTCTCAAAAACATGCATCCAGCCTACAAGCCACCCACACCTCAGTGGTACCTACAGCTGGTATTAAACAAGCTCATGGGTCCACCATTTGAACCTATGGCTACCACTTCCTTCAGACTCCTTACGCTAAAGACGGTCTTCCTCCTCGCTGTTACTTCGGCGCAGCATGATGGTGAACTGACAGCTCTTTGAGTTGACCCGCCCTTCCTCCAATTCCACCCTGATAATGTGACCCTATTCCCGGATCTCTCTTTTGTACCAAAAGTAGCTACAGACTTCCATCTTGATCAACCTAAAGTATTGCCTACCTTTTTTCCAGTGCCAACATCAAAGCTGGAGAGGCTCTCCACTCCTTGGATGTCAAAAGAGCACTTTCCTATTATGTCTCACGTTCTGCATCCTTTCATTCCTCACACAGGCTATTTGTGCCCTTCCAAGGGCAGTCAAAGGGTCTCCCGGTGTCAGCACAAACGATTTCCTGGTGGATAGTTACTACAATCCGCCTAGCATACGAACTGGCTGATGCACCTTTGGCAACTTTGGTTCGGGCCCATTCTACTAGAGCAATTGCCTCGCCCTCAGCCTTCCTCAGAGGGATAGACCTAGCAGATATTTGCAAGGCTGCTACATGGTCCACACCACTTACCTTTGCAACCCACTACCATCTAGATATGCGGGACAAAGCAGAGGCTGCTGTTGGACTAGCTGTCTTGGCATCTGTTCTTTCGTGCCGTCCCTCCACCTGGTAAGTCAGCTTGCTAGTCACCCATTAGTGTGCATTCACAGAGACCAGGAAGAAGAAAAAGAGGTTACCTACCTGTAACTCTGGTTCTTCGAGTGGCCATCTGTGAATTCACACTCTCTGCCCTTCCTCCCCGCTGTACGTTACGTGTGCCATATGACATGCTGCACAGCAGCAGACAGTTCCATGGAACCGAGTCACTTGGTGCCGGGGCGGAGTTATAGCCAGCATGTGGGAGGTCCTGCATGTGCCTGAGCTCTAGAAGATTCCAAGGCTGCTCTGCACAGGCGCACATTAACCCATTAGTGTGAATTCACAGATGACCACTCGAAGAACCAGAGTTACAGGTAGGTAGCCTCTTTTTATTAACCAAGGCCTTTATGAACTGGCTGTACACTTTTAAAATTGCATTTTGTATATTTTAACCACATAATATGTTTTATGAACTGGTCAAGCCTCGACTTACGAATGTAATCTGTTCCAGAAGGATGTTCGTAAGATGGAAAGTTCGTAACTAGAATCAGCATTTCCCATAGGAATGGATTGAAAAACAATTAATCTGTTCTGGATTTAAACCATCAAAAGCAGAGCCTGGGAAAGTTAGTTTTGGGAGATCTAGGGAGGTTTCCGAAACCCCTAACTTCTCCAGCTCTGCCTAGAAAAGTCCTCCCAGTCTCGGTCCTTCCTCCCCACTTCCTCGCGCCAGTCTCTCCTGCATTCAGTCTGCCGCCCCCACCAGCTTTCTGTAAAATCGGCAGGAATCAAGGAGCCCAAGGAGCTCCTCTTCCATCTTCCCTCTGCGGGCGAGGAGCGGCATCCCCGTCCAGGCATCTCGCCCACCTTTGAGATGGTCTCTTGCAACCCAAGGGAAACATGAATGCCGCGCTGCCGCCGATGCTCCAGCTCTGAGGTGCGCGCGGGGAATCCTCTGAGCGGGTGGGCACGCACGCACCAGCCAGCCAGCAATCAAGAAGCCGAGCGATCCAGGGAAGGAGAGTTTGGCTTTGGCAGCTGCGGGAGTTCACCAGCCAGGTGGGGGAGGGAGCTGCTGCTCCTCCTCTTCCATGCCCTCCCTCCCTGAATTTTGTATATTTTAGCCACATGACATGTTTTATTAATTGGTTGTATATTTTTTAAACTGCATTTTGTATATTTTAGCCATAAATATGTTTTATGAGCTGGTCACCCAACTGTAATAAATAAATAAAATTAACCAAGGCCACTGGGGATTGAGCAGCAGAGATTTAATAGGCTGTGGAGGCTTCTTTATATTTGTTGGTCTGAATATTTTATGTAGTCTACATTATGTAGTCTATAGCAGAATACAAATGATTTAAATAAAATACATAAATAGTAAATAAATAATAAATAAATATTTGCTGCTCTTTAGTGGTATTCCAAACCAGCTGGTTAAGGCAGCCCCCTCATAGCAGCCAGGTGCACCATGCCATCTGTTTTGGGACTGGGTTAGAAGGACCATAGCAGGTAACCTGTCCATTCTGAAGTGACCCCACTGACTGTGCAGGGATTATTTCATGCTGAGCGGTTCTACAACTGAATTTATTTTTCATTTTTATCTCACAGAACACCAGCCCACCTATGCCAGCTTCCCAAGTTAGCCTCTCATCCTGACAATGGCCAAACCATGCTCTGCTGAACTTCGAGCAAAGTTGCTGCTGCATTCATGTGCCTTCATGTGAGGGCTGCAACTCATTTGAAATTCCAAGGGGCAATGCAATTATCAGTTGAATAGTGAGGTCCAACTTACTATTCAGGTTTGGCCGTAATAATACCAGTTTAATAAACCATGGTTTATGAAACTGCCACCCCAAACTTCATACAAAGTCATACCATGATTTGAAGTTCAAGACTAAGTCGGTTTCCTGTTTTAGATGCCACAGGAAGCTGTGGTTTAAAATAATCATGATTATAGATGTGTTGAAACTGGTATGCAAGAGGATGGTCAAGTGTGTGAGCACAAAGATTTTCCCTGGCTTAATGAACTATGTTCTTTTGAAGTGGGCTTACTATGTACAAATTGAACAAGTGAGATATCATGACTGTTAGGGGACCATTGCGCAGCCTCCTTCACCTGATCATTTGTGGAAACTTTTTAGGAAGGTGTACATGCAAAAAGGTGTATTATACAGTGGTGCCTCGCACAGCGAGGTTAATCCGTTCCAGATTAACCCTTGCTGTGTGAAAGCATCATTGAACGGGGCAGGAAAAGCCAATTGGGCCAAATACGCACCGTTCAGCGATGCTTCCCTATGGCCGGCAGCCATTTTTGCGCCCTCCCCTCGCTTAACGAGGGCGCGAAAACGCTGCGCGCGGCCATTATGGGGCTTCCGGCAGCCATTTTGTAGCTGCGGAACAGCTGATCGGCGAGGCGCAAAGCGAAGGTCGGTAAGCGAACCGCTTACCGACCTTCGCTCTGCGATTTTCGCCCATTGGGGCCGTCGCTCTGCGATCACATTAGCGATCGAAAAAACGTCCCCGTAGAGCGAATTCATCGCTTTACGGGCCGCTCATTGTGCGAGGCACCACTGTATTAATTTGCAAGTGCCACTACACAATGTTGTCATCTGTATATATTAAAATAATATCTGCTGCAATGTATAGAATTTCTGGAGTAAAATCCACATAGGATTCCAGCTATGGGTACAGTTTTGTTTGTCTACAGAATAGATTGTGGAGGGTGGGGGAATGGCTAGAAAGGTAAATATATCATGCTATGTATACTATACTTACTAAATATGGTTTCTTGTAAAGGGGGCATGCCTTAAATACCTACATGCCCTAATTACTATCTGGAGATTAAATCTGCCATATGCTTCTTGTTTAACCTCCCCGGGGTGGATGGGTGATGTTGGGAGAAAGTTCCAAATGTATGTGTACCTTTCTTACTGGGCCTTTGGAAAAAAAAGTTTCCGCTCAGTGCTAGTTTTGAAAAACAATTTCACAGCAGCTCCTAGAAGGTTCAAATGAAACAGGAAACCTTGCAAAGCCATAATCTTCCCATGATATCATTTTTGTGATAGCAGCTGTTTTACGTAGGGGGTTAATGTAAAGCACCAATTGATTGAAAAGCCTTTACTGAGGATGCTGCTGCATTCGTTCTTGTTTGAGCTTCCCATAGACGTCATTAAACAGAATGCCGGATCACAGCGTGCTCATCTAGCACATCTTCGTTTCATGTTCTGATGCTCTTAAATATACGGCATGGTCTACTGTTACGCGCCATCGAGTCACCCCCAACTTATGTTGACCCTATGAAGAAGTGATGTCCAAAATGTCCTGTCCTCAACAGGTCTAGATAGAGTAAAATAAAAGAAATGTTTCAGCCACATGTGCTTGTTCCTTTTCCCATCTTTCACCAAAATCAAATTCTAAGATGATCTGGCTGATCTGCCAGAGCTGCGGCAGCCCATCTAACTGTGGAATGATTTTGCTCTCCCCATTGACTGCAACGCTGGAGCCAAGTGTCTGGAAGCACATGGAGTTTGCAACGGCATCCCAACACTTGTGTACTGTCACAGGGATCCAGCTTCTGGATTAACAGCAGAGAAGGGGGTGATGGAGGGAGAAGAAAGACATTCAGCATGCCCACTACCAGAACAACAATGGAAAAGCCCATGTTAAGTGTCTGTTGGAGATTAAGGCAGGACAGCTTCAGATTATTGGCTTCAGCATCAATTAATTAATTTCTCTAGGTCCAAAGCATGCATCTCCAGATGTTCTTGGACTACAACTCCCAGAAATCCTGGATAGCACAGCTAGTGGTGAAGGCTTCTGGGAGTTTAAGTCTAAGAACCCCTGGGGATCCAATGTAGGGAAGCACTGGCCTTGGTGATGCCCACTCTCCTGTGGTTTTCCTGTCATCAGTTACTGATTCTTCTTCTTCTGCAATCCCTTCTATTTAATCTTTAAGTATGAATTCTTACATGGCCACAAAGGGAACTCTGTATGCCCCAGAGCAAAGCTGGGCACTTGGTGGCTCTCCAGATGTTGTGCAGTTCCAGTTCCCATCAATCCAACCTAGCCAGATCCCTGGTAGGAGATGAGAGAAGTAGTCAATAAATTAAATGAGAGAGGATATAAATTCCTCAACCCGGCGCATGAAAAAAGTATTTGCAAGTTGGAATAAATGTGGATATTTGCAGTAGCTAAAATTCAATTTAGGAAAACCTACATTGAGGAAAATTGAGGAAAATCTAAATTGAGAGACACACTGAAAATGATGCAAGTAAAAACGATCTGAGTAGACATGAGTAGAATGCTATTTGGGGAAGGAAGTTTTCAGGGAAGTAATGCAGCATTCTGGAAAAGAGCATGACAGGCTTAGCAGCCTGAATCAGAACAAAATGCTAAACGTACATCATAGCTAACCCGTCATTGGACAAGGAAATTCTTCACATGCTGAAAAAGGTGACTGGCACAACAGGAACCAGAGTTTTTAATACCTCCCAGTATACAATTTGTGGGAGGCATTTGTTTGCAAGTATAAATTGTTCAGTCATGAAGATCTGCTCAAATCACATTGCTGGAACAAAAATGGATTTCAGCTTCAAATGATGGGCTATTGTAATACAAGATTTGGCCCTTCGCAAGTCACAGTGGCTGTTTTTAAGACTTTTGTCCATGGGTTTGTCTAATCTGGAATTTTTTCACAACTCTTCCAGATGGAGCATTTGTGCCACTTTAACTATAGCTCCACAGTCAGGTACCTAAACCACTGAGTTATCCAGCCAGCTACACAGTACATAATTATTATTAATCTCAACAGGCTGGCAAGAAGTCTCAGCGGTTGTTCTGTCCCCTCCACAAATCCCAGCCTCTTAAGAAGGAAGAGGAGACATTTGTCAGTGCCTATGGACCACAATAAGTGAGTAGAAGTTGCAGATCTCTGATGCTGGATAGCTGCTTCCCCTCCATGTCCTCTGCAATAACTGAGTCTCCTCACTGGAGACATCTGGCCCTTCTCTGTGTGTCAGGAGGCAGACAACCCTATCACATCCCATGGCCATAATGAAGACACAAGTCCTGGCAACTCCTGTGATGTGATCTCTTAGCATCTTTTGACCAAAAAGGGGAAAACAAAGAAAACAAAGAACATTTAATTCCTTCTCTACTCAGTAGGTTTCACACTACTGTGCCAAAAGCACGAAAGTAAAAAGTCCTTTTAGTGCCATGCGGAAAAACAGTGGAATGCATGAATCTATGTTATGAAAAGTCCACATAGTCAAAGTTATGGTTTTTCCTGTAGCGATGTATGAAAGTGAGAACTGGACCATAAAGAAGGCTGACCGCCGAAAAATTGATGCTTTTGAATTGTGGTGCTGGAGGAGACTCTTGAGAGTCCCCTGGACTGCAAGGAGAACAGACCTATCCATTTTGAAAGAAATCAACCCTGAGTGCTCACTGGAAGAACAGATCCTGAAGCTGAGGCTCCAATACTTTAGCCATTTCATGAGAAGAGAAGACTCCCTGGAAAAGACCCTGATGTTGGGAAAGTGTGAAAGCAAGAGGAAAAGGGGATGACAGAGGATGAGATGGTTGGACAGCGTCATCGAAGCTACCAACATTAATTTGTCCCAACTTTGGAAGGCAGCAGAAGACAGGAGGCCCTGGCGTGCTCTGGTCCATGGGGTCACGAAGAGTTGGACACGACTTAACGACTAAAACAACAACACACTATGAAACTAAAGCACACTATGTGCAGATCAACATAGACCTCAATGGATGACTAGGGCATTTTAAAAGCCAATTATGATTGCTAATGCTGTTATTACAAAGGTGCCTCAGCTCACCCAACATCACAACTTTTTATATTTTGACATACCTTGTAAAGATTTTTTTTAATGTCATGGGAGGGAAAGTGTATGGGGCTATAGTTCTTTCATAGGTTTGACACCTCCGAGAAACTAAAGGATGCTATGCAACTATGCTATGCTATGCTATCCTTGTCTATGCAAGGAAGGAAAAACTAGTAATGACAAATTTCACAGTTCATTAAGCTTTCGGGGGGGGGGGGGAGGAAAACACAGGTGCTGTGCAGAATGTGCTTCACCTGCCATCTCTGAGGTATGTTGATGCAGGAAAACTGAACACAGTGTATCTGACAGTAGTTTAAGAAGATGATAGAGACAGAGAGCAAACGGGTGGGTGAGCGGATGGTGTAGGAAGGGTTACTAGGATACAAACATTCCCCTATCACTTTGTGAGTCTTCATGTAATGAGGTGTGTGCAACTGTGCCTTGTAAAAAGGAAAGTGGTATGTTGCTCGGCACATAAAAGGCATATGTACATTGTCATATATTATAATCACATGTGAATGAACTTCGGAACAACGCTATGGGATGTATCTATGCACGCACTACCTACCCCAAACCAATGCTGACAGTGAAATACACATCCTTATAGATTCCTTAGTTTCTTTCTTTCTTTAAAAAAAATCCAGATTAGAATTACTAAGGCAACTTCCAAAAGGGCATGCAAGCTTTTGGAACTGCTTTCTTCATCTGACATTACAAAATTAATCAGGGCAGAGGGAAAGGCTTGATCTAAAGTCCTTGCGATCATCTTGGGTGATGCAGGACTTGTGAACCACCAAGATTGCACTCTGGGCGGGTGGGTGCCTCCCCAGCCCCCCCGCCTTTGCCTTGACCTATAAAGATATATAGGTCCCCAAAATAAATAAATAAATAAATAAATAAATAAATAAATAAATAAATAAATGAATGAATGAATGAATGAATGAATGAATGAATGAATAAATAAATAAATAAATAAATAAATATACTATAGAAACAAAACTGAACTGATCTGGGGCTATCCCAGTTTGGTCACATCAGGAGAAGGCAAAAATCATTGGGGAAGACAATAATGCTAGGAAAGATTCAAGACAGCAAGAACAGAGGAAGACCAATCATAAAATGGATTTACTTTCTAAAGTGAGGCATGACCTGAAATTTGCAAGTCCTGAGGAGAACCTATTAAGGGCAGGGCCTTTTGGACGTCAGAAATTCATAGAGTCACCCTAAGTTGGAAGTGACCTGAGGGATCATAAGGTCAAGATCAAGTCAAGGTGTGTGTGTGTGTGTGTGTGTTTTGGACTTTCGCCCGGTTTCCTTCTCACTCACCTATAGTGGAGACCACGGTGCTCACGAAATAAAAAGCGCCGGGGAAATCCCACCGCGGGCGCAGGTCATTCGCCCGAATGCCGGCCACGTAGGCCACCTCGTACTCGCAGAGGAATTCCCGCAGCTCGGCCGGACTGAGGTTGTACCTCCGGGAGAAGTTGTCCAGCCTCGCCTGCCACTTCTGCTGCGCTTCCCGCTCGGTGGGCTGCTCGATGGCGGAGAAGACGGCCGCGCCGCAGAGCATGTACAGGAGGATCAGGGCGGCCAAGAGCAGGAAGCGCGCGTTGTCCTCGTTGAAGGCGCCCAGGCTGGAGGAGGAGGAGGAGGAAGATGAGGAGGAAGAGGAGGAGGAGGCGCAGCAGCAGCAGCAGCAGCAACCGAGTCCGCAGCCCGCCATCCTCTGCCGCCCGCCGGAGCCGCTCTTCTAGCGGGGCGCTTCGCGACCGGGCATGCTTCGCGCGGGCGCTCCGAGGGCGCGCCGGGCGGCAACCCGAACTCGAGCCGGAACCAGGAGCAGCTCGCCCCGGCCGGGAGCGGCGGCAAGCCTGGCCCGGAGCGAGGCGGTTCTTCCGAGGAGGATCGCCGAGGTTAAAACAGCTCCCGAAGCCTGAGAGGGTCCGGGGGGTGCCGGAGGGTCCATGAAAGCTCCAAGCCACGGAGTGTCTCTCTCATGGAAGGCAACGGGACGGACTTCGAGGAATCCCCTCCTCTTGTAGGATCGCGCTGCGCCCGATCTGGCACTTCACCTCGCAGACTCGACCGACCGACCGCGCGCGCTTTTTCGTTCCCTTCCTCGCCGGGAAAAAAATAAAAAACTCCGGCGGGGGGAGGGGCAGATCGAGCACGTGGTTGGGCTTCCCCGGCTGGGCACGAACCGCGTAACAGAGAAGAGTCTGAAGCCGGCTGGGCATTTATATATTCGGGCAGGAGAGAGAAGCTTGGTCCTCCGATCCGCACTTAGCGGAGATCCTTAACCTGGGCGCCCATTGTGGCGGCTCTCCAGCCTCCTCCTGGGCAAGCAAATAAGCGTGGGGGGGGGGGCGGCCGGTGGCTTTGGAAGAACTCCAGCCGAAGGTGACGAGCGCCTTGGGAAAGGGGTCGCGCTCCTCTTCTCTCTTTTCCCGTGATCGCCAAGTGGATCTCTTTAAAAGCTGGGAGAGGAGCCTGTTGCGCGAAGCCTCTCCACCTGCAAAGAGAGGGAGGATCGGCTGCACAGGGCGAGCAGTTTTTCACGGCGGTGCTCGCAGCCACACCCTTTCCCTACCGCCACCTCTTTCGAAATGAGGAGTTACTCCTCCGGGTACCGGGTGCCCATCACAAACGCGCAGCAGACCCCTCTCTCTGCAGGTCCCGATCCCCTTGCAGAAAAGCAGCCGCGCCTGCGGAGCCCGAAGGGGGCGGGTCCCCGGCTGGAGCAGGACCGCCGCGTTTCAAGGCGATCGCCGTCCGACAGGGCCGGTGGGGGGGATCTGCCGGGCTTTGGAGTTTGGGGGAAGCGTGCAGTCCCTGCCTTTCTTCCGCCTGCCTTCCCGAAAAGGTGCCCTCGAAGCCCTCGCCCGCTTTCCCTTGGTTGAAGCTCCGCCTTTTCCAAGCCCCCGGCTCCGGGGAAACGACCCCAGCCGCTCGGCAGCTCTGCCGGAGAAAGTGAGGTCCTCGGTGCCGCCGCCCTCTCGCTGGCGATGGCCAGGATCCGCGTCTCAGGCGCGCTCCTCCTGAGCACCTGACTGAGCCGGAGCACGGAGGCTTGGCGGCCTGGGTTCTTACTTCCGAGTTGACGCGCTCACCCCCTGCATGCGCGGGCGCCTGGATCCTCTCCTACTCGCGATCAAAGTCTGGGGCTAGCCGTGCGCCAAAGATGAAACAGAAGACGCACCAGCCGGGAGGGCTTTCCAGGAAAGTAAGGAGAGTTCGAATCCCCACCTCGCCTCCCTACCGGTAGAGCCAGCCTGGGTGGCCTTGGGCAAGCCGCACAGTCCCGGGGTGCCCTCCCCCCAGAAGAAGGGAAGAGTAAGCCACTTCTGTCCTCTACCTAGGAAACCCTGAAAAGGGTCATGGCCACAAGTCAGAATTGACTTGACAGTACATCATCATCATCTTAGAACATGATGATGAATGTAAGCGTGAGGTCGTTTCTAGAAAGCAAAGGGGTGTTAGATGTTCTCAGTGAAGACGCCTGCTATGAAAGGAAAGACAAGTTGGCCTAATTACAGATACTATTTCTGAATCTTGGAAAAGTTAGTCTTTGTAGTACAGTTCCAAGAATGTTGAGCCTACAAAGGCCACTGGCTGCAATACAGAGATGTATTGGCTGGGCTGGCTAATCAATTCTGGGCGTCGTGTCTCCAAAAAGCGACTTTTCCAAGCTTTTCTGGGCTTTGGTTCAAGAAAGGCCATCGGCTGATCTTCCTTCATGTAGTTCTTCCTGACAAGAAAGATGCTTGTGACACATCAAACAGCTAGTCATCATCATGTGCTGTCAAGTCAAAGAGCCACAGAAGACACACAGACCACAGAGGCTGACTCTTCTCACAGGAGGCACAGTGAGGAATTGAACTCCCAATCTATAATTCCACAGTCAGATGCCTAAACCACCGAGCTATCCAGCTTCAGATATCTACAGGGTGCATTGTTGTGTAAGACGTCATGAACTGGAATCCAGTTCAGATTTAAGATATGTGTATAGAGGGGGGAAAGTGAAGAGTGAGGCCAAGCAGCCACCAAATGTAAAAATCAGATAATAGTGTGCAAAAGGAAGGAAATAAATAAATCGAGGATAAATTGAGGAAAGGTTTTGTGATATTAGCAAGAGATTTTAACTTGGCAATGGAAATGAAGAAGGATAAATCAAAGTTGGGAATTGGGAAAGGGAAAATTAAATGTACAATATTAAACAGATTAATTAATAAAACATTTGAAAGATGTTTGAAGAGAATTAAAGGGTGAAGAAGGAAAGTTCTTCCACTGACAGGTGCATAATACATATTCAAGAATAGATTATATACAGTGTTGCCTCGCTAGACGATGATAATCCGTTCCACTGAAATCGCTGTTTAGCGAAATCATTGTCTAGCGAAAAGCATTTCCCCATTGGAATGTTTAATGTGTTCCAATGGGGAAGAATCATCATTGTCTAGTGAAGTTTGGCCATAGGAAAGCCGCTTTGCGAACCACCGATCAGCTGTTTAAATCGCTGTCTTGCGAAGCTTAGGTCCCAAAAACACCTGTTTGCGAGCACGGATGGAGCTGTCAAAATCATCGTCTAGTGAAAATCAGTTTGCAAAGCAGGGACCAAACATTGTCCAGCGAAATTCCCCCATAGGAATCACTGTTTTGCAAATCGCTATAGCGATCGCAAAAAGCCAATGTCTAGCGAAAAAACTGTCATGCGGGGTAACTGTCTAGCGAGGCACCACTGTATTTGTCTCTAAAGATTTACTGCCAAGGGTAAATCAGCCATTGAAGTCATCCAAATATCGGATCGTGCCAGAGTGAATATGGAATTGATGTTTAAATATGATTATAAAGAGGCAGTAAGGTGGAAATTTTATACAAATATTTTTCTGCATCCAAACTTGATTGAAAACTTTCAAAAGGATTTAGAAAAGACATGAGAAATAAATGAGAAGGGAGGAGGTCAACCTAAGATAATCTGGGACACTATGAAGTCCATGAAAAGAGGTATGCATGTGAAGCGTCTTATATACAGTGGGGCCTCGAATTACAGACATCCCTACTTACAGAAATTTCGACTTACGAAAAGCTGCGGCTGCAAAAGTCTGCTTCCACTTGCAGCCGGAGCTTCCACTTATGAATGGAAAAAGGCGAGGAAGAGGGTAGGAAATTCAAACCGTTGGTGGCAAAGAGGCTGCATTTTTTGTAGCTCTTTCACCCCAACAGTTAGGCAAAGGGAGGCTCAGTCTTCCAGCGCCGGGCAACCACCGCCACCAGAGGCCTCCTGACCTTCCTCGCCACTACCGGAGGCTTCCCGGGCTTACGTTGGGCTTCCTGGCAGTGGTTTCAGCGGCGGAGAAGCTGCGTGGCAGCAGCAAAAGGCTGGGTGGGCTCCCAGAGGGCTGCCCCCGACGGTGGTTGTGGTGTTGGAGAAGCCGCACGGCAGCGGAGGAAGCTCAGTCTCCCGGGCTTCTACTTTGCCCTGCTGCTGGGGGGGGGGGAAGGCTGGCGGGGGGCGGTCTGCCGGATGCAGACGCAGACCGCAACCTGGCCAACTTTTGCCGGCCCTCCTGGGACAGCAGGTGCCATGGAAGGAACATACTGGGGCTGGCCAGGACTCCCAGGTGCGCTCCGCTTCTCTCGGCTCTGGGGCACCTAGGCTCCCAGAGCCCTGCGTGCAAGAGTGCTGGGTGAACCCATGGAAGGGCTCTTGCCACCGTGGGATGGGGACGGCGAGGAGGAGGGAACAAGGGGCCCCTGCTCCTTTCCCACTCGGCCACCTGTGCATCCCTGTGAGCCTTCCTCCCTGGACAGCCTTCCTCCTCCCCAGGGACGGTGAGATAATGGGCAGTGCTGGAAGCCCGGGAAGCCTCCTGGTGGCGGGGCTGGAAGTCTGGGAGGCCTCCCGGTGGCAATGATTGCGGCGGCAGTGGAGCCAGGGCCGGGTGGCAGCAGTGGAGGTAAGGTGCTGCATTTAGCTTTTTACTGTTTTGAGTGGCTTTTGCATGGTGGGATTGGGCTGGTGGGGTTATGTTTACCTTTATTTTTTAGATTTTTTTTACAGGCTCCGGGGCTTGCAGTGTTTTATTTTAATTATTTTTGGGGCTATTTTTTCTTCTTCGGTCGGAACGGATTAATCGGTTTTCAGTGCATTCCTATGGGAAATGGTGCTTCCACTTAAAAAAATGTCGACTTATGGCCACTGTTCCAATACGGATTAATTTCATAAGTCGAGGCACCACTGTACTTAAAAAAAAGTGTGTGTGGAGAGAATACAGGACTTAGAAGATAAAAGAAAAGAATTAGAAAATATAGTTATAAGAACTAGAGATAAGAAAGCTATAATAGAATTACAAGCAAAGAGGAAGGAAGTGGAAGGGATTCATCTGGAAAAGGTACAAAGAAACTTAATTAATCTAAAAAGATATTTTTTAAATTTAGTAACAGGAACTCCAAGTTATTAGCTAAAGCGTCTTCTATAAAAAAGAATAAAAGTAATATAGGAGTAATACAAGATTTGAATGGAAAAATATGTAATAAAATGAAGGAGAAATTGGAAGCATTTCAAACATTTTATAAAACTATATACTAGTAAAAATCCTTCTATAATGAAAATGGAAGATTATATTAAAACAATATTAATAAAAACTTGTTGTTGTTTAGTTGTTAAGTCATGTCTGACTCTACATGACTCCATGGACTAGAACACGCCAGACCCTCCCGGCCCCACTGTTAGATGATGATAAAAATAAAATGGAACAGTTATTTACTGATAAAGAAATAGAGGATATTATAAATACCATATTTTTCGCTCCATAAGATGCACCTCTCCATAAGATGCACCAAATTTTTAGGAGAAGAAAACAGGGAAAAATTAATCTGTTCTAAAAATTTGGTGAGCCTTATGGAGAGGTCCGTCTTATGGAACACACCCTAGCCCCTTCTGGCCCCATGGGGGGGTGGGGGAGCCTCCAAAGGGTCCTAGAGTGTGTTCCAGGAAGGCAGACTCGGACCCTTGGGAGGCTCCCCCCTGGGGGCCAGAGGGAGCAAAATCGCCACCTTCGGGGACTCTTCTGAAGCTTCCCAAGCCTCAAAAGAGTCCCAGAAGGTGCCGATTTCGCCCCCTCTGGCCCGGCAGGGGGGCAGGGTGAGCTTCCAAAGGGTCCTAGGGTGTGTTCTAGGACCCTTTAGAGACTCACCCTGCCCCCCAGGGGGCCAGAGGGAGCGAAATTGCCACCTTCTGGGACTCTTCTGAAGCTTCCCAAGCCCCCAAAGAGTCCCAGAAGGTGGTGATTTAGCCCGTGCTGGCCCCGTGGGAGGTGGGGGGAGCATTGCAAGGGTCCTGGAAGGCTCACTTGGACCCTTGTGATGCTCCCCCCAACCCCCCCACGGGGCCAGCATGGATGAAATCGCCACCTTCTGGGACTCTTTTGAGGCTTGGGAAGCTTCAGAAGAGTCCCAGAAGGTGGCGATTTCGCCCCCTCTGGCCCAGCAGGGGGGCAGGATGAGCCTCCAAAGGGTCCTAGGGTGTGTTCTAGGACCCTTTAGAGACTCACCCTGCCCCCCAGGGGGCCAGAGGGAGCGAAATTGCCACCTTCTGGGACTCTTCTGAAGCTTCCCAAGCCTCAAAAGAATCCCAGAAGGTGGCTATTTTGGCTGCGCTGGCCCCATGGGGGATGGGGGGAGCATCGCAAGGGTCCTGGAACACTCACTCAGACCCTTACAATGCTCCCTCCACGGGGCCAAAGGGAGTGAAATCGCCAGCTTCCAGGACCTTTTGTGAGGCTTGAAAGGCTCAGAAAAGGCCCTGGAAGCTGGTGATTTCACCCCACTGGCCCCGTGGGGGGAGGGGGGAGCCCTGCAAGCATCCTGGAAGGCTCACTTGGACCCTTGGGAGGCCCCCCCCACGGGGCCCGTTGGGGCGAAGTCGCCACCTTCATTTCATAAGACGCACAGACTCCCCCCCACTTTTTTTGGGCAAAATTGCATCTTATGGAGCAATAAATACAGTAACTTAAAGACAGGAAAGACCCCCAGAACAGATGCATTAGGCCATAATATTATAAAGTATTTTAAAAGATTTTTATACCAAAGTTAAAAGTGTTATTTAATAAGATATTAAAGGGAGAAGAAATCCCACAACCATGGAAAGAGTCATTGATTGTTTTAATATTGAATCCAGATAAAAATCCAATAAATATGGAAGCATATAGACCCATATCACTTATAAATCAAGATGCTAAGATATTCACAGCAATAATGGCAAAGAGATTAAATAACTATGGGGAGTTATATTGAAAAAGATCGAAATGGATTTATACAAGGCAGACAAATGTCAGATTTAATGAGAAAGGTACTTAATTTAATGTATTTAGCTAAAGAAACTAACTCTAAAGCCGGAGTACTATCGTTAGACATTTTTAAAGCATTTGATTCAGTGGAATGGGATACCTTAAAGACACCAGAGTACACCCTTGGTCTAGATTGGTGCGATAGAAATCTAATTAATCAATTAATTAAATATCTAGGGTTGGACCTAATTTTAGGCAGATAATTCACCAATTATATTCACAGAATACAGCAAGAGTAATAGTTAATGATGGAATAACTGAGACAATACACTAGGCTGAGGTACAAGGCAAGGTTGCCCCTTATCTCTAGTATTATTTACAATGATAATAGCATTATTGGCACAGATAAAACTGGATTAAAAGTAAATTAAGTCAGAATGTTTATTGTTAAACCACTCAGATGAGGAGAAAAGAAGAATGAAAACATTATTTGAAGGCAAAATGGGAAATGTTATTAAATATTTAAAGATTAATATTATTTGGAATTTGCAGAATATATTTAAAATAAATCTGGATAGACTGAAAAAGAGACAACTGGAAGGACAGAAGATTATCAGAAATTAAAGATTTCTTGGTTTGGTAGAGTGGCATTATGCAAAATTTAAATTATTTCTAAATTAAATTTAATATTTATTTATTTATTTATTTATTTATTTATTTATTTATTTATTTATTTATTTATTTATTTATTTATTTATTTAACTTATATGCCGCCCACACTACCCAAAGGTCTCTGGGCGGCTTACAGATTACAGAAAAACAACTGAAAGAATGGCAGATTATGATAAATTGTTATTGCAATGGAAATAAACGAGTGAAGATTAATAAGAAATTATGGTATATAACACAAAAAAGGGAGGTCTTGGATTACCCAATTTAAAATTATACAGTGGTGCCTCATATAGCGACGTTAATCTGTGCAGCAAAAATTGCTGCTAAGCAATTTCGGCCCTTTGCGATTTAAAAAAGCACATAGAAACGCATTAAGACCTGTTTAATGCATTCCTGTGGGCTTAAAACTCACCTTAAAGTGAAGATCCTCCATATGGCGGCCATTTTCGCTGCCTCTTAAGCAAGGAATCTGTCCCTACACACAGCGGGTGGCCTTTTTTTAACCCGGCGGCCATTTTGGAACCGCCAATCAGCTGTTAAAAAATCATCACTTTGCGATGATAGGTAAGCAAAACGGAACCGATCATCGCAAAGCGAAAAAACCCCATTTAAAACATCGCAATGCGATCGCTTTTGCAATCACAAAAACTTAATTGCTATGCGGTTTCGTCGCTAAATGGATGTCCGTTAAGTGAGGCACCACTATATTATACTGCAAATCAGCTCAACACCACATTTTAAAAAAATCATTTTTTCTTTGTCAGCTTTCCTAACTGTCCAATTTTCACACCCATACAGTGGTGCCTCAACTTACGAACGTCCCTACTTACAACCATTTTGAGTTACGAACATCTCCGGCCGCAAAATTTTGCTTCTACCTGCAAACAGAAAAAGGCAAGGGAAAAAGCAGGAAATTCAAATTTCTAACTGTATGTGGCCGACGAGGCTGCTTCTTTGTAGCTCTTTCACCCCAGTACTTAGAGAGTGTACATAAGAGGAGGCTTGAGACTGCCTCCTTCTGTTTCTGAGTGTGTGTGTGTGTTTATGTGTTTGCAGGGAGGCTTTGGGCTGCCTTGTAAGGTAAGGTGCTGTTTTCTGCTTTTTAAAAAACTGTTCTAAGTGTTTTTGCAGTGTGTTTTGAGCTAGGGGCGTTATATTTCTGTGCGGTGATGGGTCTTGGGGGGTTTGTTTGTTTTTAGCCGCCTAGAGTGGTCTTAGCCGACTAGATAGTCGGGATATAAATAAAGTAAATAAAATTTTGGTTTCCCCCCATTTCCGATGGGTCTTGGGGTTTTTTGTTGCTTTTTGGAGCGTTTTTTTCCATTTCCGATGGGTCTTGGGGAGTTTGGTTGCTTTTGGGGGTTCCCCCCCTGATTTTGATGAGTCTTGAGGGGTTGTGTTTTTTAAACTCCCGCCCCCCATTTCCGATGGGTCTGGGGTTAGTTGGTTGCTTTTTAGGTATTTTCCCCCATTTCCGATGGGTCCTGCATGCTTCCCTTGCTTTTTCCTTTGTTTGCTTTGCATTTCCGACCTGCCACCTTTGTGCTCTGTGCATTTCAGATCTGCTCCGTTTGTTTTCTGTGCATTTTCAGTGGGTCTTGCACGCTTGATTGCTTTTCTTCCCCCCACCCCCTTCGGCTGAAGAGATTAATTGCATTTCCAATGAGTCTTGCAGTGATTTTTTTTGTGTGATTTTTTTTCTTTCGGCCAGAACGGATTAATTGCATTTCAATGTATTCCTATGGGAAATGGTGCTTCGACTTACGACCATTTTGAGTTACATCCATCTTCTGGAATGGATTATGGCTGTAAGTGGAGACCACCACTGTACTTGGTGATTGGAAGTACAAGACTGGATGATCTTGGTCTTGGCCTCCAGTGGCACATCCTTACACTTTATGATCTTTTTTAGTTCCTTCATTGCTGTGCGTCCAAGTCTCAATCTTCTTCTGACCTCTTGGCTTTGTTCTCCATTTGGCTTCAAGATTGAACTAAGATACACAACATTTCTATTTCGTTTTCTTCATTGTCAATGTTAACGTTGTGTAGTTCTTCTGTAGTCATGATTTTTGTCTTCGTAATGTTTGACTGCAGCCCT
The DNA here is from genome assembly GCF_051106095.1 of Pogona vitticeps. Lineage (NCBI taxonomy): Eukaryota > Metazoa > Chordata > Lepidosauria > Squamata > Agamidae > Pogona > Pogona vitticeps. The sequence continues at coordinate 329,986,756 of NC_135783.1, read as the reverse complement.
GCTTTGGAACTTCTTCTACCTCTCTAAGTCATTTCGAGTCATTGCTGCTTTCTGGCAGTAAGGTGGTGCCATCTCCATATCTTTAATTATTGATGTTTCTTCCACCAGTTTTCATTCCTTTTGAGTCTACTCCAGTTTTCGCTTATAATGTTCTCCATGGATTGAACAGATAAGAGGATAAAATGCACCCTTGTCTGACACCTTTGCCTATAGGATAAAATTCTGTCTCTCCATATTTTTTCCTAACAGTAGCTTCTTGTCCACAATACAGGTTGAGCATCAGGACAATCAAGCACTGAGGCACACACATTTCTTTCAGTACAGATCATAGTTTCTCATGATCCACACAGCCAAACCACAGACTGATCTTGTTCTGAAATTCTTTGGTGTGCTTCAGTAATAAACCCTCTCTTTAAATCTTATTTAGTAGAATACTCTACTAGAGTCACTATAAGTTGGTTCCGACTTAACGGCATAGAACAACAACAACAAAATATTAGCACTGTCTAAAAAGACCAGCTTTCAAAAATCACCAACAAGTGTTGGGGCACATGCCATATACTTGAGCTATTTGGAACAGAAGCCCTACAATTTTCTGAATGGCATGAATATGTATTTTACCTCTGACGTTTTTCATTTTGCTAGCAATTAACTACAGCTAAAATTCAGAAGACATTGCAAATTTTCATTTCCAACTGCAAATTGGCTTCAAATAATCTTCCTAAATGCAGCTTGCTCTCAAGTATGTATAAAAACAAAAATATCTAAGGCCTTCTGAATTTGGCTGGTATTGGGAGGGGGATAAATTAGGGTTGTTAAAGCTTGACTTTGAGTGGGGAGGTATGGATTATTTTGTGCTTCATCCTTAGGCAGGACAACATGTACTGACTCAGCTCTGTAATTACTGCAACAAAAGTAAATTGTGTACTTTGGATCACAACATTACCTCAACTAAGTCCAAGAGGGTGCTGGCATGGTTAATGAGCGGAGTTAGAGAGGCTTTAAAGGGCAGGGAGGGGTCATGTCATAAATGGAAATCCTTCCCAAATGAGGAAAATAAAAAGAAATACAAACTCTAGCAAAATAAATGAAAGAAGATGATACGGAACACAAAGAAAGCCAGCAATAGAAAGGAGAATAATAAAAGCTTCTTTAAATATTATAGAAGCAGAAAACCTGCCTAAGAAGTGCTTTGCCCTCTGGATGGTGAGGGAGGTAAAGGGGAGGTAAAGGGCGACTTGGAGATTGTAGAGAAATTAATGAGTTCTTCGCATCTTGTCTTCACAACGGAAGACCTTGGGCAGATTCTACTGCCCAAATGGCCCCACCTGACTAATGAATTAAATCAGATACTGGTAAAAGAGAGGATGTTTTAGATCAAATTGATAATTTGAAGATCAATAAGTCACCGGGCCCAGATAGCATCTGCCCAAGGGTTATTAAGGAACTGAGGAATGAAGTTGCTGATCTCTTAACTAAAATATACAACTTGTCCCTTAAAATGGCCACAGTGCCAGAGGACTGGAGGATAGCACATGTCACGCCAAAGGAGGGGGGAGCAGGGACACACAACTTTTCCGGGTGGTGAAGACCAGAAGGGATTGTGAAGAGCTCCAGAAGGATCTCTCCAAACTGGGAGAATGGGTGGCAAAATGGCAAATGTGTTTCAATACATGAAAATATAAAGTAATGCACATAGGGGCAAAAAATCAAAACTTTATTGATCAGCTGATGGCTTCTGTGCTGTCCGTGATGGATCCGGAAAGAGATCTTGGTATGCTGGTGGACAGCTTGATGAAAGTCAACCCAGTATGCAGCAGCAGTGAAGAATGCCAATTCCATGCTAGGTATCAATAAAAAGGGGACTGAAAATAAAACAGCCAACATAATGCCATTGTACAAAATGATGGTAAGGCAGCACCTGGAGTACTGTGTACAGTTTTGGTTGACGCACCTCAAAAAAGACATAGTGGAACTGGAAAAGGTGCAGAAGAGCGACTAAAATTATGACTGGACTGGGGCACCTCCCTTATGAGGAAAGGCTACAGCGTTTGGGGCTCTTTAGAGAAAAGGCGCCAGGGGGACATGATTGAGATGTATAAAATTATGCAGGGGATGGATAAAGTGGATAATGGAAACCTCTTTTCCCTCTCACGCAATACCAGAACCAGGTGACATCCACTCCAATTGAGTGTTAGAGTGAGGACAAAAGAAAATATTTCTTGACCCGGCGTGTTGTTAGTCTGTGGAACTCCTTGCCACAGGATGTGGTGATGGCTTCTGGCCTAGATGCCTTTATAGGGGGATTGGTCAGATTTCTGTAGGAAAAGTCAATCACAGGTTACAAGCCATGATGAGGATTTATAATATCCAGGCTTAAAACAAAGGTACTTCAAAATGCCAGATGCAAGGAAGTGGTATCAGTAGACAGGTTATCTAGTTGTCTTGAGTGCTCCCAAAGGCATCTGGTGGGGCCACTGTGAGATACAGGAAGCTGGACTAGATGGGCCCTTGGCCTGATCCAGCAGGGCTCTTATATTCTTAACGCCAACTGGTTTTACTAGAACCTTTCCCCGGATTTTAAAATATTAGATGGGTTATCAACTGTCCCTAAATCCAACAGCAAATCCCATCAAGGATAGACCCATTGAAAGTAAATTGCATTGATTCAATGGGTCCACAGTAATCAGGACTAAACTGGATTTAGGTCCTTGTTTCACATTCACCATTATTACCTCTATGGTTTATGTAACATTCATGGCATCTGTAACTCTAGGACAAAGCCATTGTTCTTAATATAAACTCAGTGAAGGTTGCAACTAGTTGTACTGACTGGTTAGTATGTAATGTCAGATTACATGAGGGATACATAGGTTCATGTTCTCTTGTTTCCTCCCTGTATCCTAAGTATAAATCTATTTTTGTAACAGAAAATTATGGGGTGTCATATTCAAACTAGTGAACTATGGTTTGTGAGTTGTCACCACTTAAGCCTAATGGCGTATTTGTTACTGGCTACTTCAAAAGTTGGTACTTTTCTCCAGATGGACAAATCCCATAACAGAGTTGTTATTGGCTTGGGAATGTCTGGGAACTCGGGCTGGAGAAGACTGGTTGTCCTAAATTCTCAGAACTTATCACAAACCTTTGTCACTGGTCTGCATCACTCTTCTATCTCCTTAGGTTTCTGCTTCCTAAACATTCACTTGGATCAGTTTGAAAGTAGCAATTGTATTTACAAAAAAAGCACATTATAAATATCTTAACCTAGCAGTGTAAGGCAAATGCAATGAAGTGAAGGTATCGTATTTGTTTTGGATTTGCACTCTGTACATGCACTGAGTTAGTATTATCATATGACTTTGCATCTTTCTTCTAAGCTCTTTGGTTTCTGCTTATAAATACTAGTCTGGCTTGACATGAAAAGATTACCTTGGAGATTAAGTATTTCTCTGCTGGATCATATGGAACAATGGATTTACTGGAAAGGAAAGTTGCAATCTTAGACCCTCCAATCTAGGACTATAATCCACTTAATTCAGTTAAATCCTACTGAAATCAGTGAGACACCTGGTTGAGTAGTCACAAGAACAAGGCTTCAGAAAAACTTTTAGAATATTTTTAAAGTAACATTGAAAACAAAGTTTAGGGTTCATCTCATTTCTATTATCTCTGATTTAATAAACACATTTCTCTGTTGATGAGTCATCTGCCGTGTATAGTGAATTAATAAAAATTATCAACTATTGCTTAGGAACCAAAAGCTGTTAATTTTATTACAGTACTAAAACATCTGTCAGCAAACAGTGCAACTGCAAACATATTTACTCACAATTCTTACTGATTTCAGTGGGATATGAATGAGCACTGGATGAGTGATACCCAAGAATCTAAAAAGATCACTATCATTGAGGTATATCATAAACCTAAACGGCTTGGGCCCTGGATACCTGAAGGACCGCCTCCTTCCATATGAACCTACCTGGCAGTTAAGATCTAGCCAGGGGGCCCTTTTGAAAGAGCCGTCCCTTAAGGAGGTAAGAGGGATGGCTTGTAGACAAAGGGCCTTTTCGGCAGTTGCCCCCAGACTATAGAATGCCCTCCCGACTGAGATTCATCTGGCGCCGACGCTGATGACATTTCGGCGCCAGGTCAAAACCTTCCTGTTCCAGAAGGCTTTTAATTGAAATAATATTAGCTGTGGGTCTGATGGCAATTTTAATTGTATCTTAATTGTATTTTAATTATTTTATCTTTTACTGTATTGAATTTTAATTATTGTAAGCCGCCCAGAGACCTCTGGGTAGTGTGGGCGGCATATAAATTTAATAAATAAATAAATATATAAATAAATAAACCTGCCATTAATGTGTTCATCTGGTGCATTTTTTATGTAACTGACGACCATTTATGTTCAAACTTCCAATTACTGTAAGCTGACAATATGAAACAGTTGCATGGTGAATATCCAAGCCCTATACAGCTTGGGTCCAGGCTACCTGAAGGGCCGTATCTCCCCGTATGTGCCTTCTCAGCGATTAAGATCAGCAGAGGAGACTCCTCTCTCGGTCCTATTGCCAGCACAAGCACGGCTGATGGGCACACGGGAGAGGGCCTCCTCGGTGGCAGCTCCCAGGCTATGCAATGCTCTCCCTTGGGAGATCAGGATGACCCCTTCCCTGTTATTCTTCCAAAAAAAAAAAGCTAAAGACCCATCTCTTCAGGCAGGCTTTTAACAGTTAAAACTGAATACCTGAACCCCATTTTAGCAGATAATTTTAATGTTTTTAAGTTTTAATCCTTTAATTGTATTTTAAATCATATATTGTTTAATTTATATTACAGTGGTGCCTCGCAGTGGTGCCTGTTAATTCGTTCCAGTGAAATCGCTGTAGAACGAAAACATCGTAAAGTGAAATTAAAAAGCCCACAGAAACGCATTAAAACCCAATTAATGCGTTCCTATAGGCTTGAAACTCACCGTCCAGCGAATATCCTCCATAGCGCGGCCATTTTCGCTGCCCGGGCAGCGAGGAATCCGTCCCAGAAAACAGCGAGTGGCCATTTTTTTAACCCGGTGGCCATTTTGAAACCACCGATCAGCTGTAGGAAAATCGTCGTTTTGCGAGAACCTGTTCCCGAACCAGGGAACCGATCAATTCCCCAATAGGAAACATTGTTTTGCAATCGCAAAAATTTTGTCGTAATGCAATTTCGTCGTAAAACGGAGTGCTCGTCTTGCGAGGCACCACTGTATAATATTTAACTTACTGTTTTTAAAATTGTGTGAATTTTAATGTTGTGAGCCGCTTTAGGTCCCTTGTTGGGAGAAATGTGGCCTATAAATAAAACTAATAAAATAAAGAAACTGTGTAGCACAACTTGAAGATAATGCAAATTCTACATGCATTTTTCCTACCTGCAACATCACCATTCAGGGAGACACTAGTGATCCATCAGGATTGATTCTTCCACGGCTAGCCAGTTTTTAACAGGCTGCTTTTAACAGGAATTCCATTTTATAGACTTAATTTTTTTTTAATGATGAACATGAAGTTTCCCCCCAACTGAAAATCATTACAACCACTACCAACATTTGTGGGAAATGTCTTTGCTAATAAAAGGGAGAACCATTAGAAAAGAATGAGATGAATTCATTGAGACCTATGATTCAACTTTATTTCAACTCTATACAACTTTGTCTTTTCCCACAGCTGCTGTTCTGACTGAAAACAAACAAAATGAGCAATGATCAGGTTCAAGGGAAAGATAGCACTAGAACATAATTGATAGCACCACTTCCATTGAGTACTGAGGTTTATAAATATAATGTTAAGCTTCATGGCAATTATCTTCTCCAAAAATTATGTCAATTAAAAAAAATTAGTACTTTATTTTGTATAGAGGTTTTAAATGTGTAAAAAACTACATTATTAAAACCATCAATTCTCTCAGGTACATGAATGGGCTCAGAAATAAAGATGCTGAAGTTTCAAGGTGAATTTTTGCTGTTCATTTAGGAACCCACATATTTCCGTGTGTATCTGGAGCTCTAGTGTAGGGAATATTCCAAATCCACGGGCGATCTGCAATGAGAGAAGGGGCAATATCACACGAAAGATACAAGGAAAAGCGAAGTGAAAAATTAAACCCTAGGGAAGCCTTTGAAAGCTTCAAAAGGGGACAGAAGAGACTTCCCAAGATCAACACATGTATCAAGCCTAAGACATTAGAAAGAATCTTGCCATTTTGGAGAGAAGGGTATGTGTAAGACAGGAAAGGACAAAGAACACATGTGCATTTTGAAAGAGGGAGCAAGCAAATTCATAGGTGGCATAGAAACCTGTGACAAGGTAGTCTCAATGTACTCTACCAAACATATGATCAAACAGTGGTCCATGTTGATTTTTTAAAGGTTATTAACTTAAATGCTATATTATTAAGAAGCTGAATCATCCATGATACTGTGGACATTCAAGATGATACTTAATAGGCCTGTGTATAAAGTGTGCCATTTATATACTGCACCATAGCACTTAGAGAATTCTCCAAGGAGTTTCCAATTTAATTATGCAGTTCATACATTGCTCCCTCCTCCAGGAACCTGGGTACCCAATTTACCAACCTTGGAAGGATGGGAGGCTGAGTTGACCTTGAGCTGGCTGAGGATTAAATTCAGGTCACGAGCAGAGTCTTGACGGCAATACTGCAGTTTAACTACTGCACCATGAGGCTCCTTTTCAACTGAACCAATTGCATACTAACTGAGTCAAATGAAAGAATCAACTTGCCTGGGCCACTGAAAGGCAGTTTCTGAGCTAACAGGGCCCGGTTTTACTAACACCAAGAGATGGTGTCAGCAGTTACAGGTGCTGCAGTTTCAACAGACAGAAGACTGCAGCAACAATGAGCTTCACAGAACTATTTTGTCTTCCGTGCAGAGGTGTGAATATGGTAAATGTTCATAGGCACTTGTGAGTGCTCTGATTGCAAATTCTTTAACTTATTCAGATTCTGTAGATAAGGTCCAGCTGACAATTATTACAGTTTTGTATCCCCGTAACAAGGGTACATCAAGGGCAAGGAAAATTTCTCCAACAGACTTGTGCTGCTCCCCTACCAGGCTTACAGATCTCTCTTCCCAGAAACTCCTCTGCAAATGCTCTTATACTCTTTTACTGCTTATCATCAAGGTGAAGTTAAAAAAAAATTTTTTTTTGAACCTCCTCCTCATGATTGTCCTACAGGCAGGAAACAGCTGAGCAGCAGGAAAGAGTGGGCATGGCTTTATAGCTCCACTGCAGATGGACAAAGAGACCATTTATTCTTCTTCATCAGCAGCTTGCCACATTCCTATGATTAGCACCACAAAAGGGAAGCTTTCTTTGCAGCACAACTGTAGGTTTATTCAGGAAGTAACAGAGTTCTAAGTGTGCTCAAGGAGAAAGAGCTAGCTCTGCCATTCTCCTTTTCTTGCAGTTTTAGCACTGAGTCTAAGAGATCTGAGGAACCGCTGGGAGGTTCCTGCTTGCCTACCATCTCTACAGGTGAGCAAGTAACTCGGATTCTCCAGCCTTTGTGCCATCTAGTTCAGCTTATATATGGGCAGGTGCCTTTCCTGTTCAGACTTGACACTGGAGCCATGGAGGCAGTATTAAGAGAGGAAGGTGGGGCTGGGCACTCCCCTCTAAGCAAATGCAGAATGCCAGAATTTGTAAAGTATTTTGTGAATGGCACTAGACCAGTGTTCCCCAACCTTGGGCTTCCCGATGTTCTTGGACTTCAGTTCCCCGAAATCTTTGCCAAGAGAGGTGATGATAAAGGCTTCTGGGAGTTGCAGTCCAAGAACATCTGGAGGCCCAAGGTAGGGGACCACTGCACTAGACCAGTGGTTCTTAACCTTGGGTTACTCAGGTGTTTTTGAACTGCAACTCCCAGAAACCCCAGTCAGCACAGCTGGTGGTGAAGGCTTCTGGAAGTTGCAGTCCAAAAACACTCGAGTAACCCAAGGTTAAGAACCACTGCACTAAACAATTCACCACTAGCCTGACTCCTGCTGCTGGGAAACATCTCGACTGCACAAGTGGGCTCGTGATCGAGACATGTTCTAGCACTTTGCTGCAGCACGTTACACAAACCTTTTGCAAAACCCAATAGGACTTTGGCCTATATGTTTACTGAATAATTGACACTTTGCCCATATCTTTAATTCATATTTTTCTAAGAGGTATAGAGTATACTGAGGCACAATACAATTCTCTTTCCCTTGTCAATTTGGCCAGCATTCTAGCTACCTTTTTGTCATCTCCTAAAGAGCTGTCAAAGATACATCTCACATTGAGAACATTATGTTTTGCTAAGATTTTATACTTCAGGTTCCTTGGGACATTTCATGGTACAGAACCCTGTGGCTCTTTGACAGCTGCATGAACCTTTTTTTTTTTTTTTTTTTTTTTTTTGCTGGAAACCAGAAAAACAGTAGGGAAAAGGAAAGCTTGTAAGTATTTCACTGAAAAGTATCTCAAGGTTCTTACATTTCCATGTACCAGTCTTTGAAAAACTATCTACTACCAGCATTTTAATGCATATGAAGACATATTAAATCCAACTGAAGCAGCAGTAGCAGCAATCCTTCACATTTCCCTGCTTTCTCTAACCAAGCTGCTAATCGTTGCTTGCAAAATTGACACATCATTTCATCTTAAGTATATTAATCTACACCACAGTGAATAAAGTGACATTTTATTATTTCAGACCGAATAGAGCACTGTTCTCCCTGTAGGAAAAAAGAAAAACTCAAATGCACATAATAGGAAGCTAAGAAATTATGTCTCCTACAAATGCAGCAATTTGCAACGATTTAGAGATGGAAAGCCGTGACAGATAAATTTCTGAACTGATAGAGTTACAATATTATATGCTGCCTAGCAGAAAATGTGAGTCAGCTTCTTTCATAAAGACTTCCAGGAAATGGAAGACTGCTCAACTTGAGTTCATTAAGAATGATACTGTTTGCTCCAACAGGATTGTGAACTGCAGCTTGTCTCAAGCAGAAGGTTCACTACCATTTCTTTTTGGTTTTAGTTTCAAAGCAGGCAATGTGGGAATGTGTATGTGGGGGTAATCACAGACCAACTGGCAGCTCCCGGTCCTAAGAGAGGGGTGTAAAAATTCTAAAACATGAGGCAGAGAGCCTTGAGACTGCAGCCTCGAGAGTACTGACATCAACTCTCATAGACATGCACCATCAGTCTTTGGACGTCTGTGTATAATTTTTCATGAAGGGGATTGTACTAAGCCTGAAAAAATGATTTTTTTCCTATAAAAGCTTGCAATTTGTTTTATTTTTAGTGGTCAATAAAAGGTATCACCCACTCTTACATTTGTTTAATCATAGGAACCACACAGCCTTTTCCTTAATCTTTTTGCAAAAAGATGCAACTCTGGAGGTCTAATATATCCTATCCTGGTGCATGAAGTCATGGCCCCTTCCCTAATTTCATGAAAGCTATGGCAGTACAAATGGGAAATGTCCTTGATGGGAGAACTTGTCAAAATGACCTATAAGGCATATAGAGCAAATTATACAACATCAGACAACCAAGGCAAACAATAAGCAGAGGAAAGGCAAGTAGAGGAGTTACAGTGCCTTCTCAGAACACCTCTCAACACGTATTCTGAGGTGGAATGCAAGAGACCAGCATCCATCAGGAATTTTAGAACTGATGTAACTGATGTTGCAAGGAGAAGGCACATGTCAGCTGGAGCCGGGGGGGGGGGGGGGAGACACACTTTAAAAGAGACTTGTCTGAATCTGTCTCACTGAGAGCCAAAAACTATGCACAGGGTTGAAATTCTGATTAGCATTAGTTCTGCAGAAGGACTAGCAATCAAGCAGAATTCAAACCTTTCAAACCACAAAGCTTCTAAGCTTTACACCAGACCTTCTAATTGCTGGGCCACAGGAGCTGCTGCTGGCCACCCCTGAAAGCAAAAGAACACTTGCACATTGTATGTGGACACAGATAAACTCCATGATGATAAAATGTTCTCAACACTGTCGCATCTTGACATGCCTTTCTTAGCATTTGGGGATGTCCCCAGCAAACACAAGAGGCATGGTGGAGCTGTGGGTTAAACCACAGAAGCCTCTGTGCTACAAAATAAAAAGACCAGCCGTCCTAAGATCGGATCCACATGATGGAGTGAGCTCCCGTTGCTTGTCCAGCTCCTGCCAACCTAGCAGTTAGAAAGCATGCAAATACAAGTAGATAAATAGGTACCACCTTGGTGGGAAGGTAACGGCATTCCATGTCTGCGCTGGCCACGTGACCATAGAAACTGTATTCAGACAAATGCTGGTTCTACAGCTTGGAAATGGGGATGAGCACCACCCCCTAGAGTCGGGCACGACTGGACTAAATGTCAAGGGGAACCTTTACCTTTACCAGCAAACACAACAGTGATCAGCACAAGAGAAAGAGAATTGCTGTAAGAATGGCTGCTACTTAAGCTGCTATTGTTTTGCTCTCTGTTTTTTTGCTGCTGGAAAGGAATGTACTGGTGCTAGTTTAGCAACTGTCCAATGCAATGATCAAATATCTCACCTGTTTATGTCTTAAACTAATGTATAGTATTTATGGTTTGCTTGTTGTATTTGTGTTCTGCCCTTCTTCCAAAGAACACAAAAAGAACACTTGTGAGGGAAATAATGACCTCAGCACAATTTGAAATGACTTCTTCATATCCACATTCACTTATGAAGAGACCTGGAGTCATTACTTGAATTGGTCTCTTTTGGGGCAGCCCACATAACCTCCTCCCCACATTTTACAAGAGCTAGAATTCTGTGTTGTTTCCGCCCCCACAACTCATTTGAACAAAGAAGGAAAGTAAGTTTTATTCAAATGTGGTATTCATCCTTTTTCCTGCATTTACACAAAACATCTTACCTTTAGTTTCATACTTTTCTGGGGGCAGATCATAAGGTACAGGAAATGATAGCACTGAACTAACAGAAAGCATGTTTTCCTTCACTTGGAAGTAACCTGTATCCAAGCCCTGTTTTTTTAAAAAAATTGCAGACAGAGAATAATTATTTGATTCAATTAAACTTTTCCTTTCATTAAGGAACTCAGAAAAATAGCAAACACATCTGCACAGTAAGTTCATATCTTCATGGTAGGCTGCCTCGTTAATATATTTATCTTATTTTTGCCCCACATTTCTCCTTAAAAAGAACCCAAGGAGGCTTACCTCATTAAAAGACAATATTTAAAGTTAAAAAAACCAAAGTAAACAAATACTAAAAAGGATCAAACAAATATCACACTAAAAAACAGTAAACAAAAGCAACACCAAAAACAGTTAATACACTAAGGTACAACTATCCATTAAAAAAAACCCCTCTCAGGCAGCCAGTCACTTGCCTGAAGAGAAGGGGTTTTGCATGCTTGAGAAAAGACAGCAATTTCACAGAACTAAAGAGAAGGCCTTTCTATCAGACTGGTAGTGGCTTGTCTTGCTCAAACTGGTGAAGGCCCCATAAGGCTAAAGTAATACTTCACTGGTTCTGTGATACAGATGTGAACAACATTATGAATGTATGCTTCAGTGGCAAGATCCAGTAAACCTTACATATACAGTGGGTTTCAAGATCTCTCACTACCATTTATCTCCCCTGCAATTCATTGGCAAGCACTGAACTCAAAAGACTCTGAATGAGAGCCAGTATGAGGGCTAGAGCTGGAAAAAAACATTAATAGCCTCTTCAAGTACTTTGTATGTGCCTACAGCTCTCCCTGGTTCCTGTTGCAGCTTTCATCCAAACACATAGAATGAACAAGACTACCGCCCTTCAAGTGGAAATCCAGACATCTAATTGTACTATGATTTGACCCATGGAGGGCTGCTTCCCCCCGCCCCCCATTATTTTAAGTCATTATAAAAAACTCAAGGAAGAATTGAAGCAGCATAATAAAGATATGAAAGAAAAAAGAAAGAAGTAGGAGGAGGAAGAAGCAAAGACATGTACGCTGCCGTGAGCTCACCAGGGGAAAGGTGGGTTGTGAAAGTAACAAATAAACTAAAAATAAATGTGTCGTTTACAGACAATACTGAACTGTGATTGGTGAAAAACAGAAACATCCTATTTCACCCCTTACAACTACAAGTGTAAGTGGGAATGTAGAAGCCCAAATCCAGCACACAGCTGTTTTAACACCACTAAACCAACTGTTCCCTCTTGGTTATAAACCGTAATATGGGGAAGGGGCTTGACTATGTCAGGGAAGTCAGGAGCAATGCCATCAAGAGGCTGGATTCTTGTGAACCTAGACTCTTAACAGCATCGCCCAAAGCGGAATGGCCAAAGCCAAGATACCAGGCAGAGAAAGATCCATCCTGTTCACAAATCAGTGGTCATCATCAGCAAAAGGAAACTAATGGGGTGAAGAAATTATTTATATTTACTAAATACGAGACAGTGTAGAGTTAGACAAAGGTTAGATGAAAAGCAGACCTGGGGATCACATGTGTTCTCCAAATGTGCTTTTGCATCCCATAGTGTTCAAGCAGATCTGCTCTTTTCCAACAAAAAAGGTAAAGTGCTTTTCCTGGAAGTCTCCAGAAATGGCAATTCATTATAAAATAGATCATAGACACCCCCCCCTCCGCTCCTATTTAACATACATGCACAAAAATATTTTTTTTCCATAGTCAGCGTTGGACTTCCAGCCAGTTCTGGTGCCTTTTCTGACCTCTTTGGAAGCCTGTGCTGCCCAGAGAGTTTTCCAAAGTGAAGGAAATTGGCCCCAGCTGTGCTGAGGTTGCCTATGACTTGTTTACAAGAACTCACAAATTCAGATGGCAAGAAGAGGACTCCCAGCTCATAGGAACGGATCATCAGCTGGCTGCCATTTTTCTCAAAAGCTCCCCAAGCAGCCTTGGAAAGATTGGCACTGGAGAAAGAGGGAAGCAGTGGTTCTGTTAGAATTGTGTTGTGGGATGCTCGCAGCAAACATTCCTATGCCCAGAGTGCATAGTTTTCTAAATATTCTCAGATCAGAGAAGTGACGTCCTACGTACTGTTAATTATTGAGGTTTGGACTCAGTCCTGATTCTACAGAAGAAAACAAATAGCATCACCCACTCTTCAAACTGAAGGATAGAAGAGATACTCTTCTGTGGGACTTAAACAAAAAAGAAATGTTGAATGGCCACCAGAAAGGTTTAACTTGTATTTTAAACAAAGAAAACAAGGGCAAAGTCATCACTTCAGCAGCTTTACTGGAAATAAAAAAAGGGGAGGGAACAGAAGACTTACCTTGTAACTAGAAACCATGCAATCTTCTGGAAGTCTGGAGATACTCTCATGTAAGTCTTAATGTGTGGCATTGCATGGCTACGACCTGAAGTTTCAGCTGACCATTTGCTTAAGTAAAAAAAGAAAAAGTTGAAAATGGGGGTAGCTGCAGGTTAAATGGTAACTGATGCAGTTTCAGATAGGGACCACCTATGTGTGGTAGCCATCGATAGAATACATTTTTTTAAAAAAATATATAATTAAGGCCTGCTTCATATGTAATAGAGTAGACCAACTATGGCATAGCTCCTCCTGATTAGTATAGGTGGTTTCCTGTACAGATTCAGCATCTGTGGTTTCAGTTATCTGTGGTCTACTGTGGCCAGAAAAGCTATACAAATAGGAAGGCCTTGTAGCCTTTCTTCCAACTCCTTGTATGTCATATAAGGTTCACTAGTATTTGCGGTTTCAGGGATCCTTGGCAGATCTTACCACCCATGGATATACTACCCATGGATATATAAGGGTGGGGGAATGTTGCACTGTGTAAAACAGCACAGTAATAATTTCAATACACATTTTACTTTAATAAGTGACCTGTATTGTGCAGTACTGGCTTTGAACAATGGCTGGACACTTAAGTGGCAAAGATATTACTGTTTACCTCTTGAGAAGTGTGAGGTATCAAGATCATATTCAGCCTATCTAGAAAACAAAGCTGCACTAGATCACTGCACTGAGACTGATGATGAGACTGGTTTGTGGACTGAATATGCAGGGTAATAATTTGGCAGGATCCAAAGGATGGGGGAGGACATATGGAACACCATGAATACACCAGGGGTCTTTTCAGTTCTCCATTCAGAGTAATCACACATGCAGCCCTGAGCCACTCTTCATCATCATTTTAAAGGTGCAGAGCTGGAAGGGACCCTATGGATCATCAAGTCTAGCGCCTGTCAAAGTGGCACAGTGGGGAACTGAACTCTCTCTCTGGCTCGGTAGCAAGATATCAAAACTAGACATGGAGGCTTTGTATTAGTATAGGAGTCTTGCTGGCACACATGGCCGGCTCGATTACCGCCCACCCCCAGAACCTGCTGGACCACTTACTGCATAGTGCACATGGCTGACATCATCTCCTGCATCCCAATTGTGGAAATATCCCAGGTGCCACAGTCCCACCTCCCTGCTTGCCTGGTCAGTCTGGCAAGGGGGTAAGAGGACAAGTCTACCTGCTTAGCCACTTAGTGGCTAGGCAAGCAGGGGGGTGGGGCTGTGGCAGCCATACTAGTGCCACAATTGGGATGCAGGAGATGACGCTGGCCACACACAGTGTGCACTGTGCAATAAGTGTTCCAGCGGGTTCTGGAGGTGGGTGGCCAGCCACTTGTTCCAGTAGGCTTCGTATTCATATACAAATACGAAGTCCCCATATCTAATCAAAACCACTGAGCTATCCAACAGTTCAATACTGGGAAACAGATGGTGGGATGCAAATGAAAAAAAAATTGTTAACTACTCTCCTTCTACTGACATGGCAGTTTTTAATGAGCACATGGTAATTTTGGATTTCTGAACATGGTTTATTACACCTTTGCTCTGCAATGAATAGCTTCATTAGAATCAAATACATTGCTTTAGAAACCTACAACAAAAACTTAAGAGGAAGTCACCGTGCTACTCCTTATCACTGTCAGACAACATGAAATGGTATATCTACAGAAACCGATTAAAAAAAGCAGCAGTATTTGAGAGATAATAAAATAAGCAGAACTCTTCTTCTAGGGAAGCTTTAAAATGATATATTAAATCTCAACTGACAACATATCCAATAAGAATTGAACTTTTAAGTGACATTTCAAATTACAATTTCCAGAGAAGAATGCTGGAATGAATTTGTTAGTCTTCAGGGTTTTGCTATCTGTTATTAAATAGAGTTCCATTAATCATAAACAGGTAATTTCACTTACTGGAAATAAGTGTGCAACCAAAGCTGTTTCTGTGCTGTTTGTATACTATATGGAAGAGACCCACCAGCTTAAATGGAAAGAAAGCAACTATTATTCACAATTAAGTGTACCACTAAAATTGTATGTTGCTAAATAACAGAAACATGATTCATCTACTTTTTACCACCAAATTTCTACTGCAAAAAACATTACTTCCCACTATGTATGTATTAAAAGGAACAGATTTAATATGATTCTTCCTGGTGATATACACTGCAACCTTTTAAAAGAATACTCAAGTATTTGTTTTATAACTGCCATTATTTGAGCATAAACTACCTTGCTGCACCTTATTAAAAGGTTGGATAGCGGGATAGCTAAATGGTTTTAATAAAAAAATAATAAATACTACTGAGCATCTAGAAACCATTTCCAATACATCCCTTGTTTATTCTAATATTGCTATACTTCTTTCAACACTGTACCCAAAGGTAGATTTTACCTGGATAACCTTCTAAGCTCTGTCTCACATTTTCCACAGTTGGGTAAACCTAAAGAAGAAAAATATAGTAATAAACTATTATTTATTTAAAATATTTCTATCCTGCCTTTCTCCCCAAAAGGACCCAAGGCGGCTTACATCATTAGAACATTATTTTAAAACTAAAAGCAGTAAGTATACAATTATTTAAAAAGAATTAATGAAGTATTATATTAAAATGGCAACTAAGATCAATATTAAAATGCATTTAAAACAACAGAGCAAAACAGTCCATTTAAAAGCCCTCTCAGACCACCACTGATTAAGGAAAAGCTCATTAAGGAAGAGAAATGTCTTCATCTGCTTGTGGAAGGAAAGCAAAGATGGAGCCAGCCTAGCTTCCCACAGGAGTGGGTTCCAGAGGCTGGAAGCACCAACAGAGCAGGCCCAAGCCTTAAATGTACCTTGGGCAGTAGTTATTGCCACCTTGTAAAGATGTTAGGCACTTTATTAAGTTCATTTATTTGGTCAACTGATATGGAAAAGAAAGGCTTAAAACCAACATGGTGCTGGAACTTTGTTGTCCGCACAAACTGGTACTTAATCCTCAGCAGATCTTGTAGGGCCCACAAGGCTTCCAAAAAGATTGCACTCCCTTGTTCTGGAGACAGAAGGCTTTCTAGCAATGGAGCACACTTTAGATTCCAGCCAAAAACACTGGATTTGATTTAGACACAGTCTTTCTTAGACAAAACCACTGAAAACTATGAGATTTTAGTCTTGAGTTAGTTGTCCTACTGACATCAGTGGGTGAATTCCAAGTATGCCTAACGCTGAAATCCAATGCTTCAGTTAATTTTGAGAAGACCTGCAGGATTAATTATGTCTTTTAATAGCTAATAACTAAAGAAAGTAACATAAAATTGAGTTATAAATGCTTCTATGTAATACGCGCAGAGTACAAGAGTATAAGTGCAAGGTAGCAGTTTTCAGAGAGGGAGCCTAGTTAGTCTGTTTCAGCAAAAACAAAAATATTCTGGCACTTTTAAGGCTAAGAATTTTATTTCAATGTGAACTTTCTTGGATCAAATTCTGCTTCTTCAGACTTATCTATCACACTTGGTCTCACTCCCATCCCCACACCATGTACACAGTATATAAATCTGTGATGCTGGTGCTGTGCTCCAGTTTCTCTGGGGAACTGGATTGTGCCCCAATAAAATTCAGATTAATATTTGTTAGTCTTAAAGCTGCCACATTCCTTTGTTTTGCTTTTGTTGGTGCCATGAAGGAAACTTAGTAATGAACAAAATTCATGGTACTTAATTAATTTTCGTCACACAGAAGACTAGGCGCTTTTAAATGGTTTCAAATGTAATACTTCAAAAGCATAAGCTAAAATGTAACATCTACGCCTAGAAAGGGTGGCATAAACATGTTAATAGAAAAAACACTTCTTTACCTATACATAATCAAAAATAAACAAAAAGGAACCAATACCAGGTGAATGGAAATGTCATGATTTCTTTGAATTTTTTCAGTGTTTCCCAGAGAGACCAAACTCTCTCTAAATTCTGAACATAACCATTTGGACTGATCAGCTCCCAGTGATCCAATACTTGAGAACTGTCCTATTACCGGCCAAGAATCCTGATTAGGTATTTGTGTTGCATGCTCTCTCAAAATCTGTTTCAAGAAAAATTAAGAACAGCAAAACAAGTCACCATCACTGGCACTTCAAATGACACAGAATACCATATAGCTTATATTAGGTTACATATAACACAGACATTGCTATTTAATGCAGATGTTGATTTGTACTTATTCCTCATGCCTTCCATCCGTCAATAGCACCAGCAGAGTTTTCTAACAATATATTTGATTTATTATTTGATAATAAAATAACATACTAGTATTGTTACATATTACTTGCCATCATGCTTACAAATATCTACTATAATAAGTGTTGCTAAGAGTTTCACAGATGGACATACACCCAGTCTATTTCTACTGCATATCATAAAACAAATACTAGCAAGGGATTCATTGTAGATAATTGTTTTGAATGTATAAATAAAACTATGATCAGGCTTACTCAGTTTTTCAAATATAATGGTATTAGCATTATTGTTTATGGTATTCTTAGTCACAGTAGTGTACTGAATAAAAAACAACCACATCTGGAGGTATCTTATTAATTAATCAGGATGCTATGGGATAAGCTTCTCTTGACATAGTGCCTGTAAGATATCAGCCCATTTGTGCACTCATATTTCGAGCTAAATTCGTGTTGTGGATGAGGACACACAAGTAAGTCCCAGTACCCAGTGTCTCACATACTCAGCAACACTGGAGATCTCTATGCACTGAATATTGTCTTTCTAGGGTCCCACATCATAAGAACTTCGTTAAGCACATACACGGTTAGAACCTTCTTCAGAGCTTCACAGGTCTACCACAATTCCAGGCATTTGGGACATTCAGTGACAAGGCTTGCATGCACACCCACATCTCTGCTACTGATTTAGCCCAACATATGAGCAGGCAAACATCTGCATAAGGTGTTCATCTATCTACAACTGCATGCCAGTGATCCCCACTGAAAGTGTAATGGTAGCCAAAAATATTTTTGGAAGAGGTAGTCTGTGCTAGCATGTCAGTCGAAAACAAAACCAAAAGAAAAAAAAAATAAAGAAGACAAAACACTGTGGCACCTTAAGGACTAACTGCTGTATTTTATTGTGAGGTTTTGTGAACAAGTCCACTTCTTCAGACAGAACAACTTATATTATCTGAAGAAATGAACTTGTCCACAAAATCTCAAATTGATCTAAATAATTTAAATCAATATTAAAATTTTTAAAGATCAGATTTGTTTTGATGATTTTAATCCAAAAATTGATTTTTATCCACCATGGTTCAAATTAAAAGAATGGTGATTTAACTATCTATTAGAAAGATCGTTCTCATTATATGAATTCTTCAACACTAGAAAAGTCTGCTTTAACGGCAATTCTTTTAGATTCGAGAGGAATAAACTTTTAAAAGTACTCTTTCCACATTGGCCTGGAACTGAGCTGAATAGTCTTTCAAGGCAATTTTAGGCCAAATGATTCTATGAACACAAACTTACAGAAACATGAAGAAAAAAACGACAAGCATAAAAATGCAGTACCTTTCTAAGTCTAAGATGACCCCATTTCTCTTTTTCATTGTTTTGGAATCGACCTGGAGTTGACCCAAGAAGATATACCCTACATAAAAATACATAAATAAAATATATGTCAGTTATGCTTAAGCAGGGTGTTTTACCAAAGTCCACTATCACAGTGCTTCAGCATTGCAATAAAGATTTCTCCAAGATGTTACTTGCTTCCATCCAAGCTTTACAGCACTGCATGTGAAGAAAAATACTTTGTAGGAAAGCCATCACACTTTTATTTAAGGATTTGATTTTATCTGTTCCTTTCATCCACCAAGAACAATGATGAGAGTGAGACATTTATAATAATCAGCCAATGTTTATCTTCAACATTTCACAATCTGAAATAATTATGTAAAGATGTGTCTCTGTTGTTTTTTTTAAACAGGAACAATTAAATACAACTTTTTAAAAAAGTAATATACCTCAAAGTATGTACCTGGTTTCTGAAAGATCATGTTGCTTGATTATTTCAATCCATTCAACAAGAGTGGGAGAATTATAAGATTTCAAATAACTTATGAGGTCAGACTTAAATCTTGTATGCGAGTCTCCCTCAGATGCATCAGCTCCACAGGGTAGTCTTGGATACAGAGGACTAAGCCATATTCTAGAAGATAAAAATATTAAATAACCCCAAACAGCATAGTAGTTATGATAGCAAGCTTGCATTCTGTAGTTTTCAAAAAAGATAAGAGTCACCTTTTTTTAAGAAAAATCACAGAATTCTGGTGCTTAACTTTGGAAAAGTGAGCATATTATGCACATATTACGCATAAACTGCATGTTACTTCTACTTAAACAGAAATGATAAAGGCATATTATGCAGCACACCAATGCTATAAATCGTCAAAAAAAACCCATACTGTTGATCAGAGAGGCTTAGTGTTTCTTCAACATTTTTGAGCTCAAATGCAGCAAAAGTGACATTTTCTGTCACCACTAAATACTCCCAAATGTACCCCTTCACCTATGTCCTGCTCTGTACATATAGTCCTATTGTAAGACAACACCTGCCTTCCTTACTACACTGAAATCTGGAATATATCTTTTATTAGTGAATATTCCCTCACCAGGCACCTATGCTGCAAATAAATGTAATGCAATATACTCCAGTTCAGATGTTCCATCCTACATACAGTAAGGCAGTAATCTCACAAGTCTGCTTCCAGTTCCACTATACCAACTATTAGGGTAGAGAATTTACCTTTACCTTTATGTTCCCGATTCTACTTAAGATAGTTAAAATTGAAGAGAAGACGATTTGGATTTGAAACAGCTTTGTACTGCTTCATCTCTAATTCTTCTGTACCTGCTTCTTTAAATCTACAACTCATTCCTTTCTGTAACTGTACTGTCTGTTTCGCAGTAAGAGCAGAGATCTAACCAGCATAGGAGAGGCTGTCAATTCATCTAATCCTGAGGAAAGTTATACAGTGCAATCAAACTTTTATTCAATCAGACCATACCTGTAGATTTGCAATTATTTCAGATGCTAGAGAACCACCATGGTTTTGCCTTTTATTAAAATGAATCATCATCTGCTGTCAAGTCAATTCTGACTTATGGCAACTCTATTTAGGGTTTTCTAGGTAGAGAGGTTTGTGTACTCTAGGTCACTGGTTCTTAACCTTGGGTTACTCAGGTGTTTTGGACTGCAACTCCCAGAAGCCTTCACCACCAACTGTGCTGGCTGGGGTTTCTGGGAGCTGCAGTTCAAAAGCATCCGAGTAACAAAGGTTAAGAACCACTGCTCTAGGTAAACTTTTAGTTTTACCACTCCCTTCTTCTGGGTGCGTTCTGGTACTGTGCAGCTTGCCCAAAGCTACATAGGCTGGCTCTACTCACAGAAGGCACAGTGGGGAAATGTATTCAAAAGGAATTATTAAGAAAATGTCTCTAACCTATGACAATTATGCAAACTTTGAACATAGCTTGAACTGCATTTACATTTTCTAGTTATAGATTCAAAAAGTAATTAAAAGTAAGTGAAACATTATATGGTAATATGCTACATTTACCTTTATGAACACAGCCATTATACCATTGCTATACTGAAGAGACAGATTCTGTGCTTGCTATGTAGATAAACTTTCCACATTATTGTAAAAAAAAGTTCTCTTGCTTAAAAGCCTACTATGTTTTTTTTCCAAATGAGACTCATCAAGTATAATTTCCCTCCAAGAGAGAAAAAAAAGAAAAGCTGTTGAGAGAGAGATCTTATTCTCACTGCTTCCTGATAGAAATGAATTGGAAGGAATACTTTATAAAGAATAAAACTTATTTGTAACATATTTATAGCAAGTGAAGTCATAATTTATGATGCCTGTGTCTCCTGCAAAGGCTGACCTAAAGAACCATTGTCAGAAGAAATTGAAGCAATGGAAATAACTAAGGCCTCACTTTTTAGATCTAAAATTACAAAATCATGCAAGACATCAACTCTCTGCAATCTTAAACTCATTACACATGATAAAAGAAATATTTAATAGCAGCTTATGTTGGGTCCAAAGAATTCTCTTCACTATGATTTCAAGGATCCTCCTCCACATGTACGTCTCTCATTCCATTTTAATAGAAACATTCTGTAGATGCTGCATATTCTCTATGAAAAGGACCTTGACCTCTTTGAAATATACAAGCCAAGTTGATACACTGGCAATTACCAACATTCTTCCATGCCGAAATAGGGCCTTCTCGCCTGTTGCCCCCCAAATTTGGAATGCCCTCCCTATAGAGATCCGCCTGGCTCCAACACTCTTGGCTTTTTGGCGCCAGGCAAAGACCTTTTTGTTTAGCCAGCATTTTAATTAAACAGTATTCCCTAGCTGGCCACATGAGCAGCAGGACTTATTAATTTTAATGTTTTAAGAATTATTTTAATATATGATATTTTATATTGTCTTTTAAAATGTTTTTAAGTTTTAATGTTGTACGCCGCCCAGAAGCCACTGGTAATGGTGCGGCTAAAAAAATTGTAAATAAATAAATAAACAAACAAACAAACAAATAAATAAATAAATAAATAAGATCCACACACTTCTGCTGTTGTGCTGTGGACTATATAGAAGTTTTTCACTTGAGAAGGCTCAGCAAGCTAGAGCCTTGGACCGCTTAGCTCAGTACTGTAGACACAGATTGGCAGCAGCATTCTGATAGGGTCTTCCCTACTTTCACCAGGAGATGCTTCAGACTGATTCTAAGCCTTTAGAATGCAAAGCATGAGCTCAGTCCCAAAGTCACCACCTCTTCTCAGTTACTCATCTAATGCCCACTGATTGTTTTGGACTTTGGTTTAAACTTTTAGAAATAGAATATAGATTAAGTAATAAATCTATGATTTAAAATCAATCAACGCATTATTGTTTTGAAGTGCTTCGCTGCATGTGATTGTACTATCTATTTATTTCGGATTCCACAGCAGCTGAATGATGGTAGAACCAGGAAGCCAAATTTGTTAAGACTGAGCTGACAATTTATTACTGTGCTTTGTAATTGAAGACATTTAAAAGAAAGCCAACAAGAATGGATCCTCTAGTCTAGTAAACAAGGCAACTTAGAGACCACTATGGATGCAATTAGCCATGAAATGGGACCCATAGTCACAGCAGCTTAGCCAAGTGTAGCCATAATACACCTTTCATCTGTCCTGCCACCCTCACTGCCATGCGTAGTGAGGACAAGAAAGGAGGCCTTCTCAGTGGCTAATTGCAGGCTACGGAACTCACTTCTGCAGGAGGTTAAGCTGGTGCCCTTTGTGCTGTTCCTATGCTAGCATGTGAAGATGTTATAAGCTATCTTGGGTACCACAAGAGAGAATGGTGGGATATAAATAATAAATAGTAAACAAGCCACAATATGTAATGGTTTTCTAGGGAGTATGTGTTGCGCGATTATCCACAACATCTAGGAAGCCTACACATACAGAGTGACAGGTCAGTATCTAATGGAGTCTTCTGCTGTCAGGAGCCATCATCTTTCCCTCCTGAAGTTCAAATGCACCCTAAAAACTTATTTTAAAGGCCTAGAAATCCCTCAGAGCTGGTTTGTGACGCTCTGAAGGACAGTCGGGATGGGAAGAAAGACTAAATGTTACGATGAGTGCAGGGTGGGGTCTAGTGCAAGGTAGCTGAGGTTTTTTAAAAAAGAAAAATCAGTTGCTGATGTGGCAGTCAAGGTATAATTGTTGAGTCCTGTCTTAACTGAGTCCTGACTTAGATTACTATCATTAGTTATAAAAATGAAACATTAAACTTCTTTCTTCTTACCCTTGTGTTTTTTGGTACCAATCATTATCAATAAGATTGGATGTATGTATCACCACTCGAAGGCCTTCTTCATACTCCAATAGCATCATTTTCCTGCTCAAAAGAAATATTTTATTATTATCACAGGCAGGCAATACTAGGCACATTAGAAACTATAGAATCAAAGCTCAACTTGTAACTTTAACATATCCAGTATACAGTGGTGCCTCGACTTAATCTGTCCCAGAAGATGCTTGTAACTCGAAATGGTCATAAGTCAAAGCACCATTTTCCATTTGAAAC
This sequence comes from Pogona vitticeps, assembly GCF_051106095.1. Classification (NCBI taxonomy): domain Eukaryota; kingdom Metazoa; phylum Chordata; class Lepidosauria; order Squamata; family Agamidae; genus Pogona; species Pogona vitticeps. The sequence continues at coordinate 329,963,268 of NC_135783.1, read as the reverse complement.
GCGATTAATCCATTCCGGCCAGAAAAAAAGACCAAACAAAACAAACACTGCAAGACCCATCGGAAATGCGATTAATCCGTTCTGGCCGAAGGAAAATAACAAAATAACAAAAAGCAAACAAACCCTGCAAGACCCATCAGAAATGGGGAAAATAACCCCAAAAGCAAACAAACCCTGCAAGACCCATCAGAAATGAAAAAAAGAAAACAAAAATGCAAACAAACCGTGCAAGACCCATCGGAAATGCAAAAAACACAAACAAAAAAACCCCCTAAAAAAAACCTTCGCCACCAATGGTTTAGATCAAATCAATTTAAATCACAATTTAAATCACTAGCAGGGAGGATAAAAATAAATTATTTTTTTAAATAATGGATTTTTATTTTTATTTTAATCATTGATTTTTATCTACCCTGCAAGTAATTTAAATTGATTTGATTTAAATCAAATCCACCCTGCTCACAGTGAAATGAATCCTAAGAAAGCCTCGAAACTCTTGGCAAGGATCAGAAAATTTTAATATCTGAAAATCCACCATAGCTGAAGACTTATGCCGTGTAAGCTGTGCAGCTGGAATTTGAGCCGGCATGTTTAATTTTAAAATTGAACAATAACTAGAGTGATGTGTCACATCCAGAAAGGTGACTTAGATTAATAAATAATCTAGTCATCTTCTGCAAAAGGAAATAAATATGCAAAATAGAGCCAATGAGTGTCATTTCTTGTTTGCATATATTTTGTATTTTCTGCAGCATCTGTTTTTAAAATTGTCATTAACTAAGTTACAGTAGATTGTAACTTAGTTAATCAAAACAGGTGATGTTGCACTGGCTTTTTTCCCTGAAGAGCCAAGTTGCCTTAGAAACTGGAACTTGAGAAGGAAAATGTCCTGGAGAAATAACACACATCTCCTGCTGCTGACTCATTTGAAGACCAAACAGAATATGGCTAACACCATAAACCAATGATTTTTTTTTTAAATGAAAGCAATAGTTCATTTAGTAATTGAATGTATCATGTATGTTACTATACAGTCAGTAACCTGAAATACTACTTTTGAGCAAAATGAGGATTTTTTTAAAAAAAGTTAATTATTCAAATAAAATGTCAAAGAACTGAACAGCAATAAAACAAGATCCAAACATCTCCATCTCCATAATGTATTAAATTCCACTCTAGACTCCATGATTCTACCACCTATCACCAAAGTGAGTTTGGATTCAAACTGTAGGTTCAGAAACTACTTTTGTAACACAAGGAGCTTCAAACATAGTGTGAGTCCTCTATGGAGAGAAAAGCAGCCTGTAAGTAATGCATTGTCAAGTCATGTAATAAATTTGTAATAGGTCAACTAAAAAAAGAGGCAAAAATCCAATCCAGTTGACATTTTAGTCTGGGCCAAATATTTAGCACTTGTTGGGTTACTCAAATTAACAATATTCATGCTCTTAAACTGATCAACATGCACACACCTTAATGTGTTGACTGGTTACCCAGTTTATTCCATGGCTTTGGAAAAGGGCTGGAACAATTTCACTCCTGAGATTCGCGCGGCCCCCACTCTGGGCACGTTTAAAACTTAATTAAAAACATGGCTATATATTCAGGCCTTCCGTCCAGTGAATACCTGATTTTCTATTTATTCTCTTTTTATTTATTTTCTATTCTATCTTTGCATTGTATTTGTCATAGTACAATTTATATATTTCTGTATTATTTTATTGTTTACACTATATTGGAAGCCGCCTAGAGTGGTCTTACAGGCCAGATGGGCGAGGTATATATCAAATAAATAAATAAATAAATAAATAAATAAATAAATAAATAAATAAAGAAAGAAAGAAACTGTCTCATCCTTACCAGTATTTACCAAGCAAAGATGTGCTAAATTTTGAGGTCCCAGCCCACTGTTGATCAATCAAGAGATTAGGAATGTAATATATGGTATCAACTTGTTAATGGAGTTTAGACTACATTAACTAGGGACTTGCTGCCTTGATCGTTTAGGCTGTTTTAAGGTATAGCAGCAGAACTGAAGTACAGTGGTACCCCACTTGACGATTACCCTGGTAGACGACGGAATCGCTTTATGACTAAATTTTTGTGATCGCTATAGCAATCACAAAACGATGATTCAGATGGGGTTTTTTCGCTTTACGATAATCAGTTCCCTGCTTCGGGAACCAATTTTTTGCATCACGACGATTTTAAAACAGTTGATCGGCTGCTCTCAAAATGGCTCCCTGCTGTTTTGCTGACCTCATTTCGCAAGACAGGGAGCAGAAAATGGTCGCCCTATGGAGGATTTACGCTGCATGATCAGGTATTTCCCCCATTGGAACACATTGACTGGTTTTCAATGCATTTCAATGGGTTTTTTTGCTTGACGACGATTTTGCTGTACAGCGATTTTGCTAGAACGCATTATCGTCGTCAAGCGGGGCACCACTGTACAGTTTTCAACTCTATTGTAATTAAATATTTGCCCTTTTTCTGTAGGCAGTTTATTTGCATTTTAAGAGTAATAACAGAATTGAACCTCTTTTTATTGCAGTTGTAAGCTAGCTGGATAGTTCAGTGGTTCAGGTATCTGGCTGTGCAGCCAGAGGCTGGGAGTTTGATTCCCCACTGGGCCTCCTATGAGTAGACTCAGCCTGTGTGGCCTTGGGCAAGCTGCACAGTTCCAGGATGACCCCAGAAGAAGGGAATGGTAAGCCACCTCTGAGTATTCTCAACCCGGAAAACCCTGGAAAGGGCCCCCATAGGTTAGAATTGACTTGATGACACATCATCATCAACAACTTTTTTCCAGACCACTTGCCCAAGTTCTGTAGGGCTGTATATTTTATGGCCTGAGTATGTTCTGGTTCCTTTCAGCTGATGCCTCAACTGGCAGGTCGAGAGCTCTAAAGTGTTATTTTGTTAATAACACTGGAGACTTAACAAACTAAAGGGGATGCCAATGATCCCCTTTGTACACATATGGGATTCCCTGAATTCTAGTTTATAAACTATCAGCACCTGAACATATCTTATGAGGTGTGTAGTTTTATTATATGGAGAACAAACAATGACAGCTTATACTGTAAATGGCTGGGGGCGTATCTTAGGCAGTGCTGTGAGGTGCCTCCTCCACAGATGGCTACCTGCATGAGACAGCAATAAAATAAATAGATGTATGGCAATGTCCGAGAAGGAATGTCCATAACTGACTTTTAGATGCCATAAATTACTTACGTGTGGTGGGTTCCAAAGGCAATATCTAGCTTCGCCTGTAACAGGAATAATATTTTCAAAATGTTTTCAGGTACCAGACCTGTACCATAGTAATATAAATAAAATCTGAAAAGCAAATCTTTCTTGCTTTAGCTCTACTGCTCCCTATTGGACTTAACACAAATTGCATTATATCCTTCTCACTTCATATCAGACCTATAATTTCGAACTTCTAGAAGTCACTCTACAGATTTTGCTAGATGTTAGATTTAAACCTCTTTGGGTATATCGACAAGACAGTGCAATGGTGGGCATGCTTCTATAGAGAAGCAATTAAAAATTGGAAAAATAGAAATGTATTTAACTTTACAAATGCCTCTTAAAAGGAGAAATGCAGACAAAAATAATACTACTATGTACTTTTATTCACATCCGGTCCTTCACAGTTGCCACTGAAGGTACCTTAAGGAATGGTCAGGAAACAGGATGAAAAATTCCCAGCAGTTCACTACCCTTTATTCCTCCGTCTTTTCATTATATTGAATCACAAACTCCAGAAGCAATGAAAATACACATGGGAGTATTTAATGAGAGTTCGTTTAGAATGCAAGCTGTTAGAAAGACCCTGATGTTAATGCAAGGCTCGCTGTGCTGGGATGTTCAGACATCCTGGAAGTTAATTTTCAAAACTATCACTTCAAGGAAGAAAATTCAGAAGAAGCAGGTGTGGAGACAAGGGAGCTTTTACAGAAAATGGGCAAGATATGATGAAGGAATACAGCTACTTTTACAGTTACAGTAATTGTGTTTGCTGGAAGGGGATTTGTACTAAATAAACGGTTTAGGACCTCGATACTTGGCGGAACGCCTTCTCCCACCTAGATCTACCCGTGTCACTCGCGCGAGCCAGGAGATAAGGCTGAGGAGCCTAACGCCGAGAGAGGCCCGAAAGGAAAAGACCAGAAACCGGGCCTTCTCGGCGGTGGCTCCTCGCCTTTGGAACAACTTGCCCCCTGAGATTCGCGCGACTCCCTCGCTGGGCATTTTTAAGAAACAACTAAAAACATTGATGTATAGGCGGGCCTTCCCAACAGAAAACCCTTGACGATCTTTTTTTTCTTATTCTGTTCTTTATTTTTTATTTACGTTTCTGCTGTAAAGTCTTAAAATTACATTGTTGTTTTTACTGTAAGCCGCCTAGAGTGGTCTAATATGATCAGATAGGCGGGATAGAAATAAAATAAATAAATAAATAAATAGTGCATTGCATAGTATGTGTATATACATGTGTACATAGTTGTGGTCACATATTAGTACATGATACAAAGACATGCACGCAGGGTGGTTTTGGGAAGGTCTCAGAACAGTGTGAAATTTGCATATAGATCCCCCAAAACTTTCTCTATACTCAGTGTAGATAAATTAAACCACGGAAGAACATTTCTTGATTAAAAGTTGCCTTATCATGCGTATTTTCTACACACTCCTGGAAGATCACAATACAGAACGCTTTTTTTTGGTCATTATATGGGAAGGTAAGTATAATTACCTGGCACAAGCGGACATTCTTATATGGATATGCTTGTTCATGTAACTCAGCCTTGGATTCTCGTTTCTCTCCATGGACTATTAATAAAGGTCTGTCCCTTAGAACAAAAGAAACATCTTTAGATAGACTTCTTGGACTTAAACACTGAACAACTTTACACATTTATAAGGGTAACATTCAACAGTGCACTGGCAGAACAGATTTCCAGGAACCTATCTCATCCCTCTTGCCCATCAGGCCTCAGAGCCTCACAAATGGGAAAGGGGGACAGAAAAGGAAGAATCTTCCCAAATCAGAAAAAGATATTCCATGCAAGATGGAGTTACATCAAAGGTGCTTTCACCACGGAAGATAGTTTCCTGGAAACATCCTTTTGCCCAAGCAATACTGTCACCTTGAGTGTTCCATGAAAACAATCCTCCAGGTTTTTGCAATACTTAAATGTAGTATACAAATAAAAGCTGACTGGATAGCTCAATGGATTAGGTATCTGGCTGTGGAGCAAGAGGGTGGGAGTTCAATTCCCCACAGCGCATCCCAGAACAGTCAGCCTGTATGACTTGGTGCAAGCTGCACTGTCCCAGAGAGAGTCCCCAGAAGAAGGGAATGATAAAACACTTCTGAGTATACATAGAAAACCCTGAAAAAGTCCAACCTAAGTCAGAATTAACTTGATAGCATACAATTATTATTATATGCAAGTTAAAAAATCCCATGATATATTCATCATTTTTTTAATGAGAAAGGAAATATGAAAGTTACCAATTGTGATTTCCATCCACCTTTCTCCAAATGCAGCAATCTATCATTTTAATAATATCTTGCAAACTGCTTAAATAATTTTTTAAAGGAAAGATTTATGTTTAAAAAACTGGAGAAAGACAATAAATCGTGAGGAGAAACCATATACAAGCAGACTGTAACAGACTGCAGTATCAGTTTTAAAGTTCATTTTAAGCAACAGAACCTGGCCTTAACATCTGACTATGATTGTTCCACGGGCTTTTGATTTTTTTATTTTATTTTTTATTTTTTTGCTTTTTGTTCTATCTTACCAGCTATGTAAATATCCAATCTGGGCAACAGTCCTGGGTAACTCAAATTTTTTTGACATTTTAGTGGTCTAAAAGAATCAAATGTCATTTCATACGACTATCACATCAGGCAGATCCTAGTATAAATAAAGTTCTTCAATATAGCTACTGTGCCAAATATTATGAACTGAAAGCTAATATGTGGACAACAGCTCAATCCAGTCAACTAAACTCATTACCACAAGGGTGAGTATTAATCTATTAAATTGCTGGGGGGGAACTATGAGAACAAAGAGTGCCAGATATTTTAAATACAATATTTGGCCAAAGTTCTGTTTCATAATTACGCAAAAGATGCACAACTCAATATACAACATATAATGCTTATGAAGATTACTTAACTCAATAACAATTCATCATTACAAGTTACATCTTTTGCATATTTCCACAGCAGGATTTTAGCCACTGTCTGCAGTCTTTTCAAATATAACAGTACCTGTTGGTAAAAGACCATAATAATAAATTTGCAAGCATGAATTTAAAAGATGAAGTAGATGCCTAGACTACTCAAATGGAGCGTAGAAACACCGAGGCGCTGTAAGAATAAAGCCTTTTCAGAAAAACATACCTGAATTCCTTTGGATACTGTTTGACAAGCCACTCCACATCTATACAATAGTTAAACTTGGCCATAGAGAGAAAAACAAATCATGGTTAGAAACATCAGAGAGGTAAGGAGAGGAAATGCTTTTTCAACAAGGCAAAGTTTACTATGTGACATTCTATGGTCAATATTATTTCTATAGTCTCTGTTTCTCCAATTACGATTTTTAGATTATATTAGGCATCCTTCAGTCTCAAGAGACTATGGTAAAGTGCTCTGTATGGAGGACTTGGAACAGCGTCTAGTGTGGCTGAGAAGGCCAATTCGAGAGTGACAATCCCTTCCATGCTAAAAATTGCAATTCTGTTCTACCATTTTAGAGACATACTTTCCCCCTTATTACAGCAACTATGTACATAATGAAACAATACACATTTGAACATCAGTCTTTTGTAAGACAAACATCTTTAAATAAGATGCTTGATATATGTTAATTAAGCCACAATAAAACTTACTTGGTTTCCTGTGTTTCCATGGAGGCTGAAGAAATCCTGTTCTCTACAGATAACATGAAAGCACAGGATTCTAGCCGCTTTATAAGTCAGTAAGTTGCCTTCTACCAAGTGGGTTGTTGAGGAGCAGATGGAACTGAAGGAACAGTTTTCTTTTTTCCATGCCCAGGCTATCCCAGAAATCAATAGACCCATGGTTTCCCAACCTTGGGTCCTTAGGTGTTCTTGAAGTAAAACTCCCAGAAGTTTTCACCACTAGCTGTGCAGGCCAGGATTTCTAGGAGTTGTCGTCCAAGAACACCTGGGATCTCGAGGTTGGGAAGCACTACAATAGACTATCTATCCTTCCTCTGCAACCCTGGTCACTTGCCTTCATAGAATTCCTTGTTGCTTATGGCTACTAGGATAAATAGCAGTTGTTAAATACAAGGCTAAATTAATTGGATTGGAGTTAAATGGATTTCTATACAACATTAGAAAACAGTTTCAAACAGCTCGTAATCATAAAGGATAACAGCTGTATGAGAAATACTATACAGTGGTGCCTCACAAGACGAGCGCCCCATTTAACGATGAAACCGCATTACGACGAACTTTACAATGGTTTCAATGGGGGAATTTCGTGTTGCGATGATTACTTCCCTGCTTCGGGAACCGATTCTCGCAAAACGATGATTTTCAGCCAGCTGATCGGCGGTTTCAAAATGACCACCGGGTAAAAAAAATGGCTCCCCGCTCTTTTCAGGGACGAATTCCTCGCTGCACGGGCAGCGAAAATGGCCATGCTATGGAGGATCTTCGCTGGACGATGAGTTTCAAGCTCATGGGAACGCATTAATCAGGCGTTCTATGGGCTTTTTTATTTCGCATTACGATGTTTTCGTTCTACAGCGATTTCGCTGGAACGAATTACCGTCATAATGCGAGGCACCACTGTACTCTAGTTCAAACAAGTGACATGATCATTTGAACATACCTGAGCAGAAGATACAAGAGTCCCAAAGAGAGGAGACAAAATATCTGTTATAAAAGTAACAATTACAGTAAGCAAGCATTTTTACTGAAAGAGCGCATGTGATAATTGTTTTAGTAACATTAGTCATAAATTTAAAAATTTGGGTTTTAATACTGAAAGAAAAGCATACTTGACCTTAGCAACCGACAGGCAACCAATGACAGGCCTCAGAATAGTAGGGGAAAATGTTTAAATCTCAAAAATTGCAACACCAGCCTTATGCCACAGAATATACATGAATAGGATTTCACCCAATGTTACAAACAAATGGGTTCCCCCCCATAATCATACAAATGGCCCCTGTGATCTTTTCAAAGTCCTAACGTTATGCTGTTTTTACAAATAATGACTCTACTGACAGTGTAAGTTAAGTCTTCCTCTTCCCATCTGTCAGCTAACATACAGCTGACAGATAGGAATTTTCAAAAAATGCCCTTGGATTTTTTTTTAATTTTCAAAAAATGGCCTTGGCTTTATGCCATAAAACTTATACAAACAGTATTTCAGTCACTATTTGTGGCCGAAATCCTGTTGCTGACCATAGCAAATTATAACTAGAGTACTTCCATTCAATCAGTGGGGATTTGTTGAGCCAACTCTTCCATAAGCTCTACTGATTCAATGAGATTACTCTAGTTGCAACCTACTAAGCTAAGCAACAGGAGTTCAGCCTCAATGTCATCTTTTGGCCCAAAAAGGGATCCAACAGTGGCTTACAAACATCACTACACTGTAGAATTTAAAGGTAAATAAATGTCATCTTTTTGTAACAGAAAATGGAGCTAATACATTTAAAATCAACAAAACCATTGAGAAAGTTTAAAAACCAGGTAACATTAAACTAAATCAATCTAGCTTCTTCAGAGAGATTTTATGATGGAATGCTGACATAGCCAAGACTATCTTGTTTGGATTTAAAACGTGTGGTAGGCTGATTAAGATAGGTACGTTCAGTATCTTGGTGACTGCAACATCATATGACAATTCATGAATTACTATCACAAACAGACAGGTCTTTTATATCACTCTGCATTCAACTCAATGCTTTCCAAGTGATTGATTTACACAGGGCCAATGTGGTCAGTAGCTATAGTACTGCAACAGGCGTTAGAGATGCAGATGCTAGTGCCATGGAGCCATGGCATATACTAACAAATCTTGGGCACATTGTTGTCTCTCACCCACCTAAACTCACAGGGTTGTGGCTGTGGGGTTATAATGAGAAGGAGGGAAGCAACATACACCACTTTGAGCACACTGGAAAAAAGACAAAATATAAATCTAACAGGTAAAGGTTCCCCTTGACAATTTTTGTCCAGTCGTGTTCGACTCTAGGGGGTGCTGCTCATCCCCATTTCCAAGTCATAGAGCCAGCGTTTTGTCCAAAGACGATCTTCCGTGGTCACATGGCTAGTGCGACTTAGACATGGAACGCTGTTTTACCTTCCCACCGAGGTGGTCCCTATTGATCTACTTGCATTTGCATGCTTTCGAACCGCTAGGTTGGCGGGAGCTGGGACAAGAGACGGGAGCTCACTCCGTCGCGTGGATTCGATCTTACGACTGCTTGGTCTTCTGAGCGTGCAACACAGGCTTCTGTGGTTTAACCCACAGCGCCACCACGTCCCACATCTAACAGGTAACTAAGTATACATTCAACTTCATGTTCTCATGTACAAATTAAGTACACGTGACCTAGGCCACCTTACTAGTAATCGTGATGTGTACAAACTTTCACATCTCACCACATATTAGCTGCAAAAAACTACACAAGTTCTTTGTAAAACAGAATACTTAAAATATCAATTCACTCACTGAGGGAGCATTTCTGCCTCAGCATTTCTCACCTTTTATGTGCAGTGCTCCAGAATTATATTTTGGCTTAATTCCTTTGACTTTAGTGAGGAAGAATCGGAAAGGATTCCCATCATTCAGCAGATCCCAAGTGTCCTGTGCTTTGTCACATGGTTCTGCAGATGCCTGGCTCAGAACAGTCCTTGTTTTCTCTGAAGTACAACGCTCCTCCTCCTCTTTGCCTTTGGCTGCCAGCTCTTCTTTTCCCCTTTGGTTTTTGAAATCATCCTCATCATCACTACTAGAAAGGCACCAACCTAAGCCATCTTGAGAAGGCTTCTTTTTCTGAGCAGGAGACATCTCCTGTGCAAAACTCCCACCCTTATGTTTCAAAGGGGATGATTTTCTCTTGAGTGCAGCTTTCCTAGCCTCTGAACAAGGGTAATGGGGCCCATCTTCTTTGCTTTGGCCACCTTGCTGCGGCAAAGTAAGGGGCTTCTCTCCCTCGGGTTTCTCATCTCCACTTTCATCACTACTAGACACTGTCCATTTCCCATGCTCACTCTCCTGAGACATGACACGTTGTTTCAAAAACACTGATGGAACAGGCAGAACAGAATATCCGGCTAGACAAGCTTTGAGGGTTGGAGGTGTGTGTGTACGGGGGTCCTACGTCTCCCACCTTCTCATGAAAACTCCAATTCATTAAATCCACGATCGTGTCGGTCCTTTTCCTTGCCGCACGTTTTTCACAAGCCACCCCAAAGCCAACGCGCTATATTATTGCGAATCTTAACTTTCTCGGCTCTTCTTCAAAAAGAGGAACCTACAGCGTTGTCGCACATGCTCGTCGCTTCCCAGCGCTGTATTTCAGAGGGGAGACACGATTCTCCACCCACGGAAGACCTATTGAGAAAAGGTCTCTGGGGCTAGGAGATCACAGGGCAGTTAATCTAAAAGCAGCCTGGCGGTAATTAGGGTAACAAGGGGCTCAAGTAGTTGCTTGAAAGACGACCCGCCCAAGCTTGATTTCTTTTCATACGGGTAGTTCGTATTTACCTACTCCTCCGTAATAACCTAAGGGTTTTTCTTCCTTCTTCGGAACAAATAATATTCCAAAAGCGCGCCAAGCGCCTGAAAAGTCTGTTTTATAGATATGTATAACGTACGGAACTAGTAGGGTCCCCGAAGCAGGGCTTTGCCAGACCACTAACACCACCCGAGGTGGTGGCGGTTCCTGGGAAAAAGAAGGAAAAGGCAATACATTTAAAACCTGCTCCCAAGAACGCTTCGGGAAGAAAAAAAAAACCCTTTTCTTAATTACTCTTTCCTCTTCTAAACTCACAGGAACGTGAGGCGAAAAACTCAACGACCACGGGAACGGTTTCAAGAGAGCACACTTCCTGTTTCGAGGTCATTCGCCGGCAGTGAATCGAAGATTGACATACAATGCTGTCCAATCAGCCCGGCTGCTGAGACACCGCGAGGAATGAAGAGGAGCCAATCGTCCTTTCCCGCCTGTTCTTCCCGTGGGTGTTCCCTGCGCTTCTGGCCAATGAGAGTTCGAGTTTTCGTTGTTACGAGGAAGTTGAACTACCGTGGTTTGGTTGCTAAGGGAGGTTTTCATACGGTTTGGAGGCGCGATTGTCGAGTGCCATGTGTGCAGCTCTTGAGGAAGCCGAAAAGGGTGGTGGGTTGGAGAATGTTGATGAACACCATAGAAGGCGGTGGGTTAAGGTAGGTGGACTAATTGTGGTCCTCCTTCGGATAGTCACCACGACCATGGGTCAGAAAAAATAATTTTGAGCGACTGTAACTCCTAGAATTCTCTGATTATGTTGGCTGCCGATAAGGATTTTTTTTTTGCTACTAAGTTTATTTCATGTTTTTCGTGTGTGTGTGTGTGTGTGTGTGTGTGTGAGAGAGAGAGAGAGAGAGAGAGAGAGAGAGAGAGAGAGAGAGACCAACCTGCCTTCTCCTTGAAAAGGACCCAAGGTGGCTTACGCTATTGAAAAAACAATATTTAAAGTTTAGAACAATGAATATACAACAGTGGTAAAAGTGGTTAAAGAGACACCGTATATTATTAAAAGGCAATACTGTATAAAGTAATTGTTGCTCTCATCCGGGAATCCAAGTCTAGCTGTTTAACTTGAATCATAATCAATGTTCTTGTTTGCCCAGTTGATATGCATCCCCACAGGTACTACTAGGGTTGAACTTGGCCTCAAATAAACTATTTTCAATATGGGTGAAAAGATAATCAATTAATCTAAAATAGGAATTGATTAAGGCATGGATCTTTGTGGCCAGAGTCAGCTTCTAGAGCAAAGGGCACAACTAGCACCTCAGCCAAAGCTGAATATTTCTGCCCACATCAGCCACTTGGGCAGCAAGGGATAAAACTCACTTTGATTTTGCCAGAATCATGGCTTCATGTGTAACAGAACTGGTTCTTGAGGTGCCAGCTTACTACCAGTTTCATTGTAAATCCTTTTTTCAAATGAACTAATGCATTAATAAGTCCATTCCATGCATATAAATTAGGGCAGTAGCTGAGTTTATGAAGCAGATTTCTAATATATAGTCAAGAAGAAACAAAGTTCAGAGAAAGTTAAAATGGCAAGCTATAATGCACAGGTTTAGCACCAGTTGAAAGCAGTGGTGTGTGATGCCAATTGTGGTTGGTGGGAGAAAACACAAGAACAACTGGTGGGTAGAGTCAAGTGCAAAAGTGGGTACTTGTTCATTCAGTTAAGTCATGGCTGTTTTCTGATGTATCTAAAGGCTCCCACATGATTTAGAACAGACCTGGGCAAAGTGCAACCCTAGGGCCACATACAGCCCATGAGCTGCTCCTGTCCGGCCTGTGGACAGTTTTGAAAATGAAAACCATTTATAGCTTTTTGTCTAAAGTTGATCAGTTGCTTATCTTTAACAAACCGCAAAAAATCTCTTTAGTATTTGTGAAGATTAACAGGGTTAAAATAAAAACAATCATAACATCACTGTTTCCTTTTATTTTTAAGTAAAGTTTGTTCGGCCCCCAAACATAGTTCAGATTTTTCATGTGCCCCCCTTATAGAAATTAATTGCCCACCCCTGATTTAGAAGGACGGTGTTACATTAGGACAATGACCTTTCTCTCCTCCACTTTTTATTACACTTTGCCACCTTTGCTCCCCATATGATGAGTTTTCGATGCCAGGTGTGTATCCTGCTGAAGATAAATCTGAACTACAAGTAGAAGTAAAACCAGCTGTAACTTGAAACATGCTGGTTCTAAATAAAGCTAAACATAAAAGGAATTGACTGTGGACAAAGTGGAGGGCTTCTAATGATAAGCTATAGCAAGAAATTTTATTTGTCAGAAATTCAGCCAAGGCTGACTAACACTTCAATCTTATTTCCTGTATGTTTATTCAGAATTAAGTCATATTGTGTTCTATGGTGCTTGTTCCCAAAGTGTGTTTAGTATTACAGACATCAAATTACCTTCAACTTTATGTTAAAATGCCACTAAAAGGCAATATGGCACCTTTTTCTGGGCAGTTACTGATTTGTTCTACTGTTATTATAAGAATTTTAGTTTTTCTTAAACTTACCAGCTTTCAGATTTCAGTGAATACTTATAGCTAGATAGCAATTTGTGTTGGGGTTTCTAGGATGTGAGAATTACTTCATACTTTCCTGCTGTGAAGGTCATAGCATCTCTATTGTGTTTAGAGATGATTTCAAGGCGTAAGAATAGCAAAAGCTATTAGCTAATCTTTTTTGTTTTTGTTTTTCATAACTCAAAAGTAGTCCTGGTGTTTTGATGGAACTTCATAATTTGTTCATGCATTTTGTTAAGTTTTCTACATAAAGTGTTTTAGAGATAACCAGTAGGCAAGCTGCCATTTTTCATTCCTTTTTAGATTACCTTATAAGCATATTCTTGCATGTTGATGTAGCAAGCATGATGCCAAGAAGCTGAGATCTCTGCCTGCAGATAATGAAAAATCTGATTCACTTTTAGCCCTTCTTACACTATATTTCACATGGATCCAGTATATTAGAGAATTTCTGAATTAGCAATGTATCTCTGAAGTCCTACTGTTGTCTAATTCATGACTGCTTTTGACAGCATATTCATTACTCTTTGTGATTAGTAGCTGTTGAAAAAATATAGCAGTTGTTGAAAAAAAAATATGATGCTGTAAAAGCGCTGTAGGCTTGCTTGCTCTCTCTCTCTCTCTCTTTCCCTGCCCCCAGTACCCATTTCTTGATTTTTGATATTTAGCTATTTACCAGAGCATATTTTTGCCTTTAAAACAATGTATCCAGCATAGCATGAGGTGGTGATAGTAAAAATCATGCCACTAAGGGCTAATAGTCATGTTGGCTAAATATAATTTCTATCAGTGCCAACATACCATGGAATACCAGTTCCTAGGGGACATTTACAGAGGGCTTCTTTTGCTTTCATGTCCTGCCTGTGTGTTCTTGAAGGTAGAAGTTACACTGGCTTTAGAATTTCATTTGCTTCCCTGTTGCTATCAATTTCATTCACTAAAATGAATTTATTTCCCACCCCAAATACTGGATTTAGATTTCCTAGCTGAAAAACTGTGAGTGCTTTGAAGCCAGTTATTGCCAAGAGATCTCCAGTGTAACTATCAAATCAAATGACTTGTCACCAATAAAAGAAAACTGGAAGTTGCAAAAACGGTGATCAACGGTATGAAGTTGAAGCTTGCATATGCATCTGGCTACTATGAGAACTGAATACTGGTTTGATCCAACATAATTTTACCTGCTTTCTGGCCCACATTTCCACCAGAAGATATGGAGAAGGAGCTGACTGATTGTGTGGGCTCTGCTTGGATGCAAGGTTCTTGACCAGTCATCAGCTGTGTACCTCCATGTAGCTGCCGCAGCTGCTACTAGCTCAGGGCTGTCCTGTCACTTTTTCCTATGTTCTGGAGGACCCTTTCCATTGGTTGTTGCTCAGCAGTGGTAGTCTTGTACTGCTCTTGTCTCACATTTCTCTTGCCACATTAGTCATGTTAAAAGTAAAATGGATGTTAGCTCTCTGTATCACTATTTCCTGGTCACTGTTCTACCCGATCACCTTTTATTCTGCCACTGTAAATGAAAACATGGAATTCTGAGTTGAAGGGTGATGTAAATATCTCATATCTAAATATCTAAGTAAATATTTCAGATCTGAAAACAGTATATTTATTATAATTTGAATGTAAAGTTAGTGTAAACTGAGGTTTCCACTGGGGAAAGGAATACTGGTAAGTAACAGAGATTGTAAAACTTAATTTTGGATACCAGGTTACATCATAGGCAGAAAATTCTTTTGTAAAGTGTGCAGAACCATTCAGGACAGAATGGTGATCAGACCTGATTGATTACCCATTCTGTTTCCCCTAAGTGTTTCAAATTATGGATGTTTAAGTATGCATCATTTTTCAAAGCAGGCACGGAATTTTTTTAAAAAATCACCTTCATCTTTGTTTTCTTCAGGCATTTGAGGCATGTGATGAAGACATGAAAGGATATTTAAACAGAGAAGACTACAAAGTTGCTGTAGTGATGCTTTTTGGGTATAAGCCCTCAAAGGTACCATTGGCTTTCTTTCTTTCCTATTTTGAGGACTGACATATTACGGTAATTAAACATACTAAGTGAAATAATCTGATATAGTTTATAAAATGTTAGGAGCATAAATAAACTCTTCAGTGGAGGGTTTTACCGGACTTCCTGTTTGATCCCAAAAACTGTTCCTACTTTGTACTGACAATTCATGTGTTTACACATTGGCATTAGGGTTCCCACTGTCTCATTTTAAAGCTGCCAACATTGCATCCCAACAGAAGACCATGGCTATGCTACAGCTTGTACATGTCATATTTGTACTGAAACATGATATATATTTATTACTTCTAGTTATATACTTTTAAAGTACTCCTTAATTCCCCCCACTAAAAGACCAACTACTGTGGTGGCCGCATAAGACCTGGTGTGAAATTTTGTAGCATGGAGTATTCCTGCTCAGTGTTCCTATCAGTCAACATATCCCACAACAAGAATGCATCATTCCATCCCCATCCATTTTTCTGTTCCCCCCCCCCCATCAACATTCATCTAGCATCCCTTCGCCATTGAATATACTTGCCTCTCATTGAGCCATTTCTGGTGTCCTCTTCAGGGATTTTCGACCACTGGATTTATTTTTATTTTTTCAATAGAGTAGTGTGAGCATAGTATATTTCTGTAAACTTTGAAATTCTAATGAGCTCTTTTGTGTAGGGATGGCACAGGTTTGGCTGCATAAACATCAAGACCAGGAATAAGAGAGAAATGTAGGGAGAGGCTCACATGTTCCAGAAAGTATGTAGGAGGGCTTTCCACCCAGAGACTAATGGTTTCCTACTACTACTACTAAAGAATTTCACGCAATATTATAAGCAGTTACAGATTTCAAAAATAATATAATCAGAGCTACAAACCCTGGCAATATTAGGAACAGCATATATACTATGTTGATATTTAACAGTTACTTAGGTTTTTTGGCTAAAACTTGCATCTGTTATATAATATCAAGCAATGTTTTTATAATTTTGATTGACTTGCCTGGCCAGTTTGGATATACAGTGGTGCCCCGCAAGACAATGTTAATCTGTTCCATTGAAATTGCTGTTTAACGAAAACATCATCTTGTGAAAAGTGTTTCCCCATTGGAATGCATTGAAATTCGTTGAATGCGTTCCAATGGGGAAAATAGTAATCATTTTGCGAAAATTGCCCATAGGGAAGCCATTTTGTGAAGCGCCAATCAGCTGTAAAAATCGCTGACTTGTGAAGCATCCATCGGTCCCGAAAACACCCGCTTTGCAAAGATCACCCATAGGGAAGCCATTTTGTGGAGCCGCCAATCAGCTGTAAAAATCAGCGTCTTGCGAAGCATCTGTCCCGGGGGGGGGGAAGTCTTGCGAAGCATGGACTGAAACATCGTCCAGCAAAAATCGCCCATAGGAAACACAGTTTTGCAAAGCGCAATGGCGATTGCAAAACCTCATCATCATGCGGATTCATCGTTTTGCAGGGTAATCGTCTTGCGAGGTACCACTGAAGTAACAAACTGATTTGCTATTAAGTTGGTTGTGACCAGGAAAATGGGAGTTACTTCAGAACTGAGCTTTTTTGTTGATCATGATTTCTGTACTACTCCAGGAAAGGTAAACTTAAGTTTTCTTGTACATTCATATTTTAAAATTTTTTTAGAATTTAAAGTCTTTATTCAGACACATATACATTTATATGAGATTTTTCTTGTTTTAAGTATAAGTTTTTCAAAAAAATTCCGTACCAATAAGTTAACATAGCCTGCCTTGATCCTAAAAGCACACCACAAAACCTCTTGTGTCTCTTCAGAAGTCCTAGTGAATCAGCTTGGCTTTAGTCCGGAAAAATGGGTATAGGTGCACAGTCTTAACTATGGGTGTTCAGCCCCACTTAATTCAGTGATCAAAATCCTATTGGGATTTTACATTGTTGTAATGCAAGTGGTGTAACTTCAGATGGTGGATGGCCTCAAATTAAAAAAAAGCACCTGTAGACAGTGTCTGTTGCATGCTGAGTTGCACAACTCAGTACTGTACACAAAAGATAATACATCTAGTAGTTTCTTATGTTCAGGCGATTTCCCTCCAAATACAACACTTTTTGCATTACACTTGCAGGCATTACTAAGGATTGTGGCAATGGGATTTATTTCTCAACATACATATTTAGGACATCACTGCATGTCCTCCCTACCCCATCTATACAATGCAGTCAAAAAAGTTTCAGATAAAATTTTGGGTGAATGCATTTATTTATTTTTATTATTCATTTATTCATGAATATCACCATGAATAAATATTTGAATCCAAATAATGCCTTTTATTACCATGAGGTGTCACTGTTAAATGCTTTTATTAGAGATTTCAGTTTCAGAGGTAAAAGATTATTTGGTAAGATTTTATCCCTGTCACTTTATTAGAAAATCTACAACTGCTATTCTTTTAAAGAACAATTATCAATGAAATTATCTTTTACAGAGGCTTATAGCTTTTTTGTGAAGAAATATGTTAGATATACTACCACCATTAAAATGGGTAATAAATTAAAATGGGTAAATACCATTAAAGTGGGTAATAAATGGTTCAATAAGAAGTAAAGAAGCCAGCAGTGTTAAGAATCTCAGACTGAGATTCAGCATGGTCACTGTTATTTCTAGATTTTTGGGGGCATTTATTCTCTTTTTGAAAGTGCAATTCCACAAACTATTTTTTTTTTTTACAAAATAACATAGGTTGTACTTTTTTGGTACATAAAGGTGTATCTGTACAGATGCTTCCTCCTAGTGGAAAATTTTTAGAGTGACTATTAATATGAAAACAACAAGAGTCATGTGGCATCATAAGACTAACACGTTTTATTTATCATCAGTTTTTGTGGATTGCAGCTGACTTCATTAAATTCACAATCTTTAGCCAATGGATGTTTTTCAATGAATAACTGATATGCTGTTCAATTATCATTTTAATTATCACATTTGCTCTCTTGGACAGCTATCAATACAATATTGTTTTTACTTTTTCTAGAATGATTATAATTTGACCTTTTCCCATTTATATGACAGGGTCTAATTCAGGAGAAAAAGAACAAATG
Source organism: Pogona vitticeps (assembly GCF_051106095.1). NCBI lineage: Eukaryota > Metazoa > Chordata > Lepidosauria > Squamata > Agamidae > Pogona > Pogona vitticeps. Next base: position 329,944,835 of record NC_135783.1, on the reverse strand, counting down.
TTGCACAGAAATACCTGTAGAGTACATCCAAATTCACAATCCACCCTTACAGGCATTGTCTTTCTTTCAGTGCTGTTTGTATTGAGATGCAAATTTTAACTGGCATCGTATTGACTTTGGGACCATGGATGGCAGATGATAAAACTCTGATAATGGCCTAGCAGTGTGCTTCCTCCTAGGCCATTTCGGTTCTCTTCTCTCATGATTCTTTAAATTCCAAGGGGAAAACTTTCTTGTAGCTTAAATTGTTGGCTATAGTAGACTCTTCTCTTGTCAAGTGGCAGTGTGCAACTAACTTGGCAAGAAGAATTAGACATCATTTCTCCAAAGCTTTAGGAACAGGAGAATGTAAGAAGAGCCTGTAATGCTCCCGACCCTCTTAGGGATCACAGGGCACTTGGTCAGAGAGTTCTTTGCACTTATCAACCGCCTTTATGCTGGGCCAAGTCCCTACACCCCAGCAGTGCGTAGCATAAGCCCGTTGAAAGAAGTCTGATCTAAAAAGAACACTTTGCACTTACTTAGAACTTTAGCAAGTATAGACACCTGAGCTTTGTGATTCCTTAGAACTCGCAACCGCTCAGTGAGGTAGGACTCTTAAATGATAGCAAATCTGTGGCCCTCTTCACCACTGGAGTTAGCCAGACCTTGCTGTTCAAGAGACCAGTCCTCAGTAAGGATTTTTAAGGATTAATTTTTATTACGAAAAATTGAGTTTCATAGAAAATCAGTTTATATTGCAAAAGCATTAGCATTCAAGAACATATTCAAGATTATTGCAGTTAAATAAAATAACTATTCCCCATTTAAAATAATAAACTTCTAAAAGCTAATCTAGGGAAGGCTATAGTGGGCTAGCCCCCCTTCTGCTCCTTTCTCCTCCCTCACATCTTTTTTTCCTTCTCAGAACCAAACCACACAAAAACATCATCAGTCTCCATTCATCGTCAGTAAGCCTCTATTCACATAACATATCTTCCATTTTCTAACCTCCTAACTCCTCACTTATTCTTGGCCCCCTTTACTGTTAACCAATTAACTTTTTGGAGGTTGTACCACCTCTCCCCATCTATTATTCCCATGAGAGTGCAGGTGTTGTTTGTCTTCTGTAATAGGTGGAATGTTGAGTCTTCCCCAGCCCCTCAACATGGCTTTCAGGATAATAGTCACAGGAAAACAGTCGCATGATGCTTAAGAAAAACACATTCAAAAGTCCTTCAAACCATCTCTAGACAGAACCATCCTGACTCCATTTTATATTCCTCTGACTACATATCCCATCCTCATAACACACTTCTAAATACATATCCCATGATCATGACAGAGCCAATGTTAAACTAAGTAGGCTGTCACTTCACTGGTCCCATCTAGACTCCTTCTTAAAGTTTCACTATTCCATAGTCCTCTAGTGCAGATGCTATTCTTAGTGAAGCGTAGCATTTTTCTATCAGATTATCAGGAACTTCATGTTTAAGTTCCTAGGGCTAGCTGGATAGCTGAGTGGTTTAGGTAGCTGGGTGGAGGTCCTAGGATGAGAGGTGAATTCCCCACTGTGCCTCCCAGGAGAACAGCCAGCCTGAGTAGTCTTGGCCAAATTCTATAGAGCAGTGGTCTCCAACCTTGGGCCTCCATATGTTCTTGGACTACAACTCCCAGAAGCCTTTACTACCACCTCTGCTGGCCAAGATTTCTGGGAGTTGAAGTCCAAGAACATCTGGAGGCCCAAGGTTGGGGACCACTGCTATAGAGCACTCCAGAAGAAGGGAATGGTAAACTGTTTTTAAGTATGTACAAAATCTTAGAAGGGGTCACCAAGTTGGCTCATCATTATTGAAGTTCTCAAAGTGGCTTGGATGGATATCATCTGGACCTGGTAACATTTCTGGAAAAATACAGAAACATTATATACCCGGAAGTCTCATTGATACAATGAAGGACGTTTAAGCAGGTACTGTACCAAACTTTCTCAAAGAGAAAGTTGGCTCAATCGTGTCCTTAATTTTTAGAGGAAGGAACAAACATTTGCATTAAAAATTACTATGTATAAGATTGTCTGAATAGTGTTACAGAGTTACGTTACATATAGGAAGAAGAAAAATAGTGTACAAGTTTAAAGAAATACGTTGGATCATTCCTTTATGTTGTTATTTTTCTCTGTTTCAGGTGGAAGTGGATTCAGTCATGGCTTCTGTGAAGCAAAGTCAATCTGGTATTATGCAGCTGTTGAACATTCATTCATCTTTGTAACAGTGATAAGACCTTGAAAAGTAAAACTCGACAGGATTTGAAGATAGGTTTTCACAACTTTGATTATTAAATATTTGAAACACATGTTGGACGTTCGCTTCAAAGCTGGATTTTGGTTCATGTTTAGTAGTAAGAGCCAAGAGAGTGTGTGAGAGAAAATAGTGATATAGTATTTTTATGGAAATAGAGTAGTGCTCTTATCTGGGAATTGTGCTGCCCCTAGCATGAAATAAGGGTGGTGACATAAAGCCATAAGGGAATTGGAAATTATATTTTGTTGCAGTTGTTTTTGTGTGTGCCTACATGTTCTGTTTCACACACTTGCAGTCAGCTTGTTAAGCATACAGGTGAAAAACTGAAATTAGGACTAGAAGCTTCAGTTTAAATGAACAGTTTTTAACTCTATAGGAGAACATAGAAATTTTCTCAGGAAAAGTAAATGAAAGCCATATGTGTCTGAGATATGAAGATAGCACTTACCTTTTCTCTTCCCAAAAGCTGAATAGTAGGGACATCAACATGCTTATGGGAAGGTTTTGCAAGAAACCTGTTGCACAGAGAACAGAATATTGTGCAGTGGTTACAGTGATAAGATGAGCTCAGCATTCTCTTGTAATATGGCAACATGGTTTCTGTTCAGTAGGAATGGCCAATCCTTTGTTGTGATTTGAATGATCTTTCCAGATATATTGCTAAATTATACACATCTAAGATTGAATTAGATTTGAACTGAATACCAACTCTTACCATACATACTTATAATGGGCAACATATGGTTTTGTGTGAGGACTTCTCCTTCCTGTGGTGCCTCTCTGTTTTACTCATGAGAGTACCAAAGTTTCCAAGCAGATTATGGACTTTGCACATAGAAGGAACAATCTGGTCCTCAAATGTTGTCCATGCCTTTGGTGGACAGACAATTCGATTTCATCCAGCATTTGTGTAATTAGAAATATTATATTGAGAGAAACTGAAGAAATCTCATGTGAAATCTAGAATGAAAGAACGTTTTCTGTGGACTCTTATTCTAGTTTTCTGCTAACTGTGTAATTAATATAAATGCCTCATGCACATAATATTTCTGGTTCTGTTTTACATTTCTGAGGTCAAAATCCAGGCTCATGAATCTAGATATATACCTACCAGGAAGTCCAAGTGGATTTAGTTCTGTGCAGCACGTTTTCACCATGAAAACAGTTTAGTTAGATGAACAAAGAAAAACTACTGTAGAACTTGAAATATGAATGCTATATTAGTAGGAGGAATAACAATTTGCTTTTGTTCACCTATATTCCCATTTCCCACTTTTCTAGGTGTATCACTTGAAGAATTTGTAAAACTCATGAGTGCAAAGAAGCCTGCACATTTTTACTGTAGTGAAGTGAGGCAGCTTTTCACAGTTTTTGACAGACAATGTAAGTCTTTCTTCCATGTGGAACAACAACGTTTTCATGGTTTATTGGTAATAAAGTGAAACTGTCAGTTTCACTTTAATCCTGTCATTTTTTTCAGGAGTTCAAAGTAATGTGCAAGATTCTTACCCTATCATAAAGCTGGCTAAGAGTAACTGGTAATTTGGGACTGTTTTAAAACTTTTGTCCAACTCTGCCTTTCTGTTAAACAGCAAATAAGGCTCAGGATTTTCCAAGACTGAAAATTGCAGTAATTCCTTGCTTAATCCATGATAAAAACACTTCAGTTAATCCATGATGAAAGTGTGGGTTATTGTATTTCCCAATATTCCCTGAAAATTAAAGTAATATCACAACAAACAGTTCTGAACTCAGTGGACTTGAGCTTTCATGCACTTTTCTGAAAATAATGAGAGGTAAATGTACTCTTGGATTCCTTAGTTTCAATAACATCAAAAGGTGCCTTTAAATTCTGATTCAGACATACATTGTTCTAAATATCTAAATATTTTTTCAGTGTGCAGTTTTTACATTGTTCCCTCTCTCCCAACAAGGTAAAGGATTTCTATCTTTTGAAGACTTCAAAAAAGCCTTCAGTATTGTTGCACCAAAGTTGCCAGAGAGGATTATCATTGAAGCATTTAGGTATGATGTACAGAATTACTTAAGTGTATTCTTAAAATGTAGACAAGGTTTAATCTGGTCCACAGCAGGCATTTTCCATACATGTCATGAGATCTGAAGTAACAGCTCCCTGTTGTTTCTTCTTGTACATGGGCAAAAGCTGTGCCAGGCCATAACATGAAGTGGGAGGCATAGGCACAAGTACTGTAACTTCAGCTAGCAAGCAGCATCGCTCACTTCCTTAGTAGTGAAGGAAGTAACAATAGAGAAACCAAGTGTATCAAAAGCTAATTATGCCTCAGTATAGCATCTACATATATGTAAAGGTAAAGGTTCCCCTTGAAATTTAGTCCAATCGTGTCCGACTCTAGGGCGCAGTGCTCATTCCCGTCAAGCCGTAGAGCCAGCGTTTGTTCATAGACAGTTTCTGTGGTCACGTGGCCAGTGCGACTAGACACAGAACGCCATTACCTTCCCACTGTGGTGGTACCTGTTTATCTACTCACATTTACGTGCTTTCGAAATGCTAGGTTGGCAGGAGCTAGGACAAGTGATGGGAGCTCACTCTGTCACGTGGATTTGATCTTAGGACGGCTGGTCTTCTGACCTTGCTGCCTTCTGACAGAGGCTTCTGCGGTTTAACTCACAGCACCACCATGTCCCATTCTAACATATATATTAGAGGGTAGGAATTAAGATACATTGCAATGCATACTATTTATATGACTAAATGATATGTATAAAGATTTAACTGTGAAGTACACTGGACAATTGACATAGCCTATATTCAATATACAAAGCACATGTGAAATTGCATTATCAAATGGACTGCAACATTTAGGATAAATAAATTAACAACTATTCAAAAGAAAAATATATAGCAAAATCTGGTGATGTGCACTTTGTATCTATATTATTATGTGCTGCCATGTTCTTTCTGATTTAGGGTGACTATGAATGATCACTCTCAAAAATGTCCTGTTCTCAACAGCCCCGTTGAGCTTTTATAAACTCAAGCCTGTAGCTTCCTTTAGGGAATCAATACATCTTGTATTATTTGGTCTTCCTCTTTTCCTGCAGCTTTCCACCTCTTCCAGCCTTATTGTCTGTTTCAGAGAATCCTGCCTTCTCGTGATGTGCCCAAAGTAGGACAGTCTCAGCTTCAACATTTGCCTTCAGAGATAGTTCAGCTTGATTTGATCTAAGAACCACTTGTTCATCTTTCTAGTAGTCGAAGGTATCCGCAAAGATCTCCTCCAGCACTACATTTCATACAAATCCATTATTTTCTGTCAAGTTTCCTAACTGTCCAGTTTTTGCACCCATACGTGGTGACTGGAAATACAACAGTATGAATGATCTTGGTCTCCAGTGACACTACCTTACACTTGATAATGTATGGAATATTAGCAGTTTTTACCTTTGAACCTTGCGATCCGAGATGTGCTTGGTAGTTATGAAGAAATTAAAAGTGGAAGGAGATAACACCAGAAGTATTACATTTCATAATGACTTAAGAAACGTAGGCTTATATTCAGTCCATTTATATGGGTGTCCATTATGCGTATAAATTTTATCTCAACTGTTTCCCTTTGTATTCTTGATTTGTAATGGTTCTGTTCTAAAATAGTGACTTTTAAATCTACAGTGTCCTGGTAGATAAGTGATTGGAAACAGGTTTCTGTTTGTTGTGGTTTGTGAAGTCAGATTTGTAACTGTTGATCCATTTCTGCAGAGATTCTCTTGTTTGTCCTATGTAAAGTACAGAGGCATTGTGGGAAAAGATGGCATAGATCACATTAGCTGAGGAGCAAGCAAAAATGTCTTTGATATTGTATGTGGCTGTCACGTTCCCATGTGGCCCCTGCTTGTTTCACCAAACTAAGAGCTCATGCTACGTGTCTTTCAGCTGCCACCAGTTGATTACATCAACATTGTTTATTATTAATCACGGAGTCCAGGCAAGTGTCATTTTAAAAGAACTAAATAGAAATTGTTTATTGTTACAGATGTTGACAGAACAACCAGTGTTATTAACTCTTAAACAAACATCCTCCTTCATCCACTCTCAACCACCACTCTCCCGCCCAAACTCTCAAAACTCTTCAACTCTCTAAACTCTCAATCTCCCTCCTTCTCCTGCAGAGACTCTTATATCTCATGACTCCGCCTCTCCAGCACTCTCATTGATACATGCAAATGTTTGTTGTTTAGTCATTAAGTCCTGTCCGACTCTTCGTGACCCCATGGACCAGATCACGCCAGGCCCTCTTGTCTTCCATTGCCTCCCAGAGTTTGGTCAAATTCATGTTGAGAGCTTCGGTGACACTGCCCAACCATCTCGTCCTCTGTCATCCCCTTCTCCTCTTACCTTCACACTTTCCTAACATCAAGGTCTTTTCCAAGGAGTCTTCTCTCCTCATGAGATGGTCAAAGTACTGGATCCTCAGCTTCAGGATCTGTCCTTTCAGTGAGCACTCAGGGTTGATTTCCTTCAGAATGGATAGGTTTGATCTCCTTGCAGTCCAGGGGACTCTCAAGAGTCTCCTCCAGCACCACAATTCAAAAGCATCAGTTCTTCAGCAGTCATCCTTCTTTATGGCCCAGCTCTCACTTCCATACATCACTACTGGAAAAACCATAGCTTTAACTATGCGGACCTTTGTCGGCAAGGTGATGTCTCTGCTTTTTAAGATGTTGTCTAGGTTTGTCATTGCTTTCCTCGTAAGAAGCACCCGTGTTTTAATTTTGTGGCTGCAGTGGTCATGGAGCCCAAGAAAGTAAAATCTGTCGCTGCCTCCATATCTTCCTTTTCTTTTTTTAAAAAAATTTTTTATTAGTTTTTCACTCTATCTACATTTGGTTTGTGCTTATCAAACATCGTGTTACATGATTTGCTTACAATTATTAGATTTTTACACCTCAGTGTCTTCCCAGTTGTCCCCCCAAATTCCAGACATATTTCAAACATTCAAACCGTTCATGTACATATTTTAGTATATAATATGGCTACTATCATAATATTACTTTCATAGTGTACATTATTCTCAAGATCTTCTAATAACATTCTTAATAAAAGTAGTTCCGGCTCCATGCCCCAACCTTATATCTAGTTTAATTAACCTAAAATAAAAAGCCACCATATTACATCTTTACCCTGGTTAGAGGTCCTTATTTCAATTTAATTTTCCTTTTTAATATAAAGCATATGCTTCTTTACAATTCCCGAAATTAAATATATACATGTTTTTCAACATTAAGGGCCCCCTTCCTATTTTCCCCTTTTTCATCTTTCTAAGTAATTCCCTCTCTTATTTCTCTTTTTTCACTTTTTGTTTCTGTCTCTCTAAGTATTCTGCCATCTTTCATGGCCTCTGAAACCATTTTGTGCATCTGATTTATCTCCACTAGGTCTTTATGCATTTGGTCTATCTTCAATAGATGTTCTAGGCTTTTTAAAATTAATTTTTCTGATTTTCTCCCCTTGTCTTCCCTTAATACTCTCTTCGGATCCAAGATTGACGTTGTTTCTCTTAGGTTTTCCCCATTAATTTCCTCCAGCTCCTCTTTTGATTGCCATACATCATCCGGTACACTCTCATTTCTTTCTTCGTTATTCCCTGTCTCTTGTTGACTATTATTCTTCAGATATTCATTGAATAATTTTCCTCTTGGTAGTGGGATCTCACTATTTCTAGTATTGTTTGAAGGGTAGATTTTGTTTCATCTCAAAATTGTTCTTGCTGTGCCATTCTGTTCCAGCTGCTCAAGAGCTTAAGCCAAGATTTGAAGCCCTCAGGTCTCACAGTCCAGTTCGATGATTGTGTCTGTGTCCTAGTTGATCCCTGGTAAATTGATGCCAGCTAAACAGATATTCCAAGTCTCCAGAGTCAATTCAAAGAGTCCGCTTTGGCTAAATAGGCCTGAACCAAAATTTAAACCCCCAAAGTACCAAGGTACAATGCAATGGTTGTATCCGCGGCCTGATGGCCTAATTCCCACAGGTTTATGCTAGCTAGTCAAACACAAACCCTTCCAACTCCTGGGGCAGTTTTCAGAGGATCTACTTTGGCCAAACAGGCCTAAACTGTGGTTCAAAACCCCCAAATATCACAATCCAATTCAGTGTTTGTATCCATGTCCTGGTAGCCTAGTTCCTGCATTTCTGGGTCAGCCAAAACTGAAATTCCAGGTCCCTGGACGTGGTTCCAAAAATTTCACTTTGGCCCAATATACTAATTCCCACAGTACAGTTTAAAAAGATCCACTTTATGGTTAATTTGTCCAGCCAGGCATGAAAAAATCAAAAAGAAATAAAAACAAGTTTCCAGGCTTTAAACAGCAGTAGAGTACTCAAGGTCACTGTTCTGGGCATTATGCCAAAAAACTTCAAATAGTCAAAACATGAGATAAGTCCAGACTTAACTAGTAATAACTTACGAGAAAATTTCTTAAGATTTATAATGCCAAATTATAATATTCTTAAAGTATATTTTAAATGTATTTAAATTAGTAGGTAATGTCCCATAAATCTTTAAATTATTTTCTTTGCATCAACTATCCCTCTCTCCAGATTTTCTGCCGCTCTGTGATTGATGAGATTGATAGAAGTTTCTTTTTTTCAGTATATAGGAATTGTCTTCTGCAAGGGTAGTCATAAGCATTCATAAGTTGTAAAAATATATCTCACCCGATGGCAACACTGATGTTGAATAGCTGATTGTTGCTTCTCTTATTGTTGGCTGCCGACGACTTGCAAGCAGGAAACTGCTTGTTTCTGCCCGTTGGCTGATTAGGGAATTTCCTGGATCAAACGGGGATGACCGCCATCCCCCCAGTGATCAACAGGTTCCCCCCCCAGTTCACCACCTCTCCGGGGTGGTTCCAACACCCTGGGGTGTCCCAAACAGGTCAGAATTCAGCCCAGGGGGCAGAGCTCTGTCCTCCTGCTGCTGTCTTGTCATGGCGTCAAGCAGTTCCCCATATCTTCCTTTTCTATTTTCCAGGAGGTGATGGGACCAGTGGTCATGATCCTAGTTTTTTTTAATGTTGAGCTTCAGACCATTTTTTGTGCTCTCCTCTTTCACCCTCATTAAGAAGTTCTTTAATTTCTCCTCACTTTCTGCCATCAGAGTGGTATCATCTGCATATCGGAGGTTGTTGATATTTCTTCCGGCAATCTTAATTCCAATTTGGGATTCCTCCAGTCCAGCCTTTCGCATGATGTATTCTGCATATAAGTTAAATAAGCCGGGATACAATATACAGCCTTGTCGTATTCCTTTCCCAATTTTGAACCAGTCAGTTCTTCCATATCGAGTTCTAACTGTTGCTTCCTGTCCCATACATAGATTTCTCAGGAGATAGATAAGGTGGTCAGGCACTCCCATTTCTTTAAGAACTTGCCATAGTTAGCTGTTGTCCACATAGTCAAAGGTTTTTGCGTAGTCAATGAAGCAGAAGTAGATGCTTTTCTGGAATTCTCTGGCTTTTTCCGTAATCAAGGGCATGTTAGCAATTTGGTCTCTAGTGCCTCTGCCCCTTCGAAATCCAGCTTGTACTTCTGGGAGTTTCGGTCCACAAACTGCTGAAGCCTACCTCGTAGGATTTTAAGCATAACCTTGCTAGTGACTCTAAATATATAATCTAGATATATAATATCTCCAATTTTTGAACAGGTCTCTGGTTTTTCCTTTTTTATTACTTTCCTCTAATTCTTTGCATTGTTCATTTAAGAAGGCCCTCTTGTCTCTTCTTGCTATTTTTTGGAAGTCCGCATTCAATTTTCTGTAACTTGTGTTCGCGATGAACAGATAGGTGGGGTATAAATGGAATAAACAAACAAACAAACAAACAAACAAACTTTCCCTATCTCCCTTGCATTTTGTTTCCCTTCTCTTCTCTGCTATTTCTAAGGCCTCATTGGACAGCCACTCTCCTTTTCTTTGGAATGGTTTTTGTTGCTGCCTCCTGTACAGTGTTATGAGCCTCCATCTGGTGATGTCCATATGTAGAGTCACCTCTTGTGTTGTTGGAAAAGAGTGTTTGTGATGACCAGCTTGTTCTCTTGACAAAACTCTATTAGCCTTTGTCCTGCTTCATTTTGAACTCCGAGGCAAACTTACCTGTTGTTTCTTTTATTTCTTGACTCCCTACTTTAGCATTCCAGTTCCCTATAATGACAAGAGCATCTTTCTTTGGTGTCAGTCCTAGAAGGGTATTGTAAGTCTTCGTAGAATTAGTCAATTTCAGCATCTTTAGCATTGGTGGTTGGTGCATAAACTTGGATTACTTTGTTGTTGAAAGGTCTGCCTTGGATTTGTATTGAAATCATTCTATCATTTTTGAGATTATATCTCAGTGTAGCGAGCATGCTGAAGCCTCTATTATCTCAGGCCTTCAGGAGGTGCTGACTCTTCTACACAGTTGCTGTTACCAATATTTCAGTTTTAATACTAATTATTCAGTGAGACCAGTGTAACTTTGAAACCTAAACTTGTTTATTAGATCAGTAAAATAAAATAGGTAAATCACAAGTTGCTAATCAATATCTCTCACTCACTGAACTCACTAACACAGAACCCTACTCTCACTGACTTTCTGGCTCACAGGCCCACAGACTCCCCAAATCTCTCTCTAAATCTTGAACTCCTAATCTCCTTCACACACTCCACACACACCCATTTATATCCCAGCTGCTCCCCCTTTAGCACCACTTTCCGTCCCCTCATTGACTGCTTTTCCACTGCTCAGCTGTGACGGACAGGTGAGGGCAGGGCTGAACGCTACACCCAGTACAGCTTTTCCCACTCTTTTGTTGACTATCAGGGCCACTCCATTTCTTCTACGGGATTCTTGCCCACAATAGTAGATACGATAATTGTCTGAATTGAATTCACCCATTCCCGTCCATTTTAATTCACTGACGCCCAGGATGTCAATGTAGATTCTTACCATTTCCTGTTTGACCACATCCAGCTTCCCAAGGTTCATAGATCTTACATTCCAGGTTCCTACACAGCATTCTTCTTTGCAGCATCAGACTTTCCTTTCACTTCCAGGCACGTCCGCAGCTGAGCGTCCGTTCGGCTTTGGCCCAACCAACTTCATTAGCTCTGGAGCTCATTGTACTTGTCCTCCACTCTTCCTCAGTAGCATATTGGATGCCTTTCGACCTGAGGGGCTCACCTTCCAGCATCATATATTTTAGCCTTTTGTTTCCGTTCATGGTTTTTTTTTTTTGGCCAAGATACTGGAGTGGCTTGCCAGTTCCTGCTCCAGGTGGATCGCATTTAGTCAGAACTCTCCACTATGATCTGTCCATCTTGGGTGTTGCTGCACGGCATAGCCCATAGCTTCTCTGAATTACTCAAGCCCCTTCGCCACGACGAGGTAGCAATCTGTGAAGGGGTATGCAAATAGCTTATTACTATTCATGACTTGGGCAGATGCCACACTAGCATTGTTAAGTCCATTAATTGTGCTACCAGAATAGATGTGTGGGCAGAGTTAGCATCTGGGTCTGTGGCAGTGTTTAGTCCCCTTGTCCAGGTCATTGTATTGGGGTCCAATTTTTGTTAGTATTCTGCTTGAGGCAGGAGGGTTGACTGTAGTCAAGTATGGGTCTCCCACCAAGGGCTTTGGGGAGTGAAATGTTCTTGTCAAGGATGGGCTGGATTGTTTTAACATGAGTATGAGTGGCCTCAGTTGTGGACTGTAAGTGACAACTAGCAGTGTTCTCTCAGTCTGTCTTCTGGGTCTGTCTTGTAGTAAGTTACTTTTGGTTATGCATCTTGCTTTGTTGATTTGTTCCCTAATCACATGGGATGGGTATTGTAGCATGAAGAATGCATTTTGTAGATCCTTGAGTTTAGAGTCTCTATCCTTGGGTTGGAGCAGATGCGATTGTATCTTAAGGTTTGGCTGTACATGATGGATTTTGACGTGTACGTGTCCACAAAAGCTTACACTAAAGTATAATAATTAGTCTTTAACGTACCACATATTTTTGCCTTGTTTTGTTTTGTCTCTTTGGATTTTGTCTGATGTTCTTGCACAGACTAACATGGCTACCTCCTCCGAAACTATACAAATCCTTGTATCTCTAAGCCTCTTGCACTGTGCCTCCTGCCTATTGCTGTTAGCATAGATCTCTGGGTCAGGATACATAAGATAACAATAACTAAAAACAGGTAATATGTCCTACCATGTTCTCTATTTTATGTTTGCTTATATTGGGATACATGGGGCCACACGATAGAGACATGCTAATGCCTGTGTATTTTTTTCTGCTCCTTACCAAATGACCTCATTGATTATTTTCTATCGTTATTTAGTAATGCAAAAATAACCTGGCTTTGTGCATGTATCTTCAGTCAAGATGTTCTCTATGAAATTTTGATTTAAACATGTGCTGCTGAGCAGAGTGAATATGAAACATTCATCTTCCCATGGCTAGTTGCCATGGGAACATAGTACACAGTGCAGTGTCATTCTGGTGATGGCTGCAGTAGTTTTTCCTTGCTGTTTTCCTAACCAACTATGCTGCAGCCTAGATATTTAAATATGCATGTGCCTTGCAGGTACGTCTGATATAATCTTTGTAAAGTCATCTGCAATAACTAATATACACCTTTCTGGTAGATCATAATTCATGTATGTGTGTTAAAATGTTGGTAGACCTTACCATTTTGGTTCTGAAGAGTGAAATTCAAAATGTATCTTATTATCCCATCCTGGACAGGTATCCAGGATACATGAAAAGAGGAAATTGCTTACATTACTTTACATTAGATAAGAAAGCTTCTGTTTGCTTCAATTTCATTGCAGCCTTCAATATCATTCTTTTGAATAAATTATCCATGTGGTAGCTCACTGGGTTTGAACACCTGGTTACAGAGGCAGTAGTTCAAATCACCTCTATGCCTCATAAAAGAGGGGCCTCCTGATACCACATGGAGAGTGTGTGGTTGACAGTCTTATATGCCCTGCCACCTGTGTGGCCTTGGACAAGCTGCATAATTTGAGAGTGCTAGTAAAGCAAGGGAGTAGTAAATCACTTTACAGCTAGAAAACCCAAGGAGGATATCCGTAATTCAGAGTTGATGCCAACTAATTATTGTTAATTGTCAAACTATTTGTTAAGAAAAATTATTGTACCAAGAAAGATGCCATGGTTAATGACAATGAGAGCCACTAAGAGGTTAAATAGAAGTTTTTTCTGGGTAAGATAATCTATCTGGTGACCAACATAATCTCTGTCCAATAAGCAGACCTGACACCAATTGCAATGAATTCCTTTTGATCTTGCAAATTAAATACTTCTCTCCAACCCAATGAACCAAATGTCCAGTGTACATGTGTAGTGTATATATGTGAAAAGAAGACTATCAAGGACCCTGAATACCTTTGGACTATTTCTAAACCCTCACAAGCATATTGCTGGTTCTATTGGATCTCCAGAATGGTTAGTTACAAAGCTGGAGAGGGTGCCCAATTATATTTGCAGTTACTTGCGCCCAATTATATTTGCAGTTACTTGCAGTTACTTGTCATGCTGAAGCACGCCTTTGGAATTGTGACAGAAGGTGTCTATCTCCAGACTAGATCAAATGGAAAACTCTTTACAGTAATCTCTCTAGATTGAGAGCAAAGATCAAAGTCCAGCTGAAATGCATGCGGGACTTCCTCTTTGCCAATGATGCAGCTGTTGTTGCCCACTCTGCTGAAGACCTTCAACACCTCATGAATCATTTTAGCAAGGCCTGCCAAGACTTTGGACTAACAATCAGCCTGAAGAAAACACAAGTCATGGGCCAGGGCGTGGACTCACCTCCCTTTACAGTGGGGTCTCGACTTAAGTAATTAATCCGTATTGGAAGGCAGTCTGCAAGTCGAAAAGTTCGTAGGTCGAATGTGCATTTCCCATAGAAATGCATTGAAAACCATTTAATCCGTATCTGCTCTTTCCCATCCATAGAAACTAATGGGAAGCTGCTATTCTGCCTTCTACCACTAGATGGGGATATATTTTTATTTTTTCTTAGCTCAAGAAGAGTTCAGGAACGGAGGGGGGGAGGCAAGGAACGGAGGGGGGGAGGCAGGGAACAGTGTTAAAAGCACTTTTGAAATTTTTAGCACAGTCTTTGCAACCCAGCACATTTAAGCACAGACCCACAGGAAAAAAATACCCCCCAAAACTAAAACACTGCAAGCCCCTGGGGCTGCAAAAAAACAAAACAAACACAAACATAACCCCACCAGCCCAATCCCACCCTGCAAAGACCAAAAAAAAAAAAAAGTTTTAAAGAAGCAAAAAGCAGAACCTTACCTGCACCCCCACTGCCAGAAGGCCTCCTGGATTCTTAACCCCCGCTGCCGGGCCAAGGCTCTGGCCACCGAGCCTGGCCACCCCCGCTGCCTTTCTCCTCCTCCGCTGCCGAAACCGCCATCGGGTGCAGCGCTGCAGGAGACGCCGCGCGGTGGAGGAGAGAGGCCGGATCGGCTCCTGCCTTTCTCCTCCTCCGCTGCCGAAACCGCCATCGGGCACAGCGCTGCAGGAGACGCCGCGCGGTGGAGGAGAGAAGCCGGATCGGCTCCTGCCTTTCTCCTCCTCCGCTGCCAAAACCGCCATCGGGCGCAGCACTGCAGGAGACGCTGCGTGGTGAAGGAGAGAGGCCGGATCGGCTCCTGCCTTTCTTCCCCGCCACCCGGCTTCTCCCAAAGGGTTGCCCCAATGGTGGTTTCAGCAGCGGAGAAGCTGGGCGGGGTGGGGGAGAAAGGCGGGAGCCGATCAGGGCTTTTCCCCCCACCGGGCAGCTTTGCAGCTTCTCCGCTGCTCCTCCTGCGGTGGCCACGCACACCCCAGCATGCCTAAAGTCATCAGCACAGGCGAGGGCTGGCCGGCATCAGTTACCGCCGCGCCGAAGAGGCCCTGGGCAGCTTCCCCTTAGCGATGACGGAAGCCAGGGAGAACTCTCTTTAATAGGTTTCCCCGGCTGGGGAGCAAGACCCTCTCCCCGCCACTGCTGCGCTGCCCTTCGCTTGCTCTGGTTGGGCTTTCCCATCGCTTCCCTTTTCCAAACCGTTGGTGCGAAAGAGTGAAAGAAGCAGCCTCTTCGCCACCAACGGTTTGAATTTCCCGCCCTTTCCCCCTGCCTTTTCAGTCCGTACGTCGAAGCTCTGGCCACAAATCAATCCGAAATTTTGCGGCTGGAGCTGTACGTACGTCGAAAAGTACGCAAGTCGGACCATTCGTAGGTCGAGACCCCACTGTATTACCATCTCCACACAAGAATTGGAGGTTGTTCATGACTTTGTGTACCTTGGCTCAATGATCTCTGACACGCTCTCCCTAGATGTCAAGCTGGATAAACACATTGACAAAGCAGCTACCACGTTCTCTAGACTCACAAAGAGAATATGGCTTAATAAGAAGCTGACGGCATATACAAAGATCCAGCTCTATAGAGCCTGTGTCCTGAGCACACTCCAGTACTGCAGTGACTCCTGGATCCTTTATGCACAGCAGGAGAGGAAACTGAATACGTTCCATATGTGTTGTCTCTGACACATTTTTGGTATCACCTGGCAAGACAAAGTTCCAAATAGAGTAATCCTAGAACGAGTTGGAATTTTTAGCATGTATACATACGGAAACAGCAACGTCTATGTTGGGTTGGGCATGTTGTGAGAATGGCTGATGGTCGGATTCCAAGAGATCTCCTGTATGGAGAATTGGTGCAGGGAAATTGCCCCCGAGGGAGACCACAGCTGCGATACAGGAATATCTCCAAGCGGGATCTGAAGGCCTTAGGAATGGACCTCAACAGATGGGAAACCTTGACATCTGAGCGTTCGGCCTGGAGGCAGGCGGTGCATCATGGCCTCTCCCAATTTGAAGAGACCCTTGTCCAGCAGGCCGAGGCAAAGAGGCAGTCTCGGAAGCAGCAAAATAAGGGAGCTGGACAGGGGACAGATTGTATTTGTCTTCAGTGTGGAAGGGATTGTCGCTCTCGAATTGGCCTTCTCAGCCACACTAGACGCTGTTCCAAGTGCTCCATACAGAGCATATTACCATAGTCTCTTGAGACTGAAGGATACCTAATCACTTGTGGGACAAATGGATCCAAGGAAGGCAAGAAGGAAAATGAGTGGGTGACAGGACAAAGAGAGTGGTGCTCTTAGCAGAATGTTGTCTGTGTTTAACAAATTATGAATCATTATACTTTCAAAATTTCAGAAAAGGAAGTGGAAAGGGAAAGTGTAGGTAATCAAAAATAAGGAAGGAACTTGAAAAAATAGTAAACAGAAATGTGAATAAAGAACCCTGAAGTAGAGTAGTACATATTGGAAATTGAAAGTGTTCTGAGATAAATGAATCTATGTCTTAATGTTATGCATGTTGCTTAGCAACCACCAGTAAAATGTGGACTAACGAGTAAAAAGTACTTCACAGAAAAGAGACGTGTGCATTATGTGTATGTTGTAGTTCTCTAATCAAGAATTGGTAGGGGTTAAAAGCAGAAATGTAGAATTAAGAAGATGTTAAAAATAAGCAAGAAACAATATCAAGAAAAAAAATTGAAAACATTCTTGTTGATCTTTGTTTTATATCCAAATGAGTGGTAGAGAGTGTCTCATTGGTTTCAGTGTTGCTTATTGTTTATTTTTATTTTCTCATTTGCTTCATAGCATGCCTTTCATTCTCCAGCAGTATCCTCACAACAACCCTTAATCAATAATTGGAGCAAGGTCACTTAGTGAACATCATGGCCTACAGGAAATCTGAGTTGGCTCACCCTGATCATGCTACAGCATTTTACCTGCAGTACCATTTTGTTGCTCTTAATTAAATTTCATTATACCAAAATATGCAACCAGAAAGATATAAGGAAAGTGAAAGGAAGAACAATATAGCCAATAGCAGATCCTTACTAAGAAGGATATACGAAATTGCAGTAAGTAGGTAGTTGCAAGTTTTTTTCTAGCTTTCCCATTTCATGCTTTCAGATACGCTCTGATATTTCAAGTATCTTGATAGCATGTGATTGGGTTCGTTAGAAATCTGTAGCAGTTCCTCCTTTTTGACAGGAAATAGCCACTGAACCTCTTTTGAAAGATCAACAGGTTTATTTGCTTTAACACTTGGTGAGCCCACAACTTCTATAGGATCAAAACAACTAAGATCAGGTTATTGTCCATAATATGATGATGAAAATTCCGACTATAAATTAGGAAAGTTTATTGAGGGGCTGGTCCAAACTGCTCCTGGTCTGTAGGCTTCCTCAATGGAGCCCTCCGCACTGTGCATATCGTACTGCAACAAGGATGTATGGCCTAGTCTCCCTCTTGCAGGGGTTGATTGAAGGTGGGATCTGATTACTTTCCTCCAATGACCTTGTCCTTGGGGAAAGACCACAACTGTCCATTCTTGCGTCTCCATTACTGATCCTTTCTCCTTCTTTAACTCCGGGTCTTGCAGTAATCCTTTAAGTTAGGAAAGTCCTTCAATAACCTGCACGTTTTCCCGTATCTCAGCTCATCGTCTTAAGTTTCTCTCTCCCTTCCCTCCTCCCTCATTCTCTCCTCTGTATACTGAAAACTCTCCTCCCCCTTTGATATTTTATATTCTTTTCCCACACGGGCAGAATTAACTCCTCCTCCTTTTTCCCTTTTCCTTCCTCTACCAAACAGAGTTCGACCTTTTCCTCTTCCCCATTTGATTCTTTTCCTTCCCTTTCTATTACTTCTGTCCTTATCTCTCCCTCTTTCTCTGATGTCTCTATTCGAGGGGACGGCTAACTCTGTTCTTTTTCTCTTTTTCCTATCTCTCCTTCACATAGCACTTTCCTATAGTCAAATGCATCAGATGCAACATGTGTAATAATATTTTATAGTCTTGCGCTATTTCTTGATTTGTGATCTTACAGTTTTGTATAAATATGTGCAGTATTTCTTTCGTGTTGATAGCACATAGCTAATGCAGTACTAGCATGTATAACCATGGCTTTATGGCAGCATTAGTGAAATGTATATAAAACCTTGAGTGTATATCCTTTTTTCAAAGCATACATGAGAGAAAAAGACCAATTTCCAACAGATTTTAGATATGTTTAAAAACTAGTTTCTTTTGAGTCAGTATTTTTATAGCTATTGCAGTTATGCATACATGATATTTATTTTATTCAGATGAAGATTTCTTTAAATACTGGTGGTAAACTTTCGAAGTCTCCAAGGACTTTATATTTACTATATATGCTCTCATTTCTCTCCCCTTTCTGTGTAATTGGTTGGCTACTTCCATGTTCCATATAGGGCAGATCTGAGCTTTGGACAGGCATCTGGCGTGTGTGTGTGTGTGTGTGTGTGTGTGTGTGTGTGTGTGTGTGTATGTATGTATGTATGTATGTATGTGTTGGTGTAAATTAGCAGAGTTTTGTCCCAGTCCAGGCAGTCTAGTTGAATCACACAGACAAAGACACCTTCTTCCAACACCAAGTATATTTGCAATATATTCAGAAGTTTTAGCAGCACAAACCGGCAGCATGACATTCATCAGAAGAGATCCCGCATCTTCTCCACATGTCCACACAGTTATGCACATGCACATTTACATGTAGCCAATCGGTAAGGACATTGCATCACCCCAGACACTACTTCATTTAATACACATATTGCATGACTCAGCATTTTGAACACCTGTCAAATATGGCTGCTGATTATCATAGGCCTTGTTCTGCCTCAGTGTGGAAATTATTCTTGACACCCCTCCTAATTTACACCTGAGCAGAACTTACTCCCAACTCTTTAGTTAGTTCTCTGTGTCTTTGCACACTCAGCGGTTTAGTTAGAATATCTGCTACATTCTTTTCTGTTTCATAATACTGCAGTTGAATTAGTTTTTCTTTTACTGCCTCTCTAACATTGTGATATTTAATATCAATGTGTTTGCTTCTGCTTCTCATTTTTTCTGTGATTGCCATCTGTATACATGTAGTGTTGTCCTCAAACACTGTTATGGCTTGATCTGCTTTAATTTTCAGATCTGTAAGCACTTGCTTATACCACACCAGCTCTGAACACACTTCTGAAAGAACAGCAAACTGCCTCAGCAGTGGATGTGGCAATGGTACCTTACTTCCTTGATTCCCATCCCACCAATGTCTCAGCAAACTTTATTGTGAAACCTGATACTGATTTCCTGACTGCCATATTGTTGGCCCAATCACTATCTACATCAACATTTTATTTTAAATTACTGGAGGGTTGTATTACCAAACGTGTGTCAAGAGTACCTATTATTCCCCATTGACCTGCATTTTTCTTTTATAGACTCATTTGCTCCCAGGTGCTTTGTGTCTTTGTGGCAATGTGGTTTCTGTAAACACTCCATGGTCATCCATGGATTGTAATTCTTTTTTCAAGGCTTGTTGCCATTTCATTTTCTCTGCTTCAGGCAGAAGCAACACCTCTTGATAATTCTTGAGTTCTGGAACACGTGACAAAATCTTATTTCCCGCACACCAAACCTTGATGGAGGTACTCCTTTGTTAGATCTTTCTGACCTTCTGAGAACTCCTGGTTCTTCTTTGATGACAGGCTGACTCTCTGCCTCACTACATTCCCCATCATCCACCTCTGAGTTACTGGGACTTGAGCTTCTTTCAGCCACTTGCCTTGGAACCACCTCTGTTCCGTGAGGTTTTTCACTATTGTTTATAGGTGTGAACACTTCCGAGTTTGCATGAACCTTGTCCCAATTTTCATGTTCACAGAAATTGGCTGATCTGGAAATAACCATATTTTTATTTCCATCTAAGAATCTATATGCCTTAGACCCTTTTTCATACCCCAGAAACCTCATTTTCTTGGCTTTTGGTCTCCCTTTTCTCCTTGTTTCCTTTGGAATGGGCACCCAGGCATTGCACATCCCAATCCAAACACTCTCATATGTTCCAGGGAAGGTTCTTTGCCATATAACATGTAATATGAGGTCTGTTCTGTGACAGAAGACCAAATTCGATTAATTATATAATTAGCCATTTTAATTGCTTTTGCAAGTATAAACTACTTATGTTAGCATCCGCTAACTGGGCATCTTTCATGGTTTGCAGGACTCCATTCCTGCGTTCTGCCACACCATTCGGAAATGGAGAATAGGGACTTGTTTTTCTATGATGTATCCCTATCTTTGTCAGCCACGTCTGGTATCTTCCAGACATGAACTCAGACTCTCTGTCTGTCTGCAACTGGGTCACCAGTGTTTTGATTATGCCTCTCTTTTTTTGCTGTGGGTGGTAGTTGGTGTTTTTGTGTAGGTACTGGTCTGTGTGGGTGGGTTTTCTGTAGACCTTGTGTCCCAGTCGGAGGTCAGTTTTGTGTAGGACCATGACATCTAAGAACGGGAGGTGGCCCCCTATTTCTTTTTCTATGGTGAATTGTATATTTGGGTGGATGCTGTTGAGATGGTTCAGAAATTCTTCCAATTTTTCTTCACTGTGGCTCCAAATTGCGAAGGTGTCATCCACATATTGGAACCAGACTGTGGATGCGAGGGGTGCCAAAGCCAGGGAATTTTCAAAACACTCCATGTAGAAGTTTGCTATAATTAGGCTGAGGGGGCTCCCCATGGCCACTCCATCTGTCTGTTCATAGAATTCATTATCCCACTGGAAATAGCTGGTCGTTAGGCAGTGTTGGAAGAGGGCTTTGATGTTGTCTGGAAAGATCTGGAAAGATCTGCTTTATAGGTACCTTAGTGAACAGGGATACTACGTCAAAGCTGATAAGTCTATCCCCATACTTCAAAAACCACAAACAGCTGGAAAAGTGCATATAGGATCCATAGTGCACTCCATTTACATCTTTCCATGTCTCTTAAATCTCTCCATCATAAACATTTCAATGTCTTCCCTAGGATTAGCTATTGTAAGGCAATTTTCTAATGCCATTTCAGATCTGCATATCCACAGTCATGTGAAAGCTACAATAATTTGAAGATTCTATTTTTCTTTTTTCTTTTTAAGGCTGGATATATTTCACTTTCCACAGCAATTTGAAAGATCACAGAAGAAGAAATACATCATGTTGTCTATTACCCGTAGAGAATAATTTATAACTACACTTGTGGACTTTTTCAGAAAATTGTCATTCTGCCAGGTCTAAATGTCTGTGATGAGGAAGGAAGGAGGCCACTGTTAACTAGTACCCTTTGCCCCTGATAAAAGTATCCCTGTGGGCAAAGTTTTAGTACTTAAACAACTAGCTTATTTCAGCCTCTGCACATGCATCTGTTTCTCTGGGGCTACTGGTGGTATCAGGGATACCCAGTATGGTAAACTGGGCATTGGTGGACTAGGACTCAGAAGACCTGAGTTTGAATCCCGGCTCAGCCATGGGAACTCACTGGGAATATGGACTGGTAAAACCACTTCTTAAATAATCTCACTTACTTTGAAAGCTTTCTAAGGGTTGCTATAAGTTGGTTCCGACTTGAAGGCACACAGCAACAACTGTGGTCTAATCAGACTTCATAACTCTTATGGAACCACTGGCTGAGATCCAGAGGATTCCAGGAAGAGTCTCCCTGCTGTCTCCCATATTTGCTGCTTATAGGATGCATTTTGACTGCTGTGTTTTCATTGTTCCAGATCTGAGATCTCCAAAAGAGATGTTCCATGAAACATTTGTTTGTTTTTACCCTGCCTTTCTCCTTAAGAGGACCCAAGGCAGCTTACATCATTAAAAGACAATATTAAAGCTAACAACAGTGAGTATATAAATACATACTAAAAAGGATCCAACAAAATACTATACTAAAACACATAAGCAACATGAAAGCACATTCAAAGCAGTAAGGTAACCACAATCCATTCAACAACCCCACTCAGGCAGGTAGCGAGTCACTCAGGGAAAGCTTGCCTGAAGAGAAAGGTCTTCATCTGCTTGTAGAAGGACAGAAAAGATGGGACTAGCCTCCTGTGAGAGGGATTTTTACTTTTCAAAAAGCCCATCAAAAATCTAGTGGACATTTGGAAGCTATTAAGGTAAACAGATGTACAGGATACTATTATTAGGTGCAAGTATCTGGGTCTTTCAGAAAATGTTGATCGTAACCACAATTTGATGGTCTGTGATTATGTCTTATTTCTGATAATAGGATAAATAAAAGAACAAAAAACATTCTATGGTAAGCTTTCAGAAAATCCATTCATGCAAGGAGCTGACTGGTAGAGTGAACTCACTCTTCTAGGATATGATTTATATATTTTAAATATTTCTGTGCTACTTCTCAGGTGAAAAATTTTCCCAGGACATACAAAGAATCAAACATATATCACTGTGAAATCCTATTCTAATAAAATAAATCATACTACATTTCTCACAAGTCAGCAATGCATTCCTTTATAACCATTTTAAGAGAGCTATTAAAAATAGTAACATAAATCACTAAGAAATTTAGCATCTCAACTGAAATACTGAAAATTTTATTATGACTAAGTGATAAAATGCACAAGAGTGTGAAAGAGCTCCACTGTGGATCCTGTTTATTGTTTTCAAGCTATTGCATTCTTTTTTTTTCCTTTTCCCTGAATGAGCAATTGAGAGCTTTTGTTACTTTCAGGTCCTGTTAATTTACCTGAGAATTTTTCAACATTTTCTTTGAAATACCCAGACACTTGTACCTAATAACAGTATACATTTGTTTGTCTTAATAGCTTCCCAATATGTACTAGCATTTTTAAAAGCACAAACTTTAAAAATATTTAAGGTTAGCCATTATCCCATTGACCTGAATACTTAGTTTAAGCAATTCCCTGTTATTGAATATTTGTCAGGTTTCTATTATAAACATATGTTTTAAAAGCAGTTTGTGGTTTAGGTGTGAAACTTACTCATGTGGAAACTACTTCTAATGCAGATATGATGGTGGTTTTCCTTGAATTGGCATCTCTTCCAAACGTCTTTTAAAAATGCCGAGGGATTCAAATACCACTTTGGAGATTGGGATCATCTGGATCCATGAAGATCTGTGCCTCAGATCTGTTTTTGCACCACTTGTAAAGTCATGTGTGATGAATTGCAGTTAATGGATGAGAAGCGGGGGCACACCTCAGTTGTACAGTTCAGCATGTGACCACGCATATGGCCAAGATGTGCCCTGGCACCTGTTAGTCACAGATAGTTACGTAAACTTATACAATCACGAATGGTATTCTGGCCAGTTATTCAAAGAAGTCATAAGTTTTTATTTCCTCAATGTTCACATGTCCTGTTGTGCCATAATTCAGGCCTATGTGGCTTCACTTATTTCTATCACGTAGCTATTAATATTGCCACCAACACTTCCTTTCAATCGGTGCTACATGAGTATGATACCGTGTACAATCCCCACTGTGTACAATATATTCTCTTATTAACAGGGTAATAAAATAACTTCCTTAGCTATTTTTCTAGGAAATTGAGAAGCTAATGTCCTTTAAAAAGCTTTAAAAGGAAGTGAGATAGAAATAATTTTATATCTGAGTGGGACAGAAGACTAGAACAATAACAGAAAGGCCTTTAATGCTTTATTTAAAGTACAATCATCTTGAGCTCAAAACGTATTTGTGATATTAACACAAAGAAGTAATATGGGAACCATATGATAAATAATGTTGCAGACACGTACACTATTTGGATTGTGAAGGAGCATTGCATTAATATCCAGGTCTACTTATTTTTTCACAAATATATTTTTATGTAAAGAAATAATTATCCATGCATTATTTTGAGATGTGGGGACCTAAGAAAATATGCATATAGACTTTGCAAATATCATCAAATATTTATTTTCTACTAGTTCACCACTTAGGATCATTATTAGTTTATTATTAGTAATAACATTATCCTTATAAGGAATCAGAGGCTCATGACCAGTTGGTCCATTGGGGAAGATGGAGCACTGTTGCATCTCATGCTCAGATCACGCTAGGCAGTCCTTTTCTCAGGCACAGATTCTGTTTTGAAGCCATCTGAAAGGAGCAACCTTAAACAGACAATATAATTGCTCTTAATTCCACTTAAATGTAATTGCTCCTCTGTGCTTGCAGGTGGCTCTGGGTCCCTGAAATGCTATGCATTTGAATGTGAAATATTTAATTGTCAGCAGTTTGGGATGGCATCTCATACCCTTCACTGTTAAAAAAGAGAAAAGTTTGCCATCCCTCAGTGTCAGCAGTAACTATCATCCTCTGCCTCCAGTTCAACAATAATGAAAGTCAGTGAGTGGACAATAGTCTTATTGTCTTATAACACACACTCTCTCTCTCTGTCTCTCTCTATCTCAATTGAAGACATGTGCATAGAAAGGAATTGCCATTTTCTGTGTGTCTCTTCTGCTTTTGTGCTCTGAGTGTGACATCTAACTAGAGCAGGGAGAGAAAAAGGCACAAGGAAAACCAATGTGTGTTTCTCGGATGCTGTACTCTGGTATGTGCATGAATTATAATTTCTCACTCAACTGCAAATTTGTGGCATGGTTTGAGATGTGCTGGAAGCTGAATGTTGAGGGAAGTCTAGCAGCAGAGGCGCAGTTGTGAGAAGGAAACGTGTTCCAGATGAGTGCCCTCATAATACATGAGAAAGGGGTAAAAGGGGTAAGAAAGGGGTAAAGCCGCCCAGAGACCTTTGGGTAGAGTGGGCGGCATATAAATTAAATAAATAAATAAATAAATAAATAAATAAATAAATAAATAAATAAATAAATAAATAAATAAAAAAAAACAGCAGGGTCACTTATTAAGCTGATCAATAGGTGCTTTGCTTTTGCTGATACAAAAAACCATCTTGTTCAGGAGCTGGTGATTCCTGTCCCAGGCATCTGGTAAATATGGATTCTATTGTGTTTTGGACATAAATTAATCTGGATTCTCACTACAAGGTTAAGAGAATAAAATTAAGGCTATCTTATTTTGGGTATACCGTAAGAAGATAAGATTTAATTGAAAAGTGAATAATTCTAGGAAAGTTGGAGAAAGTTAGAAAAACTGAAGGTATAATGTGAGATGGTTTGACTCAATAAAGGAAACATCCCTTGGGTTTGCAAGACCTGGGCAGACTATTAATGATAGGACCATTAATTCTTAGGTTTGCGGCAGGTAAGAAGCAACTTGATAGCACATAAAGCAAAAAGCATGCTGCTTATATACCACCCCATAGCGCTTCAAGCACTCTCTGGGCAGTTTACAAGTTAATTATGCAGGCTACACATTGCTCCCCCGCCGCATGCTGGGTACTCATTTTACCGACCTCGGAAGGATAGAAGGCTGAGTCAACCTTGAGCCAGCTACCTGGGACTGAGCCCTGGGTCGTGAGCACAGTTTTGGCTGCAGTACAGCAGTTTAACCACTGCGCCACGAGGCTCTTGTACAAGAGCTGTTTGACAATGAAACAGATTACAGTGGTGCCTTGACTTATGAACTTAATTGGTTCTGGAACTCCGGTCGTAACTCGAAATGGTTGTAAGTCAAAGCACCATTTCCCATAGGAATGCATTGAAATGCAATTAATCTGTTCCGGCCGCAGAAAAAAAATCACTAAAAAACAACAAGAACAATTGCAAGACCCATCAGAAACACGATTAATCCATTCCAGCCGAAAGGGGGGGGGGGGAAGCAAACAAATGGTGCAAGACTCTTCAGAAATGCAAAAAAAGCAAAGCAAAAAGCAAACAGAGAGTGCAAAACCCATTGGAAACGCTATTAATCCGTTCCAGCTGAAGGGAGAAAAAAGAAAAGCAAAAAAACTGTGCAAGACCTTTCGGAAATGCAAAAAAAACAAAACAAAAAGCAAACAAACCGTGCAAGACCCATCGGTCGTATGTCGGGACGTTCGTAAGTCGAGGCACCGCTGTACTTTGGAATCTAGTGGGCTCTCCTCCATTGGAGGTTTTCAAGCAGAATCTAAACCTTTTGGTCATATTTACTGACTCATCATTTTTCTTCATTCTCGTTTTCATTCCCTCCATGTTCCAGGAGCTGAACGATATTGCTCAAAACAATTTAAAGTCAGGGATTAGCCCTGGAATATAAATACTACAGTTCTCTCTTCATGTCTTTTATTTAATTTTCTTCAAAGAAGAACTCTTAAAGGTCAGCCTGTGATTCATTTAAATCTTTAACTGCATGACACTCTAGGATTTTACTTTCTACAATCAATATTACACCATTTGTTTTCTAACTGAGGGAGGGATTCTCCATTAATTATTGCTTGACTCATGGACCTAGATCCAACAGTGGCTGATCTAAGAACAGTACAGGAAAATGGGCACTGTTGCACAGTTGCACACTGTTGTTCAGCTCTCCCCAGACAAGCTATTTCTGTTTTACTCACAAATGTGAATGCTTGCCTGGCCCATCCTTCCCCATCCTCCTTCCCCTTCAACTCCAACTCTGCCTGTCATTCTTGGCTTCACCCATCGTTGTCTGCTGTGCCTTCAAGTCACACATACCAGTGGTTACCAGCCACCATTATCTACATCCAATTGGATGTTAGAAGAAAGAAGAACTTTGCTATTGCAGCTGTGATAAATCTAACCATTGTAGATAGAAGAAGGGACAATGTACATATAGTGGTGCCCGCTTAATGATTACCCCGCTTGACGATGAACCTGCTTCACGACGATGTTTTTGCGATCACAAAACGATGTTTTAATGGGCAAAATCCGCTTTATGACGATCGGTTCCCTGCTTCGGGAACCGATTTTTCGCATTACGACGATCAAAACAGCTGATCATCGGGTTTCAAAATGGCCGTCGGCTGTTCAAAATGGCTTCCCGCTGTGTTCAGGACAGATTTTTCACTGCACAGGCATCGGAAAATGGCCGCCCTATGGAGGATCTTCGCTGGACGCTGAGGTATTTCGCCCATTGGAACGCATTGAACCAGTTTTTAATGCATTTCAATGGGCTTTTTTATTTCGCTTGACAAGGATTTCGCTGTACAGCGATTTCGCTGGAACAGATTATCCTCGTCAAGCGAGGCACCACTGTATGTGCAAATGAAAAGCTGAACTGGACACTTTCCATACAGTTCAAGTCTGCTAGCACAATGGATCATCCCTGGTGCAGTGGCACTGTTGGATTAAGGTACTGTATGTGAGGTGTGTGGTTCATGTGCGTTAGGAAGAACTGTTTGCAGAAGAAGCAGAACAGTTTACTTTTGGATATCAACATTTTCACTCTAAATAAACCATGTCTGTATAAAACCATTCCTTCCTGGGCTATCTACTTCTATTTATCTTTCTATTTTGCTTTTATCATTGTTGACAGATTTACTTAAAGTACTTCACTTAGAAATGGGACCTTGGTTCAGTTCTGCAGTATGAAATATTTTCAATCATTGAGGAAAATATCACTCTAAGAAGAAAACTGATAAGTAATGGAATAATGAAAGGTAGGAATGAAGAAGTTATGTTAGGTCAAGTAGTCTATTTCACTTTCATTCATGAAGATTGTTATGCTACCTAATACATTTTGTTCATACTAATAAGCAGCAAACAGAGCTTTTTCTCATAAAATTGCATTATATTTTTGGAAATATATTCCTCAAGGGATGTGTAGGGTAGGGGAGAATCAAGGTGAAGTTTAAGCTGTTTAAGAGCCAAGGAAGTTCTTTTAGTACAGGTAATATTGCCTGACTATTTATTTATTTATTTATTTATTTATTTATTTATTTATTTATTTATTTATTTATTTATTTATTTATTTATTTGATTTTTACCCCGCCTCTCTAGACAATGTCTACTGGGACTACCTTATCTATCTCCTGAGAAACCTATACGTGGGACAGGAAGCAACAGTTAGAACTGGATATGGAACAACTATTTGGTTCAAAATTGGGAAAGGAGTACAACAAGGCTGTATATTGTCCCCCTGCTTATTCAACTTATATACAGAATACATCATGCGAAAGGCCGGACTGGAGGAATCCCAAACTGGAATTAAGATTGCTGGAAGAAATATTAACAACCTCCGATATGCAGATGATACCACTCTGATGGCAGAAAGTGAGGAGGAATTAAAGAACCTTGTAATGAGGGTGAAAGAGGAGAGTGCAAAAACCGGTCTGAAGCTCAACATCAAAAAAACTAAGATCATGGCCACTGGTCTCATCACCTCCTGACAAATAGAAGGGTAAGAGATGGACGCAGTAATAGATTTCACTTTCTTGGGCTCCCTGATCACTGCAGATGGTGATAGTGGCCACGAAATTAAAAGGCGCCTGCTTCTTGGGAGGAAAGCGATGACAAACCTCGACAGCATCTTAAAAAGCAGAGACATCACCTTGCCGACAAAAGTCCGAATAGTCAAAGCTGTGGTTTTTCCTGTAGTGATGTATGGAAGTGAGAGCTGAACTATAAAGAAAGCTGATGGCAGAAGAATTGATGCTTTTGAATTGTGGTGCTGGAGGAGGCTCTTGAGAGTCCCCTGGACTGCAAGGAGAACAAACATACATCACTACTGGAAAAACCATAGCTTTGGGATTCCTCCAGTCCAGCCTTTCGCATGATGTATTCTGCATATAAGTTAAATAAGCAGGGGGACAATATACAGCCTTGTCATACTCCTTTCCCAATTTTGAACCAATCGGTTGTTCCATATCCAGTTCTAACTGTTGGTTCTTGTCCCACATATAGACTTCTCAGGAGATGGATAAGGTGGTCAGGCACTCCCATTTCCTTAAGAACTTGCCATAGTTTGCTGTGGTCCACATAGTCAAGGGCTTTTGCGTAGTCAATGAAGCAGACGTAAATATTTTTCTGGAACTCTCTGGCTTTCTCCATAATCCAGCGCATGTTAGCAATTTGGTCTCTACTTCTTCTGCCCCTTCGAAATCCAGCTTGTACTTCTGGGAGTTCTCGGTCCACATATTGCTGAAGTCTACCTTGTAGGATTTTGAGCATAACCTTGCTAGTGTGTGAAATATATAATCTAAATATATAATACCTCCAATTTTCTTGAACAGATCTCTGGTTTTTCCCTTTCTATTATTTTCCTAGAGGGGACGTGGTGGCGCTGTGGGCTAAACCGCAGAAGCCTGTGCTGCAGGGTCAGAAGACCAAGCAGTCGTAAGATCGAATCCACGCGACGGAGTGAGCACCCATTGCTTGTCCCAGCTCCCGCCAACCTAACGGTTCGAAAGCATGCAAATGTGAGTAGATAAATAGGTACCATCTCGGTGGGAAGGTAAACAGCGTTCCGTGTCTAAATCACACTGGCCATGTGACCACGGAAAGATTGTCTTCGGACAAACGCTGGCTCTATGGCTTGAAGAGCAGGATGAGCGCCGCCCCCTAGAGTCGGACACGACTGGACAAAAAAATTGTCAAGGGGAACCTTTACCTTTACCTTTACCTATTATTTTCCTCTAATTCTTTGCACTGTTCATTTAAGAAGGCTCTCTTGTCTCTCCTTGCTGTTCTTTGGAAATCCGCATTCAATTTTCTGTAACTTTCAGCTCCAGGTCTTGTTTTTGCTGGCTGTACTGTATAGTGCTTCTCCATCTTTGGCTGCAAAGAATAAAATCAATATGATTTCAGTATTGCCCATCTGGTGATGTCCATCTGTAGAGTCGCCTCTTGTGTTGTTGGAAAAGAGTGTTTGTGACGACCAGCTTGTTCTCTTGACAAAACTCTATTAGCCTTTACCCTGCTTCGTTTTGAACTCCAAGGCCAAACTTACCTGTTGTTCCTTTTATCTCCTGACTCCCTACTTTAGCATTCCAATCCCCTATAATGAGAAGAACATCTTTCTTTGGTGTCAGTTCTAGAAGGTGTTGTACGTCTTCATAGAATTGGTCAATTTCAGCTTCTTCAGCATCGGTGGTTGGTGCATAAACTTGGATTACTGTGATGTTGAAAGGTCTGCCTTGGATTCGTATTGAAATCATTCTATCATTTTTAAGATTATATCGCAGTACAGTGGGGTCTCGACTTACGAACGGCTCGACATACGAACGTTTCGACTTACGAACAGCTCTCATAGGAATATATGGACTCGACTTACGAACTTAGATTCGAGTTATGAACTCTTTGTTTTCCTTTTTTTTAAAGCTAAGCCATCTTAGGTTAAAAGGAAAAAAGAAAAAATATCCCCCTCTAGTGGCAGAAGGCGGAATAGCAGCTTCCCATTAGTTTCTATGGACGAAAAGAGCAGATACGGATTAAATGGTTTTCAATGCATTCCTATGAGAAATGCAGATTCGACTTAAGAACTTTTCGACCTGAGAACTGCCTTCCAATACGGATTAAGTTCGTAAGTCGAGACCCCACTGTACAGCTTTTCCCACTCTTTTGTTGATTATCAGGGCTACTCCATTTCTTCTATGGGATTCTTGCCCACAATACAGTATCTTTTAGCCTTTTTTTTTCTATTCATGGGGTATTCTTGGCCAAGATACTGGAGTGGCTTGCCAATTCCTGTTCCAGGTGGATTGCGTTTAGTCAGAACTCTCCACTATGACCTGTCCATCTTGGGTGTCCCTGCATGGCATAGCCCATAGCTTCTCTGAATTACTCAAGCCCCTTCGCCACGACAAGGCAGCAATCCATGAAGGGGATTGTATTACATAGCAGCCTATAAGATGCTGGTGATTAGGACTCAACATCTAGTAAAACAGTAATTGCCAAATTTTAGTCTCTTGATTCTTCTGATGTTTGAGAAACCCTACTTCTCCTTTACAGTAATCTACCTTTTAACAAAAGCTAATTCTTTGTGGTCTCTGATTCACACATGTGGATCCTTCTGCGTCTGTGCAAAACTCTTTGGAATATCCCAGATTATCACCACTTGTTCTGCACAGGCTCCCTTTTAGCCATCTCTGAGAAAACATCTTTCAGACCTTTCTCAAGAGCTTTTCCATGGGGAAAAATGTAAGCAGCTCTTACTAGTTCATCCTTATCTATGGTCTGTTCTTCCCTCTCCTTGTTGCGAGTCTTCTATTTCTTCTTTTAAAAAATATGTCTCTTCACTGATCACTGATTTCTCTGTTTTGACAATCCTTTCTTGTCTCTTGTTTATGTCTCAATAGATTTTTCTTGGCTTAGAAGGAAAAAAGAAATGTAGAAGTCATTTCAGCTCAGAGAATGAATTAGGTTGGTATCCAATCCAGTTCCAGTTTTCCAAGGCTTAGCTAGGCCACAGCAGCAGTTATGCTCCTTTTGTGTGCTCAACATCTTTATGACCTACAACTACTTGAAAAGTCCTATGCTATCCTTCAAAAAATATTGTGAAGTCTAACATTTGCCCCTGACAGAATATATTTTCGTTTTAATAATTGGGACCTGCACACACAGTTAACAAATTGTTTTTGTTTGTTTATTGTTTTGACTTATATACCACCCCATAGTACTATAGCACTCTATAGGCAATTTACAACATAGTTATGTAAAGAATATTTTTACATCCTCCGTCCCATGATCTAGATACTCATTTTACCATCCTCAGAAGGATGGAAGCCAACTCTGAGCCAGCTACCTGAACCTATTTGACTGTAGTACTGGAATTTATTTACTGGCTAGTAGATTCCTGACACAATTTTCCCTTACTAAACACTAGTACATGTCACAGTATTTAAAAGCTGCAAATTTTGTGGAACTGTGTATGAGGAATATAATATTATTTTGCTCCATCTGTTCTTAAAAAGAGAGCTACAGTAGCAGAGTATATTACATATGTTGTATCTTTTATGCTTAAACAGTTTGGGTTCATCCCTCAGAAAGGAAAGAAAAAATAATGTGTAGTAGTACAGCATTAATTTTTCAAACTGATCTTTTTTACTTCTAGCCCTGTTCAGAGCTCCTAAATATTGAGTTTTCTTAGCAGGACTTTGGCAATGGTGTTTCACTTTATGCTTCTGAAGACTATCCCTAAGTATTGGGTGACAAGTACTGTCCCACCCAGTGCATAATTATATTCTGGTTTATGATTGACCAGGACAATAGTTTTGATACAAGTTTGACCTACATTAAAGGAAGCCACCACTTCTAAAGGCGCAACTGCCCTAATGAATAACTAAATTTGAAGGACACGGAAGGCTCAGTATGTGCCAGGTTGCAGCTATTGAGACATTGTGGTACTATTGTCTTAGGAGCAAATCTGCTGTGCAGCACCACCATAAACATGATGGCACTCTGGCCAGCCTATACAATACAACCAGATAAAGAGCATTCTTCAGATTTTAGAAGACTTGTGTCTTTGGCACCTAGATTCCATTTTGTGCAAAAAGAGGTATTTAGGTAGGGATCTGATGGGATGGTCATGCCGTTGGACTTACTTTCATCTCTAGAACCAGAAGGAGATGACATTGTCCTTTCCCCTGTCAGCTACGTTTACCCTCAAAACCAGCTGTGGGAGGGGCTGAGAAACTCTCTGGAGTTTTTGAATTATACAGATGGATAAAGAAGGGAGCAGAAAGGGAAGTTATGTTGTGTTAGTGGGCAATCACTTGTGTGGTGCTAGATTTAAAAGATACCATTAATATTTTTAAAAAATATTAGTCCTGAAATGTAAATACTGTAGATATATTGAAGAAGTCGGTGTCAACCTTTATGCAAGAATATGCATATTAACACTAGTACCTTTGATACTGTAGTTCATATCTCTGTATGTATGTAACCTGGGATATGGTTGCTTGATAAGGACATGACTGATCTTGATAAACTCAGCTTCCTTTACACATTGAATGTTTAGTTTGTCTTCTAATACTTTATTTATTTATTTATTTATTTATTTATTTATTTATTTATTTATTTATTTATTTTTATTTTTATTTTTATTTTTATTTTTATTTATTTATTTATTTATTTATTTATTTATTTATTTATTTATTTATTTATTTATTTATACCCCGCCCACCTGGCCTATAAGACCACGTTAGGCGGCTTAAATACTTAAATAATTTAACCAGATTTCAAATCACTGCTAACCTCTGTAAAATTGGGAAAGTTGTGCTAGAAATAAGTTGTGCGAGGTTTCGTCCAAAAGCAAAATAATTCAATTTCAGCAAGTTTGTACAATGTTCCCTGTGTGGCTGCCAAAAACACACTGCAGTTGTTCAATAAAGAGGCATAGGCTTTGTCTGCTCTCTCTTTCTCTCTCATATGTGCTTTCTCTCTCTCTTTCCCTTTCCCTTACTCAGAGTGCCATCTGTTAAAATGAACATGGTGCACTTCATTGCTCCTTTTGTGGAAGGCCCTGCTACTGTGAAAAGTCCATGTACCTGGAGGCATAATTTTCCTCATCAATATACTTTTGTTCATGCTGGATCATAACATACTAGAAAACTACTGAGTGAAACGCTCTTCAGAAGAGGCTGTTAGAGAATTTAAATGACGGCCGTTCCTGTGCCATTTCACTTATCTTATAATCAAGCTTAAGATGGTACTAGATAACTCTGTTAGAGTGATTATATATTTGATAGAAAAATTATTTAATCTCTGCTTAGGTATTGCAATATTCAAGGAGCCTTCACGTCTTTCTCTCAAAACTGAAATATATTTGTAGTGCTTTACAGTTTTCTACTTAGATATATTTGTGCTTTAAATGTACTTCAGTATAATAGGGACACGTGCTGCAGGGGAAATTTCAAGCTTTTTTATTTACACTGCTACTAACAGTATCTTTCAGGATAATTGAATTGCACTCAATATATACATACGCATAAAGTAGGGAAATTGGTTCACTCAGGAATGACGCAGTAGGCATTTTCACTTCAAATACTATCAGGTTAGCTGTGCTCAGTAGGATGCAAATTGGACTCCAGATAGATTTTTTTAATGATAAGAACTGGCACCACATGACAGTCAGGAGAAGACATCTCTCAAGGAGTTCTTTGCCAGTTCCTGCACAGAACCAGCTACTTGAGAAGATTAGCCCTGTGCCTCATAGGAGAATCATAGAAAAGTGAAGTTGGAAGGGGCCTACAAGGCCATCAAGTCCAACCCCCTGCTCAATGCAGGAACACAATCAAAGCATATCTGCCAGGTGATTAAGTTTTTCTTGAATGCCTCCAGTGTTGGAGCACTCACCAACTCCCAAGGTAACTGGTTCCACTCTCGTACTACTCCAACAGTTAGGACATTTTTCCTGATATTCAACCAAAATCCAGCCTCCTTTAACTTGAGCCCATTGTTGTGTGTCATGCACTCTGGAATGATCGAGATGATTAACTGGGATCATCCTGCCCCTCGTCTGTATGACAGTCTTTCAGATATTTGAAAAGTGCTATCATATCACCCCTCAGTATTCTTTTCTCAAGGCTAAACATGCCCAATTTTTCAGCTTTTTCTCATAAGGCTTGGTTTCCAGCCCCCTGATCATCCTTGTCACCCTCCTTTGAACTTGTTCCAATTTGTCAGCATCCTTCTTGAAGTGGTATCCAGAACTGGACACAATATTCAAGGTGAGGCCTAACCAGTACTAAATAGAGGCGGACTAGCACCACATCGGATTTGGAAACTATACTTCCATTAATGCAGCCAAAATAGCATTTGCCTTTTTTGTAGCCACATCACACTTTTGGCTCATATTTAGCTTGTGATATATGACAATTCCAAGATCCTTCTCACTTGTAGTTTTGCTGGACTGGGGAGGGATTAAGGTGAAGGTGAGATGGCATGTTTTCAGAAATTAATGATTTTTTATATTAGTGATTTTTCTAAATCACTAAGAAGTAATTTAGCAATTAATATCTTCAGGAAGGCTTTTTCTCAGTAACTCGTTGCTTAAGAAAGGAATGCTGGTCCTCCCCCTTCTCATTTTTATATTGTTTGTTTTAATATTGTGAGCCACCTTGTCCTCTTAAGGAAAAGGGAAAGGTATAAATATTTAAAATGAATAAATAAAAAACAAACATCCATCTTATTAAAATCAATTATCTGTGATAATTTGCTTGTCTTAGTACTGTGGTTTTGTTTTCTAAAACTAGAGGTGGCTGGAAATTATAATGTGAAGAAAAAATGTGTGTAATCCATAAAATTTAGTCAAATGCTAAAAAATGATCTTTGCAACTTGATTATGCCTGAGTATATATGTAATCTGTTGAGGGCATCTAGCCATGACATGATGAAGTGTTCCTTTAGGTTTGTGACAGGCCCTACATATACTGCTTATACCCTGTTTAATAATTTTCTAATAGTTTTCAATGGAAATAGCTTGGTCTTGGATTGTTCATACAAATCCCTCAGTTTCAGACTGAATATGGCCTGATTTAAGGAATAGGTTCGTTTGTTGTTCATCAACATTATCATCTGGCAGTTAGCTAGGGGCTGTCCATGTCATAGTTTCTCAAGCCATGTATCATACACTCCGGGACTTTGATTAACATAGGTCGATTCTCACTTGTAAGTTGTAATACTTGTTCTTTCTTGTTTCTCCTATCGTCCGATGATGTAGGACTGTGCTCCCATGTAAGCAGTTTGAGTCTGAGTATTTGATTTGTATAGAGATCCCTGAGGTCAACAAGCCCATATCAACCCTTGTTCTGTGGCAAATAAAGGTGCTCCATTCATGATTTTGGGGATGGCACTGGTATTTTGACAGGAGTCAGGTTTTTCTGTTTAAATCATCAAGAAGATCATTGTACTTCCAGTCCACAAGTCCTAAATAATATGTTGATGCTATTAATAACAGTAATTTATCCTTTTGCATTGAGTTGTAATTGTTGTTACTGCATTGCATTTCTATTTCTCAGCATTGCTGGAGCATAGGGGTGGACCAAAGGGTCAAGCCTAAAAATCAGGAGTCAAGTTCTAAAAATGTACAGGTGATATAACATGTTTGCAAAATCAATGATTTTTCCCACTTTCAGAAACAAATTAGCAGCTATTGTTTGATTGGCAATTGCTGTAAATTGTTAATGAAATATTTTGGAATGATTTCAGTTAAGGAAATTAGTGTGGGACTGGCAGCAGTGATGTTCTTACATTCAAGGCTATCCCCCACCCTGCATCCCAAGCTCCCAAAGTCTTCTCCAGGTTGAAAGGGATCCTTGAAAGAAGGGTCAAGCCTGGAAACTATAAAAATGGAAGTCCACAGCTGATTATATTAGCAACATTTATGCATGCGAAGTTGTGTAACTGGATTCCATCCAGTGTATCCACTGGTTATGGAGAATACTGCCTTAGATTCATCCCTTTTGGGGGCATGATTGTAACTGGAGGTTAAAAATCCACCTTCATGAACACAGGAACAATGTAATTTGATTATCACCTCTTGGATTCAGTACTATTCCTTAATTCAAACACCATTGTGGACATGCACAAATATCTGCTCTATGGCTGGATAATGCATATGTTTGAGCAGTGACTGCAATGATGAGTCATAACAAAAACTACATTGATTTTTAAATTTTTCTTTGTCTATTCAGTACATGCTAAAGCAGAAAACCACAACTACTTCTAAAAATCGCTGCGATGACCATGTAAGAACCCATAATATAACAGACTAGAGAATACATTTAAAAATATCACAAATACATCAGTACTTTACTCAAAGTCTAGCATAGCAAAATGAAATTAGGGTGTACATAAAGGCTGCATTTTGAGTCATTAAAATGTATTATACTTTTTAGAAGCAATTCACTTTGGCAGAAGCATAATGCTATGTGAACAAGCAAAGATAGTAAACACTCCCCCTTCACCATATGTGGTTGGAAGGATATATTATTTACATACATTTTTATCTGCTCTGTACTTTATGTAGAAAATGACATACTTGTTTTTGAAAGAAAAATAATAGCAATGCATACAAAGAAGCAGTAATACATGAAGTGGTTTGCAAATACAGTTTCAGTGGGAGCAAACTGCCTATTCTGTTTCCGTCTTTTGATTCATTACCCAAAAGTACACAGGCGTTCAGTTTCTTTAAATGCATGGTTTGAGTACTGCCACTAAAACAGAAAAAGAAATAACAATCAAGTAAAATGGCGACATTCTTGTTCAACTTCTGAACTCTTCATTTTTGTCCAATACTGAACAATACTGTCTTTGGTATTCAATACCATCATTTTAAACTTGTTTGTGATTTGCTCCCATCATCTAAAAGGCTAGAGACCACTCCAGACTATTTCAGAAGGCTAAATACATTCAGATCTTGATATTATGACAACTTAAATGTTTCCTTAAGGATCCCGTCACTCAGAATGGAGATTTTGACTGTTAGTAATCCTATTGCATAATCTGTACTATTTTAGTCATCAAAACTACAGTAATCCTATTTCTTCTATATTTATTGTTTATCAGCTTTTCTTAACATCTAAGTCTTTTAAAGGAGTGACATGAATGCACATGTTTTAGCTAAACTGCAAAGTACTGCAGGAAGCTCAACCAATATTTGTTTATTTATATATACATCTACATTTCCTGCCAAAAAAAATGGTACTCGCTACAGCTAACAGCAGTAAAATCCAATAAAAACAAAAACAAAGCATTAAAAAAAGATTTAAAACACAATTAAAATGCATCTGTTAGAGGATGGCAGCAATACCCATTCAGCCCCCTCAGCAAAAAGTCGACTTAATTTCCAAAGTTCAGAAATTTGAGCTGGTTCAAAATACTGCAGCCAAATTGCTGACTGTTGCCGATATAAGGAGCATGTAACTCCCTCATTACAACAGCTTCACTGCCTGCCAGGGCCCAATTGAAAGTGCCATTTATTACCTATAAAGCTGTATCTGTCTTGGGTCCAGGCTATTTGAAAGAATGAGCTTTTTGGCCTTTAAGAACTTCTGGAGAGGCCTTTTTCTCGGGCCCACCACCTTCCTGAGCGCATTTGGTGAGGAGATGAGAGAGGGCCTCCTCAGTGCCTGCTCCCAGGCTTTGGAATGCACTGCCCTGAGAAGCCAGGTTGGCCCCCTCATTCTTGTCCTTCCGTCATTTTATTTATTTATATATATAATGGGGGTGGGTGGTAGATCTCATGGACCCCATCCTCCCTCAACTGGTCCGTGGTGTCAAAAAAGGTTGGGGAACCACTGCTTTATATGGTTTTCAAATTGCATATTGCTGAGGCAGCTAATCATCTGGTGGAAGTGTTCCGTGGCCTCACCAGAGCAGAATGACATCCAAGATCTCAACTGGATGTCACACTTATGAGTGGTTCGCAGTTCATTTCTGCACAAAGAATAAGGCCATCTGTAGGGGCCTTGAGTATGGGCCCATTTTTTGCTATATAACCATCCAATTTACACCATGAAGAGCATCTATCTGGAAGTTAAGTCATGACAACTGGACTTCTTTCTTCTTAGTTTGAAACATTTCGCTACTCATCCAAGTAGCCTTTTCAGTCTGATGAGGTAGCTACTTGGATGAGTAGCGAAACGTTTCAACCCAACAAGAAAGAAGTCCAGTTGTCATGACTCAACTTCCAGATAATCACACCTGGATAACTGAGAATCTTTACAGATATATTGAAGAGCATCTAATATTTATGCACAACCAGAAAACACGTCATTGTTATTTACTTAAAATCCAAAGTCTACACAGTGTTATTCATCACATAGAGCTGGTTTAATTTTCCTGGTACATATGTTTGCCCAGCAAATCAGACAAAATAATTACATAGAAATTTCAAGAATATAGATAATCATGTAGATGGACTTGTGTTGTGATGATTTGCCTAACAGTTGTTCAAAACAGTTTCCTTGTGCTACAGTGACATGGCCTGTGAGATGTATTAGATAAAAGTGTCCAATTCTGATCAGAAGACCTGGCTTCAAATCCTCACCCAGCCATGGAAACTCACAGGAGTATGTCAGGCAGAATTGGTAAAATCACTCTTAAAATGTCTCACTTATCTTTAAAACTCTACTAGTGTTGGATGAGACTTTATGTCACAAAACAGACACAGTCCAAAACGGTTTCTTTCAGCACAGTGCTGTAGTTAGGTTGGACATAGAAATCAAATAAAAACTTCTACTGCAAACATATCTTTTAATGGATTTAAAATGTGGGCTTTCTAATTCTGCCTCTCTTCATAAAGAGAAGCAGAAACAGAAAATAAACGTAACATTAAAGTGTATCTTTAGTGTAAAGTTTGAATTGTATGAAGTAGGCAGGCAGTGTCAAAGAACTGTGAGAGACTGTCTTTGTGCCTCAGGAAATGAATCTTCCACCTAATATGGGTTGTTGAGTTGGACAGAATCTACCAGTTAGATGGATGTTAGGCATTGCAGAGAACAATTTAACTGACTCTTCCATCATGTTCTTTGAAAGATAAAACCCTGAGCACTTAAATATAATGGGCTTTGTGGAGAGTGTGATTTCATTAGTAAGGATGATTAAAGAAGAAAATATTACTTAGATGTTGTTTCTTTACTATCGTTTTCCAGACAGAGATTTGTCAACATCCTGCGGGAAGTGTCCTAATTATGCCCCCAGTCCATCTAGCTGAGTATTGTTCACACTGCCTGAGAGCAGCTTTCATCTTTACCTGAGAATGATGGAGACTGAATTTGGACCTCGTGCAGCCATAACATGCAGTCCATCATTGAACTTTGTCTAGAAAGAAAGAAGTTGCCTTATATCTGATGAAATGGTCTAGCTCACTTTTGTCCATTTTGGCTGGCAGTGATTTTCAGGGGTCTCAGGGAGAGAGTGACCTTTCTGGTCGTCAGCTATGTCAATGGTTCTCAAACTTTTTCGGCTTGTGGCTGGCTCCCTTGACTTACTGGCCACTGGCTGTGGTTCCCCCAGTAGTTTGGGTAAGGGGGGGAGAAGGGAGGGGGAAGCAAAAAAAAAAGAGTAAAAAATGTTTGGTAACTGCTGATTGAAGAGCCTTGTGGCACAGTGGTTAAACGGCTGTACTACAGCCAAAAACTGCTCACGACCCGGGAGAGTTCAATACCAGGTAGCCGACTCAGAGTTGACTCAGCCTTATATCCTTCCGAGGTCGGTAAAATGAGTACCCAGCTCACTGGGGGGGGGGGGGAAGGTATGTGTAGCCTGTGTAATAAACTTGTAAACCAGCCAGGGAGAGAGTGCTTGAAATACTATGGGGCGGTATATAAGAAGCATGCTTTTTCTTCTTTTATTTAAGGGAAATGAGGAAGGAAGGAAAGAGAAAGACATCTAGAAGAGGGAGAAGAAGGGAAGGGAAGGCAGGCAGAGAGAGGAATGCAGCAAGCATTGAGATAAACTGAGGCCAGATATCCCGAGGAGTCCTCCTGGCCTCCCCCGGCTGGTGAGAATCCAGGCCTCAAGCCATTCCCCTCCTGGGCCTGTGGGAGCCCTGCTTTATTTTTTATTTACTTTATTTATTTAACTTATGTGCCGCCCACACTTACCCAAAGGTCTCTGAGCGGCTTACAACAATTAAAACACGGTAAAAAAGATAAAACAATTAAAATACAATTAAAATATTTGGCTGTTTTATTTTCAATCCCCTTCTTAATGATACCTAGCATGGAATTGGCCTTCTTCACTGCCGCCACACACTGGTTGACACTTCCATCGAGCTGTCCACCACATACCAAGATCTCTTTCCTGATCCATCATGGACAGCTCAGAACCCATTAGCTGATAAATAAAGTTTTGATTTTTTGCCCCAATGTGTATTATTTGACATTTTCTTATATTGAAACACATTTCCCATTTTGCCGCCCATTCTCCCAGTTTGGAGAGATCCTTCTGGAGCTCTTCACAATCCCTTCTGGTCTTCACCACCCAGAAAAGTTTTGTGTCATCTGCAAACTTGGCCTCCTCACTGCTTATCCCTGTCTCCAGGTCATTTATGGACAGGTTGAAAAGCACCCGTCCCAGGACAGATCCCTGCGGCACGCTGTTTTTCACCCATCTCCATTGTGAAAATTACCCATTGACACCTACTCTCTGTTTCCTGGTTCTCAACCAGTCCACAGTCCACAAGAGGACCTGCCCTCTTATCTACTGGCTGTGGAGTTTTCTCCACAGCCTTTAGTGAGGGACTGTGTCAAACGCCTTCTGAAACTCCAGATAGACAATATCCACTGGTTTGCCTGAATCTATGCCTGTTGATCTTTTCAAAGAATTCTAAAAGGTTTTTGACGCAAGACTTACCCTTACAGAACCCATGCTGATTTTCCCTCATCAAGTCTTGTTCTTCTGTGTATTTTAAGATTTTATCTTGGAGACTATCCCTGTACTTATTTTGTAATGTAACTTACATTATATTGGGCGACTTGACATGTGAACAGGAATTCAAGTGAGAACTCATTAATTAGAGGCAATTTGCTGCTGTGAGTTACACCATTTCCCTTCTTCCAGTGTAACTACGTAACATAATTTTGGCCAATATTATATTCTGGCTGCATTTGGACATAGTGATTAGTTGCTATTTGAACAAGACGCAGGCTCCTGGACTCCCCTTTCCAACACAGATAAAAGATCAGAGACATTTGCTTCACTTTCCCCACAGTTTGTTCTTCTGTCTAGACTGGGTTGAACTTGACTGAATAATAAGAACTGTACATTACAGATATCCCAACACTAGAAAAGAGAATTCTTTAAGTGCTGATTGAAGGATCTTTTCTGGCTTTTTGTAATTTGTAGAATAACTTGATTTAATTTGCAAGCTTGCTTTTTAATTTGCAAACTTGCTTTGTTTTGTTATTGGACTTCACAATACAAGAACCTTCTTTTTAAAAGTCTGATTTCTCAGGAACAAGAGACTGCTTCAGCTGAAAGACTAGCTCACACATATCTTTTGAACACCAATGTGATTTCAAAATTAATCAGTTGGTTATCTGTGTAATGTATAGTTTGGCCCTGAAGTAGACCAAATGTGGCTGTCAGCCAAGAAGTACACTAGCAGCTCCCAAGCACTAGAGAGGTATTATATCTGTAGCCAAGAATTTCTGCTGGATCAACATGATGTATAAATATAAACCTCTTCAAGCTAAATTTAGGGGTGAGCCAAACAAGTATAGAGAGGGATTTTTGCAAATATTTTTGTCAAATTTCTTGGCATTTTTCAGGAATTATTGTAAGACGGGGCAGTGATTAAGGACAGTGATTAAGGACAGTCCTTCCTGGATAGCTTTGGCTTGCCTTTGTGCCTATAACTTCAGTGTTGGCCTTCTTACACCTCTGTCTCTGCTCCAGGGGTGATCTTAG
Source organism: Pogona vitticeps (assembly GCF_051106095.1). NCBI lineage: Eukaryota > Metazoa > Chordata > Lepidosauria > Squamata > Agamidae > Pogona > Pogona vitticeps. The sequence continues at coordinate 329,902,421 of NC_135783.1, read as the reverse complement.
GTACTGGGAGCAATGCAAAATGCATTGGTTCATAATAGATGTAGGGACATACCTCCTAGTGTCAGCTTCTTGGAGATAGCTCAAGAGATTTGTACCATATTCATTATAGGGAGAGCATTTGGAGAGTGTAAAATATCCATCTTTTTGAATTAATCAAGAAAACACAGGCAACATTATGAACCTCTTGAGTGCCTACTTAGAGCATTTTAAATCTCAGTGTATTGTCTAACTGGAGATGTTCCTTAACATAGAAGAAAATTGAAAAAATTAGTAATTTATATTCTGCTGTAAGTGAAGTTGTGATACAGATTGCATCTGCTTTTGTAGAAAGATGTTGACAACACGGAATGCTTCAAAACATATCTTTTGTGTGGGTATGTGTGTAAAGGTAATGAACAGCAAATACGTATTACTCATATTCTAGGCTCCAAAGGTGTAATCATCCTAGAGTACAATTGTATCTTTCATCCACTTCATGTATGTGTAAAAATGAGGGTTGTGGCCTTCAGTGTGGGTGTCCACTTACATCAGATCAGCGTTTTGAAAAATTACATATTTATGTTGTATTTTATAAACAAAGTTAACATCACTGCCACCTTTAGATACCACCTTTTTTCTGTTTTAATGACATATTGTTGTTCTTGTTAATATTATATCAGATGCAGTGGAAGCTTTATCAAATAAAACTCTCTGAAGAAACAAATTGATTATAATACAGGTGACATCCATTTTACAATCAACATTTCCCCCTTTAAATGGAACAATCCTATACTCCAGTTACTGTGTTGTTAGAAATATACTGTTAGCTTCAAAGAGGTAGCAGAAGCAATCTCCAGCACAGTAAGTCACACACAGACAGCAGGAATGCATGCAGAGAAATAGATTTGCATGCTATACAAACTTACATAGTGCTCACAGGAACTTAAACATTCGGTACTCAACTGGGCAGGACTTCACCAAGACAGTTAAACAAGAACCGCAAAGAACAAAGTAACTTGTCTCTTAATTTATATTTCTTTCAGCAAATCAAAAAAGGGTTTGCTCCAGGATTGTTTATCCCTCAGGGCTGTGTTTTACTAGTCATATAGGCCAGCAGTCCCCAACCTTGGGCCTCCAGATGTTCTTGGACTTCAATTCCCAGAAATCCTGGCCAGCAGATGTGGTGGTGAAGGCTTCTGGGAGTTGTAGTTCAATAACATCTGGAGGCCCAAGGTTGAGGACCACTGATTTAGGCAGTGATTTAGTACCTAATTAACTCCACCTGTACTAACCATAACGAATTGCTAATTCGTCCGGCGACTGCAACTGGTCCAGAATTGAGCTGATGAGTGGTGGGGTCACTAGAGAATACATCAAGCCGATTCTGTTTAAGTTACATTGGTTACCAGTTGCTGCCCGGGCCCAATTCAAAGTGCTTGTTTTGACATATAAAGCCCTAAACGGCTTGGGCCCTTGATACCTGAAGGTCCGCCTCCTTCCATATGAGCATACCCGGCAGTTAAGATCTAGCCAGGGGACCCTTTTGAAAGAGCCATCCCTCAAGGAGGTAAGAGGGATGGCTTGTAGACAAAGGGCCTTTTCAGCAGCTGCCTCCAGACTATGGAATGCCCTCCCGACAGATTTGTCTGGCGCCGACGTTGATGACATTTCGGCACCAGGTCAAAACCTTCCTGTTCCAGTAGACTTTTAACTGAAATAACATCAACTGTGGCAATTTTAATTGTATTTTAATCATTTTATCTTTTATTGTATTTTAATTGAATTTTAATTGTTGTAAGCCGCCCAGAGACCTTTGGGTAGAGTGGGCGGCATATAAGTTAAATAAATAAATAAATAAATAAATAAATAAATAAATAAATAAATAAATAAATAAATTTCTTAAAGACTTAACATATACCACCACTATGCTGATGGAATGAGAGATGTACTCTCTGCATGCTCAGGTTTTTAAAACTTGTAAGCGAAACATTTTATATTAGCTTATGACAAAATGGACAGCAAACCCAACTGCCATAGATGACGGTACCATTGCCATGTGACAGTAGCCACCACACTTGGGTAGCCCAGGTCTTATTAGATTGCAATTCCCAGAAGTCATCATCACCAGCTGTGCTGGCCGGGGTGTCTGGGAGTTGAAGTCCAAGAAGACCTGGGTTACCCAAGGCTGGGAACTACTGCCATATAAGTATCAGTTCCCCTGTATGTTTAATACTTGAAAATGAGAAAGCATGGAGTAGAACACCATGTATAAATTGCCTTGGTTTAATGTTGTTTAAGTGTCTAAAATTTTCTCTCTTTTTTTTTATAGGGAAGTTGATCAGGATTCTGATGGCCACATTAGCTTCAGAGATTTTGAATCAGCAATGAACTATGGGCAGGATGATTTGTCAGCACTTCCGTAACAGCTAAAGTGTATTTTCTTACAAAAACAGTCAAATAAAAAAAATGCATCAAAAATCTACAAAACATTTTCCTTCAAAAAATTTTTTTAAATAAATTACATACAATACTATTAAAAAAAACTTTGTTGAAGTCTTTATGGACTATGTATTTTAATATATGTATGCATATTTCCAATAAATTAGTTTTCCTTTTAGTTTCTTCATGCTTATTGGTATTTCTTCTCCTTAGTGTGTTGTTAACAGCCCTTCTTGCCCACTCCGCTTAAATATCATGGATGGCGCGAGTTCGTACCCGAGGCTGAAGAAGGCTATCTTCCGCCTACTCCTTCTCGACCTCGCAAGAGGCACATGCCACCGACCTCTACTACTGTTGGAGGGTCAAACGATCACGGCTGGTGTCTGACCTGAAGGTCGGCCATGCAGGCTAGGATTATCCTGCTGTCGGACCCGAGGCGAGCTTGGCTTGAGCCCGAGCTGAGCTACCACAGCTCCAATAGAGGAGGCACCTTATCCCCCCTCTATCGATTGGGACTCCAACTCGCAGATGTCAGAGGGAGAGGAGGACTCGCTGAAGAACATTCCTACTCCAGTGTCGGACATGGCAGGCAACCATCTCCCATCGCCATCAGAGGACTCCTACTCCTACTCCCACCTCATTCACTGGATAGCGAAGGTCCTCGAGCTTGATGTTGAAGTACCTGCAGTCAAAAAGACAGATAAGGTGTATGGGGACATCACTCAGGAACAAACTCCTCCGGTGCGCCTCTGATTCATACCCTCCCTCTCCAAAAACACGAGAGAGTCATCGCTTAATCCTTCCATCTCCTATCAGACTCTGAGGAGGGTTGAGAATCTTATAAGGTCTATGGTGCTGACACGGATTGCCTTTTAAAGCACCCTTTACCAAACTCTTTTGTTGTTGATAGCACACAAAATAGGGCCTGAAATTGCTCTGCTACTTCTCCTTCTGACAAGGAGGGGTGCAAATTGGATGTCCTTGGCTGGAAGATGTACTCTTTAGCCTCATTTGTCCTCTGGGAAGCCAACTATTCGGCTGTCATGGGTGCTTACCACCGCCACTTGTGGAATTTGGCGCTGCCCATTCTGGAACTTGCACCTGAGGATGTTCGAGCCCAGGGTCTCTTATATCATAAGGAGATTATGGGGCTTGCAAGGCATGAGCGCATTGCTGCCTGCCACAGTCATCTCTCTGCGCCGTCATGCTTGGCTGCGCTCTGCTGGCGTTTCTGAAGATGCTAGGGCACAGATAGAGGACCTGCCATTTGATGGAGCGGGACTTTTCGATGAAAAGACCAATGAGATACTTGATCATCTTCTCAAGCTCCGGAAGACGGTGTGGTTCTACTCTGTGCAGCAGCCTCATCTGAGAGGCGCTTGGAGGCATTCTTACCAGCCTGGGGAGTATCAGGATCGTCAGAGACCACAGGCTCAAAGTTACCAATCTGGACCTCCTAGGCAAGTGGGCAGGCAGCACCCCTGCCAGCAAAACCACTGACCAGATCGCAATACCAGGCAGTCTCTTTAATACTTGTGACTTCTCTATAGTTGACCCATCAGTCCGTTTGGCCTCTTTTCTGCACTCCTGATATTCCATCATGTCTGATTCTTGGGTGTTATCCATCATAGCCACTGGCAATGGTTCGACAGTCCCCCCATCACAGACCATTTCAAGTCCACCCTCTTTGGAAGGGCCCCCTCTTTGGAAGATGAAATTCAGGCCCTGCTGGAGAAAGATGCCATTGTTCCTTTGCATCTCCCTGATGTTTCAGTAGGCTTCTATTCAAGGTATTTTACCATCCCCAAGAAGGATGGAGGTCTCTTTCCGATTCTTGCTCTTCATGAACTCTTGTTACTACTCATAGATTTCGTATGGTTTCCCTGGACTCTGTTATCCACATGTTACATCACAGGGATTGGTTCATGGTGATTGACCTCAAGGATACTTATTTTCATATTAGCATCAGATCAGACCACCGGTGTTTCCTGAGGTTCTCAGTTGGAGGCAAGACCTATGAGTTTAAAGCCCTCCCCTTTGGCTTGTCTGCTGCACCTCAGGTGTTCACTAAATGTCTACCTCTGGTGGTGGCACACTTATGTCTTTTGGGAGTCACAGTTTACCCGTATTTGGATGACTGGCTCCTGGTAGCTGAATCCCAGTCACAAGCTCCTAGACATATGGACTTAACACTTTCCCTGCTGTCAACATTAGGACTGAAAGTCAACATAGAGAAGTCCACTTTGCACCCTACCCAACGTGTAAATTATATAGGGGCTACTTTGGATGCTTCCTGAGGTCGAGCCTTCCTCCCTGAAAATAGAATTTTGAAGATACAATCTGTATCATGCTCCTTCTCCTCAGGTACATGGATCCCTGCCCTCAAGGTTCAGTGGCTCTTGGGGCTGATGGCATCCACCATGGCTGTGGTGCAACATGCATTGCTGAAGATGCGGTCTCTTCAGGCCTGGTTCCTGTCACTCTTCTCAGTGACTCACGACCACCTGTCCACAATGTTGCAGGTTACGCCAGAGCTTGCTGCACAGTTCGATTGGTGGAGACTCCCTTCCAATTTGCTGGTAGGAAGACCTTTTGGCTTCTTGACTCATACGGTCCATGTCACTGTGGATGCTAGCCCAACAGGCTGGGGTGCTCATCCTGGCCACCACACAGTTCATGGCGGAGGCTAGCCTTCATATCAACAAGCTGGAGCACCTAGTGATTGCCAAGGCATTTCGGGCCTTTGAGACCCTGCTCCTCAGTTGAATAATCCAGGTATCAACAGACAATACCACAGCAGTTTATTACTGTATTTTTTGCACCATAAGACTCACTTTTTCCCCACAAAACAGGGGTGTGGAAAGTCTGTGCGTCTTATGGAGCGAAGAAAACAGATTATATTTTCCTGTTTTCTTCTCCTAAAAAATTGGTGCGTCTTATGGAAAGGTGCGTCTTATGGAGCGAAAAATACGGTATATAAACAAACAGGGTGGCACTCACTCACTACACCTTCTGTTTCACGCCATCGACCTCTGGGAATGGTGCTTTGTCCGGCACATATACCCAGTGGCTGTGCATGTAGCAGGCAAAGGGAATTCCTTTGTGGACCATCTAAGCAGGCTACAGTCCTGCTCCCACGAATTAACTCTGGACATTGCAACCTTTCACCACCTCTGCCACCGATAGGGGACTCCAGAAGTGGATGTCTTTGCATCCCAAGCCAACAAAAAATGCACCAGGTATTGCTCACGAGCCGGCATCGGCCGCCAGTCCCTGGGAGACGCCTTTCTGATGCAAAGGTCATCCGGCCTCTTTTACATGTTCCCACCCATTCCTCTCCTGCAGAGGGCCATAATAAAGATCCGGCACAAAAATGCAGATGTGAGCCTTATAGCCCCTTGGTGGCCTCATCAGCCATGGTTCTCGGTTGAGGATGGTCCCTCACCTACTATCTCAGGATGACAGACGGATTTTTCATCTGGATCTCGAATCCCTCCACCTAACAGCCTGGAAGCTTCCCCATCTGTAGCAGATGTGCTCAGCCATGCCTGCAAACCCTCAACCTCCTTAACCTACTCCTATAAATGGAAGGTGTTCAGTACATTTGCACCAACACACCACTTACCTTTCAGCCCAACATCTCTAGATGCACTTCTTTAGTTTCTCCTCCACCTGTTCTAACAAGGGCTTTCACACTCGACCTTAAAAGTCTACATAGTTGCCATTTTAGCCCACCAGCCTCCTCCTTCTCAAACACCCATGCTCCTTAGACATTCTATGAGGGCTGAAGAATATACGCCCCGCCTACAAACCGCTAATACCTCAGTGGTCACTCCAGCTGGTTCTTCAATGACTCATGAGGCCTCCCTTTGAACCCTTGGCTTCTGCTTCACTCCACTTGTTGTCCTTTAAAACTACATTCCTCCTGGCAATAACCTCAGCATGGAGGGCTGGAGAACTAGCTGCATTGAGGGCAGACCCTCCATTCCTCCAGTTTCACCCAGACAAGATGACTCTGCATCCAGACCTTACTTTTCTGCCCAAGGTCTCATCCTCTTTCCATTTGAATCAGCCGATTGTCCTTCCTGCCTTTTTTCCCTTGCCAACCTCACCACTCGAAAGGGCTCTACACTCCCTTGACGTCAAGTGAGCTCGCTCATATTATATTCACCACACGGCCACTTTCCGTATGTCACAACGACTCTTTGTCACCTTTGCTGACCCCTCTAACAGAGCACTGGCTTCCTCTCAGATCATCTCTAGATGGGTTGTGCAGACCATTCGCCTTGCCTATGATTTAGCTGAGACTCCTCTTCCAAGCCCAGTCAAAGCTCACTCTACAAGAGCTGTAGCATCCTTGACAGCCTCTCTCCGCAGTGTGGAAATTGCAGACATCTGCCGATCCGCCACATGGGCCACTCCATCTACCTTCTTCTCCCATTACCACCTAGATATCCAGGCTAAGGCTGAGGCTGTGGTAGGTCGAGCTGTCCTGGCTTCTGCACTTTTGTGATGTCCCTCTGCTTACCAGTCACCCATTAGTGTGCATTCACAGAGACCTTGAAGAAGAAAAAGAGGTTACCTACCTGTAACTCTGTTTCTTTGAGTGGTCATCTGTGAATTCAAACTCCCCGTCCTTCCTCCCCGCTGTCCATCATGTGTGCTATTGCATGCTGTGCAGCAGTGGTCAGTTCCAAGAAACCGAGGCACTTTGTGCTGGGGTGGAGTTATAGCCAATGTGGGGGAGGTCCCTGCACCATGTGCCCAAGCTAGAAAGCTCCGAGGCTCCTCCATGCAAGTGCAGATTAACCCATTAGTGTGAATTCACAGATGACCACTCAAAGAACCAGAGTTACAGGTAGGTAACATCTGTAACAAACCCAGACCTACTGGGATATGTCACACAGTTACACTAAGCTGCCACCAACCATTCCCTATAAGAAGTCACACAGACCAGGGATGGATTTTTCAACAATAAAAAGAATAAGGTTTATTTTAAATACACACAGGGAAAAATAAAACAATCAGGTGTATAGGATAAAGTAACGTGGCTTACTCTCACTCATACATGCATACAGCTTGGTTCACACAGAACCCTTAACTTGAAGCACAGACCCTGAACCTATCAGTTCTGGCTACCCAACAGACACCTGAACCTATCAGGTTGGTACTCTGACACACAGTAGTACCCTGTCTGACACACAGACTCCCACAACAGCTTCTTCTTCCCAGCTGCTGCTTCGTCACAACCCAGTGTCTCTCAGCATCTCCCAGTGTCTCAACTTCTCCACACACGCATCACATATATATACAGTACAGCCCCTCCTCCTGATGTCCCGCCTTCCACTCCCCATAGGATGGAACTTTCCCTCCAAACCCATGACAGACAGGTAACATCAGTGCTGTATGTAACACCTCCCCTCTTTATAAGTTGTTTTGTAGGGGGAAAGCTAAGGTGCTTTTCACCAAAAAAACAACCTGGATAAAATACACAAAAACAGTTATACATACCATATAATACTTACTTATCCTTACACTCTAAGTTAACCATAGCAATTATGCATTTAAACATTTACCATCTACATTACATCAATTTACCTTTATTCATACAAACCAAATTCAAAAAACAGGTACATTTTACTTTTTGTCATCATTATATACACATAGTCCATGTTCTTTCGCCGTCTTCATTCTTCAGGTCTTCTTGATAAGGCGTCAGCAACACAGTTCACTGACCCTCTGACCACCTTCACTTCAAAGTCATAGTCCTGTAGGTTTAAAGCCCACCTCATAAGTTTGCTATTGTGGGTTTTCATTGTCTTTAACCATTGCAATGGTGAATGGTCAGTACACAGAACAAAATGTCTTCCCCAGATGTAAGGCTTGGCCTTCTGGATCGCGTAGACTATGGCCAAACACTCCTTCTCCACGGTTGCCAAATGTCTCTCACCTTTTTGAAGTTTCCTACTCAGGTAGGACACTGGATGCTGGTCACCATTCTCATCCTCCTGGCACAGAACTGCTCCTACCCCGCTGTTAGACGCATCGGTGTAGATGATGAACTCCCGGTCGAAGTCTGGAGCTCGCAGGACTGGATAGTTGATTAACGCCTCCTTCAATCTCTGGAACGCCTCCTCACAGTCGCTGGTCCACGGGATGCGGTCATCAGCCTTCTTCCTCGTCAGATCGGTCAGCGGAGCCGCAATCTCGCTAAACCTCGGGATGAACTTTCTGTAGTAGCCCACCAACCCAAGAAATGATTTGACTTTTTTCTTGGTGTTGGGTCTGGGCCAATCACGAACAGCTTCTATTTTGGCCTCCAGGGGTTTTATCATTCCTCCCCCTACCATGTGACCCAAGTATTTTATTTCTGGGCTACCCAGCTGACACTTGCTGGCCTTTACTGTTAGCCCTGCTGCACTTAACCTCTGCAGCACTAACTCCAGGTGTATCAGGTGATCTTCCCAGGTATTACTGAAGATCCCTATGTCGTCAATGTAGGCCACTGTAAAGTCACTGAGCCCTGCCAAGGTCTGGTCCATCAGCCTTTGGAATGTGGCTGGTGCATTTCTGAGACCAAAGCTCAGGACTCGAAACTCATAGAGACCAAAAGGGCTGCAAAAGGCAGTCTTTTCTTGATCCCTGGGATCAATTCTTAATTGCCAATATCCCTTTACCAGGTCCAATGATGAGATGAACCGACAACCCCCTATGGTTTCAATCAGGTTGTCTAGCCTGGGCATTGGGTAGGCATCAGGAGTGGTTACACGGTTTAATTTCCTGTAATCAACACAAAACCTAATGCTCCCATCAGGCTTGTCCACAAGGACTATCGGAGAGGACCAAGGACTAGAAGAGGGGACGATTATGTTCTCTCTAAGCATCTCGTCCAGCTCCTTCCGCACCTTGTCCCTATAGGGTCCCGTTACTCGGTATGGGGATACTGCCTGCGGGGGTGCATCCCCTGTGTGGATCCGATGCATCACTCCCTTCACTATCCCCGGCTTGTTGGAAAACACCTGTTGATATTTACTAAGCAGCATTTTTAGTTCTTGCTGCTGGTCTTGGGTGAGTGCAGGACTGATCTTTACCTCCTCTGGGTTGTATTTTACTTCCCCTCTACCCTCCCAGAAGGGTAATTCCGCTTCCTCACTCTCAGCTGCTTTTATCGCGAATAAAACCCTCTGTTCCCCTCTGTAGTAGGGTTTTAGGGCATTCACATGAACCACCCTCCTTGCTTGGTTCTCCTCCTGCTCTATTAGGTAGTTCAGGTCTGACATCTTGGAAATGACCCTATATGGTCCTGCCCATTTGAGCTGCAGTTTATTCTCTCTGCAGGGCCTAAGCCAAAGCACTTCCTCCCCTGGGTCAAAGTGCCTCTCTCTAGCTTTGTGGTCATACCATGTTTTCTGTCTGACCTTCTGAGCTTGCAGGTTTTCTGCTGCCAGCTCTAGATTTTTCTTTAGGTCATTCATCAAGGTGTCTATGTATGTCACAACGTCTTGTGGGTCATCCTGGGTGATCTGCTCCCAATTTTGTTTGATCAAATCAAGGGGCCCTTTCACCCTTCTCCCAAATAAAAGTTCAAATGGACTGAACCCGGTACTGGCTTGTGGCACTGATCGATAAGCAAACAAAAGGGATTGCAGCTTCTGGTCCCAATTGTTTGGATTCTCTGCCAAGTAAGCCCTAATCATGCGCATTAGAGTCCCATTGAACTTCTCAGTTAACCCATTACTTTCAGGATGATAGGCAGTGGTTTCCTTGTGCTTAATTCCACAGATTTGCCATAAGCGTTTCATGAGCTTTGATGTGAACGATGCGCCCAAATCTGTGATTATCTCTGAGGCAAATCCCATCCTGGACATATACCCTACCAAAGCATCGGCCACTGTGTTAGTTTCAATATTAGTCAAGGGTATGGCTTCAGGATACCTTGTGGCATGGTCCACAATTGTTAGAATGAACCTGTTCCCCCTCTTTGTGGCCTTGGGCAAAGGTCCCAAAATATCCACCCCTATGCATTTGAACGGAGTGTCAATCACAGGCAAAGGGCACAACTTTGCTTTGGTCCTGTCGCGGTTATTCCCCTGCCTTTGACACACATCACATTGTTTACAGAACTCCCTGATCTGCTTCCCTATGTCAGGCCAGTAAAAATTCTGTGTGATTCTCTGCTGTGTTTTGTTCACCCCTAAGTGTGCAGCAAACATGTCAGAGTGACCCCTTTGTAAGATCATGGGGCGATACTTTTCAGGTACCACCAGCTGACTTCTGATCCCATCTCCCCCTTTTGAGATATTCCTCAGGGTCTCTCTATATAAAATCCCCTTTTTCTCCAGAAATCTCACTGGGGTTTCAGGTGTTAGCGGGGCGTCAGTCCCCTGTTCAAAACACTTTTGGAGAGTGGCGTCTGCCTTTTGCTCCTGTCCAAATCTGCTGTCTGTGGTTAAGGTTTCCACCACAGCTTCTGAACTCCCCTCTGCTTCCGTCTCTGGCTCATCATTACCCCCCTGAACTGTCCCTGTGGTGGCTTGTGAGCGTGTAATCACTAGCACCCGTTTCACATGTTCAGCCAGGTCATTTCCCACGAGCACGGCTGCTGGCAGAGTCGATGAAATCGCTAGCCGCCAATCTCCCCTCCAGCCTTGAAAGTTGACAGGTACCTCTGCTACTGGCAGAGAGATTACCTGCCCCTCAATCCCTGCCACCTTTATGCTCTCATTTGGGATTATAAACTCCCTAGGAATAATATCTGGATGGCACAGGGTTACCTGGGAACAAGTGTCCCGCAGCCCCCTATACTGACGGTCAAGTATTCCTACGTCCACCCCAGCTGTCTCAAACAACTGAGAATCTGTTTTTACCAGCAAGCAGCGCTTTACCTCTATAAGAGGACCATTTTCCTCAGCCTGATCAGCAGAGGTAGCTGTTCCAGACTGAGTAGCCATGGCAACAGGCTCCCTCAGTGACACTGAGCCTTGCTCTTTCTGGACACAGAACACAGCTTTTGGCTTGGTTCCACTAGACTCCTGAGGCACCATTCCTTTTAGCTGCTTTAATTTCTGACACTCTGAGATTAGATGACCCTTTCCCTGACAGAAATAACATTTTCTGGTGTATTTTGATTCTCTCTCATCTTGTTTTGGTTTTCCCTCCAAAATCTGAGGTCTTGGTTTCATGTCTGAGGGCTTCCCTTCACCATGGGCCCCTCCCCCTTGCTGGCTTTTCCCTGGTCCCTGAGAGTACTTGCTGTAGGTTTCTTTGGGTTTACCTACAGATTTCCCCTCACCCAAGGGCTTTCTTATTTGGGAAATAAAATCTGCGATCTCTGCGGCTGCTGCCACAGATTTCGGTTTCCTTTCCCTCACCTGGAATTTCAATTCCCCATGCAGGACTGAATAGAACTGTTCCAGTGCTATCAAATCTTTAAGCTGCTCATAGGTCTCTGTTCCCTCCTGCGATAGCCATTTCTCAAGCAGCCTCACCAATTGGGCCCCCACTTGGGTAAAAGTCTGTTCTGGTTTTTTGGTGAGGGACCTGAATCTTTGTCTCAGCTGCTCCGCATTTATCCCATGTCTGGCAAACACCAGTTTTTTAAACTCTGCAAAATCTTTCATCAGTTCCTCAGGCATCTCGGCATAGACCTCAGCCAGGCTACCACTGATTAAAGATCGCATGATGGTCATCTTCTCAGTTTCCCTCACTGAGAAGTCCACAAACGCTCTTTCCACTAAGGAAAAGAATACCTCAGGACAATCTCCCTTGTGGTACACAGGGAATTTCTTCAGGTCAGCTTTAGACAGTTGGCCTCCCTCAGAATCCCTATTGTTATTATTGTTCTGGTTCATCAGTTCCAGTTTTCTTAATTCAAACGCCATTCTCTCTCTCTCCAATCTTTCTTCCCTCTCCATTCTCTCTCTCTCTCTCTCTAATTCAAATTGCCGCTGTTTCTCTCTTTCCCTTTCCTCCATTTTTTCTCTCTCTAACCTTTCCTCCACTTCAAATTGCCTCATCCTCAGTTCATGCTGTTGGACTATGAGCAATTTTCTGAGTTCTGGGTTCTGCTCTCCCGTGCTGTCACCCTGCACTGAGCCAAATTCATCCTCAGAACCTTGGTCAATCTGGGGGTCTTTCACATCACTCATTTCTGCCATCTGGCTTCGAGTCAAGGGCATAATCCCCCCTCAGAACAGGCTGCTTTAAAAAGTCAAGCCTCAAAATAAAACGACCACTTTTTTCCTTTTTGCCTCAGAACCAGCTCTCCCTAGAGATTGCTGCTGTTCTTCAGCACTAACTTGCAACAGTATCGAGTCAGAGCCTACCCCCCTCTGCTGGGCCTCTCAGCTGGCAAGCTAGCTCACTGTTACTACGCAGTTTTGCCTCAGCTTTTTCCCGCCAAAACTAGGCTGCCTCAGAGCACCTTAATCTAAGTCTCCCCAGTTGGCACGTTCTTCTACTAGCGCACCTCCCCGTGAGGTACACCTAGAAGATTACCTACGCGCCTCAGACTGTCCCTGACTAGACCCCCCTTGCTCTGGGCACACTTGCCAAGGCTTTGCTGGACCACTGGACAACTGGACCAGTCGTATCCCACACGCTGGACACCAATCAATGTAACAAACCCAGACCTACTGGGATATGTCACACAGTTACACTAAGCTGCCACCAACCATTCCCTATAAGAAGTCACACAGACCAGGGATGGATTTTTCAACAATAAAAAGAATAAGGTTTATTTTAAATACACACAGGGAAAAATAAAACAATCAGGTGTATAGGATAAAGTAACGTGGCTTACTCTCACTCATACATGCATACAGCTTGGTTCACACAGAACCCTTAACTTGAAGCACAGACCCTGAACCTATCAGTTCTGGCTACCCAACAGACACCTGAACCTATCAGGTTGGTACTCTGACACACAGTAGTACCCTGTCTGACACACAGACTCCCACAACAGCTTCTTCTTCCCAGCTGCTGCTTCGTCACAACCCAGTGTCTCTCAGCATCTCCCAGTGTCTCAACTTCTCCACACACGCATCACATATATATACAGTACAGCCCCTCCTCCTGATGTCCCGCCTTCCACTCCCCATAGGATGGAACTTTCCCTCCAAACCCATGACAGACAGGTAACATCAGTGCTGTATGTAACAACATCTTTTTATCAATGATCTAAAAACACAACATGTTATTTTTAATAATTTACATTATACTTCTCACGCAATTGTCAACACTACTTACAGAATATAACACACTGAGATACTTCAACTATTAGCATTTAATGGTCTGTTCATGAAAATATACTTTATAATTAAATGTATCACTTTGCTCTTGCATTTATGTAATCCTGAACCACATGCCTATTAGAATCATCATAGAATAATAGAATAGTGAAGTTGGAAGGAGCCTATAAGGCCATCAAGTCCAAACTCCTGCTTGATGCAGGAATACAGATCAAAGGATATCTGCCAGATTGCTGTCTAAATTTCTCTTGAATGCCTCCAGTGTTGGAGCACTCACCACCTCTTGAGGCAATTGGTTCCACTGTCTTACTGCTCTAACAGTTAGGAAGTTTTTCCTGATATTCAATCGAAATCTGGCTTCTTGTGACTAGCCCATTGTTGCGTGTCCTGCAGGATTTGGAAACTATACTTCTGTTAATGCAGCCTAAAATAGCATTTGTCTTTTTTGTACCCACATCATACTGTTGGCTTGTATTCAGCTTGTGATCTACCACAATTCCAAGATCCTTCTCAATTGTAGTATTACAGAACGAGGTATCCTCCATCTTGTAACTGCAATTGGTTTCTTTTTCCGAGGAGCAGTACTTTACACTATCCTTGTTGAATTTCATTCTGTTGTTTTCAGCCCAGTGCTCCAGCCTATCAAGCTCATTTTGAATGTTGTTTCTGTCTTCCAGGGTATTATCTATTACACCCATTTTTGTGTCATCTGCAAATCTGACAAGCATCCCTTGCAATCCCTCATCCAAGTCATTAATAAAATTATTGAAGAGCTTCAAACCCAGGACCAAGCCTTGGGGTACTCCACTTATTACCTCCTCCCAGTTGGAGAAGGAGCCATTAATCATCATCCACTGAGTACAATTCTATGGCCAATTGTGTATCCACCTGACACTTGATCTATCCAGCCCACACCTAGTTAGCTTGCTAATCAGGCTATTGTGGGGCACTTTGTCAAAAGCTTTGCTAAAATCAAGATATACTATGTCTACAGCATTCCCTCTTGTCTATCAGGGAGGCTCCCTGATCAAAAAATGAGATGTGGCAGGATTTGTTCTTGACAAATCCATGTTGGCTTGTAGTTATTACTACATTGTTTTCTAGGTGGTTGCAACATGACCATTTTACAATTTGTTCCAGAATTTTCCCTGGGATTTATGTCAGGCTGACTGGCTTGTAGTTCCCAGGTTCCTCTTTTTTGCCCTTGTTGAAGACAGGGAAAACATTAGCCCTCCTCCAGTCATCTGGTGCCTCACCCATTCCCCATGATTTCAAGGAAATAATGGACCGCAGTTCTCCGAGTTCTTTGGCCAGTTTCTTCAGTACTCTCGGATACAGTTTGTCCTGTTCTGGAGATTTGAACTCATTTAAGATGATAAGGTATTCCTTGACTATTTTTCTTTCTTTTGTGTTAATTTTGTTTGTAATTTTTTTATCTCAGGGAATGTTTCAGGTGGAGGTCCTAGAGATGTAACATTTCTGAAAATTACTATTTTTCTGGAGAAAACCCTTTTTCCATTTTCCTCCCCAAAAATCATTTTTTCCCAGAAAAAAAAAGAAAAATTTCAAAAACACACCATATCCCTGTTTTTTGCCAGGGGAAAAATGGATTTTTTAAAAAATTACATCTATAGGTGGTTCTATGCACCCTTTGGAATACACTTTGGTGAAATCAGTGGGCCATACATATTTAGCCTTAAACTGGGTTCTGTTCAAGAGATTCTAGGCAGAAGTTGCCATCTAGCAAGGCAAAATTCAGCTTCTAATAAGAACAAGTTAAGAAAGAGCTCAGTTTCCACTAAGGAAAAAATTGAGCAAGGCAAAGTTCAGCTTTTGCCAGTTCAAGAGCTACAGGCCACCCCAGTTAAGTGGAGCTTCAGTTCTATCCAGATGCTTCTCTTTACTTTGAAGCTCTTTATATTGTTCTTGTTCCTTTCCTATACTTTTTTTTGCTATGCAGAATTTTAATAATATTGCTTATAGCATCCTGATATCTTTAAAAAATAAAGTATGGCTTTGCATCACCTATTGGATGCACATCTTGATGTATATGTGTGTAAGAGAAGCTAAGCGCAATACCTATTTTATATGAAACAGGCATGGATTGAAAGGTAACTTTTGTCTGTAATAATAATTCTTTACCTTAAAATACTTCAAGCTGTATTGTATTTTTTTCTTTTGTGGGGGCTGGTGATACCTTACAAAATGGGGAATATGAATATCGAACTACTCAAGCATATGTTGCGATGCGCATGGGGGAACTGCAGTGGGCTATAGTTCTCTTGTACATGTCTTCTACATGTTTGGAAATATAAAATGTGAAGTGGACACACCTATTACACTCCCCTCAGGAGGTACCAGCCAACCTGCCTGCCACTGGAGAAAATTAATCAGCTCATGGTTGAGAGATTTTGTCAGAAGAATGTCACTGTTTACTCCAGCTATATTTTAAGTAGTATTGTTGGCTTGACAGGCAGTTCAAGCAAAGCTTCACAATTCTTTACTCATAAATGGGATGTGAAGCTTGACACTGAAGAAAGATATTCAGTGAAGAATGCCAACATTAAAGATTCAGAAGTTGTCACAAAGCTTCCATACTTAAATAGGAATTGCTATGACATTGCATTGTTGTACTTCAGATACTTCAGATGTGTGGCTCAGATTCTGAAAGAGTATTGTTTCCTCCTGCTCTGAATGACATTACTTCTCATTGAAATGGCAGTCTGCCACCTCTCACTTGAATGACTTGCTTAAACTATGTCTTGTACAGTACAGCTTTGGACGTGGTCCTTCAACCTCTACTTATTTCATTCTGCTACCACTTCAAAAACTGTTCTGTTCTCAGTATCTGCAAGGGATTTAGTTTAAGTACGAGTCATACATATTCCACTGAAGAAGCCTGTGATGGAAGCCTGCGTGTTGTTTCCACACAAAGCTCAAGAACAGCAGAGCAATCAGGATGATAAATATGGCTCCTTTTTCAAAATAGCAGACCTGTGGCATCTAAGGGCTAGTAAGCTTTACTTTGCAAAAAACCTCTATAGATTGCAGCCTACTTCATCCATTGCAAAGAATCAGTGGGCTGAAGTCTATGAAAACCTATACCGAATGAAACTTGTTGAACTTTACAGCCAATGAGACTGTGTTGTTTTTACTAGAACATGGTTATCCCCTACCTCCTATCTTTCTATAAAATCAGTCTTTCAACTGGAGGTTGAACGATTTTAAAAACATGAAAAAAAATTAAAAAGACGAATAAATATTAAAAATTTCTGTTTTATATTTATTGTCGTATTATGTGGTTGTAAGCCACTTAGAGTGGTTGCAAGACCAGATAGATGGGATATAAATAAATAAATAAATAAATAAATAAATAAATAAATAAATAAATAAATAAATAAATAAATAAATAAATAAATAAATAAATAAGAAAGAAAGAAAGAAAGAAAGAAAGAAAGAAAGACAAAAAAAGTTGTGGGACCCTAAAGATTACTATATTTAATGTGAGATTTTGTGGACAAGTCATCTTCCTCATACATAAGAGTCATTTTGAGGTGGTCTTCTGCCTTTAATCGTCCTTTCCTTATATTAAAACTTTTCTTATGGGAAGTAATAAGAATCATGCTGACTTGCCAGAATTTGTTTTGAAAAATTTATTCTGCTACTAAAGCAGTTCTTGATTAGAAACACACCAGATAGATTACCTTTTTGTGGCTATTGTTTTTTTAGTTTTGTTAAATCATGTTCTGTGTGAAAAGATGTAGCTTAATCCATTGAAGTGGCTGTATTGGAGGAGACAGAAGAGCAAATGCCTTCTAGATACAACCTTTTAAATGGTCTTCTGGTGATCTCAAACCAACAGAAGAGTTTTAAAAAGTGAATCACTAAAAGCAATTGCAAGAAGATTATGTGCGTGTAATGGGTATCTTATATTGGGTACAGATTTATTCATGCCTTGAGTACCTCCACTGAAACCAATGGAGATGAAATTATATTTATTTATTTATTTATTTATTTACAATATTTTTTAGCCGCACCATTGCCAATGGCTTCTGGGCGGCGTACAACATTAAAACCTAAAAACATTAAAAACATTTTAAGAAACAGTATAAAATACCATATATTAAAATATTTCTTAAAACAATTAAAACATTAAAAGTAATTAATTAAAATGCTGGGTGAACAGAAAGGTCTTTGCCTGGCGCCGAAAGGCCAAGAGTGTCGGAGCCAGGCGGATCTCTCTAGGGAGGGTGTTCCAAAGTTGGGGGGCAACAACCGAGAAGGCCCTATTCTGACATGCCATCCCCTTCACCTCTTTCAGAGATGGCACCTTCAGAAGGGCCTCCTGGCCTGATCTTAGAGGACGGGCAGGCACATACGGAAGAAGGCGGTCCTTTAGGTACAGTAGTTGTGATTTTAATGGGCCTATATTGTTTTCAAGATATCAGCTCTAAGTTAGGATTTAACACTACGGGTCACATTTTGGGGCAAACACCCTCTGCAGAGGCTCCCTTAAATGAAAATATAAGAAAAAACCCTTCTTCCAGTGAAAAGGAAGTACCATAACTCGTGGCAGCAAATGTTTGCTAATTAATGAATTCCCATTCGGATTCCTTATTGTGCACCAGTTGGATGTCCTGGCCTGTGACCTTCAAGCCAAATGGGCACTGGTTTATTAGTGGCAATTTACTGCTACCACTTCCCATCCACTCTCATAGTTGTGCAAAAGGATTTTGACCATAGAATACTAAACCAGAGTTTAACATAGCATAAATACATATAAAACCATAATTAAAAACAATAAATCAAATGACTTTATAGAATGTAAGGTAAAACTAAAGGTTCACCTTGAGATTTAGTCCAGTTGTGTCCGACTCTAGGGGGCAGTGCTCATCTCATCCCCTTTTCCAAGTCGTAGAGCCAGCGTTTGTCTGTAGACAGTTTCCGTGGTCACGTGGACAACATAACTAGAGACGGAATGCTGTTATCTTCCAACCGTGGTGGTACCTATTTATCTACTTGCATTTGCATGCTTTCGAAAAGCTAGGTTGGCAGGAGCTGGGACAAGTGATGGGAGCTCACTCCGTCACGTGGATTTGATCTTACAATGACTGGTCTTCCAACTTTGCAGCACAGAGGCTTCTGCAGTTTAACCTGCAGTGCCACCACGTCCCTTTTATTATAGAATGAGTACATGGTATTAAATATTCTGATGCTATATCACAATACAGAAATTCAACAAAACCTTTAACACTATTAAAACTAGGGGCCCTTTGTGGGAGGTGCACCTCTCTACTCTCCTACATGTCACCTCTTTAAAAGGGAGAATGGGCAAGGATATCCATATTTTCATGCAAGGCTTGGATTTGGAGTCCAGATAATTATATGGTCATACTGTGGTCATACAGGCAATGTGAATTGGTTTCTGTTCTGAATTTTTAAAAATCAGGTTCAAGGCATGTGTTTTTTAAACAGGTGGCTGAGTTCACATGCACTGGATGGAAATTGTTTTATTTCTGATTATTTAAACTGGTTTTGGCATCTACGCTGCTGGAACTGACTCATTTCCACAAAACTGCATTTAATTGATTTTAGAAGCAAAGTATTTTTTAAAAGGCAAGCCAGGTGGAAAAAAAAACTCACTTTGTAGCCCATATACTGTAAATTGATTTCATCCTTGTATTGTGTGAATGATAAAATCTAAATCTACTCAAATGATGCTTAAATGCAGTTCTTGTTGCCAGTGTGACTGCAGCCTTAGAACTGCAGAGCTGGAAGGGACCCTGTGGATCATGGAGTCCAGTTTGTCAAGGAAGCACAGTGGGGAATCAAACTTCCATTTTCTGGCTCCACAGCCAGATAACTAAGCTATTGAGATATCCAGCAGTGGTAGTCATTCCTCTATTAAATCCACCATTTAGTCTTGGGCAAGCCAGTTTCTCTGAGTCTCAGTGGTCCAGCAGTGCAATACTGCAATGCTACCATTGGTATAAGTCTAAGATTGGTTGTACGACCAAAGAAAATGAAAGGCCAAAATTCAATTTGCTCAGTCACAGAGCAAATTCTTGCATGATTCCAGGCTTCAAAGGTAAATGTGGGAAAGACTGTTGTCTGAAACCCTGGCAAATAAAGATGGGCACAAACCACTGGCTTGGTGGTTCATGCCAGTTGGGTTTATTGGCCGAACAAGGGTTCAGAACTTCCCGGGCCCACCTCCTCTAGTGGGCAGTCAGAGGAGGCAGGGCAGGGGAGACAGTGTGCTGCTTCTGAGTGGGCTCTCACTGGAGGAGGTGGGATTGAAAAGTGGTGAACACCTGTTCAGCTGATAAGTGAACCACTGAACTGGCAGGTCGTGTCCATCTCTAGAAGTTAGTAACGTTCTGCAGGTAGAGTGCAACCCTCATGAAAACCACGGCACTCTTCCAGTGCAGAATTGGTGGCTGTCACCATCATTACCAAAACTATGCATCTTCCTGCCTCCCCTTGCTGTCCTTTCATTTCAGGAAAAGACACTCTTCCTCATAATCTTTCTGAACTCTGTGGTACAGAAACATACTATGGCAACCTCCTGCACCATAGAGAACTGCTGCCACTGCTGTTGAAGTTTGACAAAGGCAGCAAATGTGTTAGCGGGCTGCAGCCACATCTAATGTGATTGTGGCCCCTACAGGCTTTGTAGGAATCCAATACAGGTCCCTCCAGGAGAAGAAATTACCCACCTCTCATTTAGACCACAGAGAGCTAGATGGAGCAACAGTCTTGACGTAAGGCAACTTTAAATTTCGGGGGGAAATGGAAATAGCAGTGACTATAAGATCATTACTTGCTGGGTTTTCTTTTAGGCAAATTAACATGCTAGCACGAATGTAATTGGGCTCATTTTAAAATCCTCTTGATGATACTTTGCTTTGCCTTGTGGGATTGCAGATAGAAAACTAGCATGTGGTATTTCAGGCTGCTGGGGACTTGCACCATATTATGTGTAATCGTTCCACTGTAAATAAACAAGACAAAACAATTAAGTGAGTATTAAGGTGGCCTGAAAGATAACATTTGAAAACATTGTGTACAGAGGAATAGATGTGGCATTTCTTTATATATCTACTGCAGAACCCTAGAGCTTTATCAGTAGTTTGCTGCATGCATTCTGCCCCTGTCCCCACCCCATCTAATCTCCAATCAACATAAGGTTGATTGTCCAGACTGATCCCATTTTAGGTTTTCCGCATGGACAACACCCTGCCTCAGATCCATTTATATAAAGACACCCATTCACCAAAATCTACCCAGAATGCACTGCTCCCACCTTCCTTCTCCATCGTCCGTCTCCTTCCACCTTGTTACGCAGCAGCAGAGCAGTAGATAAGTGCAGCATCTGGTATGAGTCCTCCCTCTGCAGGCAGTGAATTGTGCCTTGCAGCTCAGAAAAGCAGTATCTTCAAAAATATTTAACCTACTGATGCCTCAATTAATGTAATTTTATTGGTATCTATTTTTATTTTTGAAATTTACCAGTAGCTGCTGCATTTTCCACCCTCGGCTTATACTCAAGTCAATAGGTTTTCCCGGTTTTTTGTAGTAAAATTGGGTGCCTCGGCTTATATTCGGGTCAGCTTATACTGAAGTATATGCAGTAAGTTAAATAAGCAGAGGTACAATATACACCCTTGTTGTACTCCTTTCCCAATTTTGAACCAATCAGTTGTTCCATATCCAGTTCTAACTGTTGCTTCCTGTCCCACATACAGATTTCTCAGGATGTAGATAAGGTGGTCAGGCACTCCCATTTCTTTAAGAACTTGCCATAGTTCGTTGTGGTCCACACACAGTCAAAGCCGCCTAGAGTGGTCCTGACCCGACCAGATAGGCGGGATATTAAATAAATAAATAAACAAATAAACAAACAAACAAACAAACAAACAAACAAACAAACTAATTTGCGTAGTCAATGAAGCAGAAGTAGATGTTTTTCTGGAACTTCCTGGCTTTCTCCATAATCCAGTGCATGTTAACAATTTGGTTTCTAGTTCCTCTGCCCCTTCGAAATCCAGCTTATACTTCTGGGAGTTTTCGAGCCACATACTACTGAAGCTGACCTTGGAAGATTTTGAGCATAACTTTGCTAGTGTGTGGAATGAGTGCAATTGTACGGTAGCTGGAGCATTCTTTGGCACTGCCCTTCTTTAGGATTGGGATGTAGACTGATCCTTTCCAATCTTCTGGCCACTGCTGAGTTTTCCAAATTTGCTGGCATATTGAGTGTAGCACCTTAACAATGTCATCTTTTAAGATTTTAAATAGAACTCTCCACTATCATTTGTCGATCTTGAGTGTCCCTGCACGGCATAGCCCATAGTTCTCTGAATTACTCAAGCCCCTTCGCCACGACAAGGCAGCAATACATGAAGGGGGTAGTTGTTCTAGCCGGTATCTAGAATAGTCCAGGTCAGCTTTAGCGGCAATTGAGGGAAGGCCTAACTCAGCTCTGAGATGAGCCAAGGGAATTCCCAAAGGGAGCCCCAGTATCAGCCCCATGAATTTATTCTACAAAATTGGCCTTAAAAGAATGCTATTTGAATTTGGGCAGCTCTGTAAAGAGGAACAGCTAACAATCAACTACGCTAAGACAAAGATCATGGTCTATGGGAAGAGAGCCCCCAAACATAATTGGTCATTGGATGGGCATGTCATTGAACAGGTACAGTCCTTTAAATATTTTGGCATTCACTTTTGTGAGAAACTCTTGGAAACAACATCTACTTCCAACATCTGCTTCTGTTTGTTAGACCTCCACCCATTGGTACACGTACTCCAGCCTGCAAAGACTTTGGCCTCAGGAATAGCACGCCGGGGAGCAAGGCACCATTAGCCTTCCAGACTTCTTGAATATCATATCCCATCATCTCCAGGAAGCTAGCTGCAGTAATGGGAGTTGTAGTCCAACACATCCAAATGTCACAGGAATGGGGTAGTCTAAATTTTAAAATATCCTCTAGAGTGTTAATGTCGGATTTCCTGCCCCATGTAATTGACTCCTTCTCTCTTATATTAGGACCATCAGTCTTCATACATCATCCTAATTCAACAAAGTGTGACTTGCCCACTGCTAATCTGCCAGCAAGGGCAAACTATTTTTAGAGCTGTCATTTGTAAAACTGCACCTGAGCTTTATTTGAATGCTGATTAAAAGAGGTTTTTCCTTCAGATCAGTTAACATGAATGTTATGCTTACAAAGTTGCATGCTCCAGTTCAGTATTATAATGAAGCAGATTTCTTTGGGGATAATAATAATGCTAATTTGAATTGATTCTTTGGAGATTCAGGCTTAGAGAAATCTGTCGATTAGCAGGAAAAAAAATTATAGAACTGAATGTTATTCTTGTATTCCTCAGTGGACATGAATACTGTTTAGGGATTTTTAAGATGCCAAATCTCAAAAGAGATAAAATCAATAGAGTCCCAAAAGTTTATTCAGGGATTACTCTTGAGCCAGGGAACATGGTGGGTCTCAGGCTCGAATCACAGCTGTTTAAAGTGTTCTCATTCATGTCTTTAGCTCTGGCATGTATGGGAGGGGGATATCAAATCAGGGGTGTGCCATGCTTTGCACCAGTTATGGCCTCAAACTATGCATCCAGAGTGCTTACCTGCACTGGTTACAAGAGCGCATATCTTCCTTGTGACAACAGCTTCATTGGCTTCTGATCTGTTTCCAGGCCCAATTCAAAGTGCTGGCCCTCAGCCTTAATACCCTATACAGCTTGGGTTCAAGTTATCTGAACGGCAGTGTTATCTCATATGAGCCTCCCCAGCATAGAGGTGGGCATGAACTGGCGGTTCATTTATCTGCCAAACACGTGTTTGGCACTTCAAAGCCCTGCCTCCAGCAGGCACCCTCTCGGACGCAGCACCCAGAAGATGTGGGGTGGAGAAGCCAGGCACTCCTGATCAAATGGTGAGTGGCTCCGCCTTTAGTGACTCAATAATTTTGATCAAATATTTGAAATATGGAATTATTAGGAGGAACAGCCTGCTGTGTCTGTACCTTCTTCTTATTTCAACCAATTTGCATAAAATTGCATATGCTGATTTATATGTACAGATACAATTTTTTTAAAAAAAATTTATTTTCATAATTTAAACTATACTTCAAAAGGAGATTTTAACCACGTGCGCTTGTTCCTTCTGAGTCTACGATATTTGGGCAATGACAGTCAATGGGCAAGTTCCCTGATGACCCTACTTCTGTTTTTTTTTTAGATTATGTTGAGATTCAATTTGGGCTGGGTAGCCCTGGAAGTACAGGGCAGCTTCAAAAAGAAGATGGCTTTCTGAATTAGAACATAGGCAGTCATCTTTTACTAAATCAGACCATAGGTCATTTAGCCCAGCCCATCTAGACTGGTAGTGGCAAAATTTCAGGCTAGATTTAGGCAGAAGAACCCTAACCCATCCCTGGTGGCCTCCCATCCAAGTAGTAACTGGGCCCAAGCCTCCTTAGCTTTCCACATTAGTAGGATGATTTCCTACAAAACCCACCCAAAGCTACAGACAGGCTTTCAGCCCAGCAATTTACCTATCTCCCAGGTGTTCCCTGGTCAGATCTCAACCTCACTGGTACAGCTAGGCATAAAGGTTTAAACCTTTCTTTGCTCCTTGCTGAAATGTCAGTGAGTGTCCCCCCGACTACACACATGGTGCATAATTTGAAAGCCCAAGAAACATGCCTTAGTCCCTGTTGTAGTTAAGCCCACAGATGGGTTACGACTCACCAGCCAAACTCTTAAATAATCAAACATGTATTGTGGTTTAACACGCTAGTTTTGAACTTCCGGGTCTCTGAACATTTGGGCCTTTGACTTTCGGAAGCCCCAGCTAACTTGCCCGACAGGGATTCTGGGAGCCGAAGCCTAAAACATCTGATTGCTAAAGGCTGGGAACCACCTAGTAGGTAGGTCACTACCTGCACCCCCACTTTTGCAATACCATAGAAGAAAAAAAATACCAACGAAACAAACCAAAAGATTTTTATCCTCATGAGGCCTCCATACATTGCAGAGTTTGACTGTGTTGTTAAGTTCTGCCTGTTTTAAATAATAACCATATTAGCTTTAATTCCAGAGGAATAAAAATGTGCAGTTTGTGAACAAACAGATGTCCTTTTTTAAAAAAAACATCACTCATTTCCTTGGAGAAACTATGGTTATGGAATTTTTTTCAAGCAAATTTATGACTTTGTGAGAATATCTCTTTTCACTTCTAAGGCCGCACTCCTATACACACTAAAATAATAATTATGTGCCGTTGAGTCAATGGTGACTCTTTCCACAGTTTTCTAGATATAGGTACTCAGACATGATTTATCATTCCTTTATTCTGGGGGGCTCTCAGGGACTACTCAGCTTGCCCGAGACCACACTAGTTGATTCTTCTCCTGGAAGGCACAATGGAAAATCACGCTCCTCAGCTCTGACCAAGCAGCCAGGTACCCAAATCATTGAGTTATCCAGCTATCTCTGAGTAAGCCCCAGATAACGTAATGGGGCTTACCTCTGTTAATTTATAACATTGGTTGGCAAACTCAGACTTCTGATCCTCCCTTTGCTTTATTTAATTCTTTCTGCTTATCTGCACATGTGATGCATTCACAACTTTGGAATTTCCGAGAAACAATAGCGACGAGACTTGATGGTGTAATTTCCCATCACATAAATTATGGAAGGGAAATGCATTAATCCTTTAGATCTGTGATTCCAAAACCAACCAGTAATGGAAGCTCATATATATAAAAGAACGTTAGGTGGAGGTCCTGTTTGACATGATGACAGCTTACTTTTTACAAATGCTTTAGAAAGTGCATTTGGTTCTTCTAAAGAAATTCATGTTCGGTTGTGATTTTCCTTTTGTGTTAGCTGAAATCAGTGTCAAGGGATTCCTGAAACCTTCATAAAATAAATATTTATTTACAAGATTTTATTTTCTGAAATAAATGTTCCTATTCTCCCTGAAACAGTGGCATGCCAACAGGATGACAGAGAAATACATGAAACCCTAAGGGTCTACCTAAATGTTCCATGCAAATACCTGTATTAAGATCCCACTGGTCTGCTTCTTTGCTACACAGCAGTGGAGGTAATAGATAATTTAGAGTAGAGAAGTAACTCTCTGTTATTTTTACTCACTACCCTCATTACCAACATCACCCCTCATCTAGCAATCTCTGTTTTCCTATGCTTCCGGTTTGCCCCCACTTCATAGTGAGAACTCAGGTATTATGAGAAGGGACTGGTCATCTATAAGCCACTCCCAGCAAGAACCGGTTAAACTACTTCTGGCCATATGTTGCCACACACAAGTTTCCCTCTGAGCCCCATTTTAAGGCCAACTACAGTCAAACCCTGCTTGCAATGGCATGCGAAACACTTTCTAAGTATAAAGAGGACAGAGTGACAATAGAGAGGCCTATATGACAGGCCTACCCCAAGGTATTTTGTGCCTGAACAAAGGACAAAATGGCACCCTTCCCCCCATTATACATACAGAAGCTGTCTAGACTTCAGACTGGTAATGGAATGTGATCTATCATGTCTGAGACAGCTGGCCAGCTCTGAAGACTAGGATAGGTTGAGTGGCACACACACAGCTCTATTATCCAACCACGAGGAATAGCAAGGGAACTCAAGAAGGTTATCATTGCTTTCCTCAGCATCTGCTGCCTCTGTAGAGACGGGACTGTTTATTGACCACCATGTTAACTGGTGGGTCCTCTACAAAAACTTTCATACAACATGTGGATGCCAGTCAACTTCTCCTTGCAGCAGTGACCCGGCAGATAGCAGAGTGTAGGTATAAACAAATGTCTAACAACACCTTTTTCTGCTTGTAATTTGCTAGGTGCTTTTGTAGACATTTGGCCAGCTTTCATGTGCACCTGCTAGCTCTGTTCCTGCTGTGTTTTATTGGCACATGTTGAAAACAGTGACTCTTAAAGGTGAAATGCATAAAACAAGCAAGTGTCATTCAGCTTCTTTGCCTCTGTTGCTTTCCTCTTTCTTTGGCGGGGTGTGTGTGTGTGGTTAGACTGTACATCACTCAGCATGTTTTAATCTGTAGGAAAAGGTTTCCTCACTGAAAAAGACCATCCTTAAAAAGCACACCACTTTGCTTTAGCAAGAGGAAGAAGTGCAAATATAATTGAGTCAAGGAGTTTTTAGCCTATTTCTTAAATGTTTAAAATCTTTGTTTAGACAACTGGCGTCTGAAAAGCTATGTCCATATAGAAATACAATAAGCCAAAACTGTCAGGCATTCATTAACATGTATGGATAATGGAGGCAAAACATCTGAATGCCAGTGACTATCATTTGTTCTCTTAATCGTTCTGTGGAGCTTGATGCATTTTCTCCCTCTATTAATGCTAGGATCTTCCCAAGGGGCTATAATGAAATATTAAACTACGTTCTAATATGTAACTAAAAGCATCAAAGCTCATTCAAATAGAATTACTATAAGCTGAAATCCTATTGCATTTGGTGAAATGTAAAGTTACACCTACAACACGTCTGCAGGGAGTTATGCCCAGACAATTTTCATTGTGTGGCTGATCACACAATTGACTGTGCACCTAGTTACACCGCTGTGCCTGTGGAACTGCTTGCTCGATATGACTTATACCTTGGTGTGAATTTCACAACTGCCTTCACAACTCTGGGCTACAAAGTCATAGCTACACAACAGAATTTTGGCCAATACATAATAAAAGACATAGCACTTGCAATCTCGCCAAAACTGAAGAGTAAAGAGAATCAAAGTACTGTAGAGTTGAAGGCTGTGCTCGTACGTAATGAGAAGAGCAGATGTTACTACTACCATCATAATCAAGAGCTTCAAAGAGTGTCTTTAAAGAAAAAAAACCATACTAAATTTGCTATAAATCCAAGAACCAGACCCAAGGAATGTTGCCAAAATACAATCCAACAGTTCTTTTGAAAAGAGGCAGGAAGTCCCTATCCTCATTCAGTCCTTGTGGAGTTAAAAGTTCTTAAGCTAGAAATCCACTCCAGCTTTTTGTAATTTGTACATTCCTGGTTTATAGGGGTAGATTTGTATCACAGGTGAGAAAATAAAGTCCATACAAAATTGTATCTAACAGTATCCATACAGAACTATATCCTGGGGTTTGTAGCTTGGGGAGATACTTAGTATTCTCTTCTTTTGAGCTTGAGGGTTATACAGTGGTGCCCCGCTAAATACTTACCCCATTAAATGACAAAATCGCTTGACGGTGACTTTTTTGCAATTGCTATAGTGATCGCAAAATGATGTTTGCAATGGTTTTTTTTTGCTGGATGTGGAATAGGTCCGCGCTTCGTGAACTGTTTGTTCGCAATGCGACAGTTTTACGACATCGCAAAATGGCTTCCCGCTGTTTTCCGACCCATGCTTCAGAAGACATCCATTAAAAACAGCTGATCAGCGCTCAGAAAATGGCTTCCCTATGGAGGATGTTCACTGGACGATGAGGTAATTTCCCCATTGGAACGCATTAACTGGTTTTCAATGCATTCCAATGGGGATTTTTTTTCGCATGACAACGATTTCGCTGTACAGCGATTTCAGGGGAATGGATTATTGTCGTGATGCGGGGCATCACTGTAATTCAGTGGCATGCACTGAGCAGTGGTTCCAAACCTTGGGTAACCTAGGTGTTCTTGGACTGCAACTCCAAGCAACTCTGGTCAGCACAGCTGGTGGTGGTTTCTGGGAACTGCAGTCGTCATGCGAAAAGCCTTTCCCCATTGGAATGCATTGAAACTCATTTAATGCGTTCCAATGGGAAAATTACCTCGTTGTCCAGCAAAGATCGTCCATAGAGGAAGCCATTTTCCGAGTGCCGATCAGCTGTTAAAATGACTGCCCTGCGAAGCATGGGTCCGGAAAACACAGGGCAGCAATTTTGCAGAGCCAGAAAATTCATCATTTTGCGAACAAACGGTTCGCGAAGCACGGACCTAATTGATGTGCAGCAGAATTTCCCCATAGGAACTACTGTTTTATTTATTTATTTATTTATTTATTTATTTATTTATTTATTTATTTATTTCATTTATACCCCGCCTATCTATCATACAGCTGGGTCGTTGTCCAGCGAGGTACCACTGTATGAATATTCCTGCACAGGTAGAAATAACAAGGGTTATTTCCAGCTCTGCGGTGCCTTCTGTTGTTAACAGTCGATTATCCAGTCCTGGCAGGAGGCTGGATGGCAAGCCTCTCTGCTAGGTGGAAGAGTGGCTAATCTATTGCAGAGAGAAGCGCAATAGGAAGCTGCTGTGGAGCCGGTGGTAGCGAAAAAATTGTGAGTGGAGTTTTGTTATTTCCACCTGTGCAGGAATATTTGTATACGAATACCCCCATCTCTAATTGCCATGGGACCAGGGCTTAATGCTGTGATGAGACAGTAGCAGGAGGATGGAGTTCCACCCCCTGGGCTGAATTGTGGCCTGTTTGGGACCCTCCAGGGGGTTAAAATCACCCCAAAGATGTGTTAAAATGGGGGAGAAGCCTGTTGATCATGGGGAGGGACGGTGCTTACCTACGTTTCACCCAGGAAACTCCCCAATCAACCTGTGGGCAGGAACAAGCAGCTGAATTAGCTTGCTTGCAAGTCATCGGCAGCCAGCAAAAGAAGAAGCAATAAATCAGCCAATTTAACATTGTCATTACCACTGGGTGAGATACAAAATCTTAATTATACTGCTCTATGACTATCCCTCAATGGAATAATCCCTTTAACAACAAAAAAATAGTCTCTTAGCCCACCACTAAATTGAGCAGCGGTGGAGAAGGGGAAAGAGACGCAAAGAGACACAAAGAAAATAAATTGGACATTAATTAAACAATTGTAGTTGAAAGAAGGACATTTGGTATTACTAAAGAAATTTTCCTCTTAAAATTATTTTAGCCAAACAATGCTGGGATTTAAACTGTTATGGCTATGTACAGTGTTGGCAAAAAGCCCAGAACATGACCTTAAATACTGAAAATTAGAACTCTGATTCCTTTTTTTTCCTGAGAACTGACTAAACATAGATAGTTAACTTTGGAAAGTCTAATACAAACATCAAGTGAACGGGGCTGTCAACTTATATCAGAGGCTGGATTCAAATTAACCCTAAAGGTGATCAACTTATTAAGGTGGACTTATTGAACCAATTATTGATGGGAACTGGACTGACTGCTCTAAGCTACTGGTCATATTTTACTTGAAATACTTGGCATCTTAGGACATAATTTTGCAACAAGGGAAATTTTGCGATGAAACAAAATCTACCCTTCAAACAATCTTAGAAATAATGAGATCCCATAATGAAGAGGTGAAATCATTCAAGGAGCAACTAAAGAAGAACTATATTCAACAGGAGACGGAATAATGAACAAGGAAATCTGAAGGTGGAGGACAATGTATGCCAATTAAAAGAAGGGCTGGAGGAAATCAGAGGGAAAACTTTAGGAGATTTTATTCTAACCCTGGAGCCAAGAAGAATTTTAGCTGTGTTAAGGGAAGAGAAGGAGAAAAATTCAACAGAATTAGTTAAAAATACAGTGGGGTCTCGACTTACGAACTTAATCCGTATTGGAAGGTGGTTTGTAGGTCGAAAAGTTCGTAGGTCGAATCTGCATTTCCCATAGGAATGCATTGAAAACCATTTAATCTGTATCTGCTCTTTTCCGTCCATAGAAACTAATGGGAAGCTGCTATTCCGCCTTCTGCCACTAGAGGGGGGATATTTTTTAATTTTTTCGTTTAGGTTCAGGAAACCAGGAGGAAGGCAGGGAACAGTTTGCAAAGCACTTTAGAAATCTTTTTTTTTTCAATGAAGCCAATTTTAAATCATGTTTTAAAGCATGTTGTGCTGATTTTTTCAGCACAAAGACACACAGGCAGGCTTTTTAGGTGCTCAGCAAGCCTCCCCAAGGCTCTTCAGAGCCAGCCGATCAGCTGATAGGCGGGGAGAGGAGGGTGCAGGAGCGGGGGGGGCGGGGGAAGCACAAAATGGCTGCCAGGCTCCCTTCTGGTGTGGGCTTTTAGCTGTTTTCTGATCTTTTTCCTGCTGTTTAGGGGCTACCAAGGCCTGGTAAGTGACTTTATTTTATTTATTTTAAGTTTCTGACCCTTTCCCCCCCCCTCCAGAAGCCTCTAAGGGGAGGGAGCATTTTTTTTCCTGTTCGTAACTCGAGGGAGGTTCATATGTCGAGTCCTTATTTCCTCTATAGGGCGGGTTCGTAAGTTGAATTGTTCGCAAGTAGGGTCGTTCGTAAGTTGAGAGCCCACTGTAGCCTGGAAGATCTGTTGGAGACAGATCAAGTGCATAAATATCTATTGGAGACAGATGAAGTGTATAAAATGTTTTCAGATGAAACAAGGGACAGCAGAATGTTTAGTAAGATAGAAACAAGAATTGGAAAAAGACAAATAAGAGAAGGAGTTACTTAGAAAGATGAAAAAGGGAAAAATATTAAGGTGGCCCTCAATGTTGAAAGCATCTACAGTAGTACCTTGGTTTGTGTCATTTTTGGTTTATGAACCAAAATCCATAAGAAACAAAGCCCTGGTTTACATTCTTTTCTTTTATTTTTTTCACACTATGAAAGGGTTTTCCCAGGGTGCATTGCGCCTATAGTGCCACCCCTTTCATAGTGCAATCGGCATTTCAGTTTGCAAAATTTCCGTACTACGTAATGTCGCATAGAACGGATCCATTTCACAAACTGAGGTACTACTGTATATACAGTGGTGCCTTGCTTAATGAGCACCCCATTTAACGAAGAATCCGCATAGCGATTTGTTTTTTGCGATCTTTTTAATGGCAAAAAAATCGCTTTGCGATGATCAGTAAGCTGTTTCGTTTACCGATTTTCGCATAGCGATGTTTTAAAAACAGCTGATCGCCAGTTCCAAAATGGCTGCCGGAAAAAATGGCCGCCCGCAGTGTTTTCGCGCCCATTCCTCGCATACCGGGCAGCGAAAATGGCGGCTGTATGGAGGATTTTCGCATAACGGTGAGTTTTAAGCCCATAGAAACGCATTAAACGGGGTTTAATGCATTCCTATGGGCTTTTTCTTTTCGCATAGCAACAAATCTGGATAGCGACGATTTTTCCGGAACGGATTATCATCGCTATGCGGGGCACCACTGTACTTAGCTTCTGGAATTATAAAGGGTCATATCTTATATATTAAAAAAGGAAATTAAACTAAAATAAGGGATCATTAATCAGGGTAAAGGCACAACACGGTGGTTTTTAAGGTTAATTGAAGCTAGATATAAGGATGGAGCAAAACAAATAGTACTTAATGAATATACATTACATATGATATTGATATAGACATGATAGAAAATGTGGAGATAGAAATGAGTAAACAATGATATAAAGAAAATCTGTATAAAATGCTTTAGATAACATCTATTATGTGTTAGGTACCTACTCAGTTATTATTGGTATAAAATACAAAGTTCGTCATTCAAATTACCTCAAAATTATATAGATTTGGAACTGGAATTACTTTTATTAGGTATGTTTCTAGAGGAGTCTGACAACATTGTATACTCTGAGAGCAATATTATGATAGTAGCCAATATTGTATACTAAAATACAACATGAACAGTTTAAATGTTTAAAAAATGTATAGATTTTGAAGAGACAACTAAGAAGACACCAAGACACAAAAAACCAAATAATTATAAGCAACCCATGTAACATTATATTTAACAAGCACGAATTGAATGTAGATAAACTGAAAAATTAATAAAATGGGTTTTTTAAAAGTATTACCACAGCAGCGCTTCCACCTCTTGGGGAGGAAGGTTTCAGTTCAAACGTTTCCTACTGCTACTAAGATTGGGGGGGGGGGGGTGTCCTCCAGGACTGCTGATGGTCTCTCATTCACTTCAGTGGGGAGGTGGTGCCATGTTCACTACAGAAGGGACTAGACTCACTTCTGGAGATAGAGGGATAGATTTGGCATTTTTAGTAAGTGCATTGATTTTACTGTGTTTGACAGTGTGTGATGGACAATGGCGCCACTGTGAATTAGGCTTAGGATGTCTGCTCCTCTGAAGAATAAAAAAACTTGATGAACAAACTATATCAAGAACAATAATTCAGGAAGTATTACCACAGCATGTTTTCAACTGTCCTTTGGACTTTTTTTTTTTGCCTTAACTTTTTTTCTGTGTGATAAACTAAAGCCCAGACATTTTCCATAACACTGCCATCCCATATTCCAGCAAAATCATCCTCTTTGTCCTTATTTCAGTTGTATCTAAACTGTGCTTTTCTAACTGGGATTTTCTGTTCGTGGTTGCAGCAATGTGTTATAAAAGAGTCTGTGCTGTATTTGGATTTAGGCCTTTTCTGTCTTTTTATTTTATTTATTATTATTTTTTTTTGCAATTTACTTTACAATCAACAAGAAACAAAATGTCCCTTCAGGTGAATTGTGGTTATGCAATGGTTCATTATGAGAGAGGTAATTTAAAAACCCATTGTTTCCTAGCTTATAGGTCTAATATTTGCAGTTTTGGAAACATCAAGAAAAGGACTCTCTGGATTTTTACAATCAGCCGTTATAACAATTCACTAATATCTTTGCTTCACAACAACAAGCTTCTGCCTTATGGTCATGTTGCTGATCCTTTTTCTCCTCCCTGCTTGCCAAAACATGAGTGAGGTGTCACTGCTGGTTTCTGTTGAGGAGATTGTTTTGGATGAAGTGTGACAATCACAGATGGTACCACAAGCTGTAAGCTCCCTTCCTGTTTTATCTGAGCAGGGTCTCCCAACCATGTGTTCAGGAAAAAAAAATGTGAGATTCAGCTGACATTACATCAACTATAGCAACATGCCTTCAAGGGGGAATCAGTTTTGTCTTATCATCCTCATTCACTCCAAGCAAGTTAAAATTCTTGCCTTTCTTTGCGATATAATCTTTCATTCTCCTTCCCTTCCTTTCTCTTTCTTGAGGGCTCTTCCACAGGGAGCATTTTTACCTTTACTTACCGCTTCTTGCTATGTCAGAAGTCCATTGGATTTAGTGGTAATTATTGGGAGTCATGTCCTGACAGTGACTGCTCTATAGTTTTGAGGGGCAGCTACAGGTCTGCTGAAGTTATCTACCTCTTTCTCTCAGATTCTTTGGTGTCCTTCCACTTGGAGGCTGTCCACACAAACATATAGATTGGTATATGGATCACTGTTGGTATAGTTTGGTTCAAACCAAATGACAGCGTTCACATGTGTTTCCACTTAGAATGATCTCTCCTGCCCCTTTTAAGAGCTGTCTCACTCCTTTCTGGCACAGCATTAAGACATGTATTCTTTTTTATATGATTCAGCAGGATCTGAATAATTTTGTTGTGTAGCCTGGGTGGATGGTTAGTTCACACCCAAATGCAGCTGTGTAATTAGAGGTGACCACCCTTGCGACATAATCGGTGGGTTGTAATATTAAAAGGGATGACTGTGAGTAGGTTCTGGGTTCAAATCAGGCTGTTCCAGATCTTGAGACAAAACCGAAGCAGCAGATTCATGAATAAAAGTATTTTTATTATTAACAATAACAGAGTCTCTTGTTTAATTCACTTGAACAGCAAACAGATAACTGGAGAGGAGATTCCTCTCATAACCATAACAAAGAACGCTCATCAACATCTTTCAACAGCAAGTTTATTTCTCTTAATCTTTCTTGGTCGTTTCTTTCAAGCGAGAGTCGCGTCCCACACACGGGGTCCCGCAACACGGGTGACGAGCCCATTCTACCATTACAGGTTGCTCTATCATCATCTTTGGATCTCCTGTGGGGATTGGGATTGGTCCCTCTGGACTGAGCATCCTGGGATACACTAAGACAGTCCATTCTATGGGACTTAATCCTGGGATAATCGGCCGATAGGTTGCTTTGGCAGAAGTCCTCTCTCCTGGATCGTCTACCCTCTCAACCGCTCTTTTCTGAGGTACAGAGAAGACATGACCAATATCTTCAGGTTCTTTAGCTTCTTGCTCTGAGAACACACTCACTTTCTCGGTCTCAGTTGAAACCCCTCCTATTTCTGTGGTTAAGAACATATTTACCCACTCCCTTTCCTGACTTCGTCCTCTCTCCTCCCTTGTCACCGTCTCTGTCCTAATTGCACTTTCCTCCTCGCGCCTTCCCTCTCTCCTCAAGCTCTCTCTATTTCTCCCGCGCGGCTGTCCTTTCCCTTCTTGTCCTCGCGCGTCTCTGCTGCTGGTTCTTTTATTCCTTTAACTTCTCTTTCTTTTTCTCTCTCCGCGGTTTTACGCTCATACTTTATGTTATATTCATGAGGGGACGGCTCACTCTGGCTCCTATCCTCACAATGACAGAGAAAACCCTCCTCTGTTTTTGTTTTAAATATTTCCTTAACTGATGCAGCACCATTCTAATACCATACTAGGTGGATTCATTGCCTTTTTGATATGCCACTTATTTTATTTAACCAAAAAAAGGGGTGGTGGAAATGGCTTTGTTTTGCATTTAGACTGCCCAGATAAGACTAGGAGAGGACTGTATGGTTAAAATACTAATAGGTTTTTCTCTCCCCGCCATCAATTACATACTAATTTGACTTTGATTACAAACCACTTTACTTCAGGATAGGGTGAGTTATTCTTCCTAAAGGAGGATCAGTCTTCCCAAATCTAAACCAAGGACCCGTCCAACTTCTTGGTCTCCAGCTGTGGAAGCTTAGCCTGGGTTTGAGCCAACACACCAAGATCCTCTTTCTGAGCAAATCCAATCTAATCTTACCCATTCATTACACTTATTTTTATACTGGTATATAGAGAGGGGCACAAACTGCCAGTTCCATGGTTCACGCTCGTTCAGCTAACAGCTGCACAGTTGTTCCCTGGTTGGGTGCCCTGCCTTCTCCAGTGGGCGCCCACTCAGAGGCAGCACCTGAAGGAGGTGGGACAGGCAGTTGGGAGGCTGCCTTTAAGTGGGCACCTGGTGGAGGGGGGGAATAAACTGCAGAAAAGTATATGATGTCCAGTTTGTCCTGCAGTGTTGTTGATTTAATTTTTTAAAAATGTATGTAAAGGTAAAGGTTCCTCTTGACAAATTGTCCAGTCATATCTGGGGGTAGTGCTCATCCCCGTCTCCAAGCCGTAGAGCCAGTGTTTGTCTGTAGACAGTTTCCGTGGTCACATGGCCGGCATGACTTCCCACCGGGGTGGTACCTATTTGACTACTCACATTTTTACATGCTTTCAAACTGCTAGGTTGGCAGGAGCTGGGACAAGCGACAGGAGCTTACTCTGTCGCGTGAATTCGATCTTACAACAGCTGGTCTTCTGACCCTGCAGCACAGAGGCTTCTGCAGTTTAACCCACTGCGCCACCACGTCCCACTAAATGTATGTACTTGACTGCTAACTTTTAGTGGAAAGATGATAAAAGGAAGGCGGTGCAGCTTCCAACTCAACTCACAACACTTGGCTGAAAAATTCCTAGCTGGCCTGTGGAAAATATATATTTAAAATTTGCTTTATTCCTTGTGATCTGTTTTTTAACAAGTACAGATATTATAAAAGAAAATACCAGTCTATTTCACTACGCTGAAACACTCCACATTTTAAACACAAAAGCCATTAAAAATCTTTGAATATTTTGGGACTTGCAAGCACTAGACACAAATCAGTCCCTTACCAGAATTTAGAAAAGTTACCTCTCCCCCACTACAGATTCCAGAATCCCCTACACAGTATGGGCAATGGTCATAGCAAATGGAGAGTTTCTATTAGGAAAAAAAAACTTTTCCAAGTTCTTGTCTCGTACATTTTTGTTTTACAATAGCATCACCCCAAACTGGTGCCCTCATGATGTGTTGGACTACATGAGAGTTATGAAACTGAACATCTAGAAGCACCAGGTTTGTATGATACTGTTCTAGAGTGTCAGGGCTACGTACCGGGCAGATGACAGAGATGAGTTATGGGACAAGCCAATTAGAACAATCAACAGGCAAATGGGAATCTGAAGAGAAAAGGGGCATGATGAAAGATTGGACAGGGATACAAAAAGGCATCACAGTTGAGGAAGACATTACAGCTCAAGCAAGGAACCAGCAGAAACAGGAAGCACTAACTGTTGCAATAATTCCTGGAAACATGTTGTTGTTTATTCATTTAGTTATGTCCGACTCTTCATGACCCCATGGACACATCATGAGGGCACACCAGGCCCTCCTGTCCTGGAAACATAAGTTTGTCTAATACTACAAGCTTTATTTATCTATCGTCGTCGTTTAGTCCTGTCCGACTCTTCATGACCCCATGGACCAGAGCACGCCAGGCCCTCCTGTCTTCCACTGCCTCCCGGAGTTGTGTCAAATTCATGTTGGTTACTTCGCAGACACTGTCCAGCCATCTCATCCTCGGTCGTCCCCTTCTCCTCTTGCCATCACACTTTCCTAACATCAAGGTTTTTTCCAAGGAGTCTTCTCATGAGATGGCCAAAGTACTGGAGCCTCAGCTTCAGGATCTGTCCTTCCAGTGAGCACTCAGGGTTGATTTCCTTTAGAATTGATAGGTTTGTTCTCCTTGCAGTCCAGGGGATTCTCAAAAGCCTCCTCCAGCACCATAATTCAAAGGCATCAATTTTTCGGCAGTCAGCTTTCTTTATGGTCCAGCTCTCACTTCCATACATCACTACAGGAAAAACTATAGCTTTGACTATTCGGACTTTTGTTGGCAAGGTGATGTCTCTGCTTTTCAAGATGCTGTCAAGATTTGTCATTGCTTTCCTCCCAAGAAGCAGGCGCCTTTTAATTTCGTGGCTGCTGTCTCCATCTGCAGTGATCATGGAGCCCAGGAAAATAAAATCTGTCACTTCCTCCATGTCTTCCCCTTCTATTTCCCAGGAGGTGATGGGACCAGTGGCCATGATCTTAGTTTTTTTGATGTTGAGTTTCAGACCGTTTTTTGCACTCTCCTCTTTCACTCTCCTTACAAGGTTCTTTAATTCCTCCTCACTTTCTGCCATCAGAGTGGTATCATCTGCATCTCTGAGGTTGTTGATATTTCTTCCGGCAATCTTAATTCCGGCTTGGGATTCATCTAGTCCAGCCTTCCGCATGATGTATTCTGCATACAAGTTAAATAAGCTGGGGGACAATATACAGCCTTGTCGTACTCCTTTCCCAATTTTGAACCAATCAGTTGTTCCATGTCCAGTTCTAACTGTTGCTTCCTGTCCCACATATAGGTTTCTCAGGAGGTAGATAAGGTGGCCGGCACTGCCATTTCTTTAAGAACTTGCCATAGTTTGTTGTGGTCCACACAGTCAAAGGCTTTTGCATAGTCAATGAAGCAGAAGTAGATATTTTTCTGGAACTCTCTGGCTTTCTCCATAATCCAGCGCAAGTTAGCAATTTGGTCTCTAGTTCCTCTGCCTCTTCGGAATCCAGCTTGTACTTCTGGGAGTTCTCGGTCCACATACTGCTGAAGCCTACCTTGGAGGATTTTGAGCATAACCTTGCTAGCGTGTGAAATGAGTGCAATTGTGCGGTAGTTGGAGCATTCTTTGGCACTGCCTTTCTTTGGGATTGGGATGTAGACTGATCTTTTCCAGTCCTCTGGCCACTGTTGAGTTTTCCAAACTTGCTGGCATATTGAATGTAGCACCTTAACAGCATCATCTTTCAAGATTTTAAATAGTTCAACTGGAATGCCATCACCTCCACTGGCCTTGTTGTTAGCCAGGCTTTCTAAGGCCCACTTGACTTCACTCTCCAGGATGTCTGGCTCAAGGTCAGCAACTACATTGTCTGGGTTGTACAGGATATCCAAATCTTTCTGATATAATCCCTCTGTGTATTCTTGCCACCTCTTCTTGACGTCTTCTGCTTCTGTGAGGTCCCTCCCATTTTTATTTATCTATAACACTTCTATATTCCATATGCACAATATACTTCAGAGCTGCCGTAAAATGCGAAAAGCTTGTAGCTATGAAGAAAACTGTAGGCACAAGTACAGTGGTGCCTCGCATAGCGAGGTTAATCCGTTCCAGATTAACCTTTGCTATGCTGAAGCATCGCTGAACGGGGCAGCGATTTCCATTGGAACGCATTAAACATCGTTTAATGCGTTCCAAATAGGCCAAATACTCACCGTTCAGCGAAGCTTCAGGATGGCCGGCAGCCATTTTCGCGCCCTCGCCTCGCTTAACGAGGGCGCGAAAACGCTGTGCGCGGCCATTTTAGGCCATTTCCCGGCTTCTGGCGGCCATTTTGGCCGCCGAACAGCTGATCGTCGGGGTTCGTTTTGCGAAGATCGGTAAGCGAAACGCTTACCGGTCTTCGCAAAGCGAATTTTTCCCCATTTAAAAAACGTTGAGCGATCGCATTAGCGATCCGAAAAAATGGATCGCTATGCGATTTCATCGTTATACGGTGCGCTCGTTAAGCGAGGCACCACTGTACTTAAAATAATACCCTTTCTTGCAACTTATGAAATGTTGCAGGTGTTAAATCTTAAGTTTTAGGCACAACTTAAGTCATATTTGAATCAAAAGAACAATAAAATATCAAAAAGAATGTTCAAAGTTACACTCTAAAAATGCAGAAGTTTATAGTTCAAGGAATATTTAAAAGTAAAAGAAAGAGAATACATATCTTAAAATATCTAACTTCTTAGAAGTAAATATATACTGTATATGAAAAGTAAAATGTGTTATTTAACCTCTAAGTTTGTTATGGACACACATGGAAAAGTAAAAGCTTATCCATATGCTAATTAAAATCTATGGAGGAAAATCCATGATAATTGTTGTTCTTTGATGTCGCATAGAGTTCTGAGGATGTAATTAATGCCTTGTTGATTGTGTGTGTCCTATCTCCACATATTCATAACTAGTACCGATTCCTTTCCTTTCCCCCTTACTATAAACAATAAAAATTTGGATTAAACACATTCATGAAAGTTAAAGCTATCCATTCTCAAAGTTACTAGCTGCCTAATACCCAAGTTAGCACAAGTAATCTTTGCACCAAGGAACAAGGTACTAAGCAGAAGGTTGCAATTATATCCATTTCCTCCTTGCAGGTTTTTCATAGGTATTTGGTTGTCCTCAGCAGGAAACAGGGTGCTGAACTATGTAAACTTTTGGTCTGGAGCAGCAGGATTCTTATTGATTTTGTAAAGCGTACTTTTGAGGAAACATATGTAGGATTTCATTGCATAAGGCCCTTGTGAGGAAGCTAGCTCAGGCGAGTTGTAGAGCATTGTAGAAGGCTTTCACAACCATTGAGTAGTAGAAGACCCAAACACTGTCTTATGGAATGGTGGATAGTACCAAGATTGTAGTGGTGAATCCCATCTTTAGAAGCGAGGTAATCTGTATGCATATTAATTTTAAGATGACATAAACTGGTGTGCCACAGAATGAAGGGGGATATGAGAAAAATCTGGCAACAACTAGTTACAAGTATATATCACGACTTGATTTTTTGCATAATGAACAAAATCAGTAAACATTCAACAACCGGTTTCTGTCTTGAGATATTGTTTTAACTCAGATCCTGGGACTACAAAATCTGATCAGGTGATTTTTTAAAAACTACAATAGGACCGGGGTATCTGCAGGGCATCAGTTCCAAGCCTCCGCCCCCGTGGATGCCAGAAATAGCAGATCAGTAAAGCACTCACTTCCAATTTCTTTAGTCTCTGTGCATGATTGAGAAAGGGATCCCCGGCCCTGTCTTGCCAAAGGACTGGGTTCCCTTTCCTCCTATTTTGCAAGGGAATCTGAAACCAGCAACTGCTCTTCCCCCCCCCCATGCAGTTTCTCCATTTCACTGGAAGCTGCTTCCCTTGGAGACCTTCAGGGCACAAGTGTGTTTCCATTAGGGTATCTGTATATAGCACAGTCTCTGGTTCTGTCTAGTGGTCAGTCCTGGTAATACACCCTGGGAACATTTGTTTGTTTCAGGCAGCAGACAAGTGAAACCGTGGGTACTGATCCCGCAGATACGGCAGACCTACAGCATTTTCCCCTCAAGATCTGTCATGGGCAGCCTGATGAAGAGTCCAGCTAGACTCAAAAGGACGACTTTTTAAAAATGTTTTATGGGGCAATTAAACATATTACTCTTTCCTTGGCTTTTGATTTTATGCAGAGACTACACAGCTTTCCCCCACCGCTTTTAACAAGTAACACCTACATTATTTGGGTGTAACTCCCAATTGACGTCCACAGTTACTTTTAAAGAGCCTGTTAAAGCTTTTAAAGAGGTATTTTGACTGGCGTTTTTTTTTTTTAGAATGCATGTCATATTCAGTCTTAAGTGGGAAGAGAATGACTCTGGTTTTGTGTTCTGTATTTCTACAAAGAACAATCCAATGTCTTGTAGGGGATAGAGTGTCAGAAGACCTGAATTCAAAGCACAACTTGGCCTCGGAAACCCTACTGTGGTTGCCAAAGTTTGACTCAACAACACATAATGAACACATTTCTACAAATATTTCCAAGGTACAATTTCAGAATTAGCCCGTACAGGCAACCGTAAAGTAGGCCTGCTGCTGAGAGGTAATGAGTAACACGAGAAATTCCTTTCAAAATATAACATTCTAAGCTCAGGATAAGAGTGAGGAAACTACTTCTTGCCATTATTTTCCAGATACCTTTTATACACATTTTGTGTGCGATTAATACAGTCCTATAGACCATTTCTTAGCAATAATAAGATGGTTTGTGAGTCTCGGTAATCTAGTTCCTCAGTTTCTTAAATATTTGCCAGCTCTTTCTGCTTGACCAATCTGTTCTCTCTATTTCCCAAAGCAAACAGCAGGAAAGCTGCCAAATTGCTCCCAAGGCAGAGCATGTGCCTTTCAAAGACAACTGTCAGATTTGTTTGCACCCATATTTTGCCAGTTGCTTCTCTCTCCTCCTCCTCTGCCTCCTTCTTCTGCAGAGGGCTTGATTCTTTTCAAGCAGCATATCACAAGCTTTCCCAGATTATGCCCTCCACACAAGATTTGATTAGCACATCAGTGTTAAAAGACTTTGGGAAGAAAACTTGGCAGAAAAAAGAGCTTTCTCTTTAGATAACCGCAAATTGAAGAACAGTTTCGTATAATTCGGACAGCCATCCAGAACTCCGGTTCTGTATGCAACTCTAGCATTAGGAAAATTGCATCTGGCATACCAGATCACATTGTATCGGTTCATTTGACTAGCAAGCTTATTTTTCATTTCTCTAATTTTATTCGGATATTGGTTTTGGACACCTACAGTGTAAAGCCTGTGTATTTTTGTTGCATGTGTTCACAACTTTTCCTACAGTGTAGGTGAACTCTTTTCGATTTTTTCTGCTATAAGACCCAGAATCAGCATTTCAAGGCTTGGAAAAGTTATTTTATATATACCCTACCTTTTTCCTTAGTAGAATCTAAGGCAGCTTATGGCATAACTTTTACAAATGGATTCAACTTTAAAACACAATATTACAGTATTAAAACAGTGTTAGCGATACTGACAGAAATCCTGTTTGCACAGCTACACCATATAGGGCAGATAAAGTCACCAGCTGCGGGAGTCTTTGTAGAAATAAAACATTTCCAATCTCCTACAAAGACTCCCATGGAATCCCTTTCATTGTGGCAAAGCTGTTGGGGGAGGGGGGCTGTGAGGCAGGGAAAATCTTTAATTGCTCCAAACCAATGTCAGTTATAAAGTAATTCTGATGACAGTAGAAATTAAAGACTTCATCTCTGTCCCATGCCCCCCAGTAGCATCCCCATCATGAAAGGGACTCCATGGCAGACTTTGGATCTTCAGTGGGGAAATCAGAAGGCTTTTGTTTCCCCCCCACCCAGAAAAATCACTGTGGCTGATGACATCGCAAGCCTTATACAGCATAGCTGTTCAAACAGGATTTCAGCCATTATCACTTAAAACAAACACTGTATTAATATACTGTAATTTAAAAACCAGTTTAAAACAACAACAACATAACAAACATCCCGGATCCAGACCGACTCAGCCTCTCATCCTTCTGAGGTCGTAAATTATGTGTGTGTGTGTGTGTGGGAAATGTATAGCCTGCATAATTAAATTGCAAACGGCCCAGAAAGTGCTTTAAGTACAATGGGGTGGTATAGAAGCGGCACACTTTGCTTTGCACGTCTAAATTGATAAATCTAAATAAATTAAAATCTGTTCTGGACTCTAGCCATTTAGTACTCTTTAGAAGGTTTTTTTTGCCAATACTTCTAATTTGAATTGTGAATAATAGAAAAATGTTGCTCAGTCTGCAGAATATATTTAGGTCACACAATTCAGAGTTTTTCCCCTTACAAAAAGGTATATGCCTGGATTGCATCTTGTTTTTTCTTTTAGTATAGAGAGCATTGACAATAAGAACCATTTTTAACAACACTCTTGGCTGGACACTCTCTAACAAGCTCAGAGGATGGGTGGATGGATATTTGTCACACCCTATGCACCATGTTTCTCATTGTTTCTTTCAATATTTACTCTGCCAACTACATGACATAACTAATTGTAAGTAGATCTGCTTTTTTGGCATAAGTATAGAATATATTTTGTTTAGCTGGCAGGGCTTGTGTTTTTTGTAGCATTTCCACTAGCATCCTTTTGTCTGCTTCTGACTTGTCTGATTGCCTATATCAGCTCTTTATAGCTGCTGCTGGGTATGTTCAGATGGCATTACTAATAATACATAGAGTGGGTTGTGTGGACCTTACTCTTATTTCCTTCTGTCTGCTTGCAGTAGTAGGGATTACAACTACAATGCAATTTGTACACTGTATTTAAAAATATATTTTTCTCCTACTTTAGTGCTATAGCACTAACCGTAGCCCTACAGCACTAAACTGATACAGCCGTCATTCAAATGGTTACCACCATGTCTTGTCAGTGCTGTTTCACTTGCTTAACATTAAGAAGATTTAAACATGAAAAGATTTGAATGCCAGTGAAAGGCGTAAGTAGCTGGTGATAATGGCAGAGAAGGGTGAAGGAGAAGGAGGGGGCCTGAGTGATGTGTGGATACTTGAAACACACTTTCATTTCTGTGTGAATCCTGACAGCAATTCAAATGCCAAGGTGTGGTATTGAGAAATTTGTGCCAATCCAGGACAAACTTCTGTGTGGTCGTGCTCTTACCTATTTACTGAATGTTGTCGAGCATAAGCCAAATGGTAACTTTTTGTTTGCTCCTCAGCAGTGAACCAACCACCCCTGCTGCGATTCTTAGGGGCACACATTCATGCTACGTGCATTCACACCACTGAGAGTTATGGTGAAGGTGCTTTGTTTCCCAGGGAGGAACAGATCAAAAGTTATGATTTAGCTTAGGCTAAGCTACAGTATTTTGACTAATGACTGAAGGAGAAAGAACAGAATTGCTCGCACCATCCAAGACCATCACACATCTGGTTGGCCACTGCCACATGTGCTAGCGGTAGTTCAACCTTCAGCTGAGCATAAGGAGATCAGTGACATCTGCCCAGAGGTACTCCTAATGAAGACATGGATAAACGAGTC
Source organism: Pogona vitticeps (assembly GCF_051106095.1). Classification (NCBI taxonomy): domain Eukaryota; kingdom Metazoa; phylum Chordata; class Lepidosauria; order Squamata; family Agamidae; genus Pogona; species Pogona vitticeps. Next base: position 329,858,162 of record NC_135783.1, on the reverse strand, counting down.
TCAAGGACAGATTCACAGAAGCCATGTGCAGTCTTTTCTATGTGCATTTAAAAAAATTCTGCCAATCAACTGTGTAATGATTAAATAATGAAATCATTACCAGAGTCAATAAAAAGAATTATTTCTGGAGTTAATAATTCCTCTGAAGTACCTTTAAACACAACCTGGAATTGCTTTTTTTTTCTCCAGTCTTCTCGGCTAATATCAGACATTTTTAAAATAGAAACAAGCACCCTCAGCACATTGCTGCTTTGTTCCAACTCCTTGGAGTTAATTTTACATTGCTGTGATGCTCTCAGGCTGCTAGAGTTCAAGGTGGACACTTAATGCTTTTTACCAAGAACATGAAAGTGCAGGATCTAAAAGAAGGCACGGATTCTGCCTATGCTGATTTATACTCATAAGTTCAAATGTAAAGATAATTATTGGCCAGAGTCCTATTCATGTAAGGTTTACATCATCCCTGTGTCTAACTGATGAAGTGCCAGAGAGCATCTCAGTTGTGCAATGGGTTGCATGATGCCACTGAGATGTTCCCCAACACTTTGGCTGAAAGCTAGTAATAAGTTGCAGCTGGGCCCATTGGATCAGGGCAAGGAGCTGACCCATCAAATCCACAAGGATTTCATGGGCCTACTCTAGCTGAGATGTCCTACTGGATTTCAGCCCTTGTCAAGTAACCACAAATCACTGCAGCAACTTACACAAACCATACATACACAAATATCAATAGGATTTTGGTCACTATAATATAAAAAGAAACACAAGCCATTCACCATAACTGAAAAGATTTTAACCAGAAGTCACATGTCTGCTGTCTGCTAGCCAGATGCTACAGATCAGCTGTCTCAAGGTCTTTGGTGTCTCATCATATGCTTCATTACTGAACTTGCAGTGGACACTTTCAAGTCAAAGATTGTCTTCTACCATTAGGTAGAAGATAAGGTAAAACCCACTGTTACCCTACAAGGCTTGCCCAGGTTCTCCTGGGTCCTTAACAATATCACGGCATGGAGAAATTAAGCAACCAAAATGTTTCTCGTCAATGTGTTACACCAGGGAATATTCAACTACCAAATTTCAAATTTGTATAATTTGAACACTGTCCCCCCCCAGTGGGATACTTAAACCAGATTAGTTTACACTATTCTGTACTACCAACCAGGTGTGCCTTTTGCCATCTGAGACAGATTGCACATCTTTGCCTCTATCTTGATGGAAAGACCCTAACAACACTGATCCATGTGCTTGTAATCTCGAGAACAGACTATTTTTTCAAGAACTTAACAAGATTTATTTATTTTTATTTATTTATTTATTTTATTTCTATCCCGCCTATCTGGTCATACTAGACCACTCTAGGCGGCTTACAATCAACCCAACAATAACAATTTTAAAAACATTACAGGTTAGCAAAGATAGAGATCAAAGAAAGTATAAAAAGAAAAAGATCGTCAGGGGTTATCTGTTGGGAAGGCCTGTCTATACATCGGTGTTTTTAATTGTTTCTTTAAAATGCCCAGCGAGGGAATACAGTGGTGCCTCGCTTAACGCGTGCACCGTATAGCGATGTTTCCGTATAGCGATCCCTTTTTCGGGATCGCTATACGGAAACATACCCGATCGTCGCAATGGGGAAAACCCGCATTGCGAAGATCGGGTATTACGGCGGCCAAGATAATTATGAGATTTGTGTGGCAAGGTAAAAAACCAAGAATTAAAGCAATGCAAGATTCCAAGCAAAGAGCGGGTTTCGGTCTCCCAGACTGGGTTTTGTACTATAGATCTTGTGTACTAGATTGGATAAAGGAATGGATAACCTTAGAAAATGATAAGACTACTCAATTTGGAAGGACATGATTTGCAGTTCGGTTGGCATGATTTTCTATGGTACAAAAAAGATAAAGAGCAGAAACATTTAAACTTGCATATGATAAGAAGAGCCAGATTAGGGACTTGGCAAAAGATCATCCAACAGATTTACACCCCCCCAAAAAAAACCCACCAGTCTGAGTATAACCTATAGAGGCCTTTACACAACCTAACCCCATGACAGAAGCGAAACTTCTAAGATATCAAGATTTATTTTAAAAAGGATTGTGAGTTAATGTCTAAAGAAGAGTTAGAGACACAAAACATACATCAAGACGAATGTCAAAGAATGTATAATTAGGTGGGCGCAAAATATAGGACATAATATTGATATTGCTCAATGGTTGCAAATATGGAAAAATAATATACAAGATGTTTTACAGGTGGCATATGACTCCAGAAAAATTGTCAAAAGATCTATACAGAGGTATCAAATGTTTGTTGGAAGTGTGAAGCACATGAGGGAAGCTTTTACCATATGTGGTGGACTTACAGAGTAGCGAAAAACTACTGGATAGGAGTACATACTCTGTTACAAAAAATATTGCTTTGTAATGTTCCACTAACCTCAGAACTGTTTCTACTGAGCATTATACCAGACAATACAGATAAGACAAAGAACTACTGTACTTGGTTGTATATATAGTCACTGCAGCCAGAATTCTTATGCCAAGAATTGGAAGAAATCGGTGATACTGAAACAAGAGGAATTTTTCAGGACCGGTTTTCGCAAGACAGCAATTTTACAGCTGATCCGCGCTTCGCAAAATGGTTTCTCTATGGGCGATTTTCGCAAAATGACGACAATTTTTCCCCATTGGAATACATTAAACAGATTTCAATGCATTCCAGTGGGGAACCGCATTTTGCAAGACAATGTTTTCACTAAACAGCGATTTTCGCTGAACAAATTAACATCGTCTTGTGGGGCACCACTATAGATAGATTCAGCCAACTCCATATGTGAAATGTTCAATAGCCACTAGAAATTTTCCTTGCAAAAAGGAAAAGAGAAGGGAGCACACATGTTCTTCACATTCATTCCTATCACTTCTTAGAGTGCCTACACACAGGAACTAATCAGAGTTATTCCAGTTTTGAGTCATCCCCATTACAAAATATTTTCTGATTGGTCCTGCCTCAATTAGGTGCCTGTCTAGGCTTCCTTGGTGATGGAGTATAACAGCAGCAATGACCATTTAAATGTCCCACAATGTCCTGATGCATTGTGGGGAGCATAAACACCAGTCAGTCACTAGTCAGGGCTAGAGCTTGGCAGTAACTGGTCATGAATATCCAATTGCTTGTAATTAATTCCTTGTTTCAATGCTGGGGTATTACCAATCAGCAATTAAACTCAGGATTTTAATAGCTAGTGACAAAGCATGTTATTCTGTATTGTTTGCATCGTCTATCTGTTACTTTCTGAGTGCAATTCATGGAACTGATTTTGGTGCCCAAAGTCCTAAATGGATTTGTGTTAAATGAAGGTTCACCTAAGCCCTCTGTGAAGTTCTCCAGACATTCAGATGAGTGTCAGAGGCTCAACATGCTTCACCAGTGAGAAACATGAGGGCAGGTATTCAGGACAGGGCCTTCTCAGTTCTGCCCTTGGAACTCCCCACTGTTGGTTTCAAAAAACGAGGAAGATGCATAATTCCAGCCTGCATTTGGTGTTGGACACTGTAAAGAAGACTTACGATGCTGTTCTCCCATAGTATTACGTACTTTAAAGGCTAATGATCTAGAATTAGTCGGGTGCCATAACAAGGGAGGAATTCAAAGCAGGAAAATTAAGGAATTCACTTTGTTTAACATCAAGAAGAATGTTTAAAAGTGACTAGATGGTAACATGTAAGTGCCTTCAGAGGGAAAAAATATTAGGGGTAAAGGAGTCTTTTATCAGAGTGCCAGGAGAGCATAGCAAGTACTAAGATCTGGAACGTAAACCTGAACAAACTTAAATTAGAAAGAAGGAGCTTATTTGATCAGGTAAATCACTATTAACAATTAGAATAAGAAGCCCAGAGTATTGATTCTATATCACTTCAAACAGAGACAAGAAAAGTGCTTTTCAGCCATTATTTAAAAAAAAAAACACGGAAATTTATCAACAAAACCAGTGGAGGCAAGGCATGTTGTAGCAGTACATCAAACAAAGGAATACCTATAACACATTGTTCAGTGTTTCATCTTTGTATTTAAATGAGCCTAACTGGACACAGAATGTATTTATTTAGTTTTATTTGTTTCCTCCTGTGTATATCATATTTTTGCCATTGCTGCTCATAATATTTGTTCTAAGACAAATACAGTAGGATATTGAGATTCCCAGTGTGGTGTAGTGGATAGACTGATGGACTAGGACCCTGGGTTCAAATCCCCACTTGGCCATGGAAACAAAACGGGGATGGGGAACTGGTAAAACCACTCCTTAAATACTTCATTTTCCTTGAAAACCCTATTAGAGTCACTATAAGTGGATTCCAACTTGACAGCACACAGCACACACATAAATAGAATGTTATTCCACTCTTCCCCAAGATGGGACCCATGATGGTTTATAACATGATTAAAAAGAAACCAATTTTTTTTATTTTTACTAAAAGCACCTAAATTACTGCAGACTGAAGATTTATACCTTGCTTCCCGTGTTTATGATACCTTGGCACCTTTTTCACATGCTAAATATACAAAGTCTGTTTTGCCTTCAAAGCAGTCTGCCTTCAGAAGCAAAGAGAATTACATCTAGCCCATTTTTTAAAAATGATCTGCTTCTTCTCTTACCCTATATTTTAAATTATCTCTGCTTCAGAAAATCAAAAGCTCACATTGTTTGCAGTTTCAGTTATCCAACAGAAATATGATCCAACCAAGAACCTTGTTTCTACGGTTGGATTACATAGCTAGTTTTCCTCCCTACTAATTAAAAACACAGTTATTATAGTATTGTAACACAGTCAAACAGATTAACATATTAAAACAACAACCAAATTAAAAGCAGGTTGATGAAGCCGCTGAGCAGATGGCACGTTACATGGTCCAACATGATTCCATCTCCTTTTTCAGAGATATTTTGCAAATCACTAGCTAGTTCATATCTGGCTTATTTGTTGTCAGAGCTGTGGATTCTGTTAACCATACGATTGTTGAATAGACTAAGCCCACTCACATGGAACAATAAGCCAAAATCCTGGGAGTTCTGGCTTGTCAGGGAGACAGGAAGCCAGCAAAATAACCCATGTTTGTTCTGTGTTTTGTGCTGGCCAATTACAAGCCAGATTCCTGCAGTGAGAATTATGGTAAGCAAAGCACAGAGGAAAGGTCTGTGGCATGTTCAGCCACTTCTACTTGCAGTTAGAGTGATCTGGTAGCATGCTGGCACATGCTGTCCAACTAAACTGTCAGCTAAGTCTGCAGGAGTCAGTGGAAGACAAAATGGAACTGATGCTTCTGGAAGGCCATAGAAGCACAGACTCAAGAACTATGGAATTGTAGAGACCCAGAGTCATTGAGTCTAACTCAAAGCAGGGAATGTTGCGGTATCAAAAGTTCAGGAAAAAATATTTTGGGACCCCAAAGCTCCCATAATCCCCCAGGGAGCATTCACTGCTATGGGTTAACTGCTTTCTGTGTACTGTTTGCAGGGAACTGTGAAAGAACTGAGCATTCCCACATTTTTAACACTTACCTAGAATCTTTGATATATGTATCTATGAGTTTTCTGTTGGACTGCAGATGGCTTCATGCATTGGCTAATCATACAATAAGGCTTGTTTCTCTCAGTGTAATTAGCCAAAACAGTGACTTGATGTTTTGCCCAATACCTGCAATTTAAATAAGGGCTATGGAATTTGTGAGGGAGAGAGGTGGTTAGAGATGCCTCCAGCAGGCCATCTGCCCCTAGCTCAGGTTCCTAAGAGAGCCATGTGCCCTTGATGGGGGAGAAAGTGCTTAGCAGACCTGCAGCTAAGGACAGCATAATGCAGACTGAGGTGGGGTCAGAACCACCACTGGAGGAGATCCTTGCCATTTCTCCAGGGGATCGTGAAACACAAACATAGGCGGCTGCAGCTAAAGCAGGGGATAAAGACCTGGGAGATAACACCATGGCAGCCAGCAGCAGAGCACACCCTGGAAGACGCTGGGGACCAGGGAATATAAAACTGTGCTAGAGGAGATGGTTGGGCATATTGAGGTGATAGGACAGAGTCTGTAACAGAAGAAGAGAAGGAAGAGGAGGAGATATGTGAGGAATGCTACAGAGGAATTGCAGGAAGTGCATCAAGCTGAGGAGGTGGCTGCTGAGACCCCAATACCTTCCCAGGAGTGGGACTATGTAATCAAGGAGGATTCTTGGATGAGGGAATTAATGGAGTTGCAGGTCCTGAAGGGTGAGGAGGCATAAACACAAATACAGTGGTGTCTTGAGTTGCAAATTTAATTTGTTCTGGGATGATGGTCATAACTCAAGTTGGTCATAACTCAAAGCACCATTTCCCATAGGAATACATTGAAATGTGATTAATCCGTTCCAGCCATTTCTTGGTTATATCTCAAGGCGCTGGTTGTCTCTCAAAGCATTACAGTAGTTCCCATAGGAACTAATGCAAAAGTAGTTAATCCGTCCACTAGGGGGATACCTTTTAAATAACCTAATATGACCTTTGGATAGAGGCTCGTAACATTGTCCAGGAGGCAGCAACAAAAACCATCCCAAAGAAAAGCAAAGGCAAGAAAGCAAAGTGGCTGTCCAATGAGGCCTTAGAAATAGCAGAGAGGAGAAGGGAAGCAAAATGCAAGGGAGATAGGGAAAGTTACAGAAAATTGAATGCAGACTTCCAAAGAATAGCAAGGAGAGACAAGAGGGCCTTCTTAAATGAACAATGCAAAGAAATAGAGGAAAATAACAGAAAAGGAAAAACCAGAGATCTGTTCAGGAAAATTGGAGATATGAGAGGAACATTTTGCGCAAAGATGAACATGATAAAAGACAAAAATGGGAGGGATCTAACAGAAGCAGAAGACGTCAAGAAGAGGTGGCAAGAATACACAGAGGAATTATATCAGAAAGATTTGGATATCCCGTACAACCCAGACAATGTAGTTGCTGACCTTGAGCCAGACATCCTGGAGAGTGAAGTCAAGTGGGCCTTAGAAAGCCTGGCTAACAACAAGGCCAGTGGAGGTGATGGCATTCCAGTTGAACTATTTAAAATCCTGAAAGATGATGCTGTTAAGGTGCTACATTCAATATGCCAGCAAGTTTGGAAAACCCAACAGTGGCCAGAGGATTGGAAAAGATCAGTCTACATCCCAATCCCAAAGAAAGGCAGTGCCAAAGAATGCTCCAACTACCGTACAATTGCACTCATTTCACACGCTAGCAAGGTTACGCTCAAAATCCTCCAAGGTAGGCTTCAGCAGTATGTGGACCGAGAACTCCCAGAAGTACAAGCTGGATTCCGAAGAGGCAGAGGAACTCGAGACCAAATTGCTAACTTGCGCTGGATTATGGAGAAAGCCAGAGAGTTCCCGAAAAATATCTACTTCTGCTTCATTGACTATGCAAAAGCCTTTGACTGTGTGGACCACAACAAACTATGGCAAGTTCTTAAAGAAATGGCAGTGCCGGCCACCTTATCTACCTCCTGAGAAACCTATATGTGGGACAGGAAGCAACAGTTAGAACTGGACATGGAACAACTGATTGGTTCAAAATTGGGAAAGGAGTACGACAAGGCTGTATATTGTCCCCCTGCTTATTTAACTTATATGCAGAATACATCATGCGGAAGGCTGGACTGGATGAAACCCAAGCCGGAATTAAGATTGCCGGAAGAAATATCAACAACCTCAGATATGCAGATGATACCACTCTGATGGCAGAAAGTGAGGAGGAATTAAAGAACCTTGTAATGAGAGTGAAAGAGGAGAGTGCAAAAAACAGTCTGAAACTCAACATCAAAAAAACTAAGATCATGGCCACTGGTCCCATCACCTCCTGGGAAATAGAAGGGGAAGACATGGAGGCAGTGACAGATTTTATTTTCCTGGGCTCCATGATCACTGCAAATGGAGACAGCAGCCACGAAATTAAAAGGCGCCTGCTTCTTGGGAGGAAAGCGATGACAAGTCTTGACAGCATCTTAAAAAGCAGAGACATCACATTGCCAACAAAAGTCTGAATAGTCAAAGCTATGATTTTTCCTGTTGTGATGTATGGAAGTGAGAGCTGGACCATAAAGAAAGCAGACCGCCGAAGAATTGATGCCTTTGAATTGTGGTGCTGGAGGAGGCTCTGAGAATCCCCTGGACTGCAAGGAGAACAAACCTATCAGTTCTAAAGGTAATCAACCCTGAGTGCTCACTGGAAGGACAGATCCTGAAGCTGAGGCTCCAGTACTTTGGCCATCTCATGAGAAGAAAAGAGTCCTTGGAAAAAACCTTGATGTTAGGAAGGTGTGACGGCAAGAGGAGAAGGGGACGACCGAGGATGAGATGGCTGGACAGTGTCTGCGAAGCAACCAACATGAATTTGACACAACTCCAGGAGGCAGTGGAAGATAGGAGGGCCTGGCGTGCTGTGGTCCATGGGGTCACGAAGAGTCGGACACGACTAAACGACTAAACACAATATGACCTCTAACGTTTAAAAAAGGAAAGAGGGAACCTTTTTTCCCCCGGTCGTATCTCAAAGCGCCGGTCGCAAGTCAAAGCAAAATTTTGCAACCGGAGCTGGTTGTAACTCGAATTGTTTGCAAGTCAAGATGTTTGTAAGTCAAGATGAGGAGTTGAGTGAGTCAAGGCACCACTCACTCAACTCCTCATCCTACTGGGAGGAGGGGAGAGAAACATGCCCAGCCAAGGCTGCAAAACCCTGGGGAGCCCCGAGGTGGAGAGCCCACCACATCATAACTGACACTGGAGATGGCAGCACCAGAAGGCTCACTTACATTGTCAACAGGAGGAACTGAAACAGGAGTCAGAGTCAGCAATGGGACAAGGAGCAGGCCCCCTGATGCATCATGTGCCCTGCCCTTTTTGTGGTTGTGCTGGCCCTTGCTTCTACAGGCTTCAGAGGCCAGTGGTGCCCACCGCTGAAATGAACCAAAACAATGTCTGCAGCTCATCTAACTTTGCCACCTCACTGATTGCAGTCAACTGGGGGAATTGCAACGAGAAGGGCCAAGCCAAGGCTAGTGGTGTCAACTCGCCTTGAGGTTAGACAATTTGCAAAATTATCAATTGATGACCCTTCTCTCCCAAGTTTCAACAGAGCCCATTGTTGTTGTACAAGCTGATGTGGACTCCATGGATCTGGGGATGGAGGGTACCTGCCAAACAGGGAAGGGGCAGCAGGGCTCATGAGTTACTTTTTTCTGAAGAAAACCTAAAAGTCTGGCCCAGCCGAGAGGCTAAATGGACATCAGATGACACATCTAAAATCTGTGCAAAACCTAGTCATTTGGGTAACAAGCCAACCTAATACCTCATCCTTAAGAAGACAGAAAATGCTAACCACTCTTCTGTGGCTGAGTTCGTATAGCTGGTCTTAAAACTGGTGTTGAATATATTCCCTTGAGTTAATTGTGAGATGCCACTATCCACACACACAAAAAATGAAGTGCTTGGAATTGACATGGAAATGTAGGTAATTTAGCAAGCTTTCTTTCTGTTCTAGAGCTAAACCTTGCAATATAGGAAGAGAAGAATGAAAAGCATGGAGGACTATGGTGTGAATGATCAACTGCCACATTTAAAGAATGCTTCTCTCATCCTTCCCAGGGTGGCTTGGCACATTATGCAGTCACAAGCATATGTTTGCCACCACTTAAAGTCACAGTGGGATCCACAGCTGAATCTGGAATCCTGCCCATATTTCACTTGCATTACACGTAGATTAACAAACTTTTGTTGTTGTTGGCATGACAATACATTTAGGTGCATGTGAGACTTTAAAAAGAGGGCACGAAGCTTCCCTAGATGTCTGCATGAAATCTTTTTCAATGTCAGACACACACACACACACACACACACACACACACACACACACACACACACACACAGAGAGAGAGAGAGAGAGAGAGAGAGAGAGAGAGAGAACTTTTTTTCATTCTCCCTTTATCTGAGGATACACCTTTCAACAGATATTTTTAAACAAACATTAAGAGGGCATGATTTTCAGGTGCATGGACAGTTTAAAGACACTAAACTGTAAAAGCTGAGCTCAATATTAAGGAAGCTCAAATAGCAGTCTTCAGTCTCCAAGAAGCCTGATTCATGTAGGTGTTTATTTGGGTTGCTACAGTATGTTCTTGCTGCAGAAGTGGGGGTGGAGTGGCAAAGCTAGGTGAGCTGCATCTGTTCCTCTGTGGCATCCTGGCAACACCATTTCTCTTGCAGAGTCAATCTGAACACGTTCCCCGTTCCCCGCCCCCTTCCTATATCTCCTCTGCAGTGAGGTTAGGAAAAAACAAAGCAAAAGGAGCTGGTGACAAGCTGCGGATTTCTGCCTGGGATCTTAGAATTAGCACTTCAGAGAAGGGTCTCTTTAATGATGCAAATACAGCAGCCCAAGTTTGAATTTTTTAAAATAACGTAATCCCAGCAAAAAGCAACAATAACCTCCACAAAAAGACCCCAGAGCTGCAAGCTGCTTTGCAGGCCACACTTTGCCTGCCCTTACTTCATACTTATCAAACTAGTGCATTTCAAACCAACACACTTACCGTTACAATACAAACAATACCCAGACAAAACGGAGGTCCTGAGGGTGGGTGGGCCTAACACCTGCAGTTTGGGAAACTACCTCTCTTTTTTGGGGGTGGGTGGGTGACTCTCACGCGAAGAGCGAGGTGTGCAGCTTGGGGGTCTATCTGGACCAGGCGCCTGCCATGGAATCCCAGGTAGCGTCAGTGGTCCGCACCGCTTATTTCCATCTCTGGTGGATAGCCCAGCTGCACCCCTATCTAGATGTTGGGTCGCTCACTATAGTCCATGCGTTCATAATCTCGAGGTTAGACCACTGTAATGCTCTCTATGTGGGGTTGCCCTTGAGATCTATGAGGAAACTCCAGATGGTGCAGAATGCGGTGGCCAGACTTCTTAGTGCCGTAAGGAAATATCAACATATTACTCCCACTCTGGCCGCCTTGCACTGGCTGCCTGTTTGGTTCCGTGTAGATTTCAAAGTCTTAATGCGTACGTATAAAGCCCTAAATGGTTTAGGGACTTGTTACCTGATGGGATGCCTTCTCCCACCTAGGTCTACCCGTACCACTCAATCTAGCCAGGAGGTGAGACTGAGGAGCCTAACGCCGAGGGAGGCCCGGAAGGAAAAAACAACAAACTGGGCCTTCTCAGCGGTGGCGCCTCGTGTTTGGAATAGCCTCCCTCCTGAGATTTGCATGGCCCCTTCCCTGGGCATCTTCAAATGCCAATTGAAAACTTGGCTGTTCAAGCAAGCCTTTCCTCCATCCACTGTCTGATTTTGTTTCTTGTGTTTTCTCCCATCTGGATCATTGTGTTTTGTAGTAATATATTGTTATAATTTTAAATTGTTTTTGTTATATGATATGTTATGACCCGCCCAGAGTAGGCTGCATGACTAGATGGGCGGGCTATAAATGTAATAAATAAATAAATACATTTAAACATAAAGGGGCATATATTTATATATTTTATATATAAAATATAAAAATTTGATTAAACTTGAACAATGTTAAAACATCGCTGGTTTAAAACAAATAAAACAATGTGCCACACCCCCTACTAAAAACTCTAGTCTTGCCAGGCATGAATAGATTAAAAGCCAGTTTTAAAAGGAAGGTTTTCTCCTGGCAATAGAAGGACTGCAAGCTGGGGAAATCCACACAGCCTCTGAAAATGTCCTCTCACCAAACATACATGTGATGGCAGTGGGACCAAGGGAAGGCACATAATGATCTCAGAAACTAGAGATTAGATGGAAAGAATAGGATTCTAGTCTCTGGTATGGGAGGGAATACAGGCTCAAACTAGATGACACACAATGTGATATGCCAACTCTTTCTCATGTTTTGGATCACTTTTGGCATGGTGAGGGTTAATCTATTTTCTAGCAACTACATGATGTACTAGTAATTACAGTGAACCAGCCTGACTCTTTCCTGTGGCTATCTGCACTGTTATAGATCAATGGCAGGAAGCACTGTGTTTTTAGCACGTGTAGGGTTGCTCCACTTTAGTTTGGTTTCTACAATGTATGGCATGCTGGCATTGAACGAAGCTTGCACTGGTATTTGGTCCTTCCATTTGGGTGGCAAGTCAATTAAGTGATATAGCACTTACCAATAAATAGGGGGAAACCCAACTTTTCCAGCTTCCGTGGAGAAGAAGACAGAAGAGGGAATGAAGGGGGAATCTTTCTTTCCTTTCCTTTTTCCTTTTTCTTTCCCATCCAGCACTGAGTCACTTAGGTGGCAAGCCAATGAAGTGATATGCCACTTATCTTTATTTTTTAAAAAATCTTTAGCTTTCTCCGTCTCCCCACAGAGACAGGAGAAGAGGTAGGATCATGCAAACGGAGGAACAGGCTAAATAGGGTCAGGTGGTTTCCTGTTCCAAAATGAACAGATCTTTGCATGTGGGTGCAAGATCATTTTAAATCTGAGACTGCACTTTCAAGTGAGTCTGATTAGCCTGATCCAACCCAAGTTAATGTCACTGTCTAGTCACACTCGCAATTTGCACATCATTACAAGCGGAGCTCCTTTAAAAGCTGAAAGACTTCACTTTGTCCTAGTAGGAGCATGCCATACTCTGCATGTTGCAAATTAGCTTGCTTTTGTTTTGCAGTTGGTCAGCATGACTTCATTTGCAAGTCAGCCTGCTCAGGAATGGAACTGTGTAGAAACTGGAGCGAAAACACCATAGGTGTAGCGGCCATACATTGCCATAACATATGATTTGACCTATATATATTTCATGGCCAGGAGCCACTTGTAGCCCCATCCTCCTTTCCCAGAGCTTGGAAAGCTACTTTTTGGAGTTCAACCCCTGGACTGCAACCTTGGCGTTCTTCAGAATCTCATACCTCCTCACAACAGGTGGGCATATAGCTTATAAACAGCCATCACAGGGATGATTTGCTGAATACAGAGACCAGCCTTGAGCGCTGTGATATGAATCTGAAAAAAAGAAAGAAAATAGAGACGAGTCCTGGCAGTCAAGCGCATCCCTGCTGGAGTTGCTTGACCCTGGAAATAGGTTTGATCCCATCCGTTTCCCCTTTGATGGCATTACTTGGAAACATTCTACTTGGCTGCCTCAGAAATAAAGGCAAATGGTGTGTTTAGTGTAGTGGCATGACAAGTGGTGCTTCTCTGTGTGTTCTGTATAGGCAAGGAGGCTCCGGCTCCCCCTTTTGAAGGCGCTGGATTCCCCTTTCATTTCTCTCTCTTGATACAAAAAGGCTTCCCCTCTTCAGAGTCCGGCTTTCTTTTATTCAAACCTATCATCTCCCTGCAGGGACTCCACTGACAGTGATTGAGACTAAGGGGTATCGTATCATCTCCATGCTGAAGAGCATTAATGGGAGTTAAGTGCATAATTCCCAGCAGAAAGGGCTAAGAATATACAGTGGAGCCGTGTTAATTTACTCTTTGGTCCTTTACAAAACCAAAAGAAACACTGCTGCTCTTTCCCCTCCGCTAGCGAGGCACTGCTTTCCTGGAGCTCCTTCAGCACATTAAAAGACGCCTTTCCTTTCCTTGCGGTGTCAACACACGCAAAGCTAATGGGGGATTTGTTTACTTCTATTTAAATCTCAGAGTCTGCCTTCCTGTCTCATGCTACATGGCTTGGGATAAATAAGAAAGAAATAAAATGGGGAAAAATATACTGTAGAAATCAAGAATGAATTTGTAAGACATAAAAAAAACTCAGAACAGGAAGAGTGGGCTAATTATGCAAGGAGACTGGAGAAAACTGTTTCTTCTTCTGTGGGAATATTTTAGAAATAAAATTCATAATAAGTAGGTGAAAATGGATTTAAGCCAGAACAACATTGAAGAGATACATCATTGTGCTAGATTCAACATAATTTCCCACCCCACCCCCAATTCAAATCTGAAAATGATTTATATATTTGTACATATGCATATGGGGGAATGTGGTGACGCTGTGGGTTAAACCGCTGAAGCCTCTGTGTTGCAAGGTCAGAAAACCAGCAGTCGTGAGATCGAATCCACAAGACAGAGTGAGCCCCTGTTGCTTGTCCCAGCTCCCGCCAATTTAGCAGTTCGAAAGCATGCAAAATGCAAAAATGTGACTAGATAAATAGGTACCACCTCGGCGGGAAGATAAACGGCATTCCGTGTCTAGTCATGCTGGCCACGTGACCATGGAGGATTGTCTGCGGACAAACGCTAGCTCTATGGGTTGGAAACGGAGATGAGCACCACCACCTAGAGTCGGACACGACTGGACAAATTGTCAAGGGGAACCTTTTTTTTTACATATGCATATTGTGCATAAGGCACCTTGAATTGCATACTCTACTGTATTCTGAATCCACTTGTATGTTTGTGTGTGTTTAAATACAATACAGTACTGTACAGTGGGGTCTCTGCTTAAGAACGTCCCTACTTAAGAACAATCCAACTTAAGAACAGCTCCATTTGCTAAATTTTGCTTCTACTTGAGAACAGAAATCCAAGATAAGAACAGGGAAAAAAACCTTTCCTGCTCTTTTTTAACCTTAGGTCATCTTAGGTTAAAAAATACATCATGCGGAAGGCTGGACTGGAGGAATCCCAAGCTGGAATTAAGATTGCAGGAAGAAATATCAACAACCTCCGATATGCAGATGATACCACTCTGATGGCGGAAAGTGAGGAGGAACTAAAGAACCTTGTAATGAGGGTGAAAGATGAGAGTGCAAAAAACGGTCTGAAACTCAACATCAAAAAAACTAAGATCATGGCCACTGGTCCCATCACCTCCTGGGAAATAGAAGGGGAAGATATGGAGGCAGTGACAGATTTTACTTTGTTGGGCTCCATGATCACTGCAGATGGAGACAGCAGCCCCGAAATTAAAAGACGCCTGCTTCTTGGGAGGAAAGCAATGACAAACCTTGACAGCATCTTAAAAAGCAGAGACATCACCTTGCCAACAAAAGTCCGAATAGTCAAAGCTATGGTTTTTCCTGTAGTGTTGTATGGAAGTGAGAGCTGGACCAGAAAGAAAGCTGACCGCCGAAGAATTGATGCCTTTGAATTGTGGTGCTGGAGGAGACTCTTGAGAGTTCCCTGGACTGCAAAGAGAACAAACCTATCAATTCTAAAGGAAATCAACCCTGAGTGCTCACTGGAAGGACAGATCCTGAAGCTGAGGCTCCAGTACTTTGGCCATCTCATGAGAAGAGAAGACTCCTTGGAAAAGACTTTGATGTTGGGAAAGTGTGAAGGCAAGAGGAGAAGGGGACGACCGAGGATGAGATGGTTGGACAGTGTCATCGAAGCAACCAACATGAATTTGACACAACTCCGGGAGGCGGTGGAAGATAGGAGGGCCTGGCGTGCTCTGGTCCATGGGGTCATGAGGAGTCGGACACGACTAAACGACTGAACACACACACAGGTTAAAAAAAATTCTCCCCTTAGTGGTAGAGTACGTATTAACCAGCTTTGCATTAGTTCCTATGGGAACTAATGCTTCAATGTATGAATGCACGTCTACATAACAATAAAACAGCCAGAACGGATTAATTGGTTTTCAGTCCATTCCTATGGGAAATTTTGCTTCAACTTAAGAACGTTTCAACTTAAGAACACCATTCCAAAATGGATTAATTCTTAAGTAGAGGTTCCACTGTATTCTGTATTATGGGCCAAGGAGTGTTGTAGTAGGGAATGTACAGTTGTAGGTAAGTAAGGGGCTACAGAGGAATAATGGGTATAGAATTATTAGGTATAGAGCTAACACAGCCATGCCGACACATGTTCATTATGATCTCTACATTGAAAGCTTCAAGGCATGGATTTGTGCAGTTTATTTATGCATAGTTAGCAATATATTGAAGGTATGTCCATACATAACTAATGGCAGAAACTAATTTTTAAGATGGTTGTAGATGTCATGGCAGAGACATCCATACTTAGTAGCTGAAATCCTGTGGTTTAGCGTAGCAAGTCACAAATAGAGTATATTAAAAAAAACTCACCTCTAGCAGTTTTTCTTGCTTTGCTGTGAAAAGCTATGAACAGTCAGTATCAACTAAAATGGGCAAGATACAGTGGCCAAAATCCTCTTGCGAATAATAAGTTGCACTAGAGTAAGCCTATTCCATCAATGGGGATTTAGTAAATCATTTTCTCCATAGGTCTGATGAAGTGGACTTGTCCCCCAAAACTCACATTAAAATATAAACGCTAGGCTTTAAGGTGCCGCCACTTTTCTTTGTTTTTTTTAAAAAAATTCTTTTTCTTTTGTTTTCATCTATAGGTCCCTCGATTCAAATAAGCCTACTCTAACTGAAGTAAGTTGCAGTTAGAGTAGGCCCATTTGAATCAACAAAACCTACAGAGGAGTTGACTTACCAAATTCCTGTTGATTCATTGGGCCTCTTGTAGTGTAATTGACTACACTGTGGAATTTTGGCCTGTGTCTTAAACAGTGTCTGACACAAAGGAAAGGTAGCTCGTGATATGATTAATATTTATTGGTTGCCTCCAGCCAAGATTTAGAATTCTTACAAGACATCATTCTATCTAGGCGGGGGAATCATGCAAAAACAGATTGCTATGGAAGTGCATGCATATTACTGAGACAAGTGTTGTTCGTTGTACATTTACTGGCCTATTGATTTTGAGTTGAGTAATTCCCAATAGTCCTTTTAAAAGTTCCTATAACATACAAGGCATGCACAAGCAAATAGATGCAGTAGTATGAGCAAGTTGATCTTTCTGCCATTAGCCTTTCATCACTACAATTTGGAAATTAGAAGTATGTTCATGTCCCTCATAGCATGTTTCTGGGAGGGTAAAATTATTTATCTTAAAGGGACTGGAAAAAATTGCTTTGGACAGGGAAGAGTTAAAAGATATAAAGCCTGTTTTTTGTGTTATTAAGACTGCTATATTTTATTATTGGAAGCAGATGAGTGATGGAACTGATGCTGACCAAAAATACTTTCCAGTTAGCTCTTGCAATCTGCCATCTCCTTGCAAATTAAGAGAATCTTTCATCACTGCCGGCTAGAAATATGTAGCCTTGTCTGGATTTCAAAAGCCCCCTGGGTCGTTGTAGAATGGAAAAGGTACTGCATATGGATTAGAATGGAAAGCCAAGAAAACAATGTGTCTGCCCTACCTACTTCATCTTGTGTTAGAATAACTATTAACGTGAGTGGCAAGATGTTTCTTTATTCCATTATGTATAACAAAAGAAAGAAAGAGTTGCCTTGTCTACCATTTTAGTTTAGGGTGAGCTTTCTAGGATTATGATTGACTTCTTCAGCCACATGAAACACAATAGTTCAGCAGCAGATTTATATATACATGATCTGGAATGGGAATTGAGCAAGCTGGGAAAAGGTGGTAAGGCTTTCAAACTGACAATGACATTAACACCGCCAGTAAAAAAAAGGGTTGATTATATAATTATTCAAACTGTTTCCATTCAAACTGCTCACTGGAAGGACAGATCCTGAAGCTGAGGCTCCAGTACTTTGGCCATCTCAAGAGAAGAGAAGACTCCTTGGAAAAGACCTGGATGTTAGGAAAGTGTGACGGCAAGAGGAGAAGGGGACGACCGAGGATGAGATGGCTGGACAGTGTCTGCGAAGCAACCAACATGAAATTGACACAACTACGGGAGGCAGTGGAGGATAGGAGGGCCTGGCGTGCTCTGGTTCATGGGGTCATGAAGAGTCGGACATGACTAAACGACTAAACGAACGAATTGTCTAAATCCTCTTGCCTACTTATGCTGTCATAGCTCAAATGGTAGAACTTTTGGAAGCAAATTAGCTGAAGTTAATAAATCACCAGCTGGCTGAATAGCTCAGTGGTTTAGGTATCTGACTGCAGAGCCAGAGATTAGGAGTTTAATTCCCCATTGGGCCTCCTGCGAGTAGAGTCAACCTATGTAGCCTTGGGCAAGCCGCACCATCCCAAGCTGCCCACAAAAGAAGGAAATGGCAAATCGCTTCTGAGTATTTTCTACTTGGAAAACCCTGAAAAGGGTCACTGTAACTCAGAATTGACTTGAAGGCACGTGATGAATATTGTATTTCTTCATATAAGAACATAAGAAGAGCAATGATGGATCAGGCCAAGGGCCCATCTAGTCCAGCTTCCTGTATCTCACTGTGGCCCCACCAGATGCCTCTGGGAGCACACAAGACAACTAGAATCCTGTCTCCTGATACCCCTGTACTGCATTTGGCAATATAATCTTTGTTGTTATCTGTTATTATCTCTTGCATCCTGAGTTGTGTGACACAGCATGGAACTGATAATATTTACGGTGATTTCTTTACATGGGGCAACTTGCCTCCAAAAGTTACATGTTTGTGTAGCTATAAAAGCTGAAATCAGGTTGGTTGTTATGTACAGAGAAGACAAACAGTGCAACATTCACTTACTTCCAGCTGGCAATTAATAAGATGCTGCTGCAATTCTTGGGGGCACACATGGGGACTTCTTAATTGTTCAAGAATCCCCACGGGATGCATTAATTGCTTGCCTTCAACATGTGTAAAAAAGCAACAGGATTTCAGACAATCCTAATAATGTTAATGTGCTGCAATACAGAATGTACCGATGTGAAGATGTTATGTATTATATAAACTTAAATAAAATATACTACATGTTATATATGATATGAAAACTGACAGGAAAATCATTGATTCATTTGAAATGTGGTGCTGGAGGAGAGCTTTGTGGATGCCCTGGAATGCCGGAAAGACAAACAAGTGGGCCCTATTTCAAATCAAGCCTTAACTATATCTGGAGGCAAAAATGATGAAACTGAGGCTAACCTACTTTGAGCACATCATAAGAAGCCAAGATAATAATGCTGTGTGAAGGAGAGTGAGCCGTCCTCCACAGTCAAAGGAGCGGAACGAGGAGCGGAGTGTGTAGAAAGGATATTAGCAGAGGTGTAGCAGGATGGCAGGGAGGTACAACAGCCTAGAGAAGTGTGTTTGGCTGACAAGAGAGGGGAGGAGCTAGATTTGATTGTATGGGAAGATATAAATGAGGGTGAAAAGGCGGGAAGTTTGAGAGTGGTGAAAAGTGAGCCGGCTGACAAAAGAGATAGGTCTGTGCAGACAGAATGGAGTATGGGCCAAGAGAGTTTCTTAAAACTGCTTGAAGAATTCCCGAACTTACAAGTGAATGGAGGATTATTGCCGGGACCTCCAGATTTCTTCGCGTGCGGACAAGAGGTAGATCCCCAGGAATGGACTGTGGTGGTTTACCCACGCAACCAGCGTGGAGGGAGGCGGGTGATCCGTCCCAGTCCCTCTTTACTCCAGAGTCAGCGGGAGGGGGACTGGGCAAGACACCCATGTTGTGGGACAGTTTGTGCAGTCCGGACCACACCGATCCGCCCTATGACCAACCGGGAGCGATTTGGGCCAGCCCCCCAGTAAGAAGGAAAGACAAAGAAATGACTACTCAAGTTTGGAGTTATAAGTTGTTACCAGAGTTAAGTTTAATGGATACTTTTGAGCCAGCTGAGTTAAGTTTGTTTACCAATAAAACAGATTCTGTTAGAAAAGATGAACAGCCTCCTGTCCTTTTTTCCCACGCTGTCAATGGAACCACCCCTGGCAGAACCAACCCGTATTCACATGCTGGGAAAGGTTGAAGGCAGCAAGAAATATGAAATAGACTGACTCCTTAAAGCAATGGTTCCCAGCCTTGGATTCCCAGATTTTTTGGGCTACAACTCCCAGAAATCCTGGCCAGCACAGCTAATGATGAAGGTTTCTGGAAGGTTCCATCTAAAAACATCTAGTACCCCAAGTTGGAACCACTGCCCTAAAGGAAGCCACAGGTTTGAGTTTACAAGAGCTGAGCAGGACAGTCGAGGACACAACATTTTGGAGATCCCTGATTGATAGGGTTGCCATAAGTTGAAGGTGACTTGACAGCATATAAGAAGCACAAAAATTGTATATATGATATTTATATACTGTATTATATATCAGTCAAAGTGCTGTCTATGTGATCAACATTACTGATGTTCACAGTACTATTGATTGTTAAGGTGCTACAACCTTAATCTTTTGTGTTGTTTTTACTTTTGTTAACCCTAGAGGCAGTCCACCATGTGACAGCATGTGGAAGTTATTTTTTGTTATCTCCAGGAATCCTTCAGCCAGTATGGCCAGTGGCTGCAGGATTCCATAAGTTGTAATCCTAGAAGTAGCCTTTCCAAGCTCTGCCTTGGGGTACAAGGGTGGGAACGTAGATTGGCATTGCAGCACCCCATAGAACTCCAAAGGAACAACCTGCCACGCTAAATGCTGATGACAGGTCGTTATACATAACCATCACAGTCCAATCTATCTTTTTAGGATGCATCCCCTCTTACCTGAAGAGTGTGGTTTCTTAATAGAGAAACCACATGTCCTGAAACACTTGTCATGCAGCTTCTCACCTGATCACAATCTTAAGAAGACAACCACTTTTTGTGGAAAAGACTTCTATAGAAAAGCTAATTCCTAATTAACCACATAATTGAAGTATCACTAATAAGATAGCAGTAAACCTATTTTCCAAGATTATTTGATTGGTCCTTAGTTTGTTTAAACCAATAAAATTATCAACTTTTATTTCCTGGGAAATATTCGGATAAGTGAGATTGCTTAGCATATATTAAAAACAACACTTCCATGTTTTACATTAAACAACAGCAAAAAAGAGTCTTCCTCTTATCAGTGTGTTCAGTTAAATTTTAATAGGACTACAATGGTAATAAAATGAAATTCTGTAAGTACAAAAATCTAATGTGAGGGCAATGAGGCACAACATACATTTTGACACATGCAAAAGATAGAGTAACACTAGACTTTTTGGAGACAACGCCTATTGATCATGCAGCAATTCATATTCTCAAACTCTGCTATCTGCCAAGCTCCTTTTCTAAATTCTCTGTACATGCTCTATCTCTCAGTCTAGGAAATCCTTTACCATTACTGTTCTATTTTTATGTAAACATCTTCAAAACTATATCTATAATATAATATTTAGCACAACCCACTACTACACCAATGTTTATCAGAGAGGAAGGACAGGTGAATTCAGTCTGCATTAAGGGTGGAACCCTTTCCAAGAGCTGGACAAGATCAGACACTATCACAAAGGCAATGGAAAGCCTGAGAGAGAAGAGAGAGAAATAACAATTAACAACTGTAGAGTTCACGTAAAAAATTAAAATTCAGTAAACTTTATCTACAAAAGCAAAAAGGGATAAAAATCCTCAGTATTATTAATGATTGTCATTGGTAGACAATTTGACACATATCCATTTTCATTGTAACAAAATCTTCAGTTGCAAAAATAAGTGATACTTTTATAGATCACTAAAAATCATCATACAATAAACAAACTTTCATGGATTATTGTATGATTATTTTATTTAGTGGTCTATAAAGGTATTGCCTATTTTTGCATTTCAATTTTATTTTGTTTGGACCACATAGCTACCCGTTACTTCAATGAAATCTTCAGTGTTGGTGTTCACATTGTGCTCTAAATTGGGAACAACAAAACATAAAAGCAAACATCCTTCCAGCTAGGATATATCCCAGTCCACACCAGTCTGCAATTTCAGATTGTTTCTCAGAAGAAACGGGGTCTTGTCTCCTAATTTCCTGCAAATATTGAAAAGCCAGCATAGAAATTACGGTAATAAATGCTACTGGTCTTCTCAACCACTTTGGAGTGGCCCCTCCTTTTTTGGACCAAGTTGAACTTAAACTCCCAAAAGCAGTCAAGCCACTGTAGTAAGATGATATCTACAGGGCAAATTTCAACAGTTGCCTTGGGAAGAAGAAAAGGAAAAGGGTAATAAAAGGGACGTGGGTGGCGCTGCAGGTTAAACGGCAGAAGCCTCTGTGCTGCAAGGTCAGAAGACCAGCCATCATAAGATTGAATCCACGTGACGGAGTGAGCTCCCGTCGCTTGTCCCAGCTCCTGCCAACCTAGCAGTTCAAAAGCATGTAAGTGCGAGCAGATAAATAGGTGCCACCACAATGGGAAGGTCACAGCATTCCATGTCTAGTTGCGCTAGCCACGTGACCACAGAAACTGTCTTCGGAAAAATGCTGGCTCTACAGCTTGGAAACGGGGATGAGCACCGCACCCTAGAGTCAGACACAACTGGACTAAATGTCAAGGGGAACCTTTACCTTTTACCTATGGTTAATGACTACAGAATTCCTGCAACATGTACAGGTCACACCAGCAGAACAGCTATCGTTCTTCAAGGATAGGACTGTCAGTGTTCCTTAGTTATCCCTCTCTCCCTCAAAACACACACACACACACACACACACACACACACACACACACACACACACACACACACACACACACACACACACACACACACACACACACACACACACACACACACACACACACACACACACACACACACACACACACACACACACACACACACACACCCCTTTATATTACTACATGGCCAAAATCATCTTACTGGCGTAAGTCCATTGACACAAATCTCAGCAAGAATTGTTCTTGGTTAAGAAGTAATCAGAGGCATCTGGTGTAGCACATCACTCATCTGGGTTGGCATCCAGCAACAAATTCCTGTTCTAACTTCTCTAGAGCAGGCAACTCTAACTCAAGATTGCTTGCAGCAATCTGACACATAATTTTACACCAGTGGACTTACACTGGCACAACTTCACAGGTGGATTCTGGCCTATATGTTGGTATATTGCTTCTACTATCAAAGGAAGTATGTCTCTCACTAGTACAGTGGGGTCTTGACTTAAGAACGCCTTGAGTTAAGAACATTTTGACTTAAGAACCACTCTCATAGGAAAATATTGACTTGACTTACATACTTAGATTTGAGTTAAGAACTAAAAAAAACCACGTGGGAGGCAGGGAAAGTGCAAAATTTGAACTTTCAGTTAACTGTTGGCCAGTGAAAAGGGTGCCTGTCTGCTTCCTCACGCCTCCCACCGTTTAGAGAGTGGATTGGGAGTCTTCAGACTGCCTGGTACTGCCTGGACTGTATTTTCCCTGCCTTCCCTGAACCTTTCTTGACCTAAGAAAAAAAGAAAAAAAAGTATCCCCCTCTAGTGGTCGAAGGCAGAATAGCAGCTTCCCATTAGTTTCTATGGACGGAAAAGAGCAGATACGGATCAAATGGTTTTCAATGCATTCCTATGGGAAATGCAGATTTGACTTGAGAACATTTTGACTTGAGAACCGCCTTCCAATACGGATTAAGTTCTCAAGTCAAGACCCCACTGTAGTTGCTGTGGAACCAAAGTTGCAAGGTGTTATTGCACTCATATCCTGCTTTTATTTTTCCTGCATGCAGCATGAGGCCAATATAATTTGTTACTTGAACTAATGAACAAAATGGTGCCTCTTTCATTCCAAGTACAAAGTATTCTGGACTGGCAATTGAGTTTTTCTCAACTTCAACTTCATTCGAACAATAATACTGCCAGCGGGAAAAGTGTGTTTCTACTGCATCTAAAGGCAAATGAGAGGATACAGAACAGGTTGGATGGCACACAGCTCTCTTGATGCCACCTCCTGTGATCTGCTGCCTGAGATGACTGCTTCACTTTGCTTAACGATAGGGCAGGGACTGCCTATCGCCATTAGGTTTAACAAGGTGATGGTTCAAAAAGGCTTTGGGCCTGATCTAGTATAGCTGTTACGTTCTCCTGTTAGTTTCATGATGGTTGTGGAGAGAGGAAATGTAGGTGCTATGAGGAATCCCTGGAGAGATATTTCATCCTGATTATTGCATTCCAGGCAGGATTTTGGTGCAGAAATGCAGGGTCCTGCTTAACAGAATGAGCCTAACAGTGTTAAAATACAACATTTTCTAGTGAAGTAAAGTAACAGTAACATTGCCAAATGAATGCCACAACTACAGTAAAATATTTTAACTGCACTATTCTTAATCCCTGCCTGTTCTTTGAATAGGCACACAATCCCACCCCACAAAGAATCCCCAACTATTGTGCAAGAGGTTATCTCCTTGGAGCAAACCTGCTCTCTGTATGAACAAGGGCAATATTTGAACAAGCAGCATTATCTTGCATTACTGTATTAGTGAAAAGCTCAGCAGGACATTGGCACATAAGGAGTGTGTATGTCGGTATTCTCAGGAGCAAGCACTATAGGAAAGGAATCATAATGAAATATAGAGGAATTCTAAATGTATGGAAAAGCTGGCTATTAATCCAAAGCTTCTTTCCAAATAGTGAGCCAAGGACATCCATGATTCCCATTTCCTTAATCTTTATAGGAGCCTGGCAGTGATTGTGATTCTAAACTGCATGCAAAACACTTTGCCTGGGAGGCTTATTTATGCTTCCTCAACCTGACCTCTTCAGCCATGATTTATAGAGATTGGAGAATGATGCCTTTTGAGTGAGCCTTCATTTTTCTCAGGTTTTATTTGACTGGTCTGCAAGCTCTTGGTTAGATAGATAGATAGATAGATAGATAGATAGATAGATAGATAGATAGATAGATAGATAGATAGATAGATAGATAGATAGATAGATAGATAGATAGATAGATAGATAGATAGATAGATAGATAGATAGATAGATAGATAGATAGATAGATAGATAAAATGTCATTTATTTACATTTATGGTTGTTTAATGAAATAAATGTGAGCCACTGTATTAGGCTTCTTAAGGTGACATGTTAGTTATTATAAGCTGGTTCATTTATCATGGCTAGAGTGCACTAGCTCCACACCCTCTGTTTCTAGATTCATTGCTCTCCTACATGTGGAGGGCAGCTTGTCTGAAGAACATAGTGCTATCTAAGGGTGTTTTTTTTCATGTGAATCAAAAGTCAGATTTTCCATGGTCTCACAGGAGAGCAGTGAAACTCAAAACAGAGAAGCCTTGGTTAGCACCCTCCCTTCTAGCCATTGTTAAAGTACCTTCTTTAATAATAATTGAATAGGGTTTGTGTGACTAGTTCATGATGAACTGGTGAGTTTCATGGTTGTGAGAGTTTTGGACTGAAGTCATCCTAGTCCATGTCCAGACTCTACTAACTGCACCAACTGTCTTACTAAGGTACTGATAGAATGTTACAGATGTGGGAGACGCTGCAGGCTGAAGTTGGAATCCTATGCATAGTAGTTGTGGTTTTAGCTCTCCTGAACACTTAGGGAGTTTCTTCAGGTAAATCGCTATAGTACCAGGCCATAAGCATACAGATCACAGGCATTTATTCTCTTCTTTATTTTGTTGGTTTAACATATGAAGTAGGGTAATCTAAAATCTGGGCAGTATGGAAATAGTGCCTGGATAACAAAGGGCTCCTAAATTGTTAATGTACCTCTTGATACAAGTTGAGAAACTCTTTAGAAGTTTTTACAAGATACATATTTACAAGATACATTATTTTAACTATATATATTTTAACTATATATATTTTACAAGATACGTATTTACAAGATACATTATTTTAACTATATATGTACAGGGAGATAGAATGGGTGATAATACAAGCAATTAACATGAGAAATCTAAATCATTGGGTAAAGGACTGTAGCTATAACATGATTATTACCTATTTTTGTTAATTTTAATAATAATAAAAATCCTTCAATCAGTATCTGAAATGGGGAATCAAGACCAAAGAATGAGATTGTCAATTTGTTTTTGCCCCATATACCACTTGCTGACTTATTTGTTTTCTGTACACCCCCTGCCCCCTGCAAAGCTTTGATGCAAGTCTAAACTTGCACCCCCAATTTTTTCTCTCTCTGACGTGGACCCCCTCTAAGTCAAATTCAACCCCTGTGGGTCCAGATAGACCGCTTTGGGAAACTGTGGCTGACTTTAATAGTAATTTGCTTTGCAGAAATTTGTAGAAGATGTGAGAAAACATTGATAACCATGACCCAAGTTCTTCTAGCAATTAATAGGAGAAGGGTCACTTCTGCATCACTGCTTCCCCTCCTATTGCCATTGACCACTCAGCTTAATTCTCAGGTTGAAAAATGGCATACTGTGGAAAGAACAGCACCAAACCAACCAACCAACCAACCAAACCAACCAACCAACCAACCAACCAACCAACCAACCAACCAACCAACCAACCAACCAACCAACCAACCAACCAACCAACCAACCAACCAACCAACCAACCAACCAACCAACCAACCAACCAAACCAACCAACCAACCAACCAACCAACCAACCAACCAACCAACCAACCAACCAACCAACCAACCAACCAACCAACCAACCAACCAACCAACCAACCAACCAACCAACCAACCAACCGTGCTACTCCCCACAGATTTGGCTGTACCCCAAATAGCTTGCTCCCAGAGTTCCTCATAGCAAGGTGATAGGCTTCAGAGATGATGTGACACCTTACAACAGAGACGGGGCAGTGGGGGAGGAGCACGGTCTCCAGTTGTTTTGGATTTCAATAGTTTACCATGGCAGATGTTTCAGGATTCTGGTAATTGTAGTTCAAAATCTGCAAAGCCAGATGCTGTCCACCTCTGCTGCAAAGCATGTTGGTATTATTATTATTATTGTTTTCAGACAGTAAGGTGGGACTGAATTTAAGTAACTGTCCAGTAGATGTTATGCTTGATATAATGTTTCAAGGGGTGGCTTCCATTTCACTGCACTTGATTTAACTTCCACAGTCAAATAGATACTTAAGGGCTCTCTTACGTGGGTATTTACTTCAGTTCCTCTGAATCCATGAGCTTCTTAACACCCCCCCCCCCCAAATAACCATGCATAGACCTGCAGCCTAAATTTCTCATTGATTTTATAGGGAGAGAATGCTTAAACACATGCTAAACTCTCCTACTAAAAATCAGTGGGTCTTAAAGCTTTCTTGGGATTGTGCATTCAATGATCTGAAAGCAGTCATTCCAAGCGGGTATAAGGGGCAAGGATGCATAAGCACTGCACTAAAATGAAATACTTTGCAGGGTCTTTGTGATGAAAATGAGCACTAGGACCCAGCAGAGAGGTTTCTCCTTCCTTTTTTTTTCTTTTTGTGATCTGAACAGTACATCTGACACAAGGATAACTCTCTCGCTGTGCGTGGAGCCTGGGTTAGGACTGCACTCTGTCTGTGGGGATCATTTCCAAATGCTGAACAAGAACAGAATGAAGGGATTAACTGGGAGAATACAGTAAAAAAACTGCAAAAGCAACTAATGCAGGAGGCAGCAAGAGGGGGAAAAACCACACAAACACACAAAGATTAAAAGGTAACTAAAATGGTTCTCATTTCCTGTCTTTTAATCTTTGACTCAGGGTTTAGCATTGTCATTGGAGGCTTATAAAACATCCAAGCAGTTTCATTTGTGCATCCTTGGATTTTCAAGTTTTTATGTTAATGGAGTCTATATTTTTTGACATTCCCTTGCTTTTTAATCTGACAACTGCATGCATCTCATTCTCAATTGATGGGGGGAGAGGCGTTAATCTCAAACAGCAGCAAAACTTTTTCGTGAGTTAATTACTTTGTGGGGCAATCTTGTATTTTTTTTAAAAAAATCAAATGGGTGCCTCATTTATCTCAGAAAAAAAAAACACCTCACTGGCTTCTGCCATTTAGTTGTCAGCCTGCTAATACCTTTTGCAAATACAAGTATCTTGTAGAGAACTTCATCAAATCATGGTACTAAAATCATTTGAGGGCCTGATCATTAAAAAACATAGTTTCCCTTTTTTTTTTTTTTTTTTTTTTTTTTTTTTTGCTGTTTTCGTTCTTGTACTTGCTTGGATTTTGCTGTTTTGTGATAAGAGTGTACTAAAAGATTGTAGTGCTTATGATTAAAAAACAACTCAACACATGAAAAGTAGATACACTGCTTTATTAGGGCTGGTTTAATCATTAGATCATTATTTTAAAGGGATAATAGTTTGTGATTTTAACTGAAACACATCAAAGTGTGTCAATGGCCATGCTGGCTGGTAATTATGGGAGCTGTAGTCTAAAAACATCTGAAGGGCACCAGGCTGGGGAAGGCTGATACGCAAGGATATCCTGTGAAATAACACTCTTCTGCACACAGATGCTAAGTTATCATCTTCTGTAGAGTTAAAAATCACTGAACACCATACAGGATTAAGACTTGCTGAGTATTAATGTTTAGATGCATTTAGAGTCTCTCTTTTTTTAGTTTTAGAAGTACTGAGACCTACCAATCTTCCTTTAAAATGGATTTCAGAGCTTTCCAAAACATGGCAGGAGCACCATTATATTTATTGCAACTGCTTAGGGCTTTGGAGTTTACTCTCACACTTACTATTTGGAGATTGCAGCACAAAGAAAAATGAAATGAAACAAAAACAGAAGTAAAAATAAAAACTTTTAAAACTGATATATTTATTTCAGTGTGAGCTTTTGTGGAATACAATGCACTTCTTCAAATGCATGAGACAACCATGGTGTTATCTGCTTTCTACATACATTCTCTGTGGGGTTGACACAAGTGTGGGATTCTAGTTAATTAGCAGAATTTTTTATACATAATACATTTGAATGTATATTTTCTGTGACATTAAATCACTATTGTAGGTTTATTGTGCACCTGCACATCCCTTAGTAATTTGTTTATTCAGATACTGAAAGCAGAATGATTGAGAATGATTTTTCAGTGTTTAGTTTTATCCTGTTCTCTGCAATATTGATTTCTATTTCACCTGTGCTTTCCTTGGAAGTGACTTGGAAACTTTCTTATTCAATGGTCCAATATCATTGCGGGTGCTGTTTTTGTACACGTATAAAGCATTACCAAGACGTCTAACTGCCGCAAGCTGTAACATTCACTTTTGTGCAACTCTGTGAAGTGACTTTGCTGGAGGAACAGGCTGTCTAAATCCAGTGGATGTAATTCACCATTTTTCTTCCACAAAATGCAAAGAATGGGATCCACTTGGAAAAGTGAAACACAGAAAGTACAAACGGCTCAAGAGCGCTTTATTTTATCTCTAAACCGGGCAAAAACTGCTAGCCCTTGCTGCCCTTCCAAAAGAACTCTTGTTTCATTTCTGAAGATCAGATTTATTAATAGCAAAAAAATGATGTCACACCTTTTCTCAATAGGGGGGAAGATAAAGGCCCTTTTGAGGGTTTCAGGCTCTCATTGTTACACGTCACTAGAGTAGCTCTCTGCTAAGAGTGGGGCTGGGGCTGGCCCGAGAAACTCGTAAACCTACAAAGGCTGCTCTGATTGGCTGAAAAATTTAGACACAGGAAGCTGATGGCATCTAATAAGAGGCAGAGGAGACACTGTTGTCATGGAAACGGAGAAAAAGTACTTTCCCTTCCTATTTGGGCTGGCGGCGAGGCGGGAGGAGGAGGGGGTCTGGGGGAGCCGCCGCGTGTCGTCACAAATGCCTGTGGAAGACTTTGGCTTCTGCCGCCTTTTCCTCACAACAGCATCTGTTGAAACCGGAGAAGGTGCCTGTCAAAAATCAAGGCCGTTTCATGGCGGGCGTAGGAGGCTTGTTTGCGGGCGGGGGAGGTTCCGCGCCGCACCGTCTCGCCTAGTTCAGTGGTCGCTAGAAATGCCTCCGTCCAAAAAAGGAACAAAAGCTCCGAAGGAAGCATCTTTTCTGCCCCCACCATTTTTTTTTTCCTTTTTGTGGGAACCTTGCCTTCGGGCCCCGATCCTCCCACGCGCTTGTGGCTGAGGAAGTCCATGGCTCCCGTTTTTGCCCCAAAGGCACGTCGCGCTTCCTAAAGGCGGTCCTAGGAAGACGCCTTCAGAGTCCCAGAAGTGGGAAGGGGACCCAAAGGTCATGTAGTCCAACCCCTATTACAATAGGGACCCAACGATTAGCGCGCCCCTCACAGAACACCATGCAACCTCAGATTGAAAGCCCCCCTCCAAAAAAAAAAAAAAAAGAGTACCTGCTGCAGCACAAACAGCAAACAGTTTTGTGGCCGCTTGAAGACTAAAGCAAAAAAGCAAACATGTTTCACTTTTCCAAGTGGATCCCATTCTTTGCATTTTGTGGAAGAAAAGCCTTCGCGAATACATCAAACATGTACTGCTGATACACCAACCTGTAGCATTTAGATTGTACACCGGGCAGTTTACAGTTTAATTCTGCAGGCTAACATTCCTCCCCCCTCAATTTACCTCAGGCAGGAACTCAGGTTGTGAGCAAGAGTTTTGACTGCAGCACTGCAGTTTAGCAAATGTGCCAGGAGGCTCCCTAACACATTTTATTTGGCCTAGGGTTTCATGGACTGCAACAGAAACACCTAATCATATCTGATATAATGGAGTGCTAATCTAACAGAGTGGGTAAAAGTGAGAGAAGTTCCTGCCTCCGCTGATCTTAGGCAAACCGTTATTCTGTCAGATTTGACAGGTAACTGACCTACTTCTCAGGGATGTTACTGAGTACCACAGGTCAGCCTTGTATTTGCTTATTTTTAGCTTTCTGTCTATTTATTTTGTTTCATTTACAGGTCAGCTTTCTCCTAATGAAAACTTTTGACAATACTGTGCATAAAGTACTACAGTATAGGGATAAGCAGAAATACAAGTCTTTGATTTGTAGAATAGCCTTCCCTTAACCTTGTGTTCTGATGTATTGCATTACAATTCCTTTCATTCCTGGCTGGGAATATGTGCATCTGCTTTGCCTGGACTACATCGTCAATGTATTCTCAATTGGCAAAAAAAAAAAAAAAAAAAAAAAAAAAAAAAAAAAAGCTAGAAAAATAACCAGACACACTTCTGAATCTTCACTTCTTGTGTATTGTGTGTGTGTGCACTCATTTTTTTAAAAAACAGCTTTTGTTTTAGAAAACTAGTTGACTGCACTAAAAATTTTGTCAAGGCTACTGGCACTCATGCCATGCATGGAACAGTGATCTGGCATCTTGAAAAATTAGGTCTTCAGTGTTTGTGAAGCAAGGGCATCATTCTTATCCATCTTAAGGCGCTTTGATATAGCACCATGATGAAAGCTTTAAGGGGAGTTCTGCTTATTAACAGTGAACACATTATTCAGGTGAGGATCTTCAGTAGCTGAAACGCAATACCAAAACACCAGGGGGGGATATTAGTACAGTTGGAGACACTACAAACTTTGCAAAACAAACTGAAAAAATCCTTTGGCGGGGGGGGGGGGAGGGGAGAGGAGTCCTAGAAACAGCCCCGTGAAGACTGAGCATGCTCAGTGATAACAAAATATTGATAGATTCTTGGAAGAGAGGGGATGGGAAGGAATATTGTGGAGAAGGGCATAGCTGGTGGGCAGGCTGGCAGCTGGACAGAAGCACTCTGTACTGCAATATTTTCTTGCAGGTCCCACCTGCGTAAATATATTTAAGTGCTAAGGGAGGTTAGTGCACACCTTGTGAAATATTAGTGACATTCAGAAACTTCCGTAATTTTATTTTGTTGTCATTCAGTCAGTCAGAGCCGGGTGGTTTTTTTTAAAAATAATGTATAATGTTATGAAAAACTTAGTGTTTGCAACAAGAGTCTCCTCTGCTGGTGTGACCTTCCTGTTGTGAGAGTTTTCTTATCTGAAAGGAGAAGGGAGGAACCCTGTCTCTGCCTTGTTTGTCAGACTAAAGGATGTTTTAATTTCCCACAATCACATTTTCTTGTAGAAGTCACACAGAACTGACCTACAAGGTTGACATTTTATAACATGATCACCTGAAGAGTTATAAACAACATCTTTAGGGTCCAGCCGCTTTCCATATACAGTAAGATTTTCAGCAGAAAGAAAAGTATTGGGACGAAGACTGTGCAAACAAAAGTAACTATTTTGTAGCATTGGGGTGCCTTTAAGTAAGCATAATCTGTTGGGACACAAAGTGCAATCCTGCTTTACATCAAACCCAGACACCAAGAAGCAGATGTGATGTGGTTTTGTGGCCAGGAATTTGACCTCTACAAGTTTTAAATGTAAATGCTGAAGAACGAGAGTAGGATTTAATTGACAGACAATGATTTGGCCAAGTAAGCCCACTACATACTATACTCCAATAGATGATCCAAGAGGATGGAGCAATCCTTTTAAAAAAAATAACTACAGGAATTTCGAGAGGGAAAAGGAAAAAAAAGTCTGTAGCACACTCTCGCTACATTATGCAGCGGAAGCCTCAGATTTGCTTCCAAAAGTACTCTCTACATTCCCTTATAGTCACTGTTTTTGAGTTTTAGCTGTGTTAGTCTGTGCAAGCATTTCAACAAGAAACTCAAAGCAAAAGCAAAAAAAGCATCTAGTCTTTATGGTGCCACAGTGCCTTTTTTGCTTCTGTTTTGTGTGTGTTTGTTGTTGTTTTGCTCTGTACTGTATAGACCAAAGATTTTCAGTTTTTGTATATGTACCACTAGTAGTAGACAGAAGTAGTCTGAGGTTTTCATAAATTTATTTTTAATAATACTACTGCATTTTTATTATCTTCAGGCTAAACCCAGTTCTTACTCCTATCTAGAATACATTGAGTGCATCAACAGGATTTGTTAATTCAACATTTATATGTGTCCCATTGATTAAATAAGACTTCTTTTGTTGGGACTGAAAAATTCAGATTTAGGTTTATGGTTTAAATCCAGTGTAAAATAGCTAGTGGAAATCCTAGTTACCTCAGTTCTGCTGATTTTACCATTGTGCAAGTTGACAGAATTAAGGCAGAGGGAGTGAGGGAGGTCAAAATATTATGGCACTATTAAGACTACAATCATACTAGGTCTTATTTTCAGGTTAGGGCTTATTTTCAGGGAAACAGGGTAACAGATTTGTTCCAGTGAGCTTTCTTGGAAACAAAATCCACTTCCTCAGAAACATAAGGATGTTTGACAGCATGCTGAAAGGGAATAACATGGCTGCTTTATTGTGATGATTGTTCCTGATGTTATAGAAACAGTTGTGCCATCTGACTGCACTACCTTTAGATAGATAACTGCTTGTGCAAAAGTTCTATTGGATGCCTTCCTTGGGCAAACTGTAGCACAACACATCACCATCACCATCATTATAGTGTGCTATCAATTCAATTCTGACTTACTATGATCTTCTCCAGAGTTTTCTAGATAAGAGAATACTCAGAAATGGTTTACCATTCCCTTCTTCTGGGGGCATCCTGGGGCTGTGCAGATTCCCAAAGGCCAAGGAGACTCACAGGAAACACAGTGGGGAATTGAACTCCCTACATACTTTACTCACTGAACTATCTGCTAGAGCAATTAATATCACTGGTTACAGACGTTTTTGTTTTAATTCCTGCAGCAGTAAAAATTACTTACAAATTTCAGTCACTAGTGGAGTTATTTTGTTTGTGTCTGCTCCACAGAGTACTGCTGCAGCTATTGCAGTCTTAAATATTCCCCAAAGTGATAAATACAATAACAGAGTCTATGCATCCATATACCTGGCCTTCTAGAAAGAAGAAGCTTTTTGATTCTCTCATGCTTTGACCCAAGGCCTTTAACAGAGTGATTGGTGATGAAGTAAAATAAGCAACATTCGAAACTAGTTCTGTAGGCAATCCTTTCTCCCTGAAGTGTATCTTGAATCCTATATATGCTTGTATTCAATATGCTAGATAGGTGTGTGCCTAAGATATATAAAGTGAGTATTTGAAGTAGTCTTATGAATGTCAAGTGATTATAGCAGGAAAAGCATTGCCAAAAATATTGAGAATTATATCAACAGTTTAAGCTTATTGCACACAACATTGAAATAGTTGAGAAGTACTGTTAATATTTTAAAGCAATCAGTGTTGAGATTTAAACAAGCTGCAGATATATTATTCTGTTATCTGTACCTTTTGAAAAATGTTTTCTTCTTGCAAAGCAGCTTAACACTAATGCAATGATTTCCAACCTTGGGTAACCCAGGTGTTTTCGGACTGCCGTTTCCAGAAGCCTTCACCACCAGTTGTGGTGGTTGTGGTTTCTGGGGGTTACAGTCCAAGAACACCTGAGTTACCCAAGGTTGAGAACCACTGCTGTAATGCAATAGACTTGAATGTCCTGGGAATGATTATAAGTACTGTCACTAATTTATACTTCTTGGTACTGCTTTGATGATTCTGAGGAAGAATTTGGCTTGATGTTCCAAGGAAAATTGAAATCTTGGTTGGAGAAGCTTTGGGAGTGCCAATCTAATTTATATTGCAAAGGTGGGTGGGATGTCTGGATTATTCTGTGTGTGTGTCACTCTTTGTTTCATATTTCATCCCTTGAAAATGACCGGTAGTTTCACACATGGTACCTATATACAGGTTTTGATCTAGCTCCCTATCATAGTCCTGGACACACTTTATAGCATTTATTTTTAATGTCTGATAAAACTTTAGGAGTAAAACACACCTATTATATATAAGAACTGTGCTCCCATCTCCTGAATTTTTTTTTCACTTTTTAAAAAAATCCTG
Source organism: Pogona vitticeps (assembly GCF_051106095.1). Classification (NCBI taxonomy): domain Eukaryota; kingdom Metazoa; phylum Chordata; class Lepidosauria; order Squamata; family Agamidae; genus Pogona; species Pogona vitticeps. The sequence continues at coordinate 329,823,643 of NC_135783.1, read as the reverse complement.
TATCCTGCTGTATAAAACAGACAGTGTAGCTATCGTGCACTCATAGCTCCATCACCCACAAAAATCAAATGCAAAAACTACATAAAGCAGACAAGGCAGCGAAATGTATAGCAACACAGATAAACATAAAAAGGAGAAAGGCGTCATTAAAACAGCATTAATCAGCTAAACAACTGATGGTGAAACAGAAAACAGTCCAAACAGCTTCATTGGGCTGCAAGCTAACTCTTTCCCCTACACAGACTATTGTCTTGGAAGAAATCTCCACTTCATCAGCTGTTTCTAGTCCTATTGTGCAATAAAAATGGACACGATATAACAATCTTATAAATAAGGCCACAAAAATTACTGGCTCATCCCCATCCTCAAATAGTAGCCTGCCGTGGGCTGAAGGGGAGGGAGAAGGCAAAGCAGCCTCCTGCTTTTTTGTGTTGGGTTACAGAATAAAGTTTTTCTTCTTATATTCTTTGTGGCTTCTATACTTAGCTCAGAAGATGGAGAGTACCATACTAGAACTCAGCAGACCCGAGTTCAAATTCTTGTTCAGACATGGAAACTCAAGCTAGGTATTGGAAATGGTAAGACCAGTCCTAAAATATCTTGCATTCTATGAAAACTCCAGTTGGGTCACTATAAGTCAGATGCAACTTGATGGAGAATATCAGGCACAACTGATTGTAAAGAAAGGATCAAATATATGCACACACATATGAATAAAAAATGGGACATAAGGATTTGGTGAAATGGGAGAGGCCATGATGCACCACCTGCCTCCAGGCTGAATGCTCAGATGTCAAGGTTTCCCATCTATTGAGGTCCATTCCTAAGGCCTTCAGATCCCGCTTGCAGATATCCTTGTATCGCAGCTGTGGTTTCCTTCTGGGGTAATTTCCCTGCGCTAATTCCTCATACAGGAGATCTTCTGGAATCCGACCGTCAGGCATTCTCACAACATGCCCAAGCCAATGTAGATGTTGCTGTTTCAGTAATGTATACATGCTAAAAATTCCAGCTCGTTCTAGGACTACTCTATTTGGAACTTTGTCCTGCCAGGTGATACCCAAAAAGTGTTGGAGACAACGCATATGGAACGCGTTCAGCTTCCTCTCCTGCTGTGCACAAAGGGTCCAGGACTTACTGCAGTACAGGAGTATGTCAGGACACAGGCTATAGACCTGGATTTTGGTGTATGCCGTCACCTTCTTATTAAGCCATACTCTCTTTGTGAGTCTAGAGAACGTGGTAGCTGCTTTGACAATGTGTTTATCCAGCTCGATATCTAGGGAGGAAGTGTCAGAGATGGTTGAGCCAAGGTACACAAAGTCATGAATACCCTCCAATTCATGTGTGGAGATGGTAATAGAGGGAGGTGAGTCCACACCCTGGCCCATGACTTGTGTTTTTTCCAGGCTGATTTTTAATCCAAAGTCTTGGCAGGCCTTGCTAAAGCGATTCATGAATTGTTGGAGGTCTTCAGCAGAATAGGCACCAACAGATGCATCATTGGCGAAGTCCCGCATGCAAGGATAGGCTTTGTATGCTGCTAGAGCTCTCCTCTTATCCTCGATAGCTGGCATCAACTTCTTCGAATGGTTCGCCATCTTTTTGGTCTTCTTGCCAGATGTGGACAAGACAGTGTTATAAACAGCATTCTTGAAATGTTCCCATCGTTCAGGTGTATTTGCATCAGCCAGGCCTGGAAGGGTTTCCTCAAGCACTTGGGCAAATTCCTCCACTTTTCTTTGATCGCGAGTCTTGCTGATGTCAATACGTGGTCTTCCTTTTTCGTGTGATACAATCTCTTTGCTCGCAGTTGTACTCTACTACACACCAGGGAGTGATCAGTATTGCAATCAGCACTCTGGTAACTGTGTGTGATCGTAACACTAGTAAGGCTAGAATGTCTAGTGAGGATCAAACTGAGCTGATGCCAATGCTTGGATCTTTGATGTCTCCAGGAAACTCTGTGTTGAAGCTTCATATTAAAGAATGTGTTGCTTACACAAAGACCATAATAACAGCAAAACTCCAGCAAGCGTTAGCGATTTTTGTTCATCTTCCCAATGCCAAAACGGCCTAGACAAGTGGGCCAAGAATTGTGATCAGCATCAACTCTAGCATTAAAGTCTCTGAGAAGGAACAGTGGTTCTCTCCCAGGGATTTTTTATAGTAGCTGCCAGACCGTCGTAGAATTTGTCTTTGACTTCTGTTGTGGACAACAGTGTTGGTGCATATGCACTAATGAGGGTGACCGGTCCCGCTGATGAGTGGAGATGCAGAGACAGGATTCTTTCACTCCCCACAGTAGGTGGAACAATGGATCTCAGCAGAGTATTTCTCATTCAGTGGTTTTCCCTGCCAGAAGAATGAGAAGTTTTTTTTTCTTTGACAGATCCCGAGTCTGACAATCTTGTCTCTTGCAGGACAACAATGTCCATCTGCAGTCTACTCAGTTCCATGTTGATGACAGCTGTCTTGCGCACGTCGTCTATTTCCTGCAGGTCGTCAGAAAAGCCAGGGGTCGTTGTACGAACATTCCTGGTGCTCAACTTTAGGGCAGAATTTTTCTTCTGATTAATGCACAAATGAAACACATTTGAGGTATCTTAATGAGACAAAGAGCATCTGTGTCATCCCTCAGTTTAAATCCAGTAGAGGTTGGTAGGAGACACCCAGTGTGGCACAGTGAATAAAGTCATGGGCTAGGATTCAAGAGACCTGGGTTTGAATTCCTGATCACCCATGGAAACACATGGGGGAGAGGTGGAACAGGTACAGCCACTCCTTAAATATCTCACCTACCTTTTAAATCCTATTAATAATTGTGTGGCATCAAGTCAATTCTGACTTATGGGGTTCTTTTTCACAATTTTCCCGGTATAGAATGCTTAGAAGTGGGCTATCATTCCCTTCTTCTGGGGACACCCCGGGACTGTGCAGCTTGCTCAAGGCCACACAGACTGGCTCTACTCACCAGAGGCACAATGTAGAGCTAAACCACCTATACCACTGAGCTATCCAATAAAAGTCCTATCAGGGTCACTGTGAGTGACACAGATAATGCACACGGAGGCTTGTGGAACAGAGCCTGGGCGCATGTTCTAGATTAGCATTCCATATCTGTCTCTCAGTGCAAGTGCTCCACTTCACAGAAGCAAGAGCGATATAAAATATACCTCTTTGTTGTAAAACCCAAGCGAGGAAAAATTGTTGATGATAATTAAGAAAGGTTGGCTGAGTGGTACAAGTTGCTACATGTATGCCTTGATTATTGTGTTTAGCACCTCTGTAATGAATAAGGACTTCAACTGCCTTTGAAATATGGTTCAGCTTGTTAAGTGCAGACCTGGGCTGTTACAAGAAAATGATGATTTGCAACTGGAGAAATGCTTTCTCTGCTTTCTATCGAAGGTGGTGTTTGTGTATGTGATCTTGTTTGGGAGTTTTGGAAAACAGCTTGCCATGGATCATTTAGATTGACAATCCCTGTCTGCATTAGCTGAAAATCCAGTTGATGTTTTACTTGGCTGATCTTACACTGACATCTTGTATTTCTTTACTCTTGCCCTTTTTAATCAACTTTCCCCTATGCTTAACATACAACCTCTTGGGTTTCTTATCTATTAATTTAAATAATTTATCATATTTCATTTACGATCACAATGCCACCTTAGGATCTGCTTTTTTTTCTTTTTCTTTCCATTAGGTCCTGTGTTTTTTTTTTAAAATCCACAAACTGTTTATAGATTGTAAAGAGTTACCGCAAGTAAAATATTACTTGTGGTTGTTGTGGGTTTTTCGGGCTTCTTGGCCGTGTTCTGAAAGTGGTTCTTCCTAACGTTTCGCCAGTCTCTGTGGCCGGCATCTTCAGAGGACAGCACTGTCCTCTGAAGATGCCGGCCACAGAGACTAGCGAAACGTTAGGAAGAACCACTTTCAGAACACGGCCAAGAAGCCTGAAAAACCCACAACAACCTTTAGATCCTGGCCGTGAAAGCCTTCGCGAATACATTAAAATATTACTGCTCTTGGTATTAATTTCTCAGCATCAGAATATTGCGCATTGCCAATAAAGAAAAAGGCATTAAAAGCAGTAGTTACATAGATTATAAACCATAGTTATCCAGGTACTTTAAATACAACTCTTAAACTCTTTAAAGCAAAATCACAGTAGTACCCATGTTAATTTATGGTGCAGAACCATGAGGCTTTGCAGATCCCAAGAAAATTTAAAGTGTACTAATTCAACTTTCTGCCTGATTTTGGGTTATTTAATTATACCTGAATTGGGTTCCAAAAATATTTCAGGACTGGTATGTGTAAGATGGTAAACTACTGGTGGAGAATAAGTGATCTGGAAGAAAAGTTGCCTAAGATCTGCTTAAAGGAGCAAAGATAATCCAAGAATGGAAACCTTTGGCTGAAAAACTTTACAAACTTTCCCCAAAATTTAGATTCTCTGACCATGCAATAACTCCACTGCTGAACGCTACCATCCAGATTTTCAAGCAAAGAGTATTTGATGTAGGAGCATAAACTGATATAAAAGGTTTTTAATTTTTTTAATTATTTTCCTAAGCAAATACATCAGTACAAAACAATACAAAATTCTGACTAACAATCTAAAACACAGTGCACCCTAATACCCATGGGACCCTTTTGGAGTAATTATTTTATTACAAACCTCCTTTCCAAAATTGTATTGATTGTTGCTTAGAGGCTTTTCCCTTTACTTTCACTAATACAAATTCAATAAATCTACCCCAAATAGCATAAAAATATTCAAACTTATTTCCCCTCTTTTCATCTTTAGTTCAGTAGTCAATCTGTCATTTAACACAATGTCCCATACTTGTTATACCAATTTTCTAATTTGATATGTTTGTCTTTCAAGTATCTAGCTATTAATAATCTAGCACTTGTCATAAAATTAGAAATCAATTCCTTTGAGTAATAATCAAGTTCTATCTTATTAAAAGTTGACAGCAAAGCAATTTTTGAGTTAAATTTAATATCTTTTCCAAATATATCACATATTTCCTTAAAACTCCATTTCCAAAATTTCTGAATCAATTTTCACTCCCACCACATATGATAATATGTGGCAGTTTCTTCATTACATTTCCAACAGACTTTAGAATAGTCTGAATATATTATGTTCAATTTCACCGGAGTCATGTACTACCTTAAACTAATTTTTAAAAAATTATTCTTACCAACATTAATCTTAGAACTCTCGTCTTCCAAATTTTTATCCAATACTCTGTTCTAATTGCTGTCATTAAATCATGTTCCTAAATTGATTTTAATCCTTCTATTTCAAACTCATTTTCCTCCTGATCCAAAATTAGATTATAAATTTTACTTAATATTACCTTCTTCAAAGCATCCTTCTGCATGTCTTCATGTGATGATAGAAACTGTTCATACTTAGTACATTCTCTACATTTGCCATTAATCCTCAACCATTCATTAGTCCAGAGAACAGAGAAATTGAATTATTTATTACAAGCATCTGACCCTTGTGTGATACAAAGAGTTGTGGTATTTAGTGCCAAGGCCACTAAATGTACCATGTTTTCCCAAAAATAAGACAGGGTCTTATATTAATTTTTGCTCCAAAAATATGTTAGGGCTTATTTTCAGGGGATGTTTTATTTTTTTTCATGTTCAACAATCTACATTTATTCAAATATAGTCATGTCACCTTCTGGGTGCTGCACAATGCTCAAGGGTGGGCTTTCATTTAACTAGGGCTTATTTTTGAGGTAGGGCTTATATTACAAGCATCCTGAAAAATCATACTAGGGCTTTTTTTCAGGTTAGTTTTTATTTTCGGGGAAACGGTAGAGCAAGATATTTGGATACTATTTGTGTGAACTGTTAAAAAAAATCAGAGATAATCTAAGCCTATTATTCTCATGCTAAAGGTTTCCAAAGGCTATATTATTGTCTTGTAGGCATTATAGTTTAACTGGAAGTAAAAATCAGATACATGTAATTTATAATTTTGTTTGTATAGATCTGCATTATTTTTGTATGTAGTGCAGTGATTTGTGCAAAGTGCTTTAATCATCTAGAGTTATGATGTTAGGGGACAGTTTTTGATTAACAATTTTTGTATTATTTTATTTATTTATTTATTTATTTATTTATTTATTTATTTATTTATTTATTTACTTACTTACTTACTTACTTACTTACTTACTTACTTACTTACTTATTTACTTATTTATTGAGTTTCTAGATTGCCCAACTTAGTGAGATATTACTTGGGGCAGTTTATATAATTAAGCAAAACATACAAACTAGAATAATAAAAGAATGCATAGATAATACCACAAACCAATTTTATCTTATTTTACTTTATTTTAATATTTTGGTGCAATGATCTTTAATTGTGCAATAAAAGTATTGATTGATTGATTAGGGTTCTAGAAAGAAGAGAGGGTTTTATTACTTTCAGGACTTCCTGTGTGGCGCATGGTGCTGATATTCCAGGAACATTACCCCTACCTGCATGTCAAAGGCAAGAGAGAGTCCCCAGCTGTTAGCCAAGAAAAATCTTCAGATCTAACAAAGAAGACAACTCATAATTCGAAGGTGAAATCACAGTAGCATAGCATCCCAGAGATGTGATTCCAGAAGGCCTGATCATACCTTCCAACAAAACCCAGTTTATTTTCTAATGATCACAAAACAAAGCTAATTAATTTTCATAATGCAGTAGGTAGAAAAGCTCTTGCTGTGACAGTCACACTACTTTCATCACTTACCGCCTTCCCTCTTCTAGTGATATGCTATCTGTATCATATAGTTTGATCAGCATATGTGTATCCTAGCATTCAGATTCTGGCATAGGGACATTTGAAACAAGAGCAGGACAAGTTACCTTTTGGACTATAACTCCCAGAATGCCCCATTTAACATGGTCAGTGGCTATCCTGGTTGAGGTACTCTGAGAGTCATAGTTCCAAAAAGTAAAATTTCAAAGCTCTAGTCCAGGCTATATAATCTAGCCTATTTTTAGCCACTTTGGCTCTCCATGGTCTCAGGCACCGTTTTTTCCTTATGCAATCTACATGATCCTTTCAATGAGAAAGGCCAAGGCTGAACCAGGCATTTCCCACTCTGCAAGCAAAGCACGTGCTCTGTCACAGTGACGTGGTCCCCTCTTGTGGCATCAGTGCTCAATGTCAGTCCCAGACTGAGCTTTCGGCTTTAGGGGCAACATATGGGCTGCAATATCTCACCACCTTTGTTCAGTTCCTTTGGACAGCCAGCCAGCTCTCCCATGTCCTCTTGTGAGACTTCCAGGGTCATCTGTTGTTCACTTTAGGGACAGAACATTGAACTAAATAGGATTTTGTTTGATCCATCAGGGCTCTTCTTATGTATACCCTTATATATTCAGTGGAGCCTGTGTTTGGCTCTTAACCCCTTAACCACTGTGCCTTGTTAGAGTATGTAGAATTTTCCACAAGAGGGCAAAAGGGAGTTATGTTTTGCTGAATTCTGAGTGATTAAACTGGAGGCAGATTAGACTAGTTTTGCTCTAAATACAAGACAAGGCTTTGGTGATTACATTTCTCATTCCCTTGTTTTGTCATACGGATGCTGTGGGTTTCATCTGGCCTTTTCTGTGTAGCCAAATTCATATCCTCATATCCATCTTTTTTCAGAAGGCAGCTTCTCTGTTTCCAGTAGAATTATATTTTAGCCACAGTTTTCCATAATCTAACAGTGATGCCATCAGTCCTGCCAGATAATAATGTTGTTTTCATTACCAAGTCTCTCCTGATCAGAGAAGAGGCCATGAGGAAGATCTTAGTTTATGGGCAGGCACATATAAGATAAGTGATCCTTTAGGTCCCTCACTCCTGGCTATGCAGGTTTTAAAGGACTCATGATAAATCAGTAGTTTGAACTGAGCCCAGAAGGTGACTGGAAATCAGTGTAATGGAGAAATCGCTGGAGTAATAGGATCATATTGTCCACTCAATCTACCAAACTATTATTTATTTATTCAAAATATTTCTATTATTTCTCCTTAAAAAAGACCCAATGTGGCTAACCCCACATTTCTGAAATGAAATTCAAATGGATGTAAAATTGAGACTAAGCTGCTTCTCTCTGAGCAGGGCCACCAACATAAGTTGGTCAAACTTGCAGTAACACACATAGACCAAAGAGTTCTTCCAAATTGTGAACTTGGTTTTTAAGAGGGGGAATTGCATTCCCATCTCATAAAGCACTTATAACCTGGTAGATAAACAATCTACCAGCAGCTCAGCTATCTAGTCTGCGCTTCCATTTGCTATCTGTCGTACAATCCATTATATGGGATCAAAGTACTGCTCTTGTTCAACTGTTGAAGGCCAACAGATAAACTGGAGAGCTAAAGGTTCTGCAGTCCTGTCATTAGGTTTCAAAGCAGGCCTCACATGGGTTTTTGAGAGCTTTCTTCTGAGGAAAGAAGACAATCAGCAGCACTGGCAAAGAGTGAACTGCTGAATAAGGCCTGCGTGTATTCATGATTGAATGTTCATTTGGTTCCTTACTAAGAAATAGTTTGGACTTCCAACTATGCTTACATTGTATTGTGACTTCTAAATCTCTACGTGGTACTGTTAAAAGTTTAGGGCAAGTGGCACTTCTATTAGTCCACTGAAAATTCGCAAACAAATGCTAGCTTTTGGGCCCTTAGAAGCGTTCACGAGGCTGGGCACCATGTATCAGTGGATGATTTTTAATGCACCACAAATCTCCAATGACTGTTCACTATAACTGAATACAGAGTTTAGCAATAATGTAGAATAGAAAATTAGAAAGGTGAAGTTCATTTGAAAGCATTTTCCTGAAAATATTGCAACACCTAATTTGCTAGTAATAATGTGTTAAAATGTTGCTTGCACTCACGAGTGCTGATGGAATAAAATGTTGAACAGAAATTGTAGGAGGACCAGGAGGACCATTTAGAGAAAATGGGGACTCCATATTGTGATTTTGTACAGTATTAGTAGCAATAAAACATCCGCACAAACAGAGATTTGTAGAAAAACATTTGAGGATTCATATGTGAAAATGATATCTTTGTCAAGAGAGAAGGTTTGTGTCTGCTAATGAGGAGTAAGTAATTTATTGCACAAATAAAATCTAGTTTATTGATCGGATAATGGTTATCAGAGTTCTAAACATATCAAATACAGTGGTGCCTCGCATAGCGAGGTTAATCCGTTCCGGATTAACCTTCGCTATGCTGAAGCATCGTTGAACGGGACAGAAAAGTCCATTGGAACGCATTAAACATGGTTTAATGCGTTCCAAATGGGCCAAATACTCACCGTTCAACGAAGCTTCGTAATGGCCGGCAGCCATTTTCGCGCCCTCGCCTCGCTTAACGAGGGCGCGAAAACGCTGCGCGTGGCCATTTTGGGCCATTTCCGGGCTTCCGGCGGCCATTTTGGCCGCCGAACAGCTGATTGACGGGCTTCGTTTTGCGAAGATCGGTAAGTGAAACGCTTACCGGTCTTCGCAAAGCGAATTGAGCCCTATTCAAAAGACGTTAAGCGATCGCATTAGCGATCCGAAAAAAGGGATCGCTATGCGATTTCGTCGTTATGCGGTGCGCTCGTTAAGCGAGGCACCACTGTATAACAAAAGTGAAGAGGAAACCTTTCATAACAGACAGTATGTTTATTGCACAAGGACTCTATGGCTCTATAAGTTTATTTATTTACTTATATCTTATGTTATATCCTGCAATTACTCTGTTGAGCTCTAGGTGACATTATCTTTACAATAGTCTGCCAGGCAGATCAGTCTGGGCAAGGGTCTTCTAAATTATGGTCCAATATTCTACATAGGACCTCCACCCTTGCTCTTGATCTCATCTTGTTCTCTGGGGCTCACTTATTACTAAGGCAAGGATTTCTGTGACCGAAACATGTCAGAAATATGCAAGCATTTATTATGTTAAAATCGTATAATTATAGCCAATAAAATGAAAATATATGACTTTACAATTTTTATGAAATTAGCACCCAGTTTTTAAAAACTCAATCCATGAAAACTAGAATGGTCTACAGAGCCTATTTCTTCCCCCTTTGGAAATAACATCCACACTTTTTATTCTAAGAAAATGTGAAAGCTAGTGTTTATTACAAAAGTACATTGAGATAAGAAACACAGTAGAAATCCTAGTTCTGTCTAACTAAGGCGGATTTGCAGGAAGCCACAACTGTCCCGTTATTTCTCCATAACAGCAGTAAGATGTCTTCTCTGCCCTCAACCAAAGAGGGTCAAGAAGAAAACGTTAGAAGGAAGGGACATCAGCAGTACTAAAATCATCAGTCCAGAGTGAAGAGAAGTCAGCATACGTTGGAGCAGGTAAAGGACAGGGTAGAAGGATGTCATACTTTGTTTACAGACAGAAGATGTGCATCTTCTTCAAAGATACGCATCTTCTTTAATGTAAGGTGAGTTGCGTATCTTCAAAGATACACATCCTCTTCAAGGTAAGGTGAGTTGCTTCTAGTCACCTCCAAAAGCATAAATGGCTATATGTATCAGAGGCAGTATTCTTCTGACTATCAGGTTCTACAAAACAGAAGATGGGGGGGGGGTGCAGTTGCACTCCCATAAGCATCTGGTTGGCCATTGTGTGAATGGAATGTTGGACTAGATTGGTTTTGGTCCAACCCTGCATGGCAGTTCTTAAGTTTTTACGTTATTCTTAGACTCATGCAGCAAAATAACCTAAACTGATTCTGAGCTGCTTGTGGCACCTGTGTAAGCTTTTATGATCTGACTGCTCACTGAAATTCTAATTTAGAGAGTATCTACTTTGGGACACATTTGCTAAAAATCAATTCTCATGTTTCTCCTTGTTTTACTGAAATAACTTTAACTCAATATGTTTCCCAAGGGGGCTTATTTAATCACAGCGTAATCAATTATCACTGTTTCCTTCAGTGACCCTATGAAACTTAGCCTTTTTATTTTTATTTTGTTAAGTCATTCTGGTGTTCCTTCCCCCCTTGACTGAATATGGCTTTTTCCCCTTGTTGCTTGGCCAAGGTATTGCTGAAAGAATTTTACATACCAACTATCTTTGAAATGAGGTAATGTCAGTTTAGAAAAGCATTTAAATTAATAATTTTCCTAACTCTAGCAGTTAAAAACTGCCTACATTAGCTATTTAGTGCCAGCGTTCTCTTGCTCACTAGTATATTTTTCATAGAGGAAAGCAACTGTGTTTTCACCCAGCTGGCACGGGGGACCCAGCTTGTCATCACAGGAATGCAATTTGTCGCCTTGGTGTTCACAATCTCAGTTGTTTAATTGTTCTAAATAAAACTCTAGAAACAAAAGGTCAGTAATAGGATTGTTGATACACTCTGTATACCAAAATTCTGTGAAATGACAAACTCAATGGCTTAGCCACTGAGCATTAGCTAAATGAAACTACATACTGTATTTGTATTTATTTGCTTATACATAGTGTTGCTGCAAGGTCAGGATTCTCAGGGCTGCAGTGCCAGGATTTTTCTTAGCAGGGGTGTTGGTGTCATCTGCCATTCTCCTTGGGTTTCCCTGTTCCCTTAGAGCTTAGGTGTAATCTTCCCCTGCAACACTGTATTGTTATTATGAGCTATCCTTGTTGAAATCCAAAGAATTTTTGGATGTTGGAGAGAACTTTTGTGGTGGCTACTTCCAGGTCATGGAACACTGTTCCAAGAAGGCCTCCTCCCTGCTGTCCTTTCCGGGGCAAGGAAATACTTTTCTGTTCAGGAAGACTTTTGGCAGCCAGCTGAATGATGAGAAAGGGCTTTGAGGGGAGGCTGCTGCACTTTTTACTTCTATCTTTTATTCTGGCTTGCTTTTAAACCATTGACATTATTTTAATTCAGCAGTTTTGACATAACAACATGTTTAATCATACTTAATACTGGCTGCAATCCTGTTGCGCAGTTATGCAAACAACACAACTTTTAGATAGGAAATTTACTGCATGCCAAGTTGCACAAGCCACTATGCAAGAGATGAGGTCTACTGGAATTTCTTATCTACAGCAATTTGCTTCCCAAATTATGTTTGCATGGCTGCATAACAAGATTTTAGCCATAAGGTATTGGGTTTTTAGTTGCATCTTATTTAAAATTATTTTGTTAGTTGCCTTGGGTCTCTGTATGGGGAAAAAGTGAGTACAGTATAAACAAGTGAGGAAATGAACAAACAAACAAGTAGGTAAGTAAGTAAGACCTTTATCATCTGTGGACAAGCAAGATCCATTAGATTTACAAATGACCTACTCTTCATTGTGATGAAAAGGGCTAGATGACAGATATGGGTGTCATTATGGTTGCATGGTCGCCTACACTTCAAAGTTTACCAGTATGCTACTGTGTATACATAAGATTACAGGGAAGACAGCTAAGAGCTATTTCTTACATGAAAAGGGCATGATGATGCATATATAGCTACTTTGCTAAAGTTGAGCAGTTCTATGCCTGCTGCATGCCTGGATGACATTGAGAACTCCTTGTATGCTCTGCTATATTCCCATTAGGAGCGAAAGATTGAATATAAAGAAAACAGTTGTTCAGAGACATTGTGACTTGGTTTTGTAAGCATGATTTAAGCTAGGTAACTTTTGAAATGGATTTGGAGGATTTTAATGGTCTATGTCTTAGTTTCAGATTTCTAAAATGTAAAGTTCTTCACAAAGTGGAACATAGATATCTGTATTTTTAAAACATTCTTTAGAGGGCCAATGTAATGTAGTGGGTAGACCTAGCACTCAAGAAACCTGGGTTGAAATCCCTGCTCAGCCATGGAAACTCACAGGATGGGGCTGGGACACCTGGTAAAACTACTCCTTAAATATCTCACACACCTTGAAAACCCTATTACATTCTGCATAAGTTAGAAATGACTTGATGGCACTTAACACAGTAACTGTTTAAAATATGAACATTAGATTTAATCCGTGTAACAGACATCTGAAACAGTTTAGTACAAAGGGCAGTGGAAATTTAAAATCAGCTTACTGTCTTTAATTAAAATTACAAATTCATGAACAGTCATAAAAAGCTTTTAACTAAAGCAGAAACATCTTGAAAACTAAAACCTTGGGGTCTCAGTCAGGGACAGCTTATAGTCTGAACAAGGAGCAATATCTTTTCTCAGAATATTTGGAATGCAGCCTGTGCTCCTGGCTATGCATTCCTAGGGCCTTCGGACTGATTAGACCCCCCCCCGCCCCAAGTTCTTAGTCATTGGTTCCCAATGTTGGTTCCCCAGAGGTCCCTGGACTAAAACTCACAGAAACCTTCACCGCTAGCTGTGTTGGCCAGGATTTCTGAGAGTTGTAGAATCATAGAATCATGAAGCTGGAAGGGGCCTATAAGGCCATTGGGTCCAACCCTTGCTCAATGTAGGAAATACAAATCAAAGAATATCTGCCAGGTGATGGTCTAAATTTCTCTTGAATGCCTCCAGTGTTGGAGCACTCATCACCTCTCAAGGTAATTGGTTCCACTGTCTTACTGCTCTAACAGTTAGGAGGTTTTTCCTGATAGTCTACTGAAATCTGGCTTCCTGTAACTTAAATCTATTGTTGCATGTCCTGCACTCTGGGATGACTGGGAACAGATCCTGCTCCCCTCTGTATGACAGCCTTTCAAATATTTGACAAGTGCTATCATATCTCCCTTCAGTCTTCTTTTCTCGAGGCAAAACATGCCAAATTCTTTCAGTCTTTCCTCATAGGGCTTGGTTTCCAGTCCCCTGTTCATCCTTGTTGTCCTCCTCTGAACTTGTTCTAATTTGTCAACATCCTTCTTGAAGTGTGGTGTCCAGAACTGGACACAGTACTTAAGATGAGGCCCAATCAGTGCCAAATATAGGAGAACTAGTACCTCATGGAATTTGGAGACTATACTTCTATTAATGCAGCCTAAAATATCATTTGCCTTTTTTCTAACCACATCACACTTTGGGCTCATATTTAGCTTGTGATCTATGACGATTCCAAGATCCTCGTAGTATTGTGGAGCAAGTTATTTCCCATCTTGTAATTGGGTTTTTGGTTTCTTTTTCCGAGGTTCAGTACTTTGCACTTATCTGTGTTGATTCCCATTATGTTACTTTCGGCCCAGTGCTCAAGCCTATCTAGATCATTTTGAAATTTGTTTTTGTCTTCCAGGTTGTGAATGGGTTCAGTTTCAAATTTTGACAACTCCTCATTTTGTGCGGGAAATATCACAGGAGATGTCTTCTTAACTTTAACAACTTCTTCTTTACTAGTAACAGGTAAATCAGCTTTATTCATGATGGGATTGAAAAAGCTTAATTCGGGCAACATGCCATAACTGTCTAACACATAGTCCCAACCACCATTCATTGAGCTCATAGGGGTGCTGGGCCAAACCTCTTGGCATCTGTCAGCTTCCTGAGAGGTATGCTCTGCACTGCGCAGATGGTGCCGCAGCATGGGTGTCGTGCCCAGTCTCCTTCTGGAGGGGGAGTATTATATTGCGAAATTGGTGTAATCACTTGCTGCCCTCACCCTTTATTCTTTGGGAAGACTACCACTGACCATTCTAACGTCTCGTATTTCACCTCTCCTCCTTCTTTCGGTACAGGATCCAGTAGCAGCCCGCCTAGCTTCAAATTGGGGAAGTCTCTCAGTAGCTCCTGAGTCTTTACCCTTTCATATTCTCTCAACCTCTCCAGCTCCCTCTTCTGTTTCCACAACTCTAGCTCTACCTCGAACTGCTGCTCCCCTGACTACTTATACTCTCTTGCCAAACTGACAGTACTTGCTCCTCCCTTTTCTTATTCCTGCACTCTTCCACTAAGCTCACTTCAAATTTCCCACCTTGTTCTGTCTTCTCCTTTTCCGCTGCCGCGTTCTCCCTTTGCTCCGCCTGTTCCTTCTCACTCTTTGTTTTCTCCCCTCCCTCCTCTCCTTTGTCCTCTGGGGATGGCACACTCTCCTCTGTGCCACCTTCACACAGGTATTAGCTATGCCACCCAGTTTGGTGTCATTTGCAAATCTGATCAGCATTCTCTGCATCCCCTGGTCCAGGTCATTAATAAAAATGTTGAAGAGCATTATAGTCCAAGATCATCTGGGGTCCCAAGGTTGGGAAGCATAGATGAAGTTCACATCTGATGTAGGGTGGAGGAGCCAGGGTTAGAGCTTTTCTCCTCACCCCTCCTGGCCACTGTGGAGATTTCAGCGGTATTTCAGCAACTGGTAAGGTTAGGGGACCCACACTGTCTGGAAGAAGTGCATATAATATTAATTTTTTTTGAAAGCAATTCAAAGAAATCTCCAAAAGGTTGCATTTTTCTATGAAAGTAGAGGGAAATCCGTAATCTGTGGTGAGCAGTAATTTTTTTTTCAGAATCAGGTATAAATTCAAGAAATACAGAAACTTTTAAGCCCCGCAGTTAACTCTTCAGTAGGTTAGCTATAAATCCCACTCAACTATGTGGGACATGTTACATAGTTTTGAATTCTTGGTTAAATTCCTCTAGCTGCACAGCAGAAGTGCAGAGATTCACAGAATAGCTTCAAGTTCTCCAGAGTAGTCCACTCGTTTCTTGTCAAGCTGGCCCTTATGGTCTTAACGACTCACTCTGAGACCTTAGTAAGAGAAAAAAATAAAAGGGTTAATTACTCACAGTTGACCTGATCAAACAGTAAATGGACAAACACAACTGCTTTCAGCAACATACTTTAACAAACTCTAAAGAGGGAAAAAGCATTGAGCAGGGAGGCGAGGCTCTCTTTGAATTCAGAGGCAAGGTACGGAATTCTTGGTTAGTGCTGGATAGATTGACAGTCACTCCAGTCCAGAAAGGTCCCTCCCAGCCAAACCTACTAAAGGCAGCATGCAACATTGGAAAAAACTCCAACAGGACATACGTCTAAGAGACGTTAATGGGATTCTGCACTACCACTCTTTGATTAATGATTAGATTATCCTGAAGTCACCATTTTACACCACACGATAGTGTCCATCTCAAACAAAAAAAGTTGTATAGGTGGAGTATTATGGTTACTGTCATATTAAGTCTTCAACAGCATCTGCTATTGTTGCCTACAAAAGGATTTAAAAGGCCATGAAAACTGCTGGATTGAACTTGAATCAGCAACAAACAATTTTATTTCCTTGCTTTCTGCTAAAACTACAGTATATGCCCAGAGAGTCTATAGAGGTACATTATATCAGGGGCCCCCAAACCCAGTCCATGGACCATTCCCAGTCCGTGGCCTTGTCAGGACTGGGCCGTGGAGACAAATCTCCTGCCCGCCCCACACAGAAGCTTGTATGCCGCTCACACATGGCCCCTCCCATGCACACATGGCTCCTCCCATGTGCCCTCCCATGCATGCACAGCCCGTCCCATGCATACAGGGACATCTCCCCTGCTCCCTCCGCCAGCGTGCTAAACCGGTCCGTGGAGGCAAAAGATTGGGGACTACTGCATTATGACTAGATTGGGAAGCTGTCCTGGGTTGATTTACTGTGTTTCTGTGAAAATAAGACAGGTTCTTATATCAATTTTTGCTCCAAAAATGTACTAGGGCTTATTTTCAGGGCATGTTTATTTATTTTTTTTACATGTACAACCATCTACATTTACTCAAATACAGTCATGTCATCTTCTGGTTGCTGCGCAATGGTAGAGGGTGGGGTTTCACTTAATTGGGGCTTATATTTGGGGTAGGGCTTATAATACGAGCATCCTGAAAAATCATACTAGGGCTTATTTTCAGGTTAGGTCTTATTTTTGGGGAAACAGGGTACTGTAGGTCAAATCTACCTTGATTTTCGTGGAAACAGGGTAAGTCAAATCAAAAGTTAAATCACTGTTGTACTTCACATGGAACGTTTAAACATTCTGGACAATTTTCAGGGCAAGGATGCACACTGCACCTCAAACCGCTACAGGTGGCACTGGTCACCCCACCCTCCACTGTCCCTAATGCCACCTTCTTCTTCACCTCTTTTTTAAAAAAATATTCTGACAAGTGCTGAATTGACGCAGCATTAACAACTTGCGAAATTGCAGTGCTTATCTGACATAGTGCTATACTGGCAAAGCAGAATTTAAAATATTGTTCATAGGAGAGCAATGGTACTTAGTTCCTGCTGTACTGGCATATTGTGCCCCATTTTTTAAAGATGCCTAATTATCTTTTAAAAGATGGCACACCCACCACTGTCCCTTGGGACAAATAGGTCATCACACATGCCAGAACCCCCCCCCCCCCCAAAAAAGTGATGCAAGCAGAAACACTATTGAAAAAAGTTAGCCCCTGGTAGCTGAACAAATGCCCATAAAAAAAAACCTGACTTACTTGTGATTAGCTGTACACTTCATAGCTGATAGAAAATACATTGAATTTAATCATGCTAACTCCAGCATAAACCACGAGGTAAACTGCTGTATAGTCACCTAGATGAGTTTCTTCAGGCCTTTTCTCAATGAGTATATATTGTGTAGTTTGAATGAGACATTAGTTAGGAGTGGAGATGCACATATGTGATCAAACAATGTAAACATTAATAAATCCTTTTAAAAAAACACCACTCTATCTTTCAAATCGTTGCATTTCTGTACAGGTGACTAATGAAGACACTATCTTATGGATTAAAAAGCTGCACACTATTGTATTTTTAATCCTAGCTATTTCTTCACTGTTGGAAGGTAAAGAAATCTCGGTTAAAATAATAATTAAATGCCGACAGCACTAAATTTCTACCCAGCATGATCTGCCAGCAGTTAGAAAACCAAAACATTAGGTCACTTTTAAAGAAGTCTGATTAAATAGCTAGGTAGACTTTTCTGATTAGCTGTTCTTTCCAGAATATGTAGTGGTAATAAAAGGGTAGACTTGACAACAGCAATTGGCTTTGTAGGAACACATTCAAGTATGTGTATGTGCACAAGAGAAAGAGAGTTAAAAGTGTGGCCCTCCTGTTGTACGACAGCTGTAGCTGGCACACTTAACTGGCGCATGTATGGCTGGGTGGTTATCATGGATTTCAGTCTAGTTTACCATCTTTCTTTCTTGCTTGCTTGCTTCCTTGCTTGCTTGCTATCAGAGGGCTGCACAGTTTAAAATTATGGGCATATATGAAATACAGATAGATTTCAAACAAACTTAAAAATGTTAAAATGATTAGATTATTTTTGGCCAGAAGTGTTTCAATAGTATTGTCTCGGCCATTTGTTAGGTCTTCTTTAGTATATGCAGTTCGTATAATATTTAATCAATGCACATAAATGCTGCATTGATTAAACAGATTCACAGAAAATTTGTCTGAATCCAAAAAAACCCATTTTATTTGATTATTTTTTGATTTTCATCCTTTGCTTTGAAGTCTACTAAGTGACTTCCAAATGATCCAGCCAGAATCTTGTTCTGGCCTCAAAATTTTCCTCTGGACTGTCAAGGCAAGATCATCACCATGGATAAAACTCCTGGAGTATGGGAATGTCCGTTGCAAATGTTAAAAAGTAGTGGTGCCAGATGTTCCCTATGGGAGACAGTTCCTTTGATTACTCCAGCGACTGTGTGTCCCTTGAAATTCAACCAAGAATCTTTGGTTTGAAGTAGAACAGTGACCATTTCTGTTCACCCATGATCTTTATTAAGGAGGTAGAGCTTTTTGAGCAGCAATTGATGGTGAACAGAACCATATGCCACAGTCAGGTTGACGAATGCTGCTCCAGTTATTTTTCATGTTTCAAAACCATCTTCTATATACTAAGTTAGATTTAAGATTTTGCCATGGATCAATTTTAGAGACAAGACAATTTAATATTATTTCTTCAGACACTTTGTAAGTGACACAGTAGGGAGACTGGCCTCTAGTTTTTGGGATCTGATGGTTGTTTGCCTGTTTTCAGTATAACAATTACTTCTGTCTTCCGCAATATTTTTGGAATATGTTTGCTCATCCAGCAAAGAGTTGAAGGAGCCATTCCTTTGTGTTTGACCCAAAATGTTTGAATTTCAAACATATCATCAAGTCCCATTACTTTACCATCCCTGTATCTTCTTATAGCTTCTTCTAGTTCCAGCACTAGTGAAAAATGTTATTGGATTAAACCTGAATATCGCTTAGATATTTTAGTTTTATTATGCACCGGTACGTTGTCCCTGCAAGGAGCAGTTTGTGTGCTATATGGTTGAAGGTTATATTTGCATACAATGTCATTTTGTTTGGATCATTGCTCAGTCTTTTTGGTAGTCTCCAAGCTTTCTGACTGTTTCCTGCTGTTTCAAGCTCTGTTAGAGTATCCATCCAGCAAGTTGTTTTTGCATGACTCGAGATCAGACTTGTACAGTTTTTATATGTACATTAAAAGGATTTTCTTCAAAGTGTGAAATATAATCTAACTATTGGGAGTGTATTCTCAGTGGCTTTCATGGCTGGGATCTGATGGTTGTTGTAGGTTTTTCAGGCTGTTTGGCTGTGTTCTGGAATCCCGAAAACAGCCCGAAAAACCTACAACAACCAACTATTGGAAGTGTGTTTCTGGAGTGAAATCTGAAATGTAGTTGGTCCGGCACCCTCTTGGAATGGAGGCACAAGAACATTCCAAAGTGTAAGTTACAAATTGATCATAGTTCTTTGGCTAAGGGGCAATTGGAAGCACAGCTGCATCTAGCACAGTTCTAAACCTTTCCAAGTTGACTGCTTTTAAATTATACCTCTTATGGAACGGTATAGATTGAGGTCAAATAGTTGAGTTCATTTGACATAGAATGGGTCTGTGCTGAGTGTTTGGGATTGAATCACCTACACTCCTAATGCACAGTAGAGCTATAGGTTCACTAGGAAAAATTAGATCTGGATTGTAGCCTCTCTGCCACCTGCCACTGCTAAATGAAGTAAGAAGTTTAGGATCATATATAAAGCATGTTGAATGGGATCTTGCCAATTTTTTAAAGGCTTCGTCATTCTCATGTTCATAGTTCCAAATGTTGCTATGGCTGTTGAAATTTCCAACTAGAAACTGTTTTAAATTGATGTTGCGATATACTCAGGCAGTTCAATCGTCAATATTTCTGTGTTGTGCTCTTCAGTGTAATCTACTGAGAGGATTATAATATCTGATCTTAAAAAAAAGGCACTTCCATTTTGTTTATGGGTTCTGTCAGCAACTTGACACTCCAGGAACTTTTGGTTGATGCTGATCAATTCCTCTGTCAGTTTCTTGGACACATTTCCATTCAAAGCAAAGTGAAGCTAGGGGTCCCTCTTTATGGTTGGTGTGGGTTTTTTGGGCTCTTTGGCCGTTTTCTGAAGGTTGTTCTTCCTAACATTTCGCCAGTCTCTGTGGCCGGCATCTTCAGAGGACAGCACTCTCTGCTCTGGTGCAGTTTTTTGGGAGCTGAGTATTTACGGCTGTGAGATCAGCTATCTCCCACAGCCCACAAGTCCCTCTTTAGATTAAGAGATACCCTCTATATTAATAGAAGTTATTGTTGTTTGTGATCCTAAAAAGGACCATTAGGTCATTTTGCTCATGAGCAATTTTATAGTGCAACACTTCTGGATCGAAAAGTTAAGCGAGGTGTTGCCCAGGGAACTCCAAGTAAAATAAGGCTACTTGGATATGGGACAAATTTTCTGTGACTGTCGAGAAATGCAATCAATGAAACACTTACATGCTATTCCAGTCCCACCATGTGTGTCCTGAGTGCACTCCTGTATTGCAGTGAGTCCTGGACCATTTGTGCATGGCAGGAGAGGAAGCTGAACATGTTCCATATGCATTGTCTCTGATGCTTTTTTGGCATCACCTGGCAGGATAAAGTTCCAAATAATGTAGTCCTGGAACGAGCTGCATGTACGTATACATTACTGAAACAGTGATGTCTATGTTGGCTTGGGCATTTTGTTAAGAATGGCTGATGGTTGGATTCCAAAAGATCTCCTGTATGGAGAATTAGTGCAGGGACATCGCCCCAGAGGGAGACCACAGCTGCGATACAAGGATATCTGCAAGCGGGATCTGAAGGCCTTAGGAATGGACTTCAACAGATGGGAAACCTTGACATCTGAGCATTCAGCTTGGAGGCAGGCAGTGCAGCATGGCCTCTCCCAATTTGAAGAGACACTCAGCAGGCCGAGGCAAAGAGGCAGTCCTGAAACCAGCGAAGTCAGGGAGCTGGACAGGGGACAGATTGTATTTGTCTTCAGCGTGGAAGGGATTATCACTCTCAAATTGACCTTCTCAGCCACACTACATGCTGTTCCAAGTTCTCCATTCAGAGCATGTTACCGTAGTCTCTTAAGACTGAGGATGCCTGCTATATGTACAAAAGAAGATCTAGCAAATGGCTGAAATAACATTTGACTTGAAGTAGTTGGCTTCGAGTCAAAAAAAATCTAATTATCTGAACATTTTAATTAGTTTTTAATTTTACCTATATTTCATATACATTTGTAATTTAAAATTGTGCAACACTCTGATACGAATAAAGGATGTTGATTCAATGGGTGTATATTCTAGTTAAGACCAGCAGCAGGATTTTGACTGTAGGCATTTGTCATTAAAGGAAGTGTGAATGAGTAGAGTAAGAACATTTGAAAGATTCATAAACAGTTTGGAATTCTTCTCAGTCCTGGCACTTCTACCCATTTTATGCACTAGAAATGTTTTTAAAGTATATTAATATATCAGAAATGAGCTAAAATAGTTTGCCATGTGGTGACAAAGTAAATGCACTCTGCCAATAATGTGCAGTTTTGCATAATATGATGATTATGTGACTAGATGATCACATTATTTCACACTGTTACTGATTTTTTCAAGGTTCTGTGGTGATCTTTATACCAGTATGCCCTTGCTCAAGTCTAGAGTTTGAACTTTATGTTATCAGTGTTATTTCAGATACTGCGGGGGGGGGGGGGTTGGGAGGACCCTTGAATATGGTTCGATACCTTTTTAGCACTTTTATTAGAATCTTTCAAGGGCAACTGGAACATTTGCTACTCCTTGGGGAGTAGTTTAATACAAATATATATTCTTGATCACTATGCAGCACAGAAAGCAATTTCTCTGGGACAGTTCTGTCTGTTTAATCTCCAGATTATCTGGATTCTCCCCACCCATTCCCCCTCCCAAGGATAAGGCTTCTAAATTATCTGTCATCTGTTCTTCAATTCGACAGGGCTGCTGTGTGTATATATATGATACATTATTTTTCAAACCGTACAACACAAGATCACGGATTTCCTCCTGTCTATCAGCTCTTCTGAGTCTGTTACCCAAGCATACGCTCACAAGAGCCCCTGGGACTGCTATTAGTACTGCTTCCTGAAATATATTTTAACGAAGGATACCAGAGACGCTGGGATTAATTTACACAGGATAACTCACTGGGCTTGTTGAAGACATTTCAGTAGGAAACCTATCCTGATTTATGTCAGTCCCCTGAGTCTTGATGCCAGGCTTCAGCTGGGTGAGCATTTGACAAAATGAAAGTGCAAGTCTCCGGTGCTATATATGACCTCAGGCCTTGGGGTTCTCCAGAGGATCAGACATCCTTTCTCTATGACACCCCAATTTGTATTGGTCTTTGTATTGCATTTTCTAGAATGTTGAAATGGCTTTCTGAAGGCTTAATTGCTGGTAGCAGGAGTGTCAGCAGCCTTACATTAGAATATGTTGGTAGTTTTTGTCTTAACACTTTTGTTTTTGGCACTTCCCAAAAGCAAATGTGGAATGTGGCCCACATGAACTTCTCTGAAGTCAAATCCAGACCTGGGGCTAAAAGAAATCTTAGAACTGGGCTAGCAATGGAAGCAAGCTGGAGGATTCTGGGAAAGGTAGTCCAAAACAGGAATCTTTCAAGTTCTGTGGAGGGTCTAGTAATTTACAAAGGCAAACACAAGAGCCTTGTTATTGTTCAAGTAAAGACCTAGAACTGACTTGGAAATTCATCAGGCCCTGAAATGCCAATTCTTCTTTCCTTTACTCTTCAATCTGAAGTGATGGCACAGATTCAGAGCAAAGGATGCTCTTGACATGGGATCCTCAAGTGGGCATCTTCTGGTCCTGATGGGCTTGCATGCTTCTACTTGCTCCTCTTTCCACCCTTCCTCACTGCTGGGTGCAGTGATGGTAAACATCAACAGTATTACTGTGATTCACACTGGAAGGAGCTGAGGTTCTCACCCGTTTTAATGATCCACAGTGTTCCTAGATAAGGTTCCATGACCTAGTGACTCAGCATATCAAGTCTAAGACAGGCCTTAGCAGCTGCCTGAGTGTCTTAGATGTTAGCTTCGGAGCTAGCTGTGCCATTAAGTGTGTTGAACTACTTGCCTCCTTTCTGCTCAGTTGACAGAATCAAAGGATGGCAAAGTGGGCTGAATGCCCACCTGTTGCCAAATAAAATGCATGTTGTGGCTTTCACCTCACCTTCCTCTACCTGGTATGTCCACCAGTCCACCACCAATGACAACCACACCAAGCCCCTTCATTACATTGGGGTGCTGTTTAAGTTGTCAATAGGGTCTCCCTCCCTTGCAGTGGTTCCCAACGATGGGTCCCCAGATGTTATTGGACTACAACTCCCAGAAATCCTGGCCAGCACAGCTAGTGGTGAAGACTTCTAGAAGCTTTAGTCCAAGAACATCTGGGGACCCAAGGTTGGGAACCACTGCCTTAGATTAACCAGAATTAGACAGTGTTTCCTTTCCACTGCTGCCTAAACATTGGCACAGTTGAGGGCTGAAATATGTCCTGCTCTGTTTAAAAGGAATAAGAACACTTTTGGTGATAATGCACTAGACTTATGTTATTTTGGTGCAGACTTGATTATGTGCCTCAGCATTGGTCAGTGGTATGCATGGAATGATACCGTCTGACTATTTAAGAAAACGATGAAGAGGATTAGTAAACCAATAAAATTGTATTAAAAAAAAGAAATAGGAGATTCAGTATCCTAGGCTGTTAAATTCTTGTCATACAAGTGAAATCTCTTTTAGTTTACTCTTTTTATTTATACTTCAGATAGAGCTGCTTACTTTTACACATGTGTAAAACAAGCTTCTTGAAGAAAAAAACACTAGGCGTTCCTTGGCATTTTTCTTAATAAACTGCCTCACAGTTCTGAATGATTTCACTCCTGATTTCTAATCTCTCTCTCAGATTCTGACTTCACTCTAACAACCTCAAAACTGAACTCCTCATCTTCGGCTTTCCTGTCTTTACCTCAATGAAAACTAAATTGAACTGCCTTCTATCTCACACATGAACTCCTTATGCAGTGGTGCCTTGACTTACAAACGTCCCTACTTATGACTATTTTGAATTATGACCAGCTCCATCCACAAAATTTTGCTTCTACTTGCGACCAGGGCTTCAACTTATGAACAGAAAAAGGCAGGGGGGAAAAGGTGGGACATTCAAATTTCTAACTGTAGATGGTGATGAGGCTGCTTCTTTGTAGCTCTTTTGCTCCAGCAGTTAGAGAGTGTGGGTCCTCAGAGGAGGCTTGGGACTGCCTCACTTTTGCTTCTGAGTGATTGTGTGTGTGTTTGCAGGGAGGCTTTGGGCTGCCTGGTAAGGTAGGTGCTGTTTTCTGCTTTTTAAAAACTGTTCTGGGTGGTTTTTGCAGCATGGTTTTGGGCTGGGGGGGTTATGTTTCTGTGCTGTGATGGCTCTTGTTTTTTGGGTTCGCCCTCTCTGATGGGTCTTAGAGGGTTTTGTTGCTTTTTGAAGTGTTTTTTCCCATTTCCGATGGGTCCTGGGGGGTTTGTTTTTTGTTTTTTCCCCTCCCCATTTCCAATGGGTCTTGGGGTTTTTTGTTGCTTTTTGGAGTGTTTTTTCCCCATTTCCGATGGCTCTTGGGGGTTTGTTTCTTTTTTGGTTCCCCCCATTTCTGATGGGTCTTTGGTTTTTTTGTTTTTGTTTTTTTGCTTTTTAGAGTTTTTTCCCCATTTCCGATGGCTCTTTGGGGGTTGGTTGGTTGGTTGGTCCCCCCCCCCATTTCTGATGGGTCTTGGGAGGTTGGTTTGTTTTTTGGTTCCACCCCATTTCTGATGGTTCTTGGAGGTTTGGTTGCTTTCGGGTTTTCCCCCCCATTAATGATGAGTCCTGCATGCTTCCCTTGCTTTTTCCTTTGTTTTCTTTGCCCTTCTGACCTGCTCTGTTTGTTTTCTGTGCATTTCCAACCGGTCTTGCCTGCTTGATTGCTCCCCCCCCCCCTTCGGCCGAAAAGGATTAATCACATTTCCAATGAGTCTTGCAGTGATTTTTTTGGGGGGGATGTGATTTTTTTCTTCAGCCGGAACGGATTAATTGCATTTCAATGCATTTCTATTGGAAATGGTGCTTCGACATACGACCATTTTGAGTTATGTCCATCTTCATGACTTTCAAGTTATTTCTGCTTATTTCCAGGACCAAATTCCTCAGGAAGAATCTTGTATTCTTAGCTGAGTGCATTTGAGTTAACTGTTCTTTGAGAAATTTAGCTGGATAGGTCCCACTGGGTATAAAAATAACCTGTGTGATGTAGTGGATGGAGTGACAGACTAGGACTCTGGAGTCCTGCGTTCAAATCCTCACTAAGCCATGGAATCACACTGGGGATGGGGAAGTGGTACAAACTACTCCTTAAATATTTTACCTACCTTGAAAACCCTATAAGGGTCACTATAATAGAACAACCTGTTGTTGTTCTGGTGTCACAGAACAACAACAGGTGACACAAGAGAGGCACCCCAATGCTCGAACAACTGTGGGCATAACACCATATTTTCTGTTAACATTGACTTGCTTCCCCCTGAACATCTAATGATAAGTTATTTTTAATTGAGGAAAACTTCCTATATGGTTTAAAATTCTACTATTCATTCTGCTTGTTTATCTCATTTAGAAGAGGAAATTATTGTTTGTGCTGTATTTTAATTTAAATTGTTTGTGAATAGTTTATAATACTATTTTAATTACCTTGCATGTACTTAGGATTCTAAGTGCAAAGGGACAAGTCTTAGTAACGGTAGCACTAATAATTTAGTCAGGACAGGCAAGACGTAATGATTTCTACTCTTCTTCTACCCTGTTCTCCTGCATTCTGTGGCACTGGTTCTCAGTTCCTGGTCTTTCAGATGCTATGAACCCCAATTCCAAGAAATCCCATCTAGCATAGGTAGTAGTAAAGAGTTCTGGGAGGTGAAATGCTGAACATCTGGGAGATGAAAAGGCTGAGAGCAGCTGCTCAATAGAACTCAGAAGCAGGGGCGGCGTCATGCATCCTTCCAAGGCAGTTTTTGTGGTCCCCAAAACTCCTCCCTCAAATTTTACTGTTTTGAAAAGCCACCCCTCCAAATGGGGAACAGTGCTGCAGAAGCAAGCAAGCAAGCAACATGACTCCCAGCTGCTCTCCTGCCTTTCTGTAGTGAATATAAATTTATATCTTGTTTAAATTTGGTTAGTAGTTCACTATAGTTTTCAGTGTTTAGTTTTATCTAATTTTATCTAAAACTGTAAGAACAAAACATACTGTGTTTGATGTAATTAATTTGGGAAAATCTTCAGTTGGGAATCAAGTACTTCCTGGTTTCTGGCTGAGTCACTTGCTGGTCAGAAACCAGGAAGTAATTATTATAAGATATTTATTTAATCAGTCAAGTTAATTAAATCTTTAAGGTGTATTTTTTTAAAAAATGTAAAAACAAGTAACCATTGAGCAAGTTCAAACAAGGTGGTGTTGGTTTATAATGGTTATAGATAAGATGGAAAGCAGCCAGGAGCTGTACCATGGCTTTTTCAGTGATGGATTGTTGTCTCACTTTCTTAATTTTTTTTTTATTTTTTTTGCTTTTTTGGGGGGGGACTTTTTTGACATAAGCAAAGATTTTAGGTTTCTGGCTAAATTGGAATTTGACTCTTGGCCTGGCCTGAGATTGCCCATCTCTGCAATAAAGCAAAGGAAAAAAGCAGGAAAAAGCAGCAATGGGCTCAGTTCCGCTGACAATAATATCCACTGTTATACTGGGTTCCACTTTTTTTTTTAAAAGGATGTAA
This sequence comes from Pogona vitticeps, assembly GCF_051106095.1. NCBI lineage: Eukaryota > Metazoa > Chordata > Lepidosauria > Squamata > Agamidae > Pogona > Pogona vitticeps. Next base: position 329,796,562 of record NC_135783.1, on the reverse strand, counting down.
ATTTTAATGTACACACATGGTATGTGCACGCCAGGAGAGCAAGTTTTGTGCTCCTGAAACTGAGGTCTGTTTATTTTGAGGAATATATGGAATCAATTCATTGGGATTAGTTCTGCATATGTGAAAGCCTCCATTGCTTTTTAAAAAAATCCTGCTATCTGATACAGCGCTATACTAGATAGCAGGAATTTTTTTTTTTTAAAAAAGCATCACCATCTACTTGCTGCTGCCTGTGACTGGCCTTGTTTTGACAGGCGGCAGTAGCGGTGGTGGTGCAGATGGAGGTGGTGCAGACACCGAGGGTACGTGTGGGAGCGGGGGTGCAGGCAAAGGTGAGGATGCACACATCAATACAAAAGTTTTGGATTTTTATCCAAAAAATAGTCATATCAGAGTGTTGCACATAAAAACAAACGTTTTATGCCTTATTTCTTAGGCATGTATCTTTGAAGGATTTGCATGTCTGGAGGGATAATGTCATGACAACAGGAAACAGTCTTCCCATTCATAAATGATCTAACCCTGAAAATCTAGGGAGCCAGTACCAGTTGGCATAGGGAATACTGAGCCATGGGGTTGGCCATGTATGCTGCTTCACAGAGAACCACCCCTTATTTCTAAGTGTTTTCTATTTAAAGAGATATCTACTTCAAATCTGTTTTAAAGTTAAAGAACCATAAGACTGGAAGATTTTCAACAGCATTCAGTACCCGCACCACAAGCAGAGCTAGTACATTCCACCACCCAATCACAGAATTCCCAGTATTAAGAAATATACTGTGTTTCAATTTAAAATATAATATCTATTTCTCAGTTTGTTTCTATACTTATAATTTAGTGTGTGTGCTTGTTGTTCTTGTTATTTTACAGCTGTGTAAATCTCAGTGCAAGCTGCTGCCAGTTAGAAAGTCAGTGCAAGTATTTGCTGCTGTGAATCAAGACTTGGAATGCAACAACAGATGCATACACTGATTTCTTAACTTTTGACAATCAACTGGTGAGATATACACTAATAGAGTTATGCTCGCAGGCATAACCCATAGGCGTTTGGCTCATTTTTTCTTTTGTCCTCCCCTCCCCCCCCCCAATATTTATATATATTTTCTCCAGATATTTTAATGTACTGAAATGTTACAGTCAAGTATCAGTCAAAATGAAGAGAACGGTGGATTAGGCCCTATATTATCCAAGGATGATACACCCCACAGTTTCAGTGGGTGATGGTGCAGGAGACTAGAGAGGATAATCCATATTGTATCCTCATTTTCTCCATAAAGTAGTCAAAGCTAATCCTTAAATGCTGCTATCTAACTTTAATCTTCTAATACAACACTGGCCAGATTAAAAAAATACAAACAAACCAAAATTTCCAGCCAGACTGCTTAAAGGAGTATTTTAAAGTCTAAAAACTAGTGGGCAGTATAAACCAGAACAAGTTTCTGTACCTGCTATTTTGTGCTCATCTGTTCCATCTTCTTGCAGAGAGCAGTTTGGAGCAACCCTTTATAGATTATGTTTCTTGTGAGAGTTCAGATGTACCAAAGTAAGACTTGGAAGTTCCTGAATGTCTTTTGAAAACAGCTTCTAAGAATAATTATTGTTAAAGATTGGTTCATCTGCTAAGACACACAACATTCATTTATTTCATTGGAATGGGCAGAAATAGATGGTGGTGCTGGACCTCTGTGGACTACAGGTGTTGCCTTCCTTACATCCTCACTAAGAAGATATTATTGGTCAAATGGGAGTTTGCTGTCTCAGCTTTGTTTCTGAATAGATACTGTAGGTCAGATTTAATGTTAAAAGTGGAAAGTATAAAAATGGAGCAGTCTTTTTGAAACAACTCTTGAGATTATAGACATAACGTTATCTTCCCCAGACATACCACAGAATTCTGTGCATGTGCATTTATTAAATTACCTTGACTCTAAGGTGGATGATGACTAAAACAGGAGACTCCCTGTCTCCTCCTCCCTCAGATTGCCTCAACCATAAGATCATAGCTAGAATACCCTCCCACCACTGTACAAATGGGGTTTTCTCTTCCTCAGTCATCACAATTGGGGCAAATCAATATTTAAACACCATGGTGTATCACAGTTATATTTATCTAGGTGTATTGGGGCATTGATTATCTTCAGTATGCCAAGAAGGAGATTGTCGAAACACATTAAGAATGGTTTAATCTCCATTAAACTACTTGCAGAAACTTCCCTGAAGTGTAAAATAGTTATTATTTTCTAGCTTTGAGTTTGTGAGAATAGCTCCAAAGGGTGGCTTTTGCAAGACAATGCTTGAAACAGGTTTTCCATATCACCTTTCTCAAGGGCACCACCACTAACCCCCCCACTCCCACCCCCTTGAGACCAATCAGTAATTGTTGGATTCTGCTCCTATGTTTGTGGCTTAAGGAAACAATATCACCCTTTCAGCAGATTGGCTCAGCAGCCATCCCACCCTCTTAACAAAATGGATGGAAGATTTCCAGCTAATTGTCTGTATATAGGAGCTTTTCTGGTGGACTGTTGGCTGTTGTTTTCTTTGGGGCAGGGAGCCATTTATGGGTCACCTCTTTTGATTTGAAACACAGGAGTTTCTGAAAATGAACAACAAAGAATAAAGCTAAATATGGTTGAGATGACTATGTTTTCATTCTGCCATTGGGCCCTTTTTTGTCCTAACCCATGGAACGTATTAAGACAAAATATGTCCTCTACATTTTTGAGGAGGTCATGAAGCCATGAAGTAGAATTGACATACCTTGGTTGACAGTAAATTTGCCCCATTCAAGAGGAAGATTGGAATTCTCAGTGAGACACCTAACTAGAAGCCTAACCCTATTGATAAGCATATACAGTGGTGCCTCGCATGACGACGTTAATTTGTTCCAGCAAAATCGCTGTCGAACGAAAACATCGTAATGTGATATTAAAAAACCCATAGAAACGCATTAAAACCCAATTAATGCGTTCCTATGGGCTCCAAACTCACCGTCCAGCGAAGATCCTCCATAGCGCGGCCATTTTTGCTGCCTGTGCAGCGAGGAATCTGTCCCAGAAAACAGCGGGCGGCCATGTTTTTTTACCTGGTGGCCATTTTGAAACCGCTGATCAGCTGTGCGAAAATCAAAGCTTTGCGATGATCGGTTACCGAAGCAGGGAACCGATCATCGCAAAGCGAAATTCTCCCATAGGGAACATCATTTTATGATTGCTTGCCCTATGTTTTTGGCTTAAGGAAACTATATCACCCTTTCAGCAGATTGGCTCAGCAGCCATCCCACCCTCTTAACAAAATGGATGGAAGATTTCCAGCTAATTGTCTGTATATAGGAGCTTTTCTGGTGGACTGTTGGCTGTTGTTTTCTTTGGGGCAGGGAGCCATTTATGATTACCTCACAAAATGACAAATCTGCATGACGATGAGTTTTTGCAATTGCCATTGTGCTTCGCAAGATAGTGTTTCCTATGGGCGATTTTCGCTATACGAAGTTTCGGTCCGTGCTTTACAAGATTTTTTTTTAAGGGACTGATGCTTCGCAAGACAATGATTTTAACAGCTGATCGGTGGCTTCGCAAAACGGGTGTTTTCGGGACTAATGCTTCGCAAGACAGTGATTTAAACAGCTGATCAGCGCTTCGCAAAATGGCTTCTGTATGGGCGATTTTCGCAAAAGACTATTTTCCCCATTGGAACGCATTAAATGGATTTCAATGCATTCCAGTGGGGAAACACTTTTCGCAAGACGATGTTTTCGCTAAACAGTGATTTCAGTGGAACGGATTAACATTGTCCTGCCGGGCACCACTGTATTAGGATTTTCATGGGATAAAAAAAATACCTTCCAACTTACAATAGCAATAAAAAAATTGAAATCCTGGTTCATGAACATGAAAGCTTTAAGGAGGGAACTACATCCCCTGATCATTGCCCATGCTTGGAGCTTTTGTCCCAAACTTCTGGAAAGTATTAAGTTGCCTACTGTCCTAAATTATTGTGTTTCAACTTCTTTGAAGGACTAACAACACTTACATGAACCTGCCCACAATTTATGAATGATGTTGGAGTCCTTGCACTTTGGCCTACCTTTAAGATCAGTCAGATGAGTAGATGCTAGTGACAGGGCTTTCTCAGCAATAACTCCTGCTGCAGGGAGTGCTCTGCAAAGAGAGATATGTTTGGTTTCCTCAGCAGAAGTATATAAATAGGCTTTGAAAATCCAGCATTCCAAATGGCTTCTAGCTGATGTTCTTGCTGCTGTTTTGTTGATGTTCTATTACACTAATAGTATTATTTGTTGAAATCCTGTAGCAAATCACACTAGATGGGCCTATTGAATCAATGGGGATTTGGTGAGTCAACTCCTCCATAAGTTCATGCGTGTAGCTTCATGCATTAAGAAATTTTATCACTTCTTGATCCCTTTTTACAGACAGTACATCGAGCTGAGATGTCCAGTGCATTGTCCTGTCCAGCGAGGTTAACTTGCTTTCAACCTGTGACATCTAATGAGGTGGACAGGGTGCTTGTGGGGGGTCATGCCACCACCTCCTCTTTAGAACCTTGTCTGGCCTGGCTCATCACAGCAGCCGAGCCAGTAACAACAGAATGGGCCACTGCAATAATTAATGGGTCTCTCCAGGAGGGCATGGTTCCCCCTGCCCTCAAGGAGACACTCATTAGGTCCATTAGAAGGAAACCTAATTTGGTGGTGGACGAAACTGGGAATTATAGGCATGCCGCCAATGTTTCTTTCTTGAGTAAAGTGGTCAAGAGGGTGGTGGTTGATCAGCTCCAGGCTCTCCTGGAAGAAACTGATGTCCTTGATCTGTTCCAGTCGGGCTTCAGGCCGTGGCATGATACAGAAACAGCATTGGCTGCCCTGCAGGATGGCCTCCTGAGGGAGGCTGACAGGGGCAATATGTCCTTGTTGGTCCTCCTCGATATCTCAGCAGCCTTTGATACCATTGGCCACGGTATCCTCTTGGGCCGGCTCTCTGAGTTGGGGATTGATGGCCTCACTTTGGTGTGGCTCCATTCCTTCTTGGAGGACCATCCCCAAAGAGTGCAGCTTGGCGAGATGACTTCCACCCCGTGGATCCTCAATTGTGGGGTTCTGCAGGGGCCGATCATCTCACCAATATCTATATGAAGCTGCTGGGTGAGGTCATCTGGAGTTGTGGGGCTCCATGGACTAGGGCACGCCAGGCCCTCCTGTCTTCCACTGCCTCTGGCATTTGGTCAAATTCATGTTGGTAGCTTCGAAGACATTTTCCAACCATCCCATCCTCTGTCGTCCCCTCCTCCTCTTTCCTTCACTCTTTCCCAACATCTGCGTCTTTTCCAGGGAGTCTTCTCATGAGATGGCCAAAGTATTGGAGCCTCAGCTTCAGGATCTGTCCTTCCAGGGAGCGCTCAGGGTTGATTTCCTTCAAAATTGATTGATTTGTTCTCTTTGTAGTCCAGGGGACTCTCACGAGTCTCCTCCAGCACCACAATTCAAAAGCATCAATTCTTCGGTGGTCAGCTTTCTTTATGGTCCAACTCTCACTTCCATACATCACTACAGGGAAAACCATAGCTTTGGCTATGCGGACCTTTGTCGGCAAGATGATGTTTCTGCTGTTTAAGATGCTGTCTAGGTTTGTTATCGCTTTCCTCCCAAGGAGCAGGTGTGTTTTAATTTTGTGGCTGCTGTCACCATCTGCAGTGATCATGGAGCCCAAGAAAGTAAAATCTGTCACTGCCTCCATATCTCCCTTTTTGCCAGGAGGTGATGGGACCATTGGCCATAATCTTAGTTTTTTTTGATGTTGAGCTTCAGACCGTTTTTTGCTCTCCTCTTTCACCCTCCTTAAGAGGTTCTTTAATTCCTCCTCACTTTCTGCCATCAAAGTGGTGTCATCTGCATATCGGAGGTTGTTCCGGCAATCTTAATTCCGGCTTTGGATTCATCCAGCCCAGCCTTTTGCATGACGTATTCTGCATATGTTAAATATAAAGTTTGTCACTTACAAATTGCTGCTACTTGACTATTTGCCACTTGTGCACCATTTTGCACAATTGGCATGTAGTGAGGGATACAAGCAGTGACTTGTTAAAACAATAATCATGTGCCATCAAAAACTGGTGGCAATTTGCTGCTGAAGTTTATTCCACTGTATTTTGGCAGTAGTGTACTGCACTTACACCAGCCTCACCACTCAGCAGAAATCTGGCCAATGACTTCATATTGAACCTAGTGAGATGTACTTCTATGTAAGCATGCATAGGATTGCATTGCAATGTTAATTTAAGGTTTCTAAGCAACAACAACAAAAATCAATAAATGAATAGTCTCCTCAAACTGGGAAGGTCAAGTTATGGAAGTCTGGATATGAGTTTCTCACCTTCATGACTCAGTGGGGACTAAATCAACCTACAAAGGAAAACAACAACAGCAACAAAAACTGAAACAAAAGGTAGTTGGAAGTTCATTTCCAATTTTTAAAAAACACCTTCAAGAGAGCAGAAAAAGATGCTGGGTGATGCATCTCGTTTAAACGTAGAATCAGCGTTTTCTTCACATTTTTGGGTAGGTAGAGGTGGTTCAGAGGAGTCTGGTAGATACAGAAATAATGGGGCTGTGATGGTGATGTATGATTTCTACTGCTGTCCTCAAAGTTTACTCTCCTCATAAACTCTTCTCTTTTTCAAGCACTTACCATGAGATACTATCTGAAATGTCTTGTTATTTATGCCCCAAATATTAAGCTTATTTCTCTTGAAAGGAACAAAAAAACAACAACCACAAAATGTAACACTGGAGGAGATCACCAGAAGGTAGGAAAGAAGATTCTGGTATGCCGATTGACCATATGATAAACACCTCTGTAATTACTGTAAATTTTAAATTAACTAGCAGTAAATTCCAGACTTTCCTAAAGAGCCATTTGTGCATTTGCAATTATGGCTCTGGGACTTGAGCTCATCAAAATCGTTGAGGGTTTCCAATGCATATAGACTGTGTCCTTACTCCACACCAAACACTTAGTGCCTGGCTGGAGCTGACTTATGGTAGCAGCTGCAAGTTTTCATAACCAGGCCTTCATTCAATGAAAGCTGACTGGAAACAGCTTGATCCTGAGATTCCTTCTGTTACCACCACAATTCCTTGGCTAGTGCTGGGGTTTTTGCTATTGCACCTGCTCTAGGAAAATCGCCGTTATGCGAAACCATCGTAAAGCAAAATAAAAAACCCATTGAAACGCATTGAAACCCGTTTAATGCGTTCCAATGGGGTAAAAACTCACAGTCCAGTGAAGATCCTCCGTACGGCAGCCATTTTCGCTGCCTGTATAGCGAGAAATCTGTCCCTAAACACAGCGGGGAGCCATTTTAATTACCCGGTGGCCATTTTGAAACTGCCAATCAGCTGTTAGAAAAACGTCATTTTGTGAAGAATTGGTTCCCAAAGCAGGGAACCGATCATCGCAAAGCAAAATTCCCCCATTTAGACCATCGTTTTGCAATCGCAATTGTGATTGCAAAAAGATCGTCGGAAAGTGGATTCGTCGTAATGCGGGGCAATTGTAAAGTGAGGCACCACTATATTGCAGAGATGGTGGTCCTCCAGATAGCTCTGGATGTATTGGTAAGGACTGAAAGGAATTACCATCCAGTAATATCTGGAGGGTCATGAGTTGGCCAATTTTTCTTAGTGCACAGGCAATTTGACATGAGAGAACATATTGATTCAGATATCTAATGTTGTTCGTAGGAGCATTATGATTGGGCTATTTCTCCTAAACATATGGGATTCATTACAAGCTTGATGTTAAAAAAGAATCTCTCTTCTGTTTGTGGGACAACAGCTGGAGACTTTAACACCTGCTTCTGATTAATTAAGGAGATGACTGCATTGTACCTGCAGATATTTGTAATAGACTTTGAACATTATTTTGTTATTGTAATTTGGAGAAAAGCTACTTTGGTAAAGGAGATTTTGGAGCAGAAAGGTGTGAGACAGGAGACAAGAGGGCTATCCCACTCACTGGAGAACTGTCCCTCCTCCATGCAGAAGAGAAGGAAATACAAACCCAGCCTGTCCCAACACTCAAAAAGACAGAGCAGTGAGGGACAGAGACAGATGAGCTAGAAGGAGAGATGCAAACACTGACCATTGAAAAGGCTCAGGGAGAAACAGTGGGAATGGAGCAGAAGAGGAGGGTGGAGATAGAGGTGGGAACAGCAGATATAAGAAGGAGGGAAGAACAGCTACCGCCAGGTTGGGAGTAGTTTTGGATGGAAGATTCATGGACTGGAGCTTGGGAAAGGTTGAGAGTGCCCAAGGAAGAGGTGGATTATAGGGAAAAAGGGGAGATTCCCCCCAGACTGTCTTATTGGGGAGAGGCGGAGGCTAAGGAGTGGAGAAGGAAGCTTAGAGAAGAAAAGGAAACAGTAGAGAGAGAAAGGAGAGAATACAATGGAGAATAAGCGAGATGAGGAGGAAGGGGATCAGGGAGGACCCTGGAAGGCTCCTACATCAGAAGGATGCCCCGTGTGGGGTGACGGCTGGGATGATGAGAATGTGCCCTCATTGGAAGGTGAAGTGGGACAGACTATAACCACCAACATCTTTATGGACTGGCCGGGTCCTTGGAACTCCGGTGAGAGAAACCCGTTCTTGGATGATGATTGGAACCCCCTTCAAGATACGTTGTTGGAAGGAGAAAGATGATGGAATCATGTTATGGACACTGGTTATTTGTTAAACACCAATAAATATTTCACCTGTTTCAAAACAGCAAAAATCTCTTGATTTCTTCGAGGTGAGAAAGGAGCCTAGAGCCAAACCCTCGCAAAAGGAAGGTGTGGAAATGAGTAATACTTTCCCATCCTATATATAATATTTGTACTTTAAATCCACTCCCAAACTGCTTCTGCCCAACAGGATCAAATTGTTAGATATAGTAAGAGGAATAAGAGATCACTTAATAATTTTCAAAGCCAAGAGCTGTTCTATCAATGGCATTTGTAAATGTAATGTTTACTCTATATTCCATCTAGTGAGTACCCTAATGAGTGGAATGGTTTCATGCATTATTTTAGCACTTACAGAGTAAGTCTAGTATGCAGTGGGATTTACAAGCTACCTCTCATCCATCCTCCAAACAACCTTATTAGGTAGGCTGGCATTAAGCCTTTTTAAAGACAGTGAGCTTCCCAAGGTCAGCCAATGACATATGGCTTGGAAACAACATGACCCTCTGAATATGTAGATCCAATCCACTATATAAAGATCAGAACCCCAAACTGCATTCCTTCACAAGCATCTTTCAAATATCCAAAGCAAGAGTGATAATTTTCTGTTTGCTGAATAAAAACGCCATGCTTGACACTTTTACGAGAAATAATGATGGTTTTGATCAACAAGTACAGTTTATTATAATGTACATCATGCTAGGGCCATGGCAGTGACTCAACTATCTAGCTGGATTACACAAATAGAGCATCCTTGCCACCATAGCACATTATGCATGCACCCCTAAATATTGGTTAAGTAGCAGTGAAAGGTTAAATTGTCTACTTGGAGGATAAAGAAGTGGCACAGGGTCTTCCCTCCACCCCTTCCTTGAGATTTTACTAACTGCTCTTATGCATGGTAGAACAAGGCATTGTTTGGGGCCATTCATCTCGTTAATGACTGCCTCTTCCTACCAGTTGTCTTCAGAATGAATCGTGGCTGTGTTTTATGGTGTATTCGTTTGTTATCTTAATAATCCCTACACTTTGAGGAAAGGAGCACAGTAGATTTTCATCTTATTTTAATCCATCAAAATCAAGTTAGTTGCAACTGATGGAGGGATCTAACCGTTGTGCCCAGAAACGTCAGCTCTGAGTCGAAAGTTTGCCGGTTGCCTGGCAACCTTCCTGGAAGAAGATAGATGTCCTGCCATTGGTTCCTTTTTTAGCTGAGGCAGAATATATTAGTGCTTCTGTTACACCACAGACAAAGGGAATGGCAGCCTCAGTTTAGCTTCCAGGGACTCTTCATGTTCCTCAGCAGTTGCCTCCAATTTCAGGATTAGATGAAATGAGTTTTTATGGTGTTCTTGTTAAAGCTATTAATTTCCTTGACTTCATAATGCCAGTTTACTAACAATGGCTTAACCCTTATTCATATCACTTATACACAGTGGGCTTCCCCCTCGGGGAAATGAAAGCTTTTAAATGCACTCTGATTTCGGAATATATATTTTAAGACAAATACCCTTATCTCCATAAATAAGACCAGAGGTTCCATTTTTAATGAACTGAGATTTACATTTGCGGGAACTTGCTTATATGATGGAAATCAATACAGCTTGTGTTTCCTCTGTTCATCTGGGAAACCTGTCAAATTGTGTGGAATCCTGTGTTGAAGGTCTGCATCATTGGTTGCTGATAAAAGATCAGATAAACAAAAGACTCTGAAAGACTTGGTGTGAGGTTAACAGCCTGAGAAAACAGGAAAACCCTTTCTAAGGATTGTCTAGGACATCAGGAGGACTTCTCATTTATTTAAACCTCCATGTGCTCATGCAAAGTTTCCGTCTTAGGTTGCAACCTATTTACCTGAAATATTCTCTATCTGGAAAACCTGACAAGGATCACCATAAGTCAGAATTGACGGCATATGATTATTAAAAATTATTAGCACTAATCGGTAAATATTGTCTATACCATTGTTCAATTATCCATCCCAATGGAAAATGCAAGGATGTGGAGACTAAGGCCAAGATACTATGATCTTGTTGATATGCACAGTGAAGAAAGTCAACAGGAGAACATCTGATTAATTCAAAATCCTTAAAGGAGAGCTTTTAGGGATATGATGGACTGCCAAAAATACGTGGATACTGTACTAGATCTAACCAAGCTTGAACTCTCCCTAAGAGTGAAAATGACTAACCTTTGGGCATTTCATGAGAAGACAAGATTCACTGCAAAAGACCCTAATGTTGGGAAAAGTTGAAGGTAGCAGGAAATGAGGAAACCCAATGGATTCACTCAGCAAAGGAAGCCACATCTTGCCTTTGCAAGACTTGAGTAGGGCTGTTAATGTTAGGATGTTTTGGAGGTCACTAAGTCATTGAGTTACTCTAAGTTGCAAATAACTGGATGGTATGTAACAAAAACAAACCCTACTGGACTCAGTTAAACTTGTTTTTCAATATACATGTGCAAGATTGCTGTTAACTTTCCCCTAGCCATCCTTTAACTTGGCCTCAACTCATCCTCTGTGTTGTGAAAATAAGTCTTCCTCCTTCCAAATTGCAGTCTTCACCTGCTTGCGGAAGGATGGTAAAGGTGAGGCCTAGCCTTCTGTTGTAGAGATGTCCAAAATCTGAGAGCAGCAAGAGAGAAGGCCCTCTCCCATGTACGCATTGAACACACCAGTAAATGCAGTGGGATTGAGAGGAAATAATTTCATGATTTTAACACTCAGGCAGGCTCATAAAGAGAGACAAGGTTCTTGAGATAGTTTGGACCCAAGCTGTTTAGGGGTTTATAGATTAAAACCAACACTTTGACTTCTACCTGGGAATGGATTGGCAGCCAGTGGAGCTGTTGCAACGGCGGCAGAGGTATGTGATCCCTGTGACCAGCTCCACGGTGGAGTAAAAATATTTTAAATAAATAAAAATAAATAGTGAACATTAACTTAATTGTCACCTATGCTTCTGTCTTTAATACAGACAGAAGGGGCATTTCTAAGAGTAAATCAGTGGGTACATAGAAAGTTTTAAGTACCCGCATCTCAACCTGTTAGTTTTTTGCTATGTTCGTGTTAACCAGAAGATGCCTTTGCCAATATAATGTGTAATTCTGCCTTTAAAACTACAGTACCAGCATTTTCATGTTAATGTCCATGCATTAACTGATCGGCATGTAAAACTAAGTCTCCAAAATTATACTTTAAAGGAAATAAACATTACCTGCTATTGTGGTGTTTTCCCTTCAGGCATGCAAATTTCATGTCTGATGCATCAGACTTGCAAATAAAGCACATGTTTACTACCCAGGGGCCAATTCAAAAACAGGAAGATAATTAACAGTATGCTCAATGAAGTAAAGCTATGCTGGTTTAAGCAGATGTCTTTCACCTGTTAAGAGAACTCCGCTTCTAATGATATCCTGACTGTGTCATTCAGCTTGACCCTAAACCACTATCAAGTTGCAGCATGTATGATTCTTAGGGCTGACTGCCAAATTAGTCCTTTTGTCCCACCTGATCAAGGTAGACTCTGAGCCTTTAAAAGTATGCAGAAGGAATCCACTGTGGATTCACCCATGGAGCTGTTTTTTTGTACCTAGAAGCACCTAAGCAGTCTTGCAGCACCTGAAATATGAATAAATATTGTACAGCATAGATTTTCATGGGTCAGAGCCTCTTTTGTCCAACATATGTTTGTATTGTTAGGGTACCTGTCAATCTAATTAAGAAGGAAGGATGCAGTCCTCTGAGATTATACCATTACTGGTATGAAATTGGCAGGAAGAAAAGAAACCTTGCACAGAAATAGGGAGCAAGTAAACAAGTGCTTGCTTGTATCTATTCCAAGTACATGGCTACTGTCTCCTGTTTTTAAAACATGCTTTTTGGTGGCAAGCTATTTATCAACTTGCTATTGAACATGTTACTGTATTTCCTAAAGCATATAGCATGTCATCCCTGACTGAAATGCTGCTGTTCAGGACCCTTATCCTCCACCGTTACATACTTTCTTTTCTGCTTGTTTTGTTAAATCTTTCAACTGCAGGATTGATAACTTCCATCAAACAGATACCCCAGTTCCGTTCAATGACAATACTATTCCAGGTGCTATTTATGGAGTGTCTGAACATTGTCTTGCAAACAAGACAGGAGTGCCTGCGTACAAAAGAAAACGGTGCTTGCCTCAGTGAAGCTGAAATGACAGGGTTTGTTTTTTTAAAAAGAGCAATATCTATTTCTGTATAGATGTTTTTGGAAGTAAATGGAGGCTACAAAAATATGAATCACAAGGTTCTCAAACTCTAGCTCCCTGGATTTTGTTTATACATTGTTTTCAGATTTCACTCCTCTGTTCTTTCTTTTTCTTTTTTTAATTCTTCACTTTTATTGTGTATCTCTTGATTTAGAAATGCAGTCTATACAAGTATCAGTGCACTGGTGATGTGTGTGTGTGTTTAGTCGTTTAGTCGTGTCCGACTCTTCGTGACCCCATGGACCAGAGCACGCCAGGCCCTCCTGTCTTCTACTGCCTCCCGGAGTTGTGTCAGGTTCATGTTGGTTGCTTCGCAGACACTGTCCAGCCATCTCATCCTCGGTCGTCCCCTTCTCCTCTTGCCATCACACCTTCCTAACATCAAGGTTTTTTCCAAGGACTCTTTTCTTCTCATGAGATGGCCAAAGTACTGGAGCCTCAGCTTCAGGATCTGTCCTTCAAGTGAGCATTCAGGGTTGATTTCCTTTAGAACTGATAGGTTTGTTCTCCTTGCAGTCCAGGGGATTCTCAAGAGCCTCCTCCAGCACCACAATTCAAAGGCATCAATTCTTTGGCGGTCTGCTTTCTTTATGGTCCAGCTCTCACATCCATACATCACGACAGGAAAAACCATAGCTTTGACTATTCGGACTTTTGTTGGCAAGGTGATGTCTCTGCTTTTCAGGATGCTGTCAAGATTTGTCATCGCTTTCCTCCCAAGAAGAAGGCGCCTTTTAATTTCAGGCCTGCTGTCTCCATCTGCAGTGATCATGGAGCCCAGGAAGATAAAATTTGACACTGCCTCCATATCTTCCCCTTCTATTTCCCAGGAGGTGATGGGACCAGTGGCCATGATCTTAGTTTTTTTGATGTTGAGTTTCAGACCGTTTTTTGCACTCTCCTCTTTCACTCTCATTACAAGGTTCTTTAATTCCTCCTCACTTTCTGCCATCAGAGTGGTATCATCTGCATATCGGAGGTTGTTGATATTTCTTCCGGCAATCTTAATTCCGGCTTGGGTTTCTTCCAGTCCAGCCTTCCGCATGATGTATTCTGCATATAAGTTAAATAAGCTGGGGGACAATATACAGCCTTGCCGTACTCCTTTCCCAATTTTGAACACTCAGTTGTTCCATGACCAGTTCTAACTGTTGCTTCCTGTCCCACATATAGGTTTCTCAGGAGACAGATAAAGTGGTCAGGCACTCCCATTTCTTTAAGAACTTGCCATAGTTTGCTGTGGTCCACACAGTCAAAGGCTTTCGCATAGTCAATGAAGCAGAAGTAAATATTTTTCTGGAACTCTCTGGCTTTCTCCATAATCCAGCGCAAGTTAGCAATTTGGTCTCGAGTTCCTCTGCCTCTTCGGAATCCAGCTTGTACTTCTGGGAGTTCTCGGTCCACATACTGCTGAAGCCTACCTTGTAGGATTTTGAGCATAACCTTGCTAGCGTGCGAAATGAGTGCAATTGTACGGTAGTTGGAGCATTCTTTGGCACTGCCTTTCTTTGGGATTGGGATGTAGACTGATCTTTTCCAATCCTCTGGCCACTGTTGAGTTTTCCAAACTTGCTGGCATATTGAATGTAGCACCTTAACAGCATCATCTTTCAAGATTTTAAATAGTTCAACTGGAATGCCATCACCTCCACTGGCCTTGTTGTTAGCCAGGCTTTCTAAGGCCCACTTGACTTCGCTCTCCAGGATGTCTGGCTCAAGGTCAGCAACTACATTGTCTGGGTTGTCCGGGATATCCAAATCTTTCTGATATAATTCCTCTGTGTATTCTTGCCACCTCGTCTTGACGTCTTCTGCTTCTGTTAGGTCCTTCCCATTTTTGTCTTTTATCATGTTCATCTTTGCGCAAAATGTTCCTCTAATATGTCCAATTTTCCTGAACAGATCTCTGGTCTTTCCTTTTCTGTTATCTTCCTCTATTTCTTTGCATTGTTCATTTAAGAAGGCCCTCTTGTCTCTCCTTGCTATTCTTTGGAAGTCTGCATTCAAGTTTCTGTAACTTTCCCTATCTCCCTTGCATTTTGCTTCCCTTCTCCTCTCTGCTATTTCTAAGGCCTCGTTGGATAGCCACTTTGCTTTCTTGCATTTCCTTTTCTTTGGGATGGTTTTCGTTGCTGCCTCCTGGACAATGTTACGAGCCTCTATCCAAAGTTCTTCAGGCACTCTGTCCACCAAATCTAGTTCCTTAAATCTGTTCTTTACTTCCACTGTGTATTCATAAGGGATTTGGTTTAGATTATACCTGAGTAGCCCAGTGGTTTTTCCTACTCTCTTCAGTCTAAGCTTGAATTTTGCTATGAGAAGCTGATGATCAGAACCGCAGTCAGCTCCAGGTCTTGTTTTTGCTGACTGTATAGAGCTTCTCCATCTTTGGCTGCACTGGTGATAGCAGGAGGCTATTGTCATTACTGATTGTCTGATCATGCAGGGAGTGTATCTTATTAATTTTTATGAATGCATTATTATTGTCCTTAATGATACTAACAATAAACACAGAGAATCCTACCGTCTCATTATGTGCTGCCCAACTTTGGACACATCATGAGAAGGCAGGATTCTCTGTAAAAGACAATAATGCTGGGAAAGGTTGAAAGCAGCAGGAAAAGGGGAAGGCAAGATATGAGAGGGGCTGACTCCTTAAAGGAAGCCACAGCCTTGAGTTTGCAAGAGCTGAGCAGGGCTGCTCAGGACAGGATATTACAGAGATTGCTTATTCATGGGGTCACCATAAGTCTGGGGTGACTTGATGGTATATAACAGCAGCAATGAATCATAGAATGTTTTCTGGTTCCTTTTAGTGGCCAATTCCAATACTGCACATTTCTTATTTTTAGAAAATAAGAAAGAACATTCAAAGGAAATGACAGAACCGAAAAAGAAAGGAGAAGGATCAGGGCCTCCTTCTCTTTAACATTTGCCCATTCAATTTGTATTTTATATGTGGATTAATTTTTTAATCTAGTGTGCTTCATTACTTCATTACAAGTACTGATTCTGGTTTGGGTTTTTTTTTAAAGTTGTCTACATGTTGGTTTTCGTGGGGTTTTTGGGCTCTTTGGCTATGTTCTGAAGGTTGTTCTTCCTAACGTTTTGCCAGTCTCTGTGGCTGGCATCTTCAGAGGACAGCACTCTGTGCTTTGGTGTAGTTTGCTTGAGAGTTTATGGCTGTGAGAAAGGCTTTTGTCCTTTTCAGGAGATGGGTGTCTACATGTTGTTTCCTGCATTTACTGTTAAGTCCTAAAAAGTTGGATTAGAATATCTTTAATCTGTGACAGCCAATAGAAACAGCAAGTGACACTACCCCATTCATCCATGTTAGGGTGCCAAGCACTCAAGGCCACCAACCTATTTTGGCCCAGAATACAGAATCCCAGAAATACCTCTTCCCCATTTATTATGTACTGTATTCTTAAACTGCTTCAAACTTCCAATTACTATAATAGGATTTTCGAGGTGTACAAGTTCAAGCAGTTTACCACTGCTGCATCTCCCAATGAGTTTCTGTGGCAGAGTAGGAATTTGGATCCAAGTCTCCCGAGTACTACTCCAACACTCCATCCACTAGCATGGCAGTTTTCATCTATACAGTCCTCTATTTACTCAATGCTATTGTCATCTTTCTGCTCCCTACTGTACCTATAGCGGTACAAATTAAAAAACAAACCATGTGATCTAAAATCTGCTGTCTGAACTTAAGGAGAAATACCTGCCTTTTCTAACAGTTTCCTTCAGCCTGCAAAATAACAGTACAGTTCAACTGATGACTGCGATGCGGAGTGTATGTGTATCACAGAATCATAGAACTGTAAATGTTGGGAAAGGATCTTAAAAGCCTACTTAGCTTGACCCACTGCCATTGCGTGAAATTCATACCTAAGAGATGACCATCCAATTTCTGTTTATCTGAGGGAGTCCGTTTCTGTCTTCCGTAGTCTCTGTTACAGCCCCTCAGATATCTGGCTAACGTATCACCTTTAAATCATGTCTTCTCCAAGCTAAAGATACCTAGTCCTCTCAGCCATTCCTCACAGGTCTTTGCTTCCAAGACGGTTTCTTTCAAAACAGACCAATGGAACAGGTCAGAGCACCTGCAGCTGTCTACCTCGTGTTTAAGCAACTGGCCTGGGTTAGATATCCAACAAATAATGCACACCTGTAGATTGAAACAGTTTCAGCATAGTGGGGTGGGGTGGTCAGAATGCCGAACTAGAAACCTGGGTACAAACTTCTAGGAATTAAATGTTAGCATTAATTATAATGGTAATACCACCAAACATTATACATTGCTCTCAAAACATGATGCAATGTTTGTGGTATTGCTGCTAAAAGTGGAGCTGTTAATCAGAAAAGTAGCACGTAGTAATAACAATGAGGGGTTTTTAACCTGCAAGCTCTGACAAGTGGATTCCTGATTTAGATGTTTGTTTAAACACAAAATCCCCATGGCAAACTTTCCACCCTCCATCATAATGCTAAGCAATTTTAAAGCCACTTTTAAGGACCCAGAGACCATACAGAATAACGCAGCTTTGGCTGCCTGTTGCAAACTCAATTTAATCAAGAAGCAAGCAAGCAAGGAAACAACTTGTTCCTCAATCTACAAGGTCAAAATTCAGTGATGATCACTGAGCACCCCAAACAATTATTTCATGTGAGCCAATTTGATAACTGCTTTTAAAGGAAGGAGATGATATAAAAGTTTGGTGGTGGTGGTATGGACTTATTGGGTATTACTTTTGAAAGCTTGTGCTGCAATAAATGTTACAATGTTTTTACCCAAAGTATTTATACCTCTTTTTCCTTCTGCAGAATAGAATATAGGAAAATAATGAAATGTACATTCTCTGGTGGTTTTCCACTTGAATTGTAGAGCAAAAAGATTTGATATAAGCCTTATGTATAAAATCTGTTGGAGCTTCTAAATATATTTAGTGTATTTTTTCCATTCAAGTGTGAATACTGAGACTAAATTCATAGTTTACCTGTGCTATGTAGTTACAATTTGTGGGTAGTTGGATAATATTTAAAAACAACAATCCTGCAGGCATTCCAGACTGCATGCTTAAGTTCCATGCCTATATCGTAGAAAGAGGTACAAGCAGCAACTTGTTAACTAGCTGCAATTCACCAGAGCCATTTATCCCATTGCATTTATGCCAGTGTAAACTAATCAATAGGATTCAGGCTGTTATGTAATGATAGTTATTTATTATTATTTATGTATTTTAAATATTTGCATCCTGCCTTTCTTCTTAAAAAGAACCCAAGGCGGCTTACATCATTAAAAGGACAATATGCAGAAGCTAAAAACAGTATTCTTAAGATTGCATCCTTGCACCTGATTTTCTCATGTGTCATTTAACGTCCGCACTTAGCTGAAGACTTAAGAGTAAAATTGCTGAAGATACTGTGCTTTTTATATTAGCAACCTGGAACCTGCAGAATTAATTTTTTAAAACAGAAGTTACCAAACATAAAAAAGAGCAGCCCACAGTTACTAATGAACATCCTTCGTCTTAGAGTCAACAAGAGCACAGGTCATCTACCACAAGGTGGGATAGGAGGGACCCTTAATTATCATTTCAAAAGTCTAATGTAATATTTATGATATTGTGATCGCTGTGATAATATGTTTAAAAATTTAAGGTGATGAATGGAATGAATTATCAGTGAATAATGCTTCTCTATCAACCTCTTTTACTACTGTACATTTCTCAGAATTTGTCTAGATGCTTGTGTGTCCAATGTCACATATCCAATGAAGTAAAACACTTACATCTCTTTGTTGTGCTGCTGACAATCTTAAACAATTGTGCAAATCTGTTTAATTGTTGAAGAATGGAAAGATAGAGGAAGATCCTCCTGCATATTAAGGGTCACCAGTAATTCTGAATGATCAATATCCTCTCCAAGAAAGAAGAAGATAGCCCTCTGAGAACTGTTCTTTGCAGAATGAAAAAAAATCTTTCTTGGGTTTAGGAGGTGACTCTGGTGGAGCAGGGGCTGAAGTGGGTGCTTCAGTCATTAAGAAACATGGATACCTAGGTGTGTGCCCCGTGGTGTCTTGCCTGCCTGATGTAATATTTGTTATCTAGATCAGTGGATCCTGTCCTGCTGGTGAAACACCAAAGTGGTGTAGGTGAGGACACAGGGTTTTAAAGCAATTCAGTTTCCTTGGTCTACACATCCTTCTCCAAATGCAATGTGCCATCTCCCACCAAACTTTCCTAGCTCAGCCAGTTCAAATGAAACCCTTTCTGTGCTAGCAGTGGCTATCAACAGCTGGCCGAATAGCTCAGTGAGTTAGAATCAACTTGACCACCATTTACTATGGATCACACATATAACAACAGAATGTCAGATCCTTTTAAGGAAGTGCGGGCTTTCTGTTTCTATTATGGTGAAATTTAGGTTCTTTGACAGAGTGGTTGGTGGAACTTCGTAAGCTGAGAGCCAGTGGTATAGATAACCTTGCAGTTAGCGCTTGGGTGGTTGTCAGCTGTTATGGTACATTTCAGGATCAATAATACAGATAAATATGATTGTGGTGTCCCAGGTACATGGCATGTAAGGGCTGGGCAGGAGGCTGGAACTGCTTCTGGGCTGGCTAATGGACATACAAAAATGATTGCAAGGGAACATAGGTAAACGGGCCCCAAGACCTGGGTAAACCCAACTGACCAGATAATATGGTCAGTCAGAGCCAGATAAAGAACAGCTGGCCTGGTGGCAAAATGTGCCTAACCAATGCAGCAGTTGCTCTCATTCCTACCTAGGCTCACATCTTGTGTTGCCTTACCTGCACAACACATGACAGAAGCTGTAACCAGTTGTTAAGGAAAGTTGTGGAGCCCTAATGCATTGAGGGCTGCATGCTAGCCCTGCCCCCCCATCATTACATTGATCATAGAAACCTGACATGGTGAGCTGGGGAAGTAATTTCCCTAGACACCAGTCAGTGCCTTGTAATCTAGCAAGCCTACTACCACAAGATGTAACGATGGGTGCTGGCAACCAGCCTGGATGGCTTTCAAAATACTGTATCCAGAAGCACTGGTATTCCACGTTTTCTAAACAGAAGGCTGCCCATGGTTAGTTGTTGTGATGGCAATATGTTACCTCCCATTTCTAGGGTGATATGATTCCTTATGGCAGCTGCTGGGTCTCTTATCTTTATATGCTGTTTCTGAGCATCCTCCAAAGGTATCCTGTTGGCCATAGTGATCCCAGTGGCCTTAAAATAGGCACTCCTCTGAATTCTGATAATTCTGGTGTGTTCTTTAGAATGCTGATAATAGTATAATCCCATTTTTTCCTTTGACAGTTTGAAGAATAGGGACCTGTAGTATATTTCCTGTTGAGATATTCCTTAAGCTAAAAGAAACACCTACATTTTATTAAATAAATGATAAAGAAACAGTGATTTTTCTGTCCTTTTAAAAACAAAATTGGTGCAGAAGCCCCAAAGAAAAGAGCCACCACAGTCTAATGCCACCACCAGCCTTTGCTTTTTCGTCTTTTCTCCCTACAGTCATCATGCACCTGTTGTTCACTTAACAAAAAAGAGATTAATGAAAATGCCAAAGGGCAGGGGAGGAAGAATGTATTGATGGACTGAATCATATAATATAATGCTCAGTATATTAAAATGTCTATGTAATTTACATTAAAATAGACTTCTTTTACAATATAAAAGCAACATAAAATGATAGACCAAACTCTTAATATGAAGCAAAGTGAAGCATCCACCTGATGGGGCTGATTTGGGGTTTCACAAAATGGCACCAAATGGTTAATTATTTATTTTAAAATTATATTTTTATTTTTATTATTAATAGCATTTGCCAAAATTTTCCCCTGTAGTTACACCAGCTGAAGGGAAATGGTGTAACTTGCAGTAATGAATTGCTCTTAATTAATGAGTCCACATTTGGAATGTTCTTTGCACACTAGGAATCCAACAGGGGCCACATTAATTAGAGGCAATTTGCTCCTGCATTTCACTTCCAGCAATGTAACTATGAAATAGGATTTGGGGTATTCTGTTTTATAGCTTAAGATGAGAGAAGTGCAAATGAGATTTTCTGACTTGTTTGTCAAAATAATTTGCAGATGACTAGTTTCAGATGACTAGCTTCTTTTAGTTAATTCCTTTTTCTAATAGCAAAGGTACAACTCAGTTATGTTATGATTATAACTTGTAAAGGGATGCATTAACTCCTTCTGTGGTATA
Source organism: Pogona vitticeps (assembly GCF_051106095.1). Taxonomy (NCBI): domain Eukaryota; kingdom Metazoa; phylum Chordata; class Lepidosauria; order Squamata; family Agamidae; genus Pogona; species Pogona vitticeps. The sequence goes on along the minus strand of NC_135783.1, from coordinate 329,775,319 downwards.
AAAGTAGCCTCCTAAAAAGAGGAAATATTCTCCATTATAGCTTAGAAAGAAGGTTTTTCAGTACTGTTATCTCCAACTTTTATCTCTGATGATAAAAGAACTGAAAGTTTTTCAGTACAGTACTGGAAAAACTTTCAGTTCTTTTATCGTTAGAGATGTGGGCTTATTAAATCATGAAGGAGGCATACCCTATAATTGAAATACTGATTCAGGTTATGCCTTGAACTGCAGCTGTGTGCTCAGTTATTGGTCTTGAAGCTGGGCAGGAGGAGACTGTTTTTATCAGTGACTGGATAGCTCAGTAGTTTCAGTATCTGGCCACAGAGCCAAAGGTTAGGAGTTAGATTCTCCTTGATAGGGGTTGGATTTGATGATACATAGGTTCCCTTCCTGTTCTTCTATTCTATTCTATTCTATTCTATTCTATTCTATTCTATTCTATTCTATTCTATTATTTTAAATACAACTAAAAGTAACTAGTGTAGATACTTTGGAGAAATGTAAAACTGCATTTCTAGCTGTAACTACTTTCTGACTGCAATTATGTCATATATGCTGTTTTAATTACTTTAGTTGCTCTTAATGAGTTTTAAGGGTCTTCCAAACTTAGGAAGCCTGATGTTTAATTTTTATGTACTGTTGGCAAAGCAGAAAATAATTCTGAAGAACTTACAGATGTGGAGATCTCTTGTATTTCCAATGCTTTGGAAATAATATGAAATTATCAAAAGGCTGATGAAAGGTTGCAGGACAGGGATAATTGAATAGTTGTCCGTGTTCAGCTCCACTGTAAATTCTGCATGTGGCAAAAGTGAGAAAAAGTGAAATATTGTTTTACTCTACTGTATATTTCAAGTTACCCTCTTTTCTTGAAGTAACCTAGACATGGCTGTTCCAAGGAATGATAACCAGAAAAGATTTCTCAGTACTAGAAAAACATTTCATTCATACTCATTACTGAATTTAGAGAATTGTGTAATATAGGAGGAATGTTGACTAGCGGGGCAATCTATTTTCATTACTAGGAAGAAGGTTGTTAAATGTAGAAAGAACACTGAAGGTAGTGAAGCTGTGCTAAAGGAACCAAGAAAAGGTTTCTGCAAATACTTACAGACATTGTTTCCTCATGTGAGGGAACTGTAGCCAGAATTTAGATGTTAAAAGTAGCATGGTTAACTTGATGACTTTTCCTTGCAGTGAGAAGTCATGTTGTTACTTTAAAATATACAGTACAGTATTAATAAAAATTAAGCTATCAGTAAGGTCAGGATAGGAATACAGTGAAAGTGTACTGAAAGGCTGCAAGAAATTCAACTCAAGATGTAGTGATTGTTGGAGCTTTTACAATCTCACATGCTGCCTGGAAAAAGTCCAGCTGGGAGCGATCTTTTGGGACTGTGGTGACTGTCAGTCTATCCAACCCTGACAAATTACTCCTTCCCTGCCTCTGAATTCAACGAGGACCCACCTCTCTGCTCGGTGTTTCTTCTCTCTCTCTTTCTTGTCTGCTGATAGTTAATAGTAAAGCATGCTGTTGAACTCTGTTTCTGGATCAAGTGGATTATCTAGATACAGTTATTACGACCATAATCCATTCCAGAAGATGGTCGTAACTTAAAATGGTCGTAAATCGAAGCACCATTTCCCATAGGAATGCAATGGAATGGGATTAATCCGTTCCAGCAGGGGGGAAAAATCACACACACAAAAAACCAAAGTCAGCCTCATCACAATGCGAGGGGCTGAAAAACAAAGCAAAGCACGCACACACACCACAGTCAACCCATCGGAAAAAACAAAAACACCCCCACAGTACAGTAACATACCCCCCCAACCCAAACCCACGCTGCAAAACAAAGTAAATGTACTTGCTCATGAGCAGAAAGCAGCATCAGGCAGTCCCAAGCCTACTCACACTCTCTAAACTTTGGGGCGAAAGAGCCACAAAGAAGCTCTTCTCTGACCAGCAGTTAGCCCTCTAATTTGAATTCCCCGCCTTTTTCCCCTGCCTCTTTTGATTGCAACTGGAAGTTCCAGCCGCAAGTCAAAGCAAAATTTTGCAGCCGGAGCTAGTTGCAACTCGAAATGGTCGTATGTCGGGAGGGTCGTAAGTCGAGACACCACTGTACCTTTCAGTCTGGCTTCAGGCCTGATTATGGGGCAGAGAGAGCCTTGGTTGCCTTGCTGAACGATTTATGTTGGGAAGTAGACAGGGTGTGTATCCTTGTTGGACCTCCCACAGCTCTTGGTATCTTTCAAGGCCATGTCTCTGGAATGAAACCCGGGCAAACTGTTTTACTTGTTCCAGTCCTTCCTGGAAGGATGAGCTTGGAAGGTGATGCTGGGGGACTCCTGTTTGATGCCTGGATCATTGGCTTGTTTAATCTCCTGTGCTAATTAACAAACACATGAAACTACTGGAGGAGGTTCTGAGCACCAGTGTCATCGGTATTTGGATCACACCCAACTGTCTCTCATCTCATCTAAATCCAAGGAAGCTGTTTCAGTTCAAAATCAGTATCTGGTGTCTCTAATGGATTGGATGAGGGGAAACAAACTGACACTTAATCAAAATAAGGCAGAGGTGTTCCTGGTTCGTTGAAAGACATGTGAAGGAATTGGGATTCAGCTTGTGCTGGATGGGATTATGTTCCTCTTGGAAATTTAGGTTTGCAATTTGGGTGTACTCCTGGATTCATCGATGAGCCTGGGTACCCAGGTTTTAGTTAGGGCTAAGAGTATATTTGTCCAGTTAAAGCTGGTGCACCAGTTGTGACTATTCCTCAAGATGTCCAATTTGGCTGCAGTGGCATGTGCCTTAGTTATGTCGTGTTTGGATTGCTGTAAAAAGCTTGGATTACTGTTTTTGGATTACTGTAAAATGGGACTGCCTTTGAAGGCAGCTCAAAAACTTCAACTGGTTCACAATGCTGGAATCAGACTGCTGGCTGGGCCTAATTACATGGGGATAAACACCACAGCAACAACAGCTGCAATGGCTATCAGTCCATTTCTAGTCCCAATTCCAAGTTCTGATTATGATCTCTAAATGCCTATACAGTTTGGGTCTGGGCTACCTGAAGGACGGTATTTTCCATGCTTTCCCGTCCCTTAAGATCTTCAGAGGAGACCCTCCTCTTGGTCCTATTTCCCTTACAGGTTTCTGTTATTGTGCATGCCATGTCTTAGGAATTTTTTTTTTCATGATCTTGGAACAATGGCTCAGGGAGATAAAGAGACAGGCATGTTCTGTTTTATTATTACGGACAGATTTTTAGAAGACTCTTCACTGCTACCAATAAGCCACATTAAAATTAAGAGAATGCTTTTGCCTCTTCAAGTTCCTCTGCCTCCTGCGAGGCTTCTGTTTAGTAGATGTGTGCACCTGCTTTTGTGTCCCACTGGTAATTGGGCTTTAACAGTTGCAGTCTTTTAAATGCACTTAAGATACCAGGAGCACTGTGGAATCCATTACCACACAATCTGGCATCTCTGTAATAGTTCCGTGTTGTCTCTAAGCCAGGAGTCTCAGGTTTAATTATATCGTTTTGCCATTCATTAAGATGTTGAGCTTTTGAGCATGTCAGATAAGAATTTGCATTTTGCTTTAATACAGCTGCAGATTGTGTGTGTTAACTTCATGGGTCTCACCATGTGGTTTTTACTGACTTTTAAATGTGCCCAGGCATCTTGTGCACACCAGAGGGGTAGAAGGTGGGCGGCTTACTAGAAAATACTTCCACAAGGCAAGGGATGACTTTTCCTTTTGTTACATGTCATTCAATATCTCTTGAGGCTTCCGGTTCCATTTTGGCCAGGCAGCATCCTCGTGGCTAAGCAGCAGTGATTTTATTTTTATTTTACTTAATTTTATAGGGTTTTATTGTTTTTTATCTCGTTGAAGGTGCTACCTTACTTTCTGGCTGGGTGCGGTGAGCAAGCGTTTGTGGGTTTGAAGCATTTCTTTTATTCTTATCTATTGTTTTTAGTAACATTTTCTATTTGAACTGGCTGACCAGGCTGAGATCCTGCAGAGAAAGCTATCTCTTACCTGAGGCTGAAGTGTTGGAATGTCTGGAGGAGCTTACACCTCAGGACATAAACAGCTTATTACCGGGAGTCATTACTGGGACTCAGCTTTCCTCATGGTTTCTGCTGTTGTTGTCCAATTCTGAACACATTCCACATGCATTGTCTCCTACAGATTTTTTGTATCACCTGGCAGGACAAAGTTCCAAATAGAGTAGTCCTAGATTGGGCTGGAATTTTTAGCATGTATGCATTACTGAAACAGTTGGCTTGGCATGTTGTTAAGAATGGCTGATGGTTGGATTCCAAATGATCTCCTGTATGGAGAATTAGAGCAGGGAAAGCACCCCAGAGGGAGACCACAGCTGCAATACAAGGATATCTGCAAGCGGGATCTGAAGGCCTTAGGAATGGATCTCAACAGATGGGAAACCCTGACATCTGACCGTTGAGCCTGGAGGCAGGCGTTGCGTCACGGCCTCTCCCAATTTGAAGAGACCCTTGCCTAGCAGGCCAAGGCAAGAAGGCAGTCATGAAAGCAGCAAAATTGGGGAGCTGGACGGGGGACAGATTGTATTTGTCCTCAGTGTGGAAGGGATTGTCACTCTCGAATTGGCCTTCTCAGCCACACTAGATGCTGTTTCAAGTCTTCCATATAGAGCACGATACCATAGTCTCTCGAGACTGAAGGATGCCTAATCAATCAAATCAACTGTCCAATTCTGCTCTGGCCAGCCTACTTGCAGCTGCTTGGAGCCAGACATAGATATGGGACTATTTTAGCCAGGTTAATATTTTTACAGTATCCAGTCCTGCTTTTCTTGCTGTGATTCAAGCTTACAGATCCTATGTTTGCTACATGGAGTGCTATTGTTTATTATCGTATTATTTTTATGAGAAGCCTGCTGATTAAAACATAGTCAGTTATATGCTACATAATCAACAAGGAATTGCTGCTCATCCAAGTTTTGAGAACAAGTAAAAGGAGGAAATATATTTTCATGCTGAATTATGGTGTTTACCAGGAAAATATACAGAGACCTGGGGATTGTGCCAAACCTACATAATGACCTTCCTTCAAAGAAAAAAACAAAACAAAATTACCCAGTACTTTAAGAAGGACAATTTTCTTCTGATACAACAAGATGAACAAGATGAAACAGCACCACCTGTGAGTTTGGATCGTTCAATGGATCTTATAGGGTCTGGTCAAGAGCTGATCAGTCAAGAGTTTAAATAATTGTATTAATCATTGGATTCAACTTCAATTTCAGAGTTGATACAAACAGACTGCACAACTCCCTGGAAAGACCTACAGTATGTTGATAAGGTCCAGTCTCCAATTAAAAATAAAGATGGGATTATATTTGACCTTATGGACAATCAAATTATTGAATTAGCACAGAGTGGAATATCTAAAGAGCTAACCTTCAATCCGCAGTCTAATCACCAGTCCAACCCTTAGTCTATTGGCACACAGACAGAAGACCATGTGGACGTTCCAACTCTGATCCTCCAGGGATGCATGCTTTCAATGTATAGGGAACTAATGCTTGTTAAGGATCTCCTCTCTGAAAGTAATAGGATGCTCAGAATACCAGCAGAGAACAACAAAACATCAGCAAGATCTTCTGAGTCAACAGGAATTGGAGATGATTCTGCACAAGCTTGAAGGACGAACATGAAACTGCCAACGTCCCCTTCTTCTTTGCCTGAATATATAGCTGAGGGAAACACATTAAAAACTGGGGATGGCAGACCTTGAAAGAAAAGTAAAACTACTAAGAACTTTAAAAAGAAAGCAAAAAAAAGCACAGCATAATATAAAAAGGGACCCAGAGCGAACATTAAAATTTTTGGACAAAGTACAGTAGTCCCTAATAGGTTAGAACACAAAAACTTGTAAAAAGTATAAGAAAAGAAATAAGAAGAAAAAAGGAGAAAAAGAAGGATATTCAAATTAAAACCAAACTCTAGCAGAAGGCAGAAATGGATGAACAAACTCGGGTCATTGGTATGGGAGAGCCACAGGACTCCTGGTAAAAAGTTCTATGTAACAATGCGGGGTATACAATGAAATACATGTTGGTGGGGAAAGGATATGATCCTCAGTAAGACCTGGTTTAAGTAAAAATGTTACCAGTTCTGGCTGGAACCTAGTTAGGATCCCCCACAAGTTAATTTTTCTCGACTACCCCAAACCTCCAGGTTATCCCTCAAAATATTCTTGGATAGCCCACTTTTTGGATATTTCAAAACATGTAGTACCGGGCTTAGGTAAAGGTAAATGTTCCCCTTGACATTTAGTCCAGTCATGTCCGACTCTAGGGTGTAGTGCTCATCCCCATCTCCAAACCGTAGAGCATTTGTCCGAAGCATTTGTCCGAAGACAGTTTCCATAGTCACGTGGCCAGCACGACTAGACATGGAACGCCGGGCTTACTGAATCTAAGTGAAGTTGAATAATGATATTTAAGAATCTTAAAACGGATGGTAATAGAGCATGGGCAGTGGTAACATTTAGAAATAGAGACATTACAAATACTATTTAAAGAGCCAAGGAGGCATTTCTAAAATATGGACTCGTGATAATGAGGTATTTTGAAAATCAAGTGCCTCCAATATCTTTATTTAGCTCACGAGCCAAAAATATTAATAGTAAAGCTCTTACAAATTAATGCCGCACTGAAATCTTGATCCATTTAGATTGCCCCCAAGAGACGGGACCTCCTAGTGCACAGCCAATGAGAACAAATTTAAATCTGATCGACCTAGACTGGACCCAAGACATTACATCTCCTTGTGTACAGTCAGTGTCATTACTTTCGAACTTAAATGACATAAAGACCATAGACGTTAAGCAGGATAGTCTGTAAAATCCTCTTGAGAACTCAGAGGTATTCAACCCAGAGGAGAAAGCTCTATTGACCTTATTTTGGTCATAAAAAGGTAAAGGTAAAGGTTCCCCTTGACAATTTTTGTCCAGTCTTGTTTGACTCTAGGGGGCGGTGCTCATCCCCGTTTCCAAGCCATAGAGCCAGCATTTGTCCGAAGACAATCTTCCGTAGTCACATGGCCAGTGCGACTTAGACACGGAACGTTGTTACCTTCCCACCAAGGTGGTCCCTATTTATCTACTTGCATTTGCATGCTTTCGAACTGCTAGGTTGGCGGGAGCTGGGACAAGCGACGGGCGCTCACTCCATCACGTGGATTCAATCTTATGACTGCTAGTCTTCTGACCCTGCAGCACAGGCTTCTGCGGTTTAGCCCGCAGCGCCACCACATCCCTATTTTTGGTCATGGCCACCAATTATTCAAAAAGAGATTTTGGAAAGACCCAATTTATTGAAAAACTTCCTAGAACATAAATATTCTTGTGCCCAAGCGGGCTCAACAGACTTAAAAGGGGTGTTTGTAACTGCGAGTCAGTTGTCAATAGCCAAATTAGACCTAGATAATAAACTCTGACAACTAAGTGAGGGTTATATGAAACCAGAATCCAGCAAACCCCGGGTTTCCTCCGTTGTGATAAATCCCCTAGCTCTTGGTACATCCTCTAATGATGATGAGAGAAACGTTATTATCTCAGCAAAACGTACAACAAAAGATATTACAGCAAATTCAAATTGGGTTAAAATGAGGTTCCTGGAAGAAGAGTAACTGGGCTGTGCTCCCTTGTTAAACAACCCTAAACCAAACTTAGACCTCAATAAGGTCTAGCATTTGCAAATATAGCCCTATTAAGGATGAATTGGTTAGCCTGGAATCAGAATCAGAAGGTGAACAACATCGAATACAAATGGATAATATAATCAAAATTGATTGACATAATGAAAGTAACCTTTCATTCAATGAAGCACTACTAAAACTTAAGATCCCTTTAAAGCCTTTTGAACCTAGCAAACATCCATCAGTAATAGTGAATAGTGATCTGCGACAACATATAAAAAGGTAAAAGTTTGTCCAGTTGTGTCCGACTCTAGGCAGCGGTGCTCATCTCCGTTTTGAACCCATAGAGCTAGCGTTTGTCCGCAGGCAATCCTCAGTGGTCACGTGGCCAGCATGACTAGACACGGAACGCTGTTTACTTTCCCACCGAGGTGGTACCTATTTATCTACTTGCATTTTGCATGCTTTCGAACCGCTAGGTTGGCGGGAGTTGGGACAAGCAAAGGGGGCTCACTCCGTCGCATGGATTCGACCTTACAGCTGCAGGTCTTCTGACCTTGCAGCACAGAGGCTTCAGTGGTTTAACCCACAGCGCCACCACTTCCCATGCAACAAGATATATGGTAACTCCAGTTAAATTAGTATCATGGAATATAGCTGGGTGGAACGCTTGTCTCCATGGGGGGGGGAACTCTTTGAATTTTTATCAACAATGATTTGATTGTGTTACAAGAAACTTGGCTATCAAACAAAGATTGGAATCTCTTGTTGTTGTTTAGTCGTTAAGTTGTGTCTGACTCTTCGTGACCCCATGGACCAGAGCATGCTAGGCCCTCCCGTCTTCCACTGCCTCCCGGAGTTTGGTCAAATTCATGTTGGTAGCTTCAATGACACTGTCCATCTCTTACCTGGAATCTCTTACCTGGCTATAAATCTTGGTTTGTCCTAGCTCAAAATTTTAAAAATAAATGGACAGCAGGAGGAGGAATGCTAATTACAGTTAAGGGAGACCCGGGATGGGAAGGAGAGTTGGTGACAAATAATAATATTCCCAAATTGCTTAGTGGTGAAACTATTTACACCAAACTCAGTTTTGTTTTTGGTGAACATCCATATTCCACCAGTAAATTCACAGTATTATTCCAAAGAGGTTTGGATACTTCCTCAACACTTACTTGAAGAGCTAAGCTTAACAACCCCAAATGCCCCAATTATTCTAATTGGTAGATCAATGGGGTCATCCCCTCAAAAATTTGTAGAGCTATGAGGCTTACAAAAGGAACTGCCTGAGTTATTTTGTTGCTTTTCTATGGATAAGAAACTAAACAAAGCTGGACAAAAACTGCTGAAAATATTGTTAACATTTGATTTACAGATTCATGGTCTTTCTGATCAATAATTGTTTTATCCTTATACATATCTCAAGTAGTGCACTGGTAGTGTTATTGACTACCGTATTTTTCCATTTATAAGATGCCCCAATGTATAAAACGACCCCCACTTTTCTAACCCCAAATTAGAAAATTTGATTACTGCTTTCCCCGCCACTTCCTAAGCCACACAGGGCTAAGCAAAAGGAGGGAGAAAGCAGCGGTTAAAGGGCTGGAGGATCACTTTGACTGCTGCTTTCCCCGCCACTTCCTAAGCCCCATGAGGCTTACCAAAAGGAGGGTGAAACAGTGGTCAAAGGGCTGCAGGATAACTTTGACCACTGCTTTCCCCCTCCTTTTGCTAAGCCCTCAGTAGCTGCAAAGTGTGAAGGCAAGAGGAGAAGGGGACGACAGAGGATGAGATGGTTGGACAGTGTCATCAAAGCAACCAACATGAATTTGACACAACTCCGTGAGGCAGTGGAGGATAAGAGGGCTTGGCGTGCTCTGGTCCATGGGGTCACGAAGAGTCAGACACGACTGAACGAATGAACGAGCTGCAAGAGGAGATAGTGACCTCCAACCCATATCATCATCCTTAACTCTTGAATTGGATTTAAGAAAAGCAACACTAGTTGACAAACAGGCTACTCAACATTTGGGCATAGTACAGGAAAAAAGACTAAGATGGCACTAAGTAGACATGCTACATCTTAAGTTATTTCTGAATTCAGAAGCCTTTTATACTGACCTATTAAGGAAAAGATAAAAGTAGATTTAAATTTAAATCTTGGGAATATTACATTATCCCCAAATGGCAACCAGAAGAGATATAACTTCAAGAAGTTATATCTCTTATACAATCTTTAAAGAATAATAAAGCACTAGGAGAAGATTTCATCCAAGCCGAACTTTTCAAAGATAGAATAATCTGATGGGCTACCTTATTAGCTAGTTTGTCCCATATAAATAACATGGGGTGTATCCCTGGAGGCTGGAGCGTGGTATTGTGGTCCTAATTTTTTTTAGAAAGGTGATTGAAAGGACCCCAGAAATTACAGGCCAATAACTTTAATAGATATTGTGGCAAAAATATATGCTAAATTCTTGTTACAGAAATTGGAGGATTGGGCTGAGCAAAATTCTGACATAGCAGAAGAGCAGGCAGGCTTTAGACAAGGAAAATCTACCATTGACAATTGTTTCACACTCTTGCATCTGATGACCAAATACGCTGCAAGAGGTGGATGGCTATATACCACATTCATTGATCTAAGTTCAACCTTTGATTCCATCAATAGAAATTTATTATGGGAGAAATTTCTGAAAACAGATATAGAGAGGAGACTTCTTCTTCTTATAAAAGCCTTGTATACAGACACAAGTATCCAAGTGAGAACAGGAGTAAATCATACCCTAACTCAGTGGTTCTTAACCTTGGGTTACTCAGGTGTTTTTGGACTGCAGCTCCCAGAAGCCTTCACCACCAGCTGTGCTGGCTGGGATTTCTGGGAGTTGCAGTTCAAAAACACCTGAGTAACCCAAGGTTAAGAACTACTGCCCTAACTCACAAGGTCCCCACAGCTAAAGGAGTGTGACAGGGCTGTATTTTGTCCCCTTTCCTTTTCAATTATTATATCAATGATGTAGTCCCAATCATGTATAATCTTGATTTTCACATGCCCAAAATTTTGGCCAGGCCAGTTAATATACTACTTTACGCAGATGATATGGTTTTACTTTCAACAACACAAATGGGCATGCGGAGATTGCTTAAAAAGTTCTGTGTTTATTGCCAAGAAAATAACTTGGTAATCAATTCCAGTAAATCAAAATTGTATTATTTGGTAAAAGAAGGGAACAGCACAAGTGGTTTTTGGATTCAAAAGAAATAGAACAGGTTGGATTATATAACTACCTGGACATAGACTTTACACTTACTGGGTCATGGATTAAAGAATAATGATATGAAAACAACACCTTGTGTGCAAACTTTGCATAAGTTACTGAATTATAGAAATCCAGGTTCTTTACTGCTGATTATTAAGGTTTATAAGGCAAAAGTATTGCCCATGCTAACTTTTGGTTCTGAAATTTGGGGATTTGTTAAAACTAAGAAAATTGAAACAACACAGAATAATTTTTTACAATTATCCTGGGTGTGACAAGAACTTCTCCAGCAGAAGCAGTTAGAACTGAACTTGGAATCTCATCAGTAATAGCCATATGCCACTTTAGGATATTTAATTATTGGATTAGGTTAGCTCAAATGAATGACTCTAGGCTCCCTAAGGCATGCCTCAATGAGCAAATGATTACACCCTCTCAAAAATCTTGGTTCTCAAATTTTTAAGAATTACTCACAAACTATAGTTATAGTATTGAAGCTGTAAATGTTCTTAATTGCAATATAAAAAATGTTTTTAAACAAAGAGTTTTAGATATTAGAGCTCAGGCCTACAAGTAGCACTAGCACCTGTAAAATTTATGAAATGACTGGCTGGCGCTAAAGCCCAGTTTCAGGAAGAAAAATATTGTCCTTTATGATGAAAAGAGACTTGTGTGTGGCCTTTACACGACTCCGTTTTGAACAAATGGATACAATTATGCAGAGGGGTAATTTTTGGGGAATGAGAAAGTAGAAGATCTTGCCCGCTATTTGCTGCATTGTCAGTTATATGCTAAACATTACTTTGCCCCATTCTTTAATAGGATGAGGACATAGAGAAAAACAGACTACTTGTTGTGTGGCTCCAGCATGTTCATAACACAGAGGGTTGCTCTTTATGTGGTTAAGTCAGCCTCCCTTAGAAAGAAAGAGAATGAAAAGAAATGTGTTGTAGTTTAATTATATACAAAGTTCTATAAGAATTTTAAATCAAGGTTTTACAGGATTAACAGTAATTTATCTTAGACTTAGGACCTGATTGATATGATTCTGAGTATTTGGTTTATATATGAGATACATGTGATCCAATTTTCCTTTTTCATGTAAGAGCTGATCGTTTCTAAATTTTAAAAATTCGATAATGTTATTGTATATAGTGAATGATTGATGAAATGATCTGTAGACTTCTTCAATAAAATTTGACTGACTGTCAATATCTCTTATGCCCACCTACCAGTTTGTCCTGCAAGATCACTTCAGGGTTAAGTCTGTTTTGGATCCTTTTATTCTCTGTTTGTGGAATAGTGTGGTTTTTAGTAATGATGCCAATTGTAGCAGGATTTTGGGCATGACTTTTTAGTTTACTATTACAGTTCCAAAGTGTCCCCAAGTAGCTAGGTATGAGACAGTTACAATTTTTTAAAAGTAGTGTTTTGTGTTGGTGGTTCATGAAATTAGTTTCAATTAATTAGTTACAGTGGGATCTTGACTTGAGAACTTAATCTGTATTGGAAGGCGGTTCTCAAGTCAAAAAGTCTGTAGGTCAAGTCTCCATTGACCTACAGTGCATTGAAAACCGATTAATCCCGTAACAGGCCGTTTTTGTTCCATTTTGGTTTTTTTCTGGTCTGTAAGTCAATTCTCAGGCTGCAAGTCAAACCTAAATTTTGCGGCCAGAGAAGTCTGTAACTCAAAAAGTCTGTAAGTCAAGCCGTCTGTAAGTCAAGGGTCCACTGTACTTGAAAGTAATGAAACATTTCCAGTTACTTTCAAAACTACTGCTAAAAACCTTTGTTTAAAAATGCTTTCTAAAAAGCATTAAATGATTTTTAAAAAAAATCTGAATGCTGATTGAAAAACACAGTCCCTTTCTGCCCACCTTGTTGTTCCTTCAACCCCAATAGTGGATGCTAAGGTTGCAGTGTAAGCCAGCACTTTGATCATGTTCTTTTCCCTCCACCATTACTGAGTCCATATCCTGGAGGAATCCCTTTCTGGGTTGCTTGGCTAGACTAGTGACCTGAAAACCAGTAAGTGTTTGCATTTATCTGGAGCTCCCATTATATTATCCACATGAAGGCAGGCGCTCTTGATTTCTACAGAGTTATGTGCAGGGCACACAGGGTTTTTGTAATGCATCAGGTGCTAGCAGTGTGCACCTTTCTATCAGAATTAGAGATGGGGACGACTCACCATTTTGGCGAGTCGTCCTGCTTCATGAGTTGTCAAAAGTTGATGACTCACAAAGCTGCCCTTATGAACCGACGAAGCATGAATTTATTCGTTGATTCATGGGGGGGTTCTTTAAAAAACAACTGACCCCCCTGATGGTCCCCCCTGTGCCCCCCTGTGCCACTGCCACCCCCACTTAGCCCACTGATCCCCCACAAATGCCCACCACCACAATTGTTGCCGCCACCTCCATCACCGCCAATGCCTCTGCAGCCACGTCATGTAAAAAGGGAGACTGGCTGCCCTTTGCAAAGTTGGCAGCTGTGGCTTCATTTAGGATAGGGAAGCCACAGCCACCATCTTTGGAAAGGGCAGCCGGTCTCCCTTTTTACACGCTGTGGTTGAGGAGGCCAGATGGAGGCCTCAATAACGGTGGCAATTATAGGGAGTGGGGTTCAGCTGTCATGGCGAGGGAGCTAAGACAGGGAGAGGAAGGGGCAGAGGATAGGGAATGGGTGACTGGGGGTGGGTGGGTGCCCACCTATCAGCTGATCGATGGGCCAGTAGGCAGAATGGAAAAGCCATAGGATGGCTTTTTTTTCTTCATATGGGGGAACGAATAAAAATGGGGAAATATTCATCCCTTCATATGTGTCAAGGTCTCTGGAACCCATGAATATGAAGGGACAAATATTTAATGAATCAGCAATTTCTGACGAATATCGTGATCCTTTTTTAAATTCGGCCCCGTGTCTAATCAGAATCTATTACTTCATGGAGTCTTTCCTTGGACAAAAGGGTGCCAACAAGCGACTCACATAAATGCCATTCCACTTGAGCATCTCCCCGACAGTCGTTTGCCACCAATATTCTCTGTGTGTTTCTTCCCAGCTAGGTGTACTTAAAGGAATCTCCTTGCCTCTTTCCACATACAAACACTACCCTGAGTGCTTTCTGAGAAAGCCAGAGATTCTTAGAACCAGCTAAACCTGAGGATTTAAGTTACAAAAAGAGAAGAGACCATGCCTTGCCAGCTGTCTTGTAATCCCTATCATGGACATCAGTTTTCTAGATTCTTACTTGTTGAACAGGGAAAGAAGTGTTCAAAACACTGGACTATCCGGTATGAAGGAGGCTATTGGGCTATCCATGGTCAAACTATGCCATTTGTTATCATAAGGCCTGGTGATGGTGACCAAGTTGGAATATGATACTCTCAAGATTTTGTTCCGTTTATCTGAATCCCACAGGCATTTTCTTCCTACCCGTGTTTCATATTGGGTTGCAAGACTTTGGCTGATATCCCATTGCTTAGTACAGGATTACTAGTTAGTTGCAACTAAAGTAGGCCCGTTTAAATCAATGGAATTTAAACAGGAATTGATTCACCAAATCATCTCTATTGATGGGCCTACTCTAGTACAATTTACTATGCCAAGTGACAGGATTTCAGCCATTGTGTAACTTATTTCCTCCCCCCAGTTTTTCCTAAAGTGCAAATGTTTATGCATTTTGCTTAATATTCGTATTCCACCATTTATGTAAATTTATTTGTGTGTAACTGTGCACATTTCAGCTGCTTGCTTTTTAATATTTGCATATTGTTTCATGTGCACTTTCTCCAAAATACCTATCAGTGTTGCAGTGCACAAATTCTCTTGATGAGGTTCATTTCTTGTAGCGCAACACATCTAGGGAGGGACAAAGATGCTCCTTTTGTAACAACTGTCAAATCTAATGAAATTCTTTTCTATTCTGTTCCCTTTCCAAGATGGTTTTAAAAGAGAATTAGAACAGGGCTTGGAAAAATTAATTTTCAGAATGTAGTTCCCAGAATCCCCAGTAGGCTGGCAGATGGCCATGATAACTGGGAGATTCTGGCGGCTGTAGTCCAGAAAACCAATTTCTCAAAACTCTTTAGACAAATTAATGGAGAACTGAAGCTATCTAAATCTACTAGTTGTCATGCCTTTTACTACCACTCACTTGTGAAGGGGGGCTTGAGGACTTCTGGATCAAATATTTCTCATACCTCATTGGTTGACCACTGTGGAAAACGGAACACTGGACTACATAGGGGTTTTTTAATCTCCTTTAAGTGAAGCTCTTCATACATTCTTATCCTTTGTGTGAGAACAGTGTGAGCATTTATTTTCATCTGTGAACTTTTGGAAAGCACACAAATATTCAGCACTGTAAATAAACAGTAAAATCCAAGTTGTTAAGAAGTGCTTTGGGTTTGGCATAACAAAAAACCCTTGTCTAACATTTAATACTTTTCTTTTGTCTGTAGCAAATCCTCCCCAATCAAATTAGAAATGGAGTTTCCTCTACCTTCTTGTTGCTGATGTAAATATTTTGAAAGTTCCTGATTTATTTTTCTAGGCAGTGCCCCAAAAACGTGTTGAGAGAGTTCTCTCCCCCCCCCCCCCCCCATGTATTGCTTAGCACATCAAGTGTTGTAGGAGGAGGGCTGGGAAGCCTGCAGATGGAACCGCAGACTATAAAAATCCCTCAAAAGCACATGTCGAAGATGTGATGATAATGAACCAAAATTAAATACAGTTCTGTCTGATATGAATCATCCCCAAGAAGTTTAATTGGAATCAAATGATGGACCATTGTTATTGTAACAAAGCTAGAATGGTTGGGAAATGGCAAATAAATTGTTGCTGTAGTCCAGATTATTGTATTGTCAGGAGAGAGGTATTTATAGGGGGAAATAATTCACTGTAGTGACTTCTACTAGATAAAACTTGGTGGGAGTTAGGAATGTTTGAGAAACCTGATATTTGCAAAGCCTGGTGTGAACAGCCTGGTGTGTTTTTAATTGTTTTTAACTGTTTTAGATTATAATGTTTGATGGAACCCGCCCGGAGTAGACTTTTGTCTAAAATGGCAGGATAGAAATCTAATTAAAAAAAAAAAATAGACCTGATCCACACTTCTCAGATTAACATGCAGTTTGGAATCTATGAACCCAGACACTCTTGTATTTAATGTTCTCAACACAAGTTTTGGATCAAATGAGTATCTAAAAATACATTTTAAAATGCACAGTTTGAAAGGAAGTGTGTTTAGAAGTGTGTTTGGGGGGGATAAAATACATTTGGACACACCTATTTTTTTAAAGAGAAAATAGAATTAAAATAAGACTGAAATGCAAGTGTTCGTATAGAAATAGTATAAAATGGGGAATACACATTCTGTAAACAGAGTCATGGCTTAAAGGGTTTGGGGGATGTCATTCTACTTGTACGATTTAAGATTAGATTTTGGCTCTGTGGCCAGAATTCTGTCAAAATGAATGCTCAAGGGCAGTCTTGCAGCAATTCTTCCATCCAGTGGGCTGTTCTTCATGACGTTAGGTTGCATAACTGGTCACATGCCCAATTTTGCAGCCAGAGTGGGACCTGTCACACACAGAAGGGAGCTTATTGGAAGGAGGAAAAAAATGCTTTTCCTTCATTTCACCAGCAGGATTTTGGCCCTAACCTGTCTCACGCTGTAAAGAAGTTTTCTAAAAATCCCTCACTGTTTGTATGATTATACAGTAGTCTGCTACTGCCCTAGCTGAAAAGTTGACATCACCATTGAAAATGGCTACAGATTTAGTAAAGAAAGACATATTTATGCCCACATGGTTCCCATTCATTTTGTTCACTTATGAGCTACTAGAGATCATAGATCCACAGTGGAGATGAGCACAGACAAGGAAGCAGGGGAGAGGTTCCTGTAGGACTACCTTTGAGTGGGCAGTTGCTGGAGGAGGCAGAAGAGGGAAGCACGCACTCCTGCTGGGACTGGCTGAAGAGGAGGAGGAGAGCAGTGAGTGCTGGCTGGTGAAGGGGGGATCCAGCCTGCGTGGGGTGGGGGAAGGGAATGTGTGTCACCTGTGCTGCTGGTCCGACAAACCAGCAGGAACCTCCAAACTGAGGTCTGTGGCTGTCTCTAATCCACAGCACATCACAAGGACTTCTAGGGGGGAGGTATTTTGAACTTCATGTCTGACTAACCCCACTTGAATTGTTTTCATCCAGAATATTCAAAAGTATTTGCATGATTTTCTGTTGTTTAAATATGGGACAGTTTGAGTTATTCCTACCATTTAAAAAACATTATTTCTCTCTCTCTTTCTCTATAATCCTCTTTGGTATCTTTTCCTTCTCCCCCCTTTACCCCTAGCATTGCACAGTATATATATATCTCTAATGAGAATTTTCAAAAAGATTTTTTTAAACCGTATTGCTGCTTCAGTGCCCGTCCCCCACTGAAATTGTGTGTGTGTGTGTGTGTGTGTGTGTGTGTGTGTGTTTGAGTGCTATACACTGAGTCCTTTGTGTCTAGACATTTAAAACCAAGTAAGATGTCTTTACTGGCAAAACATGACAAAGATGATTGAGATGAAACTTGCTTGCTTCTCCATTGTTAATGCTTGTAATCTTAGAAAGTGAGAGTGACTTCCAACTTGTAAGTGTAATTTTGAATACTGTATGTCTGGTTTGAATCACTTTATTTTTACTCTCTTCTTTTGTCTGTGGATTTTAGTGGTCCTGCTTAAATTATGGCAATCATTCACTGTAAAACAAAATATCTTTCCGTGACATTTTTATGTTCTCTTGTTATTAGTGTAATGAAAGAATGCCCTGCTCTTATGATGGACCGTAGAATAAACTGGCCCAGTTAATAGTGTATTCTTGCTTCGGAGGGCTGGGAAGATGAGAATTAAAAATAAGCGTGGTGTACAAAGACTGAGGAAACATGGGTTCAAGTTTATCATAAGCTACTAAGTTTACTGGATAATTTTCTTCTCCCTCAAAAAAAATGTTCATCAGCATTGTTGTTGTTATGTGCCATGAAGTAACTTCTGATTGATGGTGACCCTATTTATGAGTGTCTTCAAAACGTCCTGTAATCAACAACTCAGCTCGTACAGACCCAAGCCTGTGGCTTCCTTTAGGCCCTTCTCATATTTGGTCTTCCTTTTTTTCTTACTGCCTTCTACCTTTCCCAGCATTATTGTCTTTTCCATAAAATTCTGTCTTCTCATTATGCGCCCAAAGTATGACAGCCTCAGCTTCAACATTTTTGTTTCCAGAAATAGTTCAGTCTTGATTTGATCTAAGACCAATTTGTTTGTCCTTCTGGCAGTCCTGCAAAGTCCTCTTCTAGCACCATATTTCAAATGAATCATATTTTTTTTCCTGTCACTTTTCTTAACTGTCCAGCTCCCATGCTCATACATGGTGATTGGAAATACAGTGGTGCCTCGCTTAACAAGCGCACCGTTTAACGAAGAATCCGTATAGCGATCCCTTTTTGGGGATCGCTATACGGATCTGCCCCAATCGCCGCACTCGCTTTGCGACGATTGGGGTGTCCGGCGGCCATTTTGGAGCCGCCGATCAGCTGATCGGCGGCTCCAAAATGGCCGCCGGACGCGAAAACATCGCTGGAGGGGTAAGTTTGGACGCTTATTGGAACGCATTAAACTAAGTTTAATGCGTTCCAATAGGCTTTCCTTAACCGCACAGCGATGTTTTCGTATAGCGAAGGTTAATCCGGAACGGATTAACCTCGCTATACGGGGCACCACTGTACAAGAATGTGGATAATTAACGACATATAATTACTTGATTATATGTTTTCTAGCTCTTTCATTCCTCCCCTTCCCAGTTTCAGTCTTTTATTGATTTCTTGGCTTCGGTCTCCATCAGGATTGATGATTGAACCAAGGTATATTAGCAGGACAGTCACAATTTTGTCAAGTAAATTTTTCTTTTTTTAAGCAAAACTAACTTAAAAAAACATTCCTTTTAGCTATTTTAAAAAACTGTATGTGGCCTCTGGTGCAGATCGCCATGGGCAACTGTCCACCTCATGGTTGGTCCAGCACTCACAACAGAGGACCAGACAGCTGTATTTAGTGTCCACCTGATAGTCCTCCCTCTGGTATTTACTGAGGCTTCACTCCCATTACTGTAAAAGTAAAAGTAGTTTGTTACACCATAAAAAGAATGAATTTATTCCTTGTTTAATTACAGTTATAGCAGGGGTGGGCAATTAATATCTATAGGGGGCCACATGAAAAATCTGAACTGTGTTCGAGGGCCAAACCAACTTTACTTAAAAATAAAAGATAAGCAACTGATCAACTTTAGACAAAAAGCTATAAATGGTTTTGATGTTCAACTTGTTCAGTGAGAGAAATCCAGTCTGTCTTGGGCTTGAACAAGTGCTTGAACACCAGACTGGAGCGACGACTGGCGGGCCGGACAAGAACGGCTCGTGGGCCGTATGTGGCCCTCAGGCCGCACTTTGCCCAGGTCTGAGTTATAGTGTAATTGAGTTATGCCTTCATTATTGGGGAAAAGAAGTTAATTGCAAGTTAGGAGAGATGATAAGTCTGGATTCTCTTCTGAGAAGACCTTTCTCTTCAGGCAAACTTTCCCTGAATAACTGGCGACCTGAGTTGGGTTTTTTTTAATGGATTGGTGTACTTTACTGCTTTGAATGTGTTTTGGTGTTACTTATGTTTTTTTGTATGACATTTGTTTGATCCTTTTTAGTATTTGTAAACTCACTGTTAGCGTTTATATAATCTTTTAATGGTGTAACCTGGTTTGGGTCCTTTTAAGGAGAAAGACGGGGTAAAAGTGTTATAAATAAATATTTTTTTAAAAATCCTTCCTTCTCCAGACCAGTGTCCTTCCTGCATATGAAGTTGGCTTCTACTGAGCCAGTTCTTTCGTCTGTTTGACAGGGCATGTTCTGTTCTGACAGGAACTCTGCAGGGTCTCAGGGAGAGTTTTCTTTTAATTGTACTGCTTTCTCCATTTATTTTGAAAGGCAGTGCGGTACACTGATTAGAGTTCTGTACTAGGGCTGGGGATTAGACCAGCTTTCAAGTCCCAGATGGGCTATGACATCGAGATGAAAATCATTGGATGGTATAAGGCCAGTTGCTATTCTTTAATCTTCCTCATGGGGTGTTGTGATGATGCATGATGATAGGAAAGAACTATGCACCTCATCCTGAATTCCTTGCAGGATAGGGACAACAGAAATATAATAAACTGTAAAAAAACAATATGTGAACCTTCAACATGCAAAATGCATGTTTTGACAGTGACATTAGCTTTTTCCCTGTTTTGGGATCTTTCGAGCTTCAGATCACACCTGGTTTGAGAACAAATGGTTCTTTGCAGCCAATAGAAATGTGGGGCATATCTGGCCACTCTAGACACTCCACCACTGAAAAGTGAAGTTGTTTCTGCTCTTCTCCCAAGTGAAGTTTTGGCAAGGTGTATCAAGACAATCTTTCTTCCTGTGGGCTTAACACAGGAAGTCTGCATTGTTTAATTAATGGCTACTTGCGGGTGTTGCCATATACATGTCTGCCTGCCTGCCTGCCTGTCTGGTACATTTGATAATATGGAGGAAAAACACAAATGAAAGCAGTCAGAGACAAAAGGAGAATGAAGATGAATGTTAGTGTTCCCCTGGGGTTCATGGCTGAAGGAATTAACACAGCTTGGCACTCTACCCTAGCTGTGTTTGTTTCCATGGCAACAGCTACGTACATGTTTCAGACTATCTACAGTGACACAGTTGCAGAAATAGTAGCTTGCAGGTTTCTGATATCGCATCAGTGGGCAAAGCAGCACATACACTGTCTTAAGTAAGTGTAAAAGAATTTTACCAATCTACGCTCTAGATTCAAATGTCTTTAAGATTAATGTTGTACAAGCTAGTCTAGGGACCTGGGCTCTGGACTTTGCCTTCCGGTCGGGGCCTTGGCATGCCACGGTCAAAGTTGTAAGTTGGAGGAGGGCTGTTCCAGCGATCTGCATTGATTGGGGGGAAATGATCAAATGCCACTGAATGTAGACAAGGGCAATTACTTTTGAATGAAATTGGTTAAGAATCATGTGGTCACAGCAAGATCATGGAGGGGTGTTTCTTGCTCCCCCACCCCTTCGTTCCTTTACCTTTTAACTGTGTAGACAGATACTGCAAATTTATCTTAGCACAATAGAGGCTGCTTGCTAAATCGAGCGAGGCGCTGAGACTTCATACTTGCTACTGTTGGGGATGTTTGAATAGCAAAGCTTTTCACAGATTAGAATGATTTAGCTACTGCTGACCACTGGTTTAATTTGGGAAGATCTGGAACCCCATTGTCTTCTTTGAATGCTTTTGTAAACAGCAGGTCTCTGTCATCTAGACATTTGTCTTTAATATGTGTTACTTCTTTTCAAAGGCATCTATATCGATATTATGGCAATTGTGTGAATATGTTAAAAATACAATTCTCCTGCTGTTTATATCAATAACTGCATACTCTACAAGGACAGGGTGCATACCTGCTAATTGTGTGAGAATTTGGGAAAATGCAGAAATGCATGTGTGAATGCTAGAGGAAGTTTTAGCCCTACAGATTCTAAGTAAAATGTGGAGTCTTACGAAATTCGGTGCAGATTGATTCTAACAATGCCAGAATAGCTTATACCTGTTGTACCTTGAAAGGATGCACATCCATTGCTGTTTTACTTTTACTTTTCTAAAAGGTGGCTATGCTGAGGGCACAAACTGATCTCTTTATGATTCTTTCGTTTCACATCAATCCTGGCTATTTCATGTGTGGAATTCCCCTGGGACTATTCCCTTCCCAGACTACCCCAGTGACAGTGAATTTAGCTTGTGCCTATAGTTAGCATGTGAAAGTTGACAGTCCAAACAAATGTTGAGTGTTCAGAAACTCAGATAAAAAGTGACTGGGAAAATCGCCTAAATGGGATTGTCAGCTTTCACACATTTGTGATAGAAAAAGTGATGAAATGCATGTTTTCAAGAGTTCATTAAAAAACGAATCTGAAAGTGTCAGCAATTATCTGTGCATATGCCAACATTCACCAAATTCTGGAAACTCTCTGTAACATAAATCTGATTCCTCAGGGCCCTTAGTAATAATTATAATAAGCTGTGTTTTAGCTGTGTTTTAGCAGGATGTTTAAAAATGTGTATTGAGCAGATTCTTGGTTATTTTCTGACTCCATGAGAAATCTAATATATTAAGGGACAGCAATGGGATTAGGACAGATGCGGAGTTAAGATTTGATGTGCATGTCTTGTATTTCAGTAAACTTTTGAGAATTCTGGTGCCCCTTTGAATGGGGGCAACCCATCAACAATTAGCTTTTCTCAGTTCTGCTTTTTGGCTTAATGGTTCTCTGAGAAATGGCATGGGCATAAAAGTTACTTAGAGTTGTTGGTGTGTCACCAGCTGCTCAAGGACCGGCCTTACGCGCCCCCCCCCCCCAAATGTTGGTGGATGTGAAAATCTAAATTGCTGGTGCTAAGAAAAAGGTCTGGGGTGAATTAAAAGTGAGATAATGTAGATCTGGGATGGGCTTTCATAAGTGAGGAAGGCATCTCTTTCTGAGGTGTTGAAAGATAACATGGCAAGTCTCTTGTCTCTGGATTGAAAGAAACCCAGGGATAGGACCAGTCCATGTGGTGATTCCATCCATTTTGAGCCTCTATTCATAAATTTATGTATCTGTATTAAGATTATGTAGATGAATAGATGAGAATTCCATGTTGAAAAGCAATCAGCTGCTGGTAGAGCAACGGACAAGAATGAACAGCTCTGTCACTAATGACACAACTAGATTAAAGTCTAAAATACTTCTGGTGGCTGATGTGCATATACATGCAAGGAAAGTCCAGTGCTATACAATACATACAATTGGAACATGGAACACAAGAAGTGTGTATGTGAGAATCAAGGTAAACTGAAAACCATAAAGCAAGATCTGGAACTTAAAACATTGTAGTGCTTAGCTACATGAATTTGTAGGTACTGCTTGACTTAGTGCAGTGCACTACTCAGGGAGATTAACAACAAGCATAAATTATCTATCCTCCAATTTCCTACAATACAATAAAGACAAATATAATCCCACTAAAATTGAATAAGAAGGCAAAAATAACAATAAAAAGAACTAATGATGACATTAAGGTAAAGGAAAACTGAACCCTGCTGACACCTCAGAGAAGGATGGCACTAAATGCTTCTTCCTTGAGCAGAGGTGAGCAGGGCTGCTAAGAACAGGGCACACTGGAGAGATCTCATTCATAGGATAGCCATCAGTTGGAGACGATTTGACAGCATGTGACAACAACAACAGACAGGTTTGCATGCCTGTGTTGTGGATGGTGATGGGCAGAGTACCGGAGTGATTGGCAGTTGAGTAGCTGAATGGTGATTGGTTAATGTGATAGGCATATTGTGGCCTGGGGGTCTAATGACAGTCAAGATGAGCTATGGCTGTTTAGGGAGAAAGATAAGAAAAGTTAGAGCAGAAGCTTAAGGGTTAGGGTTAGAAGTCTGCCTGAGAATGGTGAACTATGGCAGTGGTTCTTAACCTTGGGTTACTCAGGTGTTTTTGGACTGCAACTCCCAGAAGCCTTCGCCACCAGCTGTGCTGGCTGGGGTTTCTAGGAGTTGCAGTTCAAAAACATCTGAGTAACCCAAGGTTAAGAACCACTGATCTATGGCACAGTTTAGAAAGAGAAGTCTTCTATAGTAGTTAGAAGTCTGTCTGTAGTGTGTGTGTGTGTGTGTGTGTGTGTGAGAAAGATTGAGAATCTATAATATACTTATTGAAAAACTGAGAATATATAATATGCTTATTTTGTACTTTAAATACTG
Organism: Pogona vitticeps; assembly: GCF_051106095.1. Classification (NCBI taxonomy): domain Eukaryota; kingdom Metazoa; phylum Chordata; class Lepidosauria; order Squamata; family Agamidae; genus Pogona; species Pogona vitticeps. The sequence goes on along the minus strand of NC_135783.1, from coordinate 329,751,471 downwards.
AAGAAATATATTTGGATCTTACTGTTTTAACGTTACCATTCATATCTGAGAACCTCCCGTTCACTAAATAAAATTCCTGTTTGAACCAGTTGCTCCTCCTTGTTTGTTTTATGTACAACCAAGAATTTTAAAAATCTGGACTACTAACAACCAAAAGAACACTTAGGTCACATGAAACTACACTTTGCCAATAGGAACACAAAGTCTGATAAAGATTAAGAAACCCTTTCACAGAATACCTGAATTATCTAAGAAGGTGGCTCTGGTTGGGACAGTATAAAAAGAACAACCCCAAAATACTTGGAAGGGTTTTTTGAGGGTGGTTGTTCTTGCAGTTTAATGTTGTCCCTAGTGGCAGTAAGATGTAGCGTCTAGTGTTTTAGATGTGTTTTTTTAAAAAAAGTACAGTACTTGAGTGGTGTCTGCAACTACCTCAGGAATACGTGATCCATCTAGTATGAAAGTTAATGGAAAGCTGAGTGCCTCTTTAGGCCGGAGCATCATAGTCCAGACTCACTCGGCAACAGTACCATAGTCAGACCTCTGCTCATGACCTAACTTCAATCTCCAAAGGTTCAGGTAGCTAGCTCAAGGTCAACTCGGGCTTCCAAATAGCTCTATAACAGCTGGAAACTCTGCCATTCCACAAGATACTCTGGTAGCACTGCATAAGTTTCGTTTTTCTTTTCCATAGTCCAGTGTTCATCTTGCACACTTCTGTAATAATATGTTAGAAAATGTGATGTCCTTCTTCTCTAAACTGTTACCTGTACCAGAACTATTACATTACAACAAAAAGTCTTCTGACACCTTTAAATTAATAAATTTGTTTTATTCTAAGTTTTCATTAACCATAGGCCTCATCTTTAGGTACCATTTTATTACAGTGGCTCTGGGTATATGCTGTTATCAGGGTGATGAACCTTCAGCCCTCCAGATGTTCTGCATCACAGCTCTCACAGTACCTTCCACCTTCTATAACATGTGGAGCAGAAGGGAGTTATAGGCCAGAAGGTCATTGGCTGAAGGCTCCGCAGTGATTTGTTATATAATGAAGTTTCCTTTATGCACACAGCCTAAAGATCCATTTTAAAAAATTGGATAATTTTATCAGACATAGATAGGATTTGTCTGTGGCTATTAGCTTTGTTAAGAATGTTACAGAGTGGATGTGTTACACTATGTGAGTCACTGTGGACACTTACTAAAAGGATGGAATATAAAAGTGAAATAAAAGTAACAGCACATGTGTACATTACAAAAAAAATAGACTTGCTTGGTGCTTTGGAAGTAATTGGCCTTACCTATGTGCAGTTTTTTTGCAAAATAGTTTGTAGGAAGCTGGATCCAAGATTAGTTTTCCAGGCGCAGAAGGAAGTGCCTTTGGTTGATTTGGTAGGGAAAGGGAATACTTGCTTCCATATGATTGTTCACCCCATTCAACAAGTCTTTCTCTGTATTGTTTTCAAAGGAACAGGGCGGTGGGGGGGGTGTCCATTAGAAGAAGGGGGCAGGGAGTTTACTTTTGCTACTTGGGATTGCATGTGCACAGATGGGTTGGAGTCAGTCCAGTGTAAAAAAAAAAAAAGAATCCCGAACACTCTTAACTGCTGGATGGCAACCTCTTAAATCTGCATACATCCCTAATACCCTGTTTCCCAAAAATAAGACCTAATCTGAAAATAAGCTCTAGTATGATTTTTCAGGTTGCTCGTAATATAACCCCTACTCCAAAAATAAGCCCCAGTTAAGTGAAAACCCGCCCTCCACCAGTGTGTAGCAACCAGAAGAAGATGACATGACCGTAAAATAAAACATCCCCAGTAAATAAACCGTAATGCATTTTTGGAGCAAAAATTAATATAAGACCCTGTCTTATTTTTGGAGAAGCACTGTAGTTAGAGATCTCAAAAATTCCAGTTATGATTGGGCCACTGTACTACTTTTTCCAAAGCAGCGCACCCAAGCGGTACATTTGGAGTAGGGCCATATTTGGAAAACCTGGACAGGAGCAGCCCTGTGCTATTAGCTTAGAAGCATTCCTAACATTTGGGAATTTCAAATGACAAAATTGCTGTTCAATGTCAAGGTCCGTGGACAGAGCTTGTTATCTTTATTTTGTGGATGACAGTTCCCAGAACCATTCATGTTGAGTCTAACAGCTGTAGCAACTGTTCCAAGCCCTGCTCAAAGATGAGTAATTCTTCCAGGCTCTTCCTCATGGTTGTGCCTGAATAATTTCAGGAAGTGGCAAACAAGTGGCGATGGTGGCACAAGAACCCCATTTAGTCCAGGCATCATATTCAAGGAGAAACTCCCATTTAAAACTGAACACAGTTTTTAAAACCTTGTTTTGAAGTTTCTCTGTTTTTGTAATGTACTGGTTGCCTCAAAACAAACAAGCACAGAAGTAGCCTAAGCTCCTGTCAACTCAGACCCTGGTAGAAGCAGCCCCTGAAAATGTTTTTTTTGGGGGGGGGGTAGGTCCTGGCAGTAAGGCTTGCTTTCTTAATTTGCAATTGAGAAAACTTTGGTATGGAATGTGAAATTTGCTCCAAGGTACTTTCTTGTTGCTGGAAGTCTTACACACAACCTACAGTCTTAACATTTTGGCTCCATTTCTGGACATGTGCTGCTTCCTCTAATTGCCACCAGTGTTATATTGAATATTGTCTAGAATGAGTTTCCATTGATTTTGGTGCTAACTGAATTCTGCCCTTAAAATCTGGATCTAGCTTTTCAATTTGCGTCTTTTCAGTCCCGGCATGGAAAGAACACAGAAAACCAATTCAGCTTCACTATTTGTGGAATAAACAGAATTTTATTGCCGCCTTAGTCTAATGGTTTGCTTTTTCATGAAACTGAAGTCCATTAGTCAAATATGAATTTCAGGGAAAAGGCATTCTTTAGAAAGAAATGTGCAGGAGAAAAACATGCCAGTACCTGAATCATCTAATGTACCAAGTTGACTATTCTAGTGAAAATCACCTGTCAGCTGCATATCCAAATATTTATATGCTTTGACTAGATACACACTTCAAATGCCATTATAATCATCCTTTTTTTAGTAGATGGTCTGATTGTCTTTTTCTTTTGTAGTAAGTGTGAAAGTATGTTTCTCATTGCTTTCAAAAGTATGTTTCACATTGCTTTCAAAACACAAGGCAGGCAACTTGAAGTAAATGCCCCTTCCCATAATTTCAGACAATTTAGGTGTAACTGTGTTTCAACATCACTTGCACAACATGGCTTGGGTGACTTGCTTTAGCCACCTGGATCCCCTGGCATGGATAGATGGCTGCTGAGATAATACTCAACGTGGAGGGTTATCAGTGTGGACTACTTGTCATTATGTCCAAATTTGTAAAGACAGACCTTGATTTGTATAACAGGACTTCTTGCTGTCTACCCCATATGGCTTTGTATGCCCTCCCATTTGCTCCAGCGAGAGTCCTCAATCCTTCAGAACAGTCTTGGAGGTCCAGAAAGAGCTGCATGGGAGAAGACCCTACTCTAATGGTAATTTCTACTCTGCTGGCAATCAGCATTGGACAGAACCCAGTTACAAGGACTGGGGACTAGTAGAGAAGTAAAATGTAAAGTGTGAGGAAAATGTAAAGTGTGAGGATCAGAGGTATTGAAACAGAACTTCTGATTTCCAGAATTTTGTTTGGATGCCTTCTGTGCTGCAGTGTCCAGGAAAGGCACATTTAGGCTCAGAACACATGCTGCAGCACCGCATTCTTCAATTCAAAGTGTACATCTTTTGTATCTGACATTAGTTGATGGAGCCCAAGGTTCCAGTCTTTCTCAGAGTGGTGAATCTGACAAGCCTTGAAATTGCCTATCCTTCGGCTAGTTCTAGTTTTTGTGCAATCAGGCTACTGTCAGCTCACTATGGAGTTGACTGTAGAGTCAGGACAGCTACAAGATAGCTGAGAACATCAGGCATGGTGTTTTTCTCTAATCTGGAGTAATCCTACAGCATTGACTTCTGGGATTGGTGGCAAAGGAAGGAGCATAACTACCAGTATCTCTAGCATCTAATCAATACAATCTCTCTAGATGGTCAATGATACTGAGGATCATGACAGATCTGAGAATCAACAAGCTGCACTCCTCATTACTGTTTCGAAGCAAAAGTTATTTACAGGGTAACAAAGGAAGCCTGTGGATGACATCCTGAAGAATGTCTGGTGTTGGCTGGCAATCAGTTACATGTAGCTGTCTCTACCTTCTGGATTTAATTTAGTTATTCTCTGAGTTGTTCTTGTCTACAGTCCCAAACACATGTACTGTATGTATGCCTGAAATTATGACAACCCTCCATGCATCTGATGAAATAAACTATAGTCAGCAAAGGTTTGTGCTATAACTTGTTGTTACATGCCGTCAGGTTGCTTCTGACTTGTGATGAATGTATGAATGAATGAATTCCAAAAAGTCCTATCATTATCAGCCTTGATGAGGTCTTGCAAGGAAAAGTGATGCACTCCTTTATTGAATCAATCAATCTCATATAAAGTTTCTTCTTTTCTTGCTGCGTTCAACTTTCCCCAGCACTGTTGTCTTTTCCAGTGGGTTTTGTGTTCTCATGACCAGTTCTTGGTTGCCTTCCTGATTTTGTTTTATTTGTTTGTGCTATTCTCTCTGCATTCTTTTTTGATTTTAGTTTGTATATTTTGCTTAATTATGTAAACCACCCTGAGTAGTATTTCACTAAGTTGGGTGGTCTAGAAGGAAGATAGATAGATAGATAGATAGATAGATAGATAGATAGATAGATAGATAGATAGATAGATAGATAGATAGATAGATAGATAGATAGATAGATAGATAGACAGATAGACGGATAGACGGATAGACGGACGGACGGACGGACGGACTGATTGACTGATTGACTGATAGATTGATATGATATGATATGATACGCCCAAAGTACAATAGCCTCTCATCATTTTTGCTTCCAAAGAGAGTTCAGGCTTGACTTGCTCTAATAGTAATAATTACATGTCATCAAGTCAATTCTGATTGATGCCAACTTATTCCAAGGTGTCCTAAGTATGGAATACCCAGAAGTTGTTTACCGTTCTTTTTTCTGGGTGCATCCTGGGACTGTGCAGCTGAACAGGCTGTTTCTTTTTCCAGGAAGCACATTGAAAATCAAACTCCCAACTTCTGGCTTCACAGTCAGATACCTAACTCAATGAGCTATCCAATCAGCCGTTGGTTTGATCTAACACACACTTATTTGTCCTTTGGGTGGTCCATGGTATCTGTAAAAACCACTATCAAATGAACCAATTTTTCACCAGCCGGGTTTATTCATTGTCTATCTTTCACATCCAAACATACTAATTGGGAATAATACAGTATCAATGATCTTGGCCTTGGTTTCCAATGACACATTCTTACTCATGAGGGCGCATGCTATGGATGCTTTGCAGTGGACCCAACAACAGTGGAAACCTGGTCTCTGAGCCTTGGCTGAACAGATATCCAGTGGAAATTCCAGTACTCTGACAGTGTCATTATACTACTTGCCGCCCAGAGTAGACCTTTGGTCTAGATGGGCGGGGTATAAATCTAATACAATAAATAAATAAATTCTTAGCAATTTGTTCTCTTTCCATTCAAGGCTCTATGTAAGGGAAACACTGGCGCCAGCGATAAGGTTCATATATTACACGCAAAATGTCTCTCCGGACTCTCCAGCATCACAATTTAAAGCATCAAGTAACAGGCAATGAGGATGACTCTACTTTCCTGGGATCCTGGATGGTTGCATCCAGTCAAAAGTCATTTTTGAGGTGGGAATCACGGACCAGAATTCCACCCTAAGGACCACTGTAGGCTGCACAGTCCATCCAAATATAAAAGAGGATGGGAATGGGGGGGAAACTGGGTCAGGAAGTAAACAGCTGTCCTCTTCCAGATTTTTATCTATTTATTTTATTTTGCTGAGGAAGGGCTTAAGCAGGGTGACGAGAAAAGCATTCCTCCTGGAGTCTTCCAGAACTGGAAAATAAGTTGCAGGGCAGAATAGATATATCTAGATTTTTAAGGAGAGGGGCCCCTGAGGATAGATTGCAGCCTGTGATTGGCACTTTGCCTGCTTCCCCTCACCACCTAGTATGAAACATCATCTTGGTCTGGTTTGCTTTGAATTCCTCTCTCTTTTGTTTAAAACGGCCCTTTCTAAACAAAATATAATATGTAAGGTTGAACAGAAAAACGAAGGCACATGCAGCAAATATTTTATCCTCTTATAAAATGCACATATTCTACTTCTGGCAATTTCTCAAGGAGCGCATAGGAAGTAGGGAAAGCCTAAACACCGTAGAAGTGAACCCTCTGACAAATAGATAAGTGGCTTTGCATGGTGTCCCCTCTTGATGCCTTTTGAATTTGGCATTTTAGCCCCCATGCTCAAGAGAACAAATCCTTTCTAGTCCCCATCACTTGCAGTGTCAGCACTATTTGTTTATTTGAAAATGGTTGTCCTGCCTACTAGCAGTGATGCTGTCACGTAACCAGTCCAAAAATACCATACCATATTTTTGCATAGAAAATGTTCTGAACATTCAGCTCACCCTATATATGTCTAATAACATTTGATATCATTATCAGTGGTACCTAATTAAAATCAACAGTAGCCTTAAAACTATTCCTGGAAAAGCACCAGGAGGAACAGGGAAGATGGATTCACAATGACAAATGATAATTTGGTAGCAGTTCCTAATTTCAGCAATGCCTTTAATGGAGCAGATTCATTTTTCCAGTGCTTGGAGACCAACCTACCAACCAACTTGGGGGCATAGTGGCGTACATAAATACAGGAATTGCCAGGAAGCTGATATTTCCTCCCACCAAACCTAGTTCCATTTTCTGAGCTCTCAGCACTAATGGCTGATAGCAGCAAGACTTGCAGGAGTGAGAAGTGGTTTTCAATATGCACTTGTTGCTGTTGTCATTGTTGTTCTTAAATCTGTCATTTATTTTCAAGCCCACAGTAAACTTGACAGAGCGCCTTTTAACTGGGATTCTTGTTTTGTTGTTTATACTTATTCTCCTCTTGCCTGATAAAGGGGTAAGGTGCAGTCCAGGTTTCAGAGAGGAATGCCTGATTAATCTCTCTGCCAGGTACATATGGAAATAAATTAGCAAATGGTACATCTGGGACTGAACTACTGCAGAGATGATAAATTATTGCCATCTTCCATGGCTATATTACTGAAGCATCACTGAGTTCTTTCGTTCTCTCTGAAAGGCTGATCATATGAAATCACCATGGTTCTGGAATGAAGGAAGCATTTTAGATGGTATAAGCAATTTTTTATAGATTCTGAGGCCAATTTTTATTCAGATTTTGATGGGTTTCTGGGCAGACATGAAAGCCAAGATTTCTAGCCCACCCTTTATGTTTTGTGCTTTTGCATAAGCTGCTTTTAGAATTTTTATACCATCTTTGCAGTTTTTTAATGCCTTTTTGGAGTAGACATGCCAAATGCCACTTTATCAGAGCTTGGAAAATTTACAGCTTTGGGCTATAGTTCCTAGAATTCAGAAGGCTTTGGGCTTCTCTGTAGTGTAACCAGATGCCATTAATTCATTGCCACAAAGATAGCCACACAGGTGGATAGCCTCATAATTTATATTTAGAAGTTGGTCATCAGTGAAAGCCAGTGTTCCTATATAGGTTCATCCAAACCTCCCAGAGTTACGTGCCTTTGAAGGAAGAATGTTTTGAACATTGATGGAATATGGATTCAAAAAATGAAGGCTCACACACAGTACAGCTCTGCTCCTCTTAGTCCTGCAAGCAAGGACCACCACCTTCCTTTCTACTTAGCCCCTAGAACTTGAGCCTTACACTGAGATAAGCGTACTAGCTACAGACCTTGGAGAAATCATTTTGTACTTCAAATCCCAGAATGCTCCTGCTCAGGGATTGTGGGATATGCAACCTAAAAATTCATGTTTCCAAGCTGTGAGGAGATAGGGCAATGAGCGCTCCGAGGCCCTGATAGAACAACCTCTCCTGACAGGATTTGGATTGGTACCATCCTTCCTGAAAACTGTGTGTGATTTCCTTAGTGCCTTTTGCCCCCCTTCCTTGGAGATACTACCAAGAAGAGATCTGGCATGTGTTCCAAAATGAACCAACCAGGAATTCTTTACAACATGAATGTGCAGTCCTCCATATCTTGTTTGGTCTACAGTACATTTCCTTCCATCCCCAGCCACTGTAGATAATAGCAGAAGGTGGTTTAGGAAGTGCATTCAGCATCCTCTGTAAGGGCACAGGTTAAATGTGTCTGCTTTACACTGCTGTGTGTTATAGTTAGTACCTGTAGCGAACAGCCCTGCCCTCACCTGTCCATCACAGTAGAACAGTGGAGTAGGAGCCAATGAGAGGATGGAAGGTGGAAGGTGGAAGGTGGAGCCAAGGGGGTAGGGGGCTGAATATAAAGGCTGGTGTATGGGGTACGAGGAGAGATTCTGTGAGTGACAGACAGTGTGAACTAAGAGTGAGTTAGAGATCTGTAAGAACGCTGAATGGAACAGAGTGTTAATAGAATTTTAAAGTCAGAGTAGGACTGATTCAAATACAAGTGATTAGCAACCTGTGATTTACCTATTGAATAGTAATCATATGTTAACTTCCCTGATCTAATACTTAAGTTAAGTTTTAAAAGTACACATGTCTCCTTGAGTGAATGGTATTGAGGCAGCAATACCTGGTGGCAGCGAAGAAAGAAGAAGGGCGAGAACCTCGTGAAGACCTGAGGGGATAGGGGCTTCACAGGAAATCGCCACAGTACCTAAGGAACAAAATACTAAAATTTCATCAACCCCCTGAATCTAGTTGAATGGGATACATAGCTTTATCATTGGTGTTTTCCAGCAGTATAGTGATAATGTCTTTATCAATACATGGTCAATGCAAGGAACATAAGATGAGCCATGTTGGATCAGTCTGATGTACTATTGAATTCAAAGTTGTTTTTGCACATTTCCCTCTCAGAAGCCCACCAATAAGAAATGAATGTATTTGCAACCCCTCTCTCACATTTACTTAGCAACTGATACAGAAAGGAATATGGCTTCTGATAGTCTAAGTGATATAGATCTATACCGACCAGCAGTTATTGATGACTCTGACCTCCTCAAATTTACTTAACCCCACTTTTAAAACCATTCAAGTTGGCAGTTATCACTACATCTTGGGGCAGGAAATTCTATTGTTTGATTATGTACTGTGTGAAGAAGTATTTTCTTTTATGTATTCTGAATCTCCTGTCACATATTTTTAGTGAATAACCTCAGTTTGTATTATTATGATAGGAAATACGATTGTGCACATTGACTGCTATGGGTCTCTCTCTCACACCCATCCACATATCAATTGTAAATTGTGGGGGGGAAAAAACTCTGGTCATACAAATTCTAGGCATGACAAAGATGTTACCAGAAACAGGTTCGTCAGAATGTGCCATTTTACACTTCCCCAGGAATGGCTGAATGTGTGTCAAGGAGGGTAGACTGTCCAGTTGTATGTTTACTGTACACTCATGCCAACACATACGCATCCTTACTATATACAACATATTTTTAATAGAGTTTTTCCCATTTTCCCATTTTTCTCAGAATTTTTTTCAACCAACACTGGAATATTTTCTATGAATTGTCTGAGTATGGAGTTATTGTTGTTTCTCTGGTTGTTGTATTTTGTTGTTTTCTTTAAGTTGCTTGTAAAGAAATGAAGCCAAGCAGCAAGTTGTTGTTTTAGGGCTGCTCAGACTTCCTTAATGAGTGTGTGGAATACACCAGGTAAGAAAAAATGCAGTTATCAGCCATTGAGCAAAAAAAGTGGGGCATAACCACCTGTTTGACTTGTCTCAAGAAAAACCCTTGTAGATTTCATAAGTGTGAATGTGTGTACATGCCTCCCAACAAAGGGAATAGTTTAAAAGGACATTATTTGACAATGTACTCCTATTGGTTCCCATTGCTTCCACTGGAACTAGTGTTCTAGAGGTCCATTGAGGAATCCCCTGCAGCAGATTTTTTGTGCCATGATGACTGCAGAACACAGAGAAAGACTCAACTCAATTGACACTGAATACAGTATGTCATGGCCATAGCAAACAAAAATTCTGGTCACGCATAATAAATTGTTGTAGAACAGCTGTCTTAATATCCAGCATCTAAGCTGTGCTCTCAGATTGACTTAAATCTACTGATATAAAACATAATATTGTATATATCTTTATGTGTACCAAGGTATGGTAGTGTAACCTATGATAGGGTACAGGTTTTCTTTAACAGGAAGCAAATGGAAATATGAATCTGTTCTGGACACCGAACTTTATGAAGGATGCCAACAAACTGAGAGAAGTTCAGAGGAAGGCAACAAGGATGATCAGGGGCTGGAAACAGAGCCCCATGAGGAAAGAGTGATAGAACTGGATATGTTTAGCTTTGAGAAAAAAAAACTCTTTTCTGAGATATGATAGCACTTTTAAATACTTGAAAGGCAGTCACACAGAAGAGGGGCAGGATCTGTTCTCAGTCATCCCAGAGTGGAGGATGTGAAATACTAATGGGCTCAGGTTACAGGAAGCCAGATTTCAGTTGAATATCAGAGAAAATATCCTAATTGTTAGAGTAGTACAATAATGGAATCAATTACCTCAGGAGGTGGTAAGTGCTACAGTGCTAGAGACAGTCAAGAAAAAAAAAATTAGACAAACATCTATCTGTAAGATATACTTTGATTTCTGTTCCTGCATTGAGCGGGGTGGGGATTGGGGTTTGGACCCGATTGCCTTATAGGCCCCTTTATTATTCTATAATTCTATGAAAAGGTATTGTATTAGTTCTTTTGATGACTGATAGGAGAGTCTTGGATAATTCCACATTCAAATTAGTAGTTAGTTGCCATGTTTAGTAAGTGCAAAAGCTAATTTAACTGATCGTTCAATATCTGATAAGAAACAAGCTTCAAATCTTTGTTATTTACAAACTTTTTATATCATGTTTTATTTCGGTTTAGTTTCTTAAACTGATTCACAATGAATACTAATGTTTTGTACAATTTTATCTTGACTGATAATAGTTAACTTGAGTAGAAAAGAAAGTATTTTTTGTAGAAATAACTAATGTGACCTGCCCCTTTTTGTATATCTACATAGTAATAAATGAAAACTGTTTGGACAGATTAACTTCTTGTGATTGGAACATATAAAGTTGCTTCTCCCCCAATTTAGAATACTGAAAGTATAGTGCTAATTCTTCTCTTCTGTCACTAGGTGTCATTATAGTGCTATTTCTGCTGATAAGAGCACTATAGGAGCACCCCAGCAAAGTAAAGAAAATGAGTAATTTCGTTTCAGACTCAGTGGTAAGGAGGAAGAAATCACTCACATTTCATATTTAAGCATGTATGGGAAAGGTGATTACTCATATGAGAGAATATTAAATAAGAAAAGAAATACCACCAAGTGTAATAGATTTAAGAGGAACTTCTAACTATGGAAGTTTGAAGAAAGAGTGCAAACATCATGTCACTTTTTTAGAAAGGCCAATATAGGGGAACTTTAGAGGGCACCACTTCAGGATGTAGGTGAAGGGGTAAGATAACATATTGTTTTTGTATATTCAGAAGTTGGTTGGCAGAGAGCTAATGGATCCACAAATGTTGCCAGAACCTACTCAAATAATCTTAGCAAATTTTCCAAGTCCGATGTGTTTGTTAGGGAAAGTAGGCTGGTTGCTCTAAACAGCTAGCCTTTATAATAACTAGTGAATATCTGAAACAGGGATAGAACCTCTTGCTGAATATGCTATAGAAGAGGCATCTGAAAACAAACAGCATTCAGAGTCAGACTAAGAAAGATATAGGAACATTGAGAACTGTGTTTGAGCTTAGAAAGCATCTTAGAGTGCTCACTATCTCACTAGGGATCTGATGTCAGGACAATGGATGTTAGCAGTCTGTTGAAGTGTTTAAGCCTCACTTCCTCCTATTCTCAACCCATGATTTTTAAATAAACACAAATAACACACAAAACATGAGCAAGACTACATTGAACTCCTGCCAAAGTCAGTTCCTTGCCATGTGAGCTTTCTTCATTAAATGGTCAGAATCACTGATGTAAGGATGAACTATCAACCTCTCCCTGCCAAGTCTTTTCTGGGTCCTGGCAGGCTTACTGGATGGTGCATGATGACAACAATACTTCATTCAGCCCCAGTTAACATAATATCACCATTATAGTTTCCTGCAATGCTGCCTCGAGGGCTTTATGGAAAACTAAAATGGCTGCACCCAGACTCAGCTTCTTGGTGTAGAACAGGTGTCAGTACAATTGTGGGCTCTGCTCAGGTTTGGAAGCCCCAAGTTCCTGATAGCTGCCCAGCCTAAATCCAATTCCTAGTCCAAACTAGCAACTGACTAAAGCACTTTGGAGACTGGTTTGAATGCAGCACAAGATCATTGAGAGCTGTCACATCCAGATTCAAAAGAGCCATGGTGAATTTCGACCTCTGGTAGGGGAGGAAGAAGTAGTCATCAAAGGTATAGGAGAAGAAATAGTCTCAACTTAGAGTAGACCCATTGAATTAGCAGCTGAATGAAAGTGAAGAGAAAATTTTGTTGATTCAACAGCTGGAATGAAGAATTGGATTTAGGGTGTATTGATGCCAGTCCTAATAACAATGTACTGTAATGAGGTTTGTTGGCAGAGTTTGGTGTGAGGCAAATTGAGTTTGTCCTTAATTAAAAATAATAATAAACTTCCTCTTATTATGAAGCAAATAAAATGGTTTGGTCAGGAGCCTACAGAGCAGATTGAACTATGGGATCCCTTAGCAGACCACTTGTTATTTTTTAGTTTACCTCAACTGGAACTTGTTTTAATACATTCACTCAGAGACTCTGGTAAATTAGAAAGAATAAAATGTTTCTGTTAATTTATATATGAAAACACAAATCGTATTTTCTGGAAATGTTAACTTATTACATTACTGAGTTTAACTGCTTCATTTACTTCATTATCAACTAACTGGCTAGTTATATTGCTGACAGAACACTTCACTCTGACTGTTCACTTCAGACTCCGTAACTCACATGCTGACACAACACTAACTGGTAACTAACAGGCTCTAACTAATGGAATCCTGACTGACTGTTAAAAGGGGGGGGGTAAGAATCTGAGGTAGAGAGGAAACTATTAGCTGCTATTGAATTGACTGACATTCACTGCAGCTCCATCCTATCCAAATATCTCAAAGGCATCATATGAGAGTGTAATGTATCTAACAGAGCAGACCCATTGAATCAGCTGCTGAATGACTTATGTACGTAAATGTTGTTGATTCAGCAGCTGGAATGAGCAATTGAATTTAGACCAAAGGGTGTACTGATGCCAGTCCTAACAACAATCTAATGTATTAAATATCCAATGTCATGCTAATGGACACTTCCTAACAACACAAGGCTTCCTTCCCATAGCTGGTTTTTACCCCATTTTGAGAACTGCTCTAGAGGGTTTCCCAGACCTTCACAGCAGATTTTGAAGGCACACATTGGGTGAGAGAAGGAAGCTCCTCCTTTCCAGTTCTGCTGATAGAAGTAGTTTTGTCAGTAAAATACTGCCATTGGATCAAGATTAGGATTAGGCATCTTTCAGTCTCGAGAGACTATGGTAACATGCTCTGTATGGAGGACTTGGAACAGCGGCTAGTGTGGCTGAGGAGGCTAATTCGAGAGTGACAATCCCTTCCACAAGACAAATACAATCTGTCCCCTGTCCAGCTCCCTGATTTTGCTGATTTCTGGATTGCCTCTTTGCCTTGGCCTCCTGGACAAGGGTCTCTTCAAAATGGGAGAGGCCATGCTGCACCGCCTGCCTCCATGCTGAAAGATGTCAAGGTCTGTATCCAAACTGTTGAGTATTTACTTTACATAAGTAACACTACTGCAGAGAAACATGCAAGAGAGAGGTGATTATTCAAGCTTGCCTGACTCTCAGTTCTGTAAGTGCAGTGAGATGATGTAGATCTCGCCTCGTTACACATTATTCTGTTAAATTATTCTTAATGTAATAGTATTAAAATAAAAAGTACCCTTCACTTAAGCTGTTAGCTCTGACTGGATTTGAAAAACCCCCACAGAAAACAGCCCTGAACTCACAGCAATAAGAACACATATGTTGCCAACCATTTTTTATTCTGTTGCTGCAGATCTTCCTTTGCCCAGGGCTCCCGTATTTTAGCATTTTGCATCACTGATGGGTGCTATACAAAATCATCACAGACACTTAGGGGGAAAATGACTAAATTTCATCCCAATCCTTCTTTATGTTTCCACTTGATTCTGAAGATCAGTGAAGAGCAAGCTAAATACACTGGTTATTTATGCTGGAGTAAGTGCAGTGACATAAATCACAGTGACAAATCACTGCTAGTTAAGGAGTTATCAGTTGGTTTCCTCATTGCGCACCAAATCACATGACAGGCATGAGAACCATGAAGGAAAAAAAAATAAGAGAGATAAAGGTCTTGATTTGGTCTGACTGTTAGCACCTGGACAACAGAGTGAGAAAGCAGCTGCTCGTTAACTTTTAGTGATTGTCTTCTGCAGTTTATGCTATTCCACTTACACTGGTGTAAATAACTAATAGGATTCTGGTCATTATTGCCTGCGAAGAAAGCTACTTTCAATCAGTTTTTTCAAACTTTCTCGTGGCAATGAAATCAAGAAAATCGCAATTTTCACTTTCTCATTGTAAGACCCAGAAGCTGGAAATCACTGAGAGTCAGGATAAGGTTAGACTTGACATTAAGCATCTGACAGACCCTTAGTTGCCTGCTTTCTCTTTACCAAATTGCAGTTCTGGGGTAAGGATCTGTATCAATACAGAGGGGTGATGCTCTGCCTCACAGCATTTGGGGAAAGAGAATTTGACCCATTTGCTAGTCCCAACTGGAGTAGACCACTGAATGGCAGTTAGAGTGTAGGCAAATTCCACTGATTAATGGCTTTACTCTAGCTGAAACTGGTAATTGGATTTAGGCCTTAATACTGTGTTCCCCTCTTGCTGTTACCCATGTATCCTATTTAGGGCCATCTGTTTGAAGTGTGGTCTATGAAGAGTCCTCTCACTAAAGACATCATCCTCTCTTTGAAAGGGTGTCCAGGACATGTCTGGTTGAAAGATCAAGAACCATGAAGGAAAAAAAACCATAAGAGAGATAAATGTCTTGATTTGGTCTGACTGTTAACACCTGGACAACAGAGTGAGCAGCCTCAGAGGCCATCCTGTACTCCTGTTTAAATTGAACTAATAATCTCTAAATTTGCTTCTGTGCAAAACAGTCCACCCATACTTTATGTAAGTCACAGTCTCTTCTCGTACTTTTGGTTTTTTTAATAATGCATATCCTCTTTCTTGGCAATGTATATGTGACCATTGTATGTGGAAAGTCCAATCATGGTTTCATCATCTCCTCCACTGATACAGTGAATGTTGCCACGCAAGCCAAGTTTCAGACATAACACAGAGTCTTTACTAAATAGCAGAACTGGGGATGAGGATCTGGATCAAGACAGAGGTGTCAGCAGCCATCCTGGATGAGCAGAATTAACTGGAACCAAGGAAGCTTCTGTTGCCTAGGCAATGTTCTAAATTACATCCCCTTGCAGCTAACTAAATAATGGCACAGTACACATATCCGTTGACTGTCCTCTCTCCGGAGGGGGTGAGGGTTAGCTACCTGTGACCATAACACCAGGGTGCTCTTTTAGATTTTTAAATACTGAAACAAGTCATATGATTAGCTTTTGTACTGGAATTGCAGTTGGGTATAGAAAATATCAATGATGAGACTTCAGACTAAAGAGTTCAGCAAAACATAGGCTGCGCTGATGAAGAAACAGAGTTGTAAACAGGATGGCACTTTTAGAAGACAACTAATAAAATGATCTTCAAAGTTACCATCATTGAGGATAAGTATTGAAAGTAATTAAACCTGACAAATTGGAATTTAATAGACATGCCTTGAGATTAGCTTGATCTATTAGATTTGTGCTCTGCCTTCCAGATCATACTGTTGTGGTTAAGAACTTCTGTAAGTAGAAAAATAAAATATTCCAACTGCTGGTTTTTGGGACGCTAATCAATGAAATTGTTCATTGTCACGTTCCTGCCTGTACCTTGGTTGTTTCACCAATCACAGGACACAAGCGATGTGTCGTGTCGCTGCCACCAGTTGATTACATCAACATTGTTTATTAATAATCACAGAGGTCCAGGCAATGTGTCATTTTAAAAAGAACCAAATAGAAGTTCCTTATTATTACAGTTGATGAAGGTACAATCAATGTTGTTAACACTTAACAAAACATCCTACTTCATTCACTCTCAACCACTAACCCCTCCAAAGTCCAAATCTCCAATCTCTCAATCCTTCCAAACTCCCATCTAATCTGTTCCTTCTCCTGCAGAGAAAACTTATATCTTGTGACTCCACCTCTCCAGCACTCTCATTGGTCCATGCAGATATCTTATGAATATTCATGACTTGGGCGGACACCACACTCCTACCCCCTTAATAAGTTTATGACAGGAGGGGAAACTTAACAATTTGCTCTCATAAACAAATGAAAATGTACGAAGGATGCAAATATTAACCTCTTACATTACTTACAATACTAAGTATACATTACTTACATTAATAAGGATTACATTACATTACTCTTACATTACTAAGGATACATTACTTACATTAATAAGGATTACATCACATTACTCTTACATTACTAAGGATACTTACTGTTATTTTTACCATCACTATACATACCTCTTAGTCTATTAATATCCAAGCAAACCTTGCACTTTAAGCTTATCACATAATTATCACACAAACAGATCAGTTAATATTGAAATCAGATGAAAACAAAGAATTTTCTCTAATCATTTGGCCTTTGAGACAAGGCTTCAGCAACCACATTTTGGGTCCCTTTTACACTGTGGCTTTTGAAATCAAAGTCTTGTAAAATCAGCACCCATCTCATCAATTTACTGCTGTTGGCTCAAATAGTCCTTAGACATAGAAGAGGAGACTGGCCGGTGCACAGGACAAAACTTCTCCCCCAAATGTACGGCTTCAGCTTTTGCAGCATTCATACGATAGCTAGACACTCTTTTTCTATTGTGGACAAGTGTTTCTCACCTGACTGAAGTTTCTTGCTGATGTACATCGCGGGTTGCAGATTTCCATTGTTGTCGGCTTGGTTCAACACAGCTCCCAGTCCCACGTTCAATGCGTCCATGTAGATGATGATGCATCATGCTCTGGTCCATGGGGTCACAAAGAGTCAGACACGACTTAACGACTAAACAACAACAACAACAGATGATGAACTCACGGTTGAAGTCCAGTGCAATAAGGACAAGTCCCGAAGTCAGCACACTCTTTAGATGATCAAAGGCTACCTGGCATTCTGATGTCCACTGGATGTTTTCAGCTTGCTTCTTTCAGGTTAAGTTTGTTTTCTTTTTGGTTACTGGTTTCATTTTCTCAACTGTGGGAAGGGTAAGCAATTTCTTCAACTCTTCTGGCTCTTGCCATCACCCTCATCTATAAACTCGACCACAGGTAGTTTGGTCAAAAAGCTCTTCATATGAGTGGGGCCACTTTTCCAGGTCACCTCAAAATTCACAGGCAAGTTCCTTTTAAGAGAAATCTCAAATAGATTTATTGAGATTTTCATCATCTGGTTCTCTCCCATTAATCTCTGGTTTCTCAGGTAGGGGCTTGTTTTGCATGATTTTCAGTGCTTTCGCAGCTCCATGTTGAGCCTTCGTAATACTAGTTCCTTCAACTTCCCAGTGCTGTTGTAACAAATCTACAGGTCCTGACCATGCTAAATGCAATTTATTCCCCTTTATGAGTCTCAGCATCAGTACTTCGTCCTCAGAACAGGATGTTCTTTCCTGGGCCTTTTTATCATACTGGCTTTTCTGCTTTTCTTGAACACTCTTTAAGTTTTAACTGTACTGTATTTAACTGGTACCTCCCCTATGAGGAGTCATTAAAACCTCTCTGTACAATAAATCTTTTTCCACACAATACCTCTTGGGATGTTCAGAGGTCCGTGGAATGGGATTCTCCTTAACTTTTTCAAAGCACTCAGTTAAGGACATATCTTCTTTCTGTTCCTTAATAAAAGGGGAACTCTTAGGATTTCTCAATGGCACTAAAGCAGCACTAAATACCTCATTTCAGGTTGTTCCCCTAAAATGGGTCTTTCATCACTAGTTTCAGTGGTTTCCTCAGTGGCTTCAGTCTGCCTCCCCTGAAAGCAGGTTAACATTAAAACACTCTGCACATGCTTAGATAAAACTAAACCAATCAGACAAGGAGCTGGGATTTGATCTGACACTCCTATTTTCCATTATCAGATCACCCATGGTACTTCACTAATATTTTGGCCACCAAATCAGAACTAATCCCTTTAATGGAGACCTTCTCATGTTCTATCATGTCTTCCTCAGGGATTATATCTGAATGGCAAATAGTTAATTGTGAGCATGAATCTTTAAGGCTTAGATACTTCTGGCCATCTATAAAAATCGGTTCTCCTGAGCTTTCTAGTAAATTTTGATCACCCTTCATTAAAAAATCACTGTATCACTTGAGCCTCAGGAAGTTCTGGGCTCTCTGCCAAATCTGTTATCTTAGCAACAGGGCTGCCACTGGTGACTTCAGATGTCGAAAGATGAAGGAGAAATACTTTTTTAGGCTGATTGTAATTTCCATTTTTAGGCCGACTGAAATCTATTCCTTTGAGTTTCACATTGGGTAAAAAATGCCCTTGTTTATTACAAGCATAACATTGTTTATTTGCCTTATGTTCAGCATAAATTGATCTACAGTGGTGCCTCGCATAACGATGTTAATTGGTTCCATTAAAAACATCGTTATGTGAAAACATCGTTAAGCGAAACACCGTTTTCCATAGGAATGCATTGAAAACCGGTTAATCCGTTCCACCATTTCAATGGTGAAAAAAAATCACCAAAAATCTAAAAAGACTCAGAACAAAGCCAAATTACTTTAACAAAGGTTTTATTAGGTGCACTAACTATTCCAAGCATTTTAAACATTTTTAAACATTTTAGAATATTTTTAAAATAGCGAAAACAGGGCTGTCAAAAAAACGTTAAGCAAAACAGGGGACCTAAAACTGTCATCGTTAAGTGAAGCAAGGTCCCAAACATCGTTATGCGAAAATCCCCCATAGGAAACATTGTTAGGTGAGGTGGCAAAATTTCCAGCAAAGGCCATCGTTATGCAAATTCATCATTGAGCGAGGCACTCGTTAAGCGAGGCACCACTGTATTAATTTTTTCCTTCAGAACTGTTTGATTTCAGGGGACTTTGCGATGGGAATGAGAGTTTTGTTTTAAAATGGCTTCCCTTAACTTGATCCTGACTGAGGTAATTTTTACCACATTGGGATTTCTTACTGTCATTCCACACTTTTCTACCAATTTTTACCTCATAAAATTGAGAATCTCTGATCCCACTAATAGAATCAGCATATTCAGACACTTGTACCACATTTTTAGGATCCTTGTTCAAGAGGCATCTGTGAATAGATTTCAGATAAAACTCTCCCTATCTGTGACTTTAAAATTATCATCCTTTCATCATCTTTAACCCCGAAGTCCCAGGAAGCTCTCTCAAAAGAAATAAGGAAGGATTCAGGACAATCTCCATTCTGATATTGGGGAAATTTCTTTAGGTTGATTTTTAAGGGATATACCATACTTGAATTATTATTATTACAGTGGTGCCTCGCTTAACGGTGATAATCCGTTCCAGGAAAATCGCTGTTAAGTGAAAACATCGTAAAGCGAAAATAAAAAGCCCATTGAAACGCATTGAAAACTGTTCAATGTGTTCCAATGGGCTAAAAAACCATCCAGCAAAGATCCTCCATACGGCGGCCATTTTTGGTTCTGTATAGCAAGGAATCCATCCCTAATCACAACGGGGAGCCATTTTAATTACCCGGTGGCCATTTTGAAACCACTGAGCAGCTGTTAAAAAACATCATTTTGTGAAGAATCGGTTCCCGAACCAGGGAACCGATCATCGCAAAGCGAAAAACCCTATTTAGACCATCGTTTGTGATCATAAAAGCGATCGCAAAAATGTCGTCGTGAAGCGGATTTGTCATAATGCAGGGCAATTGTTAAACGAGGCACCACTGTATTATTTTGAGCAGCTAATTCCAATTTCTTCATCTCTCTTTGAAATTGCATTTCCCTTTCCCTTTCTCTGTGCTCAAATTCCCTTTCCCTTTCTCTTTCTTTAATTTCTAATTCCCTGAGTTTGTATCCTTGTTCCAACTTCCATTTTTCAGAATCTTGGGAGCTCTGAATATTTTCTCTCTCTGAGGTAATTATTACTGAGCCCTCAGTTTCTTCTTCACTTTGAATTTTAGGGTTCCCTTAGCACCCTGGAGCTCAACCTGTGCCTCCATAATCAAGATATTACTTCATTTGGGAGACATAAATAATACATTTTTTTAAATTAAGTTGGACTGGTTCTTTTCCCTCACCAGAGCCAAAAGGACCTTTCTTTCAGTGGCTTTCCTTATAACTAGGTTGTCCTTTTCCAAGCAGCTCGCCTCGACTACTCCCAAGTTCACAACCCTTGCCACAATATTTCCCTGTCTGGGTGATTCTTGCCTCCAGACACAAGAGCAACTTTCTGCTTAGCTTTTATTTACTTTTAGCTTTTATTATCACCTCAGATCTATTCTGACCTAGGCTTCTACTCCATCCACCACTGCTATTTACCCTCAGAGCTCCGGATTTTGAGCTAGCCACTTAGTCTTGTAAATCCTGAAGTAAATGATTTCTCTTGAGTAGGTATTCCCTATCTTAGGATTCTCCAGATCTAGGTTCAGAAGCCCCAAAACTAAGTCTTCCACAAGACTCTAACAGGTAACCACTTCTTGCCACAGATCCTATCCCCTCCTAGCTAGGAATACTTCCAAACTCAAGTCCATTCAATTTTTTACTGGATTGTTTCGTATCCCAGCGCTGTGCCACCAATTTGTCATGTTTCTGCCTGTCCCTTGGTTGTTTCATCAATCAAAGGGCACAAGCTACGTGTCATGTTGCTGCCACCAGTTGATTACATCAACATTGTTTATTATTAATCACAGAGGTCCAGGCAATGTGTCATTTTAAAAAGAACCAAATAGAAGTTATTATTACAGGTGATGAAGGTACAATCAATGATGTTGTAGCGATCACCCTGCCTATGCATATGTATGAGTGTATCAGCATGCACCAGTAAGAGTTGTTGAGAGCCAGACCAGTGGAACATAAAGGGAGGGGTGAAGCGGAGAGGAAGAACAGATAGTCAGTGGGGAGTTGAAAAGCAGTTAAGAGTGTGTAACTTAGAGAGAGTTAAGTATGGAATAAGTTATTATGAAACTACTGAAAGCTTTAACGTATTTTAGGAATCTACTTAAGTGAAACTTAAGAGTTGAACTGCATCCAATAGACTTGTTTTTGTTAAAAGTTACATGCAGTACTGACCTCAGTCTTTCCAAGTAAATAATGTTGACAGAGATCAAGTGGTAGCAGAGTAAATAAGAATGTGGTGTGGACCTTAGATTAGTGAAATAATCCAGGGATACGCAAGGGGCATGTCACAGTTGTTAACTCTTAACAAAACAGTTTAATATGAATGTTGATGCCACATTCATATTAAACTTATTTTCAAGAAGGAAATATTGGGAAGATCTGCCTTTGTGATCTTGGGGAATCACCTTTTCTGTTTGGTTGTTCATTTTTGAACAATGGAGGGTGGAAGTTTGTGCTAAGTTTACCATCTTCTCTCAGTAGAAGTAAGTAATCAACACTACCTGTATAGGCTCCCCTGAAATTCAGAGGTCTAAAATGCACAAGGAATCAACACAAGTATAGGAGACTCTTTTCTGGCAGTGTAGCAAAGCCAGGATTCAAAGGAACAAAGCTTTTTGAGGACTTTTTTATTAGTAAGGATGATGTCACCCTTGGCTCATCCTCTCAGATTTCCCATCCCTTGGAGTTCACAAGCAGTCCTTAAGTATTTGAGGGGAAATGGGTTTCCCCAAAGGAAATATCCTTTGGTGAGTTGCCCTTGTTACAAATCTGACGTGAGCTTTCATGGACAAGTCCACTTCATCAGACATAGTGTCTGATGAAGTGTACTTGTCCATGCAAGTCCACAGTAAAAATTATAAAAGTCAGTCTTTGAAGATACCACCACATTTTTGTCTTTTTAAAAAACTTTTTATTTCGATTTTGCTTTTACCTATAATAAAAATTGAGAAAGTACCAAATATAAAGTTTGGAAATAATATTTAAGCAAAATTACTAAGCTAATCCCTGTGTCTCATCGCTGATAGAAATATCTTTATATAAGAAAGGCACTTTGCTGGTCATAAATATTTGATTCATTCTTTTAAGACATTTTAGTGACTTGATCAAAATAACTATTTTCTTTTTCTTTATCCATATCAGAGCATTGCACAATTTAAAATTATGAACGTATATGAAGTATAAAGTTCAAACAAATTAAAAATGTTAAAATTATTAGACTGTTTTTGACCAGAAGTGTGCTACTTCAATAGTGTTATCTTGACCATTTACTAGATTTTCTTTAGTACACATAATAGGGCAGAAATTGCATGCACGTATATATAGGAGGGAAAATTTGTCCTATATCCAAGTAGTCCCATTTTACTTTATTATTCTTTGATCTTCTTAGTTCACTTTGAAGTCTATTAAGTAACCTCCAGATGGTCCAGCCAGAATCTTGTACTGGTGGACAATCACTATTGTATGATGTAACCTGATTGCCCTTTTCATGGGAAAGTGGGCCATAAAAGCCTGCATGAATGATAAAATCTTTTAGCCAGATACAGTACTCATTTTTCAGATTTTCAGAGCAAGCTGAGAAGCAAGGAAGAAGAACCAAGGGAATAAACATGGATTCAGGGAGGATCAAGATGTTACCTTTAGGGTGGACTATTTCCTGCAATAAATTGTGAATAATAATGCTAATCATCAAACTACATAAGAAGCAATATTATGTATCATTTGCCGGTGTAGAGAGAAAAAGATGTACAGAGTAAATCTAGGGGAGCTATAGTTGAATTCAGAAATATGGGATTCATGATAGATAAAAGCAAAGCACAGAAAGGTTACTTCTATGGACTGTGGTTACCAGAATCCCCCAGCTAGAATGAGCCTGTGAGTTTTGCCCATCAAAGCAATATTTTAAACTACAGTACTAGATATAGGCTATCATTGCCAGCACAAGCACAGCTGATGGGGACACGGGAGAAGGTCTTCTCGGTGGCAGCTCCCAGGCTATGGAACGCTCTCCCTCGGGAGATCAGGATGGCCCCTTCCCTTTTATCGTTCCAAAAAATGCTAAAGACCCATCTCTTCAGGCAGACTTTTAACAGTTATAACTGAATCCCTGAACCCATTTTAGCAGATAATTTTAATATTTTCCATGTTTTAATTTTTTAATCTTTTAATTTTATTTTAAATCATATATTTTTAAATTTGTCTTTTAATATTTAACTTATTGTGTTTTTAATTGTGTGAATTTTAATGTTGCGAGCCAATTTGGGTCCCTTGTTGGGAGAAATGCGACATCATCATCATCATCATGGGCTACAAAAATTGGCCATTCCCGCCTTTATAATGATTAAAAAATATAGATATTTCATATATGATGTTAAGGATTGTAGACCTACTTTGAACAGAATAAACTTAAATCCAGGGAGAATCCAGATGTTATCCTTTGGGTGGACTGACTGCTTCCTGCAATAAATTGTGAGTTTGAAGGTAATTCTAAGTGTCAAACTACATAAGAAGCATTATTGTATTTCATTTGTTCCTTATTTGTTTCTTTGTTTGCAAATGAGCAGTGCAACTTAAAGATGAGCCACAGGGAATTAGGAGCAGGCACAAACATAATTTCTTCCCTATTACTCTGACAGATCTTAGAGTTCTGACAACAGAGCAGTGTACTGGCAGAATGGTTGTGCCATCTGAGATCAGCAGGCTGGAGAGCACTGGCGGGTGGAGAAGAAGGAATGGGACAAGGAATGAACTGAGTTACTGAGATCCAAACCTCGTCCAGCCCAGGGACACAGCTACATCACCCACCCAAAAGTAGGCCAGGACTAGGGCAATCCTCTATGATTTAAAATGTTCATAAAGTGAGAGAGTTTTGGACTTAGCATAGCTTCTGATGGCCCAGTATTCATTCATTCATTCATTCATTCATTCATTCATTCATTCATTCATTCATTCATTCATTCATTCATTCATTCATTCATTCATTCATTCTATTTATATCCCGCCTATCTGGTTTAGCAACCAACCCATCTAGCTCTTGGCCGTCTTGGCCAGCTAGGATTTTGATCTAAGGTAGCACAGGGTTGGGGAGAGGGCATCTTCATCCTATTAAAAACCACCATCCCCCAGCAGATACCTACATTGCAGCATTATGTGTCATTTGGCTCCAAAAGTGCTGAAGACCATTCCTGAACATTTGTGGTGAATGGCAATGTGATGTCATCATGGTATTTCAAAGAGAAATCCAACCATTACTTGCACAAGTACTCTAAAACGCTGCTACAGAAGCCTTCTTAATGGGAGTCATAAATCTTGAACATGGGTCTAATGTTTCAGGCATGAAGTGCAGTAAATGGTTCTGTAATATTTTGTCCACTGTATTGTTGGGCAAAAGAAGTGGTAATAAAGAACAATTTCTGTTTTCCAGACACAGTTTTCTTGCTGACATGGTGCATAGATTGTTAATCTAGCAATATAATATAAATGTTAAAATGATCAAATTGCTGAATCTTAATAGACCTGTTATTTTACTGAAGAAGAAGAAGAAGAAGAAGAAGAAGAAGAAGAAGAAGAAGAAGAAGAAGAAGAAGAAGAAGAAGAAGAAGAAGAAGAAGAAGAAGAAGAAGAAGAATTTTGATGCTCTGTAAAAATAAAGCTTTTTAGCTGCAGGTGTTATGGAGAAAGAGTCCAAAGCTTGCTGTTTGTATCTGCAAATTATCCATACTAATAGTGGAAGAAAGCCAGTCTCTTTCTGGCAATGGAAACCTTCTATCAGCAGTGTTGAGACAGACATAATTTTAGTGAATGCCCCTGCAGTCTTCACTGCAACAATCTGTGCCCAAAACCTGGACAAGTTACTTTTATGGAAACACCTCCCCAGATCCCCTGACCACCATGGGCACTGACCATGCTGACTGGAGGTTTCTGCAAGCCGTAGTCTAAGAAAGTAACTTTTCCAAGCTATTTCTATCTACCTCCCCACAAAACCTGTTCTAGAATGGTCAGAGACCCTTTATACCAGACGAGGGGGCACAGATATTCAGCAGGGAGATGTAACCATTGACAATCACACTTCTCTCCATTCCTCTGATGGACATTTTCTGTTGGTGAAAGGAAAGGAACTGGAATCCATCTGTTGACTTTAAGGATTGAATGTGGTCATGGTGCACTTGATTGAAAATCTCCTCCTAAATTTGCTGTGGATGTTTTCATTATGGTCAATCCATATCTGATCATCATTCAAAGATTTTGGGAACATTACAGAAGCATTTTTGGTGTATTTCCTTTTTAACATGCTTTTTTTTCAGAAGGTACAATATCACAGCCTTCTGGTTGTGTTATTTAGCTGCTCTCTATTCTAATGTTTGCTAATAGATATATTCCCATTGATTGCAGTCAAGCAGACAGAGTAGAGCAGAGCAGATCAATTGAAAAATAAACTTAAGACTACAAGTAAACTTCTTTTTCCACTTACCTTAATGGAAATGTTTCAGGCCCGATCTATCTCTGGTGCAACAGCAGTGACATATGAGTGAGTTGAACAAAGGATTACTCTGGCTCTTTTGTTTTCCCCTTTTCAGATTATGGCTGTACAGGATGATCCAATTAAATGCAGACAATGATATCCAATCTGGAAACAGAGAAATCCAAAGTTAGAACAAATTTTTCTCTTTGTTTTGATTAAGGGATCGGTTTGGGTTTAATTGATCTAAAGGCACAGAATTGATTCTAGATAAGTGCTAAACTTCATTTTACATCTTCCAGCCAGTTTACAGTGCAGGTTTGACAGGATCCCTAAACATCATTGTATGTATGTGTAGCTATCCAATGAGCTTAAAGTGGTCGAAATGACTAGGTAGGAGGGGTATAAATACAATAAATAAATAAATAAATAGTTTGCAACAGTTTGGAGAGAGAGATGGCAGCATCTTTGGGTGTGCTGCTCACTCCTTAATCAGATAGTTGCACAAACCAGTTGCATGTCTCAACCTATGGATCTGTGTTTTGTTTTGGGGTGTGTTTGTTTGTGTGTGTGTGTGTGTTTAACAATATCATGTGTGAGTCAAAGCCTGGGGATTCTGTGAAAGATTTTTCTTTTATGTAACACTATCAGCATTCAGAAGAGCAAGGACTACAAATGTGAAAATGCTATGATATCTCTCCCCCATATATTGATCAGACCTGCAACTTTTTTTTTAACCTTTGAGACAGTGCTACAGAAGAGAGGGCTGAATTTATTTCTTCTATCAGAGTACTATAGCAGTTGAAAGCAGGTTAGATAAAACTGAATTAGTTAACTAAGTAGCAGTCATCTTTCTGTGGATGAGGTCAGATGTCTCTAGAAGAATCAGATTCATAATTTGGGGTGCTCGTAGGTGACACAGATTGCCTTTTATCAGCTGTGATTGATATGCCAACTATGCATCTACTTGGACAGAGATAATCTGGTTTCATTCTATGCAGTAGTGATTTCCTCCCAATTTATTGTAATTCAGTGTGTCTTTAAAGACATAAACCAATCTACCTGAAGGAGCATCTGTTCCTATATGTTTCTGCCCAATAACTAAGATCATCCTATGAGAATCTTCTCTGGGAGCTGCAGTGGTGTAACAAGTGTCTACAAGGAAAAGAGCCTTCTTATTAGCAACTCCATCCGTGAAATGCCTTTCCAAGTGATATACACCCAACATCCTCAATAGCATTTCGATGCCACGCTTTTCTAGCAGACATTCAGTCATCACTATTATTGTTGTTGGTGTTATGTTGAGGTCATTGTTTGTTTTCAGCATTTTAATATCTTAAGATTCTAATATTCTAAGGTCTCGATTCCATTCTAGTCCTTTTGCTTGTTTTTATTTTAATATTTATGAATGAGCTGACTCTGCTTGTTTTTATATTTGTAGACCACAAGTCTTACCAGTTGGATGGTAAATAAAAATAAATAATCTAAAACATCCCTATGTTGATAAATCTAGGCCAGTTTCAGAATGAGTTTTTAAGAGTGCCACAAATGGTGCTGGTAGCCATCCCCACAGAGGCTCTGTAGCTGCAATATTCTCCTAGAATGCATCACACTGAATGGTATCATGTCATGATTTAGCAAAGTGGGGTATTCTGGGAAAATGTGGAGGCCATATGCTTCAGTATTGCAGTCTGTGAAATCCATTTCTATATGGCCCATAATCTTTCCTGGAGGTTTGCAGTAGTGGGCCCACATAAAATAATTATTGTTCTCCTAAATTTCATCCAGTGTCAGTAATTGGGAATTCACCCTTGCTTCACCATTAAACCTCTGAGGAAGAACATAGTACAGTGGGGTCTCTACTTAAGAACTTAATCCGTATTGGAAGGTGGTTCTCAAGTTGAAAAGTTCTTATGTTGAATCTGCATTTCCCATAGGAATGCATTGAAAACCATTTAATCCGTATCTGCTCTTTTCCGTCCATAGAAACTACAGTGGAACCTCTACTTAAGAACTTAATCCATTTTGGAATGGTGTTCTTAAGTTGAAACGTTCTTAAGTTGAAGCAAAATTTCCCATAGGAATGGACTGAAAACCAATTAATCCGTTCTGGCTGGGTTTTTTTTTTTTGTTATGTAGAGGTGCGTTCGTACATTGAAGCATTAGTTCCCATAGGAACTAATGCAAAGCTGGTTAATACGTACTCTACCACTAGGGGGAGAATTTTTTTTAACCTAAGATGACCTTAAAAAAAGAGCAGGAAAGGTTTTTTTTCCTGTTCTTATCTTGGATTTCTGTTCTCAAGTAGAAACAAAATTTAGCAAATGGAGCTGTTCTTAAGTTGGATTGTTCTTAAGTAGAGACGTTCTTAAGTAGAGACCCCACTGTAGCCACAGGCCACTGGGATGGTCTGTGGCTACTACTTGTAGTAAAAAATGAGCTATGTTGAAACAATGAAGGCAAAAAGGCATTGCTCCCTCCATCTGCCTTGGTAAGCTCCTTTACCCAGCATAGCTCCTCAATTTTTAAATGTTCCCTTTATACTATCTCAGTTCACACTGTGTGGAAAGAAAAAAGACCAGTCCTCCATATATAAAATATACTTCTGCAATCACAATGTGATTAAGCCACAAGGTGCCCATTTCATGGAGCCTTGTTATTAATATGCAGCCATTCTCATTTTTGCCAAGATGGACTAAAGACCTAGATGGATTTGGAACTAGATCTTGGAAAAGTAACTTTTTTGGAGTACAATTCCCAGAATCCCCCAAGCATCATGGCCACTGGCTATAGTGAGTGGAACATCTCTGTGTTCTCATCAGAAAAAGTAATTTTTCCAAGTTTAGTCTGTGCCTCACATAGAAATTTGACTCTTAAGGAATGTTGGGGAGGGGGCTAGGTTTTGAGGAGTGAACAGCAAGGGACAAGGATAAAAAATAGGGACAGCCTATGGTAAGTAGGAAAATTGGAAGGGAGCATAAGGGGGAAGCGTTTGTAATTCAGTGTGTCACGTGTAGAGGTAAAAGTTTTATTACTTTTACAGACTATACAAACCACATTAACTTGTTTTGTGTGAAGTATTGTCATGAATAATTAAACTTAATCTGCACTTGTTAAATAAACTAGCAACCTGCGTCAGGAAATACATTATCCATGCTTTAATTGAAGTCGTGTGCTTTTAGGTTTCATGCTATAAAGTACTAAGTGTCCAGAACTCTTATTTACGTCTGGAAATTAGGAAATCCCAGTGGAAGATTGGAAGAACTGCTCAAGCGCCTACAATTACTCAAAAGACTTGTAAAGCATGGGTGGCCAAAAGGCAGTTTTGTGGCCTCCCTCAACCCATCTGCCAT
Organism: Pogona vitticeps; assembly: GCF_051106095.1. Lineage (NCBI taxonomy): Eukaryota > Metazoa > Chordata > Lepidosauria > Squamata > Agamidae > Pogona > Pogona vitticeps. The sequence continues at coordinate 329,722,201 of NC_135783.1, read as the reverse complement.
GATTTCAAGAGCACTCTTCATTCCTGCCCCCTATTTTCATTTCATCACAAAGGCCTGTCTTAAATTTTGGCCCTAAAATGCTAGGGAACTGTGTGATCCTGACATCATGCAACAATGTGAACTAGTGCCATTCCTCTCCACCTCCCTTCATATTCGGGAGCTTATTCCATTATAAAACTATTGTGAATAATAGCCCTTAAAAGACCTGCTTCTGTGAGCCTGTTTAATCCTCAGGTTATCAATGCCAGTGGCAGTTCCACTGAATTCCACAAATTAGTTCCAAGTAACATGAAGCTACACTTCCTTTTCTTGAATTGACTAACAACCATTGGGTGATCTGGAGTCCTATGCGTTTGAGAAGAGAAAAAAATGTCTCTCTGTCTGCTTTCTCTACAATAATTCAGTGCTTTTAAATAACTTCCAAGCATGCTGAAGAGATGTGATCCTACAGACTCATCCCTTTCAACTACCTTTTAAATCAGGGGTGGGCAGTCTGCAGTCTTTGACCTAAATTCTTGTAGGCAGAGAAACCCTGAAGGAAGACAAGGAGGATGGGAAGGGGGAAATGGGTGTGTGAGAGAGAAAGAAATGGACAGAACAATGTATTTTTTAAATTTATATCCTGCCTTTCTCCCAAAACTGGGAGAACCTCACAACAAGATTAACTGAAAATAGGTAGAGATGAAACATGAAATATTACAATATTGAAATCCATTTTAGTTTAAACATGTTAAAATCACACAAATAAAGAGTGGAATCCACATATTAATGGATGGAGAAGCAGGGAAGCTCTGTAATAAGCAATTCAGATTTCAGGACTGACTGTGGCCCTCCAAATTAAAAAGGATCCTCACCCCCCATTTTAAATAATCCTAGGATGTTCAGCTTTTTCCTATTTTAATATTATTTGTTTGTTTGTTTATTTATTCATTCATAAAAATCTACCCTGCCTTTCTCCTTAAAAGGGACCCAATGCTCCTTACATGATTAAAAAGCAGTATTTAAGAGCTAAAACAGTAAGTATACAATATTTAAAAAGAATCAAACAAATACCACATAAAAGGTAAACAAAATCAATGTCAAGTAAAGCAGAACACTTCATTTAAACACCACTCCCAGACAGCCAGTAACTAAGGGAAAGCATGTCTGGAGAGAAAGGTCTTTGTCTGCTTGTGGAAGAACTAACTAACGAACGAACGAACGAACGAACGAACGAACGAACGAACGAACGAACGAACTAACTAACTAACTAACTAACTAACTAACTAACTAACTAACTAACTAACTAACTAACTAACTAACTAACTAACTAACTAACTTTCTTTCTATTTTAAATGTATCACCCATTTGGCTTCAAGGACCATGCTGGGCAGTTTACAACAGAAAAGGACAGCAAAGGGGGGGGGGAAGCATGAGAGAAAGTTCTAGAGCAGCAATGGCAAAGCTATGGCATGTGTGCCACAGCTGACATGCGGAGCCCTCTCTGTGGGCATGGAAGCTAGCCCTGGCAGCCAAACCCGAGGCGGCAGCTGCAGCTGTGGTGCTAGTGCCCCGACAGGCGGCGGGCCAGGATCCGGAGCAGCTGGCGCTGGTGGCAGCAGGCCAGGCGAGCTATAGGCAGTGGCGGGGTTGGGCATGACTGAGGGTGGATCTGGAGTGGGGTCTGGAGGCACCTCCGTGCCCAGGATTCCCCCTTCTACCACCACTTTCACTTCCACTGCCACCTGCTGGGTTGTTGTCCTCTCAGTTTGGTCACTCAGGCTCAAAAAGGTTCACCATCACAGTTCACCACAACAGAAAAGGCCTTCTCCCATGTCCCCACTAAATGCACCTATGAAGGTGGTGGAACCAAGAGAAAGGTTTCCCTTGATCTTAACACCTGGCAGATGCATAAAGGGAGAAGCAGTTCTTGAGATAGCTTTGATCCAAACCATTTAGAGCTTTATAGGTTAAAACGAGCACCTTGAATTGTGCCTAGAAACACATCGACAACCAATGGAACTGCTGGAATAGGTTACATGATCCCTGTAACCAGCCCCAGTTAACACTCTGGTTTGGGACCCATTAAAGTTTCCAGACACTTTCCAGAGACATCCCTACAGTCAGGATGTAACTAAAGTATGTATTACTGTGATTAGAGCAGGAATGGGTGCAGTCATTCCACATTTATTTTATATTTCATTATTTTGATATACAGGTATCCCACCTTTCTGCAATGGTGGAATTTAAGCCAGTACGCATAAGGTTCCTATTCAGTGTCCAATCCAGGCACTGACTAGAACCCATCTATGTGGAACCAGAAGCTGGGTGGCACAGAGCATCTGTACCCTGGTGTTAGGAAACTCTGATTGCTTGCTTATATTTATTTATATATCATCATTTTCTCTGCATAAGGGTCTCTGGGTAACTTACAACATTTAAAAACAAACATATAAATTGTAATAAACAAATAATTAAAAACGATTAAACAAACAAGAATTAAAATTTCTTAAAACATTATCAAAACATATATAAATATTAAAATAAAATGACCAGTGCCACCATCCCATAAAATATCAAAATATAAATGCCAAATGTCTGTTTAAAATTGGAATTTTTGCCTGCTGATGGGAATATAGCAAGGAGCAGCCCATATGAACTGCCTGAGACAGGCTATTCCGTAGTTCGGGAGCAGCTGCTGAAAAACCTCTCCCTTTTGTCCTCACAAAATGAACTTGTGAAAGTGTTGTGACTGAGGGAATAGCGGTCCCTCGATGATCTGAACATACATGGGGGCTCATATGGGGAGGTATGGTCTTTCAGGTCACCTGGACTCCAGCTGCATAGGGTTTTATAGGTCAAAACCAGCACCTTGAAGGGGGGGGGCAGGAAAGAGTGGTCTTAACCGACCAGATAGGTGGGATATTGTGACACCCGTGAACCGGGTAGAGAGGTGATGCTAGGAGTGCCGTCTCGCCCCAAAGCCTCCGTGGGCATGCAGACAGCTCCCAAGCCATTCCCACCCCGGATGTTACACCAGTCCGTGGATACAGTAGACTTAGAGAAGGGAGTGAAGGGGTTAAGCATATCTACCCAGACTCCTCGGGTCTGGGCAGGGAGGGGGATGAAGGACCCCGAGGAGGGAGCAGCAGGTGAAGTCAGTTACCGGCCGGCAGGGGAAGAGAGTGGATGGGAGTGGGTATCTATCCAAGACCCCTGGTCAGGTAAATGGGAACAAGTCTGCCTGACGAAACAGGAGGCAGAGGAGAGGAGGAGGAATGAGGCTAGAGTCCGGCCCTCTTATTGGGGAGAAAGAGAGACCCGAGAGTGGCGTAGGAAATTAGTGGAGGAGAAGAAAAGGATAGAGAGAGAAAAGGAGGAGAAGACCAGATGGCATCTGGAGGAGTTGAAGAGACTGGGTTATCGCCAGGACCTTGGGAACAACCCGGGGCAGAGACCTCCATACCCTGGGGATACACAGGGTTCGAAGAGACGACCCCTCTACTAACAACCGAGAGAGAAGACTTCGATCCCGAAGAACCCTCACTGGTTCAGGCTGGTCCATGGGCGTCGAAGTCAAGTAACCCGTTCGACGAAGATTGGGTACCCCTGTATGAACCGTTACTTCAGCAGGAGAAGTTTGTCCCCAAGTTGATTGATGTTTCCATCCCGTTACCCCAGTTAAATAAAGAAGACAAATGGTTCAGTTCAAATGTGTCTACGGCTTTATTTGGGACGGGGGAGGTGAAGAATAGCGGACCCTCACATATTGGCGCCCAGAACGCGGGGCCTCCCCCGCAACCTACAGACGCTGAGAAATGGATGCAACGGATAACGGAAGGGCAAGAGGTCCTGTTAAAACAACTAGCCGACCAACAACGGATGATAATCGAACAGCTGAGACCCCCTCAGTTAAATCAGACCCCAGAGAGCCCTGGACAGAAACAACCCATCGCGACACGACCCCCCATTAAGTTACAGAAAATGGGCCCTCAAGACGATCCAGCAGCGTTCTTACACACATTTGAGAGGATTGCCACCTCAGCGCATTGGCCGAAAGATCAATGGGCACTCATATTAACCCCGTATCTCACAGGGTTACCTCAAGAAATCGTCGATACCCTGGACCCAGAAGAAGCGGGGGATTACGACATAGTAAGGACGGCCATTTTGAACACTCTCAACTTAAACGAGGAAGCCTACCGGAGAAAATTTAGAGGGCTAAAGCTGAAACCCGGGTTACACCCCAGAACACTAGCCCAGAAATTAAGGGTCAATGCCACGAGGTGGATTCAACCAAAGGGGAAGACCGCAGAACAGGTCTTAGAAATAGTTGTTATGGAGCAGCTGATTTCAACGCTAAACAGCGGGGCCCGTAACTGGGTCATCAAGAATAAACCCTCTAGCCTAGAGGGCGCTGTAACGCTGTTAGAAGACTACCTAGAGGCTGAGGACACGTGGCAAATGCGAAGTGCGCCACAAGGAGACGGAGCTAAGCCGCGGGAGAAAATGGCGGAACCAAGCGGGCAAGCGGACACAAGAGGAGCCGGACAGACGGGGGCCAAAAAGAACAGACCGGACCGGATCGAGTACGCGAATCCAGTGGGAACACGGGTACCTAGGCCGACCGTCACGAGCGATCCAACAGCCTCAAAACAGGCGGCGACCTGGAACCTGGGTAAAGACAAAATGACCGCTTGCTTTTCCTGTGGCCAGTTCGGCCATATCCGGAAGTACTGCCCAGTGACTGAGTGTGCTTGGGCAGAAGTGTACACCGGCGCCTCCAAGGTGGGTGAAGAGAACCACCCGGGGTGGGTAGTGGAAGCGAAGGTCAATGGCCACGTTAAACAGGCCTTGGTGGATACGGGGTGCAGTAAGACCCTAGTGAAAGAGCTAGAGGGTGAACTGTTGCCAGAGATTACCGTCATTCGATGCATTCACGGGGATACCAAAGAATACGCTACCACGAAGGCTGAGGTGGAGGTGGACGGTTTGAAAAGAAACATGGAAGTGGGGATAGTCCCCGGGATGACCCGTGAAATGCTGTTAGGGAGAGACTGGCTGGGACTGAGTACTTTGACTTCAAAGCCTGGGGAAGTTGGCTGGGCACAAGAAGAAAATGAGGCCAGAGAGTTAGAAGTCATGAATTTGTCTAGAGAACAGATAAGAAACCTTCAACAAGACGATGCAGGACTTTCCAACTGCATGCAACGAGCCCTGGAGGAGGGGACTACCCCAGAGGGGGGAAAAGGATTTGAAATGAGGGGAGGCTTGCTATATCACATTAACAAGGCGTCCAGCGATGATGAGGCTCAACTGGTAATCCCAGAGGGCTTAAGATTCTGGGTGATGCATTGGGCTCACGATTTACCAGTGGCAGGGCATTTGGCTACCCAAAAGACATTGGACAGAGTGAAACAACGCTTCTTTTGGCCGGGGATGGCTCACGATGTGGAGGAGTTTTGCCGGTCCTGTAACAATTGCCAAATGACACAACCCAAGGCAGGACCTGGGGCAGAATTAATCCCTATGCCCCTGGTAGACCGGCCCTTTGACAGAATCGCCTTAGATATCGTGGGACCCCTCAATAAGTCGACGGGGGGACACCAATATATCTTGGTAGTGATTGATTATGCGACCCGATACCCCGAGGCGGTGCCCCTAAGGTCTACAACGGCTAAAGTGTTGGCAAAAGAGTTGTTAGAACTATTCTCCAGAGTCGGTTTCCCAAAGGAGGTGCTAACAGACCAAGGCTCCAATTTTATGAGCCTAACCTTTAAACAGATGTGGCAATTACTAGGGGTGAGGCCTTTAAAAACATCTGTCTATCATCCTCAGGCTAATGGCCTGGTAGAAAGGTTTAACCGGACCCTTAAAGGGATGCTTAGGAAATTGTCCTTGGAGAAACCCAAATTGTGGCACACTTTTTTAGCTCCCTTGATGTTTGCTATTCGGGAAGCCCCTCAGGCTTCCACGGGGTTTTCTCCTTTCGAGTTGTTATACGGACGGAGACCCCGGGGCATTCTTGATCTAATAAGGGAAAGATGGGAAGAAGGAGAGGATCATTCAAAGGGGGTGCTGCAGCAGATAGCAGAAATGAGAAACCAGCTGCAGGTGGCCTGGGAGATGGCCAAAGAGAATTTAGGCCAAGCCCAGGCTAGGCAAAAGGCCTCTTACCACAAGAGAGTGAGGCCTCGGAGTTTTGAACCCCAACAAAAGGTGTTGGTATTGTTGCCTACGGACACCTCCAAATTTTTAGCTAAGTGGCACGGACCGTACACAGTGTTAAGAAAGTTAAATGAGGTAGACTATGAAGTGGAAACCCCAGACCGAAGGAAGAAGACACAAGTGTTCCATGTAAACCTATTGAAAGAATGGGTAGACCGTGAGGCATTGTTCGGGTCTGAGGTGGACGACGAATTAGGACCTGATAGAGAAGAGCTCACCTCAGGAGGTGACGTGGTTATAGGAGACCTGTTGTCGGGGGAGCAAAAACATCAAGCGTTACACCTAAAGGAAGATTTTCCCCGGGTCTTCTCCACCACGCCGGGTTGTACACATTTGGTAGAGCATAATATTGAGACCCTCCCGGGGGAGGTAGTAAGGGTTAGCGGAAGATCATGGCCCAGACATGTAACGGGAGTCATCAATGAAGAAGTAGAAGAAATGCTAAAGTTGGGGGTGATTGAGCCCTCCAATGGGCCTTGGAGGAGCTTCCCCGTGATGGTACCCAAACCTGACGGGTCCTTGAGGTTTTGTATCGATTTTCGTAAGGTTAATGCCATATCCAGGTTCGATGCTTACCCAATGCCCAAGGTGGGAGACTTATTGGATAAGTTAGGGGGGGCCAAATACCTGAGCTCAATAGACCTAACGAAAGGTTACTGGCAAATTCCGTTACGCCCCCAAGATAAGGAGAAAACGGCTTTCTGTACCCCTAAAGGGTTATTCCAATTTAAAAAGATGCCGTTTGGGCTCCATGGCGCAGCGGCCACCTTTCAACGCTTAATGGACCGGGTTTTAGAGCCCCTACAAGATTGTGCCGCTGCCTATATCGACGACATTATTATTTTCAGTAGCTCGTGGGAAGAACATCTAACCCATTTGAGAAGAGTGTTGGAGAGGTTGCAGGAAGCAGGATTAACCGTTAACCCCAAAAAGTGTAAGATAGGGTTACCCAAGGTAGAGTACCTGGGTTACAAAGTAGGACAAGGAGAAATACAACCCCAAGAAGAGAAGGTAACAAAAATTTCTAGGTGGTACAGGCCCAGGACAAAGAAGGAGGTCCAGCAGTTTTTAGGCCTAGTAGGATATTACAGGCAGTTCGTGCCTAACTTTGCCTCGATAGCCGCCCCACTCACAGATTTGACGAGAAAAAGAGCCCCGGTGAAAGTAGTGTGGGGTCCTTCCCAAGAAAAAGCGTTCCTTACCCTGAAAGAGATCATATGCGAGTTACCAGTTAGGTTTGCCCCTGATTTTGATATACCCTTCACCCTCTTCACAGATGCTTCCGACCGAGGCATAGGAGCTGTTCTCTCTCAAGTTAAAGAAGGGGTAGAATACCCGGTGTTGTATTTAAGCCGGAAGTTGTCACCCCGGGAACAAAAATACGCTGTCATTGAGAGAGAAGCTCTAGCCATTAAGTGGGCTACTCATAGCCTTAAATACTATTTATTAGGAGCGCCCTTTGACCTGGTCACAGACCATGCCCCGCTACAGTGGTTAGAGAGAATGAAAGAAACCAATCCGCGTCTAACCAGATGGTACCTAGCATTGCAGCCGTTCTCTTTCCGAGTGAAGTATAGAAAAGGCAAAGAGCATACTAATGTCGATTATTTTTCTCGGCAGGGTCCGTGGGCGCGAAGCGCGGAAGAGCGAGCGGCACTCTCGGAGGGGGGGATGTGTGACACCCGTGAACCGGGTAGAGAGGTGATGCTAGGAGTGCCGTCTCGCCCCAAAGCCTCCGTGGGCACGCAGACAGCTCCCAAGCCATTCCCACCCCGGATGTTACACCAGTCCGTGGATACAGTAGACTTAGAGAAGGGAGTGAAGGGGTTAAGCATATCTACCCAGACTCCTCGGGTCTGGGCAGGGAGGGGGACGAAGGACCCCGAGGAGGGAGCAGCAGGTGAAGTCAGTTACCGGCCGGCAGGGGAAGAGAGTGGATGGGAGTGGGTATCTATCCAAGACCCCTGGTCGGGTAAATGGGAACAAGTCTGCCTGACGAAACAGGAGGCAGAGGAGAGGAGGAGGAATGAGGCTAGAGTCCGGCCCTCTTATTGGGGAGAAAGAGAGACCCGAGAGTGGCGTAGGAAATTAGTGGAGGAGAAGAAAAGGATAGAGAGAGAAAAGGAGGAGAAGACCAGATGGCATCTGGAGGAGTTGAAGAGACTGGGTTATCGCCAGGACCTTGGGAACAACCCGGGGCAGAGACCTCCATACCCTGGGGATACACAGGGTTCGAAGAGACGACCCCTCTACTAACAACCGAGAGAGAAGACTTCGATCCCGAAGAACCCTCACTGGTTCAGGCTGGTCCATGGGCGTCGAAGTCAAGTAACCCGTTCGACGAAGATTGGGTACCCCTGTATGAACCGTTACTTCAGCAGGAGAAGTTTGTCCCCAAGTTGATTGATGTTTCCATCCCGTTACCCCAGTTAAATAAAGAAGACAAATGGTTCAGTTCAAATGTGTCTACGGCTTTATTTGGGACGGGGGAGGTGAAGAATAGCGGACCCTCACAGATATTAAATAAATAAATAAATAAATAAATAAATAAATAAATAAATAAATAAATAAATAAATAAATAAATAAATAAATAAATAAATAAATAAACAAACTGGGAGACCAGGTGGTGGTTGTGATAAGGGAGTGACAAATTCACTCTGTCTGGCTTCGAACACAGGTCATTCAGCTCATGACGAGGGAAGCATGCTAGAGCCACCTTTTCCCTTATTGCTTTGCTCATGCAAATTCTGAAGAGGCCTGCATCTTCTAGCCATGGAGCTTTTTCACAATCAGAGCTCCGGCTTGCACAGCGATCCTCCACAGAATGAAGAGGCTTTCCCCTTCGAGAGTCTGTGCAGATAGAAGAGGCTTTCCCTTCAAACTTCTTTCTGTTGCTTGAGCAAAGTCATGACAAAAGGGTTGGGACTAGCACCCTCATGTCCTCAGGTGCTGATTAAACTTGTTTCCTAACACTTGAATAAGGCTAGGGAAAGCACTGACTCCAGGAGGCAGGGGGTTGCTTGTTACATAGCATAGAGACAGAACAGGAATGACATAGGAAGTAAAGAATTTGATGTCTTCTTTGATGTCTTCAAACCTCACATGAAACTTGGACCAGATGTAGAATAGCTAGCACAGCTGGAACTGTTTCCAAACTTCTGTTCAAGGACATCTCCCACCAGGTGCTAGATGCCCACTCGGGATTTAATCAAGGTTTATTTCTTCTGTACTCAGTTCCATAACTAATTTGGCAGAGTCATAACTAGAGATGGGCATGAACGGCTTGGTTTGATGAATGGATGAAAAGGTGTTCCACAGTTGGGCACCCTGCTCCCTCTTGCAACTGCCCACTCAGAGGCTGAACCTGGAGGAGGTGGGGCAGGGAACCAGGATGCTACTTCCTATCAGGTGCCCACTGGAGGCAATTTGCCAAACTGGCATGAACTGCTTGCCAGCTCATATATTCTAAGTATAAATGTTGTCCCTTTGGTGCAATACACATTGGGAGGCTTAGCTAGACGCCCACTATTACATATGATTTGTTGGCTTTGTCTCTGATTTCATGATTACTATTATACAGTACTTTGGGTTGGGGATGAGTAATAGTCTCTCCCCATTATTGCATTAGGTGTAGGCCTTGCAGGAATTGTCTCTTGTGCTGAACGAGGTAACTCTTCATCCCAAAGTGGGGGAAGGAGAGGCTTCTCCTGCTCAGACCGTAATCTCCCTCCCCAGTAGTTTAATGAAGATCTATGTTCCTCTTTTTAGTTTATTTACTTCTAATCTGGACAAGCTAATAAGTAATAATCATGTACTGTCAAGTCAGTTCCAATTTACAGTGACCCTTTTCAGGGTTTCCTAGTTAGAAAGTACTCAAAAGTGGTTTAACTATTCCCTTCTTCTGGGTTCACCCTGGGACTGTGCAGTTTGCCAAAGGCCACATAGGTTAACTCTTCTCCCTGGAGGCAGAGTGGGAAATTAAACTCCCATCTGCTGGCTCCACGGCCAGATACCTGAACTACTGAGCTATCCAGCCAGCCGAGGGAAAATATTGAAATCTTCAAACAGTAGAGCAGTTATGAGGAGCTAAAATGGGTGAAAGCAGTGGAGAAGTCCAGCTTTCTTCAAGCAACATGTAATTTTTGCTGAAGCAAAGTGAGACCTTGGCCACCTGGATTGTTGATAAGAAGAAAAACACTGTTATGTACTAAGAAACTGAGATGACTATCAGGCAGCACAACAGATTGTAAAACTATAACATACTTGGTTTGCTTTGAAAAGAACACTGATAGGAAATATGTTTATGTGACTTGTATGACAGCAGAAAGCAACTTTCCCCAAGGAAATATTTTAATCCGGCATGTAGGCGGAGGGTTCTTGCATTCACCTCTGGGTTCAGTTCTCACATTGTATAACAGTCTGCTACCATGCCTGATCATTATTAAGAGGTAAACCTTTTCACCTTCCCCTTTCCTGCCTTTCAAGTCCACTGAGAACAAAGCTGTATTCAGTGTTGTAGCCTGAAACTTTCAGAGGGCTGTAATGAAGGTGGGCAAAAGGGGATGGAAGTCCTGCCCTCCCCACCAAAAAATGAGTGAAAACTCTGCATTATGTGTTCAAAGTCCAAAGAGGAATTTGTGAACGTGTTCAGCTGAATGTACTTATGGTGAATGTGGCTCATTCATAAAGTCAAATGGGGTACTGCCCAACCCTAGACAGCCCTTCCCTTGGCTACCCACTCCTGCCTGCTTCCTCACCAAACTTCTCCATGCATGTATATGTGAAGGTTTTTTTTAACCTTTCTGTATGAGTAAATGCCCAGTTTTGTTCCTGACTCTGCACACAATTGGCTGCTGAACCTTCTACCCCACCAGCCAGAAAGGGCATCAGTTGCCACTGCTTACAGAGTTTCCATGGGAAGAGTCCTGCCCAGTCTGAAGAATAAGCTGAAGGAACCTACGTCTTCAGATCTTCACCCAGATCAGTCTGGTGTACTTCAAGGGAGGCTACTGTGGACAGGATCTAAGTACATTCCCACAACTATTAGAGTCCTCCATGCGTGGTCAGGGTGAAGGTCTGAAGAGGCGGCTGTAACATTTCAGTAGGGCCCCAGTCTCATTGGTGCCTCTGTAGTTTTGTTCTTACTTCCTACTCCTTCTCTCCTTCTTTCCTTGTGCTGTTCCTGTTAGCATCCTTGGATGAGTCAAGACACTCCACTGAATTAGTAACTACTAGCTCAGTACCAAAATTCTAGCTATGCAGTGAGAGCACATGGGAATAGGTTGCAAACCTATAAATACTTAGATGAGAATAAGCTCCACTGAAATCAATGGACTCTACTTTTTACCTGCACTGTAAAGATACTTTTAAACTAGAAGGACTGAAGATACATTTAGTGGCAAGATGAAGGGCATGGCTTGACAATGCAGGGCATGATCATATTTTCATTGCATTTATTAGTTGCCTCATGTGGTGTCCTCATGCTGTTGTTATAATTATTTCTTCGTTGCATTGCTACAGTATTATCTCCTAATTTCTGTACCATTCCTCTTTACAGGTGATCACCACATTGTACTGCCCGATTTGATTTTGCTTTGTGTTCTCCTGCAGGCATTTGTGCATGCAATGTTTCTCTACTGATAGGATAGCCAGGTGCAGAAAAAGAATAGGGTTCTAATTGTGTCAGTTATATTAAAAGGGTAATAGAGCTGCCATAGCTTGAAAGAGAAGCTAATCCAGTTGGAGAGCTCTTTCCTATGTTTTGATCAGTGGCTTAGGCATCTGCCAGCAAAGCCAGAGGTTAGAAGTTCAATTCCCCACTGGGCTTCCTGCAAGTAGAACCAACCTGTGTGGCCTTGGGCAAGCTGCACACTCCCAGGATGCCCCCAGAAAAAGGGTACATTAAACCACTTCAGAGTATTATCTACCTGGAAAACCCTGAAAAGAGTCACTGTACAGTAAATAATAAATTCACCCAGTCCATTCCTCCAAATTAGAAGCCTACCAGCTGCATCAAAAAGGTGTTGTTTGGGGATGAATTGGAATTGTGTGATCCCTTGGGGAAAGATTGTGTTTTGCCTGCTCCACAAGCAGTCCAGATTGCAATCTATTTCCATGTGTGACACTCCAGGTTTCAGTGGGACTAACTTCTGAGCAGACGTGTATAAATTTGTGCTGTGAACAACTTTAATTTGAATATTCTCTGTTTTGAGGAAGTCAGTGTCATGTGATCATGTGACTGCCTCTAGCTTCTTTTAAAGGGTTGTTGTGAGGACAGAATGGAAGAAACCCATACTGTACTTGTCTCCCCAAACTCATTTGAAGGAATGGCAAGATAAAAATGCAGTACATTAATAATGACATCTTGCTGTCTCATATATATTTGTTGGCACCAGTTCAGGTGGTTTGTCTGTTACTCACTACCCAGCTAATTTCATTTTTATTTCTTTTCTTCTACATAGAAGTAGTTCATACCACACTTCATTCCTCTGGCATTTTATTTATTTCTCCAGATGTTCAGAAACAAATCCTTTGTTGCAAAGAAATTACTCCAAAGTTCAGTGATTGTACTGATGGCTCATCTGTCACAGGTGTTTCATTGTTCTTCTAGGCTGTTACGCTTTTGCACACTGTATTCAAATATACATCGGTATGTTTGGTTGAGCAGTGTATCTTAAGTATGACCTCTTGTTCAGGAGGTTGAAAGTTCAGTCTGCAATTTTTGTTCTTTAGTTCTACTTCATAGTTTACTCTATCTCAGTTCTTGTTGATTTATATGATAAAGACGTGCACGCCTGGCCCCATACACACACAGAGAGAGAGAGAGAGAGAGAGAGCAATGTTGTCAACTTGATTCCAACTTATGGCGACCCTCCCTGGGATTTCAAGGTATACGGTACTCAGAATTTTACTTTTACTTACTTACTTTTATTGGACATATACCCCGCCCCTCCAGACAAGGTCTACTCGGGGCGGCTCACATGAATAATAAAACACAATAATATAACATACATAATAAAAACCTACAAACTAATTTCTATATACATTGTCAAATAGTTAAAGAAACAGAAAATCAGTTAATTGACTGGAGGGAAGGCCTGCCTAAAGAGCCAGGTTTTTAAATGGCTTTTAAAAATGCCCAGAAAGAGAGCCAAACGGATTTCTGTTGGGAGGCTATTTCATAGCTGAGGGGCCACTGCCAAGAAGGCCCGGTTTCTTATTCTTTCCTTCTGGGCCTCTCTCAGCATAAGGCCCCTCAGCCGTCCTTGCTGGCTTTGTCGAGTGATCCGGGTAGACCTGGGTGGGAGAAGGCAATCTGCCAAGTATCGAGGTCCCAAACCGTTTAGGGCTTTATACGTCATCATTAATACTTTGAAATCAATACAGAAACAAATGGGCAACCAGTACAGAGCAGCCAGGGTGAGGGAGATATGCTGATATTTTCTCACCCCACTAAGAAGCCTGGCTGCCGCATTTTGCACCATTTGAAGTTTCCGCATCAATCTCAAAGGCAGGCCCACCTAGAGTGTGTTACAATGGTCTAACCTTGAGATTATGAGCGCGTGGACAAGAGTAGTGAGCCCCCCCCCCATCAAGATATGGTCGCAGCTGGACAATCTGCCATAGATGAAAATAGGCAGAACGGGCCACGGACACCGCCTGGGTTTCCATGGTAAGCGCCAGGTCCAGATGTATCCCCAAGCTGCGAACCTCCCTCTTTGCGGTGACGGTCATCCCCCCAAAAGAAAGGGAGTCACCCAAACCGCTAATGGAGGGACCACCCACCCTGAAGACCTCTGTCTTGTCCGGGTTCAGCCTCAACCCATTCAACTGCATCCATTTCAGTACAGTCTCCAGGCAGCGCTGAAAGGACGGAACAGCATCCACTGAAGTTGGTGAAAAGGAGATGTACAGCTGTGTGTCATCAGCATACTGAAGGGCTTTTTTAGTCCCATTTTCTGTTGGCACACTAGGACTCTGCAGTTTGCCCATGGCCACCGAACAGGGATCAGGGCATGTAATCCAATTAGCCACGTATGCTCTGGGCAATCTCAGCTGGTGCCTCTCCTAGAATGGAAGGTGGGCATTCAAGGTCCTGCCCTATCTCTGCAGGCAGATGCTCCTACCCACTAAGCTATTTCAGTTCTCTCTACACACATGAGCTCGATTTTAAAATATTAATGTCAACTAATTTAGCCATTCCTCTGGCCCCCTCTTTCCAGACTCCACTTCTACTCTTTACAGAGGGTTCATCCATGTTTTGAAAATTCAGGAAATCATTCTAGAAATTAGGAACCCCTTTCCTGCCATATCATATGAGGTTGTCACTGTTGTTGCAAGGCTAATGGATGCCAGAAAACATTCAATTACCATTTCAAAGGCTTCTGCACTTTATTTGCATGCTTTTCTTAGCTTTTTTTCCCAATGTCCTTCACTTCAAATAAAGTTTTTTTGGAGCTCCTGATACCTTGTTTATGAAACCTGCATATAACACATCCCCATTAGAGAGGTCTGTGTGTGTGTGTGTGTGTGTGTGTGTGTGTGTGTGTGTGTGTGTGTGTGTAAAGTGTGCTGCTTATATACCATCCTATAGTGCTTAAAGCTCTCTCTGGGCAGTTTACAATTTAATTATGCAGGATATACATTCCACCACCCCACACCCCGTGAGCTGAGTATTCAATTTACCAGCCTTGGAAGGCTGAGTCAACCTTGAGCCAGGTAGATTAAACTTAGGTTGTGAGCAGAGCCTTGACTGCAGTATTGTAGTTTAACCACTGTGCCACACGGCTCTATTACTTTCCCAGGATTTTTATGCTGGCTTCTAAATGTCACAAATTGTGATGCTAAGCAACAAAGCATGTGCAGACACCCAAAGGAAAAAAGTATGAGTGTGTTTTATGCACTCAGAATATAATCATACAATGCCTTGTGGCTTTCCAATCCACCCATCTACCCTTGAAAAATATTTGCAGATACTCATGTCTATGTAAAATTGCAGGGTGCCTTTATAAATCAGATAATAGCTTCTGGAAATGTGGTTATTTAATTCAAATAAATTGATGGACATGATTCTCTTGCTCTCTCCCCCTGAACATATGCCAATCTACATATTAAATTTGTGACACACAGGTCACTGATTATCTATTTTGGCCTTAGGCTGCAATACTTACCTTACCAATTTTGTAAGCAACTCCTATTGATGTTAATAGATTAGTATTTCTGCATTCTTTTTGCAATATTAACGAAGGATTTGAGATTAATAAAGAGTTTGACACCCATTTTTATGGATAAAATTTAAAAAGAGATTTTGAATGAACAAACATGTAACATGTATTTCCCAGTGCCAATGTGTTGAATTTTTAAGATTGTGGTATTCGATGGAAAAGGTCATTCAGGTTTCCCTCTTGAAGAGCATGGCCTTTTCTTTGCTGCCAAATGGTAGGTGTGATCAGACTATATAAGCATTTATGTCTCATTTCAACTCCAATGAACTCTGGACCGTTTACATTCCCAGTTTAGAGCCTGAGTACACAGGGGGAGGGAATGTGGGAAATTTTATGAGTTTGGAGTGGGCTGATTTGCATTCCCCATTGACCACATGACGCAACAGGACATGGTGCAATCAACCCAGAGTCCCAGAGCCCTAACCCATAGTTCTTCATCCCCACCAGAGAGAACTTTCTACTTTTAAAAAACTAAATCCTTTTGCTTTGGTTCAAAGCCACTGGCAATGGTGCGGCTAAAAAATATTGTAAATAAATAAATAAATAAATAAATAAATAAAGTATGTGGTGGTTTTGAAGCAATGCAGAAAGAAAAGACTAATTGAGCACATGCACATGTACACAAAATGGTGCTTTGGCAAAGCACCTTCCCCTTTACAAGGGAAAATTAGGAGATGTATTCGCGAAGGCTTTCACGGCCGGGATCCAATGGTTGTTGTGGGTTTTTCGGGCTCTTTGGCCTTGTTCTGAAGGGTTGTTCTTTGTAACGTTTCGCCAGTCTGTGTGGCCGGCATCTTCAGAGGACAGCACTCTGAAAATTAGGAGAGTTTGTGCAAACACACAAACAGCACCAGAATTCACCTCTCTCTGCAAAGTCTCTTTTCCAAGAAACTTCTTTTTTATTTTTTTAATTTTTTTAGCTTGTCCTCAGGCAGCACTCCTGTTTATTTTTTATCTTTTTCAGTTTAAGGAGCTCTGTGTCAGCAGAATAAGATAAGGGAATGAGTGAATTGAATAAGGAAAGCCTTCTTAAGGTAGTTCCTTTGAAGCACAGCACCTGCAGGCACTTCAATAGAATTGCAATTAGAAAGTATTTAACCCTCTGCCCATGTGACCACTTAAATCTAAGACAACTGAATCTCCCAATGTGACTTCACAGAGAGACGTAGTAGTCATACCCTCAATTTTTGCAAGAACTCTGCAGTCCGATTTGCATATGATGCTAATTATGGTTTCTTTAGCCTTAGATCACCAGATGAGGTTGAATTTCAACTGTGCTGGTCAGAATAGCCAGTGTTCAAGTATAATGGAATTGTAGTACTATAACATCTAGATTCTTGATTGCAAATTACTTAATGTTATGTACTCCAGTCTCTGGAGAAGCCTTTGTTTCCATTTTTGACTCATCACAGTCAAAAATGTATTTATTGTATCCATACTCTAACTGTGCTTTGTGTTCACTATATTTTATGTAAAGAATATAGTGATTAAATTAACATGTTTCCCTAAATAAGGGGAAGGCCGAATAATAGTTTTGGGTTACAAATCCCATAAGCAGCAAGGCTCTTGAACAGGAATTATATGAGTTGTGGTCCAAAATATCCAGAAGTCATTAGGTTCCCTTCTCCTGCCTAAACCATAGTTAAAACTGATCTCTTATGACATTTAACAAAATGTGTTCCTTGAAAGTTGACTTTCAACAGACATGAACAATGTTCTAAAAACTTCCTCTTTGTGGTAGAGTGAGAAAGTGGTGGGAGACATCAGCCAAATTCATTCCTGTGATCTGCAGGTTAATCTTAGGACTGAACACGGTGAGAGGTTAGACTAACTGGCTCAAAGGAAGTTCACGAGTCCCTGTGACTCAGAGGTCATTTGAATTTGCTAGCCTAAACTAGGATGGCCAAAAGGTGGCTTGCAGGACCATGTGCTCTCCAGGTAGCCTTTCAGCACCTCCAGTTTTTCTTTTTAAAAATATCTGTAGCCTCTAGAGGGTGCATTTTTTAAAAAAGCTTTTAAATGCAAATGTTTTTACTGTACAGTACGATAATGCTGTCTGCCAGAAAAGGCACTTTTGTTGAAATCAGAGCCACAGGCTATATGTACTAGCTTGCTGATACCAGGCCAATCCTGGATTTTGTATAAATGCACCTGACCTGCTTGCAACATGAAGCACATTTTGATCATCATCATGTACACAGGGTTGACATCTCCTTTTGTGGCATAATGCAGCAGAAGAAGGTCTCTTTATAACTGTACTAATAATAACCTGCTGGATAGTTTTTTGAGGAGTTATCCACATCATAAAAGTACAGAAGCCTCATCAGAAAAGAAAGATTGGCAGCTGAAATATAGAACATCTCAAAAGTCAATGTTAGTATGATTTATTTTGATGTTGTGTGGATACAGTATTGTGCTGAGGACACCTTTTGCAGATTTAATCTGTCACATTGCTCAATGTTTTCTGGATGGCAGTCCCATAAAATTAATATTAATAGGATTTATTTACTTTTTAATGTTTATTTATTTCCATTTCTATATCACCCCATTAGTGTTTCCACTCTCTGGGCAGTTTACATTGCAATGAGAACATAAACACTATATAATACAATAAGTACAATAAAATGCAATTAATCCTGCCACTAGCTGAAACTACTTTTAAATAAAAGAAAAATATACAAATTAAAACCTATTTGAACATCTCAAGACAAATTTACATCAGTGGAAGGCAGCTTTGTATAATTTGGTCTTAATTAGCTTATTTTTATTTATTTTTAGTTATTTAATTTAGATCCCGCCCATCTAGACCGAAGTCTACTCTAGGCAGCTAACAAAATACAAGAATAATAAAATAAAGCTTCTTAAAAACAGAGGGATAGTGCCTGGTGAACCTCTATATAAAGCTTGTTCCTAAAGCCCGTAACATTAAGTACTGAAGGAGTGTGTGGGATGGGTAGCTATTTCATGGGACAGATGTTCCACCAAACAGTGAGCTGGGTACTCAATTTACCAACCTCAGAAGGATGGAAGGTTGAGTCAATCTGGAACCAGCTACCTGAGTCTGAGAGCAAACTCAGGTCATAAGTAGGGTCTTCACTGCAGTACTACCATTCAACCACTGCGCAATGGGACCATATCCTCAGGCCATACTAGCTGAAAGTGATCCAGTTTAACCTCACTAAGCAGTGCCTTGGACACCTCTATCAGATTTACTGATATCAACAAGGAGTCAACGCCCAGATGGATGCTTTCAACCGTAGATCTAAAGTGGGCTGCTAGTCACTTGCAATTCTCAACATTTGGATGGAGAAATTATATTTGTCCAGAAGAAATCAGACCATGAACTAAACAGAAGAGCCTGATGATTGGAAGCCACCTAAATTAGTTGGGTATTGTGGCTTCTTTTGATGGACTTCAGTGTATTCTGATATCTTCCAGATGCTTTCCTAACAGCCTCCAGGTTGAATCCATGGGACCTTTCCTCTATCTGCTGTCTAGCCTTCTTGGTAATTGCTTCATTGCCCTTAACTCTGTAAACCATGGAAAAGGCTGAGCTCTGGATCAAAGAAGGTGTCTAGGGGTGATGGTGTCATCTCTTAATACCCATATATCACCAGAGAATCAACAGGAGTGTCAACTGAATCAGCCAGAAAATCCCGTAGGGCATTTTAGAAACTTGTCAGATTCATCACTCTTTGGGAGTGCACCATTGTAATATTCCTTCCTCCCTGCAGAGGGATTCAGTTATGTAAAGTCTAAATCTTGGCAGGATATGGTCTGACCATGACAGGGAATAGGACTCAAGGTTCACTACTTCAGACTACCCTTTTCCTGTCCTGATGTGAACACCAGACCATTTGCAACAAATGTGGGCCTTATGGCATGTTGCGACAGATCCATGGCTTTCATGAGCACCAGAGCTGCTCCACCCAGGAATAAAAGTCAGGGGAACCTCAACACCGCAGTACAGATGTATTCTGTTAGGTTTTATAGGGAGTATGTTTCATTGTGGGACAAGCAGTACACCCACACTAACCCCTTTCTGTCCCAGCAGTCCAGCATGAAGTGAAGACACTCTGGAACCTGGCATGACAAGACAAAGATCCTGCTAATGTAAATAAAGTTTCTATGGACCACAGCAATGTTCCCTGCATGCCCCCTGGACCTGCCATGATAATGGATCGAATATCTTGGAGGTCATAACTGGGAAAGGGATATTCCTATTTCCTCTCCCACCCAGGTTTCAGTTATACATGGTAGGTCAGTGTTTTCATTTTCTATCAGCTCTAATATCAGTTCAGATTTATTTTGGACCGATCTGGCATTTAATAGCAATGTGTGCAGACCATAAGGTTGGCTGATAGGGTCACTTTGATTATGCTGTCTGAGAAGAGGACTAGAGCACAGGGCAGATATTATACATCTGGGCTGTGCTCTCCTGTTATGGCCTCCACCCAATGAGGTATCTCCCTCTACCTGTCACCACTGGTATGGGCCTGTTCTCAACAGTTTTGTCCATGTTGCAAAGACTTCACCCCTTTATCATCCATTGTACCATTCTGAAAATATGAAATTTGTGACCAAAACAAAAAAACAAAAACAAAAATCCTGCAGGAACAAATGAAATTTGGTAGCCTGCCACACAGAAAGTAAGGTTCTGAAACTCTTCTTAGGATCTAACATGTAGGATCAAATAGATTTTAAGGAAGTTAAAAGTCAGTTCAGAGATCCTTGATTATTTCCCCATCCCCTTTCATCCACTAGCACTTTCTATCAAGCAGGCTTTGCAAATTTTTGAAGCAGCACAATATCCTGAAAAGAAACTATTTACCAAAAATGAAATATTATATACAATAAATAGCATTTCATTTTTCAGACCACTTTCAGTTTGTAGGGAAAAAAGCCTATTGCTTTGCTCCAGCCAAAGTGATGGGAAAAGCACAGAGAGCTCTTTAATGCCTGAAAACCAGTGGCAGTAATTTTTAGGCATTAAAGCATTTCATCTGTCATTGTTTTGCTGCCAAAGGCTTCCCCAGAATTAAAGGGATCCCTAAGGATCCCTGGGACCTGTGGGTGGGGAAGAATAGAAAACTTTAACCACCACCACCCCGCAAATGGCTGCAGCTGATGACATCAGAGCAGTTGTGTGGCATTAACTTGTACAATAGGATTCTTCCCATTAAAAAAACATACATATAAAATACAGAAATATATGATTAACAATGCATTAAAAAGATAAACATTTAACAATTTCCCACCAAAATCAAGCTTTATCAATCACATTATCTCCTCCCTGGACAAGAGCTTCTGTGGACATTGTAGGACATAATGGGCATTGATATAAGTCTCATGTGGTGTGTCCCCCCCCCCACATTCACGTATTGTTAGTCCAGCAGATAGATATCACCATTCCTCTAGTCAAAATTGTCCTTAGATTTCATTTCATTTCTCAGACCACTTTCAGTTTGTAGGGAACAGCACTTTTGTAATCTCTTCAGAGACTTCCACATGTTCCATCCTACATTTCACTGGTCAACTGGTTCCATCTGTTCCACTAACTAGGTAGTTCTAGCTCTCCATTGACCTGGTCTGGTTGAACTGTTAGTAGTTTAGTGGTGTAGTAGCAGTGTTTAAGAAGCTCTTTGTAGATTTCAGTCTTCTCCTTGGAGCAGGGTGATCATATGAAGGATGAACTGCATTTTATGCTACCATACTTCTTTTACTTGTGATCACTTCCTTTTGTATTTCTGGTGGATAGTGTGCTTTATATATGGAGGTTGGTTTCATACACCCAGTAATAAGTCTTGGATGTCTTATTCAGAGCTGTACGTATCTGCATGGTCAGCACGTGTAGATTTATACCACACAGGAGAAGCATATTCAGCAGCAGAAAAGCACAGGGCCAGAGCTAATGTTCATAAAATTTAAAGGTGAGTCCCACAGTCAGTTCCAGAAAGTTTTCTTAGGAGGCTGGCTATTCCTGGCAGTGACTTTATGCTTGATATTTAAGCAATGCTTTTTATAGGTCAATGTCTGGCCCAAAGCAACACCTAAGTATGTTGGACAGTAACAAGGCTCTAGCCCAGTGGTTCCCAAACTTGAGTCCCCAGACTAAAACTCCCAGGAGCTTTCATCAGGATTTCTGGGAGCTGTAGTTCAAAAAATACATGGAGACTCAAGATCGGGAACCGCTGCTCTAGCTGAACACCCCTCCCCCCACCAGGCTACTTATAATTTCCTTGCAACTTCTCTATTTCCAAGTTGAAAAACATAACCTGAGCTTTTAATGGATTAGGTTTTAGTCGATTGTTCCTATGTATAAGAGAACATGCCTGCCTGAGCATTAAGATCATCAGGGGAGGCCTTTCTCTCAGTTCCTTAATTATAGGAGCTGTCTTGGATCAGTGTCCTATTGCTAGTCTTAATGAGTTGTTGTTGTTTAGTCGTTTAGTCATATCCAAGTCTTGGTGACCCCATGGACCAGAGCACACCAGGCCCTCCTATCTTCCACCGCCTCCCGGAGTTGTGTCAAATTCATGTTGGTTGCTTCGAGGACACTGTCCAACCATCTCATCCTCGGTCGTCCCCTTCTCCTCCTGCCTTCACACTTTCCTAACATCAAGGTTTTTCCAGGGAGTCTTCTCTTTTCATGAGATGGCCAAAGTATTGGAGCCTCAGCTTCAGGATCTGTCCTTCCAGTGAGTGCTCAGGGTTGATTTCCTTCAGAATGGATAGGTTTGTTCTCCTTGCAGTCCAGGGGACTCCCAAGAGCCTCCTCCAAAAGCATCAATTCTTCGGTGGTCAGCTTTCTTTATGGTCCAGCTCTCACTTCCATACATCACTACAGGAAAAACCATAGCTTTGACTATGCAGACTTGTTGGCAAGGTGATGTCTCTGCTTTTTAAGATGCTGTCAAGGTTTGTCATCACTTTCCTCCCCAGAAGCAGGCGTCTTTTAATTTCGTGGCTGCTATCACCATCTAACAGACCATTCAACTGAATTTAAATAAAGTGCTGAGTTTTCAGCAGTTGATTCAGTGGCTGAGACTAGCAACAGGATACAGTACTTACTGGCTTTCGTATTGTTACCTGAAATAGTTATTTTTTATCCTCAGAAATCCCTGTTATCTTGGGGCAATGCTGTTTTTTTAAAGTGCACAGTTTGATGCAGAAGGTACAGTTGGACAGACAGAGACAACATTAGAATGATTATGCATATTTGTGCATTAAGCGCTTGAACAGCAGCCAGCAGCACAATTTATATAAAGGTTAGGAAACTCTTTATAGGGTTGGTTTTCTACTTAAAATCAAACTGACCAAACCATATGAGCCTAAATCTTTTCAGATGGATTCGTCTCTTCTACGTCCTCATTAGTACTGACAGTCTTGTGGAAAGAAATGCAACAGACACTAAAACAACCAACTCAGCCAGAAGATTTGCATTTGGCTTTTGGGGTGGGGGTGGGGGGGATGAGGCTTCCGACAGTGCAGTTGTTCAGTTGGAAAATCCACTTTAAAAGAAAACACACATACAAGTCCGGGTTGGAGGGCTTAGGATACACCCTACAGTTACATGCCAGCCCGTCAGCTGTCGATGACGTTTATTTCCCTTCACGTGTCAACTTTAGTGGAGTTTGTTTTTTCCCGCTTGCTCTTTATTCTGCTCAGGTCAGAAGGCTGAACTGCGGTGTTCTTTGTCGTGGGGATTGCGGGGGGGGGGGAGGAAGCTCACCCGGCGACTGAGAGAGCCTAAAGCAGGCGGCACTTCCCTTCCCTTTTTGTGAACTGGGAGGTGAAGCCCCGCACTGGTCGAACAGGTTGTGACGGGATGGGGAGGGCAGAGAGGGCATGTGACACCGTTTCAGAGTAGCACGTTGCCAACACGCCCTTCTCTGGGCGGCACATGGATCTTGGCCCCGGCTTGCGGGAGGAAGGAGGGCTTTGGCCGAGTCGAGGCTTGTGTGGGGCGTCCGCGCTCAGCAACTCGGGCCAGCCTTTGCCGCTGTCGTCTGAATCCGAACCGTCAGCCCCGCCCCTCTTTTCTTCCTTCCCAGGAAGTGGGGCGAAGATAAAAGTTCAAAGAGTTTTGTTGGGCTGCCTTCAGGGAAATTTTTTAAAAAAACCAACCACAACAAAACAACAAAACCACCTATGTGGAAGAAACTGCGTTGGAAGCAGTCGCGGACTGTCGTTTTTTGGTAAGGTGGGCAACTCCCTCTTGATTCGAAGCGTATCGTCGGAATGCAGTTTCGAAAGAAGTAGCCTTGTCTCTCTGCCTCGGCATATCGCCAAAATTGAAGAGCTGGGAGGGGAAGAAAAGTGTGTGCTGCGGGGGGGGGGAGGAGGGAGGCGGGAAAAGGAAAGATAGTGTGGCATTTTAATAGAGGTGTTTCGGTGTGAGCTGTCTGGGTCGTCATCCAATTATTAAGGCTCGTGTCAGGACGCCAAAGAATGCATGAAGCTTTTTTTTTTCATCTGGGTGAACGAGGCAGGGGCCTGTGTGTGTGTGTGAGAGAGAGAGAGAGAGCGAGAGAGAGAGGGGGGGGCCTCTCTCTCTCTCTCTCTCTCTCTCTCTCTCTCTCTGTGTGTGTGTGTGTGTGTGTGTGTGTGTTTTACTCCTTCGTCAACTTTTCCGTGCAAACGGCGTCCCGGCCCTTCACTTCCTTCTCATTCCGGTCATATGGGAGGGCGCGTGTTCTTCCAGGCGGGCTGTCAGCCCCCTTATCCTGCAATACGTGAAACGAGAAGAAGCCATAGCCGGACCGCACTCATGGCTGGCTAGCTAGGCTTTCTCTTCTCTGGAGTTAACTTCGAGCCCTTGGGAGGCTCGGCAGGCCTTCCACATGTAGGCGAGCGGCCGTGGCCTCCCTCCAGAGGGGCCAGAAGGCTTGCCGAGCGGAGGGGCGGACTCGGGTCCTTGCTTTCGTTTGGAGGCCCGAGAGCGCGCGCGCGCGCGCGCGCTGCCTCACACGAGGTTTAAATACTGTAGCAGCTTCGGAAGTTTCTCACGGGCGACTTGTCTGAACTGGTTGCCGGTTGTGACTGACGTGTTGAGTTGGGCCGAGTCCCTGTTCGACATACATCAACAACAACAACATCCAGAGTTACTTCTTGAACCTCAGTTCCTTTAAAAACAACACCGGCACATTTCATTACTTTGGATGCTTTTAATGCCTTTAATTGGTCTTAAAGAGTTTTTATAGTGGGGTGGATTTTGTACTTGACTTTATAGTCTTTTTACTTGTTTTTCTTCTTTTATGAAGATTTTAAGCTGCCTAGAGCGCTGTTTTCTGGCAGGAAGGTGAGGTATACATGTAAATAAACAAATAAATAAAAGGCCTTGTGTAAACAACTTATTTGAGTGGAAGGAGCTGATGAAAATAGCTCTTATTGATGAAGAATACTTTTGGAAGTGAGGAGGACAGGGAAGTCATAGCTGGCTTTTCTTAGTGCCAGGAGGCAAACAGGAATTTTAGGGATGTTTCTCAGCTACTTTATTTTATTTATTTGGGATAGCAGGGAGGCTGCTGCTTTGGTACATATTGTCCTGAATGCGGAGTCTCATTTTGGAAGCTAAGCAGGGTCAGGCCCAGTTAGTATTTGGAGGTGGTGGTGGGGATTACCTGCAAATACAAACCTCTATGTAACCTTGGAAAGATTCTGTCTGGTATCATAAAGAGTGGCTGCCAGTCAGAGCTGACAACGTAGATTGTAGCAAAGAGGTAACTTAGTATAAGGAAGCTTCCTATCTTCCTGTTCTCAGTGGCAGCAACAAAAAAAGTTAGTTTAAAGATACATTTCTATCATTTATTTTCCATGCTTTTCTCCCTCATTCTGGGTAAAGTTCCATGCACACTTAGGTAGCCTTTTTGTATGGCTCTGTTCCTCCAGCAAATGCACTATCCTGAGCTGAAGCAAATGCACAGCTGGGTAATCAAATACTGAAATAATTGAAAGTGACGGTAGCTTTAGTCGTTTTCCTTTTGGTCACGGTGCGTCTCATTAATCACGTGTGTGTATGTGTGTTCATCGCAATTCTTATGTGTGTGTGGAGCTGTTTCATTTTAAGGTCACCCTTCAATTTGTGGAAATTATAATTTAAAGCTATTTATAGAGCTTTGTGATTGCCTGTAATAACTAATATGCAGAAGGGGAACGAGAGGGGGAGAAAAGGAAAAGCCCTTCTCTGTAACAGAGGAATAAATATGTAACAGCTGTGTCTGCTTTAACTTGATTAAAGGCACTTAAAAAAGGGTAAACATAAGACTGACTCTGGACAAAGGCGCAGAAGCGAGCCTGCTATCTGTTTTATTGTAAAACTCTTCACAGGCGTAACTCCAGCTCCTCGGGAGCCCTGGATTTTCTGTGTGTTCAAAGTTTACTTTGCTGTTTGTCTTGAGTGGGGTCAGTGTTGTAGTGAATAATTTATAGGCAGCATGAATGAGCTCATTAGTCACCTTTTCAGAGTTTAAATGAGTTTGGTGGTTGTCATTACATGGGCCTTCTGTTCAGCCGCACGGGCAAAATGACAGTTTGGCAGTTGGCGTGCTTGTAGCAGGGAAGGCCGCCTCTTTTCAGAGCTGGGTTTGCTTTTGTGTGCTATTCAAACCCCCCATTCTCTTGCCCAGCGCTAGTCCAGTTGCTCTCCAGCTTTAGATGGCAAGGAGGTGATAGCTGGTATAGGCAAACTGGACAGAGTTTGCGATCGTTTCTGGGATTCTCTAAAATGGAGCTTCTACAAGCTCTGGAATCATGAGGGGTCTTTACACCCTCTTGCTGCTTTCCCAGTCTATTTCTGGGTTACTCATCATCTTCTAAAAACTCTCCTCTTTTAAAGAGAAAGGATCCTGCTTTAGTAGGATTTAGTAGTAAAATTGATCTGGGGATAGATCTTTACTTAGCCACAACCCTACCATTGACACATATGAGGGAAATATCAGTACCTTTGGGAAAGTTTCAGGCTTTGTAAAAGCACAAAAAGTCTTTAGAGAGAAAACAACTGCAGAGACACCCACTGACCTAGGCAGGCTCATGAGACATGCAATCCAGCCAGGGAAGATGAGAGAAAGCTATGGTAGAGGGAGAGTGTCATGGATAAGGGTATGGCCAGCCAGTGGGGAAAAGCCATGAGCAAGAGTACTTCACACTGCAACATTTTCTTCTTCTTTGTGGCCTCTCTGAATCACACCCTGGGTGATTTGGGCATGCGCGGAGCCTCATTGGAAGATTCTAGAGCTTCTGCGATAGCAATGAACACATTAGAATATGCCCCTCCCCACCCATATAAGTACCTTGGCACCAAGCGTCCCCTTTCAGTTTCTTTCAACCACCGCGTTGAGAGCCTCATATTTCTGCTTCTGTTAGTAAAAGGAAAAGAGAGCTTATTCTTGATTCCTTCCTGTTTTCAATCTTTTAAACTGTTAGATCAAACTCTTTATCATCAGAGATTTTTCCTTTCTCCTCGCCCAGCCTCTGGTCACAGCACCTCCCCCTCCAATCATCAGTTTTTCTCCTCATTTATTTTCTCCTATTCATGACCCCTTTGGTCCCAGTTAAGTACTGTGGTGTCTGTGATAATAAGATCCCACTTTCAGATGGACACGCTAAGTGCCCTTTCTGTTTGGGAGAACGACATCAAACTTCCTCCTGTACCCATTGCAAAAATTTTAAGTGCAGAGTTCTTCGATCTTGCCTCGAGGCTAAAACTCCAACTTCGGGAACAATGCTTACAACCAGTTCAAATGGCCCAACCTCCCTGTAGGGCCACTTCCCAAACCAAAGCAATGGAAAAAGCCATTATTGAATCATCGAAACAACATCCATCAGCTACACCAGCTCATTCCAATTCTCCATCTGCATCATCTAAGACCTCGAAGACACACAAATCGAAACCCTCCATACCGAAGTCATCAACTTGCAAAACAACTTCTAAACGTCATAGACCTACTGAAGCTGCTCCAGCTCCGGAGCCTGTTCCTTCTAAATGAGCTAAACACTCTAAGCCTACAGACATCCCACCAGAACCACAACTCTCTGAATCAGTTTCGGTTGGATCTCCCTCAGATGACAGACTTCTGTCTCATCAACCCTGTTCTTAGTCTCCATAATGGGATGATAGAGTCGACCACATCACCGAAAGGTGACTATACCTCAACCTGCTCCCCTCTTGGTATCGAAAAAACCTCGGATGGTTGAGCAGATTTCAGCCACATGTGAGCCTTTTGCAGCCCCAGCCTCCCAATACTTTCCTACTACAATAGATGACAGAAATCACTCTTTACGCCAGCGTCAATTTATTCTACTGCTATGCCATCATATCAGCAACATAACAGAGACACAGACTCTGATATTGACGATCCTCGATATTCATCCTGGTCTGTGGACACTCGCTCCATTCTGTTACATCAGCACCATTCCCATTCTCCGGTAAATCCAAGTCATCGACCCTGGCACCGTTATGACACCGAGCTCAACACCGAGGTCCATCCCTACCAATCGAAGTCCGTTGACACTCAACCACTTTTGATGTCGACGATCCTTAACATTGACAGTTGTCCATGGACATGCCGCCTCCATCTTTTCCGACTCATAACCAGCAATACTATGAGACTCAGCCTCTCGACATCGAAGTCAATCGACAGTCCGTCAACTTCAGATGCGACCTTGATGGCTCTGACCATGGATCTCGGCCACAGACTCCATCAATGTTACTTACCTCTCTAGAGTCAGACATTGTCAATACTGACCCACCATCACCGGCAGAGGATTTCCAGACCTACGCCCAACTTATGATTTGCATGGCTGAATCCCTTGATCTGCAAGTCCACCAACCATCGACAGAACCAGCCGATCATCTATATGATCTGATCTCTAAAAATGCAACCGCTCTGGTGCACATATCGATGTTACAATTTCTCCTTAGTACTGCGCAGAGATCCTGGACAAAACCAGCTTCCTCCCATATCTTGTCTAAGCAGATTGATAACCTCTATAGAATCCATGACCCAGGAGCCATTTTCCTCCAAAAACAACCAGCTCCAAATTTTATATTTGTCGAAGCCTCTCAATCGAGATCTGGACACCAATAATCTCTCATACCACCAAATAAATACAGCCGACGAATAGACTCCATGGGTAGATGGGTTTTACTCTTTCGCAGCCATCACCATGCAAATCGCTAATTATCAAGGAGCCATGGGAGCTTACCAACGCTTCCTCTGGGACAACATGTGCACGTTTATTGATTCTCTGCTAAAGGATAAAAAGATGCTAGCTCAAACCTTTCAACAAGAAGGTCTCTCCATTGCTAAACAACAGATGCTTCCCACCCGCCACACCTTAAATGCTACACCCAAGTCCATGGCCACTTCAGTAGCCCTATGACGTTTTTCCTGCCTCAAAACAGCCAGCTTAACCGAAGATGCTCGGGCATGTATCGAAGACCTCCCCTTCGATGGAGCAGGTCTTTTTTCATGCTGAAACTGACGATGTACTGGAGAATGTACAAAAGAAATGTTCAGTAGCCAGTCGTTGGGGAGTTTACCTTCCTACCAGCAACATCCTCAGCAAAATAAATGCAAACGACCCTATAACTCATACCAGAGGTTCCAGAGAGATCCTCCATGACAAACCTCTTACAATCCATACTCCAAAAACCAAAGAGCCAAAACCCGGCAACAGCCTGCCACTAGGAAGAATGACTGGAAACCCAAACACCATGTTTGATGTTCCTCTGACCAAGATTGCCACCCACCCCACCAACCCTGCCCTCAGGAAACACTTATCTGCATGGGAATCAATCACTACAGATTCCTGGGTACTCTCCATCATAAAAAAGGCTACCACATCCATTTCTTCAAACTTCCTCTGACAACACACGTTGTTACTCCTCCATCACAACCCCTGCAAGAAGAAATTTACGAATTTACTTCTCAAAGATGTCATACAACACATCTATCAAAACAACACCGGGGTTTTTTTCTCGCTATTTCACTGTCCCCAAGAAAGATGGGGGGCTTTGCCCTATTCAAGTACATTGTCACCACAAAATTCTGCATTGTTACTCTAGAATCAGTTCTTCCCTTACTTCAAAAAAACAACTGGTTCACTGTCATAGACCTCAGAGATGCTTACTTTCATATTGCAGTACATCCCTCACACAGAAAATTTGTTCGTTTCCAACTTGAATCACAAGCATACCAATTGAAAAGACTCCCATTCGGCCTTGCAACAGCTCCGAGAGTATTCACCAAGTGCATGGCGCCGGTAGCCATATATCGACGACTGCCTCCTTGTAGCACACTCCCATTGCAAAGCTCGACAAGACACCCGTTTTACCCTCACCCTTCTCCGTTATCTCGGTCTAACTATCAATGAACAAAAATCAACATTAAAACCTACAAGGACTATATATTACATAGGTACACTCATAGACTCCACACGAGCTTGCACGTTCCTCCCTGCAGAAAAGAGACAAAAATCTCTTTACCTTACTTCGCAGCTTCACTCCGCATGCCTTGATAACCTGCCTTAACAATGCAATGAGTTCTAGGCACCATGGTCTCTATGACGTCAGTTGTACAACTTGTGCATCTCAAAATGAGATCTCTCCAATCCTGATTTCTGGTGCTATTCAATCCACTAACAGACTCTACCCGCACTCTCCAGAATTGGCCTCTCAACTTCAATGGTGGTATTCCCATACCAACCTTTCTATTGGGCGACTGTTCCAACAGCTTCGCCCGCAAATACAAGTCACTACTGATGCCAGTCGCATCAGCTAGGGGCTCATTGCAAATCCTTCACAGTCCATGCCAAATGGTCTCACAGAGAAAAACTGCTCCACATAAACGAGTTAGAGTTACTAGCCATCACAAAGGCCTGCAAGGCTTTCAGAAACCTTCTTGTAGGAAAAATAGTACAGATATCCACTGACAACGCCATGGTGATGTACTACATTCTAAAACAAGGCGGCACCCACTCCCCAGGTGGTCTCTACCTAGCGGTTGACCTCTGGGAGTGGTGTCTGCAGCATCACATCTGTATAACAGCCTTACACATCGCTGGTCAAGACAACGGCCTAGCAGACTCGCTCAGCCATACAGATGCCCAAGCTCACGAGTGGGAACTAGATCAATCAATATTCCACCAACTATGCTGGAAATGGGGCACACCGACTCTCGATCTCTTTGCCTCCTGAGCGAATCAGAAATGCCAGCTGTATTGCTCTCGAGCAGGAATAGGAAAACATTCCCAGGGAGATGTGTTTGTTGACCGTTGGCCCAAGACTCTTACCTACCTTTTCCCACCATTCCCTCTCCTCCACAAAGTTGTCGTCCATCTACAACAGTGGTTCTTAACCTTTGTTACTCGGAAGTTTTTGAACTGCAACTCCCAGAAACCCCAGCCAACACAGTTGGTGGTGAAGGCTTCTGGGAGTTGCAGTCCAAAACTCCTGAGTAACCCAAGGTTAAGAACCAGTGATCTACAAGACAAAACCAGTGCCATCGTTATAGCCCCTTGGTGGCCGAGACAGACTTGGTTCCCAGTTCTCCAGTCTCTCATCAGACATCCACCATCTCCCCCGCCTGCTAGAACTTCTCACATAGAACAACTCCCAAGTCCTACACCTGGACTTACCTGTTCTGCACCTGGAAGTGTGGAGGATTCTCCTTCGTTAATGAATGTTCTTTATCATGCCAAAAAGCCATCCACAAGGAAAGCCTACCTGTACAAATGGAAGAAATTTCAATCCTTTACCAAATCTTCCTCATCATCCTCCATCAATCCATCACTTTCCACTGTTCTCCGCTTCCTCCTACATCTCAAATCCAAGGGCTCTCCATCTCATCCTTGAGAGTACCTTTCGGCAATAATATCACATCCAGGGTGTGAATCACAGAGGTCCACTTGAAGAACTACAATTACAGGTGGGTAACCTGTTGTTCCTTGTCTCATTTCTCTAGAACTGCTGGATAGCTCAGTGGTTTAGGTATTTGGCTGCAGAGCCAGAGGTTGGGAATTCAATTCCCTACTGTGCCTTCTTGATAGGGGCTGTACTCAATGATCCATAAGATCCCTTCCAGCTTTCAGTTCAGAGATGATGATGATTAATAATGATGATGATCATGATGATGACTGTGCCTGGTGATTTTAATAATAATAATAATATATTGTTTTATCTTTTTCTTGGCAGAGTCAACATTTGCTGTTAGCACTTATTGTTGTTGTTGGCAATGTATTAGTCATATGACTACAGAGGCAGCTGGGAAGATAAAACCTCAGTAAAGTTGTTTGCTGATTACTTTACCCACTCCCATGCTACTCTGTTGCTTTGGATCACCATCCTGACATGCTGAAATGTAATCAAAGAAAGTTATCCTGTCTTGAAGAGAAACCAATGCAGAAGTTTGCTGGTACTGCTATAAAAGGCATGGGAACAGAACCCATAAAAAGTTGGCAACTTCACACCTCAGTCAACAATTTAATCTGCCAAGGACTGAGAATTTGTATCCTTCTAGATGCTTTTGTTCTATAGTTTCTATTATTCTTGATCATTGCTCATGCTGGCTGGGATTGATTGGAGCTGGAGTTCAGAAACATCAAGAGTACAACAGGATTCCCATGCCAGATGTAGTATGTAGGAGTGCTTCAGGTATTTGTTGTGTTGGTGAACAGTGTGAGAGGGTATGGGTATGAGTGTATAAGGAATGTATGCATATATAAATTGCCTTTCCTGTTCTAGGAAGTTGGACTACAGTACACATGATGGAGTTTCCAGAAGATGTATTTTCCTTCTGAAGATGGGACTTTATTATTTACTTATCCTTTTTGTGTGTGTGGGGGGGGTTTGCATTTATACCCCACTTTTCTCCACAAGGCTTACTTAATTGAGCTCTGATTATTATTTGTACCATCATTATTTTACACTTTGGGGAGACATAGAGACAGAGGAGGATGTTACTAGCCATCAGTTGACTGGATTTATTATCAATATACAAAAAAGAGAAAAGGAAGAAAAGGAAGAAAAGAGCAAAAAAAAAAAAGGAAGACTGGCTGTGGAAGTCAGCTCTTATATGAACAGCAGTCTTCAACAATAGACAACAAACTATTTCACAGATCACCAGTTTGTATCTTGCAAATGATAATGTTTGCTGAGAAATGTTCTGTGTCCTGACCTTGTCATCTATCCTAGGGCAGTTGTTCAGATAACAGCATAAAATGCTAACGCAATGGCAGCGCTCCCCATTGCTTTATGGGAGAGTTGCAGAAGGTCGCAAGATCAACCCCAGGCTTCCCCAGGGAGACTTGGCAAACTTATTGCAAAACCATTGAAAACTACTGCTAGATTAGTCAGTGTAGAATAGCTAATATTGGACTAGACTGGGGTCCACAGCAGCCCCAGCCTCCATCTTTTTTAAAAAAAATTGAAGGGCAGGGAGAAAATGGTTCACAGTTGATTTGTTCCCTGTGATAATGTATGGCAGGAAATATAGCTTGTTTTGAGGTCCTTCATCATTGCCCGTCACCCCCCAAAATTTAATTTTTGAAATAAAAATTGGCCACTAGGGGCTCAAGGGGCAAATGAAGAAGCCAATTTTTGTAAGAAAAAAAACCGTGGAGTACGTGGAAGTGGGTGTGGCTCTCCAGGGTCCAGGGACAGAAATGTGTGGTCTCCAGAATTCTCATCGAGAAGGACCAGAGGTCTAAGTCAGTATAAAGGAACTTCCTATATCCAGTGGACAAGTAGCTGCTGGTAGCTCATGGCCTGAGCACCTCACCATACCACTTCAAATTGAGCATTTTCCCACCACCACCAGGCCACAGAACATGCAAATAGCACTTTGTAGCCAGGAGAGTTGGAGAATGTGGTAGACTTTGCTTCCCTATATCCTTTTGCAAATGCCATTCAGTTTATCTGCACAACTGTGATGCAAGGGAGCCTGCTTGTACTACAAGCAGCTCTATTTTACAGATATTTTACAGCTGAACAATAACAATAATTAGCTCATCTGGTTTCATTTGCCATGTTCCGAAGTCCTTGCAGCATTTGATTGGCTTATACTTGTCCTTGTCAGTCAGCCAATATCAATAATAATACAGTATTAGTTTTTTCATTGGTGCATGCTTTTGTTTATGGTACCTTCTTGCTGTGACTGTAACATTTTGGGCCCAGGACTGTCTGTGCCCCTCCTTCCTACTGGAAATGGCAATGAGGTGTTGTAAGAATAGTTGGGAGCCTCTAAGGATGTTGCTCTCAACATTTCAAATTTGCACTGTTCATGAGAGCAGCTCTTTTAGAAGATTCTTTGCAAAGGTTAGGTAGCCCTCTTTAGCATCACTGATCTCCAACTTCCTTTCCCCTCTAAGGGTTTTTATTGTGGGTATGTGTATGCTTTACACACACGTATGCGTACATGCACCATGAGCCTTACCAAGTTGATCTTGTTTGATTTGGGAAAATAATAAGGGTCAAGCCTGGTTATTGACAGGAAAGGGCAACAACCAGGTAATGTCAGAGATTTCCAGGTAGCTCTGGAAAAGCATCCGCTCTGAAACCCATTGAGGGCAATCAAGATTGACAGTACTGGGTTAGAAAGACAAGTGATCTGACTCAGAATGAGGCAGCTTCCTATTTTCCAACAATTGCCTAGGTAAACATTCATAAGATGATTCCATGAATCTCACAGTGAAGGGCTGAGGAGTCCTGGTTCTAATACATGCAGTTTTGCAGTTAAACATAAAATGGCAGTACACTTCTATTTCCCCAAAGTTCCTGTGGGGAGTTATCTTGGAAATGGGGATATCAGTATATATATGGTATATATATGGTATATATATACTGATATCCCCATTTCCAAGATAACTCCCCACAGGAACTTTGGGGAAATAGAAGTGGTGGGGAGTTATCTTGGAAATGGGGATATCAGTATATATATGGTATATATATGGTATATATATACTGATATCCCCATTTCCAAGATAACTCCCCACAGGAACTTTGGGGAAATAGAAGTGTACTGCCATTTTATATATATATATATATATTCATGTGAAATATGCAACTCCTTTTTTAATGAATATTTTAATGAATATGCACATCAATTAAATTAATGTTCTTATATGTCATCAAGTCTCTCCAAACTTGGAGAAAAGGTGGCAAAATGGCAAATACACTTCAGTAGAAGAACATGTAAAGTAATGCACATTGGAGCAAAAAATAAAAATGTTATTGATCAGTTGATAGGTTCTGAGCTGTCTGTGATGGATCAGGAAAGAGATCTTGGTGTGCTGGTGGACAGCTCAATGAAAGTGTCAACCCAGTATCATTAAAAAGGGGGTTGGAAAGAAAACATCCAACATTATAATGCTATTGTACAAAACGATGGTAAGGCTGCACCTGGAATATTGCGTACAGTTCTGGTCACCGCACCTCAAAAAAGACATAGTGGAACTGGAAAAGGTGCAGAAGAGAGCGACTAAAATGATGACTGGAATGGGGCAACTCCCTTATGAGGAAAGGCTACAGTATTTGGGGCTCTTTAGAGAAAAGGCACCTGAGGGGGGACATGATTGAGATGTATAAAATGATGCAGGGAATGGATAAAGTGGATGGAGGGAAGCTCTTTTCCCGCTCACGCAATACCACAATCAGGGGACATCCATTCCAATTGAGTGTTGGGAGAGTGAGAAGTCCAGGGTATCACTGCATCACATTTCAAATGAATCTGTTTTTTTTCATGTCAGCTTTCTTTACTGTCCAGCTTTCATACCCTACATGGTGATCAGAAATAGAAGAATGTAGATGATCTTGGTTTCTAGGGCCACCTGCTTACACTTGATGATTTTTTTCCTAGTTCCTTCATTATTTCCCTTCTGAGTCCCCGTCTTCTGATTTCTTGGGAGCAGTCTCCTCTTCAATTGATGATTGAACCAAAGCATACAAAATCTTTAACAATTTCAATTCCTTCATTGTCAACATTAGTGTTGTGTAATTCTTCTGTAATAATGATTTTGGTCTTAAGATTCAACTGCAGTCCTGGTTTGGCACTTTTTTCTTTCCCTTTCACTAAAAGTCATTTCAGATCATTGCTGCTTTCTGCCACTGAGATGCTACCATCTAAATATCTTAAATTATTTATATTTTTCCACCAATTTTCACTCCTCCTTCATCTGAATCTAACCCGGATTTCCATATGATATATTTTGCATACAGATTAAACAAATAAGGGGATAAAATACACTCTTGTTTGTCACTTTTCCCTGTAGGAAACCATTCTGTCTCTGTATTCTGTCCTAATACAGGTTACTCATCAGGACTATCAAGTACTAGGACACAACCATTTTTTTGAGAACAGCCCATAGTTTCTCATGATGTACACAATCAAAAACTTTGCTGTAACTGATAAAGCATAACCTGATCTTCTGACATTCTTTGATGCATTCTAGTAGCTAGGTGATATTTGCAATATGGTCTCGTGCCTCTTCATTTTGGAATCCAGCTTGAGCATCAGGCATTTATTGCTCCAGATACAGTAAAAGCCATTGTTGCAACATTGTCCACAAGTACAGCTGCCTATTTGATTATTTGAAGCATGCGTTTGCAGTAACAGATTGTTGGCTTTGCAGAACTTTGTGAGTCATTCTCCTGGTTCATTTCTGTACTTTGTGCCAGATTTTAGTGCAACATTTGATTCGGCTTTGTTCCTTACTTCTGTGTTCCAGTCACCTATGATTATACACATGTCTCATTTTGGTATGTGATCAGTTACCTCTTGGATGCTTGCATAAAAGCTTTCCATTTCATCTTCAGTGTTGGTATTTGGAGCATAGACTTGAATATGTTAACATTGTATGGAAACATTGTTAATATACTATGTTTTTATGCCAACTTTTAACATTAATGTTAGAAACTATGGATTGATAAAGAAAAAGGTAGATAATATTTTGACAACACTGCCTGTAAGGCACAATTTTTTATTAAGGTAAAGGTAAAGGTTCCCCTTGACAATTTGTTCAGTCGTGTCCGATTCTGGGGGACGGTGTTCATCTCAGTTTCCAACCCATAGAGGTAGCGTTTTGTCCGAAGACAATCTTCCATGGTCACGTGGCCAGGGCAACTAGACATGGAATGCCATTTCCTTCCCACCGTGGTGGTACCTATTTATGTACTCGCATTTTGCATGCTTTTGAACCGCTAGGTTGGTGGGAGCTGAGACAAATAACCGGGGCTCACTCCGTCACATGGATTCGATCTTATGATCTTATGACTCAGGTGCTGAGTCTCCTTTCTCAGCTTGGCACTTTCTAGATGTGTATAAATCCCACAATATGCAGTGTGGTTTAGTGGATAGAGTGATGGACTAGCACTCAGGAGGCCTGAATTCAAATCTCACTGAAACTCACTCTGGGTGTGGAATTAGTATCGCCACTCCTTAAATATCATTTACTTTGAAACTCTGAACTGCCACTGAACTGCTGCCTCTCTTCTATCAATTTCTTCTTAAACTGAAGCAGTGTTTAACATTATAGTTTTTGTTTTGTCAAAAGATATATTTCATGTGTGCTCATTAAAAAAAAAATCCAACACAAACAATAATTGTATTCACGAAGGCTTTCACAGCCGGGATCTAATGGTTGTTGTGGATTTTTAGGGCTCTTTGGCCGTGTTCTGTAGGTTGTGCTTCCTAACGTTTCGCCAGTCTCTGTGGCCGGCATCTTTAGAGGACAGCATAATTACAGTGGGATCTTGACTTACGAATGACCCTACTTGCGAACAATTCAGCTTATGAACCCGCCCTATAGGGGAAATAAGGACTCGACATACGAACTTCCCTCGAGTTACGTACAGGAAAAAAGTGCCCCTCCCTCCCCTTAGAGGCTTTTGGAGGGGGAATAAGGGTCAGAAACTTAAAAATAAATAAAAGAAAGTCACTTACCAGGCCTTGGTAGCCCCCAAACAGCAGGAAAAAGAGCAGGAAACAGCTAAAAGCCGACACCCAGAAGGGAGCCTGGCAGCCATTTTGTGATTTTCCCCTGCTCCTGCACCCTCCTCTCCCCGCCTAACAGCTGATCAGCTGGCTCTGAAGAGGCTTGGGGAGGCTTGCTCAGCACCTAAAAAGCCTGCCTGTGTGTCTTTGTGCTGAAAAAATCAGCACAACATGCTTTAAAACATGATTTAAAATTGGCTTCATTGAAAAAAAAGATTTCTAAAGTGCTTTGCAAACTGTTCCCTGCCTTCCTCCTCCTTTCCTGAACCTAAGGGGAAAAAAAGAAAAAATTATCCCCCTCTAGTGGCAGAAGGCGGAATAGCAGCTTTCCATTAGTTTCTATGGACGGAAAAGAGCAGATACAGATTAAATGGTTTTCAATGCATTCCTATGGGAAATGCAGATTCGACATACGAACTTTTTGACCTAAGAACCACCTTCCAATACGGATTAAGTTTGTAAGTTGAGACCCCACTTTACTTGGCAGTTAAATGTTAAGGATTCAATTATCTGCAGAATACAAACACTGCTGGTAGAAGGGATTCCTTCTCTACACCTCCCAGTCCCCATGTCCTGCCCCATATACACCAGTGGATTGGATCGCCTATCAGAACAGACTGAAGTGCACAAAGGAGCCAAGCAGCAGGTCCCACTGCATGTTCACCTGATGTTATGTGAAATGAACAGGTATATTTTCAGATAGCTTTGTCACTTTCAATCCACAAGAAATTCTACAACAAAATTTCTAAGCTGCAATCTTGTACACATTTACTTGAAAATAAGCCCAGTTGGGCTCAGTGGAGGCCCTATATGTAGGGTTGCACTGTCAATGTTTAAAATGCCAAAAGGCTGGAATGGCTAAAAAGTAAGAAAATAGTGACACTGAATATTTGTCAAAGTTTCATCTTGTTTGTTCATTAGTTTATCTGAATCTAATACTATGCTTCCAGGAAGATTTTGCCCCATATTTTTTAATGAAAAAGCAAAAGCCTATTCATGATTGTATTCTTGGTTTAACCTTCATGTAAGCAAATATATTTTGATAATGTTTGTGTGATATGACTGCTTTTCCTTCTTCATCCTACAACTATCTGTGCATATTTCCCCCATCATTTGTGAGTCAGTACATTCTTGATTAAATCTGTAATGTTTACTGACTATGTGCCAGAAGTATATAATTTCAGAGCAAGTATACATCTTTTCATTATAACTGGAAAGCACATGTAGCAGGAATAGTAACAAGTAAGTTATGATAAGCAGACAGTTGCACAAAACACTTCACAGCATTTTTTATTGCATGAAAATCATATTTTCCAAAATGTACAAGCCCTAGACATATAATTTACTTCCAGTGATTGTTATTAACCTCATACTTTTAAAGAATTTGCTGTGATGCTCATTTTCTCAATAAATTCAAGTCTCGGAAGATTTTCCTCTGCTCCAGGTTATGTGTAAATGAAAGCTTAAAAGAAAGCAATAGGGTGATTGTATAACTTTGATTATACACTGATCGGTCAAGAACTGATTCAAAAACAAGCTGTCAATGAATTGGTCTGTATTTGCTTAAGATGACTTAGAGAGAGGCTGTGAAAGAGACAGAGAAATGTCAAGACTTCAGCTTGGGCTTGGTAACCCTCATGTGTGTTGGATGTCTCCTTAGAAATCTGATGTTGAAGCACTGAACCTTTGCTGTCTGGAGTGTTTAAGTGATGGATAAGGAACTAGTGGTTGTCCAGATGTAGCTGAACTAGAACTCCCATCACACCTCAACTTTGGCTGATGATCGAGGGCCCATACATTTGTCTCCATGCAGAGACATCACCTTGCCAACAAAAGTCTGCATAGTCAAAGCTATGGTTTTTCCT
This sequence comes from Pogona vitticeps, assembly GCF_051106095.1. Taxonomy (NCBI): domain Eukaryota; kingdom Metazoa; phylum Chordata; class Lepidosauria; order Squamata; family Agamidae; genus Pogona; species Pogona vitticeps. The sequence continues at coordinate 329,682,915 of NC_135783.1, read as the reverse complement.
GTAGTGATGTATGGAAGTGAGAGCTGGACCATAAAGAAAGCTGACTGCCGAAGAACTGATGCTTTTGAATTGTGGTGCTGGAGGAGACTCTTGAGAGTCCCCTGGACTGCAAGGAGAACAAACCTATCCATTCTGAAGGAAATCAACCCTGGGTACTCACTGGAAGGATAGATCCTGAAGCTGAGGCTTTGGCCATCTCATGAGAAAAGAAGAGTCCCTGGAAAAGACCCTGATATTGGGAAAGTGTGAAGGCAAGAGGAGAAGGGGACGACAGAGGACGAGATGGATGGACAGTGTCATTGAAGCTACTGACATGAATTTGACCAAACTCTGGGAGGCAGTGGAAGACAGGAGGGCCTGGTGTGCTCTGGTCCATGGGGTCACAAAGAGTTGGACACGACTAAACGATTTAACCATAACAATGCTCAAGTTGTATACCTGTATGTAAAGAGATAGTGACGTCCTTCCAAAAGGAATGGACTCTGGGAAAATGCTGTCCCTCTGAAACTTCTCACCACTTGAAGAAAGTGGGAGGCATAGATATTCACAGGCATGCTAGCAACATATCTCATGTGCTTGGGGAGGCATGCACAGCTGCCACGCGTAAGTGGGTAGTTTCTACTCTATGTTGTGATTAGAGATGGGGGTATTTGTATTCGTATATGAATACCGCCGCACAAATGGACATAATGAGGGTCCAGCCCCCTGGGACCAGCCTGTCCATTCACCTTCTGCTGTTACTGCAAGCTCTGCAATACCTTGCTATCACTCCAAAGCTCGCAGTTTGCGAGCCAATCTTCAACCTTGCAGTGAGACTCAGCCTCCTGCCAGGAGTAGCTCACAGACCACGAGCTCCGATCAATAGGAAGGGAGTGCAGAGCCCGCAGCAACAGCGGAAGATGAGTGGACGGTCCAGCCCCAGGGGGCTGGACCCTCCTTATGTCCACCTGTGCAGCGGACATAACATTATGATACAATGAACTCTAGATGTGGCAATATTCTTCTCTACCCCACCCCCTGATATCTTTAGCGTGTGAAAAGATCAGAGCTTGGAAAGGTGTAACTACATTTGAAAAGAAGTGTAATGAGTAGCTAGTTGCAAAGCTACTTTTAGGTATTCCTTTTCTATTCTCCATTGCTTGGAAAAAAACTTACATAGTTCCTGCGGAATATAGAACTGATTGCATGCAGAGTGTTGTAGAAAAAATGGTAATAATTATTTCCTTTGTGGGAAGGGTGTAGTAGTGTACCATATATAGTAACTCGACCCAAACTGCTATCTGCCAGATGTGCTGAACTACAAATCCCATAATTCCTCCAGGTGTTATCACCAACACATTGAAAGGGCATAAGTTTGAGGAAGTTTGTTACATTATTGATTGATCATCCATTTGAACGTAAATGTCTTGTTACAGAAGAACTATCCTTATTTCTAATGGTGGTAAGTGGAAGGCAGCAGCCCTGAACTAAGCTCTTCAGAGAGTGAGTGTCTTTTTCTTTGCATGTCTACATGAGTGAGAGAGACTGCTTCCAAATGAGGCTTTTACTCTGCAATTTGTGCTGTCTCATGCACAGTATTTTAAAGATGATATGGTCAAAAATATCTTCAGTTTGCAGTCTGATTTCTTATCTTCCATCTTTTGTTTTCATTTTGGTCAGGAAAGAAAATCTAAAGAAAATAATGTTGAAATAGTAGCAGAATAGCTTTTGATAGTTAGTGGTAGGAGCCCTTCATCTGAATGTACCCAATAATTCTGCTCTTCTGCATACAGAAATGGAAGACCACTCCAGCTAACAATTAAGTAGCACTATGCAGGTATGTTGCCCCTTTGTGCTTAAAAAATGGGCAGGGGGAGGAATGATGGAAGAAGTAAAAAAATATGAGTAGGAGAGGACAACAACAGCTCCTGTGAAATTTGGTGAATGGGTCTGGGCATTTCTGGAGCCAAGAGAACAAGAATGGAAGGAACTAGGTCATCACTGGAGAGGGGAAAAACATTTTTATTTGTGGGTCTTATATTATTTTCTTGAATTCACTTCTGCCTTCAAAATAAAGATGTTAAACTGAAATGTTTCTAAGTGTCTGGATATATCTGCACTGGAAGGCTATATTTAAATTATTTTCTCCAAAGTGTAGAGGGAATTGTGAGATAACCTCCTACAATCCAATAAATATATGACTTTTCCTGCTCCAAATGAACAAATATATCTATGACACATGAGGGGTAGCCATGAGAGAAGATAGCTAGCTGGATCCCCAGTAGTAGTAGTAGTAGTAGTAATCATAATAATCATAATCATAATCATAATCATAATGTGCCATCAAGTTTGTTCTGTCTTATGGTGACTCTATTGTGCAGCTTGCCCAAGACTACATAGGCTAGCTCTTCTCGCAGGAGCCACAGCAGGGAATCAACTCCTATCTTCTGGCTCCATGCCCAGATTACTGGATCCCCTCCAGCACAGCAAAATTAAAGTTTTGATTGCACATTACACAAACTATGAGTTGTCTGGAAAAGCCAAGGCTGCTGTTTTCTTTTTATATATATATTTCCCTGCTCCCAAGCTTGTACTAGTCAATGGACTGATGACCTTACAACTCTTTCAGCATTGGAATGTGTGGTATGTAGACAGCAATTGTACTTGGATACCTTCCTGTCATCCTTCATCAGAGTTTATGCTTGGGTATTGTTGTTGTTTTGGTCTCTCTGATTTTTTTTCCTTTTCATTTCTAGTACTGACATTCTGTTCTCCCTCCTTACACTTTGATTTTCTTTTCTTTATTTGGGATATTTTTTCTTTTGTCTACTTGTAGGGGGTTTTTTTTTGGCTTTAGCACATTAACAATTACATTATTTTGTTGTGTTTACCTAGTTCAGGAAGTCTGAAGTGAAGAAGGATGGGTATAAGAGCTAAGAGGTCCTTTGTACTGCTGCCTTCTGTAATGTAACTTATACTTTAAATAATGTAGGCCTAGGGTCAGGTTATTTTCTATACAATGTTTTGTGTTAATATGTGGCAAAGCAGCAAGAAAAAGGTATAAATGCACTTGGAAAAATCTTGGGTGAAAGCATCCTGAGACTAGACTGCATGGGTGAGTGAGCCAAAGGGCTATATTGTCAGTATGTATACATATGTTGAGTGCCACATGTTTTGAAATTCACCAGTATACATTAGGGTTGAGCAACATGGGGCCTGCCAGATGTTGTTGGACTGCAGCTCTAATCATGATTCACACAGGCTATGTCAACTAATTTCAGCACAATCGCATCTGGAGGGCCAAAGGAATCCCATTGTGATGAACATGTGTCATGATATTTAAGCTCCAGGGAAAAGATTGGAAACACATGGGATAATTGGAATGGAGCATGAGAAGTTACTTTTTTAGAACTACAGTTCCAAGAATCTCCTGACTAGCGTGACCACTGATTTGGATGTCAATTGTGGAACTGGCTGTACAGTAACTTAATTTAATCAGCATTTGCAACATTAGGCTGCAGCCCTATATATACATATCTGGGCCTTTTGCATACAATTAAATTTGGTTATCAAATATGCATGCATAGGATATTGGTCCAAGATGTTTATCATGCTGATTTCAGATGTCATTCTTTTAATTGCCTGGATTTCTTTCTCCTGTCTTTTAATTTAGGTACCAGATTTGTCTAGCGATACCTCTCATTTTAAAATCAAGTACTGTATTAGTTTTTCCGTTAAGACCATGTGACATAAAACTTGCTTTGTGGATAAACTGGACAATTTTATTCTTTCCTCTCCTGGCTGTTTTTTTTAAATACAATGCAATATCCTAAAAGTGCTCCTGCTTATTGCCACAAAAAACAGCAGTCCTTAAACTGACCTACATGTTGTCTTTTGAGACACTTGACTTTTGACATCAGTGGTAAATAGAAGGAGAATATGATTGTGCATGCTCATTTACCTACTTCTCTCACTCTGAAATACCTTCTCAGAGCACTTTGAGTATATGCATGTCTGTGGGTAGGGTAAGCATTTGGTAACTTGGGTTGTTTTTCAAAAACAACAAAATGATCACAAGAGAAGAGAAGTTTGACTTATTAATTCAAGGTCAGTTTTAGCTGTAGATAAACAGGCTGTGCTTGCAAGTCAACAAAGGAGAAAAGAACAATGGTATTTTGCTTTATGAAGACCATTGTTTTAATTGCCAGTTCCTGTAGCTGTCAGGATACAGGCTGGCTACAGTGTATCAGATTTGATTTGGGTAGTATGGAATCTTGTTACACAATATCCAAGATGAACTACAGTCATTGTTCTGGAGCTATAAGATCTTGGGATTCATAAAAAAAAGTATTGTGATTCATAGGATCTAGTGTGTTGGCGTAATGCTATTTGTATATGCCATTAGCCCAGAATGCTCCAGATGCATTGGACGACAATTCCCATAGCTTCGTTATGCCCATCATGAGAGAAGGATTATGTGAGTTGTTGTCCAATAATCTACTAGAGCAGCGATGGCAAACCTATGGCACGCGTGCCACAGCTGGCACACAGAGCTCTCTCTGTGGGCACCGGAGCCATAAGTCACCATCGAGAAATACTTACCCGTTCTCCGATCCCGGATTTTGGCACTCCCCTCTGCTGGTGCAGTGGTCCTGCGGAGGGTGCAATGGCAACCATTACTGGTCTAGCCCAATGGGGGATTGGAGGACCAGTAAGTATTTCTTTGTTAATACTGCCCCGGGGGGGGGGGACACACAAGCATTTAACCCTTGCAGTGCAGGAGCAGTTGTTTTTTCCAAACTAAAACCTCAGTATTTGGGCTTTAATTGCAGTGTTGGCACTTTGAAATAAATAAGTTGATTTTGTGTTGCAATTTGGGCACTCGGGCTCAAAAAGGTTCACCATCACTGGACTAGAGGGTAACCGTCCTGTGAAAGTTGGCACACAGAACTGAGATGGAGTGCAAAGGGTATTTTTATTCTTCCCTGCAGGTCTAGAGAACTAGGGGTTTCTAGTCCTGGTCTGTGATACATGTCAAAAGGAATAGGTCTGTCTCATGATTACTCACATTGTTATGAATATGTTACTAGTTATCCAGGTTCTTCAGTAAAAAATGTTAGCTTGGAAGAGGCTAAAATACCATTAAACTGTTTTAGCAGTGCGGTATATCAGATCTCTTACTTCACTTAAATCATGCTTGAATGTGAATTCCTCTCTGTGTGTGCATGTGTGTGCACGCACATACACTTTATTTGACTTGTGCCCTTGTTCAATAGCCTGTATAGCTCAATAAGTTAGATATCTGGTTGCGGAGCCAGAGGTTGGAAGTTCAGTTCCCCACTGTGCATCCTGGAAGAGTCAGCCTTTGACGCCTTGGGCAAACTGCAGAGTTCCAGAAGAAGGGCATGGTAAATCATTTCTAAGTGCTCTCTACTTAGAAAATCCTGAAAAGAGTTGCCATAAGTCAGAATTGGTGGCACACTACTACTACTACTACTACTACTACTACTACTACTACTACTACTACTAAAAAAACCAGGCAAGGTCAATGAAAATTATAAAAAAGTTGACTATTATATAATAGATACAAGTTTTAACCAAAAACCTAAGTATCTGTTAAATACTGGCACAGTATATATGCTGTTCCTAATATTGCTGTTTTTTTGTAGCTCTGGTGGTGTAACAACAAGAATTATTATTATTATTATTATTATTATTATTATTATTATTATTATTATTATTATTATTATTATTATTATTATTATTATTATTATTATTATTATTATTATTATTATTATTATTATTATTATATCATAGCATGTGTAAAATGATGTGATCCGGAAAAATGTAAAAAGAGCCCTAATGTATTAGACTGGTGTTGAACTCTGCATCTTGTCCTTTCACTGAACAATTTGGTACCAATGAGAATTCCCAAACAGGACAGTAGCATCTTCCTTTTCATGTTTCCCAGAAATTACTCATACTTGCTCTAATTCTGGAGGTGAAAAATAGCCCCCATTTTTAGTTGCCGTTTATAGAGGGTGTCGTTACCCTGTTGAAATGAATTGGGAACTGGATCAGGGTTTTTGAAGTTGGTGGGTCCTCTTGGGACAACTTTAATTCTGATTGTAAGCTGTCTTGTATATTGGTCAAAGAAGCCTACACACTTTCTAAATTACTGAATTTTAATGCAAATTGGCACATTGGTGCTCCACCTTCTGACTTTTCCAGGTATCTTGCCACACCAAAAAGTAATTTTCTTTTGCTAAGCAGTATTTGTAGTAGTTGCTGTTTTGTAGAGAATTGTTTACTGCTATTACACACTGTCTATTATAATGCAGCCTGTGCTGGATGGGGTTACACTCCCTCTGAAAACTCAGGTGCACAGCTTGGGGGTGCTCTTGGACTCCCATCTGAGAGACCTGGTTTCGGTGGTAGCCAGGTGTGCTTTTGCACAATTAAAACTTCACCAGCTGCACCCATTCCTGGCGTGATCTGATCTGGCCACAGTGAGTCATTTTTATAGTTACATCCAAGCGAGATTGCTGTAACACACTCTACATGGGGTGGCTTATCAGGAAACTTCGGCGGTTTCAAAACACAGCAGCCTGATTGGTAACTGGGGCTGGTCGCAGGAATCACATAACCCATCTGTTACAGCAGCTCTACTGGCTGCTGCTCCACTTCCATGCAAATTTTAAACTGCTGGTTCTAACCAATACATCCCTAAACAGCTTGGGCCGAAGCTATCTCAGGGACTGCATTTCCATTTATGAACCTGTCTGAATGTTAAGGGGGACATGGTGGTGCTGTGGGCTAAACTGCAGAAGCCTGTGCTGCAGGGTCAGAAGACCAAGCAGTTGTAAGATCAAATCCACGCAACGGAGTGAGCTCCCGTCACTTGTCCCAGCTCCCGCCAACCTAGCGGTTCGAAAGCATACAAATGCTAGTAGATAAATAGGGACCACTTCGGTGGGAAGGTAACAGCATTCCGTGTCTAAGTTACGCTGGCCACGTGGCAACGGAAACTGTCTTTGGACAAGAGCTGGCTCTATGGCTTGAAAACGGGATGAGCACCGCCCCCCAGAGTCAAACACGACTGGACAAAAATTGTCAAGGGGAACCTTTACCTTTACCTGAATGTTAAGATCATAAGAGAGGCCTTTTTCTCAGTCCCACCATCTTTACAGGTGTGTTTGGTGGATACATGGGAGTGGTCCTTCTCTGTTGCTGCTTCCAGACTTTGGAACTCCCTCCCACAGGAGGCTAGGCTGGCTCCATCTTTATGGTCCTTCTGCAAGCAGGTGAAGACCCTTCTGGCAGGCTTTCCCTCAGTAACTGGCTACTTGAGTGGGATTTTTAAATGTTGTGCTCTACTGCTCTGAATGTGTTTTGGTGTTCCTCATGCTTTTTAATATGGCATTTGTTTGATCTTATAGTAATTCTATACTCACTATTATTAGCTTTAAAATACATCACTTAATGATGTAAACTGCCTTGGGTCCTTTTTAAGGGGAAAGGCAGGGTAAACGATATTTTAAATACATATATAGATAGTAAATTTAATAAAATAAATAAATGCCATAAGAAGGGCTGTGCCCTGCTTAAATGGTGAATTACCAATTCTGAAGGTTTCCGGGAGCCTCGGTTCACATTTTCTTTTGCCAGAAAATGAGGGCAAGGGGGAAAGCTTGGGGGGGGGGGGCTGCATTTTCCTGACCTATGATTTAGGCTATTCTATTTTCGTAGTCATGGCAGGTATGGCTTAAATTGTTGTTTTTGGAAACCCGAATATGTTAGGTCATTTCTGTTGAGAAAAGGGTCTTGATAACTAATTCTGATGTTATTATCTCTCAGTACATACACAGAAAGTACAACTGCAAACCTGTTCATTTCCTCCCCACTGAATTCAGTGTGATTAGCTTTGGAATGGGACTTTGTTGCAGAACATCCCATTTTTGTTAATGCTGCAATGTTGATTCAGCATATGTCTTCTGTTTTTGTCTCTAGCATATGGCTTTGGGAAGCTTCAGCCTGTACTAGCCTTCTGATACATTTACCTTGTGGCAAAAAAGGCACTTCCACTGCCTTTCAATATATGGACTATAAAATACATGCTTTTTTTTCTAAAAAAAAGAAAAAATTCTGGGCTTGGGGGCAGGGAAACCATATGAAGCAGCTATCAGTAGTCACAGAGGTTTCTGGTTTCTGTTGTATTTTTTAGCTCAAAAGTGAGGAGCTTTTTAGAGAGAGAGAAAATAAGAGTGCAGCCCTATATGAAAGAAGGCTCAGTAGCATTGTACTGAAAATAAATGAAAAGAAATGTCACCTTTGGTCCTAGGATATATATTCATTCTTTCTCTCACACATGCAAAGCTTTGTATGCAAAAATGTCAACTAATAATACTGTTTGCATCTAATGAAGTGGTAGGCATTGATCTATAAAAGCTGCTGCCACCATGACATTGCAATCCTATCCATGTTTACACAGGAGTAAGGTGCTCTGTGTTTGCTGAGACTCGGAGCCTGTCCAGGCTGGCATATGTTTATGGTTCCCTGATAGCACTGTTTGGCATGAAAAAAATAGAATCCCTCTATTTGTGTTTCTGCTTAAAGCGACCCATCCTTCCCCTTTAAAGCTGCCCCCCTCTCTTTCTGGCACAGGGCTAGGGCATGCAATCTTTTTGGAATGATTCATTGTCATAAAATTGGAGACTCTTGCTCCAATCCTGTTCCCTCTCCTTGAATCGAGCCGATGAAACTCCTGAAGACTTACTTCCGAGTAGACACGCCTAGACTTCTTCCCGTTGGCCTTGTTGGTGCCCCAAGACAACCACTCTCTCTCTGTCTCTCTCCCTGTTTTGGCTTTTCGACCAAGTGGAGCCGAGACTTCCATACCTCTGGGGCTGTTGTTTTGTCCGGATTGCTTTTGAAATACACAAAACTGTCAAGTGCTTCTCGTCAGGGACGTGCGTGCCTGTGTGAAACTCACTCTCTCCTCCTCTCGGAGGAGACTTTTGGGGCTCACCCAGATCCCACGTAGGCTGGCGGGGAGGAGAGAGAAGCACTTCTGGGGATGTGTGGAGGGAGAGAGAGAGAGAGAGAGAGAGAGAAACAGAAAGAGGCGGCAGAAACAGCCGCCGCGGCCGGAGAATTTCCTGTGAGGGATCCTAGGCCTCCGCCGGGCTCGGAGTGGCGGCGGGGGCGGGGCGGGGGCGGTCACGCTAGAGTCGCTGGGGTGGTTGCCGCGGGTGTGTATGTGTAGGTGCGTGTCTACAAGCTCCCGCCTCACTCACTCTCACCCCCCCACACACACACCTCCCCGTTTTTTGGCTTGTCGTGCAATTAGGACCGCGGTGCAATAAAGGCGAGGGACCGACCGTCCTTCCTCTTCTCCCGCCCGCCTGCCTGCCTGCTTCTTTGGCCCAGCCCTCTCTCTCTCTCTCTCTCCCTCCCTCCCTCCCATTCTCTCACCCGCCGCCAAACCCCCCCCCCCGCTCCTTTCCCCCTGTGGCGGCTGCTGGTCACGGCTGGCCCTGCCCACGTTTCTCTCTGTGCCTCCCGCGGTCATGTGTTGCCTTTTTTTTTGTTATTTGCAGTGGAAACAATTTGGCGTTCTTCTCCTCCTCTCCAGCTCCGACCCAAACCGCTACTCAGCCGGGAGGGCTCTAGAGAAGGAGGGGAAGTGACCGTGGCGGCGGGGGGGGGGGGGGAGGAGGAGGAGGAAGAGGCGAAGCTACGAAACCAGAAGAGAGTTTGTGGGGTTTGTGTGCGTGTGTGTGTGTGTTGGGGGGGGGTGCGAAGAATTAGGGTCCCATGCTCTCCTCGCATTTCGTCTTCGATCTCGGGATCCCCTTCTCTCTCTTCCCTCCCCTCCTTCCTTTCGGCCACATTGTGGGCTCCAGGCGGAGGGAGGAAAGCAATGCCGTGTTCAATCGGATGAAAAGTTTGCATAATGATCGTGGTGGGGAAGGCAGCTGTGAACATTTAAGAGCTCGGCTTTCCCCAAGCCCAGGTAAGTTCTGGCTTTGTGGGTGAGGGGGGTAGGTTTTTCTTGCGTGTGTCTTTTCCATTGTGTGTGTGTGTGTGCGCGCGCGCTACATTTCCGTCTTTTAAAACTGGGAGCTTCTTGTTGGAAAGATTGCGTAAGATTCTCTGCATTGGGAGCTCGGAAAGAAGAAGGAGGAGGAGGGCACCCAGACAGAAGGAAAGACAAGACAAGGTGGATCAGAGCAAAATCAGATCACGATTTTGGAGGGAGTGTATTAACCCCCTCTATATGTTAAAACGACGTCCTTGTCATCTCTGAATATCTCATTTCTTTTCCTGTCCGTGTTGTCAAGTGAAGCGAAGGAAGCAAATCGAACTGAGAGTTTGCAGGCACGACCCGAATGTGCAATGTTGTTGTTGTAACTGCTTGTTTTGCTAAGACTCTCTGGGCGAATGGAGTTGGTATTGTGTGTTAAAAGTTAGGAAGTGGTAGCGTGGGGGGGGGGAGAGGGAGATATATCGTGCCCAGCGGAAGAAAATCCCCGAATATTAAGGGCTTTTTGTCCTCCCCTTTAGCGACAGCTGCTGGAGTGGGTCCTCACCCTTTTATGACTGGACTGTTTGGGGACTGAGTTTGTTTCAGTATGTCCTTGTTACCGTTCAGTGGAAAGAACTAGGCGAACGTTGGATGTGTAAAGATTTCTACCTTGGGTATTAGTAGAAGAGGGGAAGAAGCTCCCCTTTGATTCTTGAAAAATATTCATCAAGTTTTGTAAGGATTTTTGCATTTATTATGGCATTAACCAGAAGAAAGGCCAGTGCAAGGTTTGTGACATCTAAGCAGCGCTGAAGGTATGTTCTTTGCAAATGGCACTCTGTGAGAATAAGTGCAGTTTTCCAGTCTCCTAGCAACGCCGTTGATTGATTCAAATTCTGGCCAATCGGTGTGTTCCTCTTCCCCTTCAAATGTTTTTGACAAGTACAGCAGGGAGTGTAGCAAAGTGCAGCAAGGAAACTGTCCCTGGCTGGCTGCTCTTTTTTTCCCTTTCAAAATGACGGCTTGCTGTTTTTGTTGTTGCTGTCTGTGTGCTTTATTTTTTAAGGATACCTCTCTGAGTCTAGTCAGTCATGATGCAGGTAAATAGTTTTTTTTTTTTTTGAGAAACGCTAATATCCCCCGGTTGCCTCCTCTCCCTTCTCCCTCCTTCTTGTGTGCCTCTGCCATCTCAGTTTTACAGCTGCAAAGGCAAAAAGCCTTGCTTTCTCCTATGCAGCAGTAAAGTTTGCTTTTGAACTCGTTGGTAAGCAGTTTGGAGCATATCAGATGGAGTTATTTAATTGGCAGCGGACTGCAGGAGGTTTGCTTAGCTGCAGCAGTCCGTGTGATTTCGCCTAATAGGAAATGCGTTAAAACAACATTCTTAAAGTTGGAGTCCATTTATGTAAAACTTGGAGGTGTTTCCAAAACTTTTTGTTATACTGTATGTTTGTCTGTCCCCTTTGTGCACCCCTCATAAATTTGGGCCAGGGTTTCAGTGCTTGAGAGTGTAACTTAAGCTACGTGATTGTCCGCCGCCCTTCTTGGGAACTTTCCATGTCTTCAGTATGGGGTTGTGAATACAGGGCTCTGGAAGGTCAAAGTTTTGGCAAAAAATTATGGCAAGCTCTGCCACCTTTTGAATCCTCTTTGCAGATGGTGGCTCTTCTGAATGTAAAAAGCAGAAATGTTGTAGTATTTATGGGAGTGCACTTCTCTTGCTTGTTCCTGTTTTGAATGCTTTCCCTGTGAGGTAAACATCAAAACATAGACAAAACTCACTAAACCAAGGTTACTGATGTTAAAATGTGTATGGGCAGTGCAAGTTTCAACAACTACAAACCTAAAGGCATATGTAACATTTTGCAGTAGCTTATTTGTGCCATTAAAATATTATCAGTGGGATCTGCAAGGTATGTTTACAATATTATCCTAACATCAGTTCCACTGAGTTCAGTAGTGTTTGCTCATAACCAGTATGTTTGTTAAGAGATTGCTGCTCTGAAAAAATCTGTGTTTTTTAAAGCCATTGACATATTAAAGTTACCACGTAGGCTATTCTGAAGCGATGTTGAGGACTGCATTTTAGAACTGAGATTGATCCCTTAGAAATTCAAACCTTTAGAAATTCCGGGTTTGAGCCCCACATCCATGGAGTTTACCGTAAGTACTGAAAGTGTAGTCACTGGTTTTTATGTGAAAATGATGGTATGATATAGCCCTTTGGGAGAGCACTGGCAAGTAAGCAAATTAAACTGAAAGAGAGCAGCATGTTGTCATAGCAACAGAGCAATTAAATTATGTTGTCAGCCATGATATAATTTTCCTATTTAAAAGCTTGCTCATGGGACATAACTTCTGTTTGTACTGAACTCATTTGGCTACAGTGCTCCCAACTGAAAGGGAGGGAAAATAAATAATGTTTTAGGAATACGTGAAGTATGGTATCATTCAGCATTCATATAGCTGTTCACAGCTGAGGCATATACTCCTACCCCTCCCCATTACAGTTCATCAGTAGAGCTGAGAGTGAAACATATAGTACTTTGTAGTAACTTGTCTTGTAGTTACAAAGCACAGTTTAAATATTTATATAGAATTTATAAGGAAGGCCCTGTTGAGCAGTAGGAAAATAGCAATATTTCCATGGGGCTAAAAATATTTTCTTAAAGCCACTACATTTCAGTAGGAATGTAGTTTGCAATAGTTTTATATCTTCCAACTCCTGAGATCTAAATTATTAAACTAACTATTAGAAAAGAACTCCCAGTAAATTAAAATTTTGTTTTCATTAGAGAACTGGCTTTTAAAGGGTATTCAATATCTTTTTTCTTATATTTAGCACTGATGTCCAATAACTGCCTGATATATCTCTCTGCCACAGGGATTTTGCATTTTATTCCATGGTAATGTCCTTTTTTTTATCAATGGGTCATCTCCCTCCAGGCATCACCCATTTTAATGACTGCTTATGCAATTACAAGTTTCTTTTGTTATAATGTTTCTCCTTGACAGTTTTATCCCTTATAAAGTTTTGTGTTCAGTGATCTGTGCTCTTAAAAGGTATAATACAAGGTTTATAAATCAGACGTTCTTCTAAATACCTTTCTTCCCAGTATTAGATATATTGGCTCAGGGCTTTTTAAAAACAAGTTCCATATTTTGGATACTTCTTTTCTTCTTCTTTTTAAAGCCCAAAGCCTTCCTGTTCCTCCAGAATATATTTTTACTGGACTGTATAATGTTAATTATTTCTGAAATCTGAATGCATCACATTATAGTCAGCAAAATTTCAAGTTATGACAAGCATAGTTTACTAAACATGTTTTAACAGTACAGTATGTTAAAGTATCAAATAGTTTATTTGAGGATTTTAGTAGAAGGATGAATTGTAAATCTTTGGCCAGGTTCCCATTGTTTACTTATGCTGTTGTAAGTGCAGTAGTATAAATTGCAGTGGCAGATTGCCACTAGACAATAAGTTGCAGGTTGTATCCTTTGTTGTGCACCAACTCATGTGACTGGCATACAACAACAGACACAATCAGTGAGATGTTAAGGGGTGGTAGTGTGTCACTGCAGTTTACACCACGGTATTTATGGTGGCATCACTAACGAATAGGATTCTGGCTAGTCTGTCACTAAAAGTATATGAGGCTTTAACTGGTTATTCTTGACAGTGGAACTGAAGCTTAATAGAGAATTATAAGTGGAAGGACAGATCCTGAAACTGAGGCTCCAATACTTTGGCCATCTTATGAGAAGACTCCCTGGGAAGGACCCTGATGCTGGGAAAATGTGAAGGCAAGAGAAGGGGATGACAGAAGATGAGATGGTTGGACAGTGTCATTGAAGCTACCAACATGAATTTGACCCAGCTCCGGGAGGCAGTGGAAGACAGGAGGGCCTGGTGTGCTCTGGTCCATGAGCTCATGAAGAGTCGGACACGACTTACTGACTAAACAACACAAGTTGGGCTATGGATGCTGGGAGAAGTTATGAAGATTATCCCTGAAATCCTGTTGCTTAGAATACATATACTAGAGTACTACTTATAGTTGGGGCTTACTATGTTCAAGTAAGTGACAGCTAGAGTAGGCCCATTTGAATCACTGGACCATGGTTGACTCACTAAATACCACAAATTCAGTAAGACTACTCTGGTGCAACTTACTTTGCTAAGCAATAGGATTTCAGACTATGAGTATTTTTTTAAAAATTATCTATAAAGCTGGCCTATGAAGCAGTATAAATACCATGATTTTAACTTTCTTAATAATTTGATTTTTAAAACGAATTTTGAAATCATTAAAATGCAATTTAATTTGCATAGTCTTTTCTGGGCCTTAATATAGCAGCAACAGCCTCTACTGATTTGTGCATGATGTCACTCTTCATGCTTTTTTCTAAGTCATGCTTATCACATTTATTGCTCCTTCTCTTTCAGTGTATCAGTGGATTTCTTTTTTTATAATGATCCATTCTCTGCCAAAGTTTATGTTTGAATTCTTAAATCATGACTCTGAGCCCAAGCTACAGAATCTTTGTAGTTTCCTTTGGAGGCCAAAAAGTTAGTCACCGTAGTCAGTGACTGCTTGGTTGTGAATGTGACTCTCTCTTTGTGTATATGTGTGATCAAACATGGAGTTTCCTCTGCTTGCGCACTCGGCTGGAGCTGGAGAGGCTATAATTATAATGTTCCTGTGTTTGTACTGGAAGTGAAACAGCTGAACTTAATCTGAAGCAACTGGTCTTAAGCTCTCAGTTTTTTTGTGCTTATTACAAGCAGCAGGAATGACATGGCTTGTGATATTTACAATCCTCCAAACCTAGGCATGCTTGCTTCCAATGATTTAGTGAGTGTGCTTCCTAAAGAAATACCGTGTTTTCCCAAAAATAAGACAGGGTCTTATATTAATTTTTGCTCCAAAAATGCAGTAGGGATTATTTTCGGGAGATGTCTTATTTTTTTCATATACAACATTTATTTAAATACAGTCATGTCATCTTCTTCTGGTTGATGCACAATGGTGGAGGTCAGGGTTTCACTTAACTAGGGCTTATTTTTGGGGTAGGGCTTATATTATGAGCATCCTGAAAAATCATATTAGGACTTATTCTCAGGTCTTATTTTGGGGAAACAGGGTATATAAAAGTTTGGTATCTGAACACATATAATGTATAGATGTACCTTTAGTTGTTTTAGTGTACAGAAGATGGAACAAAAAACAGTACACAGAGCTTCTTAGAAGTACCATTCCTAGTGACTAAAATTTCATTCTTTTCTTAGTCCCTGAAGTTTCTTCATGCATAAGCCTTGATATGTGTTTATGTGATACTGTCTTCTTTTGAAGGTGTGGGTTTCATAGAAGATCAAATTGTAGGCTGGGGGAAATCTGTCAAAGTTTGTAATGCTCTCTGTGCCTTTAACAGCTAACACTTTTTCTCCCAACATTTGAATTTATTTTCCCAGGAGCCTCAGTCTAAATGGGTCCAGTTATGCCTCCCAGTAAAAAGCCAGAGGGCTCAGGAATTAGTGTTTCGAGTGGATTGAGCCAGTGTTACCGGGATAGTGACTTATCAAAGACGCTTCATGATGAGGAGGACTTAGACTTTTCTTTACCTACTTTCCGATTGGAAAAAGGTCCCATGGAGGATGAAGAACTAACCAATTTGAACTGGTTACATGAAAGTAAGAACTTGCTGAAAAGTTTTGGGGATTCGGTCTTAAGAAGTGTTAGTCCAGTGCAGGATGTTGATGACGACACCCCACCATCTCCTGCTCATGCTGACATGCCCTATGATGCTAAGCAGAACCCCAACTGCAAACCACCCTATTCCTTTAGCTGCCTCATATTTATGGCCATTGAAGACTCTCCAACCAAACGGCTGCCTGTAAAGGATATATACAACTGGATTTTGGAACACTTTCCTTATTTTGCAAATGCCCCGACGGGATGGAAAAACTCTGTGAGGCATAATCTGTCGTTGAATAAATGTTTTAAGAAGGTGGATAAAGACAGAAGTCAGGTGAGGCTGGAATAAAGTTACTTTCACTGTCTGTATAATACACTGAATCTTCTAATCTTTACTCTGCTTTTTTTCCTTTTGGTTTCAAATGGAACAAGCAGTCCAGTGTCTAGGCTTCCCTCTCCCCCAGTTTTAACTTCATTGCATTAAAAGTGCCAGTATTTTGCTCTCAGATGGTTCATTTTTGATGTCATTGAAATCTTTGTCTAGACAGCTGCAAGACAGTGCTCTTCTTGTAAACGAGTGGGGTTGTGCATTTTTAAATTCCAATGTATATCTCTGTGAATAGTATTTTGTGGTTATTAATTTCACTCTGTGAAATACAATTTTGTGGTTATTATCAGTAGTTATTGTGCTCTGCTGATGGTTACCAGAGATATTAGAAGGATGTAACGAAATGGAACTGGTTTTACTCTGTACGCTGCCTAAATACTTCTGTAAACTTTTTGTTTTCTTGGACAAGAAGTTGATTGTATAGAATATTGGAGAAACTGGGGAATATTTATAGACCCTTATTTATAGCATTATTGATAGCATTACTCACCTGGTAAGTCTGTGTCTTCAGTCTTGTGTTTTATGCTATTTATTATGTGAGGTTATCCTCATTGGAAAGAAACAGCAAACATTTCCTCCTTTCTTGTAAAATACAGTGGTGCCTCGCTTAACGAGGATAATCCATTCCAGCGAAATCACTGTAAAACGAAATCCTCGTTAAGCGAAATTAAAAAGCCCATTGAAACGCATTGAAAACCCTTCAGTGCATTCCAATGGGCTGAAAACTCACCGTCCAGCGAAGATCCTCCATAGGGGCGCCCATTTTCGCTGCCTGTAAAGCAAGGAGTCCATCCTAGAAAACGGCGGGGGGCCATTTTGTTCACCCGGTGGCCATTTTGAAACCTGACGATCATCTGTTTTAGATCATCGTAATGCGAAAATCGGTTCCCGAGGCAGGGAACCGATCATCATGAAGCGGATTTTTTCCATTTAAACCATCGTTTTGCAATCACTTTTGTGATCGTAAAAACCTAATCATCAAGCGATTTCCTCGTTAAGCGAGGCAATTGTTAAGTGAGGCACGACTGTAATGGGTTTTTCCTGGCTTTATTTATGAGAATTCTTTCATTGGTGAGAACTGTGTTTGTCCAAATTGTTATGTTACAATGATTGCTATATTCACACATGGATTATATAAGAATTTAAAGCATTGTATGACTTGTTTGTAGCTTTCTGAGCAATCATTCAGCTCTTCTTTGTTTGCTCTCTGTGCGTGTTTTGCTTCTCAAAGAGACTGGTCACTAGTTCTGTGCAGAGACATTTTGCTCAAATTACAGATATCTTGCATAGTGTTCTTTTCTCATTCTTGCACTGAAGGTGGAAAACAACAAGGAACTTGGTATCTCACTATATCAGGGAGAATGAGGAATGTCTGCTTTTTGGGGATTTGTTGGTCTCATTTGCCCCACATAGGTTAATTTCATGACACAAGTATACATATCAGATACCTCTAATATTTGTGCAGTATGCCTAGTCACATTGCTATTAAAATACAGAAATATATTGTTTTTTTTTTCATGAGATCACACTGTGCTGTGTCCTTAAACTGTCAGAACATACAGCTAGGCTTTGTTATCAGTATCCTCTTCCTTGGCTTTTCCTTTGTAGTAACTTTTGGAGTGGGATGCAGAAATCTTGAATTGGAGAATGATTATGCTTGGTTGTGTTCCTTCCTTGAGTTGGCAGAGGTGCTTGCGTTGGAATGAGTTGAAAGTCTAGGATATGCAAAAGGGGAAATATTTTGTATGCCTCTTGAAATGAAATTAAATGTATACCCTCACGTGGCTTCCATGTGCAGGTCTTCTACTAGGATGTGTCTTGGAATACAAATCCCCTTAGCTTTATGCTAGGAATGTCTCTGTACCGGGACAGACTGTTAGTCCATATAGCTCAGTAATGTCTATTTTGACAACAACATTCTAGAGTCTTACTCATCATCATCTTCTATCTAATCCTTTGGATCCAAAGTGGGACCTTATGCATGTGAGCAAAGCATTGGCTCTCTTACGGAGCTGTAGTCCCATCTGATAACTTCAACAGTTGAACCATATCAAATGATTTCCGACTTTTCCTTGGACCATTATTGTGACCTGGAATCCGCTTGTGGCTCATTTTGAGACTGATAAAGTTATAAGATTGGAAAACTGACATCTCTGTTGCATGGATGTTTTGTTGGGTAGAGTGCATGCATAATTGTAGTAACATTTGCATCTGTGTTGAAAATACGTCCAAATCCCTGGAAAGATAATACATGCTTGATATCACTGCAGTTGATATATAATTTCTATCATCCCTGATGAATTATAAAAATATGTTTTGGGTAAATACACTAGATGACAGGTTAAAGATGTGAAAGAATGAACTAGATTCTAAGATAGGCAAGAATGCTTGCAAAGCAATGAACAGCACTATTTTTTTAAACAAACAAACTGTGAAATACAAATCCTACCCTTCCTGTTTCTCCAAAAAGCTAGAAATTGGTCTGGGAGGCATTTGATATCAAGTTGCTAAAAAGAGAGAAGCAGATTATGTAAACGGATTCTACAGACCTGAAAGAAGTGTTGAAGTTGCATCTCTTCTACTTCTATTTCTTATATATTAGTGCCAGGGAAAAAGAGTTCTGGTTGAAGAATGCAGCTATTCCATCCATATCAGTACTGTATACTGTTTTGTTTATTTTTATTTGTATTTTCATTGTGTCAGTTTTAGAGATGCTCTTAGTTTGTACAAAATGCTTTAAACTCAAGGTGGAAAGGTTTGTGTGCATGTGTAAATAAACAGTGTCAGTAAGAGCTTTGTAACCTTCAAAAACAGCTGGATTGCTCAGTGCTTTAGGTACCTGAAGTTCGATTCTGCACCCTGCATCCTTGACAAGGGCTGGGCTCGATCCGTAGGGTCCCTTCCAGCAATGTAGTTCTAAGATTATTTATAAATACAAGGCCCAAAAGTCACTCAATGGCTTGGACAGAAATAGTGCTTTTCTTGCTGAGGAACAAATGAGAGAAGTTGTAGTAATTTGCAGTAGCTGAACAATCTTACTCTTGTCCTTTTAGTATGCTTGGACATCTCTCCATCTGTTTACAATGTTCTTCAAAGAGTGGTTGACAAGCAGAGCAGCATACATTACTTTAAGCATCATGATTATTCAATCAAGATTTAGACTGCCAAGCTAATTTCAAGTTTGCATGATTTTTGCTTTCTGACATTTCTGTTAAAGAGTGTTTAACAAATTTTTGCTACAGCAGATTGATTAAAGACTGAGTTGGGCCCTTAGAAGGGAATGTTGTCTTATTGCTTACTAGAATGTTTTGCTGTTTTAGAAAAAAGTACATGCTGGTTGCTTATTTAGTAAGTTTATTTTGTATCAGGTTTCAGAAGGGTATTGATTTTTAGTGGTCTAAATAAAGGTATCATCTCCTCTGCTTTTGGATTAGAAGTCAGATAAACATATACAAAATGTGCAGTCCTTCCTTCTAGGGCATGAAAGAGCAGAGGTGGGAAAAGAGAACTTTTTAAAATTTGGACCACAGCTCTTAAAATTATGGGAGCTCCAGGTTAGACAAGGAATTTTTCCAATTTCTGTAAAAGAATCTTCCGTCCACTTACTGTGAACTTACCTCCTCTGATTCTTTGTTTGCTGAGCAGTATAAAACTGCATCAGAATTTGGAATGTTGTCCTGTATGCACTCAGAAAATGATACAGTATTGCAGAAAGGTGGTTCTCCATCTTTCCCATCTTGGATAGAGCCAGTTGCTGTGTCAAAGAACCTGGGTCCCACCATGACAGAAACAGTGAACCTATTTCTTTCATAAAGGGCAATGATATGTTTACAAACATTCTGCTGTTATATTCATTGCTTATTGTAAGCTTTTTTGGGGGGATCAAAAATTGCAGCGGCATTTTTGGTCATTTATATGAAAACCCCATGCTGCATCCAGTCTGTTACTGTATCTCATCAGTAAGTAGTATACAGTGTGATCCAGTCGTTGGGAACTTACTTTTTCAGGACTGGAAAAGATTTAATGAAGTACAGTCAGAACGACTAATAGGCTAAAACAGCTTCTCTGTGAGGAAGGACAGCAGCACATGACACCCTTAGCCTGTCCCCTTATGCAAAATGTCTCAAAGGGACAATAGGTGGGACGAAGTTGTGTGTAAAACTTAAGATCTTTAAATGTCTGGAGCATTCATTCATGTCTGAGGTTTTTCTTTCCTTATGATTCATTTGTTTTGGCTTTACTGTTGCTCCAGCGCTTCAAAAATAACCTCTTTCAACTTGACACCTGTGGCAGCCTTACACATATATTTTTGTATTCTGTTATATAGCTGCAACTCTTAGGTCAATGTTGTGCACTTGAGTTAATCTCCCATTCCAGAGTGGGGAAAAGTGGAGTACATAACCAATTATCAGTGTAAAGCAACTCTTCTTTTAGGACAGATCCTTGTTTATTAGTTGTTGTTGTTGTGTCTGTGTATTTTTAAACTATATGCAGGCATTCTCGTTTCCTATATGTGTCCTTGCTTTAGGAGGACAACAAACATTTGGAACATTGCAAGTATAGTGACTGTTACCAAGTGAATGCTCGGAATTGGCTTGTATCCTAATGTTTTGGTTCCCTGAACAGAATAGGGCTTCACCCTAAAAATCTTAAACCTGTGAAATGTTAACAGGTTTGCTGGTAGGGGAGATATAGTTGGCAGTGCCATGTCCAGAGATGAGAAACAGTTGTGGGGTTTCTGGTTTTCCTAGTGAACATACCCATGCTGGACATGGTGTTCTGGGAGTTGTAGTCCAAAATCCAAATGTTTTCAATCTCTACTGGAGTCATCTTATGTATAGTGTTGTTAGCAAGAGATTGTATGTGAAGAGGACAGCTAAGTGAGACTTGAGACATTGATGAAACAGCTGGGAGATAGGAATTTCATCATTGTCTTACTGGAATAGAAATATGGGTGAAATTAGATGTCAGATGTATCCAGATGAACTGCACAATATTAGTTAAAACCAGAATGGGAAGAGAAGTGCCCTAGCCCCATACCTAGTCCCTGCATTGTCACTCTGTTCATATAGAAAATGGCACTTAAAGAATGAGAGCCTTTTCTTCCTCCACATGATTGGGAGGACTCCGGGTCACATGGAGAGATTCTCCATGCAATGAGGAGATCTCCTAATCAGACAGCCACTCCATGCGTGGAGAATGACTCTGAAGGGCGTAGGACTAGTGCACTCTCTTCCTTGCATGTTAATTTTAAATGCATTAGAGCAGGGGAGGGGTTGGGAGGAGCATCTCTTATCTAAGACGTTTCCTGGAGTTGGAATGATCCTTTATTCGTCCCTCCAGGATAGAGGTCCATTGGGATAGAGTACCCTTTCCCACTTGCAGTTGTTTGAGGAAGGCCTGGGGCAAAAGAATCCTCCTTTATTCCCCTGGAACAGCTTTGAATCAGACCTCAGAATGGAGCATAGATTCCTGAATGTGCTTTGCAACTTCATAGCTAGTGGTCTCTCACCAGCAAAGGGTATTTGGTATCACTGTGCCATGTGGAAAGCATTTTTGTGGTACAACAGAACTAGCTATATGGCCCGAAATGCCTTCAGCATCATGTTCTGCATCTTGCTGAGCCTGACGTTTGTAATTTTTAATACTTGCTAAATAAATAAAAGGGGCATATTCAGCAAATGACATATTTTTTAAAATCTTTGAGAGGCTCCAGTGGATGCAAAATATCATTTTAAAATTCTATCAGCTTTGAGAATTGGGGGCATTTGTTAATTGATGTCAAACCTTCCTGGTCCCCTGCCCCTCAACTTTCCTTTCTTGTGGCAGTTCTTTGCAACATTTATAATAATATGAAAAGGAATGTATTACTGCTTAAGTTGATGGAGGAAGAGGTTTGTTTTTGTTTTTGCCTAGCAGAGTCAGTCTTCTGTAAAATCTTCCATTGGGTATCAAGAGCTGGCATTTAAATAATGATCTTAAAACTGCAGAGCTGGAAGAGATCCTATAGATCATGTAGTCCAGCCCCTGTCAAGGAGGCACAGTGGGGAATTAAACTTCCAACCTTTGGTTCTGCAGCCAGATGCCTAGACCACTGAGCTATCCAACAGTTTAGAAGAATATTTTCCAACAGGCAGTCCTATGGCTCCAGTGGTCGTCTTATTGTTTCCATGATGGCAAGAGTTGTGATCTTGTACATCTGGAGGGCACAATGTTGGAAGGAAGTTGAGTGACAGGATATGAAAGGAGGGGCCTCAGGCTTTTCCATTTAATCCTCCCACTTCTGGTACATAAAAAAATGTAAATAATGTCATTTAGACATGGAATGTTTCTGAGCATACGAAAATGGGCATCACAGGTGCCATGGGAATCCAGTCCCCCCCCCCCAGTTGGCCTGTCCACTCATGGGTCTCTGCATGGCATGCAAGGTCATCATGCTCTTCCATGCCTCCTTATGCAGCATACCAGTCAACACCTGAGTGAGGAGACTCCCCATCCTACCTCCTTGCCGGCGTTGTTGTCTGTGCAGGGAGGTGGGGAAGAGCCGGCCAAGCTGCTTCTGTGATTGGCATGACTATGAGGATGGTGGCTGCACATGCCGCGCAGTAACCCATGAGTGGACCAGCTGGTTTGTGGGGGAGGGACTAGATTTCAGCAGCACCTGTGGTGCCGATATTTATATTTATATCCCCAGGGATATAAATATTCCATGTCTAAAATCATTATTACTATGTCTTTCCACAACTAGCTAGTGCTCGAGGTGTCTTTGAATGATCACAAAACATGATAGCAACAGGTAAAACAAATCAATTACAGATCACTCAAATCAAACAAACATAACTATCAGAACATTAAAATGAGCTAAGACTCCACAAACAATTAGAATCATCATAGTAAATTAAACATATTCTTTGATATTTGTCAAAAGACTTAACAGAGTGGCTTTCATAGATCATTAGACCCCTGCCTCAGGCTTACCATCTGAATAGTCATGATACTTCAAGAAAAAGGGAAATGAAGGGTTAGGGGCCTGGAATTAAAATGAGAAACCATGCTGGATTGCACCAGAGGCTTACCTAATTCCCACAGTAACTGATCAAATGCTTATGGGGAGCCTGCAAGCCACAGCTATATTAACAGTGGAGCTGGTCTTGTAAAATGTCTGCTGCTAAATGACAGAGTTTACAGGACAGCCAAAGATAACTACTGTAGTAACTTCTCACAAGAGGTGAGTTAGCCATGTTTTTCTTCTTTCCTTTGCGGTTTGGCCTAAGGCAGTGGTTTCCAACCTTGAGTTCCCAGAAATTTTTACCACTAGCTGCGCCGGCCAGGATTTCTGGGAGTTGCAGTCCAAGAATATCTGGTGACTCAAGTTGGAAACCTCTGGCCTAAGGGATTGTGTGTGTGTTTTTTAATTTTTTTAAGTTGTTTTAATTCAGTGGTTTTAGAATAACAGCATTTCCACAGAGTAGTGGATTTTCACTAAGTGTATTAAATAAAAACCTTTTTTTTCAGTTGAGTTTTAATTTTACCCAGGCTTCATGCTCTGGAGAGGATACTCATACAGAGCACGTTACCATAGTCTCTCGAGACTGAAGGATGCCTAACTAACTAATAGCTAGAATCCTATTGGTGCTTGTGGAGGGATTCCGTAACTTGCTGTATTTAATCAGTGCAGTGCTGGGGAATATCTTGAGCGTGTCTGGTCATTCACTCAACTGGCATTTGGTTGATTAACCATAGCTAGTCATGTAAATGTTGTGCAAATACTGATATAACTCTGGCCAATGTAACTTACAGTGTTTTTAGCTATTATTTAAAAAACTGCTTTAAGTGGCTTGAGCTTTATTGGGAGAAAGATGAAATGAATAAATAAAATATGCACCATATAATGGTATATATTATGCATATACTGTAGTGCCTCTTGGTTAACCCTGTATGGGGTGAGGAGAGTTGTTATATTTTCCAAGCAAAACGCTGGACTTCATGGGAGGTTTTGCAGCTTTCGAAAATAAGCTACTTTCTCCTGATTTTTACTAGCTTGGAGGTCTTGCTAGCCTCCAGAAGGAGGAAAAGAGACGCATTTCTCTGCTGTGCAAGAAGGAGAGAGAACCACCTCCTCTCACAAACTGATATGTTTGTTGAACAGAAGGGATGGTATATTCTCCCAAGGGAGTACCGTATTTTTTGCTCCATAAGACGCACCTTTCCATGAGATACACCAATTTTTTAGGAGAAGAAAACAGGAAAATATAATCTGTTTTCTTCGCTCCATAAGACACACAGACTTTCCACCCCCCTGTTTTGTGGGGAAAAAGTACGTCTTATGGTGTGAAAAATATGATAAGTAGATGGGGAATGAGTGGTGAAATGTCTCCCCATGAAGCATTGACTGTGGTTAAGATTGGAGTGAATACCCTGCAAGTGTTCAGAATCCTAACATGGATGGGTATCCTCACAGAGCTTTTACATATATTTCTCATTACTCCTGTTTGATTAATCACCTAATAATTGCACAAGTAAAAAATTGCAGTCTGGAGAACCTGAAGCAGAGCAGTAGTTTAATGATGGCAGCCCATCAGAAGAAGGTAGTGTATCTCTTTCCCCACTTCCTGGATTATACTTTCTGTTGAGCATGAATTCTGCCCCTCTATTTATTTGAAGTGTGGTTTCGTTGCTATCTGTTGCATTGCCATAGATTAGCATTTAATATGCCAGCTGAATGAGATTTACAGTTTCATTATCCAGTTTAATATATCCAAGATCAAAGAAGAACTGCTACTGGACTGTGCTAGCGGACAATTCAATATCCCTGCATGCAAATTGATTCTTAGAGTGTGGATTCTTCTGTGGCCAAAATTGCACTATACATGCATATAGTGAGGGAATCAACAGACTTTGGGGAATACAAAGATTTGCACAAATAAAAAAACATACACTCTTAACCTCTCCTTCTGTCCGAATGAGAGCTGAGCATGCTCACTTGCCACATAATCCTGGCTGACTGTTGGAGGAAGGCAAAGATAACAGGAAAAATGGAACAGCATACCTTGAAATAAAATGTGCTTGGCTGAAACACAAAAAGAGGAGCAGTCTACACTGCAACACACACTGCATATCTGCATTATCTGAGCATGTATCTCTTTCTCTGTTGCTGTCTCTCTCCTTTTACTCCCCTTTAAAAGCTTGAAAGTAAATATAGTCAAAACTTTGTATTTTCTTAGATGCATAAGAATGTTTTTGCCACTTCAGATCTTAGATTTGATGACAGTGGGGGATGAATGCCTGAAATGCTAACAAAGGCAGAAACTGACTGAGTGATAGAGAGGAGAACTGGAGACAGCTTTTTGTCTGTGCTCAGTCAAGAACATTAAGGTCAGTCACCAGACTCCCAGATCCTGCTGGGCTGATGAGGAAGAGGGCAGGTTGTTACTTTATAAGCTGAGCTTGTTCCATATGCCTGGTTTTTGTGCTAGTTCATTACACTTTACAGTAGGGACATTTGTGCCTCCTAATCAAATGAATGAATTGAGTATTTAACTGATGCCTATATCTGTGCTCTGGGTGAGACCATCACAATATTATGTTCTGCATGTAATTCCATCCACGACTGATATTGATTGAGTGAGGCCTTCTTGGTAGTAGCTCTGCCCTCTAGAAATCAGAGGAAAACACTGTGGTCTCACACGAGGCCACCAAAATGTGCATGATGTGTTAGCATCATTGGCCAGTATCTCATTGAAACATCCGTGTGCACAATGGTAATTAAAGCTTAAAGCATTTAGTGGTGCGCCAGTTATATATAGAATATTCAGCCAAACATTGTGAAGATCCATGAGTACCATGTCACACAGAATAATTCAACAAGTTGCTGCCCTTCATATTTTCCTATGCCTTTTCCTTTTCCAGAAGGAAGCTGGATTTCTGTGGGTTTGTTATATCATGTTAAATAAAGCACCACCCAGATCTGTGCAGTGTCTGGCAACTTGCAGATATTGTTTTGTACAGATACTGCACATATACTGACTGGTGAAGTGCATATTACAAATTTTGATGCTTAGACATGTTCACATTTTGGGTGGATTTTAGGCTGAAACTCGCAAGTAATATAGGAGAAGGTGTAACGAACTGACTTTTATGCTGTTTGGACATAACTGCTGTGGTTTTCTTTTGGTTCAGCTGTTTCCTAACTTTCTCAGTTTATGTTTCATTCTTAAAAATGGCACACCTGTTTCTGTTTGTAAGGCACAGTGAAATGAAACTTTCATTTAATTTTCCTTATACCCTGTTTTGCATTCTGATTTCAGATGCATTTCAAATGCCCAAATAGTTTGAAACACCTGTAAAGACCCCTCATAACTTCTCTTCAGAGGCCCTTCCTGCTTATCTAGTGAAGGTGAGGGAGGAGGCATTTTTGGTGGCACTTAAGGTTGTACTGGCCTCACTTAACTTTTAATTTGTTATGCCATCAATACAAATGTTTTATTCACCCAAGCTTTTTCAAAAAAAGAAAAAAGAAAAACAAGCAATCTGCAAATGTGAACTCATACAGAGGGGTCCCCCTGGTGATGGTGAGGAGGGTCCTCCTCGGGGAGAGACCACCATGTATCAGAGGTTGAAAAAGTTAACTTATGACTCCTAGAATTCTCCAGTTAACATGGCCACTAACTGTCTTATGGCTGGGCTGCTACTGCCTTCCTCAGCACAGGGGAGTCCAGCAGATGTGTGGGACTGTGATTTCCATCACTAGTGAGTTATCAGGGATAAATGGGAG
Organism: Pogona vitticeps; assembly: GCF_051106095.1. Lineage (NCBI taxonomy): Eukaryota > Metazoa > Chordata > Lepidosauria > Squamata > Agamidae > Pogona > Pogona vitticeps. The sequence continues at coordinate 329,656,051 of NC_135783.1, read as the reverse complement.
TCACAGTGGAAAATGTCTGCCGAATCCTGGATTGGAGAAGGCAGGGTTTAGCAGCCTGCAAAGCTGGGGCAGTTAGTGTGTGAAAGAAACTCATCTGATGTTTTAAAACTGGCATCTTTCTTCAAGTGAGAGAAACCCTGCTCTCCATCGGGCCCCAGTGTGTGTGATGTGTTTGGGTGTGCTTTGATTTGTGCTCTGTGTAATCAGTCTGATCGCTGGATGCTTAGTTCCAACTTCTTCCAGAAAGCAAGTTAAAGTATCCTCACTATGGGTTGGTATCTTTTGAAGTATTTTAGTCATAGATCCACATCAGTATCTGTTGATCGGTTTTACTGTATGTAATTTGTTTGTTGCTGTGTTTTATTATTTGCTGTAAACCGCCCAGAATAGTGCTTTACACTAATGGGCAGTATACAAATCTAATCAATCAATAGAATACATGTAAATAAAACTTGCTTGCTGAAGTGTTTTGAGGGTAGAAGAATTGAAATACGTTCAGAAAACTCCTTGTTGGCATAGTGAGCTACGAGGCATTGAGCTAAATCTCTATGATAGCATGACATGGGATGATTTTTCCCCTTTTATTTCTGTCCTTTTTGGTAGACTTATGTATCAAATTGCTCAGTTTTCATCCTGTTTTCTAGTGCATAAAGATGAATGCCCTTGTCTGTGCCCCATTTCGTGCAATCCCTTTAGCCCACGACTCTACTGGCGTCCCTGCCATCTGGTCCTTGGCTATAGAGAGGAATTTTTCTTGTATATGTGTCTCCCTAGCAACGAGTATGCAGTTGATATGGAAAGTAAGCAGTTGCCCTAGCAACAGAGTTACTGATGTGGGAGATCCTCGCTTGCAGGGAAAAGGACTCTGCTGGTTCAATGCTTTATGTAGGTCTGCTGTAATTATGGCTGCATCCACTAGTACTTACTGTAGTTAAAGGGTTTTTTTAATGCAAATCTTTTGGTTGCAACCCTTTGTTTTGGGGAAGAGGGTATCAAGTGGAAGTATTTGCCCTTGAGGACCTTTGAGTAGCAAGAACTTGGCTCCAAGACCTTGTGGGTTGGCCTGAGTTTGTAAGAAGCAGGAACTGAGTTCATCATGAGGACATTTGTTCCCAGCCTTTGCTTTGCTGATGGGAGTTCCCTTCTGAGCCTATGAGGCAGAGGCTGCCAGCCATAAATTTATGGTGCCATTTCTCCTTGTCATCTCCTACTCACTGCTCAGTCCCAACTGCCCTTCCTTCCCATGGCTTTTTCTCTTGGCTCTGGGAACCTTTTGCTTGTTGAGTTCCCTCTTTCTGTACTGCTGCTTCGTGGTATCTTTGGGATTTAAGTTGCTGGTGTCTTAGGATGGGAAGGGGAAGAACCTGTTAAATGTTAGGGAACAGCATTTCAGTAATGGACAGGGGGAGAGGGAGAAACACTGAAGATTCTGCAGCGTTTGTTGGCTTTTAAGGGAAATTGTGTTGTCTGTATTATGAAGATATATAGTAGGATTACCTTTTCTTTTTGACAATGTATTTTTAGGGAACCTTCAGTTTTAATACATTTTTTATATCTCACCCAGAAGCAATGCTCCTTAGGTACACGTTCAAATTGTGTGGAAAAATTGGCTCTAAACTGCTATTTTAAGATAAGCAGTGGAAATCATCCAGCTTCTGGACTTGTGTGAGCCCTAGGTTGTTTCTGCAAGCCATATGTGGCTGCAGTTCATTTTTTGCATCCCACATATTTCAAATTTATTTATTTTTATTTTATTTATCCTGCCCTTTTATTGGCATGCTACTACTCTAGACAGCTTACATGTATGAAACATAAACATAAAAACACCCACCACCATCCCAACAAACCTCTCATCAAATAAAGAAAATAAAAACCCCAAATTCTCTCAGTGGCAACAGCATTCAGCATACAAAACCCTTGCCTCTTTCTATGTTTGGTCATAAAATAAATTTGGAAGTACAGTACCGTTTTGCTTGTAGGAGCATGTAACCCCAAATCTCCACTGTTTGCTGACCTCTACTTTAAGGCTACCTCTAGCTTCCTTATCTTTTGTGTTGTGTGCCATCTAGCCACTTCCATCTTATGGCAACCATGATAGGTTTTTTGAGGTGTGAGAGATGTTCAAGAGTCAATTAAGCAAGGCCCATTCCTCAATAAGTTTCCATCGCTAAGCAGTGATGTGAACCCAGGGCCCTTGTATCCCAGCCTGACATTCTGTCCACTATACAGTGGTGCCTCAACTTATGAACTTAATCTGTTCCAGAAGATGGTCATAACTCAAATTGGTTGTAAGTCGAAGCACCATTTCCCATAGGAATGCATTGGAAACCCATTAATCCGTTCCCCATTGGAACATATTGGGGCTGAAAAAAAAATCACACACAAAAAAACCCAAAACAAAACAGCAAGCCCCGTCGGAACACGCTGGAGCTAGAACAACAAAAAACCCCACAACACCACAGCAAGCCCCATCAGAATGTGCTGGGGGCAGGAAAAAAATTGCCAAAAAACCAAACAGAACAAGCTCCATCGAAACACACTGGGGCTGAAAAGAAAATCACACACACACACACACCCACACACCAAACCACAATACCACAGCGAGCCCCACCGGAACGCATTGGGGCCGGGGGGGGGGAATCGCCAAAAACAAAAAAACAAAAAACCCCAAACAAACCAGAGCAAGCCCCATCGGAATGCACTGGGGCTGAAAAAAAATCATAAAAAACACAGTACTGTACCACCACAAACCCCATTGGAATACGCTGGGGCCGAAAAGAAAAATCACACCCAAAAAAGCAAAACACCAGAGCAAGCCCTATCGGAATGCACTGGGGCTGGAAAAAAAAATCACCAAGCCCCCCCCACACACACACACACAACACAGCAAGCCCCATCAGAACATGCTCGGGCTGGAAAAAACACACACACCAAAAAACCAATTAAAAAAATCACAGCAGGGAAACATAAATACCCCCCCCCAGACAAAGCCCACCCTGCAAAACCCTGTACTCACTCAGAACAGGCATTTTAAAAAGCAGAAAGCATCACCAGGCACGGGCTCTCTCTAACCATTGGGGCGAAAGAGCTACAAAGAAGCATCTTCTTCACCAACCAATAGTTAGTAATTTAAATTCCCTGCCTTTTCCCCCACCTTTTTTCTGAATGTAACTCAAAGCCCCGGTCGCATGTCAAAGTTTTGTGGCCGGAACTGGTCGTAACTCGAATTGGTCATGAGTTGGGACATCCGTAAGTTGAGGCACCACTGTATCACATTGGTTCTAACAGTATCTCTCCTCCATATATGTTCCTGTTTTAGATATTAATGGTGGCAACTGAGTGTATAAATAAGCACCTCTGAGAGGCCATACAGAAATCTGAGAAATTGAGCTTATGTTTTAAGATGGAAAGACATCTAATCCTCATCATTGCCAACTTTTAAAGGATTGGTAGTGTGGACAGATCGTGGTTTTGTGCAAACATTTTGAAAACTTGAGCAGTTCCTTGTACAATATTATTAGAGCAAAGCTAATAGTAAAATTACTCCATGCTTGGGCTATGAGGAGAGGTCTATTATAATAATTATATGACATAAATGACATGCACAGGTTAAGATCTTTTGTAAAAATAAGACATTATTCATTGAACCCCTTTTCATGTGTTCTGCTTAAACATATTTGTGAGATGGAACAATAATTTAATGCACACAATTCAAATAAAAGCGAAAAAGGATTACTGTACATATGACAACAAAAACGATCCTGACCCAGAAGTATCGGAAAAGAGGTAGGACTTTAGAATAGTTTTCAGGTACTTTCTGCAACTTCAGCCTTTGTAGCTAAGAATCATTCAGGACTTCACTGTCTCAAACCGGGGAGAAATGAACTGCAGAGGGACCAGGTATTGCAGAGCTCACAGTGATCAAAAGCAAAATGTGTGGTGTGTTCTTTTGTGGCATCTGTGAATCATCCAGTTTGTGTATCTGTTATTGCCTGTTGCTGGCACACTCAACGGATCAGATGGCACCCTTTTAACTTTTGCAGCTGTAAAAAGATGCAGGTGCATTATGGGATAAGGCGGATGATTTCTGAAAGTACCTTGGGGAGTTAGTTGTCAAGTAAAGTGTTCACTCATGTTCACCCATGAGTAACTTTTCCGTGCTGTTTTGGGAAGGATTCTTTCAAAATTAGGTTCTTTGCTACCATGAATTAAAAAAACACCACCAGAACAAAATCAGTGGTCTGTGGTCTGACTGGGTTCCAAGACAGGTCTGTTCTTGCAAGCATTCTAATGGCAGAAGTGCGATTTGAATCCCTGGCAGTGTTTGTTCACAGCCTCGTGGCATGCTTTTCCAAGGTGCAAGGGACTGTGGACATGCTTCTTATGTTTTCTTACCCCGTATTGTGGCCCAACTATTTAATAGTCACGATAATTACTTAATGGAGCCTTCTGCACAGGCCAATCCCATGTACATGTCCTCAGAAATGAGTCCCCAAAGACTCAGTAGGGCTAGCTTGCAATCAAGTGCACATGAAGCTAAGAGCTAAATCAGCTTTCCCAGATGTATGTGTTTCTAGGCTTGCTAGGATTGGCAGGCAGTGGAAACTAGGAGAAATTTTTACAAAAGAAAGAGATTAGGTAGTCATGTAAGAACAAGTTGTTTGTTCTATCACTGCAACATAGGAAAATAGTTGCATAACCTTATTTTGGGCAATTGAGTAGGAAAGTGTGTATCTGAAGGCAAGTTTACGAGAATTTGTTGTAGTGGTATAATTTGAATAAATAAATACTTACAGGTTGATTGCCTGATTATGACAGATCTTACCTTTGCTCCAGGATGGGCAGTTCATATGCTGATCTGCTTGCCTTAAATATATATTTATATAGATGTTAAAGATTATACCCTGCATTTTAGTGGGATTATTTTCAAGGCAGTTCAAGGATTGTAATGCAGGAAAACCCTTATATGTATCTGCACGTCACATGAATGCACACATAGCACAGCAGGCCTTCTTGCTCTAGTTGATGGATGGGGCCTGAGCAACTATTTCTTTAGTTCTGTGATCACAGAGCTCCTGATAGTTGAAGCACAGCTTTCCTCCTCATAAGAAGTGGTGGTGAAGTGCCCGCCTTCAAAACTCTCCTTCTCTGTTTTACCAAGCTTCAATTGTAACATGGTTGGCTCCCCAGCCATGTCACTGAGGGACAGCCCTTCTACTGGGCTGCACAGCAAAGGGAGAGAAGACAAAGGTAAGCTCTTTAGTCTTAGATTAGGCATCCTTCAGTCTCAAGAAACTATGGTAACATGCTCTGTATGGAGGATTTGGAACGGCATCTAGTGTGGCTGAGTGAGAATCAATTCCACACTGAAGACAAATACAATTCGTCCCCTGTCCAGATCCCTGATTTTGCTGGTTTTGGGAGTGCCTCTTTGCCTCGATCTGCTGGACAAGGGTCTCTTCAAATTGAGGGAGGCTGTGATGCACCGCCTGCCTCCAGGTTGAACGCTCAGATGTCAAGGTTTCCCATCTGTTGAGGTCCATTCCTAAAGCCTTCAGATCCCCCTTGCAGATATCCTTGTATCGCAGCTGTGGTCTCACTCCATACAGGAGATATTTTGGAATCTGGCCATCAGCCTTTCCCACAATATGCCCGAGCCAACGTGGACATTGCTGTTTCAGTAATGTGTACATGCTAAAAATTCCAGCTCATTCTATTTCTACTCTATTTGGAACTTTGTCCTGCCAGGTGGAGACAACGCATATGGAATGTGTTCAGCTTCCTTTCCTGCCGTGCACAAAGGGACCAGGACTCACTGCAGTACAGGTGTGTGCTCAGGACACAGGCTCTATAGACCTGGATCTTGGTATATTTTGTCAGCTTCTTATTGAGCCATACTCTCTTTGTGAGTCTTGAGAACATGGTAGCTGCTTTGCCAATGTGTTTATCCAGCTCGACATCTAGAGAGTGTGTCAGATCGTTGAGCCAAGGTACACAAAGTCATGAACAACCTCCAATTCTTGTGTAGATATGGTAATAGAGGGAGGTGAGTCCACGCCCTGGCCCATGACTTGTGTTTTCTTCAGGCTGGTTGCTAACCCAAAGTCTTGGCAGGCCTTGCTAAAATGATTCATGAGTTGGAGATCTTCAGCAGAATGGGCAACAATGGCTGCATCATCAGTGAAGAGGAAGTCCCACATGCATTTCAATTGAACTTTCATCTCTGCTCTCAATCTAGAGAGATTAAAGAGCTTTCCATCTGATCTAGTCCGGAGATAGACACCTTATGTTGCAGTTCCAAAGGCGTGCTTCATCATGACAGCAAAGAAGATCCCAAAAAGGGTTGGCGCGAGCACACAGCCCTGCTTCATTCCACTTCGGATGTCGAAGGGATCTGATGTTGAGCTACAAAAACTACAATGCGTTCATTCCCTCATGAAAGGACTTGATGATGTTGCCCTTTAGTCTATTCCGGCAGGAAGACCCCTTTCCTGCTGACTCTTCCTCAACTGTGACATAATGGCAGTACTTCTGTCTGTCTGTCTGAACTGCTTCCATTCAGCTACCAGTATGCTCAGCTTGCTTTGTTTTCTTCTCCCTTCTTGTCCCTGACATATCTTTAATTTAGACTTTAAGCCTGAGGGCAGGGACTTTGTTACTACTTGCTTTTGTAAGCCACTCTGGGAACCCTTTTGGCTGAAAGGTAAGATGTAAATGTTTTAAACCAATCTATCTTGGCAGATAGGGAGAGTAAACTCTTAGTTGGTCTGGTCCCTGGCCAGTGACAGAGAATAGGATATGCTTTTCTTCAGCTGTGTAATCTCAGTAGGACTGTAAATTAGCGTTTCTGTGGTATATTTTTAATATGCAGTGCATATCACACATACATTGTTTCAGTACTTACTAAAATAGTCTTTTAAGGTGCATAGGTACCGTTGCTTCCTGTTGTCAAAAGTGAGTTTGGGCTTAGGGTGGCATTTGAATTGAGAGCTTCCAGTATTAAGCCAGTTGCCTATACTCCTCTTCTTTGCATACAAGCTTATTATGAATCTATTGTTGTTTGTGGTGATGAAGTAAGAGTGACAAATATTCCTGGTTAGGGCTAATCTGTGTGGTGAGCTAGTACAGTGGTCCCCAACCTTGGGCCTCCAGATGTTCTTGAACTACAACTCCCAGAAGCCTTCACCACCACCTCTGCTGGCCAAGATTTCTGGGAGTTAAAGTCCAAGAACATCTGGAGGCCCAAGGTTGGGGACCACTGAGCTAGTACATCCAAAGTTGTCTTCTACATTAACCAAACAGCTATACATCTGAGATAATTCTTCTCATAGTTGCTTTAGAGTGGCTTTAGAGATTGATGCACATCACACATTTCATTTCCATAGCTGTCAGCTGTTGGAGTTTGACTAGGACAGATCTGGGGTAGGGAGTTTGTGGCCCTCCAGATATTGTTGGGATCCAAATCCCAGCAGACCCTTGCATCATCCCCGACCCCTAGCTATGGTGGTGTTTATAGCCCAACAACATCTGGACATAGGTTTCTTAACCTTTGGACAGGTATTCTGTGGTTCAGCAGAAATCTAGCCCTGCAATTCTGTGATTTTCCCCCTGTAAATCTCAATGTTTTGTGAGGGTTTTAAACCATCTAGCTTATTGACAGTTTTCATAGAAAGTACTAGATAGTGGTAGAGTAGATGAATTAACTGGATTGACCACAAATTAATATTCCACAGTGGAAATGGGGGGGAGGCTCTAGATCACAGTACACAAGCAATATGAGAGCACTAATTGTACAAGCAATTTGGCAGTCAGAACACTTGAAGTGTTCCAATTCTTTCAAGATGTTGAATGTCCCTTTGATATACAGCTTCTCATATGAATTCATAAATTCAGATTAATTAGAAAATGCTTTAGAATGCTTCCAAATGTTACTTAGAAATCATTCTCAAGTGTGTTTATCCAGAAGCAATGCTGAACTCAGTGAGACACTCCTAGAAAGTGTGTGAAGATTGTAGACTTAATCTTCAAAAGGTCATTTAAGGTACATCAGAGAATTAAGCTTTATAGGAGTGAAGAATCATCGCTTCTTACTGTCTGTAACTTGCTGTTGTATGTGCTTTGTCAGGCAAGAAATCTGTACTTGGGCATTCAATTAAAAACAAATACAGTACAAAATGGAATATTTATCTGAGAATATTCTGCTTGAACCTGAAATGAAGATGAAACTTGAACTTCAGTAATTAAAACGAACTCAGCAGTGTTTCTCTGACTAATCTTAGCCTTCCACCCTGGCAATATATTTTTACACAGTGATACTCATATTTTCTAGTTTCACATGCTTTTTCAGCTTCTGGTGCACTAAAAATAGGCCTTTTAAAACCTGAAAAACTAAGCATATTTCTTTAAATTATGTTGTTCAAAAACTGAGTTGATCTTTTTTTCCTTCTATGGCAATTAAGATTCAGCTTGACACAATCTCGTTTCTATGGTTAGAAAGTATATGCCTTTTAATGAGGAGGCTTGGTATAAAAAGTTTACTTGGAAGAATAAGGATCTTAGTTATTCCTTAGTACAAGCACACTCTGTATGTATACAGCCCGTGAAATAGAAATTAGTGCTGTCCTTATAAATGGAATCTTTGTTATTGTATGAGATGATGCTCATACTTTATTGCATAATACTTAGCATTACTTTACTATAAGTGGTTTCTTCCCAGTTTTTCTCTTCAGTACTTTTCAATGTGTCTTGAAAGTTCACCTTTTAAAGCAAAATGCAAGTAATATATTTAATATTGTGTGCCTGTGTGTATTTGATAGCTATGAGTGTTCCTTTGCTATTTAGTAGCAGAGTTTCTTTTAAAAGTATTTAGCTAGTAAAGAAATTTGACAACTAGTAAAACAAAACTGGTGTACTTGTGATTTTAGGTTGAAAGAAGGCACAAATTTGTGAACATAACTCTGCAGAATCTTCTTGGTTTTAGTGAAAGCTTCTTAACTTATTGTTCCCAGAACTTTTCTTGTTGTTACAAAAATTCTTCATATTTGGAAGCTGGAACGTATAGCATGAAATGCATGTTGGCATTCAACTGACTGATGAATAGTGTGTTATTTTGTACATTTTAAAATGGTTGTTGAACTCTTGTAAAATAAAGTTCAAGTAGCAATGTGTTCCACTTTTATCAGCTTTTACCTTAATGAAATACACTGCTGCTTGAGAGCTATTACTGTAGCTTCTCTGTTGTATCCACAATGTTCATATGTTACTTCCTCTTCTAATGTCCCATCTGAAATTTTGCTTGATGACTTCTCTTATTTCACTTAGTTCCCTTTCAAAAACTGACATTAGCATACAAGAAATTGTTGGGCCAGAATAGGTCCCATAGTTCCGGCATTGTGCTTGCATGTGTTTGCCATGCCTAGTTTAGATGTACAGTATTAAGTTTTACCTGGTGGATTTGATTGAAAACATGATTTAAATTAAATATTTTGATTTTTAATGAAAAAAAATCAATTTTTGAATTTAAATTGTGATTTAAATTATGGATCAAATCAATTTAATTGGAAAAAATTATGGATTTTCATCCACTCTGATAAGTTATAACTCTTAAAATACCAGTCTGTGGAGTTTGTACTACATGGCAAGCTGTTTTTTTTTTTTTAAATCGAGTTACTACACAGATGTTTCCAACAGTGTTGGCCACTGCAGGATGACTGAAACTTTTTTACTTTCTCTTCCCCCCACCAGCTCACCCTCTACATTTTGTTAGAGCCAGGTGGTGCCCACACATCACAGTCCAGCTGTGCAAAAGTGTGCATCTTTTACCAGGTAATTCTGTTTGTCCATTTAATTGAGTATTTTTTTTTACTCATACATGCAGCAGTTCCTCTCCGGGGCGTTCAGCACAGAATATATTTTTCCCCATCAGCAGTTAAAGAATTGGGAATGCCAAGGATTGAGCCTGGGTCCCTGTGCATGTGAAACATGCTCTCCCAATGGATTTGGGTCCCTACCTATGGTCCATTGCTGTTGCTCTATTGGAGTATCTGGTGTCATAGCTTGATCACTTCGGTTTGTGCTTCTGTGAAATCCTTTCCTGTGGTTCTTTACTAGAGGTTATACAATTGGTGTTTGTCATTTTCCTGCAGCCCTGATCAGCAGTCAGCTTTGGAGGAGAATCACTTTGAAGAGAAAGTTGAGTTGGAGTCTCCTCTAAAACATCTCTAAAATTAGAGCCAGTGTGATGTAGTGAATAGAATGTTGCAGAGGGACTCAGGAGAACTTGGTACAGATTCCTACTTGGCCATGAAGCTCCCTGGGTAACCTTGCGTCAGTCACACTGTCTCTTCCTGACTTATCGTACGGGGTTATTGTGCGGATAAAGTGAAGAGATGGAGAATCACGTACATCCTCTTGGGTGTACTGGAGAACACACACACATACAGTCATGGCCAAAAATATTGGCACCCTTGCAATTCTGTCTGAAAATGCAACCCTTCTCTCAGAAAATTGTTGCAGTTGCAAATGTTTTGGTACTCACATGTTCATTTCTTTGGTTTGTGTTGGAACAGCGCGCGCGCACACACACACACACCAGAGAAAAAAAGTCAAATATGATACAGTCCCACACAGAAACTCAAAAATATAATGGCCAAAATTATTGGCATCCTTAACTTAATGTTTGGTTGCACTCCCTTTGGAAAAAATAACTGAAATCAATTGCTTCCTGTAACCATGAATGAGTTTCTTACACCCCTCTACTGGAATTTTGGATTACTCTTCTTTTGCAAACTGCTCCAGGGCCTTCAGATTTGAAGGATGCTTTCTCCCAACTGCTGTTTTGAATCTCTCCACAGGTGTTCTATGGCAGAGGTCCCAACCCCCATCCACGGCCCGGTGACGGTCTGTGGGCTTGCTGGAACTGGGCCGCGGAGACAGATCTCTTCCCCCCCATGCATAGGGGGCTTGTCGCGCTCACAGGTGGTCATGTCTCGCTCACGCGCATACACATGGAGTGATACGCCCATCCGCGAGGACGACATGCCCCTCTGCGAGCATGACAAGCCCATTCGCAAATGTGGGGGTGCCCCTGCCCACCTGCGCACAGAGCCTGCACCCCCCAACTAGTCCGTGGTCCCAAAATAGTTTGGGGACCACTGTTCTATGGGATTCAGATCTGGACTCATTGCTGGCCATTTCAGAACTCTTCAGCACTTTGTAAACATTTCCGAGTTCTTTTTGAAATGTTTTTGGCTCATTGTCCTGCTGGAAGACCCATGACCTCTGGTGGAGACACAGCTTTCTGACCCTGGCCACTACATTGCGCCCCAGAATTCTTTGGTAATCATCAGATTTCATGATACTGTTCACACAGCAAGGCATACAGTGCCAGAAGCAGCAAAGCAACCCCAAAACATATTTGAAACTCCACCATGTTTGACTGTAGGGACTGTGTTCTTTTCTTGGAATGTCTCATTTCTTTTTCTGTAAACAGTGCCATGATGTCCTTGACCAAAAAGCTCCATTTCTGTCTCATCTGTCTACATTACATTCTCCTAGAAGGATTGTGGTTTTGTCACATAAGTTTTGGCATACTCCAGTCTTTCTTTTTTATGCCTTTGTGTCATCAGTGGTGTCCTCCTGGGTCTCCTACCATAGCGTCCCTTTTCATTCAGATGGCGACAGATAGTGCGATAGTGACACTGTTGTACCCTGTGTCTGCAGATCAGCTTGAATTTGTTGGGAAGTTAATCTGGGTTTTGTATCCACCATTCAGTCAACCCTTGGTTGTAATTTTTCAGTAGTTTTGCTCTTCCGTCCACGTCCAGGGAGGTTAGTTACAGTGCCATGGGCTGTAAACCTCTTGATGATATTGCACACAGTGGACACAGGAACATTAAGATCTCTGATAATGGACTTGTAGCCTTGAGATTGTCAGTGTTTTCCCACAATTCTTTCTCTCCAATCCACAGACATCTCTTTAGACTTCATTTTTTTCTCCATGCTCAGTGTCACACACAACACAAAGGTTGAGTCAACTTTTCTCCATCTTAACTGGATGCAAGTGTGATTGCTATATTGCCTACAACTATTACTTGCGACAGGTGTGTCTAAATACAAATGAAAGGAGCATCTCATGCTTGAAAAGCAGTTATTTTTTACAATTCAGACAGGGTGCCAATCATTTTGGGCAGTTCATTTTTGGGGGTTTCTGTGTGTGATTGTATCAGATTTGACTTTTTGTCTTTATTTATTTATTTAATTTATATGCCGCCCACACTACCAAAAGGTCTCTGGGCGGCTTACAACAATTAAACTACAATACAATTTAGAACAATTAAAATACAATTAAAATATATATAAAAATTGCCATCAGACCCACAGCTAATATTATTTCAATTAAAAGCCTTCTGGAACAGGAAGGTTTTGACCTGGCACAGAAATGTCATCAGTGTCGGCGCCAGACGAATCTCAGTCGGGAGGGCATTCCATAGTCTGGGGGCAGCTGCCGAAAAGGCCCTTTGTCTACAAGCCGTCCCTCTTACCTCCTTAAGGGACGGCTCTTTCAAAAGTGCCCCCTGGCTAGATCTTAACTGCCGGGTAGGTTCATATGGAAGGAGGCGGTCCTTCAGGTATCCAGGGCCCAAGCCGTTTAGGGCTTTATATGTCAAAACAAGCACTTTGAATTGGGCCCGGGCAGCAACTGGTAGCCAATGTAACTTATACAGAATCGGCTTGTTCCCTGGCGGCTGCACCACTCACCAGCCACGCAGCTCGATTCTGGACCAGTTGCAGTGGCTGGACCGTCTTCAAAGGCAGCCCCACGTAAAGCACATTGCAGTAATCTATGTGGGATGTTACCAGTGCAGATGTGACTGTCATGAGACTCCGCTCGTCCAGGTAGGGCCGTAGCTGGTATAATTTCCGCAGCTGAAGGAAGGCGCCTCTGACCACCGAGTCCACCTGGGCTTCTTGAGTTAGACTGGGCTCCAGGAGCACCCCCAAGCTGCGGACCCTGTCCCTTAGAGGGAGTATAACCCCATTCAGGGCAGGGAAGTGGTCCTCCAACCTGTCCGGCGAAGCACCCACTAACAGCACTTCCGTCTTGTCTGGATTGAGTTTCAGTTTATTAACCCTCATCCAGTCCATTATCAGGTCCAGACACGGGTTCAGCACAGAAACCGCCTCACCTGGATTGGTGGAAAATGAGAGGTAGAACTAAGTATCGTCAGCATATTGCTGACTCCTCAGCCCAAACCTCCTGATGACCTCTCCCAGCAGTTTCATGTTGATGTCGAACAGCATGGGGGACAGTATCGAGCCCTTAGGAACCCCATGACATGAATGCCATGGGGCAGAGCAACTGTCCCCCAGCACCACCCTCTGGACACGGTCAGCCAGGAAAGAGCAGAACCACCATAAAGCGGTGCCCCCAACTCCCAACCCAGCCAGCCTATCCAGAAGGACACCATGTCTGATGGTGTCGAAAGCCACCGACAGGTCCTGGAGTATCAACAGGGTCACACTCCCCCTGTCTCTCTCCTGGCGAAGGTCATCGTACAAGGCGACCAAGGCAGTCTCCGTGCCAAAACCCGGCCTGAAACCTGATTGAAATGGATCTAGAAAATCCGTTTCATCCAGCAGTGCCTGGAGTTGCCCGGCCACAACCCGCTCCAACACTTTGCCCAAATAAGGGAGGTTCGCCACTGGTTGGTAGTTGACCACCAGCCTTGGGTCCAGGTTAGGCTTTTTAAGGAGTGGTCGAATTACCGCCTCTTTCAAGGCGGTAGGGACCACTCCCTCTCTCAAAGAGGCGTTCACGGCCTCCTGGACCCAGTTGCGAACCCCCCTGGCTGATCTTCCAATTAGCCAGGATGGGCAAGGGTCTTGTGCTGTTCCAACGCAAACCAAAGAAATGAACATGTGAGTACCAAAACATTTGCAGCCACAACAATTTTCTGAGAGAAGGGTTTCATTTTCTGACAGAATTGCAAGGGTGCCAGTATTTTTGGCCATGATTGTATACATCAAGCTAAGAAATAAATAGTGAATGAAAAGATTGCTGCCTAGTCCCAAAGCTTTAGTCATGCATCTCTTTCATCTGGAATAAGGGAAGGTAGCCTTTAAGAACTTCCTATGGCTCTGTGGAGTCCATTTATTGTCTTTGTCCTCTTGTGTTACAGGTATAAGGAAAAAAATTGTCTCAGTAATTGTCTCTGAACTGCAGAACTGGAGGAGACTCTATGGATCATTCAGCCCCTGTCAAGGCAGCCCAGTGGGGAATCAAACTTCCAACCTCTGGATCTGCAGCCAGATTCCTTAAACCACTGAGCAATCCAGCAGTTCTTCAAATATAGTTTTTTAAAAAATAAAAATAAAACAGTGGCTCTGGAAGGGAGATAGAGGACAGTGGTGCCTCACAAGGCAAATTTAATTCGTTCTGCAGTTAATGTTGTCTTGTGAAAAATTCATCTTGCGAAATGCGTTTTCCCATAGGAATGCATTGAAATCTAATTAATGCGTTCCTATGGGCAAAAAAGTCAAATTTGGTTTACAAAGGGTTTATTAAGTGCTCTTTAAAGCCATACATATTATGCAGATGATTTCCAAAATTTCAATAAAAAACTAACTTTTAAAACCTCATAGAAAAAAATTTAAAAATCAGCAAACATTAGACAGGAACAAAAAACGGAAAACATTCGTCTTGCGAAGCATGGCCATATGAACATTTGTCTTGCGAGTCATCAACCCCCATTGCCAAAACCGTTTGTCTTGTGAGTTTTTTGTCCTGTGAGGCATTTTTCTTGCGAGGCGCCACTGTATCCTTAATACCTGAAACTCTCACGTATAAATCTTCTCTTATTCGTTCCCCCATCCCCAAATTTTCTTGATTCCAGCATCATAATTTAGAAGGTGAAAAGGGCTCCTTTTTTCCATCTTTCCTCTCTTTTGCTGTTGGTAAAGTACTGTACAGGAAGTTACACTTGCCCATCTGTAACATGTCACCTAGAGATCTATCAGCAGATACCAGTCTAACTTCTGTACTCGCCATGCTGGAATATACAGGACAGTATTGCTGGTCATTAGTGTCCACTTTGTACAACCAGGACAAAGCTTAAGAAGCTGGTTTTCAATTTAAGATATAACGCTAGGAGCTAAAAGTACCTTTTCAGAAAAGCAGGCCTGCTGTTACCTGCTTGTTCAGAAACCTTGGCTGGCAGAGAATTTTGCCTGGAGCTACTAATGGTTAAGCAGTATGTCTTTCTTCAAACTATAGAAGTTTTTAGATTTTATCATGGGGGAAACCATTTGTATCCTGCACGGAAAGAATTATGGAGGGGTTTTAATGTGTGTGTTACATTTATCTCCCATCTTTTCTCCAGAGAGGTCAAGGCAGTATATTTTGTGCTCTGCTCCACTCAGTGTTTTTGTTAGAACAATACTGCATGGTGGTTAGTTAGAGAATAAGTGACAGGCCCAAGGCTACCAGCTGAACTCCCTGGATGACCTGGGAGCTCAACCCACATCTGCCCAAGTCTATTTGCATCCTCTAGCCTCAGCTTCACACAGGCTTCCCATAATAGAGCCACCTACTTAAAGCAGTACCGAACTTTGGTTTCAATTTGGAAATAAGCCACAAGTTTTTATGCTGTCTTAAAGCCTGTGGGGAATAAAAACATGCCAAGATGTCCAAGATCACTTTCCCAGTCTAGGGCCAAAAATAGCGTGTGAACTAGGTCATAGTCAATTGGATGTTCCTGATTTTGAAATACCTTTCCTTGCTGGGTGCTGATATCCAGTTTTGAAAAACATAATTTAGTCCTAAATAGACTGCACTGAAAGGGGTGTAGGAAGCGTACATTGTTTTATTCATCTCCTCCACTCTTTGTAAGATTCATATAGTGTTTTGCTTAACTTTATCCCATATGTGGCAAAACAGCTGAGGAGGAGAAAAAACTTGCATGTAAGAAGACTATCCTGAAGGAGCCTGTTTTCTAAGGCACACAGAACTGTAGAGAGATGAAAGTGCTTAATCGAACCAATTATTACCCCCTCACACAAACATGCAAATTCACTCCACCAACAGTATGTGGTCCATTATACTCTCCTGTGGGACTGGATAGGAGCTCTGGCATGTAGCAGAGTGAAAAATTTGGTGTTGACAAGACTTGGCTTCTTTAGAGGGGACTTTAGATATTTTGCTTCTGCCCAGTGTTTTTCTCACTGCATGCTGTTAAAATTTGCTGGATGTTGCTGATGGGCATTTGCAGCAAATATACCTCACAAAACAAACAAGGCTGTTTTGTGACCTTCAGGACAAAGTTCTTTGAGTGCTAAGACCTTCACTAATTTCATCCTACCAGATTTTAGCATCTAGTTGATTTCTTGTCAGCTTGCATGACAGAAGGAAAAGGACTCAACACACAGAACCACAAACAGGTCAAAATTCACAGTGATTCAGACTTTCTGTGTTGCATCCAGTATGATACTTGCACAAGTATGCTCACACAAGGAGAACACCATCACCCCTTACACACATAAACACATAAGTATCTCTGGCTCCATGTCCCAGATCTTTTCTGATGGTTCCTTGATGCTCATAAGGACCTTTTGAAGCACATGGTAAGGAAGAAAAGGTGGGCTTCTTGTGGAATAATGATAATAATCTTTGAACTGCAGAGCAGTTGATGAAGAGCTTGGGAAATCGTTAGGCTGGCTGAGGAATTCTGAGAGCCAGAATCCTAAAACATACTTTGCCAAACTGTGGTCTGATTTTGTGGAAAAGAACTGTCATGACATTCAGCAATATATTTTTCACATGGTCCAGAAGCTAGTTGCATTAGCTTTTGCCTGTAGAACTAGCCCCAGGTTGAATGGCATCTGGAGCAAAGAGCCCTCAGGGCTGAGGTGTTAGACTTGATTCTACCACTGGCCTTAACATAGTGGTATTATATCAGGGATCAGGGAACTTTTTTTACCTTTTACGCCCCCCCCCCCCAAATTTATTATCATTACCCCCTTGATTTGAAAGGAAGGAAATCATACATTATTTGAATTCAAAATCTTATTGAATCTATTGAAAATTATTTTGAAAGCTTCAACTTACTTGAAAACTTCAGATTTTGGTGAAATGATGTTGCTTCATCTTGGATATGAGAGCATCAATATTGGGGCTCTGCTCATCCTCATTACCCCCAGGATTTTCATTTTTACCCCATTTGGTGTAATTTACCCCTGTTCAATGACCACTGTATTATATGGACGTGGTGGCGCGGTGGGCTAAACCGCAGAAGCCTGTGCTGCAGGGTCAGAAGACCAGCAGTCGTAAGATCGAATCTACGCAACGGAGTGAGCGCCCGTCACGTGTCCCAGCTCCTGCCAACCTAGCGGTTCGAAAGCATGCAAATGCAAGTAGATAAATAGGGACCACCTCAGTGGGAAGGTAACAGCGTTCCGTGTCTAAGTCACACTGGCCATGTGACCACGGAAGATTGTCTTCGGACAAAACGCTGGCTCTATGGCTTGGAAACGGGGATGAGCACCGCCCCCTAGAGTCGAACATGACTGGACAAAAATTGTCAAGGGGAACCTTTACCTTTACTTTTATTATATGGACAGCATGTGAGGATTAAATTGGTTGCACTGATGAATCTACTTGAAATTACCTTGCTCTGTAGTCCATGTGAGGCAAACATAGGTTTTTTTGCTCTTCATTTTTTAAAAAGAAATATAAATAGTTGGCTTCCTCTTACTGCCAAATCTAGCTACCGTGTTTCCCCAAAAATAGGACAGGGTCTTATATTAATTATTGCTCCAAAATGCATTAGGGCTTATTTTCAGGGGATGTTTTACTTTTTTCATGTACAACAATCTACATTTATTCAAATACAGTCATGTCATCTTCTTCTGCACAAAGGTGGAGAGCGGGGTTTCACTTAACTGGGGCTTATATTTGGGATATGGCTTATATTACAAACATCCTGAAAAATCATAATAGGGCTTATTTTCAGGTTAGGTCTTTTTTCCAGGGAAACAGGGCAGCTAGCTAGCTAGCTAGCTACCTATCTGCCTGCCTGCTTACCACAGTCAATGACCAGGTCATAGATAAAATAACATAATACCAGATAATACTGAAAGACATTGAAAAAGACATGTCACCACCAATGTACCGTCTGGCTCTTTTAAGACATAAAAGTTAAGAAAGAAGTTCTAAGTTATCCAGTGGCATTGAAGGATATAAAAGCTTTTAAAACATCACACCAATCACATAATATAAGATGAAATTAAGACACATTTAACCATCAGTATGATACTCCAATTCTCCTAGAAAGTAAAATAAAACAAGAAATCTCTAAGGAAGGCAGGGGCACTCAAACCCTTATGTGGTCAGGAAACTGTGGCAAGCTGTAGCAGCTGCACAATATTTGGCCACTTTACAAGTAGTGTAAGAAACCTTGTCAGAGAGCAGTGAAATACTGTAATATAAAATTCTTCAGATCTTCCCAGAATTTTTCGGAAAATAGGGGAAAGTTTCTACTTTACCACCATTGCCAGGACATACATAATCAGAATAGGATGTGCCCTGAATTCTCCCTTCTAAGATATTAGAAGGCAGAACATTAAATCTGGCTAAGTTAAAAGCTTTTCTAGATTTAGGTGGTGTTATACTGGTCCAATAAGTAGAAAGTTAAAGGCGTTTTTTACAACACTAGATTTGTCCAGTGATCTTAAATATTCTTGAAGTTCTTTGTCCCAAATCCTTTGCTTGATGGCTGATTTGGTATTGGCATAACCCATTGCTACCAGGGTATTTAGGGAAATACCAGTTTTTAGAGCTTCATTTGTTAGGTGACTCCTAACAATCCATTCTGATTGGAAGGTTATCAAAGAGTCAATGGTGCCAACCTTTGTGGGAAGGAAATAAGCTTTAGCCAGTGATTGAACATGTAAACCTTGGCATGCACTGTGATAGAGACTAAACCAACCTCTAGGCATAGAGCTGTGATAGGGACACAAGGAGGCACTGCCAGTATAGCTCTCAGAAATTTGGACTGGATAAACTCAAGGGATTGGAATATGCAAATAATTGGGAACCACAGACATTTGTGCAGTTACTTTAGCCTTAAATACTTGGATCACTGTTGGAACATGTTGCCTCCATTTAGTATTAAAAAATCTAATTAGTGCAGTAGCACTTTTCTGTGCATTCGTTGCTGCATACTTGCTCTGACTCATGATGAAATCGCTGAAATTCTGAAGAAATCAGTGCAATTTGCCCAGAATTTGACCATGCTGGCTAGGAGGTTCTGTGGAATCTCATCCATTTTTTTCCCTAACTGTTCCAGGCTCTGTACATGCCTGCAGTAGTAGCCCCAGAACTAGTGGAATTAAAGAACGTCTTTCTCCTGTTGGTATCAGTAAAGTTTTGCAGCAGTCTCCTGGATTCCCTCAGTAGGAGTCCCAATTTGTGCACAATATAATTTACTCTGGTAAGATCTAGGGTTGTCTTGATTACCTTAGTTTCCTCCTTCAGGCTGCTCCTATCCATTTGCTTCAATTTAAGTGCTCGGCTTTTCTATCCCTACCTGTTCTGAGCCAAATTACAATATATTAAAATATATAAATATATAATTTAAAAAATCTGTCAAGATTTCCAGAAAAATTATAATCCTAAATGACCCAAGTATCACAATCACAGCTGGTTAGAAATTTTTGCAAGTGTCCAGACAAATGGGACTAGTGGTGAGCCTATTTGAACAGCCATCATTTAAAGCAAACATCATATATATAATAGCCTACCTGTCTTCTGTCTGTTGTTGGGGTTTTGCATTGTGGAATTAAGATAGCAGACAACTTTGGTATTGATATATTCATCTTAGATCTGTTTTTGTTTTTGAAATCTTTTCTTTTTCAACATTGCATTAAAAATGAGTCTTACGCAACATTCCATCTAAGCTGTGCCAGTGCGCAGCTGTGCACCTGCAGTTAGTAGCGCCACCCAATTGGTTCCAGTTGTGGCTGGCACCCTGCATACATGGAACAGGGGCCCCGCCCAGCACTGGTGAAAAATTAAAGGGTATGTCTTGAGAACGTACCTTGACACTTCATGATCCTGATCGCTTGAAAATATGATCTACAGTGTTCACTTCAATCTTCAAGGTTAAATAAACCAAACTGTTAACTTATCTTTTATGTTTGAAAAAGAAAACAAAGAGACATGTAAACCAAAAAGGGAAATGTATATAAGAGCCCTCTTCTTGCTTTTTAAACCTTTAAATTAAAAAGTTCCAATAAGCAAAGAAAGGATACCCAGTGTTGTGTAGCAGATAGAGTGACTAGGACTCAGGAGGCCTTGATTCAAATCCCCACTCAGCCATGGAAACTCTCCAGGGATGTGGAACTGGTAAAACGACCCCTTAAATATCTCACTTTACCTTCAAAGCCCTATTATGGTTGCTATGTTGGTTTTGACTCAATGGCACTTAACAACATTTAATCAGAAAGAGGGGGGAAAGGACGAAGTGCCTATAAAAGAATATTTCTAAGCATCTTCAGCTCCAGGTTGATAAGTGGCCTAAGTCTCTATACAGAGTGGAATACTGTATAGATATTTGAAGAAATACCTCCCATGTGTATATTTTTCTGATTGTCAAGACCTGAGAAGGTTTTATTTTTCTGTGCCCCCTTCCCTTGGAAGCAGTATACCTTGTAAAAATGTAGAGATGGAATTTCTTGGCCATATCACTCTGGCTGTGGAATCACTTCCCCTCAGAGACCAGCTGGCACTGCCGTTGCCCTCATTTTGGCTTCAGTTAAAAAACTGACTGTTTGTCCACCCAGTCTAATGAGATCATAGTTTCAATGAGATCAATACATATATTTGCTGTCTTCCTTTGGTTTGAATTTTTAAAAATGTTTCATCGTTTTTTAAATGTATTTCAAATGTTTTAGTAGATTATTTTAAGTTGCGTTTATTCATAATATCCTACGCACAGAATACAGGATGGGAAAGAAGCAAACAAATATCTACCAGCCTGCCACTAATTTTCACTGTTGTTTTTTTTAATTATTATTTATTGTGATTATTGTTTATTGTTTTATCGTTATTGCATATTATTGTTGTTTAGGACTTTGTGTCCTTCTTTTAGCTGCCCAGAGTACTAGTTGGGTGGGATATAAATTAATTAATTAAATAAATATCTTCACTTGACTAGTTTCCTGATTCTTATCTTCCTTGATTTCTCCTGCTTCCATAATGACCAGATAGGTGGGATATAAATAAATAAATAAATAAATAAATAAATAAATCAATCAATCAATAAATAAAAAGTTTTCCAGCTGAGTTGGTCTTTCCTTTGATTAGGGCTTAATGATGTTGATGATGATAAATACCATCAAGTCAATTTCGATTTATGGTGACCCTTTCCAGGGTTTCCTAGCTAGAGAATACAGTACTCAGAAGTGGTTTGCCATTCCCTCCTCCTGGGGGTGCCCTAAGACTCTGCAGCTTGCCCACGGCCACACAGGCTGGCTCTTCTCACAGGAAGAACAGTGGGGAATTAAACTTCAAATCTCTGGCTCTGCAGCCAGGTACCTAACCACAGAGCTATCCAGCTATCTGGAGCATTAGATACAGCTCTATAACTAGAATTCTGGGAGAAGTAATTTTATAGTGTATTAATTTCTTAGCAAGGTCTTTTATTTTTCAGTGAGCCGAGGAGTGTGCATCCATAAAACTTTGACAGTCTCGCTGCACGGCTCTCAAACTGCATGCCCCAAAATGGTTTGTGGAGTGATAGAATCCAGAGCTGAAGGGAAGCATTATGAGATAGTGTGCATCCTAATGTGTTTTTCATTTTTTTAAAATGCACTGCAAAATGCAGAGAGGTATGAAAACAGATTGATAATAGGATTCTGGAGCATGTATTAGTTCAGGGGGTACAAACTAATGTGGTTCATACTAAAATTTGGATTAAATAAACGTCATGCTTTCCCTTACGAAAAAGGAAAAAAACCTGTGACATTTTCCTAAGCATAATAATTATATTAAGTATTATAGCACCTGTGATAAACCCAGACCTACTGGGATATGCCACACGTTAACTAAGCTGCCACCAACCATTCCCTATAAGAAGTCACACAGACCAGGGATGGATTTTCAAACAAATAAAAGAATAAGGTTTATTTAAATACAACACACAGGGAAAATAAAATGATCAGGTGAATAAGATATAATAACGTGGCTTAGTCTCATTCATACATGCATACAGTTTGGTTCACACAGAACACTTAACTTGAAGCACAGACCCTGAACCTATCAGTTCTGGCTAACCAACAGACACCTGAACCTATCAGGTTGGTACTCTGACACACAGTAGTACCCTGTCTGACACACAGACTCCCACACCAGCTTCTTCTTCCCAGCTGCTGCTTCTTCACATCCCAGCGTCTCCTCTTCTCCACACAGGCTTCACCTATATATACAGTACAGCCCCTCCTCCTGATGTCCCGCCTTCCACTCCCCATAGGATGGAACTTTCCCTCCAAACCCATGACAGACAGGTAACATCAGTGCTGTATGTAACACCTCCCCTCTTTATAAGTTGTTTTGTAGGGGGAAAGCTAAGGTGCTTTTTCCCAAAAAACAACCTGGATAAAACACACAACAACAGTTATACATACCATATCATACTTACTTATACTTACATTCTAAGTTAACCATAGCAATTAGGCATTTAAACATTTACCATATACATTACATCAATTTACCTTTATTCATACAAACCAAATTCAAAAAACCAGGTACATTTAACTTTTTGTCATCAATATATATACATAGTCCATGTTTCTTTCGCCGTCTTCATTCTTCAGGTCTTCTTGACAAGGCGTCAGCAACACAGTTCACTGACCCTCTGACCACCTTCACTTCAAAGTCATAGTCCTGTAGGTTTAAAGCCCACCTCATAAGTTTGCTATTGTGGGTTTTCATTGTCTTTAACCATTGCAGTGGTGAATGGTCAGTGCACAGAACAAAATGTCTTCCCCAGATGTAAGGCTTGGCCTTCTGGATCGCGTAGACTATTGCCAGACACTCCTTCTCCACGGTTGCCAAATGTCTCTCACCTTTTTGAAGTTTCCTACTCAGGTAGGACACTGGATGCTGGTCACCATTCTCATCCTCCTGGCACAGAACTGCTCCTACCCCGCTGTTAGACGCATCGGTGTAGATGATGAACTCCCGGTCGAAGTCTGGAGCATGCAGCACTGGATAGTTGATTAGCGCCTGCTTCAACCTCTGGAACGCCGCCTCACAGTCGCTGGTCCACGGGATGCGGTCATCAGCCTTCTTCCTCGTCAGATCGGTCAGCGGAGCCGCAATCTCGCTAAACCTCGGGATGAATTTTCTGTAGTAGCCCACCAACCCAAGAAATGATTTGACTTTTTTCTTGGTGTTGGGTCTGGGCCAATCACGAACAGCTTCTATTTTGGCCTCCAGGGGTTTTATCACTCCTCCCCCTACCATGTGACCCAAATATTTTGTTTCTGGGATACCCAGCTGCAGTTTGTTCTCTTTGCAGAGCCTAGGCCAAAGCACTTCCTCCCCTGGGTTTAAGTGCCTCTCCCTGCCTTCCTGGTCATCCCAAGCTTTCTTTCTGACCTTTTGAGCTTGCAGGGTCTCTGTTGCTAGCTCTAGGTTTCTCTTTAGGTCAGTCCTTAAAGAGTCTCTATCTGTCACAACATCTTGTGGGTCATCCTGGGTGATCTGCTCCCAATTTTGTTTGATCAAATCAAGGGGCCCTTTCACCCTTCCCCCAAATAAAAGTTCAAATGGACTGAACCCGGTACTGGCTTGTGGCACTGATCGATAAGCGAACAAAAGGGATTGCAGCCCCTGGTCCCAATTGCCTGGATTCTCTGCCAAGTAAGCCCTAATCATGCGCATTAGAGTCCCATTGAACTTCTCAGTCAACCCATCACTTTCAGGATGATAGGCAGTGGTTTCCTTGAGCTCAATTCCACAGATTTGCCATAAGCGTTTCATGAGCTTCGATGTAAATGATGCTCCCAAATCTGTGATTATTTCTGAGGCAAATCCCATCCTGGACATATACCCCACCAAGGCATCTGCCACTGTGTTAGTTTCAATGTTAGTCAAGGATATGGCTTCAGGGTACCTCGTGGCATGGTCCACAATGGTGAGAATGAACCTGTTCCCCCTCTTTGTGGCCTTGGGCAAAGGTCCCACAATATCCACCCCTATGCATTTGAACGGAGTGTCAATCACAGGCAAAGGGCACAACTTTGCTTTGGTCCTGTCGCGGCTATTCCCCTGCCTTTGACACACATCACCTTGTTTACAGAACTCCCTGATCTGCTTCCCTATGTCAGGCCAGTAAAAATTCTGTGTGATTCTCTGCTGTGTTTTGTTCACCCCTAAGTGTGCAGCAAACATGTCAGAGTGCCCCCTTTGTAAGATCATGGGGCGATACTTTTCAGGTACCACCAGCTGACTTCTGATCCCATCTCCCCCTTTTGAGATATTCCTCAGGGTCTCTCTATATAAAATCCCCTTTTTCTCCAGAAATCTCACTGGGGTTTCAGGTGTTAGCTGGGCGTCAGTCACCTGTTCAAAACACTTTTGGAGAGTGGCGTCTGCCTTTTGCTCTTGTCCAAATCTGCTGTCTGTGGTTAAGGTTTCCACCACAGCTTCTGAACCCCCCTCTGCTTCCGTCTCGGGCTCATCATTACCCCCCTGAACTGTCCCCGTGGTGGCTTGTGAGCGTGTAATCACTAGCACCCGTTTCACATGTTCAGCCAGGTCATTTCCCACGAGCACGGCTGCTGGCAGAGTCGATGAAATCGCTAGCCGCCAAACTCCCCTCCAGCCTTGAAAGTTCACAGGTACCTCCGCTACTGGCAGAGAGATTACCTGCCCCTCAATCCCTGCCACCTTCATGCTCTCATTTGGGATTACATACTCCCTAGGAATAATATCTGGATGGCACAGGGTCACCTGGGAACAAGTGTCCCGCAGCCCCCGATACTGATGGCCAAGTATTCCTACGTCCACCCCTGCTGTTTCAAACAACTGAGAATCTGTTCTCACCAACAGGCAGCGCCTGACCTCTACAAGAGGACCATTTTCCTCAGCCTGATCAGCAGATGTAGCTGTTCCAGATTGAGTAGCCATGGCAACAGGCTCTCTCAGTGACAATGAGCCTTGCTCTTTCTGGACACAGAACACAGCTTTTGGCTTGGTCCCACTCGAATCCTGAGGCACAATTCCTTTTAGCTGCTTTAATTTCTCACACTCTGAGATTAGATGGCCCTTTCCCTGACAGAAATAGCATTTTCTGGTGTATTTTGAGTCTCGCTCATCTTGTTTTGGTTTTCCCTCCAAAATCTGAGGTCTTGGTTTCATGTCTGAGGGCTTCCCTTCACCATGGGCCCCTCCCCCTTGCTGGCTTTTCCCTGGTCCCTGAGAGTACTTGCTGTAGGTTTCTTTAGGTTTCCCCATAGCTTTCCCCTCACCCAAGGGCTTTCTTATCTGGTAAATAAAATCTGCGATCTCGGCTGCTTCTGCCACAGATTTTGGTTTCCTTTCCCTCACCTGGAATTTCAGTTCCCCATGCAGGACTGAATAGAACTGTTCCAGCGCTATCAAATCTTTAAGCTGCTGAAAGGTCTCTGTCCCCTCCTGAGATAGCCATTTCTCAAGCAGCCTCACCAATTGGGCCCCCACTTGGGTAAAAGTCTGCTCTGGTTTCTTTGTGAGGGACCTGAATCTTTGCCTCAGCTGTTCCGCATTTATCCCATGTCTTGCAAACACCAGTTTTTTAAACTCTGCAAAATCTCTCATCAGTCCCTCTGGCATCTCTGAATAGACTTCGGCCAGGCTACCACTGATTAAAGATCGCATGATGGTCATCTTCTCAGTTTCCCTCACTGAGAAGTCCACAAACGCTCTTTCCACTAAGGAAAAGAACACCTCAGGACAATCTCCCTTGTGGTACACAGGGAATTTCTTCAGGTCAGCCTTAGACAATTGGCCTCCCTCAGAATCCCTATTGTTATTATTGTTCTGGTTCATCAGTTCCAATTTTCTTAATTCAAACGCCATTCTCTCTCTCTCCAATCTCTCCTCCCTCTCCATTCTCTCTCTCTCTCTCTCTAATTCAAATTGCCGTTGTTTCTCTCTTTCCCTTTGCTCCATTTCAAATTGCCTTTCCCTTTCTTCCCTTCTTTCTCTCTCTAATCTTTCCTCCATTTCCCTCACCCTCAGTTCATGCTGTTGGGCTAGGAGCAATTTTCTGAGTTCTGGGTTCTGCTCTCCTGTGCTGTCACCCTGCACTGAGCCAAATTCATCCTCAGAACCTTGGTCAACCTGGGGGTCTTTCACTTCACCCATTTCTGCCATTTGGCTTCGAGTCAAGGGCATAATCCCCCCCCTCAGAACAGGCTGCTTTAAAAAGTCAAGCCTCAAAATAAAACGACCACTTTTTTTTTCTTTTGCCTCAGAACCAGCTTTCTATAGATTGCTGCTGTCCTTCAGCACTACTTGCAACAGTTGCAAGCTAGAGCCTACCCCCCTCTGCTGGGCCTCTCAGCAGGCAGGCTAGATCACTGCTACTACACAGTTTTGCCTCAGCTTTTTTCCCGCCAAAAACAGGCTGCCTCAGAGCACCCTAATCTAGTCTCCCCAGTTGGCACGTTCTTCCACTAGCGCACCTCCCCGTGAGGTACACCTAGAAGATTACCTACGCGCCTCAGATTGTCCCTGACTAGACCCCCCTTGCTCTGGGCACACTTGCCAAGGCTTTGCTGGACCGCTGGACAACTGGACCAGTTGTATCCCACCGCTGCCACCAATCAATGTGACAAACCCAGACCTACTGGGATATGCCACACGTTAACTAAGCTGCCACCAACCATTCCCTATAAGAAGTCACACAGACCAGGGATGGATTTTCAAACAAATAAAAGAATAAGGTTTATTTAAATACAACACACAGGGAAAATAAAATGATCAGGTGAATAAGATATAATAACGTGGCTTAGTCTCATTCATACATGCATACAGTTTGGTTCACACAGAACACTTAACTTGAAGCACAGACCCTGAACCTATCAGTTCTGGCTAACCAACAGACACCTGAACCTATCAGGTTGGTACTCTGACACACAGTAGTACCCTGTCTGACACACAGACTCCCACACCAGCTTCTTCTTCCCAGCTGCTGCTTCTTCACATCCCAGCGTCTCCTCTTCTCCACACAGGCTTCACCTATATATACAGTACAGCCCCTCCTCCTGATGTCCCGCCTTCCACTCCCCATAGGATGGAACTTTCCCTCCAAACCCATGACAGACAGGTAACATCAGTGCTGTATGTAACAGCACCTTTAACAGATTAATTTTAGCATCAGTTTTTGTAGATTACAATCCACTGGATTGTAATCTGCAATAGCACATGCTAAAAACATATGTTAAAGGTGCTATAATACTTAATATAATTATTATGCTTAGGCAGATTGTCACTGTTATTTTTTCAAAACTGTTTGAGAAATGTGAACCAACTGCAGAATATCATTCAGGGGTTAGCCCTATGTGTTCCACCAGACTCCACCATTAGCTTAGTAGCAAATATGGCTACAGTTTTCTTTAAAAGCATTGTTTGTTCTCCTATATATGTTACAGCTGTATTAGCCTTATTTAAAACATATATGAACAGTTTTCTTAAACCCTTTCTTAAATAGTTATGTAAGATTTTTCTAAAATCTTTGTTATAAGTCTTTGATGGAATGTGCAGAAATTCTCACTCTATCAAGAATGATCAAAGTGAGTTTACAAGAGCTGTTGACTGCTTGAACAATTGGTTGTTGTCTTTTTGCATGAGATGGTTTTGGATTTCAAGTGACATTGCCCTGATGGTTTGGAACTACTTTTGTTTTTCTTTGAGACTTCCTCAGCACTTATATTTACACAGTGTTAGAAAATTCTGAGAAACCTGTTGAATTTAAATATTTATATATAAAATGCTTTAGCAGACATGGCAGAGTCAGTCCCAGAGTGGATAAAAATAAATGATTTTTTAAAAAATCAATGTGATTTAAATCATGATTTAAATTTTTAATTTTTTAAATAATGGTTTGAATAATTGAAAAACTAATTTTTAAAATTTAAATTGTGATTTAAATCAATCTACGATATGCAGTTCAAAAACACAATTGCTCAGGAAATGTATCAGGTTCGTTTTGACATATCTTATTGAGAAGTATGAATCCTGCTTATGGTTGGGATTTCTCCCTTAAACTTGCAAGTTGAACAGAATTAGATCACGTTCTTCAAGCAACAGAATGGCTCAAGTAGCTTGTAGACTTTAAGAGTTTGTGAACTGTGCTTTTTTAAAAAATTGTAATACCAAACTCTGAGATCTGTCACCATGAGCTTATTTGGATTTCCCAGTTAAACAGTTACGGCATCAAGGACTGATCTCTTTAATGTAGAAAACATGAAAATAAGGAAAGAATCAATTAAGTGCTCTAATACAGTCTGGCAGAATCAAGATTTTAGGTTAGAAGTAAATTGGAAGTGAGGCTTTGCATTCTGAGATTTCTTGAGAGACAGCATGGAGTAATGGATAGGATGCTGGATATGGGAAATCCAGGTTTAAGCCGTCTTCAGCTATGAAATTTGGTTGGATGTCTCTCCCCTGCAGGCTGACCTAATGTTTGGATGAAGCGGAGAGGAAAAAAGGTCTATCTACTTATGCCACCTTGACTTCCTTGAAAGAAAGATGGGACATAAATGGAATTAAAAAACAAATAAAACTGCTGTTATTATGCATTCATAAGTATTCAGCATATAATGCTATCCAGTATGAAATAGTTACATCTGTTGTTTCAGGAGTATACACGCTTGCCTAACAGCCTCCCAGGCCCGCGCCTAAAACTTTGAAAGGGTCCTGAAGGCAAACATCTTTCTCTTGTTCAACTGATGCAGCTAAAGTGGGGAGGAGGTGGCTAGAAGGAGAGCACATTTTGCTCTCTTTCTCTCTCTCTTTGAGGACAGAGCTAGCTTTTTAGAGCAACGTTCCATCTCCTCGTAAGTTCCCTTTTGTATGTAGCAAAGCCTCTGTGCCCTTGGCAACCCTTGGGCTACTGCATTGCTGATTCAGTGAGACATAAATGGTCACAGTAGACTTGATTTGTTGAATTCCAGGTTCTATCAAATTGCTTCTTTCCAGGAGTGCTGGTGTTTCCCCAAGTCTTTGCACATGCTTACAGGGGAAACCTAAATCCATGCTGTCATTAAGCTATACATTTTCTCACATCTTTTCTTTAGTGCAAAGCAGATACATTATTTAAACCAGCATTCCTTCCCCAAAGTGCATTTCTGAGAGATTATTGCATGCCTCAGGTGCGCTGAAAAGCTCAGGGCAACATTTCTTTAAGCATTCAAGAGCTGCAATTTCCTCCAAGCTGCCTTGCCCAGAAAGTCTAGGCTTGAGACAAAGTGTACATTTTTATAAACATAGCAGTGAAACATTTCTAGTACTGCACTTCCAATGAATGCATCATAGATAGGGAAGCTTTCACAGATGTAGAGAATGACACTTCAGTGCAAAAGTCCACCTATAATTCAAATGAGTTCCACTGGATTAGAAAGCAAAACGTGAAATAAGATACTCAGACATATTCCAGTGTTGACTGTTAGTCCGTTAATGGCACTCAACCCCAATATCTCCCCCCCACACACACTGTATTTGGTGTGTCAGTAAAGTTACTTTTAGAACAGCTGTGATTGAGTCAGTACAGTGAAAACAATGAAGAGACACAAACTGCCACTCTTTTAAAATCTCGGAAGGATGAACAAGCTTTGCTGGTGGATTCATGTATTCATGACAACCCTGTAATGCGCCCCCGTCACCAGATGAATGCCCAAAATTTTCACACCTGAATGCCTGAAGTCAATGGGAGGCCAGAGTGGTTAGCGTCTCTGAATAATCCATCTGGCTTCTCTGTTTTGATGATTAAATGTGTATTTCATTTGTGCAGGCAGTTGACAGGAAAATTTTGGATGCTCAGTTTCCAATACGTCAATCAGAAAACACAGAACGGTTTCACTTATCTAAGTGGCTGGTGTGAGACAATATCTACAATAAACAATCAAACATTTGCCAAACCAAAACAGAACAAAAGGTGTTTGTAGAATAATTTGGGGTACTGGATGTGGGAATGGGAGCATGGAATGAATAAGACAGTGTTCTACTTACAGTTTTATATACAGTGGGGTCTCTACTTAAGAACTTAATCCGTATTGGAAGGTGGTTCTCAAGTGGAAAAGTTCTTATGTAGAATCTGCATTTCCCATAGGAATGCATTGAAAACCATTTAATCCGTATCTTCTCTTTTCCATCCATAGAAACTAATGGGAAGCTGCTATTCCGCCTTCTACCACTAGAGGGGGATTTTTTTCTTTTTTTCCCCTTAGGTCAGGGAACAGTGTTAAAAACACTTCTGACGAAGCTAATTTTGAAGCAATGGACTGAAAACCAATTAATCTGTTCTGGCTGTTTTTTTATGTAGAGGTGCGTTCGTACAAAGCTGGTTAATACGTACTCTACCACTAGGGGGAGAACTTTTTTTTAACCTAAGATGACCTAAGGTTAAAAAAAGAGCAGGAAAGTTTTTTTTTCCTGTTCTTATCTGGATTTTTGTTCTCAAGTAGAAGCAAAATTTAGCAAATGGAGCTGTTCTTAAGTGGAATTGTTCTTAAGTAGGGACGTTCTTAAGTAGAGACCCCACTGTATAAAGTGTGGGTATGGGTGTAATCTATCTCAGGTACGGATGTGAAGCACAGTTCGGTGAAACATGTTTTACTGAAGTACTGGACAAGGAGACTTGAGTTCTAATTCCCCACCCACTCAACCATGAATCTCACTGGGTGAATTTGAACCAGTCACTAACTCTCATCCTAATGTACCTCACTCGGTGGTCGTGAGGATAATTATGGAGAGAATATTGTGCCATAGCCATTATTATTGCTTTCTTATTCAGCTCTAATCCTTCTTCTGCACTTTCTTCTTTCACTGCTTTCAGGAGTCATTTCATATCATTGCTTTCTGCCAGTACCATATTGTCTAAAATTTCAGATCTTTTTCCAACAAACTTACACTCTTCCTTCCTCTGAATCTATTGCAGTGTTTGGTATGATTTAATAATAATAATAATAATAATAATAATAATAATAATAATAATAATAATAATAATAATAATAATAATAATAATAATAATAATAATAATAATAATAATAATAATAATAATAATAATAATTTATTGTCATTGTTTGGCCTGTATATAGAGTGAACACATAGAAAATGAAATATTCTTCATTTGACACCTTTGCCAGTGGAGAATTACTCTGTTTCTTCATATTGGATGCTGATGACACACAGCTCTACATCTCCTTTTCATCTACTTCAGTGGATGCCGTTCTGTCACACTAGCGCTGCCTGGAGACTGTACTGCAATGGATGCAGCTGAATGGGTTGAGGCTGAACCTGGACAAGAAGGAGGTCTTGAGGATGGTTGGTCCCTCCATTAGCAGCTTGGGTGACTCCCTTTATTTTGGGGGGATGATCCTTACCGCAAAGAACGAGGTTCGTAGCTTGGGGATACATCTGGACCCGGCACTTACCATGGAAACCCAGGCGGCGTCCGTGGTCTGTTCCGCCTACTTTCATCTATGGCGGATTGCCCAGCTGCAACAATATATTGATGGGGGCCCCCTCACTACTCTAGTCCACGCGCTTGTAATCTCGAGATTAGACCATTGTAATGCACTCTACGTGGGGCTGCCTTTGAGATTATTACAGAAACTTCAGGTGGTCCAGAATGCAGCAGCCAGGCTCCTTAGTGGGTTGAGAAAATATCAGCATATCTCCCCCACTCTGGCTGCTTTGCCCTGGTTGCCCATCTGTTTCCGCATTTATTTCAAAGTGCTAACGATTACGTACAAAGCCCTAAACAGTTTGGGACCTCGATATTTGGCAGATTGTCTTCTTCCACCTAAATCTACCCGAATCACCCAACATAGCCAGCAGGAACGGATGAGGGGCCTAACACCGAGAGAGGCCTGGAAGGAAAAAAGAAGAAACCGGGTCTTCTCGGCAGTTGCCCCTCGGCTATGGAACACCCTTCCAACTGAAATTCGACTGGCACTCTCGCTGGGTGTATTTAAAAGCCATTTAAAAACCTGGCTCTTCAGGCAGGCTTTCCCTCCAGTCAATTAACTGATCCCTAGCTTTCTTGCTTGAGTTATGCCATCTTGGTAATATGCTACTTAGAAATAAGTGTTAAAACTGTGTTTTAGATGATTTTTATATTGTTCATATTGTTGTGCTTTTATTCATGTAAGCTGCCCCGAGTAGACGTTGTCTAGAGGGGCGGGGTAATAAGTCTAATAATAAATAAATAAAATTAAATATTCTTTCCTAACAGTAGACAGTTGTCCAGAGTATAGATTACACATTGTGGACAATCGAATGGTGAGGCACACCCATTTTTCTGCAGTGTTTCATCTTGTTATGTACCATCAGGTCGCTTCTGAGTTAGGGTGACCCAATGAATAAGCAATCTCCAAAATGTCCTGTCCTCAACACTCTGTTCAGCTCTTGTAACCTGAAGCCTATGGCTTTCTTTAGGGAGTCAGTCAGTCCATCTAGAATTTGGTTTTCTTCTTTTCCTGCTACTTTCCACCTTTCCCAGCATTATTGTCTTTTCCAGAAAACCCTGCCTTCTCATATTCCGTAGCTTTTCATAATCTACACAGTTAAAGGCCCTATATAATCTGTTGAGCACAAATGGACTGATTTGATTTTCTTCTGAATTTTTTTGGGTATATTCTAGTATCCATTGTATATTTGCAATATGATCTATAGCACCTTGTCTTTTTCTGAATCTAGCTTAACATCTGGTACTTCTCACTCTGTATTGGTTTTTAAAGGTTTTTGTGGCAGATTTGCTTGTCTGGGAAATTAATACAACAGTTCTATAGCTAGTGCAGTTATTGGCATCTTATTTGGATTGGAATGTATATCAGACGTTTCCATTCTGTAAGCCGTTGCTTTGTTCTGCATATTTGTTGGCGTATTCTTGTTAGGGGTTGATAGATTCAGTCTCTGTAGCCTGGAATATTTCTACAGGCATCCCGTACACTCCTGATGATTTACTTCTTCCAGTTGTTTTGAGTGTAGTGTTCTCTTCATTTTCTAAAACTGCACTTTCTTCATAACAACATTTTTATTCAGAGGAATATGTACTTCTTTAATAATTTCTGTATAGTTCTTAAGTATATTGTTTTCCTATACCCTTTGCTTTATTCTGTTTTGTATTTGTAGCCTATCACAGCTTCATTATACTGTAGTGTCCATTGTACATTGTCAGTGTTCACCTCTGTTTAAATTTGGGTTAAATGTCTGCACTTTGCATTTTAGGGGGTTAAAATATATGGAGTGCATACTTTATTTATGTGAAATTGTCTCTGAAAGCAGGGTAAAGATTAGAAATGGAAGTAGTAGAAATGTGTTTGCTACTAAGAACCCTGTTGTTATGGTCAATGAACTAAGACTCAGAGAGTATTGTGGCTTGTTCATTGATTAGTTTGTCTTGTAGTTCTACAAACTGCCTTTCTCAAAGAATTGTAGCTCAGAATTGTGTACCATATTTTTCCGTTTATAAGATGACCCAATGTATAAGACTGCCCCGTTTTCTAACCTCAAATTAGAAAAAGCAGGGATCAAAGGGCTCCCTTTTTGTTAAGCCCCATGCCTTGGCAAAAGGCAAGGAAAGCAGCTGTCAAAGTGACTGCTGCTTTTCCTTGCCTTTTGAGATGGCACAGAGCTTAGCAAAAAGGAAGAGAGTAGCGCCTCTCCTTCCTTTTTTCTAAGCCCCATTCACCCTTGCCTTTTGAGAAGGCACAGAGCTTAGCAAAAAGGAAGGGAGAAACACCTCCCCTTCCTTTTTGCTAAGCCCCATGCCTTTGCAAAAGGCAGTGGTAAAGAGCTGCCTTCCATGTATAAAACGGCCCTCAATTTTTTCTCAAATTATTTAAGGAAAAAGTGTTGTTTTATACACGGAAAAAAATATAGTATTTGTGAGCATTATTGGTTATGCATCCCTGTGGTTGCTGTTTATTTAATAATTTTAATCCTTGAAATGGTCTTCCCAAGTAGGTCAGGCTGCTGCTGTTCCAAGATTACCTAGTGAGTTGTATGATTTGGCATGTACTTGAACCTCCTATGTCCCAATCCAGCCCTCTTGCCCATTGCATCACTCTGGCTCTCTATTATGCTCTGTTTGTTCATTTGCCTTTTCCTGTGCTTGAAATTGTTACCTCCTGCCCTTCTTTTATTGACAGTCCTTGGAAAAACAATAAAAGGGTTATAATACAAAGGTAAAGGTAAAGGTTCCCCTTGACAATTTTTGTCCAGTCGTGTTCGACTCTAGGGGGCGGTGCTCATCCCTGTTTCCAAGCCATAGAGCCAGCGTTTGTCCAAAGACAATCTTCCGTGGTCACATGGCCAGTGCGACTTAGACACAGAACGCTGTTACCTTCCCACCGAGGTGGTCCCTATTTATCTACTTGCATTTGCATGCTTTCGAACTGCTAGGTTGGCGGGAGCTGGGACAAAGCGACGGGCGCTCACTCCGTCGCGTGGATTCAATCTTACGACTGCTTGGTCTTCTGACCCTGCAGCACAGGCTTCTGCGGTTTAGCCCGCAGCGCCACCACGTCCCTTTACCAGGCAGGTAGTGAAACCCAAATTTCCACTTCCCAAGCCCACCATGTTACAAAGACCTATACAGTAATTCAATTACATATACGGTCAGTCACACAATAGATGTATGCTTATGAACCATACATTCCAGCCCTTGAGTCTGTTAACCTGTGCATTATTATCAAACTCAAAAGGTAGCACACCAGAAATGGAGTTGTCTTTTCAAAATCTCATCCTTCTCATTAAAATCAAACATTAATGTTTTCAACTACAGTGCCAAGAATCCACAACCAACATGACTTATAGAAGAACTGCTGGATAGCTCAATAGTTTAGGCCAGTGGTTCTTAACCTTTGTTACTTGGATGCTTTTGAACTGCAACTCCCAGAAACCCCAGTCAGGACAGCTGGTGGTGAAGGCTTCTGGGAGTTGCAGTCCAAAACTCCTGAGTAACCCAAGGTTAAGAACCAGTGGTTTAGGCATTTGGCTGCAGACCCAGTAATTGGGAGTTCATTTCCCCACTGACAGGGGTTGGACTTGATAACCTATTGGTCCCTTCCATCTCTGCAATTCAAAGATAAAATTCGGGAAGCTGCTGTCCAAAACTGTAAGGCATCCAAGCTTTAGACAAGGAAGGAAGGAAGGATAGAAGGAAGGATGGACGGACGGACGAACAAACGAATGAACGAACAAGTTGGGGAGTCAAACAGAAAGATGGGACATTGAGGGAGAATGTAGGCAGCAAACAAAGGCAGATGAGTCCTATGTTGTGATGGGTTTATTCATCTGCTGAAAACAAAGTTTTCCAATTTTGTTTTGGCTGGTTAGATTGTTTTTATTTTCATTTATTGACCTAGACTGTCTCAACCCACTTACAAGGCCGTCTGTCACTAACTGTCCTGTGGGACAGATCCCAAGCAACTGGTATTTAAATATTATTTACTGTGATTTAAAGGAAAATCACTGCTGGCGCTGACATGCAAGCTCTCATGGAAAGATTCTTATCTAAATAACTGTAATACCTTTAATAATATTCTTTGTTTTATGTTATTGTTTCAGTTGGATCTGTGTAGCCAGCTTGGCTTGTCCCTTGTGATAACAATGTGAAATAAAATATTTTTAATAGATAAGTACTGTAAAGTATAAAAAAGAAAAAGAAAAGTGAGCCTTATATAGAAGGTTGAGATTATAGAATGATCCCAGCCTGAAAAACAATCAATCTAGATATTACACATTAGCACAATGTTCAGGGTATCTTTTGAAGCTCTTGTGCATTTTCCCTGTGTCTCAATGTGCAAATATCCGTCCGTCCGTCCGTCCGTCCGTCCATCCATCCATCCATCCATCCATTCTGCTTTGGGGAAATGTACTTTGGGAAACTACATTTGTTGTTAGCTTCTAGGTATGTGGTTCTGCAGTTTGCATGGTAGAGCTTTGCAGCTCATACTGTCTCTTAAAATCCTGTGTGTAAAGTAGCATTTGAAGGTGTGTATTAGAATTCAGGTACTAATAGCATCTAATAACTTTTTTAAATGTTTGGGAGAAATGCAAACAAAAGGAGAAGGGTCAGAGAAAACTGTATTATTGTAGCAAAAACACCCCACCCCTCTTTTAAAAGCATCATCTGGATATTGCACTTTTGTGATGTTATTTTTCCAAGCATGTGTAAACTGGACAGAGAATATTGATAAAGTGCCAAGTTCTTAAAAGATGCCAGCTCAGAAAGCAAAGGGATAGTATGAATTAACAGAGAACATGACAACCCTGTAAAAAAGAGCCAGGAGAAAAGCTGTGTAACCTGAAGTCCATACTCTGCGTGTATAACAATGGGTCCCAAAGTTGGAGTCCCAGATGGTCTTGCACTACAACACATAGAAGATGTAGCCATCATATGCAATGCTTATGGCTTCTGGGAGTTGTAGTTCAAGAATATCTGGTGCCTCATGTTTAGGAACAACATACAGTGGTGCCTCACAAGATGAACATCTTGCGGGATGAAACCCCCGCAAGACTAATGGTTTTTGCAATTGCTGTGGTGCCTCGAAAGACAGCTTCTTCTACGGCTGTGCTTCACAAGAAGATTCCCCCCCAAGACTGATGCCTCGCAAAACGAATGAATTATTTTCGTCTTGCGAGGTTACCATAGGAATGCATTGCAATACATTCCTATGGGAAACTGCTTTTCGCAAGATGAAAATTTCGCAAGACAGCGCTACTCACGGAAAGAATTGCATTAGTCTTGGGAGGCACCACTGTACATACATAGAATCCTCCAATACTGGAACTGAGAACCATCTGCCTGCCAGAGGTATTGGGAGCCTCTTATATATCTGAGTAGACCAAAGCTGGGGAATTTGTGGAGTCCTCTCTAAACAGTGGTTTCTTTAAATGCTCACCACTGGCAGTGCTGGCTAGGATGATAGAAGTCACTGTCTGACAGCTTCTGAAGGCCCGCCTGTTCCCCTTAACCTGAAACAAATGGTACTCAACTGGAGGGACCAATAGCCTGAAAGTCTTCTTTCAGTGCATAACATTGGCTGAAATGAGTGAGGAATGACTCTAGGTAACAAAATATGGCAGCTAGCAAAGGCTTGGATGGAGTGTTTGCAAGTTTATAGCAGTAACATAGCAGAAATATGCTAAACTCCACTTTCTTTCATTAATTATTGACTATCGAGCAAAGAATATGGATAAATAGCCACAATAAGTGTTAGAATTTTTTGTTTGTTTGTTTGACTTCTGTACTGCCCATCTGGCTACAAGGCCACTCTGGATGGTTTATACTAAAAAATTTAAGAGACAAAAATATAAGACATTGTCAAATTACAACTATCAGTGATGGATATGAAACTCAAATTAAGCAAAATCAGACACCAAATCAAAATAAAAAAATAAAACATACACCATAAATAAAATCAAATAGTTTATGTCTATGTAGAAGGCAGTGTGTTCCAGAAGTGAGAAATGTTGTGTTGCTGAGATGATCAGGGAGTTGTTAATCCACTCCATAGTCACTTCCTGTTGCCTAGGAAACAAATGTAATCAAAAGGCTCCCCCCCACCTTTAGATTAGAGATGCTATTGACTTCTGGCTTTGGAGTGTTGGTAGAGCAGCATGCCAAATGTCAGAAGATGAAAATTAATCACTAAGTGATTGGGCTAAATTCCATTGATTTGGAAGAGCAGAGGGTGTTTTTTTTTTCTTTTTGGAGAACCATGTAGGATGCTCTTCACATCTTTTAATTTCTAATAAGCCTTGAGTATTTCACAATACTCAAGTTAAATCATTCTGTTACTGCTACAAATATGCTTCAGTCTGAAACTTTTGTTCTTAGTCTTCAGACATCTTGGATGAAAGAGGCTCAGGGAATCTTAATTTTTAGAATAAGTTATAGTGTATGATTAGCTTTATAGAATCATTGAATAATTGAGTTAAAAGGAGCCTTTAAGGCCATCAATCCCCATCTAATCCTCTGCTCACTGCAGGCATTGAAATCAAAGTATATCTGACAGACAGTTGTCTGATTTTCTCTGGACACAATAAGATGAGACCTAACTAGTGATTTGGAGAATATACTTCTGTTAATGCAGCCTAAAATAACAATTGCCTTTTTTTTCAGCCTCATCACACTGTTGGGTCAAATTCAGCTGGTGACCCACAACAATTCCAAGATCCTTCTTGCGTCTGAGCCAAGTATTCCCCCATCTTATACCTGTGTTGTGTTTTTTTCTCCTAGATTAAGAATTTTGCATGTATCCCTGTTAAATTTCATTCTGTTGCTTTCAGTCCAGTGCTTGAGCCTGTCCAGACCTTTTTGAATTTTGTTTCTCTCTTCCAGTAAAAATGTTGAAGAGTACTGAACCCAGGACTGAGCCTTGTGGTATCTCACTTGTTATCTCCTCCCAGTTTGAGAAGGAGCCATTGATAAGTGTTCTCCAAGTACGATTCTGTAACCAACTATTATCCACCTGTCACTTGTGCTATCTAGCCCACACATAGTTATGGGGTGCTTTATCAAAACCTTTACTAACGTCAAGATACATTGCATCTATAACATTCCCACTGTCTATCAGGGAGGTTAACAATCCAAAAATGAGAAAATTAGTTTGGCAGGATTGGTTCTTGACAAATCTGCAATGGCTTCTAGTTAGTACTGCATTGTTTCAAGGAGCTTGCTGAATGACCACTTTATAATCTGTTCCAGAATTTTTCCCTGGGATTGATGTCAGGCTGACCAATCTACATTTCCCAGGTTTCTCCTTTTTCCTTTTTTGAACATGAGGACAATGTAAACCCTCCTCCAATTCTCCAGCACTTCACTCATCCTCCATGATTTCAAGAAAACACTAGATAGTACAGTGGTGCCTCACAAGAAGATGTTAATCTCTTCCACGGAAATCACTGTCTTGCAAAAACATCGTCTTGCAAAACCAAATTTCCTTTAGGAATGCATTGAAAATTAATTAATGCATTCCTAGGGGAAATTTTTTTAAGGCACTTAAGGGGTAGGGAGGTGGGGGAGCACCATGGGAGGACTGGCGGGGGTCCCCTCACCACGATTGCCGGCTTTGGAGGTCCCCCGCCAGTCCTCTGATGGTGCAGGAAAAGCCTCTGAAGTGCTCTAAAGTGGGCGCGGATGTTTCGGGGCACCCCCGCCAGGGCTCTGATGGTGCAGGAGAAGCCATCAGAACCCTGGCAGGGGTGCCCCGAAACCGCCCGCACCCGCTTTAGAGCACTTCAGAGGCTTTTCCTGACGGTGCAGGAAAAGCCTCCAAAGTGCTCTAAAGCGGTTGCGGGTGGTCGTACAGCGAAAAAGCCCCATTGGAACCATCATTTTGCGATTGCTATAGTGATTGCAAAAAAGTCATCATCAAGTGATTTCGTTGTCAAGTGGGGTTGTCGTAATGCGGGGCACCAATTTAGTTTTGACAGTTCTTCAGACAGTTCCTTCAGTATTCTTACATTCAGTTCATCAGGCCCTGGAACTTTGAACTCATTCAAAGTAATAATGTATTCCTTAACTATTTGTTTATCAATCTCAAGTTCCAATCCTGGCCCCTCCACTTTTTCTTTACATTTGCTTGGAAGGTCATAGACTGTTTTTTGGGGAAAACATGCTAAAGTAGGAATTGAGCATTTGTGCCTTTTCTTTGTCATCTGTTATCATCTCTCCATTCCCACTGAGTAGCTGAGCCACTGTATTGTTTCTGTGTCTTTTGCTACACATGTGCCCCAAAGAATGGTTTTTTAAAATTGTTGTTGCTTTTAGCATCTCTTGCTAGCTTCAGCTCATTCTCAGCTTTTGCCTTCCTAACACCATTTCTGAAATTCTTTGCTCCTCTTTGTACTCCTGCTTTGTGGTCTGGCCTTCTTTCCACTTCCTGTATGTGTCCTTTTTTATTTCAGATCCTTTCTGAACTTTTTGATCTTTTTTTGCCGTCTTTCACTTTTTTTGGTTGAAATTGTTTGTAGCTATGCCTTCAGAATTTCATTTTTAAAGAAACTCCCACCCATCCCATTCTCCATTTCCTGTTAGGCTCTCTTGTCATGGGAACTTATTTATCATTGTTCTGAGTTTATTGAGGCTGGATTTCCCAAAACCGTGCAGATACATGGAGCTACACTCTTTTGTTTCTTTTGAAATCAAGAACTCAAATAGAACATGGTCATTTTCTCTTACTTGTTTAGTGAATGATGCTGGACTGTGTTGGAGGTAATTAGAAACCTCTGCCCCCCCATGCTAGCTACTAGACACAAGGACCAAAAAGGCTACAAAATGTTTTCTAGTCTTGTTAATTTCTGTTTAAACAAAGGTATGTCATAACATTACAAAAGGCTCTTTACTAAGCTTGAACAACCTCTTTGAAGTCTCAGATGTTTTCAACATTAAAAATGTTATTGTTCTTTTTAAAGTAAAAATCT
This sequence comes from Pogona vitticeps, assembly GCF_051106095.1. Taxonomy (NCBI): domain Eukaryota; kingdom Metazoa; phylum Chordata; class Lepidosauria; order Squamata; family Agamidae; genus Pogona; species Pogona vitticeps. Next base: position 329,615,349 of record NC_135783.1, on the reverse strand, counting down.
CAAGATCTGAGACAAAAAAAATCAATGGCTGTCATTTTGACACCCCCCCTTCCTTAGATTACACTTCTACTTTCGACCTTGTTCACATGCTCTTATGGGAATCCTACAAATTGCTCCTCGAAAACTCAAGGATTCACTCAGTTTCTGATTTCATCTCTTGGGAAAAGTGCTTGAATAGGGTTTTCTGTGGAATTATACGAGGCATATAAAGGTGAAGTTAGTGCCCGGATCAGTTCTGTTGCTGAAACTGCCTTAGTTGCCCCTATGGATTATTTATATCAAAAGGGGGACAAGGGGAATTTGACCTTGTCTATTCTCCTGGACTTCTTGGTGGCTTTCTGTACCATTAGCCATAAGTAGAATTGTCTAATTGCTTGGGAATTTGTGGCATTGTTGTCTCTCCTGTTCTGATGATGGGTGCTTGAACTACTGTTTAGTCCCATTGCACATATTCTGTGAGCCTCACAGAGTTCCATCTTGTCCTCTATGCTTTCTGGGATCTGCAGGAAATTAGCGAACAAGGCAATTGTTTGATTTGTGGCTCTGTATCTCCTTTTCCTTTTTTGAGGAGAGGTGAGAGCTGGACCATAAAGAAGGCTGGCCGCCGAAGAATTGATGCTTTTGAATTGTGGTGCTGGAGGAGGCTCTTGGGAGTCCCCTGGACTGCAAGGAGAACAAACCTATCCATTCTGAAGGACATTAACCCTGAGTGCTCACTGGAAGGACAGATCCTGAAGCTGAGGCTCCAGTACTTTGGCCATCTCATGAGAAGAGAAGACTCCCTGGAAAAGCCCCTGATGTTGGGAAAGTGTGAAGGCAAGAGGAGAAGGGGATGACAGAGGACAAGATGGTTGGATAGTGTCATCGAAGCTACCAGCATGAATTTGACCCAACTCCGGGAGGCAGTGGAAGACAGGAGGGCCTGGCATGCTCTGGTCCATGGGGTCATGAAGAGTCAGACACGACTTAATGACTAAACAACAACAACAACATCTCCTTTTCATTAGACTGAGATACAATAGTGGAATTACCAGTGCCTGGGCTCTAGAACGGCCTTGGGTGGGTCAATACAGTAAACATGATGACTAATCCAGATAGCTGGGAGATTCTATTTGCATTTAGTTTATTCGCGAAGGCTTTCACGGCCGGGATCTAATGGTTGCTGTGGGTTTTTCGGGTTCTTTGGCGGTGTTCTGAAGGTTGTTCTTCCTAACGTTTCGCCAGTCTCTGTGGCCAGCATCTTCAGAGGACAGGAGTGGCATGCTGTGCTCTGAAGATGCCAGCCACAGAGACTGGCAAAAGTTAGAACAACCTTCAGAACACCGCCAAAGAACCCGAAAAACCCACAACAACCATGCATTTAGTTTCTTTCACGTGGCCTGAGTGCATCATATCAATTCTGTGCATGCTTTATAAACATTTAGCGCGTAGATAGGTGATTCTCAATGAGTTAGGCTTCCTTCTCTCCAGGGGTTATATCAGGATTTCAAGGGAGGCAGTTTGAAAAAAAAACATACTCAATATTATAGTACACTTTTTTTATTCGGACAGTCAGGAAATAGCAATTATATATCCTGCTTTGTTAGTATGCTGCTTATTGAGATCCTGTGACTCAACTGTTGGTATATCATGAGATATGCTAATATATCATAAGAGTAATGTATCAAGAGAAAACAAGGCTCACTGGAAAATACAGTAATTGGAGAGATTAGGAGGGCCTAACATGAGGTGAATTGACTCAGTAAAAGAAGCCATGACTTTTAGTTTACAAGACCTAACTGCTGTTGATGCACTTTAGGTAAAGGTAAAGGTTCCCCTTGACAATTTGTCCAGTCGTGTCCGACTCTAGGGGGCAGTGCTCATCTCCGTTTCCAACCCATAGAGCCAGCATTTGTCCGAAGACAATCTTCGGTGGTCATGTGCCCAGCGCAACTAGACACGGAATGCCGTTACCTTCCCACCATGATGGTACCTATTTATCTACTCGCATTTTGCATGCTTTCAAACTGCTAGGTTGGCAAGAGCTGGGACAAGCGACAGGGGCTCACTCCGACGTGTGGATTTGATCTTAAGACTGCAGGTCTTCTGACCTTGCATTGCAGCACAGAGGCTTCTGCGGTTTAACCTGCAGCAGCACCACGTCCCTCAATGATACACTTTAGGACATAGTTAATTTATAAAGTCATCATAAGTTAAGAGTAGTTTGATAGTACATAGCAGTGCAATTGTTGTCTTTTTAAAAAAAATATCTTCCAAGTTATGCTGTAGTGTAAAGTTAGTTATATATGAGTGGTGCCATATTACACCCCCTAAATTCCCTGCCAGACATCTATAATTTCCCTGGTTACAAAATGTAACATTTTCTACCAGACCAGTGATTCCCAGCCTCTAGGGTGTGTGTACCCCTGGGAATATGAACTTGGATATTTGGGGCTTGCAGAAAAGAAATTGAATCATGGCATAAAAAGGCACATATGTCAACAGTATAAGACAAATCAAAAGTTCTGAAAGTAATTGAATGTTATGATGAGTGGCAGATGGGTTTTTAAAAATTTAAATAGTGGGAGTCCCTCCCTAAACAATGTGTTGCGAACATGCGACTACAGCATGCATGCTTGGTGTATGCCCCTCACAGGCTCAGCTTTCACTCTCCTCTGCTTCTAAAACATTCAAGTGCCATCATGCTGGTATTCATGTATATATAAGCAGGCACCTCAATCAGTCCTGTGAGCAGTGTTCAATGAGTGAGTTCTTCTGGGTCTTCTGTGATATATTATTTATTTATATTGACTTGAATTCATTGTATGTTTTGAGTTTTGAATGTAAATATGCTTCTCCCTTGAATGGCAAGGGCCCGGTCACCACAGCTTTGATTATACATGGATATCAGTCAATCAATCTTCAGTAAATAATGTGCTCCTGGCCACGCAGAACCTCATGAATTTCTCACTGAAGGCGTCAAAGTGGTCCACCTGCCCCCAACACAACATCTGTAATTCAGCCTCTAGATCTGGGGGCAATAAGGACTTTTAAGGCTCATTACTCATGGTACTTTATGGAAAGGATTGTCAACACTATGAAAGAGAGCCCTGATAGAGAGAACTGCCCTGTACATGTGTGTGCATTTGTATGTGTCTTAACTGCTTATGCTTTGTAGATATGTTTTTTGGGGTGCATAAGAGTTATACACAGATTTTGAACTACACAGGGGTCCTGTGCTCCTAACCCCAGCCTTGTTGAGGAGGGAAGCTTATTGAGCTATTTACAGTTACAACATGTAAATATGAAATAACAACAACTGTTTTAATTATAAACATTTTGCTAATACAAAGGGAACAATTTCTGGAAATGGACTGCCAAGGGGTATGCAAGTGAAAAAAAGGTTGGGAGCTATTGCTCTAGATCAAACTGCTTGCAATGCATTTTACACAGAGCTGTGTGTAGAACTGCTAAACATTACCTATAAAGCCCTAACTGGTTTGGGGCTTTATTGTCCTGTACAGGATTGCCCTAATTTTACCATCATCGTTGGTGACTCTCCTCTGACTTCCCTTATCACTGGCAGCAATAGAAGAGAAGACTATATTAGTTATAATACCCCTTGGGATTCCCTTCCCAGAGAGACTGAGTGTGAACACTGTTGTTGTGGTGCCAGGCAAATACTTTCTAATATTTATGTTAGAAACTACATGACATTCTTTGTACAAATGAATCCTTAAATATTTCCTGCTCCACTGGTGCAATACTGTTTTGATCTCTATACCAGTACAGGCATAAGACAAATGTGTGATCAGGAAAAATATATTGTCCTATTATTGATGGCACACTTTATTAGACCTCCTATGTTTAGCTGGCATGGTTATGACCAATGCAGGAAAGGAGATGAGTACTAAGGACTTTAGGTATTGTTTTTTTTTTTTTAGTAGAAATGGGGTTGTTTGTATTTGTATATGAATATACCCACACAGCTGGACTTAATGAGGTTCTGGCCCCGGCGGCTGCATTGTCCGCTCATGTGTCCACCAGCAGCCCCACTCATCTTTCCATTCACTCCCAAAGCACTGCTCTCCTCCCACTCGGCTAGCCACTCCAGGGAGGGGAAGGGATGACGAATCTCCCTGCATGGCTGCTGAGTTGCCAGCCCAGCGGGAAGAGAGTGGTGCTCCGGGAGTGATTGGAAGGATGAGCAGGGCCACTGCCACTGGATATGTGAGTGGATGGTCCAGCCCCAGGGGCTGGACCATCGTTAAGTCCAGCTCTGAGGAGATATTCGTATATGAATACCCCTAGCGGCAGCTGGGTAAGAAATTGCCCCAAACTGAGGCCTGTCTTTGCCAAGACCGAGATTGGAGCCAGTAGTGTCTGAGTGGGTCCAGGGTGTAATTTTCTACCAATGGGATCTTCCAGTAATTTTGTTTAGTTAAGTCGTGTCCAACTTCGTGACTCCATGGACTAGAGCACACCAGGCCCTCCTGTCTTCCACTGCCTCCCAGAGTTTGTTTAAATTCATGCTGGTAGCTTCGATGACACTGTCCAACCATCTTGTCCTCTGTCGTCCCCTTCTTCTCTTGCCTTCACTCTTTCCCAACATCAGGGTCTTTTCCAGGGAGATTTCCCTTCTCATGAGAAGGCTAAAGTATTGAAGCCTCAGCTTCAGGATCTGTCCTTCCAGTGAGCACTCAGGGTTGATTTCCTTGTTGATTTCCAGTGATTGTACAGACCACCAAAAATGTGGAAGAATGTGGGGGGGGGGGGACAAGCAAAGCCAAGTGTGCTGCTTATATACGCCTCAAGCACTCTCTGGGCGGTTTACAAGTTAATTATGCAGGCTACACATTGCCCACTAACAGCAAGCTGGGTACTCATTTTACTGACCTCGGAAGGATAGACGGGTGAGTCAACCTTGAGCCGGCTACCTGGGATTGAACCCTGGAATGTGAGCACACTTTTGGCTGCAGTACAGCAGTTTAATCTCTGCACCACAAGGCTTCAAAACCAGAAGTGGCCAGATGTACACTTCCATTTTTGAAAAGTAGATACCTTGGGGTATTTAATGCTACAACGGGGCACCACAACTTCTTTAAAAGATAAACCACTACTCCCTTTTTGGTAGCAGGAGCAGAGAAACTTGACAAGGACAGCCTTGGAGAGCCGCATTGTTGCCTACTCCTGGTTAGCAATATTGCATAGCAACCTTGTTTATTGTAGCTTCCCATTAGGCATACAGTATTCTTCTCCTGAAAAGCCACTTTGACCTACTGGCTGGTGTAGGGGAATAGAACTAAAGCTCTCTGAACCATAAGAAGGAACCAAGGCAGAATAAAAATATTTTAAATAAATAATTTAAATAATAAAATTATGACTTGTGGGATAGAGTGGTCTTAACCGACCAGATAGGCGGGATATAAATAAAATAAATAAATATTTTAGATAAGCTATATTGATAGTGATATTCTAAGTGTAGAAATGAATAGTTTAGATGTCCTTGAAAAAATTGAGCCTTTATTATGTTCTCCCCCCCCCCCATCTTAATTATTACTGTTTGGAGGGGAAAGAGTTAAGTGGGCAGGGAAAATGTTTATGGGTTAATTTTTTTTAAATTATAGGGTGGCACTAATGCCTTCTTGCTAAAGATTTAGGAATGATTTATTTTAAAAATTAGTGCTGGGGAGATTAAAACCATGCTCCTCCAATTATCATTTCCAACAGCAAGAAGAGAATAGCTGTTTTATTTTCTGTCTGGGAAGCTTCTTTATCTTCCAACTTGGCTGGAGTTACATGAATAATTATCATCTTTCAGTTTCTTGTTTATGTGTGTGTGTGTATGTCAGAGAATGAGTTTCCAGAAAACTACTGAACCATACATAGTAGCAGCTATTTTCACAGTTTTTCAATATCAGACTGTCCTTTTCTTTTCAAACATTACAACTGAAATACAACAGTTCCAGAACTGAAATGTGTGGCATAGAAAGAGGTTTGTAATTTTTGTGAAAAGAAATAAATATTCTGCCTTTTGAGAAATCTGGGAAATATACTAATCTAAAGTGATTTTTCTTTTTTAAAATTCTGATTTACAGAGTATCGGGAAGGGATCACTATGGTGTATAGACCCAGAATATAGACAAAACCTTATCCAGGCTTTGAAAAAGACTCCCTATCACCCATATTCACATGTGTTCAGCACACCTCCAGCATCTCCTCAGGCATATCAAAGGTAAGAAAACTTATATGTTCTATGATATGGCCAAATGTGTTTTTTTTAAATCACTTTTGAATATTGAATCAGGCAAGGTCTATAAATAAAGGAACAGGCTGATTTCACTCTTGCATAGCCTGTGTTTTTGGGATTATCTGTGAAAAATTATTGTATGTTAACAAGCACTCTTGCTTGACAGCATAATAATGTGCCTTGATTAAAGTCATCAAGTCTTTATAAAAGTCTCAGCAAACTTGCTTTTATTGTGTTGGACCACATGAAATGGGGCAATAGCAGACTGCTCCTTACTATCCTGCTTTCTGCCTGTCCCTAGTCTAATGCACTTAGAATAATTGTGAAAAATATACTACATCTCTAAACAATTAGCAACTTAGTCAGATCCACAATATTTCTTACCGTTTCTGTTGGTTCTAAATATAATGCATGGGTCTAAGTTTGCTGTACTTCTTTGGTGATTATAAAAAAGCCTCGATCTTCCCATACGCATGGCAGCAGTCTTCTAAAATGGAAGAGTACAGTCCAGGTTTCCTCTTTGCTTACGTGAATAGACATGTTCTTTTCTGAAAGCAGGTGGCTGGTGATTTTTGCCCTGCAGCTCTGCATTTGGAGGATTGCTTTGTCAAGGCAGCTTTCATAAACTTTTGTTCCCAGGTGACTAAAAGTGTTGGTGGATTTTCCCCCCCTAGCTGTTGTAGTTACCTGCTTTCTGAGGCGAGTGTAGTTACACTCGTTGCTATGGTGTTCTTTTGTTCACTTTGTTTAAAAAAAAAAAAAAGGAAAACCAGGACTGGTCATTTCAAGGTGTCAGGGAAAAACTAAACTAACTGAAGACCGTCTGTTTTGTTCATTTGCCTGCTCAAAGCAGGTGTGAGATTCTTATTGAATATGGCACTTGTGTTCCAGGAAAACCATGTCACAGAAACTTGGGATATAATTGCTGCAGCAACTAATATAATATTTGGTTGTCCTATAAACAAGCAAAATGCAGCATGAGTAACCTGTTGCACAGACTATATATATGAGTGTGTGTGTGTGTATGTGTATGTATATTTTTTTCTCCCTCTTACTGGAAGTAAAATTTGTTAACAGAACTGTGGGCTGCTCAGGAATTTTAATGTGTTCTTGGATTAAGAGTTTGGGGAGCACCCCTTCCTTCATTATCACACTTTAATCTCTTTTTTTCCTTAAAGAAACAGTAATATACAAAGTAATTTGGTTCTAGTGATGTTAACAAAGTCTTCGTGCATTTCTACAGAGCCAGGCGTTCCATCACATGGGCCAGACAATCAATCTTCAGGCTGAGATTGGGAGGAACAGCTGGGCTTTTTGCAGGAGACGGCTGTATGTCTGCCCTTGCTAGGTGATTAGCGTGATGGTAACCATAGTAACTAGAACGTCTCCATAGCAACACATAGCTGAGACAGGTGCAGTTGCATCACAAGGCTGTTTGTTGCCTGGCAAAAGGACAGGCCATTAGTACTAAGACATACGCTGTTGCCTTGGTAACGGATAACCCTACATAGCAACTACAGTGGGTTTGAAACATTTTACCCTCCTGATTTAAAAAGGAAAATGGGGGATGGGAAGTTCTACCTCAGTTTTAATCTAGATTAGCAGTAATGGGAGCTCATGATACAAGGGCATCTGATGTCAAGTAAAATGAGTACACAATTTGTTAATGTGAAGGGGCATGAATCAGATAAGGAGGAGCATATAGGATGTTAGTAATAGTTGTTGTGGTAACTGTATTGGAGTTTTAGTTGCCTGCCTTACTCACATCGTTCACAGCTGCCCGTACCCTGTAGTAGCAATTACATAGTTTGACTATATCCTGTGCAAAGAATGTCTGGTCCCAAATCTGCTACTGTTCACCCTCCTTAAGAGACCCCAGCTGTTAAGAGAGAGAAGTTCAGTGTTCTGTTACTTATATCTACTACGTATATGTAAGGAGTAGACAAGTATGCTTGCTTAACCCCTCCGCCTCCCCATTCTCATCCCCATCATGGAACAGATTGCCTCAGAGGATTTTAAACAGCGGTTGTGATGGCCATGTGTTAAAAATGCTTTAGCTGTAGATTTCTTGCTTTGGGCTCGATGACCCTTGGGATCCCTTCCAACTCAGCAATTCTGTCATGTGTAATTCTATACATGGAGGGTGCTGGTCTGCAAAGGGGAGAGATGATGGCATTCTTGGAAGGAGTTTTTTGTAGGCTTTCCTGAGGATTTTTGAATCCTGGAAAAACAGAGCTGTAAAAGACATCCACTAAATATTATCTGTTCCTGGATCACACATAGAGAGAATACCCAAATAGGACCAAAGGGAAACTTTACTTTATATATTCTTTCCAAATCATGCCTAAGTGCACTCTTACTTTATTATTTATTTACATTAATGTTGTTATACCCCCATACCACTCTGTTCATGCAGAGTCCTGTAAACAAGGTTGGTCCTGTTTAATACTTGATGTGGGAAACTGCCAGGGAATATTGAATACTATAATGGGAAAAGGGCAAAGTGCCAGAGCATATGCTTTAGATGCAAAAGGTTTCAGATTCTTTCCCCACTATCAGTAGGTAGAGCTAGGAAAGACCCCCCTCTCTGAAATACTGAAGAATAGCTGGAAGCCAGAATAGATGGTACTGGGATTTGCCAATGGTTTTACTCTGCATAAGTTAGTTTCCTATAATTAGCAAGTTGGGTATAATCTCCAAGAAAAGGTATGTACAACTCTGAAACTTGAATTATAGGTTAAAACTAATGAGTTGAATGGGCCTAAGTGAAATTGAAGTTCACTTACGCCCAAGTGAGATTGTAATGTTAGATTTTTAGAGGTCACTGATTTATAGGGTCATAATAAAGCAAAAGCAACTTGATGCCACATAAAAGGAAAACAAAAGGGGAAGTACAGTAATGGAAGCATATACTTTGAATATATTTGCATATAATATATTTGGATATTTTAGCTTCTTGACAGACTCCTGGGCATGCATGCTTAAAAAGGTTTGTGAGCAAATGATCTGGAGGAGACACTGCTAATCAGAGTTACCGTTTCTGAGTTTTATTTACCAATATTCTCATTTATTAATGAGGCATCTTCTTCTTTTAATTATACTGTCTCTTTAGAGCCTCATATCCAGGGACTTGGAAAATTAAAATTAGTTTCAATTCAGGTCTGGGATAATTAGAATTCTTCTTCATGGCCTCTGTGAATCACACCCTGTGTGATTCCCGCCTGCATGGAGCCTCATTGGAAGATTCTAGAGCTTCTGCAGTAGCAATGAACACATTAGAATGTGCCCCTCCCCACCCATATAAGTAACTTGGCGCCAGGTGTCCCCTTTCGGTTTCTTTTAACCGCCGCATTGAGAGCCTCATATTTCTGCTTCTGTGAGTAAAAGAGAAAGAGAGCTTATTCATGATTCCTTCCTGTTATCAATCTTTTTCTTTTAAACTATTAGATCAAACTCTTTATCATCAGAGATTTTTCCTTTTCCCTCTCTCAGCCTCTGGCCGCAGCACCCCCCCCCCCCCGTCCCATCATCGGTTTTTCTCCTCAGTTATTTTCTCCTATTTGTGACTGCTTTGGGCCTGTTTAAGAACTGCGTTATCTGTAATAATAAGATCCCACTTTCAGATGGACACACTAAGTGCCTTTTCTGTTTGGGAGAACAACATCAAACTTCCTCCTATACCCATTGCAAAAATTTTAAGCGCAGAGTTCTTCTATCTTGCCTCTCGAGGATAAAACTCCGACTTTGGGAACAATCCTTATAACCAGTTCAAATGGCCCAACCTCCCTGTAGGGCCACTTCCCAAACCAAAGCAATGGAAAAAACCTTTACTGAATCATCGAAACAACATCCATCAGCTACACCAGCTCATTCCAATTCTCCATCTGCATCATCTAAGACCTCGAAGACACACAAATCGAAACCCTCCATGCCAAAGTCATCAACTTCAAAAACAACTTCTGTATGTCAGAGACCTAATGAAGCTGCTCCAGCTCTGGAACTTCCTAAATTAACTAAACAGTACAAGGCTGCAGACATCCCACCACAACCACAACTCTCTGAATCAATTTCGGTTGGATCTCCCTCAGATGGTGACAGACCTCTGTCTCATCAAACCTGTTCTCAGTCTCCAGAATGGGATGATAGAGTCGACTAACTAACGGCCTATCCTCCCAGTCCACAACCTTCCATTCCTTCCAGCAAACCTTCGGTTATTCCATCACCTGAGGATTCCCATTCTGAACAGCTCGACACCATTTCATATTCGATGCCCTCAGGACCATCGACACCAACAATCTCAACAGCTTGCTTCATCGCGTGTGGTTCAAACCCACGCTCAGCTCATGCATCAGGTTGCCATTTGCCCCAACCAGTGCTCTGCTCGACAAACTGCACCAGCAAGTCAACCAGGTGTTTTACCTGGTTCGATAATACCATCTAATAGCCTATGTCTCAACAACCATTGGTGTTGAAGCAGCCACATCACCGAGAGGTGACTATATCTGCTCCCCAGTGGGTATCGAAAAAACCTCGGATAGTCGAACAGATTTCAGCCACACGTGAGGCTTTTGCAGCCCCAGCCTACCAATACTTTCCTACTACAATAGATGACAGAAATCACTCTTCATACTCAGCATCACCATTATCAATTTATTCTACTGCTATGCCATCGCATCAGCAGCCTCCGTTTTGACATCACAGAGACACAGGCTCTGGTATTGATGATCCTCGCTATTCATCCTGTTCTGACTGAATAGAGCTTTGCCATCTTTCTCCAGTCTTGGTACTGCTGTATAAAATTTCTGCTGGGAGGCTCTACTGAAGCATCGCTTGGTCCTGATGTTATTTGACAAAATAAGGATCCATGAATTTCCTAGTTTGTTTCACTCTTGTATGTATGAAAGTGAGTGATTGAGTGGGAAAAACATACGTTGTGTCCAGACTATTTTGTGCTGAAAACTAAGTGCTGAAACTTGCACTCAGAACAACTTGTTTTTCAAGTAATTGGAATCTCCGAAGGAGGCATAGGTTCCTATTTGCAAGTCAGCATTTTGACTTGTAAAGTCAGTATTTTGACAAGCTCCAAAATGAAACTGATTTTAGGTGAAGAGATGATGTCTTCAGAGGAAAGTTGCCTAGTAGTATTCCACTGCATTCCCCCAAACCCTGGATGACTGAAGCATTTGGCTGTATAGCTCAGTCACTGAAATTAATAAACTGCACACAGAATGGCTTTAATTCTCCGAATATTAAGATACCTCTAGGGGGTTGGATTAACGGAAGGAATTACACGGTTTATACGGCTTGCTTGGCAGGATCCCGCAGAGGCAAATTGACCCACTGTTCATGTCTTTCAAACCTTGCAGAGAAACAAATGTATTGAAGTTTGATGCAAAATGTTTCAGAGCTTATTTTGCTGAATACTATAGCTTCTAGGCATCTGTTCTGCTGCAGTTGTGTAGCATTTGGGATGAGAACTTAGACCTGGACCATAGGAAGCTGCCTGTAGGACCTGGAAACAAAGCTTTTTTGGACTATAGTTCCTAGAACATTCCCACCACCATGGAGATCCTGCAGTTGCTGTTAGATCAGTGCATCTTCTAGTTAGTTAGGCATCCTTAAGTCCCTAAAGACTATGGTAACGTACTCTGTATGGAGGACTTGGAACAGCATCTAGTGTGGCTAAGAAGGTCAATTCAAGAGTGACAATCCCTTAGCCTCTTTGCCTCGGCCTGCTCAACAAGGGTCTCTTCAAATTGGGAGAGGCCATGATGCACTGCCTGCCTCCAGGCTGAATGCTCAGATGTCAGAGTTTCCCATCTGTTGAGGTCCATTCCTAAAGCCTTCAGATCCCGCTTGCAGATATCCTCGTATCGCAGCTGTGGTCTCCCTCTGGGGCGATGTCCCTGCACTAATTCTCCATACAGGAGATCCTTTGGAATCCGACCATCAGCCATTCTCATGACCTGCCCATGCCAATGTAGACGTCGCTGTTTCAGTAATGTATACATGCTAAAAATTCCAGCTCGCTCTCGTCGTCTAGTCATTTAGTCATGCCCGACTCTTCGTGACCCCATGGACCAGAGCACGCCAGGCCCTCCTATCTTCCACTGCCTCCCGTAGTTGTGTCATTTTCATGTTGGTTGCTTCGCAGACACTGTCCAGCCATCTCATCCTCTGTCGTCCCCTTCTCCTCTCACCTTCACACTTTACTAACATCAAGGTCTTTTCCAGGGAGTCTTCTCTTCTCATGAGATGGCCAAAGTATTGGAGCCTCAGCTTCAGGATCTGTCCTTCCAGTGAACACTCAGGGTTGATTTCCTTCAAAATGGATAGGTTTGTTCTCCTTGCAGTCCAGGGGACTCTCAAGAGCCTCTTCCAGCACCACAATTCAAAGGCATCAGTTCTTCGGCGGTCTGCTTTCTTTATGGTCCAGCTCTCACTCCCGTACATCACTACAGGAAAAACCATAGCTTTGACTATTTGGACTTTTGTTGGCAAGGTGATGTCTCTGCTTTTTAAGATGCTGTCAAGGTTTGTTGTCGCTTTCCTCCCAAGAAGCAGGCGTCTTTTAATTTCGTGGCTGCTGTCTCCATCTGCAGTTATCATGGAGCCCAAGAAAGTAAAGTCTGTCACTGCCTCCATATCTTCCCCTTCAATTTCCCAGGAGGTGATGGGACCAGTGGCCATGATCTTAGTCTTTTTGATGTTGAGCTTCAGACCGTTTTTTGCACGCTCTAGGACTACTCTATTTGGAACTTTGTCCTGCCAGGTGATACCAAAAATGCGTCGGAGACAACACATATGGAACATGTTCAGCTTCCTCTCCTGCCGTGCACAAAGGGTCCAGGACTCACTCCAGTACAGGAGTGTGCTCAGGACACAGGCTCTATAGACCTGGATCTTGGTATATGTCGTCAGCTTCTTATTGAGCCATATTCTCTTTGTGAGTCTAGAGAACATGGTAGCTGCTTTGCCAATGCGTTTATCCAGCTCAACATCTAGGGAGAGAGGTCTCAGAAATCACACCATCAGAGCTATAAAAACACCAATATTAGGAACAGCATACATACTGCACCAATATTTAACAGATACTTAGGTTTTTAGTTAAGACTTGTATCTGTTATATAATATCAGTCAATATTTTTATAATTTTGACTGTGCCTAGTGTTTTTGAATAATAATAACAATAGCAATAGTAATAATAGTTGCAAAAACAGCAATATTAGGAATACCATATATGCTACATTGATATTTAACAGATACTTAGGTTTTCTGTTAAACTTTTATATTTTATATAATACCAATCAATATTTTTATAATTTTGATTGACTGTGGCTGGTATTTTTGAATAATAGTAAAATTCCAAGCTCTTGGGAAATCTTTTTTGAAAATTTGTCTGAGTGCTGCTTTAATGCAATTGCTGCCTTGATGTTTCTGAGTCTTAAAAACCCTTGATTCAGTGTTTTTTCCACCTGTCAGTTCTATGCTAGAACTTGGAAGGCCCTCAGAATTACGTAGATATATGGTGGTTGTGTTGCAACCTACTGTATGTAATTCTCCCACACAGAAGCAACATGTTTGCATACAAACCAATTGATATGAAGCAAACCTCTCATCTGAGTAAAAGCTAACTAGCTTCTGTACATAATCCTGTGCTTTTGAAATATCCATTAACACTAATAGCAGTTGCATAGAAGAGAGAGCATTATGTTTGAATGGTACTTCCCTTTTATAGCACCTGGAAATAATAATAATAATAATAATAATAATAATAATAATAATAATAATAATAATAATAATAATAATAATAATAATAATAATAATAATAATAATAATAATAATAATAATAATAATAATAATAATAATAATAATAATAATAATAATAATAATAAAAAAAGTTACTAGTATGTTTAACAGTTAAGTGTCTCCATCTGGGAATGTCTTATTTGGGTCACTAATATTCTGCAGCCTGTAGTTGTGATAATTATCTGTATCAATAAAATGCCTTTTTAAGGTCCATACATTGAAGTGCTAATTTAATCTCTGTTGTTGGTTATAATCTGTAAGTGGAAGTATTTTGTCTTTGGAACCTGTATCATATTTTGAGAATGAGAATATTTGTCACAAAATTTTGTTTTGATGCCTTCATTAAAGTTAGTAAATTTTGTCTGTGACATTTGCCTTATTTGAAGTACCGTATTGCTGTAGAATTTATATTCTTAGTATAATCCTCAAGACCATCTCTACAGTAACCAGTGTGATTTGAAGAAACAATTTTTTTCTTCTTTAGTCATACTAAAAATAAAACTGTTCAGTTATATTTCTAATAACTTATTATAATAGCTCCAGTGTTATAAATGTAAGTCTTTTTCTAGCAGTATCACTATATTATGTTCCAGGTTTATCACTGCTTTTATTATTATTATTATTATTATTATTATTAGTAGTAGTAGTAGTAGTAGTATTAGTATTAGTATTAGTATTAGTATTAGTATTATTAGTAGTAGTAGTAGTAGTAGTATTAGTATTAGTATTAGTATTAGTATTAGTATTAGTATTAGTATTAGTATTAGTATTATTTATTTATTTATTTATGTATTCATTCATTCATTCATTCATTCATTCATTCATTCATTCATTCAATTTTTACCCCACCCCTCTAGACAATGTCTACTCGGGGCGGCTTACATCAGTTAAAACAAGTTAAAAACATATAAAATGCATTTATACTAATTAGTTCTAAACAAAAGGTTTCCAAGATGGTGGTATTATTATTATTATTATTATTATTATTATTATTATTATTATTATTATTATTATTATTATTATTATTATTATTATTATTATTATTATTATTATTATTATTATTAAATCAAACTGCCCTGTTGGCGCCTGACTTTTCAACCATGAACACTTATATTGTACCAGCTGTATTAGCTGCTTGGATGAGTGGCTGAACAATTCTTTTAATAAGAGGTGATTTGACACCCATGGGGTCACGAAGAGTTGGACACGAGTAAACGACAACGACGATACTTCAGAACTCTCTGCATTAGTTCTACCAGAAGATCATGTCATTTAAACTTTTCATCCTGAACCATCAACATACAGTACATTCTTCAAATTTTTGCTTTGTGTCCTCTCCATGGACTGTGATGTAGTTCAGAGTAATAGGGAAATACCTTTCCTTTTGAAAGAAAGTTGGATATAAACACAATAAAAATAGCTGGAAGCAGAAGTTGTTCAAGTTCCTTTTTAAAAAACTGAATTAATTTAAAACTCATTTCATAATATTCATAATGTTCTGTTTTTCTGCCCTTAACCCAAGCTGAGGAGTGGACGAAGGCTGTGATTGTGTGCTACAGTGAGAAAATTTTAATGTTTTGAGAGCTTGGTGGTGGCTGTAACTTGTTTTATTTTTATTTATTGATAAGTGCAACTGTTCTGAGGCAACAAGGCTTAAAGCATCTTCTATATTAGATAAATAAAATGCCCCAACATTTCTTAAGCCTCCTTCACATTCCAAAAGCGTTTGCTGGGCTTTATTGTTGCCTAATTACTTGTCAAGCAGAAGTTGTTGAAAAGCAGATGTATAAACATCTATTGGTATTAAACCCTCATTTCTGTGAAAGGAAGGTTTTGGTCCCCCCAGAGTTGCATTTTATTCCAGCATCCATGAAGAACTGGGCCTGTGTGCAGTGAGCAAAATCTTCAAATGTCAGCTGCTTGTCATTTCCTAACTAACTATCTAACTAACTAACTAAGTGTATGTTTTATACTAACCCCAACCTGAAAGTGCAATATACTGGAGTTCTCTTTCCATTCAGAAAGTACCTCTGAACTCCCAGAATGGAAATTGTTTTCTTAACTCAGTGGATGAGGGTCAATAAAACTCACTTTACCTACATGATTCTGATAAATATATAACGGGAACAGTAAACACATTTCTTTTCTGTGTCACTCTATAGCTCTCATATTTTTCCGTGTATAAGACTATACTTTTGTCTAAAATCTTTAGACTAAAAATTGAGGGTCGTCTTATACACAGAAGTAAGCTGAGGAGAGAAGAAAATCAAGTGGAGGGGAAAGCAGGGATCAAAGTGATCTTGCAGCACTTTGATCCCTTTCCCCTACACTTGCTAATCCCCACTTAGACCTCTTAATTTTGGATTAGAAAAGTGGGGGTGTCTTATACATGGGGGCATCTTATACACAGAAATATACGGTATATTCGATCATTATTCAATCTGGCATTGTGAACAACTTTAGCCCAGCTGCCCTTTGTCCATGAGTTTTCTTCAGATTGGGCAAAAATTAATGATTTTTTTTAAAAAAAATCAAATTGACTTAGATCACAATTTATTTATTTATTTATTGGATTTATATCCCACCTATCTAGACTAAAAATCTACTCTTCTTCAAATTTAAATTTTTATTTTTTTTAAAAAAAATTAAGTTGTCAAAAATCAATTAAAAAAATTAAATCATGATTTAAATCAAATCCACCTGGTTATTTTGGTTTTCAGTACTGACACTAAAGAGGACGATCTTGCCTGCATGTAGGTTCCACATGCAAGCAAGAGCCCATATTTTAAATGGTTCATGTTTGCTTGTAAAATCTGTATGTGAGCTGAACCCTTCTCCTTTCAAACCTGGCACTAAACCAATGAGGTAAGTGATGACAGAGGGGCAACAGGGCTGGGTTAATAGGGGTTACATACAGATAACCAGAAATAGATTCTTTCTCTTTCTCAAAGGCCTTAATTGATGATAGAGTATGTCTCTATAAGACCTTGGTGCTAAACCAGTTTAAATCAAAAAATGAAATACACAAAACATACTTCCTGTGCTCTGTGTTTCTCTTTAATTTTTATGTTTTTTATATGAATTGAATTTTCTTTTGATTTTGTATTTTGTTGTCGTATTATGGTGTATTATTAAATCAGGAAAAAAATCTTGGTGTTTAAACTGTGAACTGTAACAAACAGAATTCTTTTTGCCGTTAGTTAAAGTTGCATTCCCCATGGATGAGATGCTACCAAATTCAGGGACAGGCCTGTTCTCTTGAGCACCTAAACAAGGTGGAGGAGGGGAGCAAAGAAGGGTGGAAATGGCAGGAGACCAGAGTCTTGGCACCAATTAGTTTTGAGATTACTTAAAGAGGATTGCAATTTCAAGGCCAAACAGAGTAGGGAGTGGGGTAAAGGGATTTGAAATGAGATTATGGGACCTAAAAGTGCCTTTCTTTTGTTAAGGAAATAATTCAACAGTTTTGTCCAAGCTGCTGTGACAATCCAGTTTTGGAAACTTGTAAGTGTGAAAGGGGAACTGAAATTGTATCTCATGAACATCACCAGGGCTATTGCTTCCGGGTTTTTTTTTGTTATAAGTGTTATTTTGTCCTCCAGAACTGGGTGCATATTTGACTATCTTCAAGTCCTTAAAAGATACATTTTCTGTGAGTTTGTTGCCAGTGAAAGATCCATGTCAGACAGCTTTCACTTCCAGTTCCTAAGTAGTATTCATCCCAGGAGCAAGTTCGCATCTTCAAAAGAACAAAAATCAAAGCTAGTTGACAGTCTGGGATCAGCAGATGAAAAAAAATCTGTGTGTTTATCTGGATAATCTGTGCTGAAATCTTTACTTGCTTGAGGTCACTTGAGGACACTTCTAGACTTTTAATTTTACTTAATTATTTTGTTGTACTGCCTGGCTTTTGAATTCCGAATGTCTTACAGTCAAACTTCAGTAAAGCACAAAATGTGCCTAGGAATGCCTTCTGATGTGTGGGGTGGCATTCATGGCACCTGGCAATTTGCAGTGTGAATCAAAACGGACGAAAGAAGCTGCAGATGATCTCAGTGACTAGCTAAGGATGAAGAGGTTAACTATTTACAACTGTTTGTAAGTTCTGTCTCTGTTTTGCCATGTTGTAGTGTTGTGAGGAAAACAGTGTAGTCCAGGGAGAATTCCATGCATGTAAGTCCTAGCAAAATGGTATTTTGTTTCCAGCTGGCTTTTCCACTTCAGATGAAGTGCTATAAGCATAGGAAGTAAATGTTTCTGCATAACTGGCCATAGTAAATGAATTGACGATAAATTATTTACCTCTTCATTGTTTAAAGCAGACATGGGCAAAGTGCGGCCCTCCAGATGTTCCTGAACTGCAAATCCCAACATTCCTCACTGTGTGGGCTAGGCTCAACTCTCCTCACTATTGGCTTTGTGGGCTAGGAATTATGGGAGTTGCAGTTTAGCAACATCTAGAGCAGTGGTTCTTAACCTTTGTTACTCGGATGTTTTTGAACTGCAACTCCCAGAAACCCCAGCCAGCACAGTTGGTGGTGAAGGCTTCTGGGAGTTGCAGTCCAAAACTCCTGAGTAACCCAAGGTTAAGAACCAGTGATCTAGAGGGCCGCATTTTGCCCACCCCTGGTTTAAAGGGAGGTCTAATTAATTTTATGATTAGCAAATTTTTCCCCTTGAGTTATCAGTAAGTTTGAAACCTGGACTCATGGTTGAAATGAACGTATCTAAAGAAAACAAGTCTTGAGAATTATATTTTTCAGCACTGCTGAATTGCTTCTTGTGCTTATATTGGCGAAAAGCTATTTGCAGTCAATATAACAGATTAAGGAACATGTTTTTGTTAATGGTGTTGATTAGTACTTAGGCATTCTATAATCTTTAAAAAAAGTCACTTGCCGCCACAGATTCTGTGCCACACATAAACTCTGTTTGTACAGATCATTCAAATTTTTCTGTAAGAGTGTGTGCACGCGCGTGTATGTGTGCGCATACATGCTGCTGTTTTGCATAATCAATTCTAAGCTAGATTTCTAGCTGGAGAGAGTGGCAAATAAATACGGAGACACAAAAACTTTGCTGCCAGCCATTGGAAATCCATTTTAGCCACATTTCTTAATGCTTAAATTAATCAGATATTTGCCACATATTTCCAAGCATCTCTTCACAGCAGTAAGGATTAGAAGCCTTTAAGAAAGAAAGCAGAGATCCTTAGGCAACAGAATTTTCTGGTCACACCACATTCTGGTGGTTTTGCAGCAAACATACATAATCTCTGCTTGGTTGAAGTTCTTCTACCCTACTTTGGTTTTCCCTCCCAAGCATGATGATGTAAACAATCACAGATTAATGAAACCTTTCATCATTAAACTTCAAACTACAATTGATTGAGGTACACAGAGAAGCAACACTATGGTATTCATAAGGAAGGCAGAGTGGAAAGGTTCAGTGGGGCCAGGGACTATTTTTCCATTGAAGGGACTAAAATGGGAAGGATGTGGCCCAAAAACCTAATTTGCATACTTTTAAAATTGTTTGTTTGTTTGTTTTGAAAGGTTGATACAGTGGGTGTCAGCTGTGAAATAGGTTTAAGTTAGAGATGGGAGCTTCATATTCATATCCCTGGGAACACGAACATGACATGTGGCACCCCACGGGGATCCATTTCCTTCCCCCAGAACCAGCTCAGTCCTCTCACTGAGCTCTGCACAGCACATGCGTCCATTGGCGGTGACGTCACATGAATTACGGAAGTAGCCTGACTGGCTCTATCCTGCCTTGCTGAACAGCTGAGCAGAGAGACTTGTCATCTCACCTCTTTGCCAGGATGGGTGGCTGTGCTGGGAGGCGGAGCAGAGCCGGTCAGGCTACTTCTGCGATTGGCTCCATGTCACAACTGATGAATGCACACTCTGTGCAGAGCCTGGT
The DNA here is from genome assembly GCF_051106095.1 of Pogona vitticeps. Classification (NCBI taxonomy): domain Eukaryota; kingdom Metazoa; phylum Chordata; class Lepidosauria; order Squamata; family Agamidae; genus Pogona; species Pogona vitticeps. Next base: position 329,595,383 of record NC_135783.1, on the reverse strand, counting down.
GAGTGGACTGTGCTCGTTCTGGTCCCTAGGGATATGAATATGAAGCTTCCATCTCTAGATTATTTTTTTAATTGGGTTTTTTTTTTTAATCCAAGGTCCCCCTTGTACCCTTTGATGCCCAAGGAAGAAACTTTTTAAAAACATTTGGGGCTTTAGGAGCTACAGTGTGTGCCACACATAATAAAAATTTCCCTATCCCAGATGACAGAAGGGATAGGGAGCCCACAAAAATATATCTAGGGACACATGACAGGCCCTGATCACCCTTGTGGTAGAGATAAAATAAATTTTACAGAAGTTGCGTGGAAGAATATGTATTATACATGATTGCATCTTCTGAAATAGTAGCATTTTTGGAGAGAGGGAGAGGAAAGGAGGAGGGATTAAGAGATGAATTAATCAAAAATCTTGTGTACTGTGCAATGTGGTCCTCTTTTCCTTTTTTAGTCATTTACTAATCAGTTATCTGTAGAATTTCAGGCAATGGAGAGCAAATTGACCTCTTCTGAATAAATTATGGAAAGGTCTCTACCATTTAATGAATTACAGTCTTACCAGCATGATTAGTGTCATTTGTCTTAAGAAATAAAGTGCTAGAAAGTTAGTGGGGTGATAGACTTTCAACATTCTCAGCAGGTTGACAGCAAGTTTGAGTATTACCCTGAATGAGAATGAATCTATCTGTAGGAAAGGTTGGGTGTATTGTTGGGGGCCTTCCTCGATGGGTGTTGGATGCTGTTAGTTTGAAATGTTAAAAGGGGTGAAAATAGCATCTTGCTTTGACTCCCCATCAAAGGCTTGCATCAAAAGAGCTATTAGTGCTGCCTTTGGAAATAATGAACTGTCGCCCTTGTAATCTTCAGCTAGACTGCTTGGGCATGATGAGAATGGTAGACCAATGGCTTTGGAAGGTGCTGGGCTGGTTAAAGGCAAGTAAAGGATCATCTTTGCTCGTGCTAGCAGGGCAAGCAGTTTCCTTCCAGCTGAATTTTTAGCACTATGCTCAATGCTTGGAAGGTCCCCTGACCCTGAGGAACAACTTTTAAGCAGCTTGCAGTAGGGGGGAAAAACCATACTGTGTATCTTGTTAGGTGAGCAGAATTTTACTACTTTATATTAAAGTAGGGGTTTGGGGGTTAATGCACACAATTTGTGAGCTCTGTTGCCCTGCCAGAAATTCCTTGTTATGACTTACAGTGAAAGCCTAATGCAATATTAAAATCCAGATAAAAGTGGTTGGAGACTTAGGCTGAATTTTGGAATTCTGGTTTAAATTCTTATTTAATCATGGGACACACGGAGTGATATAGGGTCCAGTCAGTCCCTCTCAGCCGTAACCAATGTCACTGGATTTTTGGAAGGCTAAAATTGGTGGGAGGAGAGCCATACAGGCTGCCTTAAGTTCACAGGAGGAAACTGAATGTTCTTTCAGGAAGTTCCATAAAATGGATGGTGGGAGATATAATTTGTCTGTGTCATGTATGCGGTATGGATTTTAGTCCCTTGTAAATACATGTTGTTGATGCAAGCTTTGAGATTAGGTGGGCAGAGCAACCCTAAAATACTGAAGGGAAGGTTTGTAGTAAATTAATTCTGGAATATTCTGTACTACTAGCATCCAGTGTACATTAACAGTCATTGTCAGCATTAGCCCCAAACTCTTAATATCCAAGATGGGAATGATAATTATTTTAGTTCTTGGACAGTACAACCTCTCAATGACAGTGGCCATAGCTAGTTATATCTTTTTTGCAGCTTTCAGGATGTAGTTTCTCAGAATTCACACTTATTTCTTTTCAGAACTGAAAAGCATTTCCCTGAAGACTCCTCATTTCTCAATCATGGGGATAACTGTTTAAAAAACATTGTTTTGCGAAGTATCGGTTCCCCCATTTAGACCATCGTTTTGCGATCACCATAAAGCGGATTCGTCGTAATGCGGGGCAATCATAAAGCGAGGCACCAGTGTAGATGTAAAATGTTTATATCTCTGCAAACTAAAATGGTATAGGTCTGCTGTTCTTCTGGGGTCATTGGGAAGGCAGGAATCGTCCCCAATTGAGTGTGCTGAAATGTAAATATCTTACAACCATAACGATGCTCTAAAAAAAGAATTGGGATATGGTATAGCTTAGGGTGTAGCAGTATTTGGCTGTGGAGGCAGGGGCTGATGATTTGAATCCCTACTGGGAGAGAGGCCAGCTGAGATCACCCAGCGTGTATAGCTGACTATATGCTCTGCCACTAGTATGGCCTTGACTACAATGCACAATTCCAGGACACCACCAAAAGGAAAGACTGGGAAACAATGTCTGTGTACTTTATACCTAAACAAAAACAAACAAGTGGTTGTTGTGGGTTTTGGGGGCTCTTTGGCTGTGTTCTGAAGATTGCTCTTCCTAATGTTTCATCAGTCTCTGTGGCCAGCATCTTCAGAGGACAGCACTCTGTGCTCTGGTACAGTTTGTTTGGGAGTTACTCCCTGCACCCCAACGTCTTTCAACGCATCTGCAAGACAGAAGCTCTCCCACCAAGACTGTATGGACTCTCCAAAATCCATAAGGACTGAATCCCACTCGGCCCCATTGTAAGTGCCATTAGCTCCCCAATATATGAATTAGCCAAATACCTAGAAACCCTCCTACAGATCCACATTGGACAAACCTCATCCTACATCAAAAGGATATTTCATAAGTAAGATGAGCACCCTAAAACTCAACACTGGGGACAGACTGATCAGCTTTGAGGTAGCATCCCTGTTCACTAAGGTACCGATAAAGGACACCATGACACTCATCCAGCAGATCTTTCCAGAAGACATCAAGGCCCTTTTCCAACACTGCGCAATAACCAGCTCTTTCCTTGTTTTGTGTTTTTTCCATGGGTGATTGATTAATTAGGCATCCTTCAGTCTCAAGAGACTATGGTAACGTGCTCTGTATGGAGGACTTGGAACAGCAGCTAGTGTGGCTGAGAAGGCCAATTCGAGAGTGACCATCCCTTCCATACTGAACACAAATACAGTCTGTCCCCTGTCCAGCTCCCTGATTTTGCTGCTTTCAGGACTGCCTCTTTGCCTCGGCCTGCTGTGAGAGGCTGTGATGCAACGCCTGCCTCCAGGCTGAACAGACAGATGTCAAGGTTTCCAATCTGTTGAGGTCCATTCCTAAGGCCTTCAGATCCCGCTTGCAGATATCTTTGTATTGCAGCTGGGGTCTCCCTCTGGGGCAATTTTGCTGCACTAATTCTCCATACAGGAGATATTTTGGAATCCGATGTCAAAGGGATCTGATGTTGAGCCATCAAAAACTATGGTGCCCTTCATTCCCCCCTGAAAGGACCTGATGATGTTAAGGAGTCGAGGTGGACATCCAATCTTGGGAAGTATTTTAAAAAGGCCCTCCCTGCTAACCAAATCAAAGGCTTTTGTGAGATCTGTGAAGGCCACAAAGAGTGTCATTGTTCCCTACATTTCTCCTGCAACTGTCTGAGGGAGAATACCATGTCAGTGGTGGATCTATTAGCTCAAAATCCACACTGTGATTCTGGAAAGATTCTGTCTGCAAGGACCTGGAGTCTCTTCAGCACAACATGGGCAAGCAACGCTGAGAAGAGAGATGCCAGGGTAGTTATTGCAGTTGCCCCTGTCTCCTTTGTTCTTATACAGTGTGACGATGTTTGCTTCGTTTTTGAATTCTTGTTGTGCTCTGTAAAACATTTTGTGTTTCTCTTTGTATTGTACTGTACTTTTTCACATGCACTCCAGTTTGATATTATATTTTGGTTTCTCAGTTTTATGGTTTCAATTTTTTTGTGCTCTTCATGTAAACATTTTGTGTAGAGAGATATATACAGTGGTGCCTCACTTGACGACGATAATCCGTTCCAGCAACAATCGCTGTACATCGAAATCATTGTCAAGCGAAAGTAAAAAAACCCCATTAGAATGCATTAAAAATTGGTTAATGCATTCTAATGGGGAAAATACCTCATCGTCCAGCGAAGAGCCTGCATAGAGCGGCCATTTTCTGGTGCCTGTAAAGTAAGCAATCAGTCCTAAACACAGCAGGGAGCCATTTTTCACAGTGGGGAGCCATTTTGTGACCCGCCGATCAGCTGTTTCAAAACCATCATTAAGCGAAAAAATCGGTTCCCGAAGCAGGGAACCAATCGTCGTAAAGTGGATTTCCCCCATTTAAACATCGTTTTGTGATCTCTATTACAATCGCAAAAAAATCATCGTAGAGCGGATTCGTTGTGGAGCAAAGTAATCGTCAAGCGGGGCACCACTATATATAATTTGTCGCTCTGATTTTTGTTGCTTTCCTTCTGTAAAATTTTTCTTTATGTCTTTTAACCCTTTTTATAGTGTTCATGAATATATATTTTCCTTGAATCTTAATTTAATTTCAGAGCTTTGGTCTTGAAATTTTTAGTTCCTGCATTGCGGTTTGTTTTTCAGCCCTTTTTATATTTCTTTTTACATCTTAAAATTCACTTGTAACTAAGTCATTAAATGTTACTGTTTTTTTCGGGCATTTCATTTTCTTGCAATTGAATTTTACTTTCAGGAGTCATTGGATCTAAGTGTCATAAATAAATAAATAAATAAATAAATAAATAAATAAATAAATAAATAAATAAATAAAGAAAGAAAGAAAGAAAGAAAGAAAGAAAGAAAGAAAGAAAGAAAGAAAGATATTGCCGTGGGGAGGGGGCCAATGATAACTTCCTCAATGGCTCAAGGGCGCATTTCTTTCAAAACGGTTAAGAACCACTGATCTAGAGTACTCTTGGATCCATTGTTATTAGTGCTTTCAAGCAGCTTCTGCAGCAGCTTTTACCTTAGGGAACCGTCCAGCTTGGTTCTTTTTGAAAGAAAGTGGGGAGTGAGGTGATTTAGATTCCAGGAAAGAACAGAGGAAGGGAGAGTAGAGGTGGAGGTCAGTTCTCAGCAGAAACAGAAGGAGGAGGAGGATGACCTGTGTGAATCCCCCATTATCACTGCAAGAAAAAGGAATATTTGGGGACCTTGCTCCTCCTGTGGAAAAAGGAACATTATTTCTAGCTGTTACTGCCAAAAATAATTAATTACCTTTTTAAGTGTTACTTGTAACTTGTTATTTCTGAGCTTGGTCTACAACTTTGCCAGTTTTTTCAGTAAAGAAAGTACATAATTAAAAAGTTGTTTCCTCTCATCACTTTCTTCAGGTGATGTGCCAGGTGCTTGACAAAAGCTGGTCAATATATCGAGCTGCAGTTTATAATTCTAGAATAGATGTGCTGTATACTACACTGAGCATGTATTCCCACCTTTACCTGCTTACCAGCCTCATCCATTCCTGAAGAAAAAAAGTCTGGCTGTAGTCATTCATGGCCTCGTAACACCCAGATTATGTTCTCTTGAAGAGTGCCTAGATATTGCATTGAAGCCCTAAACAGCTTGGGCCCAAGCTATCTCAAGGACCATGTCCCTCCTTTATGAGCCAGCCTGGGTGTTCATCAGGAGATTATTTTAATCTCATCTATGGCTTTCTGATTCTTTTAAATTATATTTGTATCCTGCTACTTGTTGATTTTATGAGTTTTTTCCCCTACTCCCCACCAGTTTATGTTAATCTATGTTGATGTTCTTTAAAACGTTCCTTTAATTAGAATTATTTCTATAGTATTTATTTTACTATGACTGCTAGAAAAAATGTCTTGAGGATTGTTAGCAATATTTTTCTTTAGTACAGTGGTGCCTCGCACAACGATTGCTTCATACAACGATGAATTCACACAGCGATGGGTTTTTTTGAGGAATTTCCCCCATCGTTTAACGATGTTCTCTATGGGGGAATTTCACCTAACGATGTCCCTTTTTGTTCATTTAAAAGTGTCTTAAAATGTTTGAAACCTGTTTTAAATGCTTGGATTCCATAGTGCACCTTGTGAAACATGTGCAAACTTAATTTGGTTTTGTTCTGAGTCTTCATTAATTTTTGGTGATTTTTTTATTTTCCCCATTTAAATCACTTGAATGGACAGTTCAATGCATTTAAATAGGGAAAACAAAAAATCACCAAAAATTAAGGACGACTCAGAACAACACCAAATTAAGTTTGCATAGGGTTCAGGAGGTGGGCTAACGATTGCAAGCATTTAAAATATGTTCCAAACATTGTAAGACCCTTAAAAATGAGCGAAAAGGGACATCGGAAAGGACTTCAAAAGCACTGAAGCCGGCTTCAGTGCTTTTGAAGCTCTTCCGTTTTCGTTCATTTTTAAGGGTCTTACAATGTTTGGAACATTGGGTTCAGGAGGTGGGCTAACGATTGCAAGCATTTAAAACCTGTTCCAAACATTGTAAGGCACTTTTAAATGAGCAAAAACGGACTTCGCAAAGCCATTGAAATGTATTGAGTCGGCTTCAATACATTCCAATGGAGGAAACATTGTTTCACTCAACGATGTTTCCTATGGGTTTTTTCACTTAAAGACGGCAATCCATTCCAATTGGAACGGATTAACCGGTTTTCAGTGCATTCCTATGGGAAATGGTGTTTCACAGAACGATGTTTCACACAACGTTGATTTTTTTGGAAACAATTAACATTGTTGTGTGAGGCACCACTGTATCTTAATATATCATGGACATTGCTGCAATGTCCTTGGAACAGCAAATATGCATAACTTTCTAGAGTTAGGTGAAAGAAATTCCATTTTTCTACCCAGCTTACATGTTTCTGTGTTCTCTTTCACTTGCACATATACAGTGGTGCCTCGCTTAACGAGCGCACCATTTAACGACAAATCTGCATAGCGACACGTTTTTTGCGATTGCTAATGCGATCACATTGCGATGATTTCAGTGGGCGAATATCGCATTGCGGTGATCGGTAAGCGTTTAGCTTACCGATCTTTGCATTGCGATGTTCTAAAAACAGCTGATTGGCTGTTCCAAAATGGCCACCGGGTGCAGAAAATGGCTGTCCGCAGCGTTTTTGCGCCCTGCCCTCGCTTACCGGGCAGCGAAAATGGCGGCTTGATGGGGGAATCTTCGCTTACTGGTGAGTTTTTCCCCAACAGGAATACATTAAATGGAGTTTAATGCGTTCCTATGGGTCCCCCCCCTGCATAGCGACGAATCCGGATAGTGACGTTAATCCTGGAACGGATTAACGTTGCTATGCGGGGTACCACTGTATTAGACATAACCCTTTTCAAAAAGTGGTAGTAGTCATGGACAAGGCTTCTAAGGATTTTAAGAAATGAGGAGACAAATGAGGGAGGTGTCCAGGAGAGACAGGGTCTTAATCATGGGGGACTTCAACTATCCTCACATTGACTGGGTCAATGCGTGCTTGGCTCAAGAAAGAGAGACCAGGTTTCTTGACATGTTAAATGACTGTGCCTTGGAGCAAATTGTTATGGAGCCCACTAGAGCAGTGGTCCCCAACCTTGGGCCTCCAGATGTTCTTGGACTTCAGCTCCCAGAAATCCTGGCCAGCAGAGGTGGTGCTGAAGGCTTCTGGGAGTTGTTGTCCAAGAACATATGGAGGCCCAAGGTTGAGAACCACTGCACTAGAGGACAGGTGACCCTGGATTTAATATTATGTGGCATTCAGGACCTGTTTAGGGATGTGAATGTCACTGAGACACTAGAGAATAGTGATCATGCTGCAGTCTCTTTTGCCATGCATGTTGGGGGGAGAGTGTCAAGCAAATCTGACACCAAAACCCTTGATTTCCCTCAGATGCGGAAACTAGTTAAAAAGAAGTTGAAAGGGAAGGTGAAAAGAATGCAATCTCTCCAGAGTGCATGGAGCCTGTTTAGAACAACAGTAGTAGAGGCCCAGTGGAAGTGTACTATACCACAAAGAAAAAAGGACTCAGCTAAGTCCAAGAGGGTGCCGACATGGTTAACAAGCAGAGTTAGAGAGGCTTTGAAGGGCAAGGAGGGGGTTCTTCCCTAAATGGAAATGGTTCCCAAATTAGGAAAATAAAAAGGAATACTAACTCTGGCAAAAAAAAAATGTATGAAGATGATACGGAAGGCAAAGAACGTCCTGAGCTGTCCGTGACAGATCAGGAAGGAGATCTTGATCTGCTGCCCGACAGCTCGATGAAAGTGTCAATCTAGTGTGCGGCGGCAGTGAAGGCCAATTCCATGCTAGGTATCATTAGAAACAGGATTGAAAAGAAAACAGCCAACATTATAATACGTTGTACAAAATGCTGGTAAAGCTGCACCTGGAGTATTGCATACAGTTCTGGTCGCCACATCTCAAAAGATACATTGTGGAACTGGAAAAGGTGCAGAAGAGAGTGACTAAAATTATGATTGGGCTGTGGCACCTCCCTTATGTGGAAAGGCTACAGCATTTGAGACTCTTTAGTCTAGAGAAAAGGTGCCTGAGGGGGATATGATTGAGACATATAAAATGATGCACGGATGGATAGAGGAAAGATCTTTTCCCTCTCACACAATACGAGAACCAGGGGACATCCACTCCAATTGAGTGTTGGGAGAGTGAGAAACAGACAAAAGAAAATATTTCTTTACCCAGTGTGTTGTTAGTTTGTGGAACTCCTTGCCATAAGAAGTGGTGATGGCATCTGGCCTAAATGCCTTTAAAAGGAGATTGGACAGATTTCTGGAGAAAAAGTCCATCGTAGGTTTCAAGCCATGATGAGGATGTATAATCTCCGGGCTTCAAGGGAATGGTACCTCAAAATGCCAGATGCAGGGGTGTGGTATCAGGAGACACATATCTAGTTGTCTCGTGTGCTTCCAGAGGCATCTGGTGGGGCTGCTGTGAGATACAGGAAGCTGTACTAGATGAGCCCTTGTCCTGATCCAGCAGAGCTCCTCTTATGTTCTTAAATTATTTAATATATGGCTAGATGCTATATTTTAATAATTTTGTAAATAATTGAGCAGAGCAATGAGGTTATTTGTTCTTCTGGAGATGGAAAATGTATGTATCAATGGCAGTTATAATAAGTTATCATCACCATGAGTTTGCATACCATCGTAGTAATGTGATGCAAAGCATGTGCCTGTAAAATATGAACAGAGCACAAGCTGCTTTGCCAATTATCAGTGTCGATGTTTGAAAGACCTGAGCAGCATAACAGTAGAAAAAAGATAAGACACCACCACTGGACACTGCTACAATCACACTTGCATGGCAACTACTGTCTTCCGTAACCACAGGTTAATTATTAGGTTTTGCTTGCTTAGGTTATGTTTATTTAAAGATGTATCCACAAAGGATGTTTCCAGATTTAATAGTTAAAAATGACATCGTTATTATTTGGTTGCAGAAAGAGTTAAGTCCTATATCTGTATATTGTACTGACAGTTTAGCATAACATTACATGAGCTATAGCAAGCCTTGGGCTCATATGTTCTCCCATTCCTTCAGTTTGAAAATCAGTTTGACACAAGATTTTAGCAAACTACCAGATACCTCAGTGGTTTAGGTCTCTGGCTGCAGAACAAGAGGTTGGGAGCTCGATTTCCCACTATGTCTCCTTGACAGGGGTTGGACTCAATGCTCCATAGAGTCCCTTCCAGGTCTGCAGTTCTAAGTTGATGGTGTTGATGTTGATTTGAGAATCACGCCCCTTGTCCCCCTGAGACGACAAAAAGAGTTGCATGATATCTGCTCCTCCCTTCACGAGCAACTCTCTTACACACCTTAGGAGGCCGAGGAGGAGGTCCTGTTGAGACACCACCTTCTCATAACACATGCCACTAGCAGTTGATAATCAAAGGTATATATCCCCTAAACATAATCCATTTTATCTGCCTTGACTAGTAAGCATTTATAAAAAGCCAGGTTGCAATGTTCCCTCCAATTTCTACTAACAGTGTGGAGCTCTCCCCCATGTGCAGGTTTCCACCCACAACCAGAAGCAAATCGGCAGCAACATCAATCTGGCTGTGTGGGATTGATGCAGCGCTGCGCAGGCGCAGCTTAGAGAGAATATTGCCTCAGTCTTATAGTTAAATGATATCTCTGACTTGGACTTGAGGGCATCCAGGTTCCAAGTCATCATTCAGTCATTGAAGCAGCTGAGTGGCTTTATCTATTTGCTATTTGTCAGCTAAGCCTAACACACTGGGTTATTGCAAGAATATGATTGGACGGGGCCATGTATCCTACTCTGAGCTTGTAGGTAGAGTAGGATGAAAATATAATAGTGCATCAATAGATTTATGAGCCATTGATTGGTCTAAGTATCCTCTCAAAGCTATCTGTGTTAGAAGCTGTTGCAACATCTTGTGACAATGAATTCGATAAGTCAATTATCTGTCTCGTGAAGAAGTACTTCTTTTGTTGGACTGGAACCTTTTGTCAGTGAGTTTAATTGGGCAACTCCGATTCTGTGTTTAGGAAAAGAGAGAATAATTTATCTCTTTAAACCAGTCTCAATTTTGTTAGCATCTGTCATGTTTCTTTCCCACTACATTCCCATCCTTACTGTTTTCTGAAGTAAAGACAAAAATGGGGTGGAAAAGCTAGAGCAAATTTGATTAGCCTTTATCTGCAGCAAGAGGAGTCCACACTCGCCCCAATAATTTTAGAAGAGCGAACCATTTTAGCCTGTGCTAGCATATCAGACCAAAAACAAATGGAAAATAAGAAATGAAGGAAGACAAAAACGTTGTGGCACCTTAACGACTAACTGCTGTATTTTAATGTGAGCTTTCATGGAGAAGTAGACATAGATATTTAAATAAAATAAATATTAAATAATATAACATTTGCATTGCACTCTGTGTGCTAAGATCTCGCATGGAGAATAGATTGGGAGTGTGAGAGCTGGAGTGTCCTTAAAGAGACAACAGTTATAGTGGGGCCCCACTAGACGATTACACCGCAAAACGGGTAATCTGCAGGACAATGACTTTTTGTGATCGCTATAGCGATTCACAAAATGGTTTTTCCTATGGGGGATTTCGCTGGACGATGATTTGGTCCATGCTTCGCAGACCGTTTTTCGCAAGACGACAATTTTTACAGCTGATCGGTGCTTCTGTTTTCTGCAAGACAGCGATTTTACAGCTGATCGGCGCTTCGCAAAATGGTTTCCCTGTGGGTGATTTTCGCAGGACGACGACGATTTTTCCCCATTGGAACGGATTAAGTGGATTTCAGTGCATTCCAATGGGGAAACACTTTTAGCAAGATGATGTTTTCGCAAAACAGTGATTTCAATGGAACGAATTAACATTGTCTTCTGGGGCACCACTGTACTGTAATTCCTTTGGCTCCTAAACTGTTAAACTGAATCACATCTGTAATCCTGAGAACTTGATCTCTTAACTGAGACCATACATTGACAAGGTCAGGTGAAAGAAAGCTGTTGTGTACATTTATATTCCCTTTATGTCCAAGGGGCATAATTGCACAGAGTCCCAAAGTACAGAAGGAGAACCTGCTGAGAGCAGGCCCCTGGCTTTCCATATTTTCTTCCCAATACATGAATGAGAAGATGGTGGAGCCGCTAGTGCACAAAAGGGCAGGGTTGGCAAGAACCACATTATTTTCTCAGCCTGCTATGATACATATGTATCACTAAAAACACTTTTTGTCACAAAAATATACTGTATTTTTGCTTCCCTTCATTGCATGTTTATTGAGACATTTGAGATTCATGAGGCAAGATTTCCTTTTGTAGAACCCCTCCTTTTTCTTATGTAACAGGCTTGTTCCTCAGCAGTGCTGCTCCTCCCCACCCTCCTTTGGCACTTGATTCCTCTCCTCTTTCTCAAACTTATGAATCTACCATCTCATACATCTCACATCTCAATTGCAGCCAAGCACGCTTCTCTTGTTCTCAGCCCACCACTGTACCTGTTCAAGAATCATGGCTCTGCATTTCTTTGTCTGCAGAAGAAAAGTGTTAACATGGTTTAATTTAAACATGTATGCAGTTGTAATTTTCCTTGGCTAAATCTTCTCTGCATATATCATTGTTGCACAATAAATATAAAAATAGGTAGTGGGGAAAGAGAAGTACTTACATACACCTTGTAACTGTACTTTACAGAAACAAATGGGGAAGTGGACAGTTGCAGTCCAAATGCTGCAGAACTTTGTTTTGGACTAGACTGTTCAGCTCTTTGAGAGTGCATGTCAGGTGTTTAGAAACCAGTTGATGTGCCTTTGAGGAACTCAGAAATAATTTTTCTTAGTTTAGACTAAAATATTGATTTAGTCTGAAGATGCAAAGTTCTGTACAGAAGCGTTCTGCAAATATTCACCAGATGTATTGAATTACAACTCCCATTGCTCCAACCTTGAGGTTTTGTTAGCTGGAGTTAATGGATGTTGAAATGGAATAAATTTAAAGGGTTCTAAGTCAGGGAAAGCTGCTATAATGATTGTTCATAGGTGATGTGGGGGCAAGAAGAAGTGGGAAAAGACACAACTGAAATGATGAGCTTGCCCATTTCTCCTCAGGATAAAAGGATAAACTGAGGTTGTCCATTGCATCGTTTCCACTGTGATCTGTTACGTGCATTTGCCTGTGCTTTGAATGCTGAAGTAATTGTTGGTCCTGCCTTCTCCCATGCACATCAAATGATCTTTCTGCCTTTATGCATATTTTCTCAGTTGCTTAGCTGGCACTTGTACACTTTGTACTATATATGGCAGGGCACCTTCGTATTGGACGGTTGTTGCAATTGCCATGGGTTTTCAGCAGTAGTGCAGTTCCAGAGAGTCTAGCAAGGGTAATTTAGTGAGATCCCTCAACCTAAAAAGTTCTGTTTTATATAATTAAAAGTTTATAGAGCACTTAGACTTTCAAAACTGCTTCCAGCCAAATTGGAAGCAGGGGACTTTTGATCATGAAGCTTTGGTGGTGAATGCTGCTACTGTACTGCTCATCCTTGAAGGCTGACAGAAGCCTTCAAGGAAGCAGGTTCTTAGGCCCACCTCACTACAGTGGGGTCTTGACTTGAGAACTTAATCCGTATTGGAAGGTGGTTCTCAAGTCAAAAAGTCTGTAGGTCAAGTCTCCATTGACCTACAGTGCATTGAAAACCGATTAATCCCGTAACAGGCCGTTTTTGTTCCATTTTGGTTTTTTTCTGGTCTGTAAGTCAATTCTCGGGCTGCAAGTCAAACCTAAATTTTGCGGCCAGAGAAGTCTGTAACTCAAAAAGTCTGTAAGTCAAGCCGTCTGTAAGTCAAGGGTCCACTGTATGTAAAAGTGACATTCCTGGCATATGCTCTCTTCATGGCACCAATCTGTTTGATGAAGGGCAGAATTTGTAAAGGAAAAATCGGGAAAAAGCCACACGGCCATGGAAACAGTAGAAATGCAGGAACAGGTGATACATTTAATCAACCGTTAAGAATATAAAAGAAAAAGAAACCAAAAACAAGAGTAGATAATGAGACATTTTATTTACTAAGAGAACATAATTAAGATGGAGGGTGCGAAACCTCTCTTTTTAAAATCATTTTATATATTTCTTGAACAGAATTCTGGGAATAAGATAAAATTGTCAATCTAAATTTTGTTTATGTGCTGTTTGCGATGCACAGTAATAATAAGTACTCTGTTCTGCCAGAGTTCAAGTGCTTCTAAATACTGTTGACATCCAGCATGTGCTTCAATCTCATGCACTGAAAACAGTAGGGTTTTGAGCAGTACTTGACATAGTATGAATTGTGCAGTAAATGTCTTGGCAAAAATACATTAAAATACTAAAATACATTTTAATTAGTCCAGTTACTATTCTGTTTTCCCTCTTTGCCTTGACTTATAAAGAACACAGTTAGTTGTTGCTAGGTAACTGCAGATTGTGATATTAACTGCCAGCAGCTGTCAGAAGGAATGGTAAATTCTTTTATCTTGTTAACAAAATTTTCTAAAGCAATGGCAATACATAAATATTCCATCTTTAATTCAAAAATTATAATGCTGTAATATAGTCTGGCTTGGTGCTAGGTTTCTTATTAGCATTTTTTCCTAGAACTTCTGCTTAAGAAACTCCCTTCAATTTTCTAACTAGTTCCTGGCTTCAATATTAGCAGTTTTAGAAATATACTGTTTTGTGTGATATCTGAGCAGTGCGTTACAAATATAGTTAGGCACAGCAGTAATTTGTAAAGCCAGAGGTCAGCGATATTGTTGCTGTTGTTGTTGTTGTTTAGTTGTTTAGTCGTGTCCGACTCTTCGTGACCCCATGGACCAGAGCACACCAGGCCGTCCTGTCTTCCACTACCTCCCGGAGCTGGGCCAATTTCATGTTGGTCGCTTCAATGACACTGTCCAACCATCTCATCCTCTGTCGTCCCCTTCTCCTCTTGCCCTCATACTTTCCTAACATCAGGGTCTTTTCCAGGGAGTCTTCTCTTCTCATGAGATGGCCAAAGTATTGGAGCCTCAGCTTCAGGATCTGTCCTTCCAGTGAGCACTCACGGTTGATTTCCTTTAGAATGGATAGGTTTGTTCTCCTTGCATTCCAGGGGACTCTCAAGAGGATGCAATATAGGTCAGCAATACAGTATAGGTGTATCATTTCTGATTGCTACTGAACTTCCAGTTTGATGCATTGCTGAACTGTGTGAAAACTTTGCTAGATTCTTTCAAAGAATCTCTCCCACACACATTAGACCTGGTTTTAGTCTTTATGACATGGCAGGTGCTACTGGATGGGTTCTAAAGAGCCCCAACACACCTGCACAAACCGTCTCCATGTCATGAAATTCTATACACATGCTTGTTTGCATTTTTAATTGCATACATTTACCTCTGCAAATTCTCAAATACTTTGTGTGTTTGTGGATTTCATTGCAAGCTCAGAAATATGTAGATTTCCATTAAAAATTCTGTTTAGGTCTAGGAGTTGTGAATTGAATGATCTCAATAAATTGAACTTGACAGCTTTCTCACCTATCCCTAGTCACATCACATGCTGTTCTAGAGAATATTTCAGTAGTCTGGAGAAGCTTTTCAGAGGAATGCACTAAGAAGAGACTGTACCAACCCTGCTGTGTGATGACCTCCACCAACATCTGGGACCCTTCTTGTTCCACATTCATGTCTTTTTGGTTACTTCTGCAACTCCTTCTGTCAAAAAGAGCCAAGTAGGAGTGATTGGGCAGGAAGGACCACCACACTGCTGGTTATCAATGAGCCAGTTCTGGTTTGTTGCTGTGCAAATACACATTGTGCATTATGCACACTAAGTGTGTATAATGATACTGGACTAGATCTGATCCACTGGGATTCTGCTTACCTTCTTATTTAGGACAGTGTATTTTGCATAATATTCATGTGCTGAATTTTCCTTGGGATGTGATAACAAAATCTGATTAAAGGTAGTTAATTTGCGAGAGTTGCCCAATATCATTACATGACTCCCTCGTCCTTACATTGTAACTGTAACTGGAAGCTGTGCCGCTTTGCAGCGAATTCGAAGAAACATAGTTTAGGAGGGGTGGTGCTTTCATTTCTTGGAAAGGAGGCTGGCAGTTCTCAGTAGCACATTTCTCCCCCTCTCTAAAGCCAGATAACAACCTGTTAGGGATGAGAGCTACCAATGCAATATTTACTTTCATCATTTTCCTGGGTGTTCTAAGTCCACTACTCCACCCCTTAACTCAAAAAGAGATGTGTTGACATTTTTGCCAGAGTGGATATTCTTCATGCTGCCGTAGAGCAAACTGCCTGTTGAGTCCTGTGATTTCCATTCGCTTTGGGAGCTAAACATTGAAAATGATGGAATGACTAGTAAAGCCATAGTTAAGCTTTTGTCAAGCACATGTATTATTTACAATGGATGGCAGTTTTTTCACCTTTTGATGCTTGTACCTTGCACAAAATTTAAGATCTACTCTATGAATAGAGCAACTAAGATCACATAAACAAGGTTTCTTTAACAAGGAGACCCTTTAGAAAGGTACTTTAATGTTTCTAGTCTCTCCTTGCGTAAATACACATTTGTCTGAACATAATAACTGAAATTAAATCCCACAGAGAAGGAAATAGTGATGACTTGGATAAATGGAGGCTTACATACAAGAGACCTCTCTGTTCTCTAAATATTAGCTTGGTCTCTTACTTGAGTGTTGCAACAAGCTGAGTTGCTGTGTGAGAGTGTGTGTGTGTTGAGCGGGAGTCTTTTAAAAAGCTTTCTTGTGTGATTAACTTTGATCAAGTAGTATTGATTAATGTCCCCACTCCCTTTTCCTAAATACAGTCTCTTCATGGCACCACATGTGGGTGAAAGAAGTGTTATTTATGAAAAAATACTTATTACTTTGATCTTTCTATTTTCATTTCAAGTGGATGCTCCCTGCTTCCCCATTTTTCCCTCCTTGTATGTCCTTCCTCTGGTGGTTTGAAGGCCCTTCATAGATAATAGGAGATCTAGGGAGAGGAGCAACTCTCTTCTGCCGACCTCCGGAACAATGAGTTGTTTTTACACTAATTTGGCTGCCATAATTTTATCATCTGAATACAGTACCACTAATGTCGTCTGCCTCTTCAGGAAAAGGCAAGAAAAGATGGCTCATCAGCAGTTTGTCAGGAGTAGTTTGGCGTCTGCTCAAAACAAATTGCATTATTTATCCTCTTAGAATGTGTGCTCTGTCCACCTGGGCTTAGTGCAGGCAACTGTCAAAGCATTTTTTTAAAGCTGACATAGTATGTTACTTTAAAAGAATCTTGAAACCAAACTTTTAAAAAGGTGCTAGAGAAACTTGCTTGCTTTATAGTTTTCACTGCTTGTATTTTCTTGTTGTGAAGGTGCTGCCAGTCCTGTAATCCTTCTGTCTTGTCTGTTTTCCCCTGTCTTTTACTATTGACCCAATCTTGCCAAAACTTGCATTTCTAAGTGCTGCTGACAACTGCCACTGTCATAATGTGTTGCCTTCCTAAGAAAATCAAAGCTCTGAGTCACCAGCTAGAACATGAGCGTTCATTCTGAAAAGCTAATCACAATATTTCTCCAGAACTGTTGTCTGAGAGGACAGAGTAAGCCTCCTTAAAAAAAAAACCTTTAAAAAAATGCATCACCGTTTGTGTTTTATGAAGGCTGTAGGATTGTTTTTATTTGGTTGCAAGCAGTACATGTGTTTATTAAAATACTTGGAAGCAGTGTGTATAAATGGATTGCAACCTACATTGTCTATGTATGTATGTATGTATGTATGTGTGTGTGTGTGTGTGTGTGTGTGTGTGTGTGTGTGTGTGTGTGTGTGTGTGTGTATGTATGTATGTATGTATGTGTGTATGTGTGTATGCATGCATGCATGCATGCATGCATGCATGCATGTGATATTTTATATAGAATTTAGAAATACGCCGTGCACAGACAAAAAATATAAGTTTCAGCCTTTGGGGATTACAGAGGGCAAATAATAATATAGAGTTAAAGGTAAAACAGTTGCACCTACTTAGGCTCCATTTTAAGGACATGACAAGGGATTGGGGCAGAGCCTTCAATGAAAATTGGCTGTTGAGGAACACTTTGTTGGAAGAAAGATGGGGTAACATCATATACTGTACATATTCTGGGAGTTTGTGGCAGACATAAGGATCGGCCAAGAAGGGAGAGTGTCACCAGAACAGAAGAGGAACTGTGCTGGATCAGACCAAATGCACCATTCTGTTCTGGCAGTGGCCGTCCAGATACATATAGAAAGGTGAGAAATAGAGGACTAGCGTGATAGCACTTTTCACTCATAATCCCAGCAACTGGGTTTTGGAGACAGCTGCTTTAATGATTGGCTGTTTGGGGAGGAAGGTACTGATGGGCAGAAGAGAGCAGTGAATGCTGAGCCAAAGGGTATTTTAACAAAATCTATCCTGCTCAGCTTCTGTGTTCAGCTGGTTCATCTTCAGCTTGCTGTGTAGTAAGAAATACCCAAATCTGCCAAGCAGCTTTGTTGCATTTGTCAGTGCTACTGGATGGTCAGTAGTGTTTGCATTTTATTTCCATCTAGTTATTACTGATTAATGTTTTTGTAACTGGGCAATGTATATTTGACTTCAGAATGCAGGCACAAAGTGTGCGTTCCAGTAAAATGCAATGTCTGACACACTCAAATACTCATGAATAAAGGAACTGTGTTTGTACAACCACATTGGAGGTGGGTTTCAGCTCTCAGCTGAAGTGGCAGCTACTCTTTATTACCTATTATTTGAATAATAATTTCTATCCCACCTTTCTCCTTTGCAGGACCAAGGTAGTTTTACATTGTGAACTTTAAAAACAGAGGCAGCTAAAAATGTGAGTAAATTGCAGAACTGAAACAATATAAATAGATTATCACATTAAAAGGAACACTAAAAGCCAATTAAAAATTAAAAGCAACACCATCCACCATTAAAAGGGCTTTGCACATCTGTCAATTGGTGGCAAAAGGCATGTATTCCCCACCTGGTGGGAAGACAGTAGGAAGGGGACCAACCGAGCTTCTCTAGGCAGGACCTGAGCCATAGCCTTGGAGCAGTCACTGGCAAGGCAGTCTCCGGTGTCTTCATCAAATGTGTCTTTGAGGATAGTGGGTGAGAAAGAAAGGCGTCCCTGAAGATCTTGAGATTAAGAGAGATTCATATGGAAGTGCATGGTTCAAATTCATAAAATATTACTATTAATATAATAATATAGAACTGGGGCAGGGGCTGTAAATCTGCCTCTGCCAGGTAATATCTGAGAAATAAATATATGTTAATACACTTTGAATTTAATTTACTTTTTTGAGTGTGGAAACAACCATCCCTTCAGGTCTCCTGACCCCAGTTCTCCTCCCTCACTTATTCCCTTCTTACCTTCCTCCTACAATACTGAGGCAGGGCACGGAGGCATCTCCCTGCCCAGGTCCCCTCTCTCTTCACTGCGCTGCTATCACCACACCCGGAACAATAGGACACTCTTCACAGCAACAAGTTTTCAATCCTGTTGCCATCTTGGGCATCAGCATTCTCAATATGCACCACGCACTTGCCTCATTCAAGCCTCTTTGATCCAGGCTAATGCTCAAGTCCAATGGGCTGAAACCAGTCCTCCAAAAGTGGATGTGGAGGAGCAGAGAGAAATGAGGAGTGGCAGCAGTTCTTTCAGAGGGGTTGAAGTGATGTGCATGCATAAAAGGAAAATCTGCATAAAGGAGTACAGAAATAACTTTCAGGTTGCCTACAATTCCAGTTCATATTAAATTTAATCATCTGTAGCCCAAAAGGATTAAAATAAAACAGCATTGTTTATACCATATTTAATGTCATAAATATTAAAATAATTGCAACTAAAAATATCTGTGTTGACCACCCCCCCGAAATCACTTTGTGATCCTCGGAGAACATGACCCCCAGATTGGGAACCTGTGCCCTAGGCCTTCAGCCCTACAAGGTAGTACAGGCTGCAGGGCCACTGTTTTTGTGTTATAGGTATTAATCTGCATATATGAGGGAAAATTGCCATTTGGAGAAGGATATATTATCTCTTTGGGGGGGGGGTCACTTTTAAGCATTTGGAAAAACAATAGGTTGGATGTTTGCCAAGCAGCAAAAGAAATGTAAATAGATGTTTCAGTTCTGTATCTTGAAGGGAAAAAAAACCTATAGTCAGTTGCTTGTTTAAAAAACTGAACACACAATTAGCTAGCAAAGGCAATGTTGTCTGAAATGTAAATTAAATATCAACTCCGCTTAAAGACACATGGTCCTCTATTTGTTCTAGTTTGATCTGAACTTGTTTTACAGTCATACTATGACAAAAAGGATTTTTTAAAAAAGGGAAGATGTCACTTCCCAATTAATTAATTAATAGCCTGAGGTACCCAGTGTGATCTAGTGGATCAGGTAATGAATTAGGACTCAGGAGACCTGGGTTCGATTCCCCTGTTCTGCTGTGGAAACTCATGGGGGGGATTGGAACGGGTAAAACCACTCTTTAAATACCTCAGTTACCTTGAAAACTCTATTAGAGTAGCTGTAAGTCAATTCTGATTTGACAGCACACAACAACAACAACAACAACAATAACAACAACAACAAAAAATTAATAGCCCGTGGGAACTTGATCATGTCCCCTCCAGGTGCTTTTTACAGGTATTTAATCATAATAAAGGTAAGTCGTGTTGGAGGGGAGATGAAGAGGGAGAGTCAGCCTAGAACAGTTTTTTGTGTCCATAATTGCCTAGCCTTGCTTAGATATGTTCTTTGTTTAGAGACATGTCTTAGCTGGAGGTGGGTGGTGGGTATTTTTGTCATAGTTCTCTCTTGTGCACTTGATGTTACTAAAATTACAAACTGTACAAGGATGTGTATGAAGACATGTGAAAATTGGACTGAATCATCAATCTAAAGAAGTGCAGATTTTTTTTGTAATAAGGTGATAGCTCATTAAGGAGATGATGGTTGATTTTGGCTTCCGTGTGTTTCTTTATCTACCACGTAATCTGTCAGATAATGCGGAGTAGAGCAGGAGTGTGGCTGAACATAAACTTTGCCTGTTTGAAGTTTAATATCCCTTCATGTCAGTAAGGGTCAAGGAAAAAGATGGGCAGTTGTTGCTTCTCATGTCTTTTTTTTCTTGAGCTGCAACTAGAGCGGAGACGTTGGAAGGTATCTGCTAGCCAGAGTGGTATAATTGACACTGGAAATAGTCCTCTGAATTTTTCCTCAAATCTAGAAGCTTTGAGTGATGAAATGGCTTCAGGATACCTAATGTAATGTGAAAAGCCCTTTCTCTTTGCTCCTGTCTTGATTATTCTAAATACTCTTAGTGGGTAAATGCTGTTTATTTTGACATAGGTGGCCTTGATTCAACGTGTATCGGTACAAATAGGCCATGGTGGTTGGCCATGCTCTTAGTCTCCATACATCTGTTGCAAGAATGGACAAAATGTTTGGCCATTTTTGTAAGCACCCCCTCCCCCAGTGTTGTTCTCTACAGTGGGGTCTTGACTTAAGAACCGCTCTCATAGGAAAATATTGACTTGACTTACATACTTAGATTTGAGTTAAGAACTGAAAAAAACCCACGTGGGAGGCAGGGAAAGTGCAAAATTTGAACTTTCAGTTAACTGTTGGCCAGTGAAAAGGGTGCCTGTCTGCTTCCTCACTCCTCCCAGCGTTTAGAGAGTGGATTGGGAGACAGTCTTCAGACTGCCTGGTACTGTACTGCCTGGACTGTATTTTCCCTGCCTTCCCTGAACCTTTCTTGACCTAAGAAAGAAACAAAATATCCCCCTCTAGTGGTCGAAGGCGGAATAGCAGCTTCCCATTAGTTTCTATGGACGGAAAAGAGCAGATACGGATTAAATGGTTTTCAATGCATTCCTATGGGAAATGCAGATTTGACTTGAGAACTTTTTGACTTGAGAACCACCTTCCAATACGGATTAAGTTCTCAAGTCAAGACCCCACTGTACTCTCCAGTAACAGAAGATTCTTGAAGAAAAAAGAAGTTAGATTTTCTCTCTCTGGAGGCTTCCAGAAGTAATACTACTTACTCGAGTACAGTGTTTCCCAACCTAGAGGTCATGACCCCCCCAAGGGGTTTGCAAAGTGTTTTCTGAGGGTCATGGGTCACCTTATATGTGTTGTAGCCCTTGTTAAATAATTTCTTCCTTGACCTTACAGAACTGGGTATTAAAATTAGTGTGTATGTGAATGCATGAGAAATAGGCCTTTTGGGGGAGACAGAAGCCTCTACATTCTGAGAAGGGATGATTTTACCATATTAAAATTTTTTTTATGCAATCATGGTGGAGGTTTGCAGGTTACTTGGCTATTATAAAAGGGAATCACAACTCAAAAAAGGGTTGGGAACCAGTGCTCTAGGAAGTCTATGGCAGTGTCCCACAGCCCCACCCAGCACACACACACACAATCAAAACAAAAAGTGGATGTCCGGTGCTTTTGGTTTGATGTGTTGCATTTTTGCAGCTATATGTTGCCATGTCAAGGCCAAAATATTATTTCCATTACATTTTCATTTGACTTGGTGATCACAACTGTAAAGTGTGTCATCTTCATTTAGCTGAGTTGCTTTTCCTCAAGAAATGTGTAATGGTGTTGACACTTACAGTGAATGAAGGATGTCGAAAACCTCGACATCTAAGGTTCCAGCAGGCAGGAGGATGTACAACATGGCTGTTATGGCTCATTCACAGCCAGAGTGCATTTATATTGCAGGTGCAGAAAATGTATTGACCTGAATTGCAAACCCCATTCCGTCTTCTCTGCCTGGGGTTTTTCTAAGGCTGTTGCCTGCAGAAGGTGCTTGTTTATTTATGTCTGTACATACATGCTCTCTCCTTCAATTTAACTGTTCATCCTGCTGTAGAAACCAAAAGAATGGTCATTTGCCTTCCCTGTAGCTCTGTGCGTGGGAACAGTGTTGGCAGTGACTTTACACAGATGGCTAGGATTGAAGTTCAATCTTGTTGACTGGTATCTAACACAATATTAAAAGTGTGTTTTACAAACAAAGAGGCCTGTCCTTGAAACTCAGATTTGTGGTTTGTGTCTGCTTGGTTCTCTGACCTCATCTGTAATATAGTATGAGAAAAATCATGCTACTCAAGTATAGTCTTATTGCAAGGGTTATAGAGGAGAGGCATGGGGCATTCTTCAGACACTTGGGACAGACAAATGCTCTCTGCCACTAGTGTCAGTTTCAGGCTTAAGGAAAGTGACTCACCAAAGTGCCCCCTGAATGAAGGTCTTGATGGCCTTATGCGGTGGTAGCAGCCTCATAGTTATTTATTTATTTATTTATTTATTCATTCATTCATTCATTCATTCATTCATTCATTTAATTTAATTATATGCCGCCCACTCTACCCAGAGGTCTTTGGGTGGCTTACAACAATTAAAACTCAGTCAAGATACAACAAAAGATAAAATGATTAAAATACAATTAGAATTATCATCAGGACCCACAGTTGATGTTATTTCAATTAAAAGCCTTCTGGAACAGGAAGGTTTTGACCTGGTGCTGAAATGTCATCAATGTCAGTGCCAGATGAATTTCAGTCGGGACGGCATTCCATAGTCTGGGGGCAGCTGCCGAAAAGGCCCTTTGTCTCCAAGCCATCCCTCTTACCTCCTTGAGGGATGGTTCTTTCAAAAGGGCCCCCTGGCTAGATCTTAACTGCCGGGTAGGCTCATATGGAAGGAGGCGGTCCTTCAGGTATCCAGGGCCCAAACCGTTTAGGACTTTATATGTCAAAACAAGCACTTTGAATTGGGCCCGGGTAGCAACTGGTAACCAATGTAAATTAAACAGAATCGGCTTGATGTGTTCTCTAGTGGCCCCACCACTCACCAGCAACGCAGCTCAATTCTGGACCAGTTGCAGTCGCCAGACCGTCTTCAAAGGCAGCCCCACGTAGAGCGCATTGCAATAATCTATACGAGATGTTACCAGTGTGTGTGTAACTGTCATGAGACTCCGCTCGTCCAGGTAGGGCCGTAGCTAGTATAATTTCCGCAGATGAAGGAAGGCGCCTCTGACCACCGAGTCCACCTGGGCTTCCAAAGTTAGACTGGGCTCCAGGAGCACCCCCAAGCTGCGGACCCTGTCCCTTAGGGGGAGTGTAACCCCATTCAGGGCAGGGAAATGGCCCTCCAACCTGTCCGGCGAAGCACCCACTAACAGCACTTCCTTCTTGTCTGGATTGAGTTTCAGTTTATTGACCCTCATCCAGTCCATTATCAGGTCCAGACACGAGTTCAACACAGAAACCGCCTCACCTGGATTGGTGGAAAATGAGAGGTAGAGCTGAGTATCGTCAGCATATTGCTGACTCCTCAGCCCAAACCTCCTGATGACCTCTCCCAACAGTTTCATGTAGATGTTAAACAGCATGGGGACAGTATTAAGCCCTGAGGAACCCCATGACATAAATGCCATGGGGCAGAGCAACTGTTCCCCAGCACCACCCTCTGGACACGGTCAGCTAGGAAGGAGCGGAACCACCATAAAACAGTGCCCCCCAACTCCCAACCCAGCCAGCCTATCCAGAAGGACACCATGGTCAATGGTGTTGAAAGCTGCTGAGAAGTCCAGGAGTATCAACAGGGTCACACTCCCCCTGTCTCTCTCCCGGCAAAGGTCATCGTACAGGGCGACCAAGGCAGTCTCTGTACCAAAACCCGGCCTGAGACCCGATTGAAATGGATCCAGAAAATCCAGCAGTGCCTGGAGTTGCCCAGCCACAACCCGCTCCAACACTTTGCCCAAATAAGGGAGGTTCGCCACTGGTCGATAGTTAACCACCAGCCTTGGGTCCAGGTTAGGCTTTTTAAGGAGTGGTCAAATTACCACCTCTTTCAAGGCAGTAGGGACCACTCCCTCTCTCAAAGAGGCATTCACGGTCTCCTGGACCCAAGTGCAACCCCCCCCCCGGCAGATCTTCCAATTAGCCAAGATGGGTCGAGCGGAGTAGTGGTAGAACGGACAGATCCAAGCACCCTGTCCACATCCTCGGGTCTCAACAATTGAAACTCATCCATTAATATTTGACCTAAGCACGGCACACTGGACACATCTTCCGATTTTCCAGTAACAGTGGAGTCCAACCCACTGCGAATCTGAGCAATTTTCCCCTCAAAATGAATAGCAAACTCATCACAGTGAGCTGATGAGCAGTCCAGGACCTCCACCGGATTTCCCGGTTGAAGAAGATTCCATCTTTGATAGGTGTTCAACTTTGGAGAGTTGCTGCTTCAGTTCCTCATGGTTTGGTGATGATCCTTGGCATTGCAGGATATAAAAGGGGTGCTTCCACAGTCCAGCTGCCTGGACAATATCAGGGATAGGGGAAGAAGGGGTGAGCAGTACTGGCATTAGCAATGAGCTCTGCTAGGATGTTGGGCCCTGGTGACCAACCCAAAATTGTTGCATGGTAACATTGGACATTCCCTGAACTTCCTTAAGGCAAAATTAGGAATTAGCCGGTGCTGAACTGCTGATTACTTTAATTGGTATTTTCAGACCTGTGACTCAGTTCATGTGTGTGGCTTTTTAATAGCAAAAAGATTCCAGAAAAATGGTGAAGGAACAATTTAATTACTTGTGTGTGGTCAAGTCCATTCCAACTTATGGTGACTTCTTCCAGAGTTTTCTCTGTATAGAGAACGCTGCCATTTGGCAGTCGCAAAAGTGGTTCCCTTCTTTTAGGGGCAAAAATATTGCATAGAAATGGAGGACAATCAATAAACTGTTTTAAAGCCTAAACCTTTAAAAGGTGAGTTTGTTTTGCTATTTAATGTTGAGTGACACATACTTGGCTGCATCAGGAGAACTCTGTTAGCCTACATTTTTTTTAAGATAAATGCACCAGATGGTATGAGGGTCATCAGGAAGAACCACTTCCTCTTTCATGTTCCTATAGAGTATATTTGAATGGGAAAAGCAGTGGATGAAACCAACGTACCCCACAGGGAAAAACCCAGTGAAACTAAATCTGCAAGTCAGTACATAAGGCAAGTTCCCATAATGCTGGAATTCTCCTAACAAGAAGAGGAGATGAGAATAGGACGCCATTCATATTAGTGATTTTTAAACAAGGGGATATGGAGATGTTGAAACTGGTTGACACAGTTAATGTCCAGTGGCAAAGGAGTCCTGGAATAGCTCACACTTCTCTTAGGAACTCTCTTTGTATGAATCTTCTCCTGGGAAGTGTGTGAATGTATGTACAGTATATATACCAGAATAATGCATATGAATGCATGTGCACATACAGTCAACCCTCGACTTACAAACGGCTCGAGTTACAAACATTTCGACTTACAAACCACTCTGATAGAAAAATATTGACTCGACTTGCACACTTAGATTCGAGTTACAAACCAAAAAAAACATGTTTGAGGTGGGGAAAGCATGAAGTTTGAACTTTCAGTTAACCGTTGGCCAGTGAAGAGGGTGCTTATCTGCTTCCTCGCTCTTCCCAGCGTTTTGAGAGTGGATTTGGAGACAGTATTCAGACTGCCTGGTACTGCCTGGTACTGCTGGTATTGCCTGGTACAGTGAGGTACGGACTGTATTTTTATTTTTTGGCGCTTTTTTAATTTTTGATTTTTGGATTTTTAAAAGGTGTTCCCTCCCTCCTTTGCTGCCCCCCCTTTCCCCAAAAGGTCCTTGTATTGGCTTGTCTTGATTTAAAAGATGCTTTTCAAGGTGATCTGTTGTCTGAAAGGTGCTTGGTTTTTTCCAGAAGGTACTTGTCTTGGCTGAAAATGTGCTTTTCAGGGTGTTCTGTTGAAAAGGTGTTTGTTCCCTCCTTCTCTCCCTCATTTCTTTCCTTTTTTTAAACCTAAATCATCTTAGGTTAAAAGGAAAAAAAGAGAAAGAAATTCTGCCCCTAGTGGTAGGAACGGATTAACCGGCTTTGCCTTAGTTCCTATGGGAAATGCCCCTCAACCTAAGAACCGAAAACAGCCGGAACAGATTAATTGGTTTTCAGTGCATTCCTATGGGAAATGCTGATTCGACTTACAAACTTTTCGACTTACAAACTGCCTTCCAATACGGATTAAGTTTGTAAGTCGAGACCCCACTGCATACAAATGCTATATGTGTATATACTGTGTAATGCTGGATAGTTCAGTGGTTTTTGGCTACAGAGCCAGAGATTGGAAGTTTGATTCCCCACTGTGCCTCCGTGATAGAAGCTGGACTTGATGACCCATAGGATCCCTTCCAGCTCTGCAATTCTAAGGTGTTTGGTTGTTGTTATACAGTATGAGTATTTATGTCTGTTTCAAGTTGCTTTATGCTAAGTGAAACCACTGGTCTGCCTAGCCTGGTAGCAGCTTTCCAAGATCTCAGAGAAAGAAAGAAAGAAGAGGTCTCTCATTGTCCTCAAGGTGGTCTACAAGAGATCATTTGAAACTGTGTGGATAGAGGGTTTTGTTCATGGTCCATAAGCAGATGGAAAAAAGAAGTGGTCAGCAGATTGCTTGGGAAGAGTGTTTGCCTACATATGTCCCTTCCAGCTCTGCATTTCTAATAGGATGAGGATGAGGATTGATGCCTGTATACATGAACACTTTCAAAAATGTCTCCACTGCCAAAAAGCCAGTGTCTCAGTGCTATTAAAGTCCACACTCATTATCATTAAATGCAGTACACTAACATCTGACTCAATGACAGTTCAGCAACTGTTACAAGACTTAGTTGATGCTCTGTAAAATGGGATATAGAGATATGGCTTAACAGTCTGGGAGTGTGCAGCATTATGCTTTTCAGAAGTAAACTTAATGTGTGCTGCACTGTAACTTTAATAAAACATTTATAAGTGGGAGAAATTTCTAGCTTGCTTTTGCATCTCTTAAATGTGTACAGGCAGACACCGTGCTGAGGATGTTTTCTAGTCAATAGGATGTGATTGTTCAATTATTCTTTTTAATGAAGATGTAAGCCCCGCTCTTCAGAAGGAAAATGTTGTCTTAACATGACAACATCGGTGCCACATTTTAAGGAGGAGAATGCATAGTTATGATGCCTTGCAAATTGCTAAATGCAAATAAGACTTGTAAACTTATTTGTGTTTTTTATTATTATTACTTTTAGCACATCAGGTCCACCTATTTGGCCAGGAAGCACCTTTTTCAAGAGAAATGGAGCTCTTCTGCAAGGTAGGTCATAGATTTAAGTTTTTCTTCTCTCTGTCCCCATTAATTGTCTTAATACTTGCCATGTTTTCAAAATGTTCCAGGGAGAGAAACACAATAACATATAAGCTCAACACATGGCATCACAACAGGTTTTATGTGTTTCAGATGCAGCTCTCATCCTTTCTCAAAACACACCCTCATTATTGATTTCGTTTCCTCCCATTGATAGCAAAGTCAACAAAGTTTACACAGGACAACATGTTCTGATAACTTCCAATTTGTGCTGATGAAGAAAATAGCTTTGCTTCTTTCTGTGCCAAGGCAGGCATACCTCTTGCAGCAATTTGTGCTAGCTGTATAGCAAGAAAAAGTGAAATGTTTATTGATCTAAATTCAGTGACTTTCATGCTTTTGAAATTTGGTTATATTCTGCCTATATTTCTCTCTCTTTTTAGAATTCAGAAGAATTAAATGCTTAAGGAATAGCAGTCTTGGTTCTGTCTGTATCTGTGAGCTTTCTTTTGCCAGAATAACTTTAACTTACTACATGATTTTAACTTGGAAAACTTCTCATACCTTTTTTTCCTTGCTACATACCTATCTTGACTGTAATCTGATTTTGATCTTGTTCTGCTTATACTTCTCGGATATAGTTACCAGCATTGACTCCAGACATCATTGTGTAAAATCTGAATGCACAAATAAAGAGGGGATCTAATTAATCTTTTCTAGGGATAGTACTTTCAGAGCTTTTGAACTACAGATATAATAATTCTTTGTTCTGGGAGTTCCACCTATCTCCTAGGAACCTTGCAAATACGTACCTGAATAAGATACACATGGGAGGAAGGCCAAAATTAGAAGGGCTTTGAGGCTTTGCTAGGCCAAGCTTTGCCCAAGTGTCCTGTTCCTGCCCTGATGCTAGCTGCGGCTTTCTTTTTGAACAGAGCACTTGGGTGGAGTTTGGCTTACCTAAGCCTCAACGCTTTCAGCTGTAGTGTGAGACTACCATTTAGCCATTCTACATGTCTTTGCAGTATGTAGACAGAAGGAGGGAGGGAGAGACCTGTAGGACCCATCTACAATTCACATTATATTATTCGTCCAAAAATTCCATGTTACTTGAACAATTTAACACTCCAGTTAATAAAACCGTCACTAATGTAATACAGGCCATTAAAAAGCCGTAATTAGTTGAACAGTGACATTGCACAGCTATCCAAAGTAAGCAGCAGTACCTAGGCCACATGTGCTAAAAGACGGAAGGAGGGCTGCATTCTATCACAGTGTAGCACATGGAAGAAATTGCTTGTATCACAATTCAGTAGGAGCATCTGTGTAGGTTTGTGCTAAATGCTGGCTATAAAAAAGAGGCAGAGCTCTTAAACTGGAGCAGAAAGTGCCTTTACTACTGGTTTTATACTTCTAGGTTTCTGAGATAGTTTCCTGGTAATGTGGCAAATCAATATTTCCTAGGAATTTACTAGAAATGCAGAGGCATTTTGTTAAAAAGGAAGAGGAGAACAGAGGGAATCTATTTGTCTGTCTATTTGTGTTTGGGTTTTTATGACTTGAAAAATAGACTTCTTGGAAACTCAGTATGATTGATAATGTCCTTGGAAGTGGATATTAGCTTGCATTGCTGATAACATGTCAGTTATCTACTCTTATTCTTACAAAATGACAATATTGCAACTTAATAAATCTATTGTTCCAAGTTATTTCGTCAAAGATAATTATTGGATGTCTGTTAAATAATTGCCTGATACCAGCGACAGGATCAAAAGGTTACATGTTGACACAAAGCAAGCAAGAAAGGTTTTGTTTCTTCATTAAACCTTTGACTTGAGAACTGTTGTTCTTGTGTAGGTACTGTTTGAAAAGAAGTCATGGATTTTCTTATCCGTGTCCTAGTAGTGGAAGGAAACCTGGAATATCTCAGAAGGACTTGATAAGGTTGCAGTCCTTTGAGTGCTGAGCTGGGAATAAGTTTCAGTGAACTCAGAGGGACAATTTTCTGATTAAGCACACACAGGATTGTGGTTTGTTGTTTTTGTTTCTTGTTTCTTTGTTTTTCAAGGTGAATTTGATTTAAATCAAATTGGTTTAAATTGGAACATTCTGATCTTTTTACTATTTAGATTTTTAAAATCAATTTTTATTTAAGACGTGATTCAAATAAATCGTTTATTTTTGTCTACACTAGTTGGAAATGCATATGTGCATGCACACATATCCTTTAGCAAAGCATGTATTTAAATTGATTTAAATTGGAACAATGTGTATAAAATATAAAACTACTTTTTCCCTTATCTAAACAAAATTATTGTCCGATTAGGTGGAACATAAGAAAAGAAGGAAGAGGTGATATGGCACTGCAAGAGGCTTAGATAGAATAATGTTCTTGTCAGATAATTTTACTTTTTGTGTCTGATGATCTGGAGAATATCCATGATAAAATATGTACCTTGCAAAACTGTCCAACTCAGTGGCATTTAGTGCATATGGATCAACAATAAAAAGGGACAAAGATGAACCTGGTCAAGAGTACACAAAAAGCCAAGGTATCTGTGTTGGCCATAATAAAAATGTTCACAAACTTATTAGTGTAATTTCTAGTTGGCCAGCTCAAATGTCCCAAAAGACTGTGGAAGCTTTTAAGTTCTCCATGCAAAGGAGAAGGTCAAGAAATGTAGAACTAGATTTAATCTGTAGGACAACTCAAACAATCTAATGTTAGAGGACAAGGCATTTTAGTAGGCCAGTATTGTAAGTTCAGCAGTTAAAGGTTTTAGTAACAAAAAGATTTCTGGCGATAGATTTTGGTCATTCATTTGCCCACATTTGAAAGGGAAGCTTTTACCACTTGACTGGCTGTTCATCCAGTGATGAACAATGATGAGTAAGAAGCCCCAGGTGGCTGTAGAATGACTGGCTCTCTTGTAAACTCTATACTGCAACTCAAGTTCATTTTTCTTTAGAGATCCAGTGAAAATACTTAAATATACATTTAAATGTGAACTTCTGTGTGGATTTTTAAGAGAATGCAGGTCAGTGCAGAAATAGGGTGGAACACATGCTATAATGACATGGATCAACAATAGATGTCTCTTTCTATCCCTCTTTACTAATTCTGTTTTGTGGTGGTATCAGGTGCATTGGCTATAATTACAGGAATAACCTGTACAGATTCTGCGCATTACAGCAGAAATGTAATGATTTCCTCACAGTTATAAGTACAAAACAAATTGGGTATGAATGGAGGAGTTTGATTTTTAATAGAGGATTTTAAGTTTAACAGATTTTTTTGTTATAACAGATGATACCTGAAATACTGTGTTAATTGTGATACATTTGCTTTTAACCAAGTTAACAGTGTAAAAATTGATAAAGGCTGACTGCTTTTCATAAAGTAATCCCATCTTGATATCTTTTCCTAAAACAAATACAATAGGGAGGATCCTGTTCTGTCTTTCTATTTATGCAGTGGTGCATTGATGAACAGTTTCTGAGGCAGTAAAAAGAAGTGCTACTTTTTGTGCAAGCTCAGAAATAGTCCGGCTGCTTGTACAAGAGATGTTGCCCAATTTGTTACTTTGTTCCTGCATTTAAAAAAAAAACATTTCCCAGCAGTTTTTCCCATAGAATACTATATAGCATAGAGCATGCAGTAGTGAATGCAAGTTAAATGTAAAAACAAAGAATCTAAATATTCTAAAATATTTACTCATTCTATCCTTTGTTTTTAACCAAAAAATTATTGGATAGGCTAAATCTAATTTAGGTTGAACTCGAGTAGATCTGTTGAATCAGTGGGGCTTGCTGAAGTGTTGACTTAACAAGTGTCATTCATTTAATAGCTGTACTTTAATTTGGATTTAAAAAATAGGTTTTGTACATGAACTTTTCTATCAACCTGATAGAAAAGTTTTCTACTATTCAGTGCAGAAAACTTATTTATTCTAGGTGTTTACTCTCCTATCTCAAGGTCACATTTGTCTGTTTTTGGACTGCTTAAGGTTTGTAGAGGCCTTTACACATTTTCCATATAATGGGCCCTTTCTGCATCTGTACTTCTTCACAAACTGATGGTGGTTGGACATTAGCACCACTCCTATGGCTATCAGGCAGCTTGGAGCCACCACTCAGTACCGTGGAACAACCCTGAACACAGCACTTCTGCAGGCTATTGTCAGATACTTTATGGGAGCTTCTAGGTGCATGATGTTTACTGATATACCAGGAAAGGGGAGGGGCAGGACAGTAGTGATTCTAGATGGGTGTCATGACTGCATTATCTGCCTCAGCATCCCAGGTGTTGACAACAACCTCTGGTTTGCTGTAGGAACTGGCTGCCAATCATGTCTGAGCTGTATGAGTATATAGCAAAATCAACACATTTGCACATCGGATAATGATCTGAAAAAGGCCACGTGAAACTTTCTGTATCCAGACGATAAGTAGAATATTTCTGTGAAACAATGGCCTTCAAAATATCAGCCAAAAATGAAAGGCATGGCTCCATAAAAACATATCAAATGTGAGATAAAAAGCAGGAAACCAGCTGGAAAAGGAGAAATGGGAGGCTTTCCTATTCTTTCCTTTCTAATTACCTATTCCACTGTACTTATGTTTCTGCACTTCCTCCAGAAGGAATCTGGTACTTTATCTGCCCTTCCATGTTCCCCCCCCCCAAACAACTCTTGTGAGGTAGGTTATGCTGAGACTAACTTGGGCTGTGCAGTGGGTTTCTTGGTTGAGTCAAGAGTCTTGCATGGTCTCAGTTTGGAGGGTTGTAGGCAATGAACTCCACACTGTTTAGCAGCATTCCATGAAGTTTTCCCATCCCAAGTTACTTTGTCCAAAGAATTGTTCAGTTTTCCCGTGCCGCAATAAGAGAGAGATAGCTTTTAACCTGTTTGGAGATCACTGGTGAAGAGAGAGGTGAGGAAACAGAAGAAAGGATTGCCACAAACACAAGGCTACGTGGATGCAGATGAGAATGAAGCCACTTGCTTCTATTGTTTCTTTGATTTAAGGGATTTCAGAACACAGCCACCTTAGCAGATGATAATAACATTGCTACTTTGAGCACAAGGTAAAACACTTTTATGCATTTCAAAACACAGGCTAACTTTTGTTTGCATATCAAATGAATAAGGTATCCACTCATAAATTCCTCAGGGCAAAGTTTACTGTCTTTGTTTACTTTGCCTTGACAACTGATGGGAGTAGCTTAGCTTGGTACTTCAGGGCAGGTCAGGGTGCATTACCAATGTTAAGTAGGGGTGTGTTTTGTAGTGATTTGCCAGAAGCCAAGGCTTCTGTGTGAACTGCCTGGCAGAAAAACACTTGTCTTGCTAAAATGCTGTCTGAAAAATAGCTTTGCTGATGACAACATTGTTCTCTGCAGCTCTTTGCCCGATCCTTAGGATGTAGTAATCTAAAGGGGGTATGGGAAAGCTAACATAAAGAATGTGCTTGGAAGGTGAAGATATAGCAATGTCTATAGAAGTCTAAAACACTGTGTTTAAATAGCTACATCACTGAGCCAAAGAACGATTTTTTCTAAACAGGTTTACTCACTCTAAGAAGGTGTTTAACAGCGTGTGGTTTGTAAGTACATCCATGAAATGTTCTTTTATTGGGGCTGCTGATAATTGATAACATCTGTAAAGTTAGTTGGCGGAGTTTTTTCTGTGTACAGTTAGAGAAGAGGGTGCCAACACGGAAGTACATGTGTTGACAGGTTGGTTTGGTCTGTTTTAGTGTTTTGTTTTCTCATCTAAGAGGAGCACACAAAAATATATTTTCCAAAGGCTTTATTAATTTGAATGCCCAAAATTAAGGGTCAGCAGTTGTAATTAGAGATGTGCACAAACCGATGGTTCAGCAATTCATGCTGGTTTGTGTTTTTTGGCCAAACAGGTGTTTTTTTGGCCAAACAGGTGTTCAGTAGTTCCCAGTCCTGCCACATCTGACAGGCACCCACTCAGAGGCAGCACCCAGAGGAGGCAGGGCAGGGAAGCCAGACGAACTGGCACAAACTGGTGAACTGATGGTTTGTGCCCATCTCTAGTTGTAACCTTAATGGGTTAGACTATCCTTCAGCACTAATCAACATTAGCTGCTGGTGAGGGATGGTCATTGTAGCTATCTGGAGGGTCATAGTTGCTATATAGACCCAGAATATTGCAGGTTGACTGACCCCTAGATGTTGGCCACCATTTGTTAAACTGTGACTTAGCATTAAACGCACACCAGGCCATTGTGAACTAAAGCCAGCTTTTGCTGCCAACAAAAGTAGATCCACTGAATGAATGGGGTCTATTAGGTGAACATGTAGTAAATCCCACTGATTCAAAGGATTTACCCTAATTGGGACTAATAGTTGGATTTAGTGCACCATCCTTGACAAATTACTGCAGATCTATAATAATTCTGATAAAGTGAAGTGAAGGAGTGCTGCTCAAATTTTCATGTGGCATGCACACGTAGATTTTTTTTTACAGTTTTTCTCAGGTGCATTGACTTATTGCACAAATATGTACAATGTACATGGAAACTTGTAAACTGGGAAGTGGATTTTAATTGCACAATTGCAAATGTTTGTGTTATAACAATTGAAGCTACAACAATACCCTCTGAAGATGCCAGCCACAGAGACTGGCAAAACGTTAGGAAGAACAACCTTCAGAACCCGGCCAAAGAGCCCGAAAACTCCACAACAACCAATACCCAGAGGCCCCACTATTTTCAGACATAACCAGGGATGGATAACATGTGTCCTCCCATATGTTGTTGAACATTGGCTATGGCAACTGGGGCTGATTAAAGTCTAATAACACTGTCAGAGTACCTCTCCTTAAGATTGCCCACCCAGGCCAACTGTTCTTTCCAGGCTTCACTGTTGTGGGTGGCCATTCCAAGAGAGGCCTGGAAAACAACTACTAGGAACTGGGCCTTTTCAGTGGTGGCCACAATGCTGTGATATACATTGCCTGCAGACGTACACCAGGCTCCTTCCTTCTTGACCTTCAAGAAGCACGTGAATGTCAAGATTTTTAAGGAAGCCTTTTAAAACAGCTTCTCCCATGACAGACTCACTGGACGTTAAGTTTGAATTTGAATTTTATTTACTGTTGCCTCTGGGGACTTGTTTGGTCTACATTTTTTTGTTTTGGGGGCATGCTGTGTGTGTGTGTGTGTTTTTTTTTTCCAATTAGAATAGTGGTTTGCCACTAGATGAGAGGTATATAAATGTAAGAGAAAGAAAGAACACGCACAGGACTAGAAGTTGCTTATATGTGGGCTATAAAGAGAAATGGTTCTGGTACTGACAACAGCACAATGGTCTTGTGTCTCTGCTTTGAAATACTTGTGAGGACTTGTTACATGGGTATTAGTCAGATGTTACATAGGTATTAGTCAGGTGTGGAGGCATTAACCTTTTCAGATCTGCAAAAACTGACACTTGTGTTGATGTATATGTCTGTAATAATAGCATGTGATATTATGATTGGCTGTCCTTGATCTCTGCTAACAGACCAGAGAAGTGAGATGATTTGCAACATTAACTAATGTTGCAATTGGTAGGCATTCATCTTAAGCATTTATTGGCCAGCACAGGCACTGTAACATTTAGGCTAAGACTATTTCCCATACTTTCTTTGTGAAACGTCCTTTAAACAAACAATTTGTTAATATTTTTCAGTGAAGATTCAGAAAAGTTGTAGTTGTATTTGAAATCTTGAGGAAGAATAAAGAATACTGAGCTATTCCAGTGATTAGCCAAAAAATTGTCGTTGCCAAGGCTGGACAGATAATTTTGTGGAAACAAAAGAATACTTAGCGGGGGGGGGGGAAATGCTGCTCTTTCACTTAGAAAAGGCTGCAAACTGTACAAGAACATTGCATAAATAGTGCCAAGGTCTCTTTAATGATTACTGTGCACGGTGGTTAAAAAAGAAAAAAGAAAAACTCAAGTATTCCCTTCAGCGTAAGTGATCTTTCCCTTTCTTTTCATTCATCTACATCTGTTCACAGGACTAGAACTGCCAAAGCAATTAGTATAAGTTGAGTGTGTGATTATTTTTCATTAAATGGAAGCACTCTTATGTGTTGGTAGACTCTGGAACAATAACTGCTTAGTAATGAGACATTTTCAGATCAGACTTCCCCACCCGGATAAGCTTCAGATGTTCAGCTGTGGGGTGTAGTAGCCCAACATATGTGGAGGCCATTGGGTTGTGGAGAGCTGTTTGAGGTAATTAAGAAATCTTGCAGCCTGGAATTACGTGATGGAAATTCTGTGATGCATGAAAGAATCAAACTTTTAAAAAAAGGACAATTGAAAGGCTGTTCTTAAGATGGGCGGATGTATAAATAAGAACCTACACCTATTTTCCCCCCACTATGGCTCAGTGTCCTTAAAGTCCTGGTACTTTCATAGGTGTTCTATAATTTGCCTAAAACACAGTGGTGTGTGTGTGTGTGTGTGTGTGTGTGTGTGTGTGTGTGTGTGTGTGTGTGTGTGTGTGTGTGTGTGTGTGTGTGTGTGTGTGTGTGTGTGTGTGTGTGTGTGTGTACACATGTGTGCTTGCGTATCTAGAGGTGCCAGTGTTTTCCATTGTTTTAAATTTGTTAATGGGGTCACATCACTGCTTTGGAAACACTAGCTTTTTTTTTACATGCACACCATTCATATAGTAGTAAATTTGTACTCTATCAGATATGAAAGGCTCATGTATGTGAAGAGGAGTATGTAACAAGCAGGACAAATGAGCTCACACCTCTGTCTCCCTTCCTTCCTTTTTATTGATTTAAATGCCACCTTTCTCCCCATAGGGGACCCAAGGTAGCTCAGAACAAGTAAAATCATACCGTAGTAACAAGTTTAAAATGGCATACAAAACTATATATTAAAAACAATTAAATGTTGAACAGGATTTTTTAAAAAATTAAAAAAACTTTAAAAAATATTACAGTTTCACAAAATAGAGCATTTCGTAGACATTTATCATTTAAAAGTCTGCCTGCCAAGAAAGGTCTTAGACTGATGACGGAAGGACAAGAGGAAAGGGGACAGTCTGGCTGCGTAGACGGCTCATACCAAAGCCTGGAAGCAAGCTCTGGGGATGTCCTCACTTCTGTCCTCAGCAAACGAGCTTGGGAAGGTGGTGTAATTGAGGCCTCATTCCTTAGACAGCACAATGTTTGGTGTCTTGTGGAATAGAGACTGCCTTCCATAGATGAGATGCACCTGGACTTGGGAATCGTTCAGATACCTTGGTTTCTGACTCTATATCTTCAGAGGTTAAAATCTGCACTTCAGATTGAGCCTGAAGGCAACTGGCTCACTGTCATTGGAGGTCCTTAAAAATAAGCAAGATAAATTCATTTTGGGAAGTAGAAGTTAATAACAGCCTTACGGATCCATTCTAGACTGAGTCAAACACCAGACCTACGCAACAGATAACTATAATAATATATAACATCCTTTTCTCTTTGGAACGTAAGAATGGCACTGCAGGGTGTGACAAAAGGTTCTTATACTCCTGAAATTTATTTACTGTGGCAGCCAACCAGAAGCATCTCAAAAATCAGAAGCATGGCATAAGAACAAGGGGGTTGTGTACACAGAATGTTCTGAAGTTCTATCTGCAGTGGTTATAATAGCCTTTTGTAATTCCTTTACAGTTTTGTCTCTAATTTTGGGCTGGGAGCCATTTGGCCATCCATAGTTCCTGTGATCTTTTACTGGTCTCTATTTAGAGCTGAGAGGAGCTGGACTGCAAGAACACTGGCTGGTATGAGTGGGCACACAATTCTTCCAGTGTAGGTCACTGAATTTCAGTATAATCAAAATGGGACGGAGAGAGGCATTTTGTTGCTGTTGTTGCTAAAAAGCTGGGAATGAGAAATCATTTCTATTGTGAAAGTCATCCAGAGTTGTACACCGGTCTCCCTTTTGCCCATCTGCTCTAAAGAGCCATGTGTCTCTTCCATAGCTGACTTTAGGAGGGATGAGCAGAAGGAAGACTTGAATCTTCTCTTGGATCTCTTCATGACTTTTATGGTAGATGATCATGGATTTCTGATTCCCAGTTGTTTGATGCACACACCCCAACTTTGTTCATACTGGTGAAATGTAATGTATTTTGGTCCCAAGAACTACAAATTTTTATATGGGGGACAGTCCTGAAAAGGACATAGAACTAAGATATGGTTCTTTAGGTGTAATTTGTGCTCACCCACCCTAATAGCTAATGACAGAGTGTGGGGAATTGCTCCATTTTCTAATAACTGTACCAGCTTTGTCAACTTCTTATGGATATGAAAAGCAACCTATGTGCAGTAGAAGCAGATGCATATGCCCCCGAAAAGGGATACAAATTCTCAGAAAGAACTGTAAGAATTATATCTAGATAATGTAAGTGAAACATTTTGATCCGTTAAAAGTACTCAGACTGCTGCTGCCGCAGCTATTAGAGGTGCAAAGAAATAGAGGAAAATAATAGAAAGGGAAAAACCAGACATGAGTTCAAAAAAATTGGAGATATTAAAGGACCATTTTGTGCAAAGATGGACATGATAAGGAACAAAAATGGGAGGGACCTCACAGAAGCAGAAGACATCAAGAAGAGGTGGCATGAATACACAGAGAATTATACCAGAAAGATCTGGATGTCCCAGACAACCCAGATAGTGTGGTTACTGAGCTTGAGCCAGACATCCTGGAGAGCGAAGACAAGTAGGCCTTATAAAGCATGGCTAACAAGAAGGCCAGTGGAGGTGAGGCGTTCCAGTTGAACTATTTAAAATCTTAAAAGATGATGCTGTTAAGGTGCTGCACTCAATATGCCAGCAAGTTTGAAAAACTCAACAGTGGCCAGAGGATTGGAAAAGATCAGTGTGCATCCCAATCTCAAAGAAGGGCAGTGCCAAAGAATGCTCCAACTACCGTACAAGTGCACTCATTTCCCACGCTAGCAAGGTTATGCTCAAGATCCTACAAGGTAGGCTTCAGCAGTATGTGGACCAAAACCCCCAGAAGTACAAGCTGGATTCCAAAGGGGCAGAGGAGCTAGAAGCCAAATTGCTAACACGCGCTTGATTATTGAAAAAGCCAGAGAGTTCCAGAAAACCATCTACTTCTGCTTCATGGACTACGCAAAACCCTTTGACTGTGTGGATCACAGCAAACTATGGCAAGTCCTTAAAGAAATGGGAGTGCCTGACCACCTTATCTATCTCCTGAGAAATCTATATGTGGGACAGGAAGCAAAAGTTAGAACTGGATATGGAACAACTGATTGGTTCAAAATTGGGAAAGAACGACTAAACAACAACAATAATGAAAAGAAATAATGTGGTGAAATAAAACCCCATCATCATCATAGGCATCCTTCAGTCTCGAGAGACTATGGTAATGTGCTCTGTATGGAGGACTTCGACGCTGTATGCGAAGCTGTAGTGTCCTCTCCAGAGCACGAAGCCTGGATAAAATAATATGGAAGATAGCCTGTTACCCAAGCAGCAAACCCCCCCTCTCCACATCACTGAAATAGTCCAATGGAAAGGCAAGACCTAATACAACTGGTTCCAGCAATGTCGCAGGAGTTGTCAGAATGACACAAACTGCCTCCGGGACTTCGGCTCCGGATTTTGCCTTGAGGTTTACTCCTGAAGCCTTTTCCATCAGTGGATATAGCCACAAGGCAGTGGAGGTTTGAAATCAGAGTTTTCCTTCTCCTAGATGGGCTGCCTTCACAAGCTGATGAGCTCCACCTACCCGAGAAATAAAATCCCAATTCATTCTCATTTTGGAGCTACATACAGATATTGAGTTTCCCCTGCCCTTTGTACCTTTCTCCCTCTCATCTGGAAAATCTCTACCTTGAGTTTGACTGACCAAAGTCACTCAGTAGGATTTTGAAATATTAATTAATTTATTACCCAGTAATCAGAATTCTTGGGGTGGTGTATGATGTATGTTTTTTTTGAAGAAAGAAATAGCAATGGGAAGCTATTCTGATGGCCACCGTTTTTAAACTTCATAGCATAACGACTATGAGATGCTAAGAAAATGAAACTCCAAGAAACTAGACTGGCAGAAAAATCTTTGCCTGATAATTGAGAGCAGTTGATTTAACAGTTAAGATGTCCTACACATACATAACTCTGAAGAGAATTAATCTGTTCTGCTGCATGCACAACATATTTAACTATACAGTCCACAAAGAGACAGTTTTGAACCTAGGACCTTGCTGAGCCTTCAAGCATTAAAACCTCTCATGCAATAGGATAAAAACAGCAGAGGGTTTCCTTTTGCTAGGAAGACAGCAGAGTTGAATCTGCTGGATTTTCCCCCCAAATAAGAACTAATTCAGTGAATTCTGCCTTACATGTTATGTAATGATGAGGGCTTTAGGATTATTATGACGTCAACTGCTTGATCCTTATCTAATAAACTGCTCATTAAATAAAGTCTAACAATTAACTTTTGAGCTGGACATGTAGAGTGGCTTTGAAACCTTTTTAATTTAATTGCAACATCTGTCACAAGGGTCAACCCTGTTCCAGTAATGTGTGACTTTACCCGTTTCCATATATTAATGTGAGGTTCAGACAAATGCTGTTTTTTTTTTTAAATTGAATTTTGCAACTCTGTTGTTATTTCCACTCTCTCAACCACTCTTCCCTGTGTCCTGTGTTGTCCTTTTAAGTACTGTAGCCTGGTAGCCTGGTGGCTGTGTCAGAGTGACTTGGCTGCTGAAGCATGATGGAAAGTTCAGTATTTCTGTTTTCCAAGATATTTGGGATTTGGATTATATTCTGCTGAAAGGAAGGCAATAGCACAAAACCATCCTTGATATTCCTGTTATATCTTGCACCTACATTGCAATTTAGAACTGCGCCCACTAACTCTAAGGATAGATGTGTTGCAGCAAAGACAAAAACGTCTCTTGGGTCACCTTAAAAAAAATACTAATAAATGTTATGTGTCATAAGCTTCATCAGATGGCTGCTGCAGTCCAAAAAGTGGATTATAAT
Organism: Pogona vitticeps; assembly: GCF_051106095.1. Lineage (NCBI taxonomy): Eukaryota > Metazoa > Chordata > Lepidosauria > Squamata > Agamidae > Pogona > Pogona vitticeps. Next base: position 329,554,733 of record NC_135783.1, on the reverse strand, counting down.
GGGCAAAACTTTATACCAAACACAATTGGTAAGTCATTTCTGTTCTATAGGGTTCTGTATTTACTAATTAATCTAAAAACAGAGTAATGGGGAATGGTACAGGAAGAACTCCAAACTCTGGGAGGCAGTAGAAGACAAGAGGGCCTGGCGTGCTCTGGTCCATGGGGTCATGAAGAGTTGGACATGACTCTTAACGACTAACCAACAACAACAAGTTTTGGCTGAAGAGTAGGGAAGGGAGTGGTCATACAGGGAAAAAACATATAGAAAAACTGCCAGCCTAGCTGACGTTTCTTGGTGGGGAGGAGGAAATTCAATATATGAACAGTATTATTTGAATTCCTAACCTCCTCTGAAGATGCCGGCCACAGAGATTGGCAAAACGTTAGGAAAAACAACTTTCAGAACACGTCCAAAGAGCCTGAAAACCCCACAACAACCATTTCTAACCTACCTTTTTCCCCTATAAGTGCTCAGGAGCCCTAACAATTTTAAAAAATAATACAGCATAAGGAAAAAAAAACTACAAAGGTGGCAAATACAGAGAATAAAGAAGAACAGAAGCCTGTTGAATTAAACTATCAGTCAGGAGCAAGAAAATAGCACTATGAGACAAAGGCTTACCTGGAAAAGATGGTCTTTACCTAGTTTTGGAAGGCTATCTCAAAGGAAGAAAAGTGGTTGTTCTCTAGGAAGAGACCTGTAGAGCCTTGGTGTTGTTACTGAGGAACATTTTCCTGCATTGAAGGACCATGGCTGAGTAGCGCAACATGTGATTAGCATGTCGAAAATCACTAATTCAGTTATTTCTCAGCATTTCCAGGTATGGTGGGGGAAAACTACTTTCAGAAAGCTTGAAGAATGTTGCCAGTCCTTCAAGATCTTGACACACAGGCCGACTCACATTAAAATTCTCCTCCAAGTAACTGGATTGTAAGCTGTTAGAAATTTGAAAAACAATAACCATCACTTGTGATCTTTGATGTGGTCATGGAAAGTTGCCTGGTCAGGAATCTAGAGAAAATTTTTGTTGTCTCTAGGAACAGCTGAGCAGTAAGGTATCCTGACTAGAGATGGGCACAAACTGCCACTTCACTTATCAGCTGAACATGCGTTTGGCATTTCAAAGCCCTATGTGCTCCAGTGGGTGCCTAGTCAGAGGTAGCACCTGGAGGAGGTGAGGCAGAACAGCCAGGCTGCTGCCTCTGAGTGGTGTGCCCACTGGAGGAAGTGGGGTTCTGAAGCACCAAACGCCTGCTAAGCTGATCAATGAACTGCTGAACTGGCAGTTCCTGTCCATCTCTACTCTTGACTATACAAGTGTCCAGTTAAGTCCAGTGCCACCTGGTGACTAAACTGTATATTGGCATTATCCACACAGGTGTAAACTTTGATGGTAAGTACTGTAAAAACAGAAGAAACAAATGGTCCAGTTTTATGGCCTGTCATGGAAATGCTGGACTAAAAGCATTACTTTTGAATAGTAGTTAATGGATCAGATTCTAGATTCAAGTCTGTATGCAGTCACTTGATGAGAGCATTTGCACATTCTGCATTTTATTTAGTTCTTTTTAAAAAAAAACTTATAAATGTTTATAAATGTTCTTCTGTATCCATGATTCAGAATGCAACACAATATCATGCCTGCATTGTAAGCAGGGGAAAGGATGCCAAGCTTTACACTGCAAAGAGGAGCCTGAATGTTGACAACACCAATAGCAGTAGACAGGATGATCTACAGAATACCCTTTTGTGCTTGTGCCATGCACAAAGTGACACCAAGCAAGGGAAAATCCCACAAACTGACTCCTTTTTTTATCAATCACTTCTCACCTAAACAGCAATTATCAACGCTGTTTTTGACAAGTGTGAATGGTATTGAGCACAAAAGGGTATCCTGTAGACCAGGGGTTGTCAACCCACTGTCTGCAGCCTGGTGCTGGTCCATGGGCTTGCCGGAACTGGGCCGTGGATACAGCTCCCCACCCCCACCCCGCACACATGCGCAGTGGGCATATTACACTCGCATGGGGGGTGGGCACGTCATTGCGCCCACGGTGGGCATGTTGTGCTTATGGGGTGCGTGTCACGAGCGTGGGGGTGGGGCCCCCATGGAGCTCACTCCCCCCAGCTGGTCCGCAGCCCCAAAAAGGTTGGGGACTGCTGCTGTAGACCATCTTGACTTTTTGCTATGTAAATCTTGGGTTCCTTTTTCCTGCAATATTGTGCATCAACATTTTCTGGCACTTTGAATTCTGGATACAGAAGCACAATATCCCACATTTATATACCAGAGATTTTTAGAAGAATTGCATTTCATAGCTTTTTAAAACAGAAGTTTGAGTACAAATTCCAACAGCAATTCCCTCATATAGAATTATTCAGTGCTAGAGGATCTCAGAAGATGAACACATTATCTGTACTATCGTTACTGACAGAGGATCGAAGCCAGAACAGCTGAGATGTGGTTGCAGTACCTCTGTGCCAAAATATTTTGAAGAGCTGTTTTGGATTTAATGAAATTATGAAGGAAAGGTTTTGAGTAAGTGTAATACATAAAACCCAACTCCGGGAGGCAGTGGAAGACAGGATGGCCTGGAATGCTCTGGTCCATGGGGTCACGAAGAGTCAGACACAACTAAACGACTAAACAACAACAACAATACGTAAAATGGAGAGACACACCTCCCCTTTATCCTCTCAGATGAACTTACATTACTTTGCTTGCTCTGCTATGTTCCAATTTTCAGACACTTTCTTGCAGTAGGTGGGTGCTTGGTCAAGTCAAAACTGAAATCTTATTAGAGCAAAAATGAGTAAACTGAGGCTATCCTGCCATGCATGCATAATCAAAATTAGAACTGACCAGAAAAGACAATACAGTATTGGTAAGGAAATTGGAGGGGGGTAGGAAAAACTAACATGAGACAGATTGTCTGAAAAAAGCTGTTAGTTTACAAGACCTAAGCAGAACTTACTAGAAAAGACAGTTTTGTTAGGAGGGTGGCAGTAGGAAGAGAGAACAACCTGAGATGCTGTTTCATCTGCAAGATCTGAGCAGAGCTGTTAATGATATGATGGTTTTGGAGGTCATTAACGTGTATAGTCATCACACATCAGAAATGACTTGATGGCACATAACATCTTTGGAGATTTTTTTTCCTTAATTACCAAGTAGTTGTGCAGTGACAAGATGGGTGGAATCATTGAAACTAGGGCAAGATTTAGGCACCAAAGCTCTGCTTAGATCAAGTAAGGCCACCCCTAGCCACAAAGCAGAAAACTAATATCTTAGCTTAAACAAGTGAGTATCTGAATAAGTTATAATGAGTTTTTTAAACTGTTTGGCCTAGAAGAAGTAAAAACAGTTCTCCTCCTGAGAGTTCAGCTAACTGGATTCTTACGGACATGTTCAAAAGTTCAGATTGCCTCAGACCTGGAGCTGATTTTTGCTTTGAAGAGTGGTTCTAGCAGTCTGGTTTCAGACATGTTTACTGAATGCACTCAGGGCTAGGGCAAACACAACTGCTTTGGGCTTTTGTAATGCATAAGTACTTTTAATATGGCCTACGAAATTGTCTGCTAATTCCCTGGAGATACCTAGCAAAATGTCTATCACTTCATTGTTTTATTTAAAGCAAGCCTTGTGGGGTTTTTTACCCTTTAAAGGAAACTTGTCTTTTGACTCTGTCTCTGTAATCTTTCATTTCCTGACCGCTTTCCCTGGAGAAAGCTGCAACGATGTCTTTACTTTTACTTTCTTGCTGACAAGCCTGTGTAATGAAGTCACAATTTTTCCATTTGAAAGGCCTTTTTGGAGAATTTATATTTCAGCTCCTGCAACCTGGATTCTTCCCAATAAAAAAGTGGGTGGGACCAACCATTTTCTTTCAAGATAAACAGGATTTGCCTTTTTAATTCATTGATCTGTTTTTAATCTGGGGTCATTTATATTTGCTTGTTTTTGCATGGGAGGGCAACAATTTTACTTTTAAAAACTCATATCTCAAAAACCTTTGTCCAAACTTGGCACAGAACAAGAGCAGCCTGTCTGCTATGTCTGTGCCAATTTTGATGCTATTCTGAAGTCCAGTTTCAAAGTTTCAACTTTTTGTTTAGGCTACCCCCATTTTTAGAATTGCCTTGTAGAACATTTATTTGCTCTGCTGCTACAATAACATATCTGCACTCTCATGCTGTGATAATACATCATTTGAAACTACAACACATTTCTAGACTTCGTATAATAGTTGCTGTTATGGAATTTATACTATCCGTGCTAGTCAATTGCATAAATGTGAATGGGTTCTGGTTGTGACAATAGAATTTTCTATATTCCCAGAGTTAACAGCTTTTATAGTGTATATAGAAAGGATGTTTTGGTTTCCTTTTCTACCCCGTAGAGATTTATTCTTAGAGCCATAAATTGGTGAATTGATGATTACCAAATTTAAAGTCAAAGCTTAATCTTGTTTATGAGCAAAATACGGACTTAGCAGAGCAATGTTCTGTTCTGTTCCAGACGATTGGCTGATGCTCGTTTGCTTCCTTATAAGCATGGGCTTTCCCAAATTATTTTTGACGCCCGTGAAAATGGCATACATGTTTAAAGCAAAATTTGCCAGGATTGTTGAAGCAGATAAAATCTTGGCTTGCCACCAGAGAACGAAACTACCAACAGGAATGCATTATTGGAATGTGCTTACAAAATGATATTTGATGGATCACACTGTTATGTGATTATTATAGCTGTTTTGTTCTGAGTATGTGCATAGCATAATATTCTAGTTTTGATTCAATGAAAGTACAAAAGAAAGAATTCCTCATATTTATAATAGATGCATGGATTCAGTGAAATCCACAGAGTTCAGAACACTTCAGGGTATGGTTGTTGTGGGTTTTTCGGGCTCTTTGGCCGTGTTCTGAAGGTTGTTCTTCCTAACGTTTCACCAGTCTCTATGGCTGGCATCTTCAGAGGACAGTACTCTGTGCTCTGGTCTGCACAGACCCACAACAACCATTAGATCCCGGCCGTGAAAGCCTTCGCGAATATACTTCAGGGTATCTTCCAAATTTGTAGTGTCTAAGGACATAGAGCATGTAGACATAACTAATGAAGATTTTGGCTGGCTCTGTTCCAGCAGAATTGGTGCATTGGTCTGTGGCAATCAAACAGCACAACATTGACTTCACCTGCATTCATTTCATTGGCTCTGTTCACATGTAATTGCTGGATGACTTTCATAAGCTCGTCATGTTTGCAAGTGCAGCTTGAGTGTTGTAGGGAGGGGACAAGACATGTGACAGCATGGGCTCACCTGGCATGAGGAACTAATTTTCATTGGCATCAGCTGCCAATAGGGACATGTTCGTCATGTTCAGGCCTATCAAAATGGATTCTGGGACATCATCAACATTCCAACAAAGTAATATCTCAAAGGTGTACCTTTTTCATCTTCATACTCCATGTACCTCAGATATATAAACATAAAGCTCTCTTGTATTCTGTCAGATCATTGGTCCATACATTGGTCAGTATTCTGTACTCTCCTGTTCTCTGTTCAGGATGAGGGATGCACATCCACCAGACATGGATAGGCTCCACTCACATTGGCCTCAGCTAGAGTTGGTAAGAACTGTGGTCTAACAACATCTAGAGGGCTGCAGATTCACCACCCGCATGCCACTTGACATGGCAGTGAGTTTTTTTTAATACTCAGGAGTGTGGTATATTCCTACAACTTGATAACCTTTTAATGATAGGGACCAGAGGTCTCTTTCATATATCCAGCTACAAAGAATATTATGTATGAACGTTCATGTGTGTATGTACAAATGATTATATACATGGTAAATCTTCTAAAACCATATCTGGGTGCAAAGTTACAGCAAAATATATCTGGTATTTGAAGATGAAAATTTGTAGGCCAGCCACTGTACTGTGTCTGTGGATGTTTTGTACAGCATCATATGAAAAAGTGCACTCACTACCCAAACATCTTTTTGTCCTGGGTTTCTCTTAATGTCATTTCCTTGGGTAAAAGAATAGAGAGCATATTCTTGGAATCATCTTGCTTGGCAGCACATACAGAAGAGAAGGGTTTTTGTGTGTGTGTTGTTTCTCAGCTCCTTCACACAAAGAAATATTGTACTGCTTTTTATTTAAAAATAAGAGAGCTTAGTTACAAATGACTCCTGTCACAAGTGATCAGCATTCTGCCATTTTGACACAGCCACAGTTGATGTTGCAGCTGTATGAAATTATTGTACATGGCTCCTCTGATTGCCCATTGATTTAGCTGCATAACCAAACAACAGTTGTGGTCTCAGAAGGAACAGAGTGACTTCAAGAGTAGAGTCAAAGAGGCATCCCCACTTGCCGTTTCATCATAGATAAGCCATTTCTGCAGGTTAGCCTATGAATAGGTCTACAGGAGAGGTAGAAACTTCACATAGGCTGTGAAAAACTTTGAGAGAACTAAAGAGGCCTGTATGTGGTACTAGAAGAAACACAGAGCTTCACTGGGGAGGATATTTCACAGGGCCAGAGAACACCATATTAAAAACAGACAGACAGACAGATAAAAACACCCCACTCTCTACAACCACTACCTGTTATGCCTCAGAAAGGGGAAGCATCCAGAAATGAGCTTCAGCTTGTATGGCAGAAGACACTCCAATAAATTTGTGTTCTGGTGTGTGTGTGTTGGGTGATATTTTAAGGTGGGGACAGAATTCTTAGCCATGAAACACATATTGTCTACCCTAATACCTTAATTTGTAAACTACCCAGAGTAGCCTTGGCAGCCAGATGGGCAGTATTGAACTCAAATAAATAAATAAAATACCTAACAGAGTTTTCAGATTTTATGAACCCAAATCCAGTGTTGTATAGGGGTTGGATTCGATGATCCATAGAATCCTTTCCAGCTCCTCAGTTCAAAGATGACGATGATGCTTGTACATTTCATATAGACGCAGCATGGTTGTTGGGCTGTGGCCGAATAAGGTATAAAATCATTTAAATCACAAAGCCATTCTCCTTTCCTATAACTGGCTAGACTGAAGATTTCCACAGGGCTTCTTGTTACCATGCAAAATAATACATGTGTTCTGACAGAAAGACAATACTTAGCTATATAATTTCCTAATGGGGCATGAAAAGAACTATAGTCTTGGAATTGAAGGGAAAAGCATTTTAGTCCCTCTTTAGGTGGGCAAAGTGGTGGTATTTTGTCCTTCACAGAGGGGAAGGGAAAATTTTCTTTACCTCAATAAATTCTAGAGATCTTTGAAGAAGATGAAGCGTGTAGAAGGCAAAAATCTTTTGACAGAGCAATTGCCTAAGCTTATGTTCTTGTCACTGGATACTGAAGGAGAATTTAGGTATAGTTGCTTGTAGGTTGCATTGTGAGGTCTCCATTATCAGAATCTTAACTGGAAGGCGTCACTAGCAGAGAGATCTAGTAGACAATCAGATACAGTTAGAGCCTTTTCTGATCTGAGCTTGGGTGAGGAATTCCAACTTATCCCTGGGCAATTTTGCAATAAAATGGATTAAACACCCCCACACGCATATACACATATTGTTCAACAACTGTTTACAGCTAGGGAAACCAAGTGAATGTTTTATGAGCACAGTCTTGTGGGACAACTGCTGTTTGGAAAGAAAGGCAAAATTACATTTTTGTTTTATTTTGTTTTTGCAAAGCACACACTTTGAAATGATTAAAGCACATTGTGGGATCTGTAGATAAAAAGTTGATCATAAATACATCAGTAGCAGATTGCACATAAACAGTAGTATTTTATTCTGAGACTATAATATGTATGGGAGTTTTTCTTTTTTCTTTTCTCCTTTAAAGTGGCTTTTAAAAGTGTAGTATGGCATTTCCTGTTCAGCCTCCGTTTTACATGATATAGTGCTTGTGGTATGCGAAATGTTACTGGTTCCCATGGCAACAGATAGCTAGCCTATACCAAGGAAGGAAATGCTACCTCAAGTTGTCTTGAACTGGGAAATGGCTGAAACTGTAGCAAGCCATCCTTTTATTGGGCTGCCCTTTGGAGAATTTGCTCAGCACATCTAGTTTTGTAATGTTTAAAACCTGACAATTGATATCGTAAATGTTCTATTTTTAGTCTTGAAAGGACTGTGCAGCTTGTAAGTTACACGTTGCCTTTCCTAGCCAAAAGAAAAAAAAATTAATTCTTAGGAGACCACATTCCTGACATTTCATGATTATGTGTATTGCTTCCTATTGTCCATTTATAAAAAAATGTTGCCGTGTCTGCACAATGGTGGATAGCACACAAAAGAATGTCATACTTAATCTACTTTCTTTTCCCCAATAATTAATTTCTAGTAGGTCACATACAAGGTTAAAATCAGTATTCTGTTTCAGCTGTTTTAATGGGGAGAAGGAAGATATCTCTAGCCTGGATTTGGGCTCCCACTCCCCTTCCATTTTCCAACATAAATGAAATGGCTCATGCTTCATGCTATTATGAACAGATCCAAATCAAGCTGAAAGATAACACACATATGCGACAGAAGGAAAGCTGTTGGTTGGAGGACAGCTGTTATTGACAAAACTCAGTAGCCTGATTTCATGATGTTCTTTATACACTAGTCCCTGGAATCTAGATGTGCGATTCAGCTATTATTCAGTATGATAAATGTTAAGAATGCATGTCAATTTCAGACTGTGAATCCCATCATCCCTCATCCTTGACTAAGAGGTATGAGAGTAATGCTGCAGTTAATAACATCCCCATCCCTAGGTTTTGGTTCGGTTCAGATACAGCTGTAAGCCACATTTTCCCATTATGTGCACTCTGACCGCCATTTTTGGTATTTGCAGAGGAAAGTGAAGATTTTGGGTTTTTTAAAATTTCAGACAGAAAATTGTTCCCTAAGTTGAGAATCACAGGGAACTGTGGTTTGTTTAAAGCTGAATGCAGGTGTTTACAGTCTCTTCTTTTTTCATGCACTGATCCACATGGGAGGCAACCACATTTCCCCTGTAATTCTGAGCTAGGCCTCTATGTGTATTCATTTCTTTTGCTAAACTGGCAGATACTTTGCATTGTATGGGGAAAAACTGTACATAGGTTTTAGGGGGAGGGTGTGTAGGGGTAGATTACCATAATACATTTTTATAGTGCATGGCAGTACCACACAGTCTGTTTATCTGAATATTTTAAAATAATACTGTTTTAGGATTTGGGGTGGATATTTTTATTTAAATGCTACTTTATTGGAAAGTGTGTTTCTAGTTCTCATGCATGTTGGGTAATATGTGAAGATGAAGAACCCCTATGAGGTTAAACAGGATGATTGTTTGCATATCATGCATAAAATGTATGAGCCAAATTCTCCCTGTTTTCCCCACCCCCTTTGTTATGGAACAAACTCTCATCCATGCCAAGAAATCTAAGAGTATTCACGAAGGCTTTCACAATTGGGATCCGATGGTTGTAGGTTTTTTGGGCTGTTTGGCCATGTTCTGGAGGTTTTTCTTCCTAACATTTAGCCAGTCTCTGTGGCTGGCATCATCAGAGGACAGGAACACAGACAGAGTTCTAATTCCTGTGCTCTGAAGATGCCGGCCACAGAGACTGGTGAAACATTGGGAAGAAAAACCTCCAGAACACAGCCAAACAGCCTGAAAAACCTACAACAACCAGATCTAAGAGTGCTTTCCTTTCTTGTGCTGAAAGTTGTATAGTGGTGTCTCGCTTGACAACATTAATTCGTTCCAGTGAAATTGCTGTAGAGTGAAATTGTCGTCAAACGAAATAAAAAAAAACCCATTGAAACGCATTGAAAACCATTCAGTGCGTTCCAATGGGTTGAATACCTGCTTGTCCAGTGAAGATCCTCCATACGGTGGCCATTTTTTGGTGCCTGTAATGCGAGGAATCCGTCCCTAACACAGTGGGGAGCCATTTTCTTCAGCCGGTGGCCATTTTGAAACTCGACAATCAGCTGTTTGCTGATCATCGTAAAGGGAAAAATTGGTTCCCGAAGCAGGGAACTTATCATTGCTAAGCAAAAAAAACCCCATCTAAACATTGTGAAGCAATCGCAAAAGCGATTGCAAAAACTTAACTTTAAGAGGATTCATCGTAGAGCAGGGTAATCGTCCAGGGTGGCATGACTGTATAGTGAAATAACAGGGTTGGATTGCCATCAAAGGACTTGCTTCACATGCAAGTCTAGACACTGATTCTGTATTATGGAAGTTTGATTTCTGGTTATTTATCTGTGGTGCTTTATATTCACATGCTGAAATACTTCTGGTAGCTGCAGTTAAGACATGATTGTGCATTTGTGAGCCAAACCGTTATTAGACCAGTGTGTGGAGCAGAAATTTGTAACAAGCTAGATTACCACAAACTACATTCACAAGTATCTTTCTTTTCACAGTCTTAACTTGGCATGTACATGCCAGAAACCTCTCCTTCGGCCCTTCTCTTTGCGCCGTCTTTTGCCTCACTGCAAATGGCACAGGCAGGCTCCCAATTTGGAGTCCATTAAATGAACTCAAGTCACTTATTTGCCATTTAGTTGTTGTGGCAGCAGAACCAGTGAATGTAAAAAATTTAGCAAGACAAAAGATCCAAACCCAGCCTTGTTCATGCCACTCAGAAGTAATGCTTGAGGTTTGTAGAATAATGGCTTTGGGGGAAAAGACTTCTGGGTGACCGATCTTTCTTCGTCGTTTTTTGTAGACAGCCTTTCTGTTTTGTGGACAGCAATTACATTGTTTTGTAATTGCTGTTTATTCAACCTGAATTATAATGCAAATAATAAAGCTGTCCTAACAGGATGCAAAAGTTATAAAAGTTTCATGAAAACCAGAAAATTGTATGTCCTGAAAGTAGGGTTGGAGATCTTCTACAGTCAAGAGGGCCACATGACATTGGATGAGAGGGCTTAGTTCATGCATGGTGCAAACATGTGTACACACACACACACTCTCTCTCTCTCTCTCTCTCTCTCTCTCTCTCTCTCTCTCTCTCTCTCTCTCTCTCTCTCTCTCTCAAAAGTGTTGGGGAGAGGGAAGGATTTTAACCTCAACTTCCTCCCACCAACTGTACTGGAAAAGGTCAACTATCACATCTTTCCTCATAGACCTTATTTCCCAACATTCTTGAGTTTTGCTAAGAAAATTATCTCTATGGAGAGAGTTATCATGTATCCTGATTCCCAACAAAATTGGGTTTTCCATCAACCCACCATTTGAAGGGGCCATAGGAGCTATGCTCTGTTCATTTTCTGTAAATTTGCACCATTTTCATATATAAATCACAATTTAAACCATGTTTTAAATTTTAAAAATCATTTTTATTTAAATCATCAGAAAAAGCTGATTTTTTTAAAAAAATGTAGATCATCAATTTGATTTAAATCAAATCCATCCTGCCAAGAACATTAGAAACTCTGTTCATTCCAACTAAAAATATACAGTACATGAAACAGCCCTCTCCCAACCCTCTTCGACAAAATTTTTCATGAGTGTGTTACTTTATGTAATGAAAAAGTATGATATGGTTATTCCTGTGTGTCTCAAACATAATTCAATTGTATTCCCCATTTGAATTTACTATATATGTTTTCTTCTCTGGGAAAAGTTTATTTTACATGAAGATGATTGTTTAAGGCTGTGTTACACATCAGGTAAGCTAGAGAATGTTACTAAAGTCCATGTCTACAGCAGTTCTCTTGTAAAGTCTTCTCATAATGTCTGGATGGTATGGAACGGTCTACCTTAACTTCATGGGAGAGTTTGAGCTGCCATTTTCAGACACATCTTTGTGTCAGATAACATAGAGGATAAAATCCTGCAGTTTAGCATAGTAAATCTCACTAAAATAGGTCCATTGAATCAATGGGGATCTGGTGAGTCTCTTGAAGTGCCATTGATTTAAGTATAATTACTCTAACTGAGATTTACTCTGGCATAGTAAGTCACAGTTAGAGTAGGCTCGTGTGAATCAATAGAATTTATGGAATGATTGACTCACCAAATCACCTACTCTAAACAACAGGATTTGGGGGCACTGCTTCTGCCCTTACGTATAGGTGTTGCTCAGGTGCTGGCTGGATTTGAGTAACTCATTCATATTTCTAAACATTTTGATAGCTTTTGTCTTGAAACCAGATCAGTGGGATCTTCTTTTTACCTTGCTGTTATTCATAGAATAATTTCTACTACTGTTAAAGAATAAACGTGGTCCACTGTGACACATCCACTAGATAGAACTCAATTCCTGTAGCAGTTTAATCTTAATATTAGTTTTATGTTTGAGCTGAATTGTGTCATGGATGAACTGAGACCAGCAAAGGAAAAAGGCAGTAGAATGAAGACATTGCTGGCTTGTTATTAGTTTAGGCTGTTGCAGAAAGTACAGACGAAAAAGGCCTCTGGCAGTTATGTGAGAAATGTAATTTCAAAAGAGCACTTAGTGCTGGCTAGCAAAATACATGGGGGTTCCACCCCTCCCTTTTTTTTCTGTGTGTCCCTGGAATGGGGAAATGGGAAGGGTTGAGAGAGAATGCCGTAGGATATTAGATTGTAGTTTCTTTGGATAATGCAAAGTCAAATGAGATAGATGCATCTTTTGCACAGCTCAGACCTGTACATAACATTTGTCTCTATTCATCTACTGAATGTGCAGAAAGGGGAGAAGGAGTTCCCCTGGCAACTGGGCTTCCTGACGTATATGTGTTTGGCACAGTATCTGAGATGTAAAGCCAACTCTGGGATTAAGATGCATCATTTTGCTCCTCCTTTTGACATGTTTGGGGCATGTACAGTTCTGTGCCTGAGTTAGAGAACCAGTGTCGTGGGAGGGCCTAGAGTTATAGACTAGGTTCTGATCCCTGCTCAGCCATGGAAATTTTAGGGGAGTATGTTAGCAATGGGAAACCACTACTTGAACATCTCACATACTTTGCAAGCCCTATTAGAGTTGGCATAGTAGGTCAGAAGTAACTTAATAGCCCATTAGAACAGCAAAGTGACTGAATAAGCCATAGTTAATGTGATTAATCCTCTGCCAAAATGCCAGTTTTTCATTGAGCCAACGATATTAAAAGTAAACTGGATCATGAACATACAGCATCCTTTACCTAATAGTTCTCTCCCTTCCACCTGTATGGCTCAGGACTTTTTAACGTGAGCTTTGTTATGGAACAAAAGATAAGTTGAGGGAGGCCCCTCTTGTGTCAAATGTTTTCAACATCTGTATATACTGACCGTTGTGGATATAATTCTTCATTTATTTCATTCTTTCAGGTGAAAGTTAAAAAATTCTAATCTCACCCCCCAACTTCTTGAAATTTTGAGTGTGTTAGTGCTTTTTTTCATTTTGATGCTTTTTTGTGAAAGAATGCATAGAGTTCTTTGTACTCAGATTTTTTTTTAATAGCCACTAACAAAGGGGCTTTTTCCACTTAAAAATATCGACATTTATATCAGGAAAATAGTGTATGGAAGGATCACATAATTCCCCTTTGAGCTTCAGGGATGAGCATGTGCATCTCCTGAACCCCTAGAGATTGCCATCCCTGCATTCCATTTTTACTCAGCACTCAATGTTGTGGTGTTCTGGAGGGTAACAGGTTTGGGATGGTTGATTTACACCATTCCAGATAGATTAGAGGAGCAAGAAAGAAAGATTGGGTGTGTGTGCACTGAATAAGTGACAGAGAATCCTCTGGAGTAGGGTAGGGAAAGAAAATTGATTTTGTTGTTGTTTGATACTCAAGTACACCAGAGAATATGGGATTACACCATTGGATCTTGGCCCTGGTTTCTTGCATGTTATTGGGTGAGTCTCCCAAACTACTTATAAAAGAATGAGGAAAGGGATTTCTGTTTTTGTAGGAGATTACTTGATGTAAAGTCTCTTGCCAGGACTTTCTGTGCAACTCATTAAGCAACATCTCCTACTTCCAAACCATAGGTGCTAGACTTTTCAGTATTGCAAGGAAGTGCTTGATGTTTAAAACCTGGCAAAACCAGTTTAAAAAAAAAAAAACACCATCAGGATTGGAGGACCTCTAGACCTCTTCAAACAGCTGGCCATTGTTTGCCAAAACTTCATTCATAACACTTCAGATTGTCAATTGTTTTGCTCTTGGAATTGTTTTAAAATGTGAAATTTAAGGGATTTAGAAGCCAAATAATGGAAAAGGTATCAGTTCTTCTGCTATTACTTTCAACACTGTCTGCTGTTGCATCCCAGGTGACACAGTGTACTGCTGTGATTTGCACACCAAACTAGTCTGAAAGAAGCATATTCTTTCCTTTACGCTATATTTAGTTATGGAATAGGTTCCTGTAGCAATTTTTTAAAATAGAACTTACCCCGGTTTCTGTTGAAATGTGTATTTGCATCATTATTTTTAAACCTAAGCTGTAATTTTAGGCATTTAATTTTTATTCATGTTTCCATGTTTGTTGAACGTTCCCATGGATGCCCTGAATATTCTAATCAAAATAAACTCCGAACATAGTAAAGCGACAAACCTAAATTGCCCGGTGGTTGTTAATTTAAGGTTCATGAGTTGAAACTATTGTGCAGCTGTGGAAGTCCTGTTACTGTTCAAATAATACAGCAGCAGGTTGGAAGTAGTCGTTTTTCAAGGGCTCTTCTTTGCTTCTTGGGCACCATTGCGACAGCAGGTGAGTCTGCTCAGGACCCCACCCACCACGAGACAAAGTCCTGTGACAGCCTCAGGCAGTGAATAGGAAGCATGGCTATGCGCCAAAGGGACAGAGAGCAGAGTAGTGTGTGCTGTGTTGCCTTCCTCTTTCTAGCCCACTGCCCTCAGGGATAGTAGAGGATCCTACCTTGGTGGTGGTGTTCAAATAAGAGTCAACTAAAAGTATGGCTTGATTTTTGTAGATGAAATGGTTTAGGACATAAAAAAAATTTCTAAGGCTGCAAGTGTTTATGTTTTGTAGTGTGTGTCTCTGAGAGAAAGAGAGAAAGGGAAATGATGGACTGAACATACTAGCTTTCTAGAGAGCTCCAAAGCCTTAACTTGTTGAGATGCAAGGGACTGCACCTGGGACCTTTTGTGCCTATAAAGCATGCAACTATACGCTAGAGGTGAGCCTCAGAGAGGGACCATATTCGTCCCCCGCCAGCCTTCTAGGGCCCACCTCCGCCATTGTGATTTGATAGCAGTTGCTGAGATTGGCCGTAACTGCAGTTGCTGTTAGATTGAGGCGGGCATTTAGGTTTCAGTGGCTGTACTCTATGGTTCAAGACACTGCCAGAGCAGGTAAGGCAGAATGTTTTCCCCCAAATGAAAGGAGGAATGGGGGATCTTTATACAGCGCTACTGAATTTGGACAGTCTGTTTGTATCAGCTTTGATGACCGCACCACTGATTTTGGTAACAGGGATGAAAAGGAGCAGGGCTGCAAAATTGGTGAGTGGCGCTTGTTACCCACAGGATATGTCTTGCCTGGTTTTGTTTAGGACTTTCCAAGAACCTGATATGTATGTATAAAGTAGACAGCAGAGAACTGGGTAAAATCCCAGAATAAGGCAATGTAAAAAGCTTATCTTAAGTGTGCTAGCACATATTCTCCACAGATATGCTCGGTTTACAACAATGATAAGTGACAACGACAAAAAAAAATTACTCAAGGGGAGAATGGTAAATTTCCAGATGCATCAGTGATGGGAAAGCTTTCATGAAGCTTGTTCAAGATAGGGCCTGATAGGCTAAAGAACCACTGCAAACAAGAATAATAATCATGTGCTGTCAAGTCAGTTTTGAATTATGGCGACCCTTTTCATGGTTTTCCAGGTAGAGCATGCTCAGAAGTGGTTTGCCATTCCCTTCTTCTGGGGTCATCCTGAGCCTGTGCAGTTTGCACAAGACCACATTGGCAGGAGACACAGTAAGAAATCAAACTCCCAACTTGTAGCTCCACAGCCAGGTACCTAACTTACTGAGCTATCCGGCCAGAAATCTTGCCCATTACTTTCATCACATATGCAAATCCAAAAAAATTGACATGTTCCGTAGGTTGAATGGATTTAAAGATATTAGGATTCATACACTAAAGTACCACGGTGTGTTCTCATAAAAGAAAAAGTGGGATGGAGCATTGTATCAGCCATTTCCTCACTTATTTAGCCCCCTTACTACTCTTTGCTGCCAAATCTGCAGATCAGGCAGCATGGGGCTCAGGATTAGTATAAAAACTGGCTAATGTCACAAGGATACAAAAGGGGCTCAGGATTAGTATAAAAACCGGGATAGTGACACAAGGATACAGAAGGTTCCTGATTCACTACTTTCTCTTTATGTGGTTCCTGTTGGAAAGAGACACCAGTGGAGAAGCAGGGACTTGCCTTCCTCCCAAGTTTTCACAGCAGGCTCTCATGGATTATTTGAGAACATCTGATTTGTTGAGAGTTTTTTTCTTCCAGCTTCAGCAAGGTGAAATGGATTTTATGAACATTCGGAAAACCACCTTTGGGTTTTTTCCAAGCAACATGGAAAGCTTCTTACTTTCCTCCGCCTTTTTTTACCATTATTTTGTTGATTGTCTCAAGCTGTGCGGAAGAAGAAGGAGTAAGGACACTTTGAGAAAGCTGGCACTGAGGGTGGGTGGGATAAAAAGAGAATTTTTTAGTTGATTGTACAAAAGAGTGTCAAGTAATGATGGGTTTATAAGATTAAACAAGATGAGGCCACATCTAAGGCAAGTGCAGTATTTTGTATGCCTAGTAGCTTTAAAAGTCTGAATCCTGTTAAACCTGTTGGTGAAATTAGAGCCCACAGTCCCTATTATCTCCTGTTCCCAACTGTGTTGCTATGGCTTTTATTTGACTCGCATAGCAACTGTGTTTGTTTTCTTAGGGCTTCACTTGGTGACATCAAACCACAGTTCCCTTGAAAAGATTATACCTGGCTTCATTCTGTGGGCACAAGGAAAAGATATGTTCAAGGAACTCTGCTTCCAATACATGGTCCAACGTTTGTGTTTTTCTGGGAATGCTTTCATTGCTTTCAGATTTAATCCTGTAAACCTAGAATCATGTGGTGAGGGGAGTCCAAGGGAGTCCCCTCTGGTCAGGGCTTCTGCACCTGAAAATTCCTTTACTTGACAGAAAAACTGCTTCCATGCGGACCTCTTGGTATAACTTTGTCACCATCTGGGATATAGAACATGTAGGAAATTGTTTGCAGCCCAGAAATATTGTAAAAGTATTCGATGGAAGCCTTTTTTCACACTTGTAGGTAGTAGTACAGCAGCTACTTGAACAGTGAAAAACAGCTTATCCCCTGATTCTAAATATTTTCACAGGACCATCATCTTCAATTGTTTTCTTCATTTTTCAGCCAAGTAGCTAAATTTATGAGCATTGTATTGGAAAGTGGTGGCACAAAGGTGTAGTACCACCTTCCACGTGGTTCCATTATGAATTAACAGCTGTGTTACCAGTTGGATGTGTGAAGTGGATAATAATAAATAAAAATTAGAAAAAGGGTAAGCACTAGATAGGGATGTGGTGGCGCTGCGGGCTAAACCACAGAAGCCTGTGCTGCAAGGTCAGAAGACCAAGCAGTCGTAAGATCGAATCCACGTGATGGAGTGAGCGCCCGTCGATTGTCCCAGCTCCCGCCAACCTAGCGGTTCGAAAGCATGCAAATGTGAGTAGATAAATAGGGACCACCTAGGTGGGAAGAAAACAGCGTTCCGTGTCTAAGTCGCACTGGCCATGTGACCACGGAAGATTGTCTTCGGACAAAAATGCTGGCTCTCTGACTTGGAAACGAGGATGAGCACCGCCCCCTAGAGTCGAACACGACTGGACAAAAATTGTCAAGGGGAACCTTTACCTTTAAGCACTAGATAAACTCTAAATCTCTAAATTATTTTTCTTTTCCACAGTAATCCATCTCTGAATAGACATGCAAGGAATACTTGCTAAGTTTCTCACTTAATTTAGTATGTCTTAATATGGTGAGATGTCAAGTGTGGTTCCTTGCAATTAGCACAAGAGGAAGACAAGAAGCATTACTTCTCCAACAAGGTTTCTCAAATTTGTGCAAAGTCTGTGCAAAATTAGTAGATTATTATTATTATTATTTATTTTATTTATATCCCGCCTATCTAGTCAATAGACCACTCTAGGCGGCTCACAACAGGGGTACAACAGTGACTAAAAACAAATTTACAAAGAAGAAAACTTTCAACCATAAAATTATAAACTAAGAAAAAGAAAAAAGGAAAATCAGGATTAGCTAAGGGGGGGTGGGGGGGAAGGCCTGCCGAAACATCATTGTCTTTAATTGCTTTTTAAAAATACCCAGCGAGGGGGCCGCACGAATGTCCGGGGGAAGGTTGTTCCAGAGGCGAGGAGCCACCGCCGAGAAGGCCCGATTTCTTGTCTTCTCCTTCCGGGCCTCCCTCGGTGTTAGGCTCCTCAACCTCACCTCCTGGCTCGCGCGAGTGACACGGGTAGAACTTGGTGGTAGAAGGCGTTCCGCCAAATATCGAGGCCCTAAACTGTTTAGGGCTTTGTACGTGAGCATCAACACCTTGAAGTCGATGCGGAATCAGATGGGCAGCCAGTGCAATGCAGCCAGAGTGGGCGAGATATGTTGGAATTTTCTCACCCCACTAAGGAGTCTGGCCGCCGCGTTCTGCACCACCTGAAGTTTCCGCAGCAGCCTCAAAGGTAGCCCCACGTAGAGCGCATTACAGTAGTCTAATCTTGAGATTACGAGCGCGTGCACCAAAGTGGTGAGCGCCCCAACATCAAGATAGGGCCGCAGCTGGGCCACCCGCCTGAGATGGTAAAAGGCGGTTCGGACCACCGACGTCACCTGGAATTCCATAGTGAGCGCCGGGTCAAGATGGCTTCCCAAACTGCGGACCCCATCCTTAGCGGGAAGGGTCACCCCCCCAAAAGAGAGGGAGTTTCCCAAGTTCCCGACTGTGGGGGCACCCACCCTTAGTACCTCCGTCTTGTCCGGGTTCAGCCTCAGCCCGTTCTCCTGCATCCAATCTTTTCAAAAAGATTCCCTTTTGAAAAGCAAAGTGCACACAGGTAGCAAGTACAGAAAGACTGGGTAACTGTGACATAGACTATCCATCCAGCGCTTCTGATTTTTTAAAGTTAATGCAACAAGACTGGAATGGTTGTATGCTTTTGCATGATTTGCAGAATTCATGCAGAAATCAGGCTTGCCAGTGCAAGACCTGTCATGATAATGCCAAAAATTGTGCCTCCTCTTGTGGTTGAGAAGAAAAATGTTGTGACCGTTCATCTGTTGTGTAGAAAGATGGGACAAGCATGATTATACGTTTCTACTTCTGATTTTACAAGAATTTCAGTGTCTGTTTCCTGCTTTCTGTGAAATATTTTGCATACCTAAATATTTCATTTTACACGTAATGAAGAGAATAATATTTTCTTATTAAAAGAAAAATAGAGCAGTGCTCTTGACAACGGATATCCAGACAATATAAAATTCACTTCTAACATGTTTATTGTTGGGCTTGTGAAAATGGTTCTGGAGGACTGAAAGGACATAGGACAGGATGAGTAATGTCCCCACCAGTCCCTGGTGAGAGCATCTTGCTGATCCAAAGTATCAGATAGCTGGTTAGGTTTTCCTTTGTGCAGAAGAAAGGCTGAATTAGCACAATCAAAGAGAGGTTGCTTGATGTAAATATTTTACTCTGCTTTATTGTACACTGAGATTTTTCTACCCCCTACTGGACACATAAAGAAGCAGGCAAATTATATTTTCAGGGACAGCAGTCTTGTCTTCTTTCATTTAGATAGTTTTAAGTGAATTTAAATTTGTTCACTTTTGATAGTCCTGAAGCAGTGATCAGATTAGTGGGGCTCAGTGATACAGAGGTCTTTTTGAATTGCATTTTATTTTTTCTAGGGAATGATCACTGAAGATTAGAAAAGGAATGAAGGGTTAATGCATTCTGATTTTCTTTTAATTTATATTAGATATGTTTTCATTGAGGAAATTATTAGATATGTTTTCATCAAGGAAATTATTAGATGTGTTTTCATCGAGGAAATTGCCAAACCAGCATTTGGAATTGATCGAATAGCTGAACATGTTTTCTTTTTCTGGTTTGCTTTAATCGCACATGGATCAAAAGGGTAAATTGTACTTTAAAGTAGCTCTTTCCTGCTGCTATCTGAAAAGAGAGTTTGCCAGATTTGTGGTGTGTGGGGTATTTTTAAATTCAGATTATTTCTATTTCTTTTTAAAAAATAACATCCAGTGCTCTCTCTTTCACACAGAGGAATTGCTGGTGTTTTTGTGCTGCTATAAATTCTGTAGATAGCCATGTGGGAAATTAAGACATGTTCAGGAGAACTGTAGAAAGAAAGAAGAAAGACGTGGTGAATTCAAAGTGGTTTTTTGTTGTTGTTGCAGCCTTTCTAATCTGACTTTATAAAAAAAACATTTAAAAAATTAGCGGCCTCTGTAAGCAGTCTACTCATGCAACTGGAAGGAAGTATAGTTCACACAACTGAGTTGGCTTGCTGCAGTCTTGAAAGGGTTTCCATGTTAAGTTTGCTAAACTCCCTTCTTGTAGATGGAATGTTTGAATCATCTTGGTAGTTGCAATAATACATTTGATAGAGATACGTGAAGCTATCAAATGCTCTCTTTCTGGGTCAAATAATTTTTGGAGATAGGATTTGTACAGCAATTAAATGTAGCCAAAAAATCAGCAACTCCCAAACTCAGCCACAAATATCATTCTATAGATGCAAGGTTACTGCTGCTGAGGTTTTTGTACAGTACTGTTTTTCTCATTTATTTATCTTCTCATCCCCTGCACCATTCAGTATTGCCCCCTGTGGAGAACACTCAAGGACCTTGTCCAGCAAAGGTCCTTAGCTCCTATCTTCTGTAGCTATATGCAAATACAAAATGGGGATTGTCAAGTAGTCTAGTGGGAAATGGGCTTTAATCTCCATTAGCACCTGTTTTAACAACTTTGCTTTTCATCCTATTGTAATTTGTAGGGAAGAGGTCAATCTACCCTTTCATAGGATTAATGTGAAGCTCTCACTAGGATTATCATTATATAGGTTGGTTGGCCTTTCTGTATATAAAGCTAACAGGAACTGCAGGGGGCAGAGGCTTTAAAAACTGTGGATTGGGTATGGAGGGAGGGGTTTTTATATTCATGTTTTGTGTTGGAAATCACCCAGAGTAGTGCCATTTGTGGTATAAAAATTAGTAAAATAAAATAAAACAAATATTACACAGCGCAGTCTCGTAGCTATTATATTATTGATTTTAAAATACTTCCATCCTTTTGTCCATTCATTCATTCTAAGGCACCTTTCAGTTTGTTGTAGATGTTTTGGGAATGTTTGCTATCTCCTTCAGAAAATCAGTTTTCCTGTTATAGCACCACAGTCTGTAGAACATCCTTCTTCGGAGAGTTTTTTGGTCTCTCATTCAAAGAATATTCTTTTTGGAAAGTACTTGGAATAGTATGAAATTTCCAAATTATGCTGTGAACAATCAGATCTTGAAGACCTGCTTTGTCTATTAATATTCACCTTGAATTCTTCATTTCTAAATGCCTTGAGTCTGTGTATCAAAGAAAGTTGGATAAGAACAATGATAAATAGCAAGGGTGCATGTGAGCCACTCGTAAGTCATTGGGCACCTGGCAAAAGAAGCACAGTTGCACAGCCACATCTGTCTAAATCAAGCTTTTTGGAAAATAACTTCCCAGTGGAGTCCATCTCAGCTTCAGCTGATTTCTCTTTTTTGAGTGTGTGACATCAGTGCCTAGACAACCAAATTCCCTGTCACCTGCACTTCTCCACTGTCATTCCTAAGGTCATTTCTCCTCTTAAAAAATAAAGCAATTATTACCTGAGAGGAGAAGTAACAGATGGCAGAGCACAGGTGCATCTATATCAATTGGCAGCCAGAAATCCTTGGCCAGCTAGCTCCCAGGACAAAGTATGTGTGTGTCCATTAGTGAAATAAATCCTTGGTTGTCTTGTCCTCTCAGGCAGAGACAAGGGAGTGTTTTTTTTAATTAATTTTTTTAAATATTTGTTTTGTTCTTTGGGCCTGTAAGAGGGCTTCAGGTGTGATTGATTCAGTGGCTGTATGCAAATCACATAGCTTGTGCTATGTGTACAGAATGGTAATAGCTGCTGCTTTGTTTCATTGACTTTTACAAATTTATTTATTTTATTTATTTACAATATTTTTTAGCCGCACCATTGCCAGTGGCTTCTGGGCGGCGTACAACATTAAAACTTAAAAACATTAAAAACATTTTAAGAAACAGTATAAAATGCCATATATTAAAATATTTCTTAAAACAATTAAAACATTAAAATTAATTAATTAAAATGCTGGGTGAACAGAAAGGTCTTTGCCTGGCGCCGAAAGGCCAAGAGTGTCGGAGCCAGGCGGATCTCTCTAGGGAGAGTGTTCCAAAGTTGGGGGGCAACAACCGAGAAGGCCCTATTCCGACATGCCATCCCCTTCACCTCTTTCAGGGATGGCACCTTCAGAAGGGCCTCCTGGCCTG
Organism: Pogona vitticeps; assembly: GCF_051106095.1. Classification (NCBI taxonomy): domain Eukaryota; kingdom Metazoa; phylum Chordata; class Lepidosauria; order Squamata; family Agamidae; genus Pogona; species Pogona vitticeps. The sequence continues at coordinate 329,532,135 of NC_135783.1, read as the reverse complement.
ATCTTAGAGGACGGGCAGGCACATATGGAAGAAGGCGGTCCTTTAGGTAACCAGGTCCTAAGCCGTTTAGGGCTTTATATGTCAAAGTAAGCACTTTGAATTGGGCCCGAGCAGCAACCGGCAGCCAGTGTAAATTTTTCAGAACCGGTGTGATATGAGTCCGTGCGGCGGCACCACTTACCAGCCGCGCAGCCCGGTTCTGTGCCAGTTGCAGTCGTCGGACCGTCTTCAAAGGCTGCCCCACGTATAGCGCATTGCAGTAATCCAGTCTGGTTGTTACCAGTGCATGAGTGACTGCTGCCAGGCTCCGCTCATCCAGGTAAGGGCGAAGTTGATATATTCTCCGCAGCTGTAAGAAGGCACCCCTGGACACCGAGTCCACCTGGGCTTCCAAGGTCAGACTGGGGTCAAGGAGCACCCCCAAGCTGCGGACCCTATCCTTTAGGGGGAGTGTGATCCCGTCTAAGGTAGGGAGATGGCCCTTTAACCTATCTGGCGGGGCACCTACCAGCAGCACTTCAGACTTGTCTGGATTGAGCCTCAGTTTATTGACCCTCATCCAGACCATTATCGAGTCCAGGCACGAGTTCAGAACGGTGACTGCCACACCTGGATTGGTAGAAAAAGAGAGGTAGAGCTGGGTGTCGTCAGCATATTGCTGACTCCTCAGCCCAAACCTCCTAACGACCTCCCCCAGCGGTTTCATGTAGATATTGAACAGCATGGGGGACAGTATAGAGCCCTGAGGAACCCCATGACGCAACCGCCATGGGTCAGAGCTACTGTCCCCCAGCACCACCTTCTGGACTCGATCAGCCAGGTAGGAACGGAACCACTGTAAAACAGTGCCTCCAATTCCCATCCCAGCCAGTCTGTCCAGAAGGACACCATGGTCGATGGTGTCGAAAGCCGCTGAGAGGTCCAGGAGAATCAACAGGGATGCATTACCCCTGTCTTTCTCCCGGCAAAGGTCGTCATACAGGGCGACCAAGGCAGTTTCCGTCCCATAACCCGGCCTGAAACCCGATTGAAATGGATCTAGATAATCCGTTTCATCCAGGAGAGCCTGGAGCTGCTCAGCCACCACACGTTCTAACACCTTGCCCAGAAAAGGGAGGTTTGCTATTGGACGATAGTTGTTCACTAGACCTGGATCCAGATTAGGTTTTTTTAGGAGTGGGCGAATCACTGCCTCCTTTAATGGGGCAGGAACCACTCCCTCTCTTAACGAGGAGTTGATGACCTCCAGGATCCAGGTGCAAACTCCCCTGGCAGATTTCTTTATTAGCCATGATGGGCAAGGGTCGAGTTGTGTAGTGGTGGCACGAACCGATCCAAGCACCCTGTCCACATCCTCAGGTCGCAACAACTGAAACTCATCCAATAAATTATGACATAAGTCCGGAGCACTGGACACAACCATGGGCTCTGCATCAACAGTGGAGTCCAAATCTTTGCGAATCTGAGCAATTTTTCCCTCAAAGTGTGTAACAAATTCGTTACAGTGAGCCACTGAGGAGTCCAGGACCTCCGCCAAACCATTAGGTTGAAGAAGGTCCCGGACCACTCGAAATAGCTCTGCTGGACGACACACCGAGGAAGCGATACGGCTGGAGAAATACTGGCGTTTCGCCAGCCGTATTGCCACAGAGTAGGCCCGATAATGGGCTCTAAGCTGTGTTTGGTCATAGTCGCAGCGATATTTCCTCCATCTGCGCTCAAGCCGTCTCCCCAACCGTTTCATGGCCAAAAGCTCCTCTGTGTACCATGGAGCCTTATAGGCTCTGCGGGCAGGGAGAGGGCGCCTAGGTGCGATCGTGTCAACCGCCCGGGCCATCTCCTTGTACCACAAGGCGACCTGGGCTTCGACAGGAGCGCCGACCATATCAGCTGGAAACTCCCCTAGAGCATTCAGGAATCCTTCAGGATCCATAAGTCTCCGGGGGCGGATCATTTTAATTGATCCCCCACCCCTGCAGAGGGTAGTAGTGGCTGAGAGTCTAAATTTTACCAGGAAATGGTCCGACCATGACAACGGAGTCAAAGATAAATCCACCACATCCGGACCACCATCCCCCTGTCCCGTAGAGAATACTAGGTCAAGTGTATGGCCTTTCTCATGAGTCGGGCCGATGACATGTTGAGACAGCCCCATGGTTGTCATGGCGGCCATGAAGTCCTGAGCTGCCCCTGATAAAGTGGCCTCGGCATGGAGATTGAGGTCCCCCAGTACCAAAAGTCTGGGGGTCCTCAACACCAGATCCGAGATCACCTCCGTCAGCTCAGGTAGGGAGACTGTTGGTAAGCAGCAGGGTGGGCGGTACACCAGCAGAATCCCTAGTCTGTCTCGCAAGCCCAACACACAATACAGGCCCTCTAGACCATTTCCCAAGGGGACAGGGAGCCTGGAAAAATGGAAGGAATCCTTGTAGACTATTGCCACACCTCCTCCCCGCCCCTCCGGGCGACCCTGGTGTTGGACCAAGTACCCAGGGGGACATAACTGAGATAGAGGAACTCCTCCTTCTTCTCCCACCCAAATGGAGCATCTAGTGAGTTCTTTCCATCTTTTATTAACAAACTAGTCTTCTATATTTACAGCATGAGCATGTGTTTTGTTATCTAAATAATATTGGTTTTGTCTAGATTACCCCAGAGGCATTTTAATAAATTGCAGAAACTTTGATGGGTAGGGGAACATTGGCTGAAATCCAGAAGTAAAGTCACAACTCAAGTGAGCCCATTGAATCAGTGGGGATTTGGTGAATCAACACCTGCTTAAGTTCCATTGATTCACTGAACCTACTCTTGTTGTGTCTTACTACTGGAATTCAGCCGCTGTGCTGTCTCACTCTTGTGCCGCAGGCAAGGAATTTCAGGGTTTGAAAATTGCTTGTCAAAGTGTCTCTTCTTACCAACCCAATTTGACAAAAATGGCATTTTAGCAAGCATTCTTTCTATCTCTTGTGGGGTAAGTATTTTGGGTTATGTGGAGCTTATTCATAGCCAGAAATGTATGAACTCTGTGTAACATTATTTCTAACCTTTGTTGGACAGCTAGGTTTTGGAAGTATCCTGGCTTCTCAAGATGAGATGTGCTGGTGCCTGCTGCCTGGTGCTCAGAACTCATTTTCTCCTCAAGGAATTTACAGTATTGTGTTGCTCCTTATTGTGAGAAAGCCAAGATATTGTTTTTGTGTGACACTGCTTGTTATTGCTCTGTTTACAATAGTAACTTATTTGGTTCTGTGTTATTAACATTTGGTTCTGTGTTATTAACAACGTCTAGTGGTTAATGCCGTATAGTACCTTGAAAATACTCACAAAAATACAGAACAGAAAACATGACTCTATCCACGGTAGGCTAAGAAAAAGGCATAAATTTTTAGAGATGCTTGTTAGAATAGCTTAAAAGATCCTTAATGTGCTATTTAAGAGTAATGTTTGAAAGTATCTAAAAAGCATTACTCATTATACCAAATGATAACTTTGTAACTACTCATTATATTGTTTTTGAAATATAACTTAGTTGCACTCCCTTTTACCCAAAAAAGTAACTAGTTATAGGCAACTGTTGCATGGAAGTTGTTAAGTCCAAGGTGCGACACTGCTTCCAGCTTGACTTTTCCTGCTGATGGGAGTAGCTGACAAACCAGTCATAAACTATGTTGGCATGTTTAGAGAGAGAGATAGGCTAGAATCCTTGTTTTGAACATCACAGAAAACCTATGAGAGGAAGGTTTAATTTATTTAAGAAGTCCTGCAGGCAGAAGCCAAATATGAATGATTGACCAACCTTCACCAACACGCTGCTTGGTCATTGAAAGTGCTTGCTGTAATGTTTGAACTCACCCATGGCCAAAGTTTACTAAAATGGCTTGTCTTTTTATAATTACAAAACAAGATGCTCTTCTTTTGCAGCCTTCTTGAGAGTATTAGAGCATGCACATAGAGATGAATGCATGAGTATAGAAGCAGGAAACCTCACTGGCCTGCTAACCCACATACAGAGTGATGCACTGTATAGTCATTGTTAGAATAATAGGCTAGATATAGCCATATAATCCATTAAATGAGTAGAAATAGCAAAGATTATTACAAAACCCTGGTTTATATTCCTCTTATTATACGCTCTGGTCAATCTACATCTGCCACATTTTTAAGCTATCTGCTTCTCTGTAGAGGTTTTATCTTTTAGTCGCTGCTCTGTCTGTCATCAGTCCTCTAAGCACAAATGATCTCCTCTTTTGTGATTGTGTTTTGATTATTTTTATTCACTTGGTGTTGTAAATAATAACAATAGGGGGTTGTCTGATGTGCAATACGCAACTTAGCAAAAGCAGAAGATAGCTTGAAGGAAGATAGCCAGTGGCTTCCGTTAGGAGTACTTTCTGCAACTGCATAGTTATGGAATTCAATAATAAATGTACTTCAACAACAATTCTAAACACATAACCAAAAACTAAAATACTGGGATCAAGATTTCTGTTATCAGTGCTAGATATTCTACAGTGACTACGGAAGCTGTTCTGAAGAAATGTTGGAACTTGATAATTGCTGTTCTAGAAAATATTAATAGTATGCAAGCTTGGTGATTTTTCAGGACAGTGCCTTGTATTAGATCATTATGAGACACTATGAAAGCGACTTTAATCTCTAACCAGTTGGTATTATGCTATAGACTAGGAAAAAAAAAACATTTCATGTTCCTCTGGTGTTAGTAGCAATTGAAAAATAGTGTGTTTCATGCTACATGAGCATATGATTCATCCTTGTATATGTTAAATATATTTATGTTTATGTCTATATAACAGAATAAAGGACTGGGTTGGCAACATCGATTACTGATTTAGTACAATGTTTAATTTAGGCTGTAGTAGGCTGTCTGATTTATTAACTTGGGAAATCTTAATAAATAACAAGGTGTATCATAGTTCAAGACCACCTACGTTTATTTAAATACTTTTTGAAGGCTAAATTTAGATCACTTATATTTATGAAACATTTTGACTGACATCAATGGTTTCAATAAATATACTGGAGTCACAGTCCTGCCACAGAAACAAACTTATGAGTGTCGCAAGTGTCAAAACACTAGAGGTTCTGAATGTTTCTGTATCGATGGGTATGTTGCGAAAGCATTTCAAAAGACTTTGGTACACCTTCTTTGACTGCTGTCCCCAGTGAATCATTATCCAAGCACTGCCTTTCTACAAGATGTGGGTGTGAACACAGAGAACCAAACAGCACTTGAATGGGTTGAAAAGGGGTAATAATAAGCCATTATGCAAATATTGAGGCTAAGGTCCAAAGTAATAGCTTACGTTGGAAGAACAAAAACTGACAGGTGGGATATTGTGCCCACCAGAAGAGGTGAGGTGCCTAACCACAGAACACCTGTTCAGGTGTCTGCTCAACCAACACAAACTGCTCAACTGGCCCATCTCTAATTAGTACCAACATTAATCTCCATTTTCCACCAAAAAACATAAGTCAGTGTCCAGACTTTTCCAGGCAAGAGTGAGAAAATATGATAGATTATCCAGTGACACTCAAACTCCATTGGAGACTTAAAACCTGGATCTCCCACATCCCAGACCAGCACTTCTAACAGCTATAGCATATTGGCTCATCACACTGGCTGATACTTGAATTCAGAGTCACCCAATGAAATTGATTTTTGGTAGACAGAGAACAATGACCACCAATTATTCAAAACTGTTAGAAAACAGGTTACATGTTTACTTGTAACAAGTCACTTTGGAAGTGGGCAGTAACAGGCATAATAGAAAGTTACATTAAGAAACACACAGGTATAAATGATATTACAGGGTTTTGTGATGTAAAGAGTAGTGTTTTCTAATTATCATTTTTGTTAAATTTTTGTGAAGAAAATGCATAGGATTCGTAAGGAAATGATACAAAGCTTGGAAAAAGTGATGCATAAATGCTTAAAAATTCCATCCAATAATAACTAGAAAAGTAACATTATGACTAAAATCCTGTTGAGTAACTTGATGATGTCCCTTATCAGGAAAAAGGCAATCTATAAATAAAACAAATAGATAAATGATGTCATCAGCCAATAATGGTTTACTTCACTTTTCTTTACTTTACCTTCTCCTATTCCCCTGTCCTCCTTTTCAACCTGGGGAAGCCTTTGAGATAGGGTTGCCAGACGTCCGGCAAAAGGAAGACATGTCCTACTTTTGAGGAGCATGTCCTCCATCCAGTAGGTAAAACTAAAAAACTTCAAAATGTCCGGCTTTTGTATCTCCACCCCTCCCCCACCCACTGCAGCCAAACCTCTCCCTTTTACTTCCTTGGTTGCGGCACTTGTAAATCCTCCGGAGAGATAGGAGATAAGGTGGCTTGATTATTTAGGGCTGAGAGCCCCGGGCAATCAATCCCCGGCTTGTGGATGGCTGCTTCTGCCTGGGAGCTAAATAAGGCAAGAAGGTGCGAGAGAGATGGATGGATGGAAACCTGGGCAGGCGTGAATTGAGTGCACTTGCTTGCCTGCTGGAGGGGAGGCTGTTCTGGGATTTGGGGTGGTGGTGGTTCAAAGCCAAGGAAATAGGGGTCGGACGGTCCCTCCTTCCCCCTAAAGGCACTTTTATCCCCCCTTCTGCCCTGACCCCCCCTCCCCGACTCTGGGGCATGTGCATAGTGCGTTTCCAGGTCCAGGAGCATATGCAGAGTTATCCCCCATGCTTGTGGGAGCTGGAACACACACATATACACATACACAAGCAGATTTCTCTCAGCTTGAGAAATTGCAAAAGGTGGAGAAAATGGCTTTGTGTGTGTGTTTGTGTATCTGCAAATCCATTTTCTCCACCCTTTGCATTTCTCAAGCTGAGAGAAATCCACACCTTCTGTTTTTTTCCTTCTGGTTTTTATAAAGTGCTTCAAATCTGTCACACAACTTTGTAAACTTTTTATTTCACTTTATTATGCTTTTATTAAAATAAAAAAATCAATAAGTAAAACAAGGGGGATGGGTCTCCATTAAAGGAAGGAATAGATTGTCTCCATTGGTTCTGGGAGCCCAGTAAGTGTATATGTAGATTTGTTTTGTTTTTATTTTTTAAACATTTTTTAAAATGAAAACACAGTGGCCAGTGGATTCTGAGTATTGTAGTCCAAAAAATGTAACTTTCCCAGTCTTGACCTTTAAAGACTGAGTAGGTTGAATGGTTATGGCATTGCCCCATGATCAAAGAGCTATTTTCCCCAATCCCTAATTCCAAAAGTGACATGCCCCCACCCCACCCCACCCTGTGCACAGAGCCCCCCCCCCAATATGTCCTCCTTTGTCCTCCTTTTTGGCTTTCCATGTCCTCCTTTTCATACACATGTATCTGGCAACCCTACTTTGAGAGGACATGGTGGAGAAAGCCTTTAACATCCAAAAATTGCCTCCATCAGTGGATACAGAGATCAAGCTGTTTCATCACAAAGGGAGGCCTGTTGGATTCATACCCTGGTATGAGTTTCCCAGACACATCTGACTGCTCAGTGTTGGAAGCCATAAACTGGACTGTGTTGTGCTTATGTCTGACAGCACTGGAGACCCAAGCAGGTTAAGATTTTTGACTGTTATTCTTGGAATTATGATTATTGTCTGAAATTGAGCTAGAATTGGGAGGGGAATCTCTTTTGAAAGAATTGCCTTCTGAATCTTGTGGAAATGACTGTAGTCATATAACGGCCTGATTTCATATACAGTGGTGCCTCGCACAGCGAGGTTAATCCGTTCCGGATTAACCCTCGCTGTGTGAAACATCGCTCAACGGAAAGTAAAAAGCCATTGGAACGCATTAAACAGCCAAATACTCACCGTTGTGCGATGTTCCTGGATGGCCGGCAGCCATTTTCGCGCCCTCCCCTCGCGCGGCCATTTGGGGGGCGCTGCGGCCATTTTGTTGCCGCGGAACAGCTGATGGGTGGGTCGCAAAGCAAAGGTCAGTAAGCGAACCACTTACCGACCTTCGTTCTGTGATTTCCCCCTATCTGGGTGCCGTTTTGCGATTGCAAAAACGGCATCGTTGCGCGGATTCGTCGCTCTACTTGCGCGAGGCATCACTGTACCTTTTTCCAAATGCTCAAGCATACATGGCATAGAGAAGCTAAGGAAATGTTCTCAGAATTTTAGCAAGTCACTTTTCAACCACACTCATGGGTATTCTGGGAGTTGTAGTTGAAGAAAAATTACTTTTCCAAGCTTTGCATTCTTTCTCTATGCATTTCTAATCAAAATTCATAATTCTTAGACTCCATGATTCAAACTGTCATGGTAGTAGTAAGTAAAATGGAGTCATTTCCTGTTTTGTTTCAGCTTGAGTGTCTCTGGGTATAAAGTATATTTTTATTAAGAACATTTTGGAAGTGTTTTAAAATATTTTCAAACAGATGGCTCTTTTGAAAGGAGAAATGTGAAATAGTGTTGCTGTTTGTTTTTCCAAATAAATATACGACAAAATATGGCATAAAACTGTATTTTTAGTCCATTGCTGCTTCATTTGGTGAATAAAAAATGTTACATACAGGGAGCAGGTGTACACTTTTGATTGAAGAAGAAACTGTATTCACACCATTTTGGCATTCCAAGAATTTTTATTGCAGACTTAGAAATTGAAACATGCTAATATAGTCTAACAGGTGACATATCTTCTGTTCAGAGGTGGTTTTGTTTTGCTTGTTGGTACTTCAATATACTTTCTGTCAGAGAGAACACCATCATTTTCTTGCTGTATATGTCATCAGATACAGAATTTCTGAACCCCAGGGGAAAATTGCCATCATAATGTAAACCACCCCCAATGTTCAAATGCATATTGATAGAATAGGGGTTCCCTGAGTTTTGCAGAAGAATAAGAAGGCTTGGTGGGAAATTCCAAAACAACCCCATGAGCAATACTCAGTCATTGGCAAACCTTGTGAAATGGGGGGAAAGGGGACGGCAGCTAACAAATGGATAGGAATGGCTGGAAAGGAAGAAGAAGCTACACAAAGACAAGGAGAGTGCAATGAAAAGGTCACTGTCATGTTGCCTAGAGCCAGATATTGCCTTAGTATAGTGAGCAGCAATTTTAGCTTGGATTGGATATAAAAGTGCCCACTCCCACCAACCTCCAGAAGAACACCAGAAATGGACGTGGTAAAGCTGGGAATCAGCAAAGCAGCTGGAGGCTTGAATGGGAATATTCTATACTACAACACTTTGTGATTTCAGATGCTGACATTTTTACACTATTGTATTCAGTAGCCATAGCATGCTCCGTTCTTCACTAACACAGGTTTGATATAATGTGACAACTTTTGCTTTCAGTAATAAGTAAGTTCAGATTCAGAGAGGAGAGGAGTAAAACATTGATAACCTATAGAGATGACCTATGGGCTTGAAACTCACCGTCCAGTGAAGATCCTCCATAACGTGGCCATTTTTGCTGCCCGTGCAGCAAGGAATCCGTCCCAGAAAAGAGCAGGGAGCCATTTTTTTAACCTGGTGGCCATTTTGAAACTGCCAATCAGCTGTAGGAAAATCGTCGTTTTGCAAGAATCGGTTCCCGAAGCAGGGAACCGATCATCGCAATGCAAACAAAACCCATTTAAAACTTTGTAAAGCGATCACTTTTGCGATCGCAAAAAGTTCGTCGTGATGCGATTTCATTGTTAAACAGGGCGCTCATCTTGCGAGGCACCAATGTATTGTAAGAATCCTCATTATTATGTATGGATATGAAAGCAGGACAGTGAAGAAAGCTGACAGAAGAGAGTTTTACAGATACTGTCCACCATCAGAAAAGCAAATAAGTGGCCATGACCTTTTGTTTGCAAGACCTAGGCAGAGTCCTTAACGGTAGAACCTTTTAGAGGTTTAATTCATGGGGTTGCAGTAAGCTGGAAGTGACTTCTCAGCATGTAACCACAACAGTCAGTGGTACTCTGTACAGAGGTGAAGGCTAAAACACTATCTGTGGTAGTAAAGTAGTGCATTTTGAAGGAGCAGAGCGCTGCATGAGGTACAGTAGCTGTTGCTTGGTGGATTGGTCAAAAACTATGCAAGACATGAGGCAGTACCATCTGGAAAGTGACTAAGAATATTTTGCCTGGGCCACCACACACTCATTGTGAAACAGAAGGGCGTGTTCCACTGCAAAGGCAACTGCTGTCACCATCATCTCCATCCCCTTCCATCTGAGAGGCTTCTTCCTGCTTTAGGCCTCATGATGTTGTGGGTGATTGTACAGTCAGGAATAGTGCCCAGAGGCAACAATGTAGAGGCAATCTGCTCGTGAAACTCACATTATTTCTTCTTTCACCTTCAAAGTTTCTCTTTGAGGACACCTACTGCTGGAACATATGTACAGCCTGATATTCTAATCATCCTTTTATTCCCCTGCCTCTGTAGAAAAGGATTAGAATCCATAAAAACTCACGTGGTTCTGTTAGCCTTATAGGTGCTATAATACTTTTGTTTTTGCTTTCGTCTCGTTGATGCGGAAACAGACTAATGAGGCTACCTCTCTGAAAGTTTTTTATTCTCTATCTTTTAAGATACCTCCAAAGGACTTTTCCTTAGGATTCTTAGGAGCCCTCTCCTCCACCCTGGACTTGTTCTTTTTCCTTCCCTATTTCTTGCATTATTCTGTTACATCATGTAGTACTACTAAGCAGTAGCAGGTGAGTGAGTATACCATAGAAACTGATCATGGATCTGGTGTTCAGGGTGTGCAGTATTATGGTATTACAGATGAGATCCAGATGTGGAACAACGATATCCTAATCTTTATTTAAAGACCTGCTGTGTGCTGCGGACTATTTTTCTGTGTGCATCACAGCCTCCTGCACTTTCTGTAATTCTTTTGAGAGCAGCTGTTCTACATTATCTCTTTTATAGCTTTGTCAGATATTCTTCTGTCATCAGCCAAGACACCTTAGTGTGTGTAAGGAGCTCTTCTCAGTTATTGCAAACTTTGAATCTGTAGAGGTGTATAAAAACTGAAAAACATATGCAGCTGGGCACATGGTCACTTAAAAGCTTCTGAAACAGGAATAACTCTAAAGTCAGATTAGTTGCAACACTCATTACACCTGACTGTGTGTGTTCTTTCATTTTGTTTTGGAAATTAGCACAATACAGGTGAGATTCGCAATAAAATACTCTAAGGGGAGTGTTCCTATTCAGGGTTCTAGACAGGTATGACATCCTCTATGATGCTCTAAATCAGCCATTTTCATTGGGGGCCCTGGCACATTTGAAGGGGACCACAGACTGGAAACAGTTCTTCACACATACCTTATAAGGTTTGTTATGCAAATTATACGATCCAGATTCAGCCTATATTTCTTTCATATTGTGTTTATAGCCATGGCCCCCCCAAAAAAGGTTGGGAATGGCTGCTCTAAACTGTTATGATCTCAAAAAAACCGTTCCTCTCCCCATGCTTGAGTTTTCATTTTGTTTTGTCAATTGACACAATTGCATGACACAGAAGAGGAGTTGTGGTTCTGGAACTCTTGGGATGGCCCAGAGTGTACCTCCTCATTGATTCTCAGTGTCCCCCCTTTTGTTTCTATTAGAGAGTGTGAAAGCATCATCTTTAAAGGATGGTAGCATGGACGTCAGAAAAATAAATCCATCAGTGTTGAAGGATCATGTGCCTATGTTGTGTCTGTGAGAGAGACAGAGACAGAAATAGCCATTACAATCTTTTACACTGCGTGCAGTCTGTATTTATGAACAGATTGTAGGGCTTTATACTCCATTACATTATTACCCTTGAAATTGAACTGCATTTGTAACAAATATGAAATATGTATTTTTAACACTAAAATGTAATTTTCCAACATAATATCCTAAATAAAGTGCCAAGAAGCTATTAGCAGCAAATTGAATTTTGTGGTATGTAATTTAGTATAAATAGTGACAAGTATTTTTCTCCTTCTCATCCCCCACCTCAAAAATGAGTCCATTAGTCATTCAGTTTAGCAGCACACAAGCAGCAGTTAGCAAGGGTGTGCATTTTTATGTCTGCTTCAATTGCACACTTCACTTATTTGAACATGGCATAGGCGGCTTTCTCTGTCACGCAGCATCACTACACGATTAGCAAGTTTTGCCCTAGGGCAGCTGGGACGCTTTGCTGGGGCAGATGTTCTTTTCAGCTTATTCACTGGCCGTTCTTGGTTGTTTACCATTGCCATGGCTACCTCTATTTCCATAGCAGCCCTGAGATCTCCTTTTAAAACAAGTGAATATTGTTATAAAAGGATCATATTTTGCTCTGTGTCCCTTACTTGCCATCTGTCAACCAACTGCCTGTGATGGATTCAGAAACCGATTAAGGATAATGGCAGACAAGCAATGATCCAATGCAAATGGCTTTGGTGTCTTGCAAGGGTCTCTTTTTAAAAAAAAAATAATACACACATGTATATGCATGTATCTTTGCGTATACTCTCACATACTTTTTTGCCATCTATGCTTGTATAATTTATGGGTGTTGTTATTGACATGACAGCATTTTTGATGGTTGAAATGGGAGGGTGTCCAGTGGCCTACCTATATATAGTACTGTATATGTAGAGTTAGTTTAGTTTAGTTTGTTTAGTTTACTTTCAGTTTTGTGATCTGATGCAAATCTTGGAAATACAGCTTTAGGTCGTGTTAGTTGTTGTTACTAATAATAATATTAGTATGATATTCTCGAAGGCTATTAGTATTAATTACTCATCGCTAGTGGGATTTTCTACCTCAGATACCACACTAAAATAACTTGGTTGGTTATGGGTACTATGCATGTTCAACACAGGAATGTGCAATAGAGAAATGCTTGCAGAACTGTTGATCCCTTAACAGCCTGGTTAGGTGTTTGAACAGGTGGCAAAACTAGATAAAGAAGAAAACAGGCTTGATAGAACACTATTGCAATCCTTTTTCTTTCTGATACTACGAATATCATAAAGTGAATCATACTTTTCAATGTGAGTGTTCAAAAAACATCAGTTGTGAGAAGAATAAAATGAGATCTTGGAAAAGTTGCTTTTTTGGACTACCATTTCTAAAAGTGCTAAGTCAGCAGGGGATTCAGGAGGGGGTTGTTAAAAAGAAAAACTACTTTTCCAAGCTCAGAATATTCCACAGAGTGGAATAAGCAATACAGAATCTTGCATAATGAAATGGGGCCAGAATCCTTTCGCTGTTTAGCAGAAGCAGAATGACTGTCATAGAAATGAAAGTAGCTACATTTGTTTTACAAGTTGTTGATCACAATGCTAGCACCTCACTAAATAACTGCTTCTAGTTGTAGTTCTGTATCCAGTAAATAACAACACGGTTCTGCACTTGGTCTTTTAGATGCCACAAGACTCTTGCAATAGACCTACCACTCCAGACAAAGGTGGAATGGAAACAGATTCCAGAGAAAGCTGCTTTAACTGTAGTCATGGGACCATATAGAATTTTTTCGTGAATACTAGTGGTGGTGCTACATGCTGTCCAATCACTCCTGACTTAATTAATGACCTCTAGAAGATCTTGTTAACAGCTCTCCACAAGTCTTGCAAAGTAAAGACTATCATTTCCATTACTGAGTCACTCCATCCCTATTTAGTCTTCCTGTTTTCCTGCTGCCTTCAACTTTTCCCAGCATTATTGCTTTTTCCAGTGAGTTTTGTCTTCTTATGATACATCCAAAGTATGATAGCCTCAATTTACTCATTCTAGGTTCTAGTGAGAGGCCAGGCCTGATTTGACTAGCACTCCTTCCTCTTCCCAATAATATTTTTGTTGACTTAATCTTTATTTGGAACTCTGGTCACTGTAGAGATTCAGTTCATTCTGTAAACTAGCAGGGGTGGGAATTGGCCCACTTGTAAATTAATGTATTTATTGGTTGATTTTTCCAGATCCTGACATTGATGCTGCCACTGCCATGATGCTTTTGAATACTCCCCCTGAGATACAAGCAGGTTGTGAGTAGATATTTCTATAGCCTATAGCACCATAGATATGTAAGCCTAACCTTATCTTTCATTAGTACACAGCTATCAGATTTAAATACAAAATAAGTACTTATGGAGAAATAGGGGTTTTTTTCCCCTCAGTTAGACCCTTACTAACTTTTCTACTTAGTTTAATTTTTGGTTGGTTGCCCCATACATTAAAAAGCAACAGTAGTTGTATATATCTAATTTACATGAATATTGGAATGTATTAGTTATGTACAACTGTAATTCATTCAGTCAAAGGGAAGAGCTTTAAAATATTACTTTAAGTGGACAATAACTTCCAGAACCTCCCATGTTGGCTGGACAATTCTGGAAGTTGTAATCCAAAAAGGTAACTTTTCCTGTCTCTGTAAACAGGATTATAAGTGTTTTCTTCTGTAGGACAAGTAAGAAGATATCTGTGGCCACCTTTTTTTAAAGTGTTTCGCTTTCAGTTTATTCTTTTGAGGGGTTTGTACAACGCCTGAATTCCTTCAAGGACTGGAAACGGGAGAAAGGAAGAAATAAAAATTGTATCTACACTTCAGATTAAATGCAGAGGCTGCATGGTTAAATCCAATACACTTTTTAATAAACCAGAAAAGTGGATTCATCAAAAGAATGTTCAAGTGATGCCTCCTTCCCTGAAGTGGACAAACTACATTTACTTTGTCTAGTTATTCTTTCTTCTTTTGCAGAAAACTTTTTTGTACTAGAGAGCTGTTCACCACATTATAATATCCACATACCAGAATGTTTAAGAATTGGCACCTGTTCACATGTTAAATTCTATATGCAAGCTGTCCCAGCTGTCCCTAGATAAAAGTGAATAAATGAAACATGAATCAGGCAGTTGTGAAACAGAGCTAGCAGCAATTCCTGTGATTGTGGTAACTGGAAAAAATAGCTCTGTGAATATGAGATTAGCTGTCACTTGCTTGATTTGCCTTGATCTCACGTTAGACAGGTCCACGTGAGTAGCACTCTGGATTGTGCAAACCAGCTTTTAGATGCTTTTATTTTGAATGTATGGACTAGCTCCTTGGTTAGTCTTTGTCAGCCATTCTTTTCAAAAATGGATTTTGAGATGTGTGAATAAGGCCTCTAAGATTAGTATCTAATGTGTCTACCATGTGTCAGTTGTTTCCCTTCCCAGGGCTAAAATTCCTAGATTACATTTTTAGGTGGTTCCCAAAGGCCCCCTGTTGCCACCCTGGGCCCCCTTTGCTAACGATTCAGCTATGAGGATGGCCACTGTAACACTGTACATGACCACAGTATTACATTGTGTACTGCAGACAGTTCCACCAGTAGCCAACTGATGCTCTTATTGGAGGACTGGTACTATTATTACTCCTTAGTAAAAGAGTGCAGCTCATCATTAAGCTGGCCCATCATCTCACCCAGAAAAATAAGTAGGAAGGGACACCACTAAGATGGGAGGCACCAGAGTTGCCTGACCTAGTTCCAAGAGGCTCTGCATTAATTTTTCCAGAATATGAATGGAAATCTGCGCCAATGATATGCTAGCATAATTAGCACACACAGCACCTTCCACTACAACACAGTGGCTGAAATTCTGTTGCACTGCTACACAAAAGGCAGAACTTTTGGACATGAATTGCCTCAAGTTAAGGAATCTTCATAGACACTATCCATTGCACACCAAGTCACATGAATTAGTATACAACAGGTAATTTCTATGGAAATTTCTTAGAGGTCATTTTTTTCCCCCGAAGATCTACTATTTGAATAGCAGCGTAATAGGATTTCAGCCACTGTGTTGACGTGGCATGTGCTGTTTATGCTAATTACATTAACATATGACTGTGTAGGCCTTTCAGAGCCAGCTGAGTGTTTGTGTCTGTGTGTATTGAAATAATAACTTTTAAAATAGGATTCCGAGGGGACACTGCCTGACACAGATGCCTGGCCCTACATCTTCCAATAGCAATATTTCTCTATTTTATCCATAATTGTACATTTTTCTCTTTTTTATTTGTTAGAACGCTAGCAATAACTTGGAGTCTAATGTTCTGCTTCGTAACAGTCTGTTCACCTTGAGGCTTCCTTTCCAGTCAACAGCCAGGGGAGTAGGAGCTGGGATCTGGTGGTGATCAAAACAGAAGGCAGTTTTGTAGAAATTCCCTGATTATACAGGGAAAGTGCCTAATTTAGCAAAAATAAAAAATAAAAAATGTCCAAGCTTCCAAGCTACACACTTTGGGTACATGACTTCTCAAACATTTTCAGAGTGCCCCAGACCTCTTTGAGCAGAGTTTTGAAGATCTGTACCATGAACGGCTGGCTGGATAGCTCAGTGGTTTAAGTACCTAGAAGTTCAATTCCCTACTGTGCCTCCTGTGAGTAGATTCAACCAGTGTGGCCTTGGGCAAGTTGCACAGTTCCAGGGTGCCCCCAAATAAGAAAGTAGTAAACTACTTCTGAGTACTCTCTACCTGGAAAACCTTAAAAAGCATCCCCATAAGTCAGAATTGTCTTGATGGGACATTATTATTATTTATTATGAACAGAGAGAACAACAGAAAAATCTTATCACAAGCTGATCTCTAGCAGTTACAATTCAGACTCAAGCCATTGCCTACAAAAGGGCAATTTTTCTTATGTTCTTTAGAGATGTTTCTATACTGTTCTAAATGTTTAACATAAATGTCTGGAGCAACAAAGAATATATGTCAGCAAAAGAAAAACCAAAGTTAATATTGAGTTTATAGCAGCAGATCAGATGAGCGTGAGCAGCAAAACCTATCAAATATCAGATAAAACAGTCAATAAAATAATGATTGCACAAATTCTCCGTAGAAAACAGCCATGTCTAATCTGGCCTGAAGAAGCTCAGGAAGAAAGTCTATGTATAGTGATGAGAGTTGTGTAATTTCATGCATATGAACAACTGTTAAATTACTGATAGCTGATTATTCGGAAATGGGAAAAAGAAAAAATGGCCAGAATCCTTTTGGTGTTTCCGTAACTTGCCACCAAGACATCAGAAGGAACGAGAGGCCAAGGAAGTGAGTGGTGAATAGCAATCAGGAATGAAAGTGAGCACTTATCAGCCTATATGCAGAGGGGCCCATATTAATCAGGGGTAAAGACTATGGTCCTTGGAGAGCAGGGCAAAATTCTCGGGCGGCCCTGAAGATCTAGCCCAACAGCTGCCCAGTCTTCTGTGCAAACCATGCATGCCGTGGAGAAGGAGGCGTCTTGAGAGTTTTTCCCTGTTTTGCCTTGTTCTCTGTTGGCTGGTCTGTGTGTGTGTGTGTGTTTATGTAATTAATTTGTGTACCATCCATCTGGCTAAAAGGGCACTCTGGGCAGTTCACGACAAGACAATAATAACTACATAGACATCACAATACTATAAAAAAGCAATAAAGATGATCTAATCATTAAAATTGAAATCCTAACAAATACAATGTGAAAAACATTTAATAAAGTCTTCAAGATGGTGGAATAATAGGCTTAAACGTTCAAAGAAACTCTGAGTTCTGTAGCTGGAATATTTTGGAAGGCCTGTCTGAATAGCCGTGTGTTCAGAAGTCTTTTAAAAGCCATCACTGAAGGTTCCAGGTGGATATCATAAGAATGGTTTGAGAAAGACATCTGATATGTCCTATTTTAGCCTACCCTCTTTACTTGCAGGTGCTGGATTAGTGCTCCAGATCCACAGTTTAAAAAAAAAAAAAAACTCCACAGCAAACAGAAATAACTTCTATGGGTACTCTTGCCTACCAAAGAGATTGTGGCTTGTTGTTTGAGCAGCTAGGAAGTCGGTGTAGCAGCACTGTGAATCACTGGCCATTTAAAATGACAGATGTCATCCACACCCAGAATATCCAATAGTCAAGAATGGCGGACGTTGTAGTAAAAACATCTGGATAATTTAAGGCTGGGGAAGGCTGGTCTTTAGGGTGCAGCATACTGGAGAAACAACTGGAGAGGTAATTTTCGCCTCTGGTTTACTTATACCAGCAGTGGACAAACAGCGGGGGGGTCATTTTGTACACCCGGTGGCCCAATCAGCTGTTTTTAGATCGTCGTAATGCAAAAATCGGTTCCCAAGGCAGGGAACCGATCATCGTGAAGCAGATTTTTCCCATTTAAACCATCGTTTTGCCATCACTTTTGCGATCACAAAAACCTAATCGTCAAGCGATTTCCTCGTTAAGCGAGGCAATCATTAAGCGAGGCACCACTGTAACCTGCAAACAACCCCAGCAGATTTAAAACATCTAGAGTTGTTTCACCATTAATCTCACTGGCTCAACTGAATGTCTTTTTAAAAAATGGTTCAATTAAACAGAATTATCTAGACCCTTCCACACATGCTCAGGCTTAGATGACTATAGTGCAGCCTCCCTTCCAGTCAACTGCTACATTCTGTGGACCACAAGACACTTTCTAAGAAGAAATTTTGCAAAACAACATGAAAGAGAAGTGGAGGATACTTCAGTTTGGAAGGATTAAAAATACATTATGCACTTTCATCTTTCCTTGTGCTTATGTGAATGGTGGACTTAATCTTCAGTGGTGCTGTTGTCTCCACAGAAGTAGGTTGCCCATTCCACTTGCTGCTTATTCCACTGTGGGGAGCTACTAGCTACTGAGCCTCGTGGCACAGTGGTTAAACCACTGTACTGCAGCCAAAACTGTGCTCACGACCTGGGGTTCAGTCCCAGGTAGGCGGCTCAAGGTTGGGTAAAGTGAAGTCGGTAAAATGAGTACCCAGCTTGCTGGGGGGGGGGGGCAATGTATAGCCTGCATAATTAACTTGTAAACCACCCAGAGAGTGCTTGAAGCACTATGGGGCGGTATATAAGCAGCACGCTTTGCTTTGCTTTTGCTTTATGTACTGAATTCTACCACATGTTAAATGGAATGCAAAGCATTGCTAAAAGGGAAAAAAATACTGACTTTTTCTTTTGTTTATTCATTTTCATTTTAATGAACCTGTCACAGTACAGTATATTTGAAAGCAAGAAAATATTGCAAGCTTCTTTCAAAATGACCTGGAGGCCCACTCTGTAATGCAGGGAAGACAAGAATAGCAAAGACAAAAGACCTAACACAGCTGTGTGCTACAGATGTGCAGACATGTGTTCATTCAGGGGTTCACGAGACGCTGCAGACTATGTTACACATTTTAAAAATGCAAGTGTACATGAAGCAAAAAGGCAGAACAAAATTGAAGCAAGAGGCCAAAAAAAGGCTGCTCGTGTGGAATAAAAAGGATAACAGTGAACATGGAAGGCCATCTGTTATGGGAGATGTCTCCAGAGTAGACAATGGACGTGATTTGGTATTAGAAAGACAGTTTGTGGCAGCATATGGCACACAGTAGAGGTATTTGTTGTGTTTCTTAATTTGTTGTGTTTCTTAATGCAATAAAAATTAATAGAAATGGTCTGGAATAGCTTTCCTAATATGAAGAATACAATATGCAACTAAAACTTAATATTACAATTTTATAGCATAGAATTGTGGATTTTGTAACTGTAAACAACCTAGAAGTATTAAAACATGAATTTATAGTTAAGGTTTATGTGTAATTAGCATGCGAAGGATATGACCACATTGATACATGATGTTGGAAATGCCACAGGACTGCAGTGGTATGATTCCCCTCTTTTTTTTTTAGTTGACCACATGGTGTGAAATACAATGCGAATCAGCCTGGACTTTCACCCCACAATCTGTGTTTTTTTCTCTGACTTCTACTTTTTTAAAAAACTGGATCCATTCACATCAGTTCAGATGGTGTGATCAGTTGAACCAATGCAGAAAAGTGTGTTTAGAGGTGCTGCTGGCGCAGATGGGAGGACAGAGTTAAAACACTGGGAGGACCGAATCTCTGCAAATAATGCAATCTCTTTTTTCTTGTTTTAAAGCTTGGTGCCAGTACTATTGCACTAGGGCAATGGTCTCCAACCTTGGGCCTCCAGATGTTCTTGGACTACAACTCCCAGAAGCCTTCACCACCACCTCTGCAGGCCAGGATTTCTGGGAGTTGAAGTCCAAGAACAACTTGAGGCCCAAGGCTGGAGACCACAGCACTAGAGCACCTATGTACCAAAAAAGAAAAGAAAACGAAGACAATGAGAGCAGGAAGTTGCCACCCTTGTTTACAGTTCATTAAGGTAATTCTCCTGTAGCTGTGCCTCCTGCAAATGAGGAAAGTTACAGGAGAACTATGTTGACAATCTGCAAACAAGGCTGTTCATTAGTGTTCTCCTCTCTCCCTTTGGGACCAGTTAACATGGATTTACCTGGGCAAACCCAACTTCCCAGGTGCATCTCCACAGCAGCTCAGTTCACCTTTTTATTGTGTATTCACACGCTAAGCAGCAGGGGCAGGTAAGGAAGGAGACAGCCAGTGGTATCATTTGTGGCAAAAGAAAGAGTGTAGCACTTTATGCCCTTCTCTGATTTAGGTGACTCAGAAGTAGCTCCTCTTTCCCAACCCTTATCTGTCCTTCCCCTATGACAGTGGTCCCCAACCTTGGGCCTCCAGATGTTCTTGGACTACAACTCCCAGAAGCCTACACCACCACCTCTTCTGGCCAGGATTTCTGGGAGTTGAAGTCCAAGAACATTTGGAGGCCCAAGGTTGAGGACCACTGCCCTATGATATAACAAAAGGCTGCTTTCTAGTTTCACATTTTGGCCCTAGAATCTCAGGGAATGAGGTGCTGCTGATCTGGCAGTTAGCTTGACATAGAACAGATATAGCCCAGAGCAGCTTTCTTATTTCTATATTTGGTTGATTAGTTTATTTTTTATACTGTCCAACTAGTAAACTGGCTTCTCTGGGCAATTTATAGACAAGAACATAAAAATGTACATTTGGTTTTTACAGTGTATGGTATGGTATTCTCAGTGCTGCTGTTTGGCAGGAAACAGTAGACTTCCAATCCAGGCAACTCAAAATGATAGATCCATTTGAAATGTGGATTTACTGTGTGATGCTAAGAATGTCTTAGTTTGAGAAGATATCCAATGAAGAAGTGCTAAAATCAATGGGTTAAAAAAACAAGAAGTACTAAGATAAAGGATAAAAACCCTTGTTACAATTCATGCAGATACATTTCTCATGCTCAGACCTGTGGCAGTAATAGGAATGATGGAATTGAAGTGGTGAATGAGGGATGGCCAAGGAAGTTTCACAGTCTTCCAGTTGTCTTTTTCTGGCTATGCAGCTGGGAACATTACCTCTGCACCTGCCTAAAGCTAATGTGATTAGTGCAGAAGTGGCACACAGTTCAGAAGCATTCCTTGGGCAATTGGTGTCTCTTTGAATTGAGCATCATGAAACTTGAGCCTCGGGCAGCAACACTTCACCAGGGAACAGGAAGCATGGAATGCTGTTGAATAAAGTTGGTGGGTTTTCTTTGAGCTAATTTCACTTTCCTCAGAATGATCCCTCTTGCTGCATGCCAGCATCCTTGTATTGTAAAACACCTGCTGGCAATCATAGCAAAAAAAAGGCAAGCATTTCAATTAGCTTGACATAGAACAAATAATGTTTGTAAACAAATCTTACAATCTTCAATCACAAGATGGATAAAGTTGGGATATGGGTATATGAGATGTATCTGTCACATCTCTGTGACTAATAAATAATATAATATACGTAATATAATCTTATCATGCAGTGTGTGTTATGCTTAGTTAAATATAGTACTGTTGTGGAGTTTTGATTTGTTTTACATTTTGTCATTCAGAACCAGTACAGAGGAATCTTAGGCCCCAGTAACTTCGCTTTAAGCTTTAAACTTGATAGACTTTCTTAGTTATTGTTTGCTTTATAATTCAAAACAGAGGAAGGGACTAGCCCATGATCAATGAGTTTAGTGAGGACAGTTGAATAATTCTTTCATAGATCCTGTTGCAATTTAGTTTGCTTTCAAATTAAACTTTATTTCAAATGGGGATTCAAATTAATATGTAGTTCACTTGACAGTTGTATAGTCATCTCCATCAGTGGAGGCCTTTCTCTTAGTCCCACCACCTTCACAGGTGTGCTTGGTGGGGACACGGAAGAGGACCTTCTCTGTTGGTGCTCCCAGATTTTGGAACTGCCTCCCACAGGAAACCAGGCTTCCTCCATCTTTACTGTCCTTCTGCAAGCAGGTGAAGACCTTCCTCTTCAGGCAAGCTTTCCCTTAGTGACTGGCTGCCTGAGTGGGATTTTAAAATGGATTGTTGTGCCTCAGAGTAATGGGGAGTTCCTAACATTATGTAGAAACAACATATATAACCGAGTACCCTGGATCACCATATCACGTGTTGGTGTGTGATTTATAACTGTCTACTTAACAAAATGGTCATTAGGTAGATTTCCTAGAGAGCTACAGGCAGGATTTGGAAATCTGAAATGGTCTGCCATCAGTTTCTCTTTCTTCATTTTGAAGAACAATTTCTTCAGTTCTAACTTGATAGTGGGGTTTGGGTTGAGGAGGGGTTTAAGATGGCACATTTGATCAAGGACCTCATAATGATAGTGGAATATTATTTGGTAAACTTTGTATTTGAAATAGAAATTGGGGCAGGTTGTGTGATTTTGCTGTTCAACGTGCTATCCTCATACTTTGTAAAGCAATTCCTCCAGGCCAATTTCTCTCACTGTCCGCTAATTTTATGAAGGGGTATCCTTAGCACTGCATATGTGTTTCCTTTAACTTTACTTCACTTGTCAAATTGTACATAAATTTATTTTCTCCCATAAATATCTAGTCTAGAATAACTTGCATTCTCAGAAATCATATCACTCATACACTCTCACATGGAAGCATGTACATGTACACAGCAGCCCCTAAGGACTGAGGGACCTTACAGAACAAATGGAATAGAATGCAGCAGGTTTCAAAATATGGGAGAGAGGAATTAAATTTTGGTGCTACAATAATAAGTTCTGACTAAACGTTATTTCCCATTGATTCAGCAGGTCTACTGCAATTCAGACTAGCAGTTGGATTGATACTGTGGTTCCTCACAACACATGAGAAAGAATTTATATTTTGCTGAGTCGTGCTTAAATGATTTTTATTTTTAGCTTAGCCAGATCAAATTATTGGAGTGTTTTCTATACTGGTAATAGAAACAAATATGCCATAATAATACACTGAACATTCATATATATCTTTTCAAACATCCAAAGGTAGGTTATACAAAACAGATTGGAAAATTTTTAATGCTAAAATATTAAAATAAAAAAATTTCATAATTTTGAAAATCTGAAATGCTTGAACATGAGGCTTTGGCCTTAAAAACATGGGATAGGTAGGAGTTTGGTCTGTTTTGTAAACTGCCCAAAGTAGTGGGTGTTATCCAAGTTTAAAAAATGAATCAGTATACTTTACTCCACTGTGCCGTGGCCTCTACCCAAAAGTTTTACCTTAGGGCAGCTGGTGAGTATGGTGAATAAGGAGTGTTCTTTCTTTATTTCTTGGACAATATGTTACTTTTAATTAGTCCATCATAATTTTTCATATAAAAATTACTTTGTCCAGGCCATTGCTGAAGCAAAATACAAAACAAAACAGTAATCCTTTCTTCTTCTGCGTGGTCTTCTGTGAATGCACACAAAAAGGGTTAAATCAGTGCCAGCGTTGGTCCTCTCGGAATGTTCTCGAGCTAAAGAGAAAGAAACAAAGTTTAAGGTAGCCTGTACTGCGCATGCTCCACCCGCCCAAACCTCAGTTCCATTTCTCTGCTCAGCGGTTTGGAACCTCTCGTTCGAGCTCTGCTATATTTCGCTTCTTTATTGCCTTTTTCACTATTCCTATGGATTTTTTACTCTGCCTGGACTGACTATTCTACTCTCTCCACCCCTGACGCGGATTCGGACTTTCGGTTTTTCCATTTGGTTTGCCCTCTGTCTTGGTAGCCTTCGGTTTCCCGTGCTTTTACCGGACATACTTTCGCGGTGAGCTAGCTGGTTTTTTCTTCAGCTTATGTCCCCCTCTGACCCCTGTAGCCGGTGTTTAGACTGTGACAGAAAGCTCCCTTTCCACGACGGTCACAGTCGTTGCGTTTTTTGTTTGGGGGTGGCTCACTTAACTCAAAGCTGCAAACACTGTCAGGCTTTTACTAAGGCTGCGTTAAAAGCTAGGAGGCCAAGGCTTCAATACCATCTTTGGGACCTTGCTTTGTCATCCTCTAAACCTGCCCCTATGGAGCTTCCCTCAATTCCTGCAGTTCCCCAGAATGAGGGTCCTTCTTCTTCTCAAATACCTGAAGATAAGCAGGTTGAGAAGCCCCCCAAAAAAGTCCCTGCGAAAAAATCCACAGCTCCTAAGTCCGCTTCGGCGTGGATATCTGCAAAACAGACAAAGAAGAAATCCTCAGCCAAAGATTCTGACACCCTGAAACAACTACTGCCGGTGTCCATTTCTGTTCCCTCTCCCATTCTGGAGGACTCTTCTAGGGACAGGGATTCGCTGTCTGAGGTCGCCGTCTCGCTACCTCCTCGACAAGCTGAGCCTGCTCTCCCTGCAGCTATTTCATCACCGATGCCAAGCCAATTGGTCGGCGCTACTACAGGCTTAATCTCTGCCCCGCACAGCTCCACATCTACGGGCCTGGCTTCGTTGGCTCACTCTGTGTCCTCATCTGCTTCGAGGTTGAGGTCTCCACCTCGTAAGCACAGTGCTAAGAGGAAGAAACATTCAACTGATCGACGCCGCTCCCCACGTCGAGACGCAACTGCTCGTCACCGCAGTTCCCGGCGTCAACGCCATTCTTCCTCGGAGGACGATTCCCATGAGTTTGACTATCGGCGCAAGAAGCGCCGCCATCATCATCGAAGGGACTATTCGACATCAGAGTCATCCTCAGCCTCATTGGATCATCACTGACGCCGCAGAAGGGTCAAATACATTTATGTTTCCTCCTCCTCGACCCTGACGCCACCACGGAAGCATCGGCGCCGACGGAGTCTCGACGTCAGAGCATCTTTGCCTACCGCTCCCCCAATTGAGCAACCTACAGCGCCTCAGCAGCCTGCAGCTATGGCCGCATTGCCTTCAACGTCCACTGCTGCACAGCCACCTAAGCGTACAATGGCCCCTTCTCTCAATGTCGAGCGCAGGCCACCCAAAAGACCCCATTTAGAGATGCATCATGAAGAGGCTTCTTTCTCTTCTCAGGACTTGGACTCTGGCGATGAACAGCCTCAGTCTCCACCCAAGGGCGATCTCCCAGAGGGTGAAGTGGTTGAGTCGGACATGGTAGACCCCCATGCTTCTTCACCATTCAAGGATTTCTCCTCCTATACGCAAATGCTCTCTAGATTGGTGAAAGCACTTAAGCTAGATGTTGATCACCCCCCACCCCCCTCTGAAGACCTTATATTCGGGGACATCAGTCAGGAGCGCTCAGCTCCCCCTAGTCTGTCTTTCTTACCGGCCTTACTAGAAATCTTTGACTTCACCGCCATACTTCCTACACCACACTCCACTACAAGACTACTACCTTATCTTCCAAATTGGCATGTTATCACAAACGACTCATGGGTCTTAAACATCATCCAATCAGGCTACCTTCTGGAGTTTATAGAATATCCTCCTTTAGGGCACGTGGAGTTTACATCCTATGACCCTGCTCTAGAGGAGGAAGTTCTATCTCTACTGGACAAAAACACCATCCAAAGAGTTCCCAAAAGAGACATCATGAATGGTTTTTATTCAAGGTACTTCGCCATTTCCAAAAAAGACGGTGGCATAAGACCCATTTTGGACTTAAGAACACTGAACACTTACCTTTGTCCCCGCCGCTTCCGGATAGTGACATTGGAATCAATAATCCACCTGCTGCACAAAAACAACTGGTTTGTGGTAACAGATCTGAAAGATGCCTATTTCCACATAACCATTCACCCCAGTCATTGCAAGTTCCTGCGGTTCATATTTCAAAACAATGTCTACCAGTTCCTAGCTCTACCATTTGGACTTTCGACAGCTCCACACACATTTACGAAATATATGGCCCCGGTAGCAGCATACCTGCGTCTGAATGGGGTGAAAATCTACCCTTATATAGACAACTGGCTAGAGGTCTCATCTTCCAGAAGCCAAGCCTTGAAGGACACAAGTTTCATTCTCCATGTTTTACACAACCTGGGTCTTACAGTAAACCGCAAGAAATCCTGCCTCATACCTTCACAGGTTGTAGATTACATCGGAGCCACAATAGATGCCACCGTGGGTTGCATCTTCCTTCCGGCAGAACGCATAAAAAAGCTGCAAAAGGCCATCAAGAAATTTCGTACGAAGGCCTGGGTGTCTGCAAAACATGCTCAGCACCTGCTAGGCCAGATGGCATCCACGACACCTGCCCTAGCCCACGCTTGTCTCAAACTCAGGTCTCTTCAAATTTGGCTCCTCTCACTGTTCAATGTGCTTTCGGATCACCCCAAGAAGCATCTCAAGGTGACCCGGGAGCTAGCACAGCAGCTTTGGTGGTGGACTTTCATACCTCACCTCAGGATAGGCCGACCATTTACACCCCTTCGACTGACTGTGCAGGTGACCACCGATGCAAGTCCCACAGGATGGGGAACACATTGCGGGCAGCATCGCATTCATGCTCTATGGTCATCACAAGAACGAATTCTCCACATAAATCATCTGGAGTTAATTTATTTATTTATTTTATTTATTTATTTAATTTATATCCCGCCTATCTAGTCCAATGGACTACTCTAGGCGGCCGCCATAAAGGCCTTCAAATCCTTCCTTCCACTGATACATGGTTGTGGTGTTCAGGTAGTGACAGACAACACCACGACCATGTATTATATAAACAAACAAGGAGGAACCCACTCCCAGTTGCTTCTTTACCTGGCCGTGCACCTCTGGGAGTGGTGCTGTCACAGACAAATCTTTCCGGTAGCAGTCCACCTTGCAACAGGGGACAATATATTGGCAGACGAACTGAGCTGTCGCACCACCCAAACACACGAATGGGAGCTCCACAACAGGACATTTGTAGATCTGTGTCATCTTTGGGGAACTCCACAAGTAGACATCTTTGCCACTTACCGCAACAAGAAGTGCCAATTATACGTGTCGCGAGCAGGTCTAGGAATCGATTCTCTGGGAGACGCGTTTATGATACCATGGACATTCCTCTTTCACCATACCTGTTGTCACAGAGTATGGGCACAGTCCTTCACCCAGAACCAGAGACTTTACATCGGACCGTGTGGAGGATATCCCAGAGATTAGAGAAGTCCTAGATAAATCAAAAAAACCATCCACTATTCTCTTATACAGCTATAAATGGAAAAGTTTCTTGAAATTTACTGAGGCCAGAGGGTTGACTTCTTCCCCTGTCTCTTTGTCTACCCTACTCCAGTTTCTCCGTTACCTTTTTGATTTCAAATTATCTGTTTCTACCCTCAAGATATACATAGCTGCAATTGTCTCCTTTCAGCCCCGTGAGTCTGATTCATCTCGACTATTTTCTCACCCCACAGTGAAGACCTTTCTCAAGGGGCTAGTTAATTTGAGACCACCCGTTCGACCTCCAGTTCCCCAATGGTCTCTCCAACTGGTACTGCACACGTTAACACGTACTTCATTTGAACCCATGGCCACCTGTGACCTCAAGTTTCTGTCTCTTAAATGTCTGTTTCTGATAGCCATCACCTCTGCTAGGAGAGTCAGTGAGTTAGCTGCCCTCCAAGCGGATCAACCATATCTACAGTTCTTCAAAGAAAAGGTGATACTATATCCAGACAGATCATTCTTACCTAAGGTGGTTACAGACTTTCATCTGAACCAGCCTCTAATTTTACCTACATTATTTCCTAATCCCACCACAGACACTGAGCGCATGCTCCACATGTTGGATGTTCGACGATCACTTGCCTTTTATGTTACACGTTCTAAAGAATTTAGACTTTCCAATAAACTGTTTCTGTGTTACTTCGGACATAAGAAGGGTCTTCCAGCTTCCTCCTCAACACTCTCTCGATGGTTAGTCTCCGCTATAACTCTCGCTTATCAGCTACAACGAAAGGATCCTCCAGAGGGTCTTTGTGCTCACTCTACAAGGGCGATGGCTTCTTCGACCGCCTTGCTTCATGGGGTTGATGTTCCGGACATATGCAGATCCGCTACCTGGTTGAATGTTTCCACATTCATCACCCACTACAAGCTGGATCTGAGGGCTAAGAAGGAAACATCTTTTGGGAGAGCGGTGTTAACTTCGGTTCTCCAGTGACGGCCCTCCTACCAGTAAGTTAGCGTGCTAGTCACCCTTTTTGTGTGCATTCACAGAAGACCACGCAGAAGAAAGACGGGTTACTTGCCTGTAACCATGGTTCTTCTAGTGGTCATCTGTGAATTCACACAATCCCGCCCGACCTCCCCACTATCCGTCACTGTCAATATCTGACTCTTACTCAGGTATCTCTGGCGGAAAAATGGAACTGAGGTTTGGGCGGGCGGAGCATGCGCAGTACAGGCTACCTTAAACTTTGTTTCTTTCTCTTTAGCTGGAGATTTAACCCTTTTTGTGTGAATTCACGGATGACCACTAGAAGAACCATGGTTACAGGTAAGTAACCCGTCTTTTCTCTGAAGCTTGATGTTCACTTGTTGACATATCCATTTGTTTCATTTGTATCTCATCATTCTCTCAAGAAAAGGACTCAAAGCAGCTTACAGTTAAATAAAGTTATGTTCAACAAACTGCTCTTTTTACACCCTCTTGATCTCTCTCTCTTTCTCTCTCTCTGTCACATGATTCATCTTCAGTTCCTCCTGGAGTGATACAAAATGGAGCTCGCATACTGAGTAGAGGAATTTTCCCAGGAGTTAGACCACTGCCAATAAACCCTATTGGAAGCATGGCTGCTGCAGTAAGGTAAGGATACTGGATTACAGAATCAGTGTCACAACACTAATCTTTCTGTGGCTGCTGTGGTCTCAGTTATGTCTCCCCTGCATGGTTTTCATTACTGCCAGGGTTATGGTTGCCGCAACAGTGCAGATTACCAGGTACCTTGAAATGAGAACTCTAAAAGGACTGTGATAAACCTACAATTGATCTAGCAGAATTTGTGGCAAGTTTTTCAATGGCTTTATATCTTGCAGTTTTGTTTTGTTTTCCAGTGAGACCAAGAGTGCAACCAGATGGATTTGTTTGGTCTGCTCTAGGCTGGTTCACTTATTTTCCCAGTGACCACATTACATATGAGCCATTGCACACCAGCCTGTTCCTGATCTATGCCTACCCACACCTTTTGCAGCACCTGACAGGGGCTTGTTTCATTTCATTTCATTTGGTGCAGGTAGAATTACTTTCTTTTGGTTTGGTTCCGGCATGTGTGATCGTTGGAATAGAACCAGAGCAGCGGGCTTAAGATACTGGATGATAACTGGAAATTGAAAGCTTCTTCCCACTCCCCCATGGAGGAGAAGAGAAAGGAAGAAAGGCTGGTTAGTTTTTTAAGCCCCAAGTCATTGCTGATGTGCTAGATCTCTTAGGGAAAAACATTTGAAATGTTCCTCTCGCCCCCCCCCCCATGTGAGAGCACGAAGAAGCTTTCAATTTCTCATTGTGAAACACTTGAAGGAAAGCACAAAGCAGGGACAAGAAGGGAGAATTTTGGGTTGGTTTTTTTTTCCTTTTAAAGGAGAAGAATAGCCAAACAGTCATTTCATGTGCATTGTGGTTGATCCTTGCATGTGGATGCAAAGATTTCCCCAAATGATATACTACACCTCAAAGTGATCCTGTTAAGCGTGATTCAGACTAATCTAGGCTAGGATAATCTGTCTAGTGAGGCTATTCCTCTACTCTTTGTGCTTTTAGCCACACTTAATACCTAAGTAAAGTGTGTTTCAAATCCATATAATATATTATGCTGGCCAAAAGCCACCGATGCTTACTACCTCTTTGCCACAGGATGGATCTAACAGAACAGAGTAGGTGCAACAGACTATGGTTTGGAACTTGTTTGGCATTCTTACCATTCTTGCTAGGTACCATTGGTGAAATACTTCTGTGAAGAGTGCACTCAGTCCATAGTCCATGTAATCCCCAGATTATTTGTATACAAACAGCTACTTCTGTGCTTGCAACATATGAATAATGCAGGTTTTTGGCTTTTAGCTCAGTATTTGCCAACATGCTGAAATCCACTTTATATTTGTTTTGTTCTCTCTTTTTATCCCACACATTTCACAGTCGCATCCCATTCAAGTCATTTATAGACTGCTCTCTTTTCACACAGTAATTGATTGAATGAATGGCATTGTTGCCTAGTTTGTGTGCAGGCTCACTTGGCTGCTGGCCCTTGAGCCAATTAGTAAGTGATCTTGTACAGTCATTTCATCTTTGGGTGTCCAGTCTAAAGTGCAACAGAATGGGGATTGTTTAGATAATGTGTATTGTTCAAAATACTAAAACCAAGACAAATTCACCACTTGACATGCGGAAAGATTAGCCATGGGAGATTATGTCATTTTACTATTATGCTGTTGTTCCTTTGGCTTAAAATGCATAAACAGATCTTCTGTTCCAGACTAATCTGTAAATGGAAATACACTATTTTTAGTGTGCAAATCATTATTATCTGCCATTGAAGTTACTCAACAGACTTTTTTTTTTACAGCAGTCTTAATTTTACTATACTCACCCTGCTTTTCCATTGTTTGCCACAGATCTTTTTTGAAGGGTAGAGGGGGTGAAATAAAACAGTTTGATTTCTCTTTAGGAGGCACGCCCATACATATTACTGCCACAGTTCTAAAACATTGCATTCAACCATGACTGGTACTAGAAAACCAGAATCATACATTGATTTAAATTTGGATGCACAATGTGCAATCCAAAGATTTCAGCAGCCCTTGGAAAAATTCTTTGCCCATGAGGGGGGTCTAGCAGGGGAGGAGAGGGGAATTCAGAGCAATGGGAGTGGGGAGTCTTCTGTCCTAACGTCAGCTGGGGATGTCAACTGCAGAGAACAGGGTCTGAATTGAACAGAGGAAAAGAAAAGAAGTGGAATCCCTTTCAAAGTGTTCAGTTTGTTTGTCTATAAACAATTATGTGGCACTCCACAAGCATCCGGCTATGTGGAGAAGGAAGGAAAGAGAGGAAGAAAGGGCATGGCTGAAAGAAAGAGAAATTGTATGTTTTTCACCCTCTTCTGATTCTTTCCTTGCTCATTTTGGGCTTCACCTCAGTTCAGGCCATTTGGTCCTGGAATGAATTTCCATGAGAGAATACTTGTGCCTGGGAAACAATCAGTCTCTTTGTTTGGGGTCCATGTATAACTGTATACATTTTTGCCATGCAGTCCCACTCTCATGTCTGAAGAAGTGGACTTGTCCACCAAAGCTCATATTAAAATATAGCATTTAATCTTTAAGTTCCACAATGTTTTTGTTTTCTTCTTTATTTTTATTTTTTAATTTTTGTTTTGTTTTTCTTTGACACACTAACACAGACTGACACAGCTACCTCTTAAAACTCTGAGGGAATGTGATAGGTTGTCAATAACAAAAAGCAAGCAAGCAAAATAAGTTTATAGCATGGCACACAGGCCATTGCAACATACATCGCATAAAACAATATAAAACAATATTAACAATATACAGACCATTAGAATATAGTACAATAAAATATTAAAAGCCATTTAGGATCAGGTTGATTTCTATTACAGCACAAAATTTTAGCATTTAAGGAGAGGCCAAAGACAGATGGAGATCATTAACCAATGCCAGCAGCAAGCAAAAAATTATTCTCAACTGGATGAGATGGCTGGCCAGTATCATCGAAGCTACCAATATGAATTTGACCCAACTCCGGGAGGCAGTGGAAGACAGGAGGGCCTGGTGTGCTCTGGTCCATGGGGTCACGAAGAGTCAGACACGAATAAACAACAACAACAAAGCTTTACAGAACAATTTAAGTTAGGATGACTTGGTGGTCCATGGTCAATTTTGGTCTGTTTTTACAGGTACAATGTCACAGTGAAATGAGAAGTCCCTGAAATTTTCCTGTGCTTATCTGTTTTAAAACAAGTTCCTACCTGGCAACATTAAGTTACAGCCATAAGATAAAAAACCACTTATCGATGGTAAAGTTTCTTGTATAGTTCCAATGTATTAACTGGGGATTGAGTATGAAACCTTCCCAAAAATATGTCCCCTGGTTTTTATTAGAAGATTTTTGTGGAATTGGTTCTGTTTTTCTGGATGGGACCATATACTTCTTGGTGGCATCATCTCAATCAGTGTACTTTTATTTCCTTTTGACAATGATTAAAAAAAATTGTGGTGCATACATAATATGTAAACAAATGACCACTGAATAATTTCTTGTATTTTCACCCCACAGTGATATCCTCTATAAAACTAGGAGCTGATTGACAACATAGCTAACATGTTTTATTTACCTCAAGCATTTTGATCCAGTTAGAGCTTGTGTACATGGGGTCCCTTTGGAGTGAGCTGGTGTGGCTATATAAGTTTGGTGGGGGGCAGTTAGAGGTGTGATATGTCACTTGGTGTGATCCTCACATCCAAATGGCATATCAGAGCTCAAGCAATCATGTTTGGTCCGGCTCCTTCAAGTTTGAATTTACGATATCAAAGTTTAATAAGTGAGCTACTTCAGGATATTTGGGGGGGGGGGGAATGAATACTCCCTCTGTTCCTAGGCAGAGGGGCAGGGGAAGTTTAAAAAAAACCTCTATAATAAACCATCACTGATACATTGTATTACATGGGGGGGAGAAAGTATTTAATTCAGTGCTGATATCCTGAAGTGGTTCAATTATTAAACCAGTGAATTGGTTTAATAGTTGAATTGGAAATTCAGACCAGGAGGCTTGATAGCCAGAAGGCTCCTTTAGGTCCTTTCCCAGTGATCACAAGTGCTGGAAATGGACCAAACCAGAGCAACCCTACCCACAACAAAAAATAGAAACCCCTGACAGGGACTCAGAAAGCTGTGGATAAGAACACTCCGGGGATGATTTGGTTCACTCCAACAATTACATCTTGTGATTGCCCCCCCAAAAAAGGAGTGAACCAACCTGGTCCTGGAGTAGACCAAATAGCAGCCGTAATGGCAGTCTGATTGTACCCTTACTTAGCCAAAATAGCTCCCAGAGTGGCTTAAAAATATTAGCAGTAAGATCTCACTGCTCTTAGGCCTGATGTCTGCAAGAGGTGACCAAAAAAAGGGGGGGTGGAAATGGTGGGGGAAAGAGGAAGAAAGAGCCAGATAACAAAAAGCAAGGTTGGGATTGACTTTTTAAATGTATAGTTCTTGTCAGCTGGGATGAAAACAGTTTCAGGTAGCGTGACAGATCAGTTCCCAGTAGGTTGGCGGTGAGATGACAGTTAGGAAAGCCATAAGCAGCTAATCTGTCAGTAGAAATGATGGAATAACTAAGAGACTGAGCTTTGAATTGGGAAGTTACTAGTTCAAATGTTTCATCCTTCATGAACTCACAAAATGGCCTACAGGAAGTCATTTTCTCTCACCGAAGTTTCCCCCCCGCCCCCATCTTCAGTCATATATAATAATACTGACTGGACTTATAGGGTCATTGTACACATATAAGTTGAATTAAGTTTATGAAGTGTTTTAGACATTCCACAATGCCATACAGATGTTAAGTGTGAGTCTTAAATGTAAGGACTTGTTTGCAGCTACAGTGGTGCCTCGCTTAACTATTACCTCGTTAAATGACAAATCCGCTTTACGATGGGGGTTTTGCGATCACTATTGCGACTGCAAAACGATGTTCCTACTGGGAAAATTCGCTTCATGATGATCGGTTCCCTGCTTCGGGAACCGATTCTTCGCATTACGATGATCTAAAAGCAGCTGATCGTTGGGTTTCAAAATGGCCGCTCACTGTGCAAAATGGCTCCCCGCTGTGTTAAGGATGGATTCCTCGCTATACAGGCACCAGAAAATGGCCGCTCTATGGAAGATCTTCACTGCACAATGAGGTATTTCGCCCATTGGAACACATTGAACAATTTTCAATGCATTTCAATGGGTTTTTAAATTTCGCTTGACAACTATTTCGCTTAACAGCGATTTTAACGGAACGCATTATCATCGTCAAGCAAGGCACCACTGTATTTGTTTATTGTTATGGATTGAAGTCCATGCTCATCCATAAAAACTCAGAGGGCATTGTATGGTAATGGGAAACAATTCCTTAAACATCTCATATACCTTTACAAAACTCATTAGGGTTGCTGCAAGTCAGAAGTGACCTGACAGCATATAACAACAATTGTGGTTTAATGTAAGAATTTTTCTGTTTCATATGTGGAAGAATTAGCATTAAGTGTTTTCAGCAAACCATAGCTCCTATACAACATCAAACTGAGCAGCAGTATTTGCACCTAAGGGTCAGGAGGCCAGAGCACTTAATACATTCCAATGGAAAGACAGTACTTGAGGCCTGATCTGTTGAATAATTGTTTTATTATTTGGAGCTGGTGGAATAATTCAGTGAATTTAGTATCTGGCTGAAGAGCCAGAGATTGAGAATTTAGTTCCTCACTATGCCTCTTGGATGAAGAGCCAACCTGTGTAGCCAAAGGAAAGCTGCACAGTCCCAGGACATTCCCAGAAGAGAATGATAAACCACTTCTGAGAACCTAGGACATCCTGGAAAAGGTCACCATAAGTTGTAATTTACTTGACAGCACATATTTATTATTTATTATTTGCAGCCTAGTAGTGATCGTTGTGTCTTGAAATGCATTACAAGTTTGTATTTTGCCGTCATGTAGGGGGAAAAAATCTTACAAGAAATTTGTTTTATATCCAGTAGTGAAGAATTGTGAGAGTTGTACTCCAGATACATCTGGACCCCACAGTTGCCCAGTCCTGTACTAAAAAGAGCTACGTACATGAAATCCTATTAGACCAGTGGTTCTTAACCTTGGGTCCCTGGGTCCTGGACTAAAACTCCCAGAATTCTTTGCCACAAGCTGTGATGGCCAGGATTTCTGGGAATTGTAGTCCAGGAACCTCTGGAGACCCACAGCTGGGAACCGCTGTATTAGACACTATATTTCCATTTTTATTAAGACCTGTAGAACTGTATTACTACATAATTTTTTCAGAACAAACCTTTTTCAGTTATATTGCCCTGAGAGAGACTTGCCTGGTGGATATGTTGCAGTCCTTTCAGGGCCAGGTGAAAACCCTTTCATTGTCGTTCAAGTTAAAATAGATATTGATGCTTCTTGAAGCTTTGCACTGCTTACTATTCTGTTCTTGCCTTTATTGGTTTTATTCTGAAGCCATTTCATTTTGTATTTTCCGAGAATTCTACATTTAATGCTATGATGATCCGTTTTAACAAAAACAGTAAATATTCTTGTGGCATCTGAAAGATTAAGAATCTTTGACTGGCATCTGCTTTCACAGATTGTAGCTAGCAATCTACGAAAATGTAGACTAAAAAAACATGCTAGTTTTTAAGATGGCACAAAATTTTTCATTATTTGGTATTCTTTACGTTTGAGAGCGTTGACTAATGGGAAGTGTAGAAATGAAGTTAGTCAAAAATAAATGGAAGATTAATAAATAAGAGGACGCATCGTAGCCCTAGCCCTTTTGCTATTTCACTCAGAAAGCGAAATGCTGCCACTGCTGCCATCTCAATCTTCCTGATTGTTGGGACTGCCTCTCATCCTCTACTCCTCCAGCATCTATTGCTTTGTCTCATACCTCTGTTTGCTTCCTTGCAAAGAAGTCCCAGCCATGGCACACAAAGAACACTGGCTGATGAATAACAAATTGCAAGGAAGCATAGTACTCTGCAGCTATGACAATGTGGGGAGGGTGAGGTGAGGTAATGCAGACAGGACCATCTAAAACCGAACCAAGGGTGAAGAAGGAGAAAGGCAGTATAACAGGGGCCTCCAGGTAGGAGAGGTGGCCCTATCTGACATTCCTTGAATTCTGTCTGAGGTGGCAGTGTTACTCAAGATTATGTGAGGTCTCACCCTGAAAGGAGAGTAGGGTGAATAAGCCAAAACCACAGTTCTTTTTCGTGGCCTCTGTGAATGCACACATATGGTTATTGTCTGCACCTGCGCTGACTCTCTCGGAAGATTCTAGAGCTAAAAGTAACAATTTTATGGTGTGATCCTCCATGAGGTATATGCTCCTCCCACCCACCATCTTCCCCAGTTCTTTTTTTCCGCCGAGCTGAACGGTTCTCAGGAAAGATTGAGCGCTCCGCTATTTGCCTTTTGCCTATTTTTCTAGGCTCCTTTGAGCTTTTGTTTGTTTATCTTCACTTTAAATTACCTACTTAGTGATCCTCCGCGTCTTTTGTTTGCCTAATCGGCTTCCCACGGTCTTTTTATTCCCTTCCCTTTCCCCTCCCCCCCCCCAGTTCTTTGCTTATGGCCTCTCCGTCTCCTTTTAAAAGGTGTATGACCTGTGCGAATAAAAGCACACTTTCGGACGGGCATAGCCAGTGTCTTTTTTGTTTGGGTGAGGAACATCCTACCCATTTGTGTCCTGCTTGTAAAAATTCAACCAAGCCAGCACTAAAACAGAGGCTCCAAAGACTTCGGTCTTACCTTTGGCAAACAGCCATGAATCCTCCTACTTTGGCTTCGGAAGCGGCTAGATCTCCTGCCCTTTCAGCCGATAGACTTCCAGCAGGCCAGTCTACCTCTGATTCTACCTCTGTACTACCAGCTAAGGACACTGTTGAGAAAGCAAAATCGTCTGGTAAGCACAAGTTGCCCTCCTCTCAAGTCTCAAGCGCACTATCCAAGCTCGAAGAAAAAGCCCAAACCTGCCCGTAAGAGGCCTAGAAAGGACAGAGTTCCCCGGGTGGAGCCCCCTCAGCCTTCTCTGCCTTCCCCCATCCTCGAGGAATCATCCAGAGAAGCCTCTGACTTGGCCTCCGATGGAGATGAATCCCATGATGTCGCGCGCCCCCCCCACGATGCTGCCCCAAACCCCAAGCATTGGCCTCAACGCGGCTGCGCCACAGTCCAGCCCGGCCTCAGCCCATTCAGACCCTGACTAAGGGCGGGCAGCTGAAAGCTCACCATCTGATCTGGAAGTTCCCCCTTCACCTCCATGGAAGAGAAAGGAGAAACGAAAGCACCTCTCCCCACCGAGGTCCGTGCCATCGCAAGGCGATTTTTGCCCTTTTCCAATGGTACCATACCATTTTGACCCCTTCATCTGGCAGACCCTGTACGAAAGGTACCAGCCTGAACAGGCTAAACAGCATCGAATGACGCCAGACCTTCCCCATGCTGTCCCTTTCGTGGACTCTAATCGCCTCTGTGCAACCACTTTGGCCCCGACAGCTTCAGCTCCGCCTGTATGCCCTCCGGCCCCATCTAAGCCAATGCCTCTAACTCGAATGCAAGACAGAGCTCATGAAGCCGTACCCCTACATCCCGCATCACCGATGCTGGACCCGATGCCATCTCAAGACCCCTTTGAAGGCATGCCGATCCAACGACACCAAGCTCCCCTGACAGAGGGCTTTGGTCCATCAGACTACCCTTCATCTCCAGGCTCCCCTGCATCTTCGGAGACACAACACTCTGAGTCCTCCCATGAGCCTGAGCTTCCCCCTCCAGTCCCAGATACGAGGGGCAGCCATGCTTCGTCCTCCTCAGATGACTTCTCCTCCTATTCTACACTTGTTTTCCAAATGGCACAAGCCCTGAATCTCGACACCGAACAGCCCTCGTCCGCGGATGCCGACCCGGTGTTCGATGACATCAACCAGGAGCGTCCCGTTCCATTGAGTCTCGCCTTTAACAAGTCCATCCTTCAACTTATTAAGGATACTTAGGGAAAACCTCCTTCTACTATGCAGATTTCTCGCCGCACCGATGGCCTCTATAGGACCTACAGTGTCGATGCCGAATTCCTTAATAAACATTCAGTGCCTAACTCTGTTATCTTTGAATCCAGTCAGGCCCAAACCCAGACTAGGTCCAAGCCTACCCTTGCCAACAAAGACGGCAGAAAAGTTGACACAATGGCAAAACGAATTTACTCTCTGCAAGCCTTTTTGCTCAGGAGTATCAGCTACCAGGCAACTATGGGCACCTTTCAGCATCATTTTTGGAATCAATTCCTTCCTCTTATTGACTCATCTCCTGAACCCATGAACATCCATTCGCAAGCCATTTCTCTTGCCAAATATCAGAGGATTGCAGCGCGACACTCTGCTGTCGTCTGCTACGTGGTCCTCACTGTCCACGTTTGTCAAGCACTACCGTCTAGATGTCAGAGCACGCCAAGATGCTGCATTTGGCAGAGCTGTCCTGTCATCCTTCTTACCGTGACGCCCCACCAACCGGTAAGTGCAGCTTGCTAGTCACACATATGTGTGCATTCACAGAGGCCATGAAAAAGAAAAAGAGGTTACTTACCTGTAACCATAGTTCTTTGAGTAGTCCTCTGTGAATTCACACAACCCGCCCATCCTTCCCCTCTATCCGTCATGGGTTAATTATATAATTAATTAATTCTTTCCTTCATACCCGGCGGATAAAATTCAGGAACTGGGGAAGATGGTGGGTGGGAGGAGCATATACCTCGTGAAGGTTCACATCATAAAATTGTTACTTTTAGTTCTAGAATCTTCCAAGAGAGTCAACGCAGGCACAGACAATACCCATATGTGTGAATTCACAAAGGACCACTCAAAGAACTATGGTTACAGGTGAGTAACCTTTTTTTTCACCTATCAACGTTGAGACATTTTTATTTTAGTGCTGTAGCTTTTTAAAGATTCTGCATCTCCTCTAGTGTAGCAGTAAGGAAAGTGTTTGGCTCTGGGGCCTTATTGTAACTCTGTGGTATACATTCTGTAGCATGACATTTGATTTTGGACACAAGTTCAGAAATAAGCAACATAATCTTAAAACAAAGTCCATTTTTGTCTTCCTTTATATGCTTTTCCCCCCAAATTTGGCTGCTTTGGCTAGTAGCATTGAAATTGACAAATCACAGCACATTGAGTAAGCACTTACATAGATCTTCTTGCCACACCATCTGTGAGGGACTGTAGCTTCTAGAACAAAAAAGCCAGTAAGTTCTTGTTAATAAATAAATAAAATAATTTAAAGAGACCTGTTTGTTCAGTGAAAAATATTTTGGTGACAATGGAGAGTTTGCTTTGGAATTATATCATAAAGGAAATACATTCCATATTACTATAAATATTGTCAGAATTAGGGCTTTACTCATCATTGACAGGGCACACCTTTGCATTAATGCTACATCTGTCCTGATCATAGACAAAGCACTGTTTTATTAGCAGATCATTACACAGTCTGTGTTTGCAGTGGTGCTGTGCATATATAATTATGGTTGTAAAATCCCTCCTGTAAGTTTTTCCTGCCAATAGTACAATGTATTTAGTGCATTGATTTGTATGCTTTGATCCTCTGGGATATGACCTGATTATGTGAGGGAATACTGCTTAGTGTTAATTTACTTCCTTAGTATCAGAGGTGCCTGGGAAACATTTCTGCTGCAATGAAGTGGAAACTTTTTCACATCTCTGCACAAAAATAGTTGAGGGAATAGTGTTGTGCTGAATGTTTCTCCCATAATAATTTTAACAATTCTTCCTCAATTTGATAGAAGAAGAGTGGGCTTTATGAAAGAAAATCAGAAGAAGAGAAATCTTGGATGAGTAGGTCCAAGACTCTACTGCTTGCTTTGTTTTTTGAGATGATTGAGGTTGTATAAAAATATCTTATCTTTCATTGTACAATGACGTATGTGCAGGCAATGTGATTGTACACATGGTTGTATTCTCCAGCATCCCACAATTTCGTGAAAGTTCAAGAAAGGAGGTTATAAATTAACTCCACCCATGAGGCTTTTTGAAATCAGGAAGGGTCTGCAACCAGAGAAAGATCAGAATGATGGAGGGATGTAATAGAAAACAAAAAACAATTCATACAGAAAAAGGCCACTAGAGGCATCTACAGGTCAGTATGTGAGCCAGGGAAGGAGAAATAAGGAAAACCTTTCCACTCAGACAAGACATTTGGCCAACACGAAGCCATTTGTAGCATTTCCAGTCTGATGTTATTCATAGCAATACAAGGTTAATAGAACCACCCAACAACCTAAAATTAATTTGTGCTGGGAATATGTTCCAAGCTGCAGTTGTTCAAGTTAACAGAACTGTTGTTGTTGTTTAATCCTTAAATCATGTCCGACTCTTCATGACCCCATGAAACAGAGCACGTCAGGCCCTCCTGTCTTCCACTGTCTCGAGGAGTTGGGTCAAATTCATGTTGGTAGCTTCGGTGACACTGTCCAACCATCTCGTCCTCTGTCGTCCCCTTCTCCTCTTGGATTCACACTTTCCCAATATCAGGGTCTTTTCCAGGGAGTCTTCTCTTCTCATGAGATGACCAAAGTACTGGAGCCTCAGCTTCAGGATCTGTCCTTCCAGTGAGCACTCAGGGTTGATTTCCTTCAGAATGGATAGGTTTGTTCTTCTTGCAGTCCAGGGGATTCTCAAGAGCCTCCTCCAGCACCACAATTCAAAAGCATCAGTTTTTCGGCGGTCAGCTTTCTTTATGGTCCAGCTCTCACTTCCATACATCGCTACTGGAAAAACCATAGCTTTGACTATGCATACTTTTGTCGGCAAGGTAATGTCTCTGCTTTTTAAGATGCTGTCTAAGAAGCAGGCGTCTTTTAATTTCATCGCTACTGTCTCCATCTGCAGTGATCATGGAGCCCAGGAAAGTAAAATCTGTCACTGCCTCCATATCTTCCCTTTCTGTTTGCCAGGAGGTGATGGGGTCAGTGGCCATGATCTTAGTTTTTTTGATGTTGAGCTTCAGACCATTTTTGCACTCTCTTTCACCTGCATTAAAAGGTTCTTTAATTTCTCCTCACTTTCTGCCATCAGAGTGGTATCATCTGCATATCTGAGGTTATTGATATTTCTTCCAGCAATCTTAATTCCGGCTTGGGTTTCATCCAGTCCAGCCTTCCGCATGATGTATTCTGCATCTAAGTTAAATAAGCAGGGGGACAATATACAGCCTTGTGGTACTCCTTTCCCAATTTTGAACCAATCAGTTGTTCCATATCCAGTTCTAAGTGTTGCTTCCTGTCCCACATATAGATTTCTCAGGAGATAGAAAAGGTGGTCAAGCACTCCCATTTCTTTAAGGACATGCCATAGTTTGTTGTCTTCAACACAGTCAAAAGCTTTTGCATAGTCAATGAAGGAGAAGTAGATTTTTTCTGGAACTCTCTGGCTTTCTTCATACTGCAGCGCATGTTAGTAATATGGTCTCTAGTTCCTTTGCCCCTTCTAAATCCAGCTTGTACTTCTGGGAGTTCCCCATCCACATACGGCTGATTTTGATAATAACCTTGGTAGCATGTGAAATGA
Organism: Pogona vitticeps; assembly: GCF_051106095.1. Classification (NCBI taxonomy): domain Eukaryota; kingdom Metazoa; phylum Chordata; class Lepidosauria; order Squamata; family Agamidae; genus Pogona; species Pogona vitticeps. The sequence goes on along the minus strand of NC_135783.1, from coordinate 329,490,698 downwards.
GTGCAGTTGTACGGTAGTTGGAGCATTCTTTGGCACTGCCCTTCTTTGGGATTGGGATGGAGTTTTTCCAGTGCTCTGGCCACTGCTGAGTTGTCCAAACTTGCTGGCATATTGAGTGCATTGCCTTAACAGCATCGTCTTTTAAGATTTTAAATAGTTCCACTGGAATGCCATCACCTCCACTGGCCTTGTTGTTAGCCATGCTTTCTAAGACCCACTTGATTTCACTCTCCAGGATGTCTGGCTCAAGGTCAGCAATCACACTGGGTTGTCCGGGACATCCAAATCTTTCTGGTATAATTCCTCTGTGTATTCTTGCCACCTCTTCTTGATATCTTCTGCTTTTGTGAGGTCCCTACCATTTTTGTCCTTTATCATGTCCATCTTTCCCCAAAGGTTCCTTTAATAACTCCAATTTTCTTGGACAGATCTCTGTTTTTTCTTTATTTTATTTTCCTCTATTTTTCTGCACTGTTCATTTAAAAAGGCCCTCTTGTCTCTCCTTGCTATTCTTTGGAAATCTGCATTCCATTTTCTGTAACTTTCCCTATCTCCCTTTCATTTTGTTTCCCTTCTCTTCTCTGTTATTTGTAAGGCCTCATTGGACAGCCACTTTGCTTTCTTGCGTTTCCTTTTCTTTGGGATGTTTTTTGTTGCTGCCTCCTGTACAATGTTACGAGGCTCCATCCATAGTTCTTCAGGCACTCTGTCCACCAAATCGAGTTCCTTAAATCTCTTCTTCATTTCCACTGTGTATTCATAAGGAATGTGGTTTAGATTTTACCTGACTAGCCCAGTGGTTTTCCCTACTTTCTTCAATTTAAGTTTGAGTTTTGCTATAAGAAGCTGATGATCAGAGCCACAATCCACTCCAGGTCTTGTTTTTGCTGACTATATAGAGCTTCTCCATCTTTGGCTGCAGAGAAAGAATATAATCAATCTGATTTCGGTATTGCCAATCCGGTGATGTCCTTGTGCAGAGTCACCTCTTGTGTTGTTGGAAAAGAGTGTTTTTGATGACCAGCTTGTTCTCTTAACAAAACTTAGCTGTTGCCCTGCTTCATTTTGCACTCCCAGACCAAACTTTCCTGTTGTTCCTTTTATCTCTTGACTCCCGACTTTAGCATTCCAATCCCCTAGAATGAGAAAAACATCTTTCTTTGGTGTCAGTTCTAGAAGGTGTTGTAAATCTTCATAGGATTGGTCAGTTTCAGTCTCCTCAGCATTGGTGGTTTGTCCATAAACTTGGATTACTGTGATGTTGAAAGGTCTGCCTTGGATTTGTATTGAAATCATTCTATCATTTTTGAGATTATATTCCAGTACAGCTTTTCCTACTCTTTTGTTGACTATGAGGGCTACTCCATTTCTTCTACGGGATTCATGCCCACAATAGTAGATATGATAAATCATCTGAATTGAATTCGCCCATTCCCATCCATTTTAGTTCCCTGACACCCAGGATGTCAATGTTTATTCTTGCCATCTGCTGTTTGACCACATCCAGTTTACCAAGGTTCATAGATCATACATTCCAGGTTCCTATGCAGTATTTTTCTTTGCAGCATCGGACTTTCCTTTCACTTCCAGGCATGTCCGCAGCTGAGCATCCTTTCAGTTTTGGCCCAACCACTTCATTAGCTCTTGGGCTACTTGCACTTGTCCTCCGCTCTTCCTCAGTAGAATGTTGGATGCCTTCTGATCTGAGGTGCTCATCTTCTAGCGTCATAATTTTTAGCCTTTCATTTCTGTTCATGGAATTTTCTTGGCAAAGATGCTGGAGTGGCTTGCCAGTTCCTGCTCCAGGTGGATTGTGTTTAGTCACAACTGTCCACTATGACATGTCCATCTTGGGTGTGCCTGCACAGCATAGCCCATAGCTTCTCTGAATTACTCAAGCCCCTTTGCCATGACAAGGCAGCAATCCATGAAGGGGAACAGAACTGTAGGTTCCCAGTTGGCCTCACCCCCTCCTGACAATACATTTTTCAGATTTCTTTCTTTTTTAAAATAGCTATATGTTAGATGTGCAGGCAAGATCCCTACGAAATCTATTTGCCTTTTAGGGACACACATGCAGCAAGAATGGTGTATTTTCTGTGGAGTAATGGACCAACCCTTAGCAGTTTGACTTACATTAGGCAACAGGATTTGAGCCATTATGGAGATGCCGTAACTCAACCAGAGAGCTACAAGCATTGCATTTAGAAGGTGCCTGTTTCCTTCCCCATCATCTCTCACTCAAACTACATGGTAGGAAATGCTGAGAAATACTTAGTCTGGACACTTTGGAATTGGAGAGAAAAGAATACAGTGGTGCCTCGACTTACAAACGTCCCGAGATACGACTACAGTGGGGTCTTGACTTGAGAACTTAATCCGTATTGGAAGGCGGTTCTCAAGTCAAAAAGTCTCTAGGTCAAGTCTCCATTGACATACAGTGCATTGAAAACCAATTAATCCCGTAACAGGCCATTTTTGTTCCATTTTGGTTTTTTTTCTGGTCTGTAAGTCAATTCTCAGGCTGCAAGTCAAACCTAAATTTTGCGGCCAGAGAAGTCTGTAACTCAAAAAGTCTGTAAGTCAAGCCGTCTGTAAGTCAAGGGTCCACTGTATTTTGAGTTGTAAACAGCTCCAGCCACAAAATTTTGCTTCGACTTGCTGCTGGAGCTTCCAGTTATGAACACAAAAAAGGCAGGGGAAAAGGCGGGAAATTCAAATTGCTAACTGTTGGTGGCGAAGAGGCTGCTTCTTTGTAGCTCTTTCGCCCCAAAAGTTAGAGAGTGTGCGATAGGAGGAGGCTTCGGACTGCCTGGTAAGGTAAGGTGCTGCTTTCTGCTTTTTAAAAACTGTTCTGGGAGGGTTTTGCGGCATGGTTTTGGGCTGGGGGGGTTATGTTTCTGTGCTGTGATGGTTCTTGGGGTTTTTTTGGTGTTTCCCCATTTCCAATGGGTCTTGGGGGGTTTGGTTGCTTTTTGGGTTTTTTCTCCCCTCATTTCCGATGGGTCTTGGGGGGGTTGGTTCCTTTTTGGAGTTTTTCCCCTTTTCTGATGGGTCTTGGGGTGTTTTTGTTTGGGGGATTTTCCCCCATTTCCGATGGGTCTTGGGGGATTTGTTTGCTTCTGGGGTTTTCCCCCATTTCCGATAGGTCTTGGGGGTTTAGTTGCTCTTGGGGGGTTCCCCATTTCTGATGGGTCTTGCATGCTTCTCTTGCTTTTTGCTTCGCTTTCTTTGTATTTTTGATGTGCTTCGCTTGCTTTTTGCTTTGTTTTCTTTGCATTTCTGATGTGCTCTGCTTGCTTTTTGCTTTGCTTTCCTTGCATTTCCAATGTGCTCTGCTTGATTTTTGCTTTGCTTTTTGCTTTGTTTTCTTTGGGACGTGGTGGCGCTGTGGGCTAAACCGCAGAAGCCTGTGCTTCAGGGTCAGAAGACCAAGCAGTCGTAAGATCGAATCCACGCGATGGAGTGAGCACCCGTCGCTCGTCCCAGCTCCCGCCAACCTAGCGGTTCGAAAGCATGCAAATGCAAGTAGATAAATGGGGACCACCTCGGTGGGAAGGTAACAGCGTTCAGTGTCTAAGTCGCACTGGCCATGTGACCACGGAAGATTGTCTTCGGACAAAACGCTGGCTCTATGGCTTGGAAACGGGGATGAGCACCACCCCCTAGAGTCGAACACGACTGGACAAAAATTGTCAAGAGGAACCTTTACCTTTACCTTTTTGTTTTCTTTGCATTTCCAATGGGTCTTGCACGCTTGATTGCTTTTCTTCCTTCCCCTTCGACCGGAAGGGATTAATCACATTTCCGATGGGTCTTGCAGTGATTTTGTTTTTGGTTTTTTGTGTATTTTTTTCTTCGGCCAGAATGGATTAATTGCATTTCAGTGCATTTCAATGGGAAATAGTGCTTTGACTTGCGACCATTTCGAGTTACGACCGGAGTTCTGGAACCAATTAAGGTCGTAAATCGAGACACCACTGTACTGGACTAGATGAACAAATAATCAGGGATAAAGAGTCGAGTTGCAGAATTCGCTGTCAAGTCAGACATAAGTTGCACCAACGACTTGATTTGAACTCAAATTGGGATATATTTTTTTTTCACTGACTCTGACTTTACTTGTGACTCAGAATCTACCCATCCCTCCCTTGGGGGGGGGGGGGGTTAACTTGTTTTTTCTTGGGACTCCGGGCTTGGAACTCAGGACTTCATACCAAAGCCTAAGAATTGGCACTCACATCCCAAGAATTGCCAACTTCCCTGAAAATAATCTGATTTTACTAAAGTAGTTTGCTATCCTTGTAAGAAGAATCTGCAACTACTAGCGTTAAGGCTACTGTGAGGAGTGCGTCCCTTTACACGGCCGCATGCCATGTAGCAGATTAGCAGCACTCTTTATTAAAGGTGCCCACGTTTACCATTCTCACTGATGAATAGGTGATATTTGCTTCTTCCGCCATTCCTCATCTGTTAGATCCAGTGGGAGAAGACAGTGGACCCTGCAATTTCAACAGAAGGGAAACTGGCTTCCTGCTGCTCACTCCTCTCTGAGTTTGCTTGGATCTGTGCTTGTCTCTGCATTTGCTGTTCTTTTTTTGTAATAAACGAACAGAATGTTTCCTACATTATGTTTAATATTCTCTATTTAAAATCCTCTGTTCACAAATCTGTTCTCTGTTTAGAAGAGAATACAATTTGGGATTTCAGAGACAACCTGGCTTGGAAAAAAAAATCTACCCAAACATGTTTTGTAAAATAAAAATATGCAGATTAGTTTGTAACACTTGTTATGCCTCATTTGTTCATAAAGAGGCTCCCATGCTGTGTAACTTCCCACCAGTTGTGCTCTGTATCTTTCCTGTTCTTGCTGGTGTCATGGAAGGGCTCAGCAGCACATGCTCTTGAGCTGAGTGGTATCACTCTAGTGATATGGCACTCCTGTGATATGGCGGAGCTCAAGAGAAATAAAATAATAATAATAATCAGGCATCTTTCTTAAATTGTGGCAATTTTGACCCTCAATCTTCAAAATGTAAAGCTTTAGCTTTCAGAAATCTGCCACTTCAAAGGCAGCACTTGTTTCCTCTTCAGTGAGTGATTTGAAGGAGCTGGTTATAAATCCACCATACAATTGTTTTGAATATGGATGACTTCTTCTCTTAAACATTTGGCATGGTTTAATGACAACCCCTGCAGTGGTGACACCGTCAGGGAGTGAATGCAGCTGGCTTGCTGCACCGTCATGAATGGCACTGCATTTACCTATTAATAATTGAAAGAGCCTTGTCTTTGTCTTTTTCTCCCTGCTGGGTTCTGCATATAATTTATGGATCATAAACTACCCCCTAAAGTCCAAAAAAACAATTCATTTTACTGGGCAAGAAAGCATGGAAATTTGGGTTTGTGGAGATTTAAAATGCTTGTCTTGAAACCCTGTTCATCACGAAACAGTCTCGGTAACAAAATTTAGGCTTGGCGATCTTGCCATGCCTCTCTATGTCCATGTTGTGAATTTTGCTGTTTGAGAAGTATAACACAGCAGTTAATAGAAGTAAGCTTCATTCATCTCCGCCTTTTCCAGCTATAGTTTTCTATGGTACCTCTACAAACCACAGTGGCTTTGTCTTTTAAGTAAGATAGTTCGCAGGGAAATAATTGTTTTCCAAAACTCTCTCTAAGGAGGGGATGGGCAACCTCCAAATATCTCCGAACCTTAAAGCACCACAACAGTTTCCTTGACTCACATGCCCTACGCAGCTTTTGTAGGGATTACTGGAAAAGTCCTTCAGAGACCAAAAAAAAATGTAAACAATAATTTGGAGTGGATGGGGTGGCCACAGCAGTGCTTGTAAAGGTGGGTGGCCACAGCGGTGCTCAGATCGCTCAAAATAAGGCACAGTTCTTTCTTTCTTTCTTTCTTTCTTTCTTTCTTTCTTTCTTTCTTTCTTTCTTTCTTTCTTTCTTTCTTTCTTTCTTTCTTTCTTTCTTTCTTTCTTTCTTTCTCTTTCTTTTGCTTGCGTGCTTGCTTCTTTGTTTATAGGCCACCTTTCTCCCAGTAAGGGGACTCAGGGTGGCTCACAGTATTAAAAAGAATAGAATTCAAAATACAATAAGTTATACATTAAGAACCAATTAAAATATATTGAATAATTTAAAACATGTAAAACGTTAAAAGCTATTTTTAAAAATGGCATTTACGGACTCTGTCATGATTATTAAAGCCTGCCTGAAAAGGTGAGTAGCTGGTGGAAGGATAAAAGGAAGGGGGCCAACCTGACCTGAGGGAGAACATTCCATAACCTGGGAGTAGCCACAGAGGAGGTTCTCTCTCATGGCCTCCTCAACTGTACCCGCACCAGCAATAGGACCAAGAAGAGGGCCTCCTCTGATAATCTTAAGCATTGAGAAGGCTTATATGGGGTGATACAGTCCTTCAGGTAGCATGGACCTAAGCAGTACATGGCTTTATAGGTAATGGCCAGCACTGTGCCCTCTGATTATCACAGTTATTGAGCACAACAACATAATTTTCCAAAAGCTTTTCTTAAAAATTGTTTTGGGGTGTGAGGCTGCTATGGAGGCCCAAAGGTGCTGAGGCCCAAATTTAGGCCCATGAGGGACTGCATGTGGTCCATGGGCTACATACTGTACCCGGTTCTATAAGGCAAGAATACAGTAGGGAACAGACTGTTTCTCCTTATTCTTTTGAATATTTGTGTTCTTTTCCTGTGACAAAGCTGGGTAGAAAGTAGATCAGGATCTGTAGTTATGTCTCTCGTTTATTAGGAGTAGATCGACAAGAATTTTTGACTTCTATTTGACAATAGTAATAACAGAACAAACTGCCTGTCACTCCAATAGTATTGCTAAGAAAGCATAGATTGGAATGACAACAAGCACTAGGAATTGATTATTGTATGGAAAGATAGTGACAGGAAGAACAACCTTCAGAACACAGCCAAAGAGCCCGAAAAACCCACAACAACCATTAGATCCCGGCCATGAAAGCCTTCGCGAATACATAGTGACTTTAGTTTAGTTCTGGGATCAGAATTGAGATCTCGCAGTTCTAGCAAAAAACAGACTGTGTGCTGAATTCTACCTACAGTGGACCCTCTACTTACGGAATTAATCCGTATTGGAACAGTGGCTGTAGGTCGAGGCTGTCGGTAAGTTGAGGGTCCACTGTATATCTGCCCTACAGTCTTATGGATAGCCTTCTCCAACCAGATGTGTTCTAAATGTTTTAAACAAGCCATTTTCAACCTGTTTTTGGCCACAGCCATAATATGAAAAAATATCAGGATTGTATAAGTCACATGACAAACTTTTTAAGGTGGTGTGTGAAGAATTGTTTCCAGTCTGTGGTCCCCTTCAAATGTCCCAGAGCCCCAATTGACAATGGATGTTTTAGACTACAATTGCCATTAATGCCTGAATATTGCCATCCTAGCTAGGAAGGCTGATGAATACTAGACACAAGAGTAATGTAACTGGTCTGTCTTCTGCCTGAGTGCCTCCATTCTGATTGTCTTAAAACTACTCAGTAATAAAATAGTATGACGTGGAGAGGCTCCTCTCAAGTGCCATTGAAATTTCTTGCATTTTTAGCTCTTTGGTGATTATTCCTGTAATGCATTGAGCCCTGGGAATCAAGTGTGGCAGAATTAAGGGCACTTATAAATCAAAGGTCCTTGCTTTATTAAACTGGCATAACAAAGAATATATCTATATATCACATTTTAGGAAAATCCTTTTGAGTTGATATGAATCACCACGCTAGTATTTTATGCAGCTGAAAAAATCTATTTGCCTGAATGTCCCCTTGTTCTTTGTGTTGCACCTGTAGACACAGAAGCTTCAGAAGTTTGGGGGTTTTTGTATGAAACAACCTGATATACACTTCTTGGGATAATGCAAGAAGTTGAAATCTGCTGTCTGCCAGATTTTGCATGTTTCTGGAAGCTGGACTACTTACTGAAAAATAACAAAATATAAATTACAGAGAAAAAGAGAAGATAAAGATATAACTATGCCTTCTAAAAAGTTATGGTGCATTCTGAGAACAATTTTGAAAAAATATTTCAGATTAATGTAAAAAGGGGGGGGGAGACGTGAAAATGATGTATCTGGGACAGCAGATTCACTCATCTGTACCTTTAAAGAGAAAACATTTTTGCCTTAATAGATGTGTTTAATACAAAAAAACACCTAGTATATTTCTTTGAAATCTCCAATTAATAATTTGGGACTGTAACAATTACTATTTGCATACTTGTAATCTATATTTTCCCTTTAATATGGAATAATCAATAGTAGGACTTCTTTTTTGAGACACATCCTTTTGGGACCCAATTGGTGTTTAAAAATATTTCCTCAGGTTTGATCCGCAACCCAGTTTGGTAGCAGTTCTGCACATCTTCCGGTTGACTTCACTAAGTGCCATGGTTGTAGTGCTTGTAGTGCTTAGAATATCAGACTATGAGCACAGAGACCAAATTTAAACTTTCCACTTGGCCTTCAAGCTCTCTAAGTGAATTTGACCCAGTTGGTCATAATCTCTCAGAAGCCTAACCTGAACCATAAATGTAGTTTTAGAAGAGGTCTGTGCTAGGATGTCAGGCAAAAACAAAACATATTTAAAAAATAAAATAAAGAAGACAAATACATTGTGGCACCTTAAAGACTAACCTTAATATAAGCTTTTGCGGACAAGTCCACTTCTTCAGACACCTGTACAGGAAAGCCCACATTAAAATACAGCAGTTAGTCCTTAAGGTGCCACAATGGCCTTTTTGTTTGTTTGTTTGTTTGTTTTTTGCCTGAATCACAAGGGTATTAGAGGAATGAAAGAGGGGAGAAAAAAACATGTATCTTGAAAGAAACAAAAAAAAAGGTAGATAGAAGATGATATACAAGCAGATAATAAATTGAAAATACAATCATGAAATAGCCAATATGCCCAGATATATGCATATATCCCTGTGCCATTGACGTCTATTGAAAGGTTACAAATGTCCTCAGTCCATTGAATGATGGGGCTGAGCATTTCTCTACCCATTTGTACAGAACCAATCTTTTAGCCACTGAAGGGACACTGAAAATCTGTTTCCACTGATCAGATGCCAAATTCCAAGCTGCAGGAATGTAATTTAAACATGCATAAGAATCTATAAAGTTCTGTACAGAACAATGCAGGTGGGTTGCTGTTTTCTTTTCCCAAGAGAGTTTGATTGTGTGCTGCTTTCTTCTCCCCTTTTTAGGAATGGAATAGCAAACTGTCGGATGCGGACAGACAGTGAGCAGTCCTGCGACTCTCCCGTGGTTAGCGGTGACCCAAAGGAGGATCACAACTATAGCAGTGCCAAATCTTCTAACCACAGGAGTACATCGCCCACTAGTGACTCCATCTCCTCTTCCTCTGCTGATGACCATTACGAATTTGCTACAAAAGGCAGCCGGGACAGTAGCGAGGGCAGTGAGGTCAGCGTCCATAGCCACGAGAGCCATAGCGAAGCAGAGGAGGAGGACAAAAGGCAGAACCGAAAAGAGACCAAGGATTCTTTAGCTGATAGTGGATATGCCTCTCAGCACAAGAAGCGTCAGCATTTATTGAAGGCAAGAAAAGTACCGAGTGACACACTGCCTCTTAAAAAGAGACGTACAGAGAAACCCCCAGAGAGTGATGATGAGGAAATGAAAGAAGCAGCTGGATCACTCTTGCATTTGGCGGGAATTCGGTCTTGTTTGAACAACATCACCAATCGGACGGCAAAGGGGCAGAAGGAGCAAAAGGACACCACAAAAAACGAGAACAAATCCATTGATTGAACTTACAAAACAATTTTGTTTCAGCACGTCAGGTGAATTCTAATGATTAGTGGCAATATCAACAAATACTTCCTTTGTTCAGTTTTCTCTTTTCTTCCCCTCCACCACACCCTCTTTCTCTCTTTTTCTTTCTTTTTTTAAAAAATTGTTTTGGTGTGTTTTTCTTTTTGGGACCCTTAAGATTCTTTTTTTAATTTTTTATTTTTAAAGGAGATTGAAGCCATAGAACTCATACTGATACTCAACTAATTTTACAAAAGCTTTTCATTACATGAAGACAAAAAGGAACAAAAAGTAAAAGCCAAAATTGCTGTTGCTTTCTCCAGCGTTGTCAGAACTGCATAGCTGGAAAACTTTATGCCATCACCAGTTCACACGAGAGGAATAAAATTCAGCACTAGGAAATCTTATACCTAGAAGAAATTTGATAATTTGGTAACCATTCAGGCAAGGCTCTTAGGGTTTTTTTAAGGCCTTACAATTGGGTTTCTATGTGAAATTGCCTAGAGAGTTGGGGGAAGTCAGAGGTCCATAGGTTGTCCTCCAAACCAAGGAAAATATGGTGGCATTTGCTTGCAGTTGTGCCATAAAAATCTTGGAATAGCCACTAAAGACAGCTGCTCATACAGTAGTGAACCACCTAGAGCTTCATGTACTGTACATGGCTTATAATGTGAAGACTTAATAATTTTTAAATTATAGAAAACTGAACTGTGTATGCAATGAGTTTCAGTGAAATAAGGAGAAAGGGGTGGAGGGAATGGGGGTGGGATTAGTGATATCCTTTAATTGTCTTCTGTATTTAAATTAAAAGAATGTTTTTTTAAAAAGCCATAAGCCTGAAGATTGGCACTGCCTGCAAAAATATTATGGGAAAACAAGCTATGAGTTTTTAACTGCCTGAGTGAAAAGCAATCAAGTCTAAAGAAAATTATGAGTAGATATTTAAGAAGAGTCAAAATGATGAAACCTTTCTATAGGTCACAAAGATTTGATCTCGCTAGGGAAGAAACATGCTACAAAACCTGCCATTAGTATTATAGTACTTTTTTTTTTCAAAAGAAGAATCCATGTTGGTTGGGCAAAATAAAAGACAATATTTCATACAGCTCCTAACAGTGCTCCTGAAAACAGTGTATCCAGTTAATGGTGATTCATTTGTACAAAAAAATAACAGTATATTTCCAGTTGTAACCACTGTAGCCAGCAGAAAATTCTGATCCACATTGCATGGATTCCTTTCTGGGAGGGGCTCGGGAGTACGAAACAAAACCCCTTTTTTAAAAAATTCAAAGATAACAAAAGTTCTTGTAAGGTAAATAATGTATTTAGCATGAAGCATGAGTTATTTTCATATAAATATAGAAAAATAGAGAAAAGGCTATGCCTCTAATTTTTAAGCCCTTAGGCTTAGTTTGTTTCTGGGGTTTTTGTTTTTGTTTTGGATTTTTTTTCCCCCTCCTTTTTTTTCCTTTTTTTGGAAGCAGGTGTTTTTAAGGTTTAACCTTTTTCAGGGACAAATACTGACTGTTGGGGAACTTACTCTGCAATATTAAAAATAAAACTTCATGCTCGGGTAGGGCTTGGATGGTTGAATTTTATTGCCTTGTCTGCACATTCAGCCCCCTCCCCTACTTCTCTGTTTTTTGAACACTTTTGTCCTTTCTTTGTCTTTACATGTATTAACAATACGCAATAATTTTGAGGGCAAGGCAAGTAGTGAGTGTGTATGATTAAAAGACTCCATATGGAGACATTGAATGAAAAGCTGCCACTTAGTTTTGGGGGTGGGGGGTGGAAATGGTAACCACACAAATTTGCTCATCTGCCTTGAGGGAACAAATGACGAAAGGGCTTCTATTTGTGTTCATCAAGTGATTACAGATTGTTTGGTAAAGAGGTAATTCGCTTGTGACCGTACCTGTTTTGCAGTGTATGGTAACATAAATGGATTAAAAGCTTTGCAATAAGGCTGGATTTTGTTTCACTTTATTTTGTTCAAAAACATTGGTATTGAAGGCCATAAATGTGAGATAACCTCCAAGCTCATTGGCTTACATATTAGCCAGATGTCTTGGGGACACCCATTCCCACTGGCACCCTTCATGCATCCTGAGCTGAACGGACTCAACATGACAGGTGGTGGTCTGTAAGGAAGGCATCCAAGAAAAGCATGTGGTGTATGTAAGAGGTTCTTTGGATCCCATAGAGTTTTTATATTCAGTGGAAGTGTGGATAGTTGTGTGTGATGTTCTTTTGGGAATTTGGATTTAGTTTGAGGATGACATGAACTTGGGCAAGGAAGAGAGAGAGAGAGAGAGAGAGAGAGAGAATGCTGTTTAGCAGACTTTGAAATTATATGTCAAGAAGCATATGCAGTGTGAATTGGAAGCTCATGTTAACCCACAAGTTTGGGTTTACATAAGTCAATCAGCAACATCAACCAGTATATCCAGACATTTTCCATGTTGACATGCATAGGAAAAAATCAGTGTTTGCCTCACTGTTCCCCCGCCCCCGTGAAGATAATACTTATTTAAAGAAGCAACAAAAACGTTTCATAAACTTAAACTCTCTACAAAACAGAGAGTTTTCGCTCTCTACAAGAGTGCCATATACATCCTTCTTCAGATTGCCATTCTGTTTAACATAAAACGATGTGGTTGCCTCTTCAAGTGGATGAATAATGAGCCTTACAATGTTGAGAACTGGAAGGATTCTGAACTCCAAGTGTAATTACTCAACACATTTTTTTACACTCAGTAAACATTATGATTTATGCAGAGTTTACTGCATTGTAAAAGTCTATATTTTGACCCAGAATCTTTTCAGAATTGTTAACTGATTGTAGTCCAGAGAGGCTGAATCCTAGATTTGGCTAGAATGCTAGCTATGTATTGGGACACAACTGTTAATGTAGAGACTCTGTTTTAACGTTAGGACTCTGGATTCAGGACACAGTGCTGTATCTTGGCTACCTGTACTGTATCTACCCTTCAGTAAATATACCCTTTACACCACTGATACCCAACAGGTACATTTCAAGTTGAGTTACAAATCCAGGCTTCATTTCATCTGCTATACATATATGTGCACAATGGAGATTGACTCCTTAAGTGCAGCCTTCTGAATAAGGCCCAATAAAATGAACTGGAATTGTGGAACTCTTTCATCACTTCTGCTGCTTTCAATTAAACTTCTTCAAGAGAGGAATTTCCTGTCAGTTTAATTAAGATAGTTTAAGAGAAACTTCTTATTTCATGCCTTGAGTATATTTCATATCATTTATGTGCCCTCCCAGTCTGTCTCACAGTCTTTTCACCAGAGCATGTTTTTGGACTGTGTCCAGTTGGTCCCAGCTTAGAGTAGACTCATCAGCCAAACTCCTGTTGGTGCAAATTTATACTGGTGGAAGCTGATGATCTTCCTTTTGCCCTGTGGAAGTCTTTGGAAGCCTCAGGACTGGGGGTAAGGGGGAGTATTTAATTACCAAAAGTCAATGCCAGATAAATAGCAGAGGTCCCTCTCGCAAGAACAAAAAAAAAATTGTTCTTGCGAGAGAGAAAAAAATTGGTGATTATAGGCTTCCCATCCACCTTATCCTGAGGCTCTCATAGGCCTCCAGGGGACAAAAGGGAGCCCTAGGGAGCCTTAGAACCTAAAAGGAGAACAGGAACCTCTGGGTTAATTTAAATTAAATTTTATTGATGCCAGCTAATGATGTCATCAGCTTCCACCAGCATAAATATACGCAATAGAGTTGCCTATTGAGTCAGTGGCTGAAATTCAGCATTAAGCTTCAAATAGAGTAGACTCATTGAATCAGTGGGAATTTGGTGAGTCTTCCATAAGTTCCATTAATTCAATGAGTCTGCTCTGTTTGACATACTACTGGATCTCAGCCATTGGTGCTTAATGCTAAGAGACCAAGACCCCATCATGCTCTAATTGGAATTGTTAGATTTAGCTCTTTGTGTATAATGCAGGTGTCACTCAGAGTAACTTCCTTAGCTGTTCCTTAGCTTCTGTTGTTCCTGTTTTGTTTGAGTGACTGTTACCATATATCATCTTTTTTTGATGAATGTCTCCCACAAATCCAGTTAGACCATACTTTTTTGAAACTGGCTCAACACATTTAAAAAAAACACAGCCAGATTCAAATTACATCATGTGATAGCTTCCACTACTGTTTCTATGACCAAATGGAGGATTCAAAGGCCTTGGCAATTCAGGTTTTTGCAGGTGATACAGACAGGATGGATTTGATTTAAATCAGTGAATCCCAAAACTAGTTATATGTACAAATATGGTTTGATAACAATACCTTGGATTTGAATACTGTATTTGTGCCCAGGGTGAATAAAAATCAATGATTTTTTTTTAAAGTTTGATTTAAATCACAATTTAAATCATGATTTTTGATGACTTAATTCTTTTTTAAAAAAAAAATTAAACCATGATTTAAATCAATTTTTTAAAAGTCCTTGATTTTTATTCACCCTGGATTCAAATATAATATTTGAATCCAGGGTGAATAAAAATCATATATAATAATTGAATCCAAGGTATTCTTCACATACCATATTTGTCCAGTCTTGGGATTTGTAGCAGGAATTATCATTCCAAAAGTAGAACTGTGCCCAGTTGTAACTTATCTACAGTGCTGAGGTAAACATTTCAATTTTCATTGTTTGGTATTTACATCCAGGGTGGGGAGCTGATTCAGACAGCAGAGCAGAAACTTTTAGTCCTAGCCCCAAACATCCCTATCAAATGGATGATAGGATTGAGGTGAGGCCATGTCCCCTAACATCACTGGTTTGCTTGCTGAAACATTAGCTTCCCTGTCTCTGTCCCAACATAGAGGAGATGAGGAGAGAGACGGCTGATATTTTTACAAAGTAAGATTAAGGGTTTTCTGGATGTCTCACTTAAGTACCTAATCAATTAAGCACCTAATTTTTAGTTGAAATTATTTGGACATATGATTATCCAAAACATCCTAAGTTACTGCCAAACTGAAATGAAAGTAGCTGGGTCCAGTTATAGACTTACACTGCACTAAAGCTGTTGCTTCCTTTTCATACTTTGCAGTAGTTATTGTCTGTGCACCGCCTCATTTTGAAAACAGTGAGGGGAGTATTTATATGCATATTTCCATATGCATTCCCAAAGAGGTGTGCCTATTGAAATTTCTGGATTTCAGCTGATATGAAGACATCCACTTAAGAGTTACTCCATTTTCTGGAAAAATGGAAGAGGGCTTAAACCATACAGATTTTAATGTAAGAATGGGAAGAAAATTGAGCTATGTGAATCTTAAATAAAGCTGTTTAGACTTGCCAGTAGTTGTTTTCTTCCTCATTCAGGCCACCTGCCTTTGAAATGGAAAACAGAAAGGGGGGCAAATAATTTATTGCACTAAGTTGAAGCCCTTGTGCTAGAACAAATGGCGCACTAAGTAGGTTGTGATGTTACAAGTCACATCACAGTCTTGAAGTTAAGAAATATGGTTTTCCCGTGTAAAGGTTCACTGGAAAACCATCTACTTGGTTGCAAGATTTCTGTTTCCAGATTTGTTACTTTTAAAAAATATTCTTCCACCCCTCAAATAATTCACCCTCTTGGTTAAATAAGGGTCTATGAGTGTTAATTTTCCCTATAATATGTAAAACACTGTTATGCACATAAATGCAGCACTGTGATCTAATTTAAAGAACTTTATTGTTTATATGAATGTGTAACATAACTTAATACTTGGTTGTGGTGATAACCTTGTGCCAACCTCTGATCATCTTTTTGCTTTGTACTATAGAGAATCAAATATTCTAGCTAATGACACCCATTTTATTTTCCTATTAATTAATCTATAGTTTTTAATGGTGGTTCCCTCCCCCCCCAAAGTCAGGTTTTGCAAATATTTTACGCAATCTTCCCTGCCAACATCTGTGTAAACGTTTTCTTACCTTGGTTCAAGTTCCTGTTACTCACCTCCCTCATCTCTTTCGTTCTTGCTCTTGACAGCAAATCATGTGAGAAGAAGGTGTCAATTTTAGTTGTTTTCTCTTTTTTCCATGAATGAAAGTGCAGAATCATACATGCAGTGGTTTTGCAGTGTTACCTCTATCCCATAAAATCCTTCCACTACTCAGCAAAATGAGTACTTGCAGATGAGAGTAGGAAAATGCCTGTATTCTTCCTGTTCCAGTAGAATTAGTGTGGTGCTAAGAACGGCACTAAGTCTCTCAACAGGATGAGAGCACAGAAATATGCCTTTAGAGGCTCCTGCTGCCAAAATCATTCAGCCAACATGGTCCCTGTTTCAACAAAAGCATTTTCCCTCCTCCCCCAAAAATCACAAGTTGGAAGCCCAGCAATCAGATTTTTGATGGGGAAAGAGAATCTGAATTCAGTCAGTCCACTTCCTAAACAGTCTATCTGTAAGCTCTGAGCTTTTTGGCTGTTTGCAATTAATTTGGAAAGAAGAACAGTGAATTTCCAAATATATTTTCCCAACCAGCTCTGGGTCTGCACTGAGACATCGGATCAGGTCCTTATCAATATCATTTACACTCTCCTTGCTCCTTACCAACATACATTATTAACCTCTGATGTTCAAGGTTGTGTCTTTTACGTTGAGACTTTTATGATTGTGGCTTGAAATATGGGTATATAATTTTTCCCCCTTGTTCCTGTTCAAATAGAGAATGTCTTGCATTTTTTAAAAAAAAGTTCATTTATGAGTTTGTTTTCAATTATGTCTTTGGGAGGAGAAACATGGTTGTTCCTGATTTCACTTCTGTATTATACACACTCACTACTTCAGTCCGCCTTGGTGTCAAATGTTGGTGGGGATGGGGGTGGGGAGTGATTTCTGTATGTGAGAAAAGCATTATGAACTTGTACATTTTTATACTCTTCTGTAATATTTTTGAAAAAAAATTTCTTTTGCAGAAAAAAAGTGATGAAGCAATCAAAAGACCAATAAGTACAATATTGATGCTTTAGAGGTCATGAGACCTTCACTGGCCAATAGGTTAATTTAGTACAGCAATAAGCCATTTTCCCCCCATTCCTTTTGTTGTTCTTCCGTTTTCTGGTTTTTATTTCTTTCCTTTAATAAATAAATGAATAAAATGCTGTACTAGGTGTATGGAACTGCCAGTTTTTGTTAACATAAAATGAGAACTGTGATTGGGGATGTAAAGAGTTATGTTTAAGTTGTATTTGTGTTTACCTAAATGAGCAGTCAAAAGGCAAGTGCAATCAGCCAGAAATATGGGGAGGGGAGGGGTGGGGAGTTGATCTAGAGGCATACTTGCATTTTATGTTTCTTGATGTGTAATCATATTGCCAAAGACAAACTCTTTCATCAGTTATTATTGTAAATAACACTTTCCCAAAACGTACCATAAAGTTTCTGTGATGTATTGTCTTCCAGTTGCAATAAAAATTACTGAGTTGCATCAATTGAATAATTGCACTGATGGCTTTGAGCTTTTATTGTTTCATTGATTTATTTCAAACTGGACTGTGCTCTTGTTAAGTTAGGTATTTGACTAATCCACCTAGAGATGGAACCCATTTTTATAATACTGTTCTCAAGGCAAGCATTGATCCCTAAGTGGCCACCCAATTAAAAATATTCTTGTAAAATTAAAAATAAATTCCCAAGATATGCTTCAAATTAACAGCCTGTACCAAGGCATCCCGAAGACATCATTTAGACTTAGACTTCATTTGTTTATCATATTTGTCTATTACCCTTTCTCCAAAGAGGTATATTTGTGCTGTCATTCTGTTTTATCTTCATCCCAACCCTGGCCAGAGAAAAGTGAGGAAATTGTTTGGTAGATCAAGAGACAGGAAGTTTGAGGAAAGAGGCTGGGAAGGTAAGATGTTATAACCAGCTTTCTGCAGTGTGACTTACAAAACAGATGCATTACTGTATGTGGAACCTTCTTAGATTCCTTTGCAACACAGATTAAAATCCTAATGGAAGAAGACTTTCTAATTTTCCTACCAACCTGTCAGTCCTATTTTTTCATGAGACTTATGCAGTGTAACTTATGGAACAGAATTTCAGCTGAAGAATTAATCCAGCCATTGACCCAGCAGGCTTCATACTGTTTACTGTCTAACAGTAGCTTTCCAAGGCTTCAGAAAGGACTTTTTCCTAAACCAAGCATGCGTTGAATTTGGGACCTTTTGTGTGCAAACTTTTGTTCTACTAAACTACTATCCACCATGAAAAACCACTGAAGCCATATATACAGTCCTCATGTGGGAGGCATCAGTTTACAAATATGGAAGTTGCACAAGAAGGCGTGTTATATATCAGGTAAGACTATATGATCATCATTTTTAATCCACTGTTGTCTGTCTATTCCCATCCCTATTCCTTGAACCTTTGGATTAGAGATGTCAAAGGCGAAACCTGGGAACTTTTGGATGCAATGGGGTATTCTGTATTATTATGCTGTGATGTCCCCCAAATTCAAGACTCTAGCAGGGCTCTCTGCTTTGAGATGAACATTGTTTTTTGTTTGTTTAGTTGTTTAGTCATGTCCGACTCTTCGTGACCCCATGGACCAGAGCACGCCAGGCCCTCCTGTCTTCCACTGACTCCCAGAGTTGGGTTAAATTCATATTGGTCGCTTCGATGACACTGTCCAACCATCTCATCCTCTGTCGTCCCCTTCTCCTCCTGCCTTCACACGTTCCCAACATCTGTATCTTTTCTAGGGAGTCTTCTCATGAGATGGCCAAATTATTGGAGCCTCAGCTTCAGGATCTGTCCTTCCAGTGAGCACTCAGGGTTGATTTCCTTTAGAATGGATTGGTTTGTTCTCCTTGCAGTCCAGGGGATTCTCAAGAGGAGATCAAACCTATCCATTCAAAAGGAAATCAACCCTGAGTGCTCACTGGAAGGACAGATCCTGAAGCTGAGGCTCCAATACTTTGGCCATCTCATGAGAAGAAAAGACCCCCTGGAGATGAACATTATAAGCCTTTAAAAGAAGTATCCAAGCTTGGAAGAGTAGTTTTTTAAAATACTAGTTGGTTAGTTTGTATTTTTACCTGGTTTCACTTTTGAACCATCAGGAAAAAATACACAGTTTAGTAGCACCCCCATATCTGCAGAACTAATACCCACAGTTTCAATTACCCACAGTCAAAAGGTATTAAAAATATTAAAAGAAAAACATTGTAATGTAATTACCAGATTTAGTCACTAGAAGGACCCAGAGACTATGCTGTGTATAAAAGTTTCCTATTGTCCAAGGTTTTCAGCAGTTGGGGGGGGGTCTTGGAACCAATCTCCTGTGGCTACAGGCCTTTTCCTATACTACTGAAAATGCTCAGTGGTACAAGAGACAGCTCTAGTCCTGCCAAGTCAGAATTTGCTGCTATGGTCCTCACCCTGTAGCCATTACATGGGTCTTTCTTGCAAAATAAAAAAAAAATCCCAAGATGCGCTTCACATTCAGTCATTAATTCATTCAAGTTATATACCGCCCCATAGTGCAGTGCAGTCTCTGGTCAGTTTACAACAAAACATACAAGAAAAAATAAATACAAATCAGTCAATAAAACCACTGACTAGCTAACTTATCCTTAAAATAAATAAACAAACAATTTATAGGCATTTATAGTGTCTTTTCAGAAGAGGGAGATAAGGTTGGCTTAGCTTGTGTGTTTATGCAACACCAGTCAGACCATTTTGAAAGGTGAAATCAGATGGTGGAAATGCAGAAACAAAAAAGTTGCTATTGCCATTTAGCATAAATTTTATTTGTTTGTTTGTTTACATTTCTATGCTGCCCCATTAGTATTGCCATTCTTTGGGCAGTTCACAATATAGAGTAAAATACACACTATATAATAATACAAAAATACAATTAAATATATTGGAACTGCAAAGACACAGACGTAGAAAAACATAAAATAGCAGTATCATTATTGAGAATACATTTATGTAAATCCTGCATACTATCTAGACTAACTCTATATCTCACCAGTGGTATGTCTACTACCAGTTGAGAACCGTTATTCTAAGGGAGGGAATTATTTAAAAAATTGAAGCCCACTGAAATAATTATTTTTAAAAACTTGCATTGAGTGACTTCTGGGGTATTTTCTGACCCCATGATAATGTCAATGTACTGCCATAAAAAGCAAAACAGAAACAAAACCCACCATGTTCACAAGAGGGCTTGGGATATTTTACAATGGAGATACTCTGAGGTACATATTCAAACTCCAGGAGTAAAAAAGCTCATGTTGTCATTAGTTGTTTCTTCTGAGTATCTTTTCTTTCTTTCTTTCTTTCTTTCTTTCTTTCTTTCTTTCTTTCTTTCTTTCTTTCTTTCTTTCTTTCTTTCTTTCTTTCTTTCTTTCTTTTTGCAAAAAGTGCAAGCAACACAATTTCTATGCCTGTTAGAATAAAAATCTTGTTTTGAACCTCATACGCCCCCAAGTGAAACAATTGTTATTCTTTTACAAGAACACCTAACCTTAATGATTTTGTGAGGCGTTTTTCTATCACAATGAAAGAAAAGGTCTGCTGAGGGAAATGTCTGCCAACCACAGGACATCTTTGTGCCAAACACCCTATAGTCAACCAGAACTAGGTAGGCACTTTCATGCTACAGTGGTCCATGCAAGCAAACCCATTTGTTGTGGGTTTGTTTGTTTTTGTCTTTATGCAGAAGTAACAGAGGGGGTGTTGTGTGGCTTATTCTCTCTAATGGTGCCATTGCACAGGAGATCTTTGGTTAGCAGAACTACTGCCAGTTGGAAGATAAATTTGTCTTCTACCACATTTCAACCAGAATGGTCGCAAGACCAGATAGCCGGGATATAAATAAAATAAATAAATAAAATAAATAAATACAAAGAACTTGTATGGTTCAGTTGGATTAACACTACACTAACCAAGCTAAGTTTCCCATGGTGTACCAGTTTACTTGCCTAGATAGATGTCTCCTTTCTGAGACCATATTTTACTTTTGTCATACACTGCTGGAATGGACATTTATCTCCGAATTCAACATCATTACCAAACCTCCAGTACCATATGAGTGTATAAAATCTACGTAGGCTTGTTGGACAAACTGGATGCCATAGTTCCTCTTAATTGGGCCCAAAACTGAATGTCACAGTTCCTCAAAGGTTTTTATGTTGTCCATGTCACATTCCCTCCAAGAACGGTAGGCACTTTTACGCCTTCAACTTGGTGATCTTGAACAGCTTCCACACTTCAGTATTGGTAGCATGCTTCTCATTCCATGCATTGACACATGCAGTGTGTCTCTGTTTGTTTTCCAGAAATACATTCTGTGAGGAGCTGCTCAAAGATTTCTAGCACTCTTTTTTTTTTTAAGTCAAAGTAGAGATTATAGATAACCCTGTAATTAGACTTGAAAATGTGTTAACATTGGGGAGCTGTGAATATGGCTGTCTACAGAAACTCCTGCAGGGACACTGGTACACAATTGTCTGCCAACGATCTTCCTCTTCTGATGCTCCCGAGTTTGGCCCTGAGCATTTCTAATGTTTGTTTCCAGGTACTCAATAGTAAACTGGGTTATGAATATCTCCATCACAACCACTCATAATACCAATACTCTCAGCTTGGCTTTCACTGGACAGGATCAGATAAGCCTGCATTTGCCTTCCTTCCTCATCTATGTCTTCTGCTCTTTGGATTATCATGATCATGGATCTAATTCCTTTCACATGCATCTGTGGCATTTTCAGAGGCTGCTCCTCAGCCATTCCTGAAATTAATGAATATTTTAAGCAAACATTGTTTTCCAGCTCTGAGCAGCTTTCAGAAGGCAGCACTGTGCCTTCACCATGAAATGTGCAATGATTCCTGCTGGAGGTTCCTGCTGATCAGTTCAGAATTTGTGGATCCATTTCCTTAAAATCCCTATTTGAGGACATAACTGTTTTACATAATCTCACAATGTTGGATTCTAGCTTCTTAGAATGGCAAGCCATGTTGAGGTCCCACTTGTATCTTCATTAACCCAGAGAAGTAAACAAACAGTGAAGATCTAGGGCTTCACTGATGTTTTTATGAATGAAATAACTAATTACTAGGACATTTCAAATCTCCTGGGTAGGCAGAAGCTGTCCTGCTATGCTCACTCCCTTCAAATCTGGCTGCAGTAAAATTCATGTCCTGTGGCAAAGCATCTAGTAAAAAGTAATTGTCTGCCATTTGTGGTTGATGATATAATTAGAATGATAGCCTCAGCAATGCGGTTTCCCCCCAGAATTCTTATATTTATGAATGGTTACAAGTGGTGGCCTGGAAAACAACTGAAAGTGCAAAGACTCTGTCCTGTGGAATGACGTAAGGCTATTTTGAATGAATAGTAATTAAAAGTGTACATTTGGGACTTTGGTCTCCATGCAAGTATCTGACCACATAAAATATGCAACAGTCACATTAAATGGCAGCTGATGTGTGCCAACATTTCAGCTAGGATCAGGTTGTAAATTCCTGAAAAGAAAGGAAAAAGAAACTGGCCCTCAGGCACCGCTGTGAGCAATTAAATCCAGAGGTTTTTCTCATTTTTTAAAAAAACAAAAGATTTAATATGTGATTTGACACAATCCACCAGTCCATATTAGGGCTGGAATGGCTATTACAGGGCTATGTGCTTTAGCAGTACAAGTCATAACAGGACTCCCTGGCATGAGCAGAATGTAGAAAAACTAGTTTTGAAGAATTGTATTTGTAATACTGGAAAGACACCCTAGGCTTTCCTTGCAGGAAATCCTGGTTTTTGTTTTTATATGTTCATTTTTTAAATTGCTGTATATTTTTGGTTTTTCCTAGGGTAGTGGCTTGTCCACTACGTGGGTGGGGTCTAAGTTTAAACATTAAATAAATAAATAAAGCATCCCTGAGACATAGCCATCTCTTGTTTACAAACCACAACTGAAGGGGAGTTCACCCTCTGGTAGTCTGTTTCACTGCTTTGGACTCGCATCTCTGAATTTCCCAAAATAATAGTTTTTTGTAGTTTTGCTCATAGAGTCAGACTCTCTTCTTCTTTGCTCTCTCTTCATTTGCTCTCAAACACCTGTGAAGGAAGCACCAGATCACAGAGCTTTCTTCTTCGTGGTCTCTGTGAATGCACACTAATGGGTTTTAGTGCACCTGTGCAGAGAAACCTCAGAATATTCTAGAGCTTAAGCACATGGTGCCGGGACCTACCCTGCGCCATCCTTAACCCCGCCTCCGGCACCGAGTGCCTCAGTTCCTTTCTCACCACCACTGCAGCAGCACCTCGGCTTTGGAGCTTTCCCTTCATTTCGACTAAATTACTTACCTCTCTCTTGGACCTCCTGGATAACGACTCGGACTGGATCACGCTGACTCATTGCCTGTGGATTTCAAAAAAGAGAGAACAAAAACGGACTCTTAGTGCTTTTTCTTTTGCTACCTTCCTTCCACCATGTTTTTTGTTTGTTTCGTTTATAGCCGCTTTGGGCCTATTTAAGCGGTGTGAGACCTGCCCAAACAAAATTACCCTTTCAGACAGGCATTCACAGTTTCTTTTGTTTGGGCGAGGCACACCAGCCAGCTTTGTGCTCCCACTGTAAAAACTTTACAAAGCCTGCCCACAAATTGTGGCTTCAGCAGCTCCACTCATTTCTTGGGGGGAAGTCCCTGTGTCCGTCATAAGAATCTGTGATGGATGGTTCCCAGGCTCATACCACGGCTTGCTCTCCAGGTTCAGGCCACTCACCTTTTTCTAAGCAGTTGTTGAAGGCTTCAAAGACTACTACAAAACTGCACACTTCAACACCAGGGCCAAGAGCACCCTCCTCTGTATTGATGCCAAGAAGAAGAAGGAGGAGGAGGAGGAGGAGGAGGAGGAGGAGGCCTCAGCCTTGCAGAAACCCAGGCATGCCACAGATAAGACTGGGCCTTTGCCTTTGTTGGAAGGTCCTCCTTGTTAAGAGTTGGTTAACCTCTACTTACTGTCTGAGGATGAGGATGCTCCCCCCCACCTGATATCACGACTTCCCTCCAATGCAGTCACTCTCTGGACTAGAGAATTACCTCAGCAGAAGGTTGTTCCAATAGTGCAGACGAGCCCACATTCTCCTCCCAGCTCACTTTCAGGCCATTCCTCCTTGTCAGCATGTGCCTCCTTCTCACACTCAATTTCACCTGATACTCCTTGGAAGAGGACACAGAAGACACAGCACATGGAACCTCCTAGGGAGGCAGAGGGCTATCGCCACCATTCGGCACGGTATGCAGCTACTCCTGTGGAGGCTCTTTACTGGCACCAAGGCCTTAAGAGGGTGCGTGTTTATGAATACTCGGCATATTATGAGCCTGAGGACTTAGAGCCCGACCTTTATTCTCATCCAAGGTCTTATGAGTTCAATCCCCAATACCATCGCTGCCCAACATATGCATTCTACCAGGCCCAGTTGCCTACACCTTTGCCCTCCTCACCACAGTATTGGACATATGTGGAGCGGGATCCGGTTTCAGACGAGGAGTATCAGGTCTTGCCAGCTCCTCACCAATGCCATAAGAGAGCACTCCTGGACAAGCGTCAGACAGGCCTGAGCCAAAGAGCC
Organism: Pogona vitticeps; assembly: GCF_051106095.1. NCBI lineage: Eukaryota > Metazoa > Chordata > Lepidosauria > Squamata > Agamidae > Pogona > Pogona vitticeps. The sequence continues at coordinate 329,466,242 of NC_135783.1, read as the reverse complement.
GTTACTTACCAACTTCGATGCTGAACCACCCGTCCTGCCTGGAGTCGGGGTTCTCAGCACTGCCCCTCACCTGATCCACCTTGGTGACATCCTGAAATGCAGAATGGGAAAGAAAGTCATTTGCCCCATGTTGAGCTGGAGGCACATCATCTGGCTTCCACTTGAGACAAACTAATCTCCTACAGTGGAACAGATCCCTATTCTGCTTAATACGGACTCAGATGCCTCAGATGTCAAGTTAGTCAAAGACTCTCTACCAATTATCCCAACACAGATTCCGACGTTGTAGAGAGTCACCCCCCCTGTCCCTGTTGGAAGATTATTCTTCCTATTCTCAGTTAATTCTGAGAATTGCAACGGTGATGGATCTGGCCATGGATCAGCCAATGTCTGAAGAGGTGGTCAAGGACTATGAAGACATCACCCAGGACCAGAGTCCTCCTCTTCACCTGGCTTTTATATCATGTCTCCTTAAGCTCATCAAAGAGTCCTGGAGAAAGCCATCCTCCACCCAACAAATCCCCAGAAGGGTTGAGAATCTGTATAAGACCCATGGTGGCAGTACTGCCTTCCTTTCTAAGCATGTTATTCCCAACTCCTTTATGGTGGATGCAACCCAGAATAGGGCCAGAAACCACGCAGCGTCTACCCTGAGCAACAAGGAAGGCAGGAAGCTGGATGTCATCAGTCGCTGGGTTTATTCTCTGGCATCTTTCATTTTAAGGGTGGCTAATTACACCGTGGCCATGGATGCTGATCACCGCCACCTCTGGAATAGGGCACTGCCTGCCTTAGAGGCCAGAGGATTTCCGGACCCGAGGCCTCTCTTACCATCAGGAGGCGATGGCTTTGTCTTGGCAGGAGCGCATTGCAGCACACTACATGGTGGACGCTGCCTCCAAACAAGTGGCGACGGTGATCACTGTGCGTCGGCATGCCTTGTTGCGGTTGGTGGGCATTTCTGACTATGCCAGGTTCAGGATTGAGGATCTGCCCTTTGACGGGGTAGGCTTCTTTGATGAGAAGACAGACAAGATCCTGGACAACCTGCTGAAGTTGAGGAAGACCGCTAGAACATACTCCAACCAGCAGTATCGGCCTCGTAATGCCTGGTGTCATCCTACACCTTCCAACGGTATAGGCTGCCTCAGGACCGCCAACAGCCTCAAACCTCAGCTTTGCCAGCTGCCTCCTATTGCGAGTAGCCAGGGAAACAATGCCCCCACCAATCTAATTGATGGTTCAACCAGAAGGCGAGGCAGAATCTTTGCTCTCCTCCACCAGCAGTCATTGATTGCTCAGTTCACCTGGCCCCCTTCTTCAACATCTGGCAGACCATCGCCTCGGACTCTTGGGTCCTCACTATCATTGCCAGGGGCTATGCCATCGAGTTTGATACACTTTCCCCAACAGGTTCTCTCAAGATTACCAACCCTTCCCCCGCCTTGGAAGAGGAGATATTTTCATTCCTCCAAAAGCAATCTTACAGGTGCGTCACGTAGAAGTAGCACTCGGCTTCTACTCTCGGTACTTTGCAATCCCGAGGAAGGACGGTGGTCTTTGTCCCATTCCGGACTTCTGCCACCTCAACTCCTACATCACTCCTCATTGTTTTCGCATGATTTCATTGGACGCCACTATCCAGATGCTCCGACAAGATGACTGGTTCACCGTTATAGACCTCAAGGATGCCTATTTGCAGGGCAGACCAGGGAGGGGAGGGGGAGTTGCCATTGTTTATAAGGACATCTTAAACTGTCATGTTTGCTTTTCTTTTTCCTCCACTGTGGCAGCCACCTGATACCATAATCTCTGCAAAAAAACAGGTTTGATTTGTGTGCATGTTGTTGCCTGCTTTTACAGCACAGTCCTCTGTGTATATACACAGAAATAAATCCCAGGAAATTCAATGACATTTGTTCATAGATTAAGTATGCATAGAATTCCAGTCTTTAGTAGGCATTGAAAACGTTGCCGTCTTGGCAGACAAATTTTGAGTTAACGTTGCTGTGAACAAAACATATCTCGCTCTCTTCTTTTCAGTGTTTCTGTTATTGGTTTAGTTTGCACATTTTTGAATCAGTATTTCCTTAAAAATGCAATCGGGGAGCACTCTTGAGTAGTTTTATAATAAGATAAGAGTACAAGCGTTTCTGGCACTTATGTATTATCATCAACTCAGAAAGAGAATAAATACCTCAGGTACTGTGTCTGCTTCTGAATGCTGCTGGTTTTTGTCAAACTACACGGGGCCGACTTTAAAGCACGGAGACATGAGCTTGGCCGATCTAAACACCTGAGAAAGCAAGGAAGAAATGGAGGCAGTGGAGAAAGAAGCTCCCACCCCCCTCTCTCTTTCTCTCCCTCTGTCTCTCGCTTGCTTTTTCTCTTTGCCATTTCTATCTCTCACAGTGGCTCCGGAAGCCACCAGCTGGCCACCACACTTTAAACAAAATAACAATATATTCTTGAAGGCTTTCCCATTGCAAATAAAAATGCTCATTTTAAAAAGCCCTGTTTAGCTTGAGATCTGTCGCAAGGATTCCATATTTCCAACAGTGGCTATCTGAGGAAGTTGACATGTCCACGAAAATTCCCACTGAAATATAACAGTTAGTATTTAAAGTGCCACATTTCTGTCTTCTTCCTTTCTTTAGGTTTTGTCTGATAGAAGGACTCCCGTGTCCACAAAAGAGTGGACCACACAAAATCATGTGCGGGGCTGTCTCCTGCGCGCCATCACTTTCCAAGAGCAATAGGGAAACAAGCCAACATGAAAAATTCAGCATTGGGTCCATGAAAAATGGAGGCTTGTGGAAGGATCACTGCCATGAGTATAAAGGAAACAGCTTCAAGTGTATTGTCTTTAATACCCCGAAGCAAGGTGGAAAGCGCCTTATCATCCTCCAGATCCTGCCTCTCCAGCTTTCCCAGTGTTTCTCAAGTGAAATCTGAATCACATCATCTTCCTAAAATTTCCTAAAATTTCTCCACCCATTAAGCTGAGCTAAATAAGTCCATAGAGGTTACACATGCACTCACTGGCATTCACCTGCTCTTCCCCTTTTCTGCTGGCTTTTAGGTGTGCCATTACTACTCATGTTTAGTGCCAGCTAAGGGCTGGGGGGGGCGGGAAACATCATACTGTCAACATTCAATTTTTTCCTCACCTTGAATTTCTAGACACCCAGAGAAGCCCAAGTGTCCTCTCATATGTCATCTTCAGAAACTTGCTATCAGTTTTCTCTCCCTTGTTTAGTTTGCACCCCCGCCTTCCTTGTTGTTTGGATTATTGTCCTGCAGCTCCAGTAAATACACTCTTTGAAAGCCACCACTATGACCTGCTCTCTGTTCTTGGGCCCTCTCCCAACTTTCCTTCCTCTCTATCCATTATCTTGTTAATTGAAGGGCTATCATCTAGGCACTGGCTCTTATAGATCCCATGAAATCCGCTTCTGTATTAACACTGCTTTTAAGCAAAATGTATTGATTGGTGAAGCGTTGGACCCTCTTTAATCAAGAAATCTAAACAGGTCTTACCCTTCAGAAGCCTGGCGATGCTCTGAGCTTCAAAGCTCTCACTTAAAGTGAATTAATTTATCCTGGATGTTGTAATGCTCACAGCAAGTCTATGGATTCCAACAGTAGAGGATGCAATTGGCACACCAATAATATTCCCTAAATTCACTGTCTATTGAATATACTGTAAAGGTGGAAAGTGGGGAAGTCTTCCAAAGAAAACAAAGAGTTTTGATTTGAATTGTGCAAGACTGATTCATTCACTCTGCTGATTCATCCTAATGGTATTTTATTGGGAGCTAATTTAGTCTCTTGTTCGGGAACGATTTTATTCAAGAGTTAAACATTTCATTTTCTAAACATCTCTCTCCTCTCTCTACAGGTTCTCTTACCTTTTCATATCTGCAAATTACAAATGAATTTTATTGTCTCTGCTGGGCCAATTTCTCTATACTGTTTATGAAATACACTGGTATTGTCTACAGAGGTGACCACTTGTATATAAAAAGTGGAAGTATAATTATACTCCAGTGCACGGATTATTATACCAGTGGTTACAAATTTGGTTGTCAAGACGTTTTGAGTTGAAGCGACGTAAATCAAGAAAAATGAGGAAATTGGCAGGCACCCTTCATATCCTCAACAAACATACATGGATACTTAGCACAAGAGTGGGAAACCTTAAGCCCATGGGCCATATTTGACACAGCATGTGGCCTATGCTGTTTTAGGAAGAGGCCATTCTGCAAACCCATGCCTCCCCCAATGACAAGCAGACAAGAAAGCAACTGAGCACTCAGGTTTAGGTGTGACTGAGAGGGACAGCAGTTCACATGGCTATTCTATTGGTTCGATTATCAAATCGCTCAGCTGAGATCAATGGCAACAGCCTCTCTCCTACACCCATGGTCCACAAGTGGTCTTAGTGGCATTTGCAGAGTGCCCTGGGAGTCTCTCCTGGCCAGATATTTGTCCTTCTTGGGCCGTATTAGCACCATACGACAGAGTCACCCACTCCTGTGATATATGTGAACAGAGCCTAATCCACATCACTTTATAATTGTAGGCCACCATGCCTCAGCTGATTTTGCACGTTGCCAGTCTCCATGGTTGAATTTTGGTTTAACTCTACTCCTGTGGCTTCATCTAATCCAGATGATTTTTTGACTTTTCTTATTCTGTACGCTAACCAACCCCTGCCATGTTGCCCAGCCTAACAGAGAATCTTAGAGGACTTGAAAACTTTCCATTTTAAGAATCCACTTTAGGGATCTAATATAGACATTAACCAATCTTGATTTAAAACTTTACTTCTCCTTAGACTGTGCTACACTTGCCCTTTTAATGCCCATTTCACCAGTTTAGATATTTTTTTATTTTTGTTTTTATTTTTGGTAAAGGGTAGAGATGTTGTGGTTTAAAATCTCTGACTAGGCAATGGATAAAAGTTCAGGGACCTACAGAGCAGAAGTAGTTTCAAGTCTCCCCTTAGTAGAGCACCCCTTATTGTTTGTTTTCTTCAACTGGTACTTATTATCTTAATAATTTACTTCGAGACTCTAGTAAGAGAAAAGAATAACAAGTTCCATTTTCCTCACACTTCTTCATAGATAAAAAACAAACAGCATTCTGTAGAAAAATATTAGCTGGTTACATGAACAGAGCTTAACTGATTTAACTACCTTCATTGTTAAGTACTTGACTTGTTGACTGACTACATAGCTCTAACTGTCCACAGATTATCTGACTAAAAAGAGTGGGGAAATAATCCAAGGTAGAGAGCCCCAGAGGGAATAGTTGGCTGCTTCTGGATTGATGAATAGTAACCCCAGTCCAGCAAAGTCCCTCTTAAAGGCAACATACAAAGGTCCAATAATTCCAATACTTTTTGGACCATTTCTCCCCCACATATAATGGTCATAAGACAGTGGTTCCCAACCTTTTTCAAGTCACACACCCCTTTTATAATTGCCAGGTAACAAGGGACACACCAACCCACCATGTTTGCATTAAAAGATATTTCTAATGGGGTAAAATCATCCCTTTTCAGAAAGGAGAGGCCCCAAAGCGTTTGTTTCTCATACATATGCATACACATTAACTTTAATATCCTGTTCTGAAAGGTCAAGGAAGAAATTATTTAACAAGGCTACAACACATATAAGGTGACCCACAACACCCCCAAAAAAACTTCATGACCCCCTTGGGAGTCATGACGTCCAGGTTGGGAAACACTGTTATAAAGAAATGCGTCCGCCATTTTGCTTGCTCATTGCTTCAGGTCATTTAAGGAGAAGCAGGCTTGGCCCAGCCATTAACCCCTGTGAGGCCTTTGCCTGAGCCAGGAGAGTCCTCAAAGCAGTGAATGCGTCATCTTTGCCATATGCTGTGACCATCGGGAATGCACTTGACACTTTCCTCGGCACCACCTGGTCATTCCTAAAAGCCTGCTTTATTCTCAACTGGCTATTAGAGGGAACTGGATGCTGGTGTGGGACAGAATAGCAAGGACCCTGCTTGCAAGAGCGCCTTCTCCTCCCCATCTAAAAGATGTGTGTCTTTTAGCTGCAACACCCCATTGCGCTGTTGCTCCTGCTGCCACCACCCTCGGGCCACTTCTAGGGGCTGATGTTATTGCTGGAAGGCTTCTAGAAGAGTCAGAGAGAGGGGCATCAGTTGCTCCTCATAGGCGTCGTCTGTCGGCTCTCTTAATCAAACTCTCTTTCTCTCTCTCTCTTTTGTGGGAGTTTTATTTGCAGCCTGACACACTGTTTGTGATTTGTATGACTGAGAGGAACATTTATGGGCTGGGGTGATTATCTATTTATCCAGCCCTAACTAAACATTCCTTCCATCCTTTGAATTCAAAGGGAGTCCCACCTCTCTGCTGAATGTTCTTTCCTCTCCTGGTGGCAGTTGTTTGTTTGCTGTTAATCTGTTGGTTGGTTGTCTGTATATGTGCAGTAAAGGAACCAGTATACACAAGACTGTAATTCCAGGCAACTATAAATATATAAAAAATGTTGTTACTCTTTCTATACAAATGTCTCAGGGTGAGTTATTGAAAGGGCCATTTAATGAAAGGGGTGGATTCTGAGGAACTTGAAGCTATTCTTCTCCAAGGATCTCTGTAGTTCTGCTACAAAGCAAAATAATTTTAACCAGAAATTAAAATCTCTCTCTCTCTCTCTCTCTCTCTCTCTCTCTCTCTCTCTCTCTCTCTCTCTCTCTCTCTCTCTCTCACACACACACACACACACACACACACACACACACACACACACACACATATGTTAAGCAAGGTAAGATCAGAGAAGGAAAATCATGTCATGGGGATCAGTCCTTGTGGGGCAGACAAGATTCAGGAAGGAAGCAAGCAGAACACACGTACACCCACTTTCATGCTGAACCAGGAAGCCCCAGAGCCAGCTAGGAACAGACAGTTACTCAGGCTTTAAACACCCTTCAAACTTTCTCCTCCTCCAGCACTGATTTTCCAAGCTCTGTCTGTGAATCCTACGCTGAAAATTCTGCACCGGCTGCCAATCAGTTGCGTTTACCGCTGGGATTTGGTTCTTCTTGTGCTATTCTTGGCCTTTGGGCCTTTGGAGACCTGCACTGCTGACTTTCTGGAGCCAGCCAGACCCTCCAGAAAGGTTGAGCAGGGCTGTGCTCTGGGGACAAGGGCACATTTTGCAGGTTCCTCTTATCTCGCTCTCTTCCTGGATGCCCGTATCTCACCTGGAAAGACATTTTGTTGCCGTCTGAACTTTGAACATTGTACATTGTGGCAGATGTCCCTGCACTACGCCAGTAGTGGGCAATCACACACACCCTGGTGACAGTTTCAATGTCTCTTCCTATATAATTTTTTAAAAATACTCAGCAATAATGTAATGGCGGAGGCCCACTGGTGACAGACTTTTACAAACGTATTAATGTATCAGGCACAATTAAAAAACAATAACAATCATGTGCATTCCACAGCAGTGGCAGCCACCTTCGTGGCTTCAATTCTGAAAAGAAGCAGGGCAGCGCATGCACACAGGCAATCCCGATAGAAGAATGCACTGGTACAACAAAGGTACAAAATAACACAACCCTCCCCGGTGAAGGGGAAATGTTCCGCAGTTATACTGCTGGTTGGGAAAATGAGTCAATCTTGTCTCTGTGTTGTGTGACCAGGAAAGAAAGCAAGAAACTAACTTGGGGATAACTAGGTCACATTCCCCTCATGTGACCAGGACCTTAGTCTTTGGTCTGATTCAGCAAACGTTGTCTTCCATTTCCGGACAGCACTTTTGCCACTTGTCTCCAGGACATCATTTCTTCAAAGACACTCTTTGTTTTACTTACTACTTCTAGGGCACTCAAGCCTGTCGTTATCATTGTTATTGCTTTGATGTGCAAGTAATTTATTGTGTTATACCTTGTTAACGCATTGCCATATCCTTCCCAGCAAGTAAGAAAAATAATGGGAAATACTCTCAGTTTTGATAGTTCACCTTGAAAATATTTCCAAAAAACAAGAGCTAGGGTTCATAAGAGAATGCCATTACATTTGAAAATTTCTTGTGATAATAGTTCTTAAAATGCCCTTTAAAAGTGTTACTCTTTAGTAATTTTGTGAATACAAATTGCATTAGTTATACAATAGTTTCATGACTATTTACACTGAAGAAAATAAGTTTCATAACTAGGCCGAGGCAAAGAGGCAGTCCCGAAACCAGCAAAATCAGGGAGCTGGACAAGGGACAGATTTGTCTCCAGTGTGGAAGGGATGGTCACTCTCCAATTGGCCTTCTCAGCCACACTAGATGCTGTTTCAAGACCTCTATTCAGAGCATGTTACCATAGTCTCTCGAGACTGAAGGATGCCTAATCTGAGTTTCATAACTAGTTGTTACATTACCCCAAATAACAGTTAAAGGTAAAGGTAAAGGTTCCCCTTGACAATTTTTGTCCAGTCGTGTCCGACTCTAGGGGGCGGCGCTCATCCCGCTCTTCAAGCCATAGAGCCAGGGTTTGTCCGAAGACAATCTTTCCGTGGTCACATGGCCAGTGTGATTTAGTCATGGAACGCTGTTTACCTTCCCACCGAGGTGGTCCCTATTTATCTACTCGCATTTGCACACTTTCGAACCGCTAGGTTGGCGGGAGCTGGGACAAGCGACGGGCGCTCACTCCGTCGCATGGATTCAATCTTACGACTGCTGGTCTTCTGACCCTGCAGCACAGGCTTCTGCGGTTTAGCCCACAGCGCCACCACATCCCTAAATAACAGTTACAAGTATTTAATTAATTAATTAATTAAAAGTGCTTGTCATTACCTATAAAGCTCTAAACACCTTGGTTCCAGGCTACCTGAAGGACTGTATCTCCCTATATGTGCCTTATCGGTAATTTAGATAATCAGAGGAGGCCCTTCTCTCAGTCCCATTGCCAGCACAAGCACAGCTGATGGGGACACGGGAGAGGGTCTTCTCAGTGGTAGCTCCCAGGTTATGGAATGTTCTCCCTCGGGAGATCAGGATAACCCCTTCCCTGTTATCCTTCTGATAAAAGCTAAAGACCCATCTCTTCAGGCAGGCTTTTAACAAGTACAACTGAATCCCTGAACCCCATTTCAGCAGATGATTTTAATTTTTCCATGTTTCAATGTTTTAATCTTTTAATTTAATTTTAAATCATATATTGTTTAATTTGTCTTTTAACATTTAACTTATTGTGTTTTTAATTGTGTGAATTTTAATGTTGTGAGCTGCTTTGGGTCCCTTGTTGTGAGAAATACAGCATATAAATAAAACTAATAAGATAGATAGATAGATAGGTAGGTAGGTAGGTAGGTAGGTAGGTAGGTAGGTAGGTAGGTAGGTAGGTAGGTAGGTAGGTAGGTAGGTAGGTAGGTAGGTAGGTAGGTAGGTAGGTAGGTAGGTAGGTAGGTTGGTTGGTTGGTTGGTTGGTTGGTTGGTTGGTTGGTTGGTTGGTTGGTTGATTGATTGATTGATTGATTGATTGATTGATTGATTGATTGATAAGCTGCCTTTCTCCTAAAGGATCCAAAGGGGTTTACAGTATTAAAAGAAACAAAGTTAAAAGCTAAATAATAAATTTGTACAGTACGTTACTTGCATCAGGTTACTTGCAAGATCTGTTCACTGTTTCCTCAAAATATAATCTACTGTATATTGACAATGGTGGGACTGGGTATGACATTTGTTGCTATATCAATGCTTCCATCTGAAATGATATCATCTGCATATCTTATTTTCTTCAGTGCCAATTTTCTAACATACCAGAACCTCGAAATGATGTAAAAGCCACCTGCAGACTGAGTCAACTTTGTTTGTTTTTTCCTTTGCTGTTTCTCCCTTTTGCATATGTCTTCGTGCAGAGGGGAGAAGTAGTTGCTAATGAATTGCAAGTATGGGGTATCTCAGTTAAAAGGGCCCAAATATCCACCAATACATCTGTGCCAAAGTGATCAAACCATGGCAGGAAATTGACCCAGAGAGCACATTCCACTGGGAGAACCTGGGCATGTGTAAATTCATGTGACTTCATGTAATCTGAAAAGCTATAACACAGTGGGGTACCTGGCACATCAAATGAAATGTGAAAATTATGCTTTCCCCTGAAATCATAGTTTTTAAGGAAAAGTAGTCTTTAAATCTCTCTAAAAAGAAAACATTGGTGTCAAGAAAGTCAGGTTGCTGGTGCTAAATAAAATGCAGATGGCCACTCATGGTGTGGATTTATAGATTTTCTTAGTCAGCTGGACAGAGAATGTGTGAGCAGAGGCAGAAGCCAGCTCCTGGAAAGGAAACCAGGGCTGCTGCCTCTGAAGATGATGGTGGCGCGCATCAGTGGGTAGTAGCAAGCAGCAGCGGCAGCAGGTAGCAGTGGTGGCAGCAGGGAGGAAGGGCTGCTGTTTCTGCAGATGTGTCAGCCTATCAGCTGGGCGGTGCATGTGCAGTCAGAATCTCTGGGTCCAAAGCCTTGGGGGCAGGGCAAACAACTCGAGGCTTGGACTCGAGACTTGAGACTTGGTACTTGGGCCTGTAGACTTGAACTCAGACTTCGGTCCCAAGTTTTGCCAATATCCCAGAGCCCATTTAATTTCTATATTGACCATCTGGTGATGCCCAAGTATACAGCCATCAGTTGATTCAAATTTGTATTTACAATAAACAGATTGTTGGCTTTGCAGAACTGTTCTCCTGGTTCATTTCTTTCTCCTAGCCAAATTTTTCAACATTTGGTTTTGCTTTCTTCCCTTCTTTTGCATTTCATTCACATATAATTAGAAGTGTGCCTTATTTTGGTGTATGATCAATTTCCTCTTGCATTCTTGCACAAAAGCTTCCCAATTCATCTACTTCAGTAGTTGTAGCTGGAACATAGACTTGAATGATGGCTCTGTTGATAGATTTTCCAGAGATTCTGATTGGTATTATTCAGTCAGACTGTGCATTAGAGCCCCTAACTGCTTCTGCTACATCTTGCCTCAGTATTCGAGCCACTCCAATTCTTCTGGGTTGCTCATTTCCAGAGTAGAACATTTTGTAGTTCTCTGATTAAAAACATCCCATTCCAGGGACACCAAGCATTGCAATGTTTAAACATTCAGTTTCTTGCTTTACAGTTTATCTTTACGGTTTATCACATTCCATGTTCTAATTGTGTTGTACAGCATTGGACATTCATTTAACTTCTATGCATGTCAGCCCCTTCCTGGATGCTCATCTTAATGTGATGAAGCAGTCTGAATGTGTTAGTAAAACTGAGAGCAATGCTGTCAGGAAGCCAGACTCCATTATGAGCCTGGAGTCCTAGCAGGGTCACCAAGGTGGAATGGTAAAGCTGAGACACCAAATTAAGATGCATCCACCCTCTTCAAGACAGTTACTGGGCAGCAGGAGTAGCTGAAGCTAACACTAGTGAAGAAGGCAACAGTGGTGACTCTCAAGATAACTTTTATTAGTACTGCACAAATAGTGGCAATGGCAAATTCCTGCTGAACTTTCCTTGCCATGAAAACCCTATGATGAGGCAGTCCAAAATGAAACAAGAAATAGTGCTAGAAGATGAGACTCACAGGTTTGAAAGTACTCAGTCTAACTACTGGGGAAGAGCAAAGGACAAGTATGACTAATTCTGTCATTCATGACATAGCTAGATTAAAGTCAAATGAACATCTAATGGCTGACATGCACAGAAGTGAAAATAAAATTTGATGCTGCACAAAAAATATTGTTTTGGTAGTGAAAATAAATCTAAGAATTTATTTGGTATTTTCAAAGCAAAATGCAAAAGCAAAGTGTGCTGCTTATACTACCGCGTAGTGCTTAAAGCACTCTCTGGGTGCTTTACAATTTAAATATGCTGGCTACACATTGCCCCTCCCCAGCAAACTAGTACTCAGTTTACAGACCTCAGGAGAGTGGAAGATGGTGTCAGTCTCGAACCAGCTATATAAGCCCATTGGGATCGAACTCAGGTTGTGCGCAGAGTCTTGACTGCAGTACTACAGTTTGACCATTGCTCCCCAAGGCTTTCATTACGTGTCTATCCAAAGTCTTGTCCCAACACAGTATGATGTATCTGTTGGTCTGATCACATGGCAAAGAAAATGCACATTTTCTGCTACTATAACATTTTCCTTGCAGGCATGCAGTTTGCCCAAAGTTCTCTGTGCCTAAGCAATCAGTCTAGCCAATGAATCCTGTGTCTACTTTCCAAGGATCAACCACAAAACTGAAGCAAGTTAATCTGCAATTACACACTGAGGCAAGCTCCTGCTGGGATAAGAAGGCACGTTTCCCCTCTTACAGAAGATCTGCCTGTAAAGACATGACAACTGAATCATCTCATTTGGGCCTATGACAAAAGTACCGAGTGCTATAATGTCCCTGCCACTCTCCTACAGACAACCCAACTGCCATCGGCCTGTAGCGGAAGGACAGAGAGCAATCAGGGCCAGTCCGGTGGTTCAGGCTAGCATCTTTTGGCTCCTCCTTGTTTTGAATTGTTTCAGGATTCTATTTCAGGCAATTAGGAAAAGAAGACAACATCTGGCTGCATTACAACTGGTCACTATCAGAACTATTGAAATATAGTGTTTGGTGGGGTTTTTAATTTTCTTTTTGACTCCAGATCCCCCTTTTTTCCCATTTTGGTATAATGTCTTTTTAGATGTTAATCCTTGGCAAGGGCAGCCTTGTTTTTAGGGATCTGCAAGCCACTTGGAAGGCAGCAGGAAATGGGAAGACCACGTTATGAGATAGGTTGAGTCCATAAAGGCAGCCCATTGCCTCAAGCCGGCAAGATCTGAGCAGCGCTGTTGAGGACAGGACATTTCGGAGGCTGCCCATCATAGTGTCACCATAAGCTAGAGGCAACTTGAAGGAAGGAATAAGTTTACCCTGGGTGGCAAATGTGCCCAGGCTATATTGGCTCCTTCATCTTAAACCCATGCCCTGCAACAGAAAATTCCTGTGTCGGCTTCCAGCTCCATTCACCTCCCTAAAGGGTTTTTCTGTACAATGGATCTTTCACTTTCGTGAATCATTGTGTATATTTCTGTGTGTGTGTGTGTGTGTGTGTGTCCCAAGGTGCCCCCAGAAGAAAGAAATAGTAAACAACTTCAGAATCAACTTGATGGCATGCAATTGTGTCTGTGCGTGTGTCTATAGATTTGTACTGATTCCCATATCTGTCTGTCTGTCTGTGGACTAGGACGTGTGTGTGTGTGTGTGTGTGTGTGTGTGTGTGTGTGTGTGTGTGTGAGAGAGAGAGAGAGAGAGAGAGAGAGAGAGAGAGATGGGGAGGGGGAGAGAGAAAGAGATCAAAACACTATTTTCCTTGACCAAGGAATTCAATTAAATCAATTCATTGTTTGTTTGTTTTTGAGTCAGTAATATATAGCATCAGAAAAGAGAAAATGTGGAATATGAAAGTGTCCATAACTGGGCATCAGAGCAGATATCAAATTATATATTTACTGGGTCAAGTCAAATAGAGGCATTATAATAAATAAAACATTCCCTGATCATAATATTATATATTATTATGCCAAGTTTATAATGCCAAGATTATAATGCCAAGTTTATAATAATATATATTATTATAATATAATAATAATATATTATATATATATATATATATATATATATATATATAATAATATATATTATTATAAACTTGGCATTTCTTTAAATGTACGCAGGCAAAAACTATAGTCAGGTCAATAATCCTGAGATATCATTAGTAGACCCGTTCCTTAATTATTTCCACTGAAACTATGTGGCCAATATAATTCTGACCTTGTTGATGAGATCTTTAAGCTGTGAGAAAGTAAGACCATCTGTTTGAGTATATAGGATAAGTGATATATATATACTGTATGGGCTGGGCTGGGCTGGTAGACTTGCAGCTGAAAAACACTCTTGTCTTCTCTAGTATGCCAAATATTACCCTGCCAAACCACTGTGACAGTGGGTGCAGTGGTTCATCTGTAAGACAATCACAGATTGAAAAATTAGGGGCTAAATAACTTACATCTGGCGGTATTAAATTCAATCAGAATATGTGCAGAAGCAGCTTCCTACTCATATTTGTAGCAAATCAGCAATCTCAATAAAAAGTATTATTGTCTAGCTGGGCTCCAATTATGTGAGATGTATTTTAAATGTAGATATTTTTTAGAGGCAGAATACAGGGGAATTGGCTGAGCAGTGAATGGAAAAATTAATGATTTGCATTACACAGCCAGAGGGACTGGCAGCTACAGAGCAGGAAATTTAAAAGAAAATTACAGCCAGAGTTATTTACAAGGTGGATTATAAGATTACACCGAATAGGGTTTGAAGTATTGTCACTTACTAGACATATATCCTACTATTCTATCAGTGCTTTGAAAGTAATTGGAATATAATCCAAAAGACTTCATGCAACACCTTATGTAACCCTTGTACCTCTTAGTCTAAAATCTGTCCTGTTTCTGATTGCAATGAGTTTGTGTGGGCATCCTTCAGTCTTGTGAGACTATGGTAACGTGCTCTGAATAGAGGTCTTGGAACAACATCTAGTATGGCTGAGAAGGCCGATTTGACAGTGACAATCCATTCCACACTGAAGACAAATACAATTTGTCCCCTGTCCAAACTGGGAAAGGCCGTGATGCACTGCCTGCCTCCAGGCTGAACACTCAGATGTCAGGGTTTCCCATCTGTTGAAGTCCATTCCTAAGGCCTTCAGATCCCGCTTGCAGATATCCTTGTATCGCAGCTGTGGTCTCCCTCTGGGGCTATTTCCCTGCACTAATTCTCCATACAGAAGATATTCTGAATTCCAACCATCAGCCATTCTCATGACATGCCCAAGCCTACGTAGACGTTGCTGTTTCAGTAATGTATACATGTTAAAAATTCCATCTCATTCTAGGACAACTCTATTTGGAACTTTGTCCTGCCAGGCGATGGCAAAATGCATTGGAGACAACGCATATGGAATGTGTTCAGCTTCCTCTCCTGACGTGCACAAAGGGTCCAGGACTCAATGCAGAACAGGAGTGTGCTCAGGACGCAGCCTCTACAGTGGAACCTCTACTTAAGAACTTAATCCGTTTTGGAATGGTGTTCTTAAGTTGAAACGTTCTTAAGTTGAAGCAAAATTTCCCATAGGAATGGACTGAAAACCAGTTAATCCGTTCTGGCTGTTTTTTTGTTATGTAGAGGTGCGTTCGTACATTGAAGCATTAGTTCCCATAGGAACTAATGCAAAGCTGGTTAATACGTACTCTACCACTAGAGGGAGAATTTTTTTAAAACCTAAGATGACCTAAGGTTAAAAAAAGAGCAGGAAAGTTTTTTTTTTCCTGTTCTTATCTTGAATTTCTGTTCTCAAGTAGAAGCAAAATTTAGCAAATGGAGCTGTTCTTAAGTTGGATTGTTCTTAAGTAGGGACGTTCTTAAGTAGAGACCCCACTGTATAGACCTGGATCTTGGTATATGCCATCAGCTTCTTATTAAGCCATACTCTCTTTGTGAGTCTAGAGAACATGGTAGCTGCTTTCCCAATGCGTTTATCCAGTTCAACATCTAGAGAGAGGGTGTCAGAGATGGTTGAGCCAAGTTATACAAAGTAATGAACAACCTCCAATTCTTGTGTGGAGATGGTAATGGAGAGAGGCATGTCCATGACCTGGCCCATGACTTGTGTTTTCTTCAGGCTGATTGTTAGTCCAAAGTCTTGGCAGGCCTTGTTAAAATGATTCATGAGTTGTTGGAAGTCTTCAGTAGAATGGGCAAGAATGGCTGCATCATCAGTGAAGAGGAAGTCCCAAATGCATTTCAGTTGGACTTTGGTCTCTGCCCTCAATCTAGAGAAATTAAAGAGCTTTCCATCTGATCTAGCCTGAAGATAGACACCTTCTGTTACAATTCCAAAGGTGTGGTTCATCACGACAGCAAAAAAGATCCCAAACAGGGTTGGTATGAGGACACAGCCCTGTTTCACTCCACTTCGGATGTCAAAGGGATCTGAGCCATCAAAAACTATAGTGCCCTTCATTCCCTCATGAAAGGACCTGATTATGTTAAGGAGTCGAGGTTGACATCCAATCTTGGGAAGTATTTTAAAAAGACCATCCCTACTAACCAAATCAAAGGCCTTTGTGACATCTATAAACTCCACAAAAAGTGGCTGTTGTTGTTCCCTACATTTCTCCTGCAACTGTCTGAGGGAAAATGCCATGTCGGTGGTGGATCTATTAGCTCGAAATCCACACTGTGATTCTGGATAGACCCTGTCTGCAAGCACCTGATGTCTCTTCAGCACAACACGGGCAAGCAGTTTCACTACAAAGCTGAGAAGAGAGATGTCATGGTAGTTACTGCAGTTGCCCCTGTCTCCTTTGTTGTTATACAATGTGACAATGTTTGCCTCCTTCATGTCCTATGGTACTCCACCTTCCCTCCATTAGACAAAAATTTCATACAGCTCAGTGGTGATGATCTCTTTACAGCACTTCAGCATTTCAACAGGGAAGTTATCTTTCCCAGGTGCCTTGCTGGAATGATACCATCAAACATTCCCTTGATGTGTCTGCTGCTATCTGTATCTGAGAGCAGAGCTGAAGCCAATAATCGTTATAACATCTCCTGGAAGCCTGTCGGACTTTGCTACGTGCAACGTGAAGAACCTGGAAGTTGTACTCACTAGGACAGGCTTTGTATGCTGCTAGAGCTCTCCTCTTTTCCTTGATGGCTGGCATGAGCTCCTCCTATTGGGCTTCGAACCAATCTGCCGTCCTTTTGGTCTTCTTGCCAAATGTGGACAAGGCGGTGTTGTAAACAGTGTTCTTGAAAACAATGGAACTCAGCAGAGTATTTCTAACCGCAAAGCCAACACCATATTCCCTGGTCTCATTCAATGGTTTTCCCTGCCAGAAAAATGAGAAGTTTTTTTCTTTGACAGAACCCACGTCTGGCAATCTCATCTCTTGCAGGGCAACAATGTCCATCTGAAGCCTACTCAGTTCCATGTAAATGACAGCTGTCTTGTGCACATCGTCTATGTCCTGAAGGTCATCAGAAAAGCCAGGGGTCATTGTCCGAACATTCTAGGTGCCCAAATTTAGGGCAGAAGTTTTTCTATGGTTGTTGCATGGTGCAGGGTTATTGATCTGCTTGTCAGCTTTCACCCTAAACTCACGCACCTTGTGGGGCTAACAGACCGTGGCGAGGCAGCACCTTTGTGCTTGGGGGCTGCCCAGCTTAAGGCAGGCAGTAGCTACCTAGTGAGGTGCAATGACCTCTCCCACTGTCAGAAGTAGCCCCTGGCGTCATGCTCTATGCCAATCGAGCCGAGACTTATAACTGGTAACTACTACTTCCCGTGTTATTTCGACGCTGCATGCGAAGCTGGAGTGTCCTCTCCAGAGCACGAAGCCTGGGTAAAATAATATGTCACTGAAAGTAGTCCAATGGAAAGGCAAGAGCCAATACAACTGGTTGCAGTGATGTCGTAGGAGTTGCCAGAACATCACGAACTGCCTCTGGGACTCCAGCTCAAGGTTTGCTCCATTTCTATTGATGGATATAGCCACAATGCAGTGGAGGTTTGAAATCAAAGTTCTCCTTCTCCTAAGTAGGCTGCCTTCCAAGGCTGATGAGCCCCACCTACTTGGAACTACCCACCTACCCAGTAAGAAGTGCATAACACACTTCACATAGAAAAATACAGAAAATATTATTGTTTGAAATTATTTCCTGGCAAATTCAAAACCTATGAAACATTTTAAGTTCTTCATTAATTTTTTCTAACATTTTAATTTATTGGAGTGTCTGGCTGGTTCTACAGGAAGTCTGACATTTTCTTCAAACTTTCACCTACTTCTCACAATTTTTTCAAGACCCCTTGGTAAATTTAAGCAAACTTATGCCAGCTCAAGTTTTTCAGTGTATGCTTCAGGGCTGAGTATGGACTTGAATTTCATCTCCTCAATACTAAACGGATACGTTAACCCAGCTTTCTGATGCTCTCCAAATGCTAGAAACTGCAATTCCCACTTATCTCCAGCCTGCATAACTATAGTCAGGAATAATGAAACAGATGAAGAGTTACCAGTTGGCAAAGTCTTCTCTAACTATGCTCACAACAGTGTTATTTGTTCTTAGCATAGGTTTCTAGAACATCAACACAAAAAGTGCTTTACTTGCCTTTCCACATTTTTATCTGGTTGTCTTACAAAAAGACAACCAGATAAAATCCTCCTTCATGGATTGCTGCCTTGTCGTGGCAAAGGGGCTTGAGTAACTCAGAGAAGCTATGGGCTATGCCGTGCAGGGACACCCAAGACGGACAGGACATAGTGGAGAGTTCCGACTAAACGCAATCTACCTGGAGTAGGAAATGGCAAGCCACTCCAGTATCTTTGCCAAGAACGCCCCATGATCAGAAACAAAAGGCTAAAAGATATGACGCTGGAAGATGGGCCCCTCAGGTCGGAAGGCGTCCAACATGCTACTGAGGAAGAGTGGAGGACAAGTACAAGTAGCTCCAGAGCTAATGAAGTGGTTGGGCCAAAGCCGAAAGGACGCTCAGCTGTGGACGTGCCTGGAAGTGAAAGGAAAATCCAATGCTGCAAAGAAAAATACTGCATAGGAACCTGGAATGTAAGATCTATGAACGTTGGGAAGCTGGAGGTGGTCAAACAGGAGATGGCAAGAATAAACATCGACATCCTGGGCATCAGTGAACTAAAATGGACAGGAATGGGCGAATTCAGCTCAGATGATTATCATATCTACTATTGTGGGCAAGAATCCCGTAGAAGGAATGGAGTAGCCCTCATAGTCAACAAAAGAGTGGGAAAAGCTGTAATGGGATACAATCTCGAAAATGATAGAATGATGTCAATACGAATCCAAGGCAGACCATTCAACATCACAATAATCCAAGTTTATGCACCAACCAGCATTGCTGAGGAGACTGAAATTGAACAATTCTATGAAGATTTACAACACCTTCTAGAACTGACACCAAAGAAAGATGTTCTTCTCATTCTAGGAGACTGGAATGCTAAAGTAGGGAGCCAAGAGATAAAAGGAACAACAGGGAAGTTTGGCCTTGGAGTTCAGAACGAAGCAGGACAAAGGCTAATAGAGTTTTGTCAAGAGAATAAGCTGGTCATCACAAACACTCTTTTCCAACAACACAAGAGGCGACTCTATACATGGAAATCACCAGATGGGCAATATCGAAATCAGATTGATTATATTCTCTGCAGCCAAAGATGGAGAAGCTCTATACAGTCAGCAAAAACAAGACCTGGAGCTGACTGCGGTTCTGATCATCAGCTTCTCATAGCAAAATTCAAGCTTAGACTGAAGAGATTAGGAAAAACCACTGGGCCACTCAGGTATAATCTAAACCAAATCCCTTATGAATACACAGTGGAAGTAAAGAACAGATTTAAGGAACTAGATTTGGTGGACAGAGTGCCTGAAGAACTTTGGATAGAGGCTCGTAACATTGTCCAGGAGGCAGCAACGAAAACCATCCCAAAGAAAAGGAAATGCAAGAAAGCAAAGTGGCTGTCCAACGAGGCCTTAGAAATAGCAGAGAGGAGAAGGGAAACAAAATGCAAGGGAGATAGGGAAAGTTACAGAAACTTGAATGCAGACTTCCAAAGAATAGCAAGGAGAGACAAGAGGGCCTTCTTAAATGAACAATGCAAAGAAATAGAGGAAGATAACAGAAAAGGAAAGACCAGAGATCTGTTCAGGAAAATTGGACATATTAGAGGAACATTTTGCGCAAAGATGAACATGATAAAAGACAAAAATGGGAGGGACCTAACAGAAGCAGAAGACGTCAAGAAGAGGTGGCAAGAATACACAGAGGAATTATATCAGAAAGATTTGGATATCCTGGGCAACCCAGACAATGTAGTTGCTGACCTTGAGCCAGACATCCTGGAGAGCAAAGTCAAGTGGGCCTTAGAAAGCCTGGCTAACAACAAGGCCAGTGGAGGTGATGGCATTCCAGTTGAACTATTTAAAATTTTGAAAGATGATGCTGTTAAGGTGCTACATTCAATATGCCAGCAAGTTTGGAAAATCCAACAGTGGCCAGAGGATTGGAAAAGATCAGTCTACATCCCAATCCCAAAGAAAGGCAGTGCCAAAGAATGCTCCAACTACCGTACAATTGCACTCATTTCACACGCTAGCAAGGTTATGCTCAAAATCCTCCAAGGTAGGCTTCAGCAGTATGTGGACCGAGAACTCCCAGAAGTACAAGCTGGATTCCGAAGAGGCAGAGGAACTCGAGACCAAATTACTAACTTGCGCTGGATTATGGAGAAAGCCAGAGAGTTCCAGAAAAATATCTACTTCTGCTTCATTGACTATGCGAAAGCCTTTGACTGTGTGGACCACAGCAAACTATGGCAAGTTCTTAAAGAAATGGGAGTGCCTGACCACTTTATCTGTCTCCTGAGAAACCTATATGTGGGACAGGAAGCAACAGTTAGAACTGGTCATGGAACAACTGAGTGGTTCAAAATTGGGAAAGGAGTACAGCAAGGCTGTATATTGTCCCCCAGCTTATTTAACTTATATGCAGAATACATCATGCGGAAGGCTGTACTGGAAGAAACCCAAGCCGGAATTAAGATTGCCGGAAGAAATATCAACAACCTCCGATATGCAGATGATACCACTCTGATGGCAGAAAGTGAGGAGGAATTAAAGAACCTTGTAATGAGAGTGAAAGAGGAGAGTGCAAAAAACGGTCTGAAACTCAACATCAAAAAAACTAAGATCATGGCCACTGGTCCCATCACCTCCTGGGAAAGAGAAGGGGAAGATATGGAGGCAGTGTCAAATTTTATCTTCCTGGGCTCCATGATCACTGCAGATGGAGACAGCAGCCCTGAAATTAGAAGGCGCCTTCTTCTTGGGAGGAAAGCGATGACAAATCTTGACAGCATCTTGAAAAGCAGAGACATCACCTTGCCAACAAAAGTCCGTATCGTCAAAGCTATGGTTTTTCCTGTCATGATGTATGGAAGTGAGAGCTGGACCATAAAGAAAGCAGACCGCCGAAGAATTGATGCCTTTGAATTGTGGTGCTGGAGGAGGCTCTTGAGAATCCCCTGGACTGCAAGGAGAACAAACCTATCAGTTCTAAAGGAAATCAACCCTGAATGCTCACTTGAAGGACAGATCCTGAAGCTGAGGCTCCAGTACTTTGGCCATCTCATGAGAAGAAAAGAGTCCTTGGAAAAAACCTTGATGTTAGGAAGGTGTGATGGCAAGAGGAGAAGGGGACGACAGAGGATGAGATGGCTGGACAGTGTCTGCGAAGCAACCAACATGAACCTGACACAACTCCGGGAGGCAGTAGAAGACAGGAGGGCCTGGCGTGCTCTGGTCCATGGGGTCACGAAGAGTCGGACACGACTAAACGACTAAACACACACACACTTACAAAAAACTGGTACCGTATAGTTCAAAGGAAGTAGTCCCATTTTTGTTAAGCCAAACAGCATTGCCAGCAGGTTTTCTCCTGTAGTATCTGTAATAAGAGGCACGGTTATTCCAAACACCTCATCACCTGTTACCCTGGAGACCAGCAATGAGTTTAGGCCCTGACATAAACACACATGTATAAACAAACCTCTATCTACCTCTATCTTTATAGCAGTGGTTCCCAATCCTAGGTCCCCAGATTTTCTTGGACTAAAAGTCCCAGAAGCCTTCATCACTAGCTGTGTTAGCCAGGATTTCTGGGAGTTGTAGTCTAAGAACATGTGGGGCCCCAAGGTCGGAAAGCACTGCTTTCCATGAACATCAAGACCATATAATGTGATTCATCTACTGTGTGTCCATCTATTGGAAATTAACCTGTTACAGTGGTGCCTCGCTAGACGATGATAATCCGTTCCACTGAAATCACTGTTTAGCGAAATCATTGTCTAACGAAAAGCATTTCCCTATTGGAATGCATTGAAACCTGTTTAATGCATTCCAATGGGGAAGAATCGTCGTTGTCTAGCGAAGATCGGCCATAGGAAAGCCACTTTGCGAACCGCCGATCAGCTGTTTAAATAGCTGTCTTGCGAAGCTTATGTCCAGAAAACACCCGTTTTGTGAGCACGGAGGGAGCTGTCAAAATCGTTGTCTAGCGGAAATTGGTTTGCAAAGCAGGGACCAAACATTGTCCAGTGAAATTCCCCCATAGGAAACACTGTTTTGAGAATCGCTATAACAATTGCAAAAAGTCAATGTCTACCGAAAAAACTGTCATGCGGGGTAACTGTCTAGCGAGACACCACTGTATTTAGCATTAAGCAACAGGCTGGGAATTAGATTCTAGACAATGGAATCCTAATTGCCAGTCCAAATATTTTTTTCTGGCTATTGATACACATCCCATGTTGGCACTAATGCACAGATGTGTCTCCACTGTACTTAGCCGGTTATCTTTGGCTTTGTGACATGAAGGAAGAATACAGAGCCATTACTGATTATGCCAAACCTCTGCTTCAGTTCCTAGTCTTGACCTGAAATGCAGCACTGGTCCATGAACCTCAGGTTAAATCGGTATTGTAATTTTCAAAGCCCACTGCGAAGAACACCAGTCTGAGATATCAGTTGCTAATTCTGTAGCTATGGGTTTTAATGACTTGGATCCAGAGCTGTATGACCAGAGGACTACTTGCACCACACATTTTTCAAACCCCACTTGCCTGTGAACTCCAAAACACTATAGAACAGGATAGAATAGCATGTGCCCACCATGGGAGAAGGAACCTGAAATTCAGAGGCCATTGTATTAGGTAGAGACATGATATCTTTCTAGTCACGCTGGCCACGTGACCACGGAAACTGTCTACGGACAAACGCTGGCTCTATGGCTTGGAAACAGGGATGAGCACCACCCCCTAGAGTCGGACATGACTGGACTAAATGTCAAGGGGAACCTTTACCTTTACGATATCTTTACCTGACAGACAGACAAATTTCATTCATTCATTCATTCATTCATTCATTCATTCATTCATTCATTCATTCATTCATTCATTCATTCATTCATTCATTCATTTAAGGCAGTGTATATAATTAAGTAAAATATACAAACTAAAATGATAAAATATCACATAGATAATAGCACCAACAAACAAAAACAAAAACAGGAAAGGAGGATATCCACCTGTTGGCTTAAGTGAACCAAATTATAATTGTTATGTGGAGTCAAATCATAACCGATGTATAGTGACCTTAATGGGGATTTAAAGGCAAGTGAGGAATTTAAGGAGTGGTTTTGCCAGTTCCACTCCCCCAGTGAGTTTCCATGGCTGAGTGGAGATTCGAACCCAGACCTTCTGAGTCCTGGTCTGTCACTCTATCCACTACATTGCACTGGGTATCAGATATTTTAATACAGCTCATTACATTATATAACAATTATATAACAATGGCTATTACATTAGTTGCTTCATAAAGAAGAAAAATCCCAGGAGCTTTCATTCATCAGTGCTGGTCCCCGATGTGGATCCTATCTAATGCAAAAACTCAGCGGTGGTGTGTTTTTTAGTGCTATGTATACATACATAATTTTCAAACATACAAATTAGCTAATTATATAATTTACAGGAAACACCCCTCACAGGCACTGTAACTTGGCAGCTATGAATTAAACTAAGCTGGCTCTTTCTCTTTTCCCAGGCGTTAATTCTCATCTCTCCTCTGAGCCGACTTGTCTCTAATTTCAAACAAACTACATATGTTCAAGGTTGCATATTTGCAGTTGGTTGAGTCCTTTATCAGCAACTTCTCTTTCTTCCTTTTTTTTCCAGAGAAAGAAATAAACTTCTAACTGAAAAGTTGAAAGCCTTATTCTAAAATAAGAGATTTCACATGCAGGTAAAGGCTTCTTCGTGTTTGAAGCCTGAGACACTTTCCTTCCGCAAACCCACGCCATTCATCTGAAGATCAAAAGAGCAGAGGTGAAATGTGCAGACAAGGTGGCAGGATGCAGAATGGGTTGCCGATAAGAAAGCAGTTTAAATAATTACACAAGAATTTGTTGGGCAATATGATTAATGGTTATGGAAATATGATGACCTGATAGCAAAGGCGAGCATGGGATGATTAATACAGTAAGCTTTACCAGACCAAGCTTACCGACCACATGCATGGGAAGTCATAATTATTTGCTCAAGGTACTTTCCCTTTTCATACCTTCTTAGGAGAGGTTGAATGACATAATACATTATATAGGTGAAAAGGGAGAGTATCACTTTTTAAAAAAAAATCTGAGTCCTTCGTATTAAGGCAAAAGAAATGCACGTTAGAGAAACACAGTTACACAAATGGTTTTATTGTATTTTCGCTTTTCTCATAATGGTGTAATAATAGTTATGGTAAGTTATAATCATGGCAAGTTATTAGTTATGGCACGGTATGTTTCCCTGTACCACCCGATTCAACAGCCAATGGTTTGGAGTGGTGGGGAGAGCAAGATGAACTCACTGCATGGGTAAATGATCTGATGTATTTTGGAGGAAGAACAGAGACTATACATATATCTGTCTACACAACACAGTCATAACGGTTTGGTAGTACTTAAATGTCATAGATCCATGAAGTTTTGGGATTCATTGTTGGTGAAATGTATTCTCTTGTTCTTCAAGAGGATCCATGAGAAGCTCTCCCAGCTAAATACAGTCATGGCCAAAATTATTGGCACCCTTGCAATTCTGTCAGAAAATGCAACTCTTCTCTCAGAAAAAATTGTTGCAGTTGCAAATGTTTTGGTACTCACATGTTCGTTTCTTTGGTTTGCTTTGGAATAACACAAAGAAACAGAGAAGAAAAGTCAAATCTGATACAATCCCACATAGAAACAGATTGTGTTCTACCTTGAGCAACCTTTTTTTTCCTTTATTACAAAGCAGGGGTCCCCAAACCCCGGACTGGGCCGTGGAGACAGATCTCCCATCCCCCCGCATGCAATTCCCCCGCACAGCCCCTTTGCGCATGTGTATGTGCGTGCCCACGTGAGCACCCCATCCCTTTCCGCATTTGCACAAGTGCACGCAAGTGTCCCTGAACACCCCACTGCAGTTCGTGCGTACATGCGAGCAAGCACCCCCCCTTCGCGCATGCGCCTAAGAGCAGGGGTTGGCTCGCGTTCCCCAACCGGTCCTCGGTGTTAAAAAGGTTGGGGAACCCTGTTATAAAGCAACTGCTGAAAGAGTACGTAGGCCTCATTCAGCCTGTCTTGCCTAGCTCCCCAGCGTCTCACATTCTTTCTGGCATTTTGAAGGCAACAATAATTAAGCTTCTCTATTAATGCTTGTTTTTGAGTGGTTTATAGCTATTGGACCCAAGCCAATCAGAGTCCTGCTTTAATAGCACTTTTGTTCTCCCACAGAAAGAAATATTTAGCCATAATAAACCTACACTATATTAATCTACTTGTTTCTTTTTTGACATAATGAAGAAGTGAAATGAGATCCAAGAATGGGGGTGGGGTAGATAGAAATGTGGCGATGTGAAAATGGGCTTTTCAAGTAAAATGCCATGCTGCCAATGGCTCATTGGAAAATGGGTATGGATCCAACTGGATCCAAGACATCACAAGGAGCTGCAGGAGTCTTTAAAAAGGTTAAAACATTGCAAAAAGCAGGACATTAAAAATACAAGTTTGGGTTAAAGAATTTTGTAAGGATAATATTTCAAATAAGAACCGGACCATAAAATCCATCATCAGTCCTACTAGATACTCTTCTTTTTCATCTGGGGAAAGTACTGTTTTTTATGTCTATGAGCTAATATTCCTTTTTATGTAATGCTTCTACTCTCTTGTTGGTGTATATAATGTAATGTATGAGGCAGGCACCCCCACATAGCAGAGGTGGAGAATTTTTGCCCCTCCACATGCTTTGGCCTAAAAGCAAGCCATCCAAGAGTTTGAATGAGGTCCAGGCCATTTCACAGTATGAGGCCCCCTCACTAGGTGGGAAAAGGGCTAAAATACCCATTCTACAAATCTCTCTCACACACACACACACACACACACACACACACACACACACACACACACACACACACACACACACACACACACACACACACACACACACACACACACACACACACACACACACACACACACATATATTTGGGCCTTTAAAGGTCCCACCCCAATGCCATGCAAAGGTACATATATGACAACCTAGATTACCCATTATCCTTTTCAGACTGGGGAAAACCTTCCTACCTGTAAAATGTACAACAAGCCTTTTTGAAAAAAATAGCTGGAAATGCTGTATGCAATAGAAGCTGCCAATCCAAAGGAAAAGAGAGCAACTAATTTCAGTAGTGTGATAAAGTATACTGTGTGGTGCTGTTTCTAGTTATCCAGACTACTAATTATATGGCCTTATGTACCCAAACATGCACAACATGTCCAAAATTCTGCAGCATGATGAAAAAAATAGAAATACCTTGAAACTTAGTCGATTGAACAGTAAGAGCATAGCTATGCAATACATGTCACCATTAGGGTTGTCAAATCCCTGGGCACTGGCTGAAGTCTCGGGAAATGACAATGCTTCTTTGGTTCACCAAGCAGAGATCAACCAAGTTTGCTTTTTTGTTTTGTTTTGTTTTAAACCCCCATTTTAGGCTGTTGCCAGGGATTACAGGCTCAACATAAAAGTCCTTGTCTATTTTATATATACAGTGCATGTGCACCAGCTGTACATTTACAAAGAAGAAGCAAGGATCAAAGGAAGGGAACTGAGGAGGTAGCCAGTGTATGCGCGCATTTTGACCTGTTGTGTCATTTGAAGCTAGGCAGAGAGTGGAATGCTTTGTGTCCTTTCCACAATCAGCTAATCCAGAAACAGATCCTCTCCTTCCGCCCTTGCCTGCCTCACGTCTCAGACATAACAAGAGTCTGCCTCCTGATTTCAGGTTCTGCCCCTAAAATCTCAGGGAATCGGGTGCTGTTGACTTTCGCCACCATAGTCAGAACACAGATGGCATGGAATGGCTGCCACCAGATGAAGAACATGAGGTGCAACAAAAATCTAAAATTAGGTTTAACCCAATGCACTTCCCCCCCCAGCTGACAATGCAACCTGCATAGTTCTTTGTATTCTCCATTCTGTCGTACAGCATTGAACAGTGGACTTCAAAATTCTTGGTTTGCAACGGTGACCAATAAAGTTATGCAAAGGCAAATGGAGAAAGCCTAAGAATGATGAAACACAGCAACACAGACAGCTAGTGTAGTTTGGTCAGAAAATTGGGGGGCGGGGAGCCCAGAGGAGAAAGCTCCTCATTTACAGTAAAATAAATGGGAAAAGAAGTATGGGAAGGAGAAAACCTTGAAGACTGATTTAAATGCAGAACGACTCCATAGTACATATAGAGCTACTGCATCCAAAGTCAGTATAGCTCTGATGACGTGCAACCTCGGGACAGGAAGGAGCAAGAGCAAGTACAGTGGGGTCTTGACTTGAGAACTTAATCCGTATTGGAAGGCGGTTCTCAAGTCAAAAAGTTCTCAGGTCAAATCTGCATTTCCCATAGGAATGCATTGAAAACCATTTGATCCGTATCTGCTCTTTTCCGTCCATAGAAACTAATGGGAAGCTGCTATTCCGCCTTCGACCACTAGAGGGGGATATTTTGTTTCTTTTTTTCTTAGGTCAAGAAAGGTTCAGGGAAGGCAGGGAAAATACAGTCCAGGCAGTACAGTACCAGGCAGTCTGAAGACTGTCTCCCAATCCACTCTCTAAACGCTGGGAGGAGTGAGGAAGCAGACAGGCACCCTTTTCACTGGCCAACAGTTAACTGAAAGTTCAAATTTTGCACTTTTCCTGCCTCCCACCTGGTTTTTTTCAGTTCTTAACTCAAATCTAAGTATGTAAGTCAAGTCAATATTTTCCTATGAGAGTGGTTCTTAAGTCAAAATGTTCTTAACTCAAGCTGTTCTTAAGTCAAGACCCCACTGTAGTAATAGTAGTAACAGCATACTTAAGTTACCAGGTGTGAGGAGGAAAAACACCCAGGCTCCATTCTTCCGCTCTCCACCTGGGCCCTCTAAGCAGTTTGCAAGCCTTTCTTTTCAGTACAAATGTTGGTAGAAAGCTGAAGTTCTCTCTTGACCCTATTTCCTATATACAGTAATTGTGGGATGTGTGTCAATGTGACTGGCACAACCAGGAAAAGCTTGCTCTACCATGTCATGTTTTGCAAGCTTCATTTTATCATCTTGCCTTGTCCTTCAAGTTTGTTTACTCAGCCAATCAAATAAAGGAGGGATGTCTTTAATGAAATGATTACCAACACTTTCCCATTTGTTTATTTATGAGGAGGTCAACAAGATGGTGGACAATATTTTTAACTAGCAGCTAGGGATTGCAATCTTGGTTTTTTGTGAAGATCATTGCTGACGTGGCAGCCTTCTAATATTAACCCTGCATTCAAAACCAGGATTAAGTTGAGGAGATTTTTTTGGATCCTTTAGAGGAAAGATAGTATAGTATATAAGAATTTTTAAATAAATGAATGAATAACTTTTTTTAAACTGCTGGTAGGAAAATCTTGAGAATATGTTAATAATGATTGGACTTTACATTTCTGATAACTTTTCGTCTAATAAGTTTTATTTTTTTCTCCTCTTGGAAAAACTAGCTTTGTATCAAAGGCAGGATGGCAAACCAGTGTTAATATTCAGTACATTACCTTTGACACACTTCAGTGGTGAGAACAGCAGGCACTCTATGTCAAAGAAAATTACCTGTTGACCCTAAGACGAAACACAATTCCTGTTCTTAACTGGATAGCTAAGAAATTGTGTGGAAAATCTTATTTGAACACTTCTGTCCCATAGGAGACTTATTTCCTATTGGCATGCCAATAAAGAACAACTGGTTTTGTCATTTTCATTTGAGAAGATATTATTTAGTATGACCCAAGTGAACACCCGCCGAGCTTTACTCCTGGCCCCAGATGCCTGAATGAAAACATAAGCCTACAGTGAAAGACAATATCAAAGGAAAGACAGAGGGGCAGGAATGTAATGAGGTGGTATTTATTGCTCTAAATGAAAGCAGCGGAGGTTGAGGAATGCCCATCTTGAATATGGCAACTATCTTCACATCTGGGAAAAATCAATCACAACGAGAAGACAGGTGATGCTATCTAGTATGGCCTAAGATACTGTCAGAGAAATAAAACATGATGCGTTGGCTGGTCAGACTTTCTGGACAAAGAGAAAATGAATTCTGCCCTATGAAAGACTGGACACGGGCATTCAAATCAGTAACAGGATTAGCACTGCCAATCTTGACGAAGAACAAAGAGTTTTGGGGTCCCAGTTAGATGGGATGTTTGTCACTTGTGTTCGTTCGTTCGTTTAGTCGTTCGGTTGTGTCTGACTCTTCGTGACCCCGTGGACCAGACCACGCCTTTAGAATTGATAGGTTTGTTCTCCTTGCAGTCCAGGGGACACTCAAGATCCTCCTCAAGGACCACAGTTCAAAAGCATCAATTCTTCAGCGGTCAGCTTTCTTTATGGTCCAGCTCTCGCTTCCATACGTCACTACAGGAAAAACCATAGCTTTGACTATGTGGACTTTTGTCGGCAAGGTAATGTCTCTGCTTTTTAAGATGCTTTCAAGGTTTGTCATCGCTTTCCTCCTAAGAAGCAGCCGTCTTTTAATTTTGGGGCTGCTGTCTCCATCTGCAGTGATCATGGAGCCCAAGAAAGTAAAATCTGTCACTGCCTCTATATCCTCCCCTTTTATTTGCCAGGAGGTGATGGGACCAATGGCCATGATCTTAGTTTTTTTATGAGCTTCAGACTGTTTTTTGCACTCTTCTTTCACCCTCATTACAAGGTTCTTTGATTCCTCCTCACTTTCTGCCATCAGAGTGGTATCATCTGCATATCGAAGGTTGTTGATATTTCTTCCGGCAATCTTAATTCCGGTTTGGGATTCCTCCAGTCCAGCCTTTTGCACGATGTATTCTGCATATAAGTTAAATAAGCAGGGAGACAATATACAGCCTTGTGGTACTCCTTTCCCAATTTTGAACCAATCAGTTGTTCCATATCCAGTTCTAACTGTTGTTTCCTGTCCCATGTATAGGTTTCTCAGGAGATAGATAAGGTAGTGAGGCATTCCCATTTCTTTAAGGACTTGCCATAGTTTGCTGTGGTCCACACAGTCAAAGGCTTTTGCATAGTCAATGAAGCAGAAGTAGATGTTTTTCTGGAACTCTCTGGCTTTCTCTATAATCCAGCGCATGTTAGCAATTTGGTCTCTGTTCCTCTGCCCCTTTGGAATCCAGCTTGTACTTCTGGGAGTTCTCGGTCCACATACTGCTGAACCCTACCTTGGAGGATTTTGAGCATAACCTTGCTAGCGTGTGAAATGAGTGCAATTGTACGGTAGTTGGAGCATTCTTTGGCACTGCCCTTCTTTGGGATTGGGATGTAAACTGACCTTTTCCAGTCCTCTGGCCACTGTTGAGTTTTCCAAACTTGCTGGCATATTGAATGTAGCACCTTAACAGCATCATTTTTTAATATTTTAAATAGTTCAACTGGAATGCCATCACCTCCACTGGCCTTGTTGTCAGACAAGCTTTCTAAGGCCCACTCTCCAGGATGTCTGGCTCAAGGGCAGCAACCACATTATCTGGGTTGTCCGGAATATCCAGATCTTTCTGGTATAATTCCTCTGTGTATTCCTGCCACCTCTTCTTGATGTCTTCTGCTTCTGTTAGGTCCCTACCATTTTTGTCCTTTATCATGTCCATCTTTGCGCAAAATGTTCCTCTAATATCTCCAATTTTCCTGAACAGATCTCTGTTTTTTCCTTTTCTATTATTTTCCTCTATTTCTTTGCATTGTTCATTTAAGAAGGCCCTCTTGTCTGTCCTTGCTATTCTTTGGAAGTCTGCATTCAATTTTCTGTAGCTTTCCCTATCTCCCTTGCATTTTGTTCCCTTTCTCCTCTCTGCTATTTCTAAGGCCTCGTTGGACAGCCACTTTGCTTTCTTGCATTTCCTTTTCTTTGGGATGGTTTTTATTGTTGCCTCCTGGACAATGTTACGAGGCTCTATCCAAAGTTCTTCAGGCACTCTGTCCACCAAATCTAGTTCCTTAAATCTGTTCTTCACTTCCACTGTGTATTCATAAGGGATGTGGTTTAGATTATACCTGAGTAGCCCAGTGGTTTTTCCTACTTTCTTCAGTTAAGCTTGAATTTTGCTATGAGAAGCTGATGATCAGAGCCACAATCAGCTCCAGGTCTTGTTTTTGCTGACCGTATAGAGCTTCTCCATCTATGTCTGCAGAGAATATAATCAATCTGATTTTGGTATTGCCCATCTGGTGATTTCTATGTATAGAGTCGCCTCTTATGTTGTTGGAAAAGAGTGTTTGTGATGACCAGCTTGTTCTCTTCACAAAACTCTATTAGCTGTTGCCCTGCTTCATTTTGCACTCCCAGGCCAAACTTTCCTGATGTTCCTTTTATCTCTTGACTCCCGACTTTAGCATTCCAATCCCCTAGAATGAGAAGAACATCTTTCTTTGGTGTCACTTCTAGAAGGTGTTGTAAATCTTCATAAAACTGGTCAATTTTAGTCTCCACAGCATTGATGGTTGGAGCATAAACTTGGATTACTGTGATATTGAAAGGTCTGCCTTGGATTCGTATTGACATCATTCTATCATTTTTGAGATTATATCCCATTACAGCTTTTCCCACTCTTTTGTTGACTATGAGGGCTACTCCATTTCTTCTACAGGATTCGTGCCCACAATAGTAGATATGATAATCATCTGAATTGAATTCTCCCATTCCCATCCATTTTAGTTCACTGACACCCAGGATGTCAATGTTTATTCTTGCCATCTCCTGTTTGACCACATCCAGCTTACCAAAGTTCATAGATCTTACATTCCAGGTTCCTATGCAGTATTTTTCTTTGCAGCATTGGACTTTCCTTTCACTTCCAGGCACGTCCACCACTGAGCGTCCTTTCGGCTTTGGCCCATCCACTTCATTAGCTGTGGACCTACTTGTACTTGTCCTCCGCTCTTCCTCAGTAACATGTTGGACGCCTTCCAACCTGAGGGGCCCGTCTTCTAGCATCATATCTTTTAGCCTTTTGTTTCTGATCACGGGGCATTCTTGGCAAAGATACTGGAGTGGCTTGCCAATTCCTACTCCAGGTGGATTGCGTTTAGTCGGAACTCTCCACTATGACCTGTCCGTCTTGGGTGTCCCTGCACGGAATATCCCATCGCTTCTCTGAGTTACTCAAGCCCCTTCGCTATGACAAGGCAACAATCTGCGAAGGGGCATATTGATTTACTTGTGTAAATCAATATATAAAAAAAAAGAAAATGAAATAGCCAGCATAAGGGGATCAAAATGGATAGGCAGAGTGGCATGGATTTAAGAAGTGGATGCAGAAGTATTACACAAGTTCCTGTCTTTGGGGGAGTTGCTGGTAACATCTGCCGTCCCCAGGCACTGGGTGAGAGACAGTGCCTGGGAGTATTTCTGGCCTGCACTCCCCTACCCTTCAGGACCGGGACCCTGCTGCTGCTGCTGCTGCTGCTGCTGCTGCTTTGGGCAAACCCACCCCTTCCTCAACACCAGCCACCTGGCTGGGAGGGGAGGGAAGCTTTAAAAGCAAGAAGCCGGTGCCAGGGCCCTCTGAGAGCAACGTTCCTGTCTTCGGGGGAGTTGCTGGTAACATCTGCCGTCCCCAGGCACTGGGTGAGAGACAGTGCCTGGGAGTATTTCTGGCCTGCACTCCCCTACCCTTCAGGACCGGGACCCTGCTGCTGCTGCTGCTGCTGCTGCTTTGGGCAAACCCACCCCTTCCTCAACACCAGCCACCTGGCTGGGAGGGGAGGGAAGCTTTAAAAGCAAGAAGCCGGTGCCAGGGCTCTCTGAGAGCAACGTTCCTGTCTTCGGGGGAGTTGCTGGTAACATCTGCCGTCCCCAGGCACTGGGTGAGAGACAGTGCCTGGGAGTATTTCTGGCCTGCACTCCCCTACCCTTCAGGACCGGGACCCTGCTGCTGCTGCTGCTGCTGCTGCTTTGGGCAAACCCACCCCTTCCTCAACACCAGCCACCTGGCTGGGAGGGGAGGGAAGCTTTAAAAGCAAGAAGCCGGTGCCAGGGCTCTCTGAGAGCAACGTTCCTGTCTTTGGGGGAGTTGCTGGTAACATCTGCCGTCCCCAGGCACTGGGTGAGAGACAGTGCCTGGGAGTATTTCTGGCCTGCACTCCCCTACCCTTCAGGACCGGGACCCTGCTGCTGCTGCTGCTGCTGCTTTGGGCAAACCCACCCCTTCCTCAACACCAGCCACCTGGCTGGGAGGGGAGGGAAGCTTTAAAAGCAAGAAGCCGGTGCCAGGGCTCTCTGAGAGCAACGTTCCTGTCTTCGGGGGAGTTGCTGGTAACATCTGCCGTCCCCAGGCACTGGGTGAGAGACAGTGTCTGGGAGTGTTTCTGGCCTGCACTCCCCCTACCCTTCAGGACCGGGACCCTGCTGCTGCTGCTGCTGCTGCTGCTGCTGCTGCTGCTGCTGCTGCTGCTGCTGCTGCTGCTGCTGCTGCTGCTGCTTTGGGCCACGCCACCCCTTCCTTAACACCAGCCACCTGGCTGGGAGGGGAGAAGGGGCATTAGAAGGGGTGTGGGTTTGTTCTTGTTTGTTTTAACTGTTAGTATTATTAATTGCCATCAGGTTGTATAAAGACCCACAGTGGACCTGATGGAACAGGAAGGGGGGAGGGCGTTGGAGGGGGCAGCCATTGAGGTGGTGCTGGGTAGGGGAAGGAATGGCGGTGGGGGTAGAACATGCCCGCGTGGGAGAAGAGAGGTTAGATATCTTACATCTATCCCCTCTTCTAGTCCTACCTCCAACCAAATGGTATCAGGCGACCATATCAGCAAACCCTCGAGCCACACGGTGCTGTTGATGAACGCCAGGTCAGTACAAAATAAAACTGCCCTCATCCATGATGTAATTCTGGATGAGGGTGCTGACCTGGCGTGCATTACTGAGACCTGGGTGGGAGAGGAAGGTGGTGTCCCCCTCTCCCAGCTGTGTCCTCCTGGGTACTCAGTCCAGCACCAGTGTCGCTCGGAGGGTCGGGAGGGGGAGTTGCTATAGTCTATAGGAGTTCTATCTCCTTGACCAGGCTTCCTGTCCCTTTGAGAGGAGGTCTTGAGGGCCTGTATTGTGTGTTGGGCTTACGAGACAGATTAGGGATTCTGTTGGTGTACCGCCCACCCTGCTGCGTACCAACGGTCTCCCTACCTGAGCTGACGGAGGTTGTCTCGGACCTGGTGTTGAGGACTCCCAGGCTGTTGGTGCTGGGAGACTTCAACATCCATGCCGAGGCTGCCTTGACTGGGGCGGCTCAGGACTTCATGGCCGCCATGACAACCATGGGGCTGTCTCAATGTGTCATCGGCCCGACACATGAGAAGGGCCATACCTTGGACCTGGTTTTCTCAACGGGACTGGAAGGTGGTGGTTTGGATGTGGAGGGGCTGGTTGTGACCCCATTGTCATGGTCAGACCACTTCCTGGTCAAGTTCAGTCTATTAGCTTCTTCTTCCCTCTGCAAGGGTGGGGGATCGATTAAGATGATCCGCCCCCGGAGACTAATGGATCCGGATGGTTTCCTGAATGCTCTGGGGGATTATCCGTCTGATATGGTCGGCGCTCCTGTCGAAGCTCAGGTCACCCTATGGAATAGGGAGATGACCCGGGCGGTTGACACGATTGCGCCTAAGCGCCCTCTCCCTGCTCGCCGAGCCCAGACAGCTCCTTGGTATACTTCTGAACTGCGGGCGATGAAGCGAGAGGGGAGACAGCTAGAGCGCAGGTGGAGGAAGTCCCGCTGGGAATCCGATCGAACACGACTTAGAGCCCATTATCGGGCCTATTTCGTGGCAATACGGCTGGCGAAACGGCAATATTTCTCCAGTCGCATTGCTTCCTCAGAATATCGTCCAGCAGAGCTGTTTCGGGTGGTCCGGGATCTTCTTCAACCGGGAAACCTGGTGGAGGTCCCGGACTGCTCATCAGCTCGCTGTGATGAGTTTGCTATTCATTTTGAGGAAAAAATCGCTCAGATTCGCAGTGGGCTGGACTCCACTGTTACTGCAAAATCGGAAGATGTGTCCAGTGTGCCGTGCTTAGGTCAAACTTTAATGGATGAGTTTCAATTGTTGAGACCCGAGGATGTGGACAGGGTGCTTGGATCTGTCCGTTCTACCACCACGCCGCTCGACCCTTGCCCATCTTGGCTAATTGGAAGATCTGCCAGGGGGGTTCGCACTTGGGTCCAGGAGGCCGTGAACGCCTCTCTGAGAGAGGGAGTGGTCCCTACCGCCTTGAAAGAGGCGGTAATTCGACCACTCCTTAAAAAGCCTAACCTGGACCCAAGGCTGGTGGTCAACTACCGACCAGTGGCGAACCTCCCTTATTTGGGCAAGGTGTTGGAGCGGGTTGTGGCCGGGCAACTCCAGGCGCTGCTGGATGAAACGGATTTTCTGGATCCATTTCAATCGGGTTTCAGGCCGGGTTTTGGTACAGAGACAGCCTTGGTCGCCCTGTATGATGACCTTTGCCGGGAGAGAGACAGGGGGAGTGTGACCCTGTTGATACTCCTGGACCTCTCAGCGGCTTTCGACACCATCGACCATCGTGTCCTTCTGGATAGGCTGGCTGGGTTAGGAGTTGGGGGCACTGTTTTACGGTGGTTCCGCTCCTTCCTAGCTGACCGTGTCCAGAAGGTGGTGCTGGGGGACAGTTGCTCTGCCCCATGGCATTTATGTCATGGGGTTCCTCAGGGCTCGATACTGTCCCCCATGCTGTTTAACATCTACATGAAACCGCTGGGAGAGGTCATCAGGAGGTTTGGGCTGAGGAGTCAGCAATATGCTGACGACACTCAGCTCTACCTCTCGTTTTCCACCAATCCAGGTGAGGCGGTTTCTGTGCTGAACTCGTGTCTGGACCTGATAATGGACTGGATGAGGGTTAATAAATTGAAACTCAATCCAGACAAGACGGAAGTGCTGTTAGTGGGTGCTTCGCCGGACAGGTTGGAGGGCCATTTCCCTGCCCTGAATGGGGTTACACTCCCCCTAAGGGACAGGGTCCGCAGCCTGGGGGTGCTCCTGGACCCCAGTCTAACTTTGGAAGCCCAGGTGGACTCGGTGGCCAGAGGCGCCTTCCTTCAGCTGCGGAAATTATACCAGCTGCGGCCCTACCTGGACGAGCGGAGTCTCATGACAGTTACACACGCACTGGTAACATCTCGTATAGATTATTGCAATGCGCTCTATGTGGGGCTGCCTTTGAAGACGGTCCGGCGACTGCAACTGGTCCAGAATCGAGCTGCGCGGCTGGTGAGTGGTGGAGCCGCTAGAGATCACATCAAGCCAATTCTGTTCAATTTACATTGGTTACCAGTTGCTGCCCGAGCCCAATTCAAAGTGCTTGTTTTGACATATAAAGCCCTAAACGGCTTGGGCCCTGGATACTTGAAGGACCGCCTCCTTCCATATGAGCCTACCCGGCAGTTAAGATCTAGCCAGGGGGCCCTTTTGAAAGAGCCATCCCTCAAGGAGGTAAGAGGGATGGCTTGTAGACAAAGGGCCTTCTCGGCAGCTGCCCCCAGACTATGGAACGCCCTCCCAACTGAAATCCGTCTGGTGCCGACGTTGATGACATTTCGGCGCCAGGTCAAAACCTTCCTGTTCCAGAAGGCTTTTAATTGAAATAACAACTGTGGGTCCTGATGATGGCAATTTTAATTGTATTTTAATTGTATTATAATTGTATTTTAATCATCTTATTGTATTGAATTTTAATTATTGTAAGCCGCCCAGAGACCTCTGGGTAGAGTGGGCGGCATATAAATAAAATAAATAAATAAATAAATAAATAATGCAGGCAGCCTCCATTCCAGGTACCTTTGCAAGTCACAGGGAATGCTTTTGACTCCCACACTTTGGTGGAGTGTTTTTCTTACTGACCAAAGAAGTCACCATGCAGGAATGGCATGGAGGTCCAGAGGGCTGTTTTACCTCCCTTTAACTTAGGGATATAAGATACTGAGAAGTGGTTTGCCAGTCCCTTCTTATGGCTGTGGTCTGAGACTGTGCATTATGCTCAAGGCCACGCAAATGGCTGGGCACAAACCCCATCTGCCACACATACTCTGCATGATCTTGGCTGGCCCATCTCCTGGAAGGCACAGAAGTATTGCAACTTCCAGTTCCTGTAACCAGGTGTTCCAACACACTGAGCTGTGCCAGCATATCCACTACTTATTTTATGCCATGTGCAGGCCTCACTGTAAGAAAACATCTTCAAAAGGCAAATAGGGACCAGAAAATAAGAATGAGCCCTCTGAAACATAGACATTTGGGGCACAGATATGACACACAAATGATCAACTTATTGAAAACTAGATAGCTCACTCCAGGGACCTTTCAATGAATTAACCAGTACTTTCAGGGCTGTTGCTGTGGAATGTTGTAAAGATAAAGCTGTATGCAATGTTAAACTGTCTCCACAAAACTGTAGTGTCCAGATCAAGGGAAGTTCATACTGCCTTTTTCTTCTGCTTTGGTCAGACCTTGCCTGACAGACCGTGTCCAGTTCTGTCAATCACAGTTTAACAAGGGCACTGACAAGGTGGGACATGCCCAGAAGAAGGCAACTATAATGCCAAAAAGTTTGGAATAGATAAGGGAGCTGCATACAGTTAGCCTTGGAAAACGGGAGGCTGAGAGTTGACATGGTCGCCAACTTTTAATATTTAAAGTGCTGTCTTGTGTAAGATAGAGCAAGCTTGTTTTCTGCAGCTTCAGACAGGAGCATCCAAAGCAATGAGTGCCAATAATAGGACAGGAGATTTTTATTAAACATCAGAAAGAACCTCCTGACAATAATAGCCGTTCAACAGTTATCAACTGCTGTTCAATGGGTTACCTTGGAAGTGGTGGACTCTCTTTCACTGAAGATGCTTAGAAAGAGGTTGGGTGCTTCACCTGAGGGCTTCCTACTTTGGCAGGGGGCTGTACTGGATGGCCCTTGACACCTCTTCCACCTCTACAATTGTAGGGGTCTATGACAGGCAAGAAGACAGCCTGGTGGAGTTCAAGGATGTGCATCGTAACATTTTGCATATGTGGAAAGGTGAGCATGAGGTTCAAGGCAGACGGCTTGATAACTTTGGGCTAAACATTTAAGCAGACTGCACAATCTCTGTTCTACTGCAGTGGCAGGAAAGGTCAGCGCCAACTGATAAATCATCCATGGTGGAGGGAGATGCCTGCAGTTTTGGCTTAGCTCCTGATCTTTAAAGCTACTTTTCGATTAGCCATACTGCAATCTTTGCCCGATATGTACACAGGGCCAGATTACTCTCCTAGTCAGCTGGGCTATTAATATTCACAGTATTAATGTTTCTGAGGCCCTTTAACAAAAGAGGGGTGGAAGAAACACAAAATATTCTTAATAGGAGAAGGAACGAAAAATTATCTTTCAGGTTTGTGTACATAAGGCCAGCAACCATCATAAACTGACAGAAATAAACACAGTGAACTTTTGAGAGATATTACACTGCATGAAAAGGTCATTACAATGAATGAGAGAGGCTTGCCTTGTGAGTACAGTACTAATGTACTGAGGGCAACCGAGGGGGATCTCTGAGCCTGGAATCTGAGATGCAGCATTTAGCCATTGTAAATTAAGTGGATTTAATGGTTTGATTATGACTTGTGGTCCCATCATCCATTCGTGAGAAAGAATACTGTTGCCTACAGTTCAGGAAGTAGAAACCAAAATATAGGCCCACTTCTTCACTTGCTTCTGAGGAGGCCATTACTTGACTCAATCCCAAAAAAGTAGATCCCTATAAAACAGGACAGCATTCCGTGTCTAAGTCGCAATGGCCATGTGACCACGGAAGATCGTCTTCAGACAAAAACGCTGGCTCTATGGCTTGGAAACGGGGATGAGCACCGCCCCCTAGAGTCGAACACGACTGGACAAAAATTGTCAAGGGGAACCTTTACCTTTATAAAACAGGACAAAACAGGACACAGATGTGTATAAAATTTAATCATCATCATGTGGTATCAAGTCAACTCTCCTGGGTGAGACCAAGGGTGCCTGTGAAGTTATCAATTTAGAGGTTCAGGTGCTCATCATGACAAGCCTTGCGGCTACCTTCCACCTACATACACACACATTAGAAGAGTCAAGGAACAGGGAATCTGTAAAGTTAACAGCTCTTAACTCCCAATTTAAGACTAGATCAACCTCAAGTAGTCTGCATTACATTTTTTTTAAAAAAATTGCATATTAACAAATAAGAATTTTTTAAACTGATGGTCTAAACTATACGAACATTTGCTGCTTATGTGCCAAGATCAGCAGGGTAATCCTTGATCAAGTCCAGATACTATCGTTGGACCTTTGTGCTTCTGTGAGTTGGAAGGTACTTGTAGCAATGCAGACTTTTTGTCTCAGATTACAATAAGCCTCATGTTTGTTTCTTGTGTTTGACATCTTCAGACAATTTTTCAGTTGCTCTTACATTTTTCTCATTTTTCCATTTTGGCCACAACTGAATAAAAAGCCATTTAAAAGCAGAATGATAAAAAGAAAAAAAAGAAAAAAAAGGAGGGGCCCAGGCACATATAGCTCTCTTCTCAACAGCCAGTAAGCTATCTTAAAGCAATTTAGAAATGTTACTTTTTTGAAATACAAATCTCAGAATTCCTCATCCACCATAGTGAGTGATACTATTAGGTCCTGGATTAATGACCTCAAGAGGTGTTAAGGAGCTGTTTATCAGGTCACATGCAGGTTGGTCCTATCATTAGGCAAAGTGAGGCAGCTGCCGGAGCAAGAAATTTTTTTTTTTTACTTCCACTGGCTATTCTGGTTCTTTCTTTCTTTCTTTCTTTCTTTCTTTCTTTCTTTCTTTCTTTCTTTCTTTCTTTCTTTCTTTCTTTCTTTCTTTCTTTCTTTCTTTCTTTCTTTCTTTCTTTCTTTCTTTCTTTCTTTCTTCCTTCCTTCCTTCCTTCCTTCCTTCCTTCCTTCCTTCCTTCCTTCCTTCCTTCCTTCCTTCCTTCCTTCCTTCCTTCCTTTCTTTCTTTCTTTCTTTCTTTCTTTCTTTCTTTCTTTCTTTCTTTCTTTCTTTCTTTCTTTCTTTCTTTCTTTCTTTCTTTCTTTCTTTCATTTTTACCCTAGATTTGGGAATCTATTCTGGGCAGTTTACAGAATATAAAGATAAAAACAGTATTCAAATAACTTTGTTCATAAAAGCAATAAAGATCAATAAAGAAAACAGGATCCAAGATGGGATAAGGGAGCTATATAATGGGAGGGGGGAAGGCCTGCTGGAAGAACCAAGTCTTCAACTTGTTTTTAAAAATTCCCAGCGAGGGCGCCAGTTGGATCTCCAGGGGTAAGCTGTTCCAAAGATGAGGGGCCACCCTTGAGAAGGCCCGGTTTCTTATTCTCTCCTTCCAGTCCTCTCTCAGGGCTAAGCCCCTCAGCTGCCCAGTCTGGCTTGATCAGGTGATACAAGTAGAGCTAGTTGGCGGACAGGCACTCGGCCAGGTATCGAGGCCCTAAACCATTTAGGGCTTGCTTGCTTGCTTGCTTGCTTGCTTGCTTGCTTGCTTGCTTGCTTGCTTGCTTGCTTGCTTGCTTGCTTGCTTGCTTGCTTGCTTGCTTTCCTTTTGAGAGCCATGGTTTAAAACCTGTAACTTGGCTTAAGCTCTGCACTCGCCTTGGGCAGCAGACATCAAGCTGAAGGTGCAACATATTGTTTATTAAATTGGTTAATACAAGGTTTTTACTGCCAAGGGTTGGCAGGTGTGCTTGTGGGACTTTCTACCTCCGGTTAAAATAGTTTAGCTGGCTTTGATCTCCGTGCACCTTGTCACGAAGGAAGCAAGTCCCCTAAGTGACACACCTGCCCCTGTGTCATCTCTTTATGGCTCCACTGCCTAAATCAATGCTCGCTTCTCCGTTTAGGCTAGAGGGAGCACTGGCCCTCCACAGCTCATACTGCCTCATCTAGCTCATTTCTAGACACCTTCTTACAGAGACTGTGTGTGTATGTGTTGGATCTCTGAGCCATCTCTGAGCAAAGTAGTGCTTCAGGTGGCTTACAATCTTCATTTTAAAAAAAAAAGGAAAAGTGGACTTAATCAGTAAAACCAAATAAAACCATCCTGCCAAAAATCATTGAAATCCACTAAATGTACGGAGTTTTTAAAAACTGCAGCAGATTTAGATGTTTTCTGGCATCTTAAAAAGATGTTTTCATGCCCTTGCTAAAAGCAGTGAGAGTGGAAACTTACCACAGTTCTAAAGGGGAATGCATTCCGTAGATTGGGAGGCAAGTAGGGAAGAGACCTCTCCTTCATGCCTGTCAGGTGGGCCTTTGCATTCTTAAGAAGTCCACTCCTGAAGATCATAACATACAGACAGGTTCATAATGGCACGGGTTGATGGTCCCCACACTATGGGCTTTAAAGGTTGAAACCCACACTTTTAATGAGAGCTGGTAAGCAACTGGCAACCATTGCAGGCTTTCAGCATCAGGGTCATATGCTCTTGACACCAGTCAGCAGCCTTCACTGTTACATATAAGAACAACTGAAGATCCCAAACTGTCTTCAAGGTTAGCCCCACATACAAGACACTGATTAGCCCCACATACAAGACACTGAGGTAGTCAAAGCATAATGTGACTAAGCCACATATGACTGCCACTGTACAGTGCTCTAGCTGTAAATTTAAAACAGTGGGGGAATCCTTGTGACTATCTTCACAACTACCTCTTTCTATAAAAGCAAGGAGTCCAAGAATGCAGGCAGCTTGATTAACAAATATAAAGTGAGGTTTTAAAAATAATTTTAATGGCTCATATCTGCCCATTCAAGACCAAGCCACCCTCGAATACTTTGTATTACAATAGGGATCTTGCAGCATCTTCTAACAATGTACTTTTCCTGGGAAACTCCATTTATTTCCCATGCACTGTAAGGATTGCAGCGGAGAGGAAAAATCTTTTGCTGCCAAGCAAGACATAGAATTCCCAAATATTTTAATAGAAGAAACTTTCCGTGAAGGAGTTAGCATAATTCATTCCCCGTCTAGAGGAGCAACTATTCTGAGGAATTATCTCTTTCACAAACGTCAACAAACCGCTACTTAAACGGGGGCGGGGGGGGGGTCCCTTTTCTCTGGTTTCATGCGGTCCAGCTGCGCCCCCAAGTGTTCACGCGCTGGTCCTGCAACCTGCCTTCACCCTCCAGGAGGCGGGAAAATCTCGAGCTTTGTGCCGGCGACCCTCTTAACTTCTCTTTCCGCTGACAGCATACTAAGCATCTGAAAAACGCAAATCAGGCAAAACGCAAAAGCTCGAAAACGAAACCAAAGCAGGAGGGGGAGAGAACGGGTGTGTGTCGAAGCCTAATACTGTATTCCTGTTTTCTGTGGGCACGTGCAAATTCTGTGGGCTAACGGAGCCGGTTGAGTCATCGTCTAATCCTACACGGGTTGGAACGTGGATTTTTCCGGCAGGGTGAACCGGTTTCGGATCCCCGGGTGGGGTTTGAAAGTCCAGTCGCTTTCCCTCCGGGCTCGATCAGTCCCCAAACGAGGGATGAGAAACGGCTTTTGCTGCAGAGATCAAGTGCCCCGGAAGGTGTCTCAGGAAAAGGGTCTCCATCTTCCAGCAGATTTCTTACTTTGCAAGACAGAGTCGTTCAAAGGGCAAATGCAAGAGGACTTTCAAGCTCCTGGTGGTGCAGCGCCACGGACAGTTCTGTGGTTCGTGCACTGATC
The DNA here is from genome assembly GCF_051106095.1 of Pogona vitticeps. Lineage (NCBI taxonomy): Eukaryota > Metazoa > Chordata > Lepidosauria > Squamata > Agamidae > Pogona > Pogona vitticeps. Next base: position 329,423,257 of record NC_135783.1, on the reverse strand, counting down.
TCCTCGTACAGGAGAGTTTCTGACTGTGATCCTCGCCGGAGCCTCGAAAGGTTTCTTGGTTACAAATACTGTACCTGAACTGGAGGAAGCACTGAGTCGGGTTTACAGTTGCAGGTTCAAGGGGCATTCTCTGGTGAAGTAGACGGGATGGATATGCAATGGATATGCCCCCCAGTAGACATGGGGAGAAAGCTGGAAATATGGTGCTGGAGGAGAGCTTTGCAGATAGATACCCTGGACAGCCAGAAAGACTAACGTGGGTCCTAGATCAAATCTATCTCTGGAGGCAAAAAAAAAATGTTCATAACTGAGGCTGTCCTACTTTGGGCACATCATGAGAAAGCAGGATTCTCTGGAAAAAGAAAATAATACTGGGGAAAGCTGAAGGCAGCAGGAAAAGAGGAAGACCAATAAATTCAAAGTACTTTCATTACCTATAAATATTGTCTTTTAATGGTGTTAATCACCGTTGCATACTCATTGTTTCCAATTTTAGATATTGTCTTTCATTGTTGTAAGCCTCCTTGGGTCCTTTTCAAGGAGATAGGTGAGGTAAAAAATATTTTAAATAAATAAATAAGCCCTATATGGCTTGGGTCCAAACTTTGTGGACCATATCTTCCCACATGAGTCTTCTCAGCACTTAAGATCACCAAAGAAGGTTCTTCTCTTGGTATCCTTGCCAGCGTAGGAAACTAGCCCTCTAGAAACCATCCATTTAGAACTGACTTGGATTAGTCTGTTTAGTAAGTCAGGATATACTTAAATAACATGCAACACAAGTAACTAAATACCATAATAAAGCCAAGGAACCACCCTTTGCTGATCAATTGATCAGTTGATTAATAAACTGTGGTCAAGTAGTGCCTTTAACCACACCCGTCAAATCTTTTTTCAATTTTATTTTACGAATGTGGTTAAAGGCACTACTTGACACCCCCCCCTTTAAAACTCATCTAATGTTCTTTTGAAGAATAACTTTAATACAATAGTTCTAACAATGTTCTATTCACTCAGATAGAAAACCCCACTTAATTCTGTGGAACTTGCTTCCTAATCAGTACTTTTAGGATCATACAGTTTCTATTTCAAAATCAGCATACAATGTAATACAATGTAATACATGGTCAAAAGCTACTCAAGGCATGTTCAATCCATCAGTGGCTTCAGTTTTACTCCAGTTTTCTATATTACACGTTGAACATATTCAGTATGTTCAAAGTGGATCAGAACAAAGGAAGATAATAATGACGACTATAGCAATATATTCATATCCACTGACAAGGGAGACCTAGAATAATTTTGTAAGAAGTACACGTGAAGATATCAGCTTCAGAATAATTCACCTTCCAGCTAAAACAAAGTGAATAGAATTGATTCATTTACTTCATTTTATGTATTCCTTACAGTTACAGTATATTCCACGTTTTATCTATTATTTTATTTATTTAATTTATACCACATCCATTTAGACCAAAGTCTACTCTGGGCGGCTAACAACAATATTAAAATAAAATAAAAGAACAATAGGATGGCATCAACAGAAGGGAAGGCCTGTCTTAAAAGCCAGGTCTTACGTCAGCTCTTAAAAACGCCCAGCGAGGGAGCCAGACAAATTTCTGAGGGGAGATTGTCCCAGAGCCGAGGGGCCACTGCCGATAAGGCCCACTTTCTTGTTCTTTCTCTTCGGGCCTCCCTCAGCATTAGGCACCTCAGCCACCCCTCCTGACTAGAACAAGTGATTCGGGTAGATCTAGGTGGGAGAACTTGTTCCACCAGATATTGAGGTCCTAAACTGTTTAGGGCTTTATATGTCATCATTAATACTTTGAAATCAATGTACAGGTAGCCAGTGCAAGCCTGCCAGAGTGGGGGAGATATGTTGATGTTTTCTCACCCCAGTAAGAAGTCTGGCCATCACATTCTGCACCATTTGAAGCTTCTGCATCAGTCTCAAAGGTAGCCCCACATAGAGTGCATTACAGTAGTCTAATCATGAGACTACAAGCGCAAGTGGTGAGGGTCCCAACATCAAGATAGGGATGCAGCTGGGCAATCTGCCAAAGAGGGAAGTAGGCGATGCGGACCACTGATGCTATCTGGGTTTCCATGGTAAGCACCGGATCAAGATGTACCCCCCCCAAGCTGTGAACCTCAATCTTTGTGGTGAGAGTCACCCCCCCTGAAAGTGAGGGAGTTTCCCAGACCACTGATGTCTGGGACACCCACCCAAAGGACCTCTGTTTTGTCTGACCTCAGCCTCAGACAATTCGCCTGCATCCATCCCAGTACGGCATCCAGACAGCACTGAAGGGACAGAATGGCATCCACTGTTGTAGGAAAAAGAGATGAGACGAAGCCCCACACCCCCTGATGACCTGACCCAGCGGCCTCATGTAGATATTAAACAGGATTTGGGAGATAATCGAGCCCTGTGGAACCCCAAAATTGAGATTCCACGGAGCTGATACACTGTCCCCAAGCTGTACTCTCTGGGGAGGGTCCTCCAAGAAGGATCGGAACCAGCCTAACGCCAGACCATCCAATTCCCAGCTCGGAGAGCCTCCCCAGGAGGATACTGTGGCTGATGATATTGAAGGCGGCTGAGATATCGAGAAGGACCAACAGAGAGATTTTGCCCCTGTCGGCCTCCCTCAGGAGGTCATCCAACAGGGCAACCAATGCCATTTCCATACCGTGGCGCAGCCTGAAGCCAGACTGACATGGATCCAGGGTGTTGGTTTCATCCAGAAGGGCCTGAAGCTGGTCAGTCACCACCCTCTCTACCACTTTACTTAGTGATTTTTAGGTGACATACCATGCCTTTCCTCCTTCCTTCCCCTTGCACAACCCTGTGAGGTAAGTTCAACCCTGGCATAGAGTGATAGTCTCATGGTCATTCAGTGACTCTCTTAGCTTTCTGGGAGTGAGACCCCATATCTCCCAATCCCAGTCAACACTCTACCCACTGCACCACATGGGCTCTTTGGCCTGCTAGTTAGAAGAGGATCACAGAATCATGGAATAACTGAGTTGGAGGGGGACCTGTGAGGCCATTGAGTCTAACCACCTGTTCAATGCAGGAATGCAAGTTTAAAAAGATCTGACAGATGGTTGTCCAATTTTCTATTGAATGCCTCCAGGGTTGGAGCACTCACCACCTCTAGAGGCAATTAGTTCCATTGTTGTACTGCTCTAACAGTTAAAAGGTTTTTCCTGATCTTTAGCTTCAATCTGGCTTCCTGTAACTTGAGCCCATTATTACATGTTCCGCACTCTGGGATGACAGAGAACAGATCCTGCCTCTCGTCTTTCAAATACCTTTCAGATATTTGAAAATCTATCATATCTCCCCTCAGCCTTCTTTTCTCATGGCTAAGCATGCCCAGTTCTTCCAGTCTTTCCTCACAGGGCTTGGTTTCCAGTTCCCTGCTCATCCTTGTTGCCCTTCTCTGAACTTGCTCCAGTGTGTTGGCATCCTTCTTAAAGCAGCAGCAGCAGCAGCTGTGGGTTGGGTTTTAAAATTGCAAATAGAGAGAAGGACAGTATTAGTTGTATTGTTAAGAATAGGTTGGAACACCCTGTGGCCTGCATAGATGATGAGCAATAGATAGCAGAGCTGTCATCTGCAGCACAGTGTCATAGTTTCTTTATTTCATATTATGGTATTGGCTGCTTTGCCATCATTAGAAGCAGGGAACATATAAACGACCACATGCATGGATGGACAGCAATGATGTTGAACGGCTTCTCCTTCCATCCCTTCTCACCAGGCAGCAGCCATTTTGCAGTAGGGGATTCAAGGAAGACAGGGCCACCCCATTGGCCCTACGGAAAAGCTTATGCCATCAAGCTGCTCCTTCCATCTGTGGCCCTTGGGCAGCAGCATTCCATTGGTGGGTGAGTCACATGGCCACTGCTGTGGGTTCTCTGCCTTATTAGGAGAGATTTAATGCAAGGGAAATGTAAAGATAGCTCTTCCTTGGTGCGCATGGCCAAAATGAAGAGCTGTTTTGCCTGTCAGGTTGAGGTTGCTACTGTTGAAGCCGAGACCAGTCAGCCAGAACTTGTGTCAATACAGTTTTTAAAATCTGGATCTACCCTTCATTTTTTGCAGCCTCTTTAACTCTCATATGTTGCTGTAGTATTCCTGTTTACAGCTTTTGTCAAAACCTTTCTCAGCATGAGTAATAATTTAACGATCATGTGCCATTGAGTCATTTCCAACTTGTGGTAACCCTTTCCAGGTTTTTCTAAGTATAAAATACTCAGAAGTGTTTTACATTCCTTTCTTCTGGGGACTGTACAGCTTGCCCAAGGCCACACAGGCTGGCTCTTTAGCTTGGGAGGTAGGGTTGAAATCCATCTCCTAGCTTCTGACTTCACAGCTTTACGCCCAACTCAATATCTTATCCAGCCACATGGCCATTTACGGTAGAACAGAAACAGTTTTACCACACTTTTCATTCTCTGTCCCCACCAACCATCCCCAGCAGCTGCTCCTTGAGTTCTGAAATGTATAGAAGTATTCAGTGAGTTGTAAGTCAAAGCTTGGAAATGAAGGTGAGGGTGGCTTGGCCCACAAAGCTCAAAATCCTCCAGCCAGCATGGTTACTAGATTCTGGGCTCTAGTAAAAAAAAAGTTCTGGCAATTACCAATTGTGTCATTTGAGGGGATGAGAAAGTATGCACACCCACAACTTTTCAGGACCCTGTGTTTTAACACCATCCAGTATTGTGGCTTTTTGGAGGTCCAGAATTCTCTCTCTCTCTCTCTCTCTCTCTCTCTCTCTCTCTCTCTCTCTCTCTCTCTCTCTCTCTCTCTCTCTCTCTCTCTCTCTCTGTGTGTGTGTGTGTGTGTGTGTGTGTGTGTGTGTGTGTGGAGAGAGAGAGAGAGAAAGAGAGAGCAATATTACCTCATGGCTCTAGGTGGTGTAGCTCACTTACATTTTTTAAAAAAGAGAAATTTCCTCATAATCATGCAGGTCAAAGGATTAGAAAGGATAAAATTGAACATATCCAACGAACTAGTGTTTTGCTCTTGGTTACTCAGTTATTTGTGTGGCTGCTTGTTTTGCTACCTGGCTAGGATGTGCTTCCTAATTTAAATTATTGATGATGCTAGGGTGCCATGCAACTTCCTTTGAACAATCCGTCCAACTAGTTAAACAACTGGCTCACTGTTGTTTCTCATGTCAAGACATGTGCTGAGAGAAAAGCAGCATAGAAGTGCAATAACTAAGGAACAAATAAAAGTGTACCAAGCTGTATTCTGTGTACAGACCATAGTTAGACTTAAATTCATCATCACTAGAAGCAGCAATGGCTGCCAGTTTAGATAGCTTTCAATGAAAATTTGACAAACTTATGGAGAAATGGGATATCTGTGGTTACAAGTCGTGATAGACTTGAATGCTCCCTCCAGTGCAGAAAGCAGAGGACTCTGTACAGTGGTGCCTCGCTTAACGATGTTAATCGGTGCAGCAAAAATCACTGCTAAGCGATTTCATCGCTAAGCGATTTTTAAAAGCCCATAGAAACACATTAAAACATGTTTAATGCATTCCTATGGGCTTAAAAACTAACCTTATGCGAAAAATCTTCCATTGCGGTGGCCATTTTCGGTGCCTCTAAAGCGAGGCAAAGCAGCGGGCGGTCATTTTGTTTACCCGGTGGCCATTTTGGAACCGCCGATCAGCTGGCTGAAAATGGGGGCTTTGCAACGATCGCTTCCCTGCGATCATCGCAAAGCGAAATTTCCCCATAGGGGCCATCACAAAGCGATCACTCTTGTGATGGCAAAAAGTCCATTGCAAAGCGATTTCATCGCTATACGGAGTGATCGCTATGCAAGGCACCACTGTATATCATATGCTAAGGAACAAAAGCTGGGGAATTCTGTTGCACCCATATTTATTTATTTAAAATATTTTCACCGTGCCTTTCTCCTTAAGAAAGACCCAAGGTGGCTTACAACATTAAAGAAACAGCATTTAAAGGTAAAAACTAGAGAAGGACACTTTGTATTTCATACAGATTTGTATGAAATACAAACCACAGCAACACAGGTGATGTGGTGACCCATTCTTCACCCTCAGAACTGGCCAGTCCACTCATTGGGCTCTCTGTGCTGCAGGAGTCCTTCTACTATGCTGGTGCTGCAATCCAGAAAGGAGCTCTGCTGGCCCTTCGCAGCCTCCCTGCGCAGCCAACCACTCCTCAGCTGGGCTGGTTGACTCTCCATCCTGCCTCCTCATCACAGCAGTTGGCTGCGCTAGGAGGCAGGGAAGGGCTGGTCGGGCTCCTTCCCAGGTTGGAAGAACCCCTGTAGCACACAGAGTCTGGTGAGTGGGCCAGCCGGTTCTGGAAGTGGGGAATGGGCCACCACGGCAGCTGTGGTGCTGCAGTTCGTATTTTGTACAAATTTGTACAAAATACGAAGTGCCGATCTCTAATGGTTGCCCATCTCTACTAAAAATAGCAAGTACACGAATACTAAAAAGGATCAAATAAATCTGCACTAAAAGACAGTAAACAAAAGCAACACTAAAAACACATTCAAAGCAGTAAGACAGAACAATCCATTCAAAACTCCACTCAGGAAAAGCTTGCCTGAAGAGAAAAGGTATTTGCTTGCTTGTGGAAGGACAGCAAAGATAGGCCAGTCTGGCCTCTTGTGGGAGGGAGTTCCAAAGTCTGGGAGCAGCACCAGAGAAAGCCCTCTCTCATGTACCCATCAAACACACCTGTGAGGGTGGTGAGAACAAGAGAAAGGCCTCTTCTGTTGATCTTAACATTCAGGAAGGCTCATCCAGGGAGAGGCAGTCCTTGAGATAGGTTGGTTCTGAACTGTTCAGGGCTTTATAGGTTGGAGCCAGCACTTTGAAGTGTGCCAGAAATGGAATGACAGCTAGTGGAGCTGCTGTTAACAGGCTCCTATGTGATCCCTTTGACCAGCCCTTGTTACCTGCCTGGCAGCCATGTTTGGACCTGCTGAATTTGCTGTTCTACAGTTGGGCTCCCCAGAAACAGCTGGAGGACTCCTTGTGTGGTAACAGTGATGAGCCATGTAGATCTTTGGTCTGATCCATCATGGCACTTCATGTTTTCTTATCTTGTTTAAGGTCCCAAAGTATCTGAGAAGTGTTTTGATTTGGTGACAAAAGAGCATGTGCATGCTCCTTTAGTTTGTAGGTTTAGATTACCAGCAGGGTTTTCACACAGGCCGTCCTGGCACTGACAACTGGGAAGTGTGTTACGAAATTCAGAGGCCAAAGGCCTTTTGTTGGAGCTCTGCCCTTCTCACCCTTTGTTCTGTATCTGAATATATCTTCTGCTTCAGGCTCATAATATGCATTTCACGTGAACAGCATGTCCTTTGACTGTTCATCTTTTGCCCCATGAGGGCAAGCGGGCAGGCTATCCAGAGGGCCTCCGTGACATTTGTCCAAGCCTAGTTCGGACAGAGAGGAGGCAAAGCAGCAAGGCGGTCCTTGATACTCTATGGGGTAATGGCCTGGACCCCTTAACGTGAGGTGATGGTGCAGATGGTACCACTTTCAAACCTAACTGGGAAATTACATTGCTCCATCCTGTCCTCAAAGCTGGGCTAGAACCTTCTGAGCAGATGTCCTATTATCATGAAAGGATTAAGGGATTTATCAGTCAGAAAGTTAGACTAGAACTACGGAAATTTGAATTTGAAATGAAATCAAAGACCATGCTCTTGGCATTAATACCAGATAATTTGGGAAAAGCTTCACAAGGACTTTTCAATTACATATTGATGGCAGCTAGGATAGTAATGACAACAAAGTAAAAAATGGAGACATGGCCGACAAAAGAAGATTGGAGAGATAAAATGCTTGAATATGCCACAATGGCAAAATTCACAAACTATGTAAAAACAGAAGGTCAGTCAGACAATTTGAAAAAGAGTGGGGAAACTATTTTGACCATTATAAATAATCAGAAGTGGTATAGAACCCACTTTGCAAAAAGTATTATGTAAAACAAGTACAGTTCATGTTCTAAAATGTTAACAAATATAGCACTGTTTAGAAGAATATATATGGTATATAGGTTAAAATAAGAAGGCTATATAAACTATGGAAATGGACTGTCAGTTGTCCTTGATATATGTGAAATGTATGAAAAAGTTTCTTTATCTGTAGTTTTCCTTTTGTACGCCTACATATTTCAAAATGAGGAAAGTTACACCAGACTTTATTGCCTTTTGTGAACAAAGACAGATAATCAGGAAGTAGCTGACTCCACAAAGACATGGCTAAAGGCCCATTCAGTTAGAACATTTGTTCCCCTATATGTATCCAAATGTGTTCTGATTATGTCGATTAGAGATGGGGGTATTCGTATATGGATGTGAATATCCCCCCACAGGTGCAGATAACGAGCCTCTGGCCCCCTGGGGTCAAAGTGACCACTCATAATTCCCCAGCTGCTGCTAGCTCCACGGAGCCTTCCTATCTCCCTGTTGCTCACGATAGATTAGCCAGTCCTGGAAGAAGGCCGGATGACGAGCCTCTCTGCCAGGTCACAGAGTGACTAATCAGTCGTGAGGAACAGGGAGATAGGAAGGCTCTGTGGAGCCAGCAGCGGAATCGTGAGTGGTCAGTCTGGCTCCAGGGGGCCAGACCCTCGTTACCTGCACATGTGGGGGGAATTCGAATACGAATATGAATACCCCATCTCTAATATGGATATTTCCCCCACCCTCCAGGCAATACCAGCCTCAAATTGATATCAAGATTAGCAAAGAGTGAGGAAAGCTCAGGCTTTCCATTAAAAAAAAAAGAGCCCTAAGAGGGTGCCTCCCCCCTTTGGCCATCGTGTTGGGATAGAGTACAGGCGACAATAGATTCTCGGGTTGGAAGCTTTCAGTGTTAGCATTAATCCGGTAACAAACAAAACCCCAAATCCAGCAAGGATGATCATTTTTGAAGGATTTCAAATGTTTCCTCAACAGGCAGCTGATTTTTAAAATTAGATTTAAGTAGAATTTATCTATTTTTAAAAAAAGAATCAGAATGTGATGTGTGGTTAAACTCATCCTAAAGCCCCCTTTCTCTAAACTCTCTCTAGAATTCATAATGTCTTATCAAGCTCTCATTTCCATCACAATTTTCAATTTACATGCAAGAGTTCGGTTTTCTCACTTTGGGGGACTATGTCTCAGCGTATTTTGTGGCAGATGGTGAGCTATTCTTCTGTGAACAGCAGCAATGTGTTTATTTGATGAACAGAGAACACTGTCAAGATTAGAAAGGATGGATAACCTGTGGGTTATCTCTGTGATGAGTTTTCTCTGTGGCGGGACCAGAGATATAGAACATCTTATTTGCTACAGCAGAATCCTCCCTCCATTTTCAGATGGGTGTTAAAGACATAACACATCATAACACAAATTCCACCAACTATTTACTCTTCAGACCTTTTTATATGGCCTAGTCTTTAATCTATGACCCATCATTGCTTATTTCCAAATTTTACTGAGAATTTTATTACTATTTGATCCTTTAACCTTTTTGGTTTTTCTTTTAAGTTTTGATCTTTGATCATTTTTATTGTAAAGCAGAGGTAGGGCACCTTTGGCTGTGCAGATCCTGTGGAATGCAGCTACCGTTATTTCTATAGCCAACTTGCTAGAGGATCATGGGAATAGTAATCCAGCCTCAATTTAAAGGAACAATGCTTTTAAGTGTGCTTTTAATCTGTTAAATGGTATACATAGGTGAAACAAAAATAGAACTGGAGACACATCCAGAATTCATATACACTCTTCTGAAGGCTAGGGCAGGCTGCAGTGCCCTGGTGTATGAATTCTTGATCACAGACTATTTTTATTCCTGATTTTGTGGAGAGAGAGAGAGAGAGAGAGAGAGAGAGAGAGAGAGCACCTACTTATGTGCAAACCCACACATAAACTGTACACTGAAAAGACTGATCTAGATGTGAACATGCACAGAGTGCTTTTTTTACCAGCATGGAGAAAGCAAGCGATCAAAAAAGGATCCATAATCACGATTAACTTTCACCTTGAGCTCCATGAATTTTGTTACTACTTTTGGTTGAGGAAGACAAGTCCCTTCTGAACCCTATCAAGGAAACTTACACCAAGTTGGAAGCACCTCTTCCAATCTATGGCAGTAAGAAACAATAATAACAAATTAAATAATTAACCATCTTTCATTATATCCCAGATCTGCTGCCTGAGGCAAATGCCTCACTTTGCCTGGCAAGAGGGCCGGCTCTGTTTGCCATTCAAATAACTTTAGCAGATTGTATGTTTCCTGGTCAAGATGCCGAAAAGGAGCACTGATTGCAGTAAAGCAAAGTGGTATGTTGTGTCAGCCACAAAGCATCCCCTTTCTTTGCTCTCCCTCTCGCTCTGCCTGGAGCTGAAGAAATCCAGAGGCAAGGTACCCTGAAGAATAACTTATAAACATATCTGAGAAGCTGCCAGGGAGGCCCAGATGAACATAATTTTCCGAACCCACAAAGGACGGGAGTCTCTTCATCATCATTCCTCAACTCTCTTCCCTGAAAACTCTGGACCTTTTTGAGATGCAATACATCTTTTATTCATCTGTGCAGAATGAATCTCACTTGATTTTCCACACAGACATTCTGGAGGAAGGGCACGGTACTGCTTTATGCATCCCTTCAACATACTTCTAATGTATTTATTTCATTCTGATCTCTTTGTGTTCTTCTTTCCACAGCAAAAACATTTACTAATGTGTCTCCCCGCTCTCCCTGTCTCAAATGCCTCTGGTAGGCAAAAGCAAAAACAAAGTTAAACATCACAGAATTAATCATTGATAAAATGGGCTCACCGTTAGGCTCATAGATTCTGTTGATGGCTGGGCAGGATACATTTATTGTCATCATTACTATTTACTTCTCCTTGTATTCCAAATGCTGCTTAATACCAAATTTGGCTTTTGATACATCCCTAAAGGACTGAGTTCATTTTGGTTTGGAAAGTGGGACCTAGGTGAAGATGTAATGCAGCCAGACAATTAGCCACTATAAATCCTCAGGATGGGGCAAGACTGCTTTTATGTTCAATGTCAGACTTAGCCCAAGATTTCACAAAGAGCAGTCCTTTGCATACCTACTTACAAAGGGGGCCTAGAAGAAATGCACAGAGAATTATCCTTTGTGCACACTTACTTTGCCCTACATTCTACTAATGGAAATCTTTTCCAATTTGCATTGTAGATTTCAAATAACATTTTTAGAAAATGGGGGAGTTTTTGTATTTATTTTATTAAAGAGGAATAACATGTACTTTAGAATGATCATCTCTTGTGCTGAGGAATTTTATTTCCTTCCATCATTCCTTTCTTGGCAGTGAATATCACACATTGACTCATGTCTTGCAAGCGCAGCTGAACAGTCTAGTTTTCATGACAGGAGCTAGCTTGGTGTGTCTTAGTTCATGAGTTCAAACCAGCTGTGACTCTTAGCTTGCAGCTCCATGCAGCTGAGAAGTCCAACTGCCTCATCATTCAAGCCAGAAGGAGCATTACTTAGGTCCTTAAAACAGCTGGCTTCTCCTTTGGAAAGAAAACAACAACAACTCAGAACACTACCCAAGACTTTTATGAAATTTTTAAAACTTAAAGTTGTAAGTGTAGGCATGCACATGGATTTTTTTTTGTTTGTTTGTCTGTTTTGTTTTTTAAGTATAAGCTTTCCTGATGTGTCCACAAGGAGTGGCTTACTAAGCTGTGAGTTGTTCATTATAACATAATTTGCAGTGAGGAAAAGATATAGATTTCTCAGGTCCTGGGTACCTTCTGTACATTAGGAAATCTAAATCATGAAACATTTCTGCCACAAATTTGTTTTCACATCTGCCTTGTCTGATAATGAACTGTCAACACCAATATTGCGTGGAATATGTGTTCCTATGATAAATCTGTTTTCCCTCTCACAGTGTGATTTTCCTCAAGGACGTGTGCCTTAGCAATCAGACTTCCAGATTAAGCTGGTGTTTACTACCCAGTAGCCAATCTCTAAAAAGAACAGGTCCAATACACGATAAATGGGCAGAGGAAATCTGTGGACTATGACAGACTTTCACTAAGGGAGCATATTTTGAAAATACAGTATGCTAAAAGTGTTATCTCTTTTGATCTAAGACACTTATGGGAGTTGGGGAAGGGTCAAGAGGGTGGGAGGGAATAATCTGTTCCTGGAACATGGAGAACATACTGTAATGGAATATAAGGTTTCCAGCCATTGCTGCATAGAGAGGATGGGTTTGGGAAAATTCCAGAGTTGGCAGGGAGGCAGAGGAGGGGGAGGGACTCACCTCAAAACATTTCAGTGAGGACTGAACATGATCAGTGGGCACAAAATGCCAAAGCAGGGAGAGCCAGAAGAAGAGGAATGGCTGTCACGCTGCAACATTTTGTTGCCGGTCTAAACTATTGTATCTGAACTGTTTCCAAATATGGGAGTTGCCTCTTTCTCTACGGAACTGGATCTTAATTTGGTTCCCCTTATTTTATGTGATCTGGATTGTGGAAATTAAGATGATGTGTGTGAACACAAGTGACTGGGATTTTTTTAAAAAAAAACAGAAAAGACTGTGTCTGGTTACCTTCTTGTCTCTTAAGGTCCTGTTGTTTTTTTGGGTATGTAAAACAGACTGCTAGACTTGCAAAGGTCTGGGCTGCTTAACCGCCTCGCTTGCAGCAATGTCGAAGTGTATTTACATTTTCTTCCCATCCTCTGAAGCAAGAGAAAATGGTTGGGAACATTTCTTTCTACCCTACTAACTTCCCATAATCATTTGGCAAAGGTTGCAGCCGACCATCCTAACCCTGAGGCAGAGTGACAAGGCGGCCGGCACAACACAGATAATCTATTTCCTTCAGCAAATGGGAAACGAAAGGTCAAGCTTGGATTACATATTTTAGGAGTAAATAATATGTGGGAAGAAAATTCTGCACTGGGGTTCTGTACTTTACATAATGTATTGTATCATGCTTTTAAAAAAGGCAACAGCTAACCTCACCTGCCAGGCAAAAGAAACATTTGATGAGAAAATTTCACATTTGCAAGTAGAGAGAGAGAAAAAAACGTTCTTTGCACATGCTGGACTGAGTGTATCTGAAATCACACCCACAGCCTTTGTTGTGCAAAGATGAGGAAATTCTTCATCAGGTATTTCAGTGCAAGGAAAAGAAAGCCAAGGCTGGACCTATGCTCAGTGCCAAACCATATGGGATTCTCACTATGCCATTTTTTGTGGTTGCATTATTATTATTATTATTATTATTATTATTATTATTATTATTATTATTATTATTATTATTATTATTATTATTATTATTATTTATTTATTTATTTATTTATTTATTTATTTATTTATTTATTTATTTATTTATTTATTTATTTATTTATTTATTTATTTATTTATTTATATGCCACCCATCTAGACATAGTCTACTCTGGGCGGCTCACAACATATACAATAAAAACAATTTAAAATATACACAGTTATTACATAGGTAAAAACAAAGCAATATAAAATATAAATCATAAGTTTACAATTTTAACAATTAATTAATTTAATGTAATACCTTGCATTTTCCTAAGGAGAGGAAAGTGAATAACAGATAGCTAGAGTCACACCAAGGATCTACAACAAGACTGCACTGTATTCAGGTCATGGCTGCAGTGCTTTCGGTGGTGCTCGGTGATTGAGGTCCTTGCTAATGTCACTGCCCACTTAGGGTTAATAGCGTATAGGGAAGGATTTTCTGCTTGCTTCCTTGCTTGCTTATTTAAAAGGTTGTTGTGCACCTGCATACTTGCCCATCTGTGAAGTGGAAAGACAACTACATAGACATACACTCTCTACACACTTACTTACCGTATTTTTCCATGTATAAGACACCACCATGTGTAAGACACCCCCCACTTTTCTAACCCAAAATTAAGAAATCTAAGTGGGGGCAGTGTAGGGGGAAAGGGATCAAAGCACTGCAGAATTGCTTTGATCCCTACTTTCTCCCTTCATGCTAAGCCCCGTGGGGCTTTGCAAAAGCAGGGGGAAAGGGATCAAAGCAATCCCACAACTGCACGATCATTTTGATCCCTTTCCCCCTTATACAGCCACAGGATTGCTTTGATTCTTTCCCCGCTCCTTTTGTAAACCCCATGAGACTTAGCAAGCAGAGGGGAAAGCAGGGATCAAAGCGATCCTGCAGCGCTTTGATCCCTGCTTTCCTTTTGCTAAGGATTAGCAAATGGAGGGAAAAGCAGGGATCAAAGCCCTGCAGGCACAATTTGATCCCTGCTTTCCCCTCCACTTGTTTTCGTACTCTCCTCAGCTTATTTCCATGTATAAGATGACCCTCAATTTTTAGTGTAACATTTTTAGACAAAAGTATAATCATATACACTGAAAAATAAGGTATGTATGTATGTATGTATGTATGTATGTATGTATGTATGTATGTATGTATTTATTTATTTATTTATTTATTTATTTATTTATTTATTTATTTATTTATTTATTTATTTATTTATTTATTATGCCACCCCATTGGTGCAAATGCACTACTCTGAGTACATGAACCAAGTGGGCCAGGTGGATGACCTTAAGAAGAGGCACACTGACAGGTAAGAGCCAAGACTGGGGAGATGTGGTCAAAACTCTGCACACCAGTAACCAGTCTGGCTGCCGCGTTCTGGACCAGTTACAGTCTCCGGCTCAGACCCAAGGGAAGCCCCACATAGAAAGCATTGCAGTAGTAAATGTGGGAAATGACCAATGCATGCACTGATGTCCTGAAGGACTCATCCAGGAAGGGTCAATACACCTCAACTGAATGAGGCAGCTCTGGACACAGCTGTAACCTGGGAATCCCAAAATAGAGCCGGGTCCATGAGTACACTCAGTTTACATACTTGATCCATGACAGGAAGGACAATGTGATCAAGTCTAGGGAAAATCCACACACACACACAGCCTGCTGAAGGAGCCGCCCAGGAACAAAATCGCCATTTTGCTGAGATTCAATTTGAGTCTGTTAGCCTTGGTTCATTCCAAGACTGACTCCAGGCAGTGCTCAAGTCTCTGGACTGTATTAACTGCAGAGGTGGAAAAGGAGATACTGAGTTGTGCATCATCAGCATACTGATGATACCTTACTCAAAATCTCCTGAAGACCTCCCCCAGTAGTTTCACATAGATGATAAACAGCATTGGTGATACTGAGGACCCCCAGGGCACTCCACAACTGAGGGTTGACAATGAGGGCTACTCCATTCCTTCTACGGGATTCTTGACCACAATAGTAGATATGATAATCATCTGAATTGAATTCACCCATTCCTTTCCATTTTAGTTCACTGATGCCCAGGATGTCAATGTTTATTCTTGCCATGGTTGTTGTGGGTTTTTTTGGGTTCTTTGGCCATGTTCTGAAGGTTGTTCTTCCTAACATTTCGCCAGTCTCTGTGGCCGGCATCTTCAGAGGACAGGAGTAGCACACTGTGCTCTGGTGCAGTTAGTTGGAGAGTTGAGTATTTATAGCTGTGGGTTCAGCTTTTCTCCTATTCAGGAGATGGGTGATAATGGTGATCATTGTGTTTTTGTTGTGGGTCTATTGTTGTGATAAGGAGGAGAGATTATCTGTCACTGTGCTTGATGGGTGTCATTAGCTGGTCTTTTGTGTGTAGTGATCCCCAGTCCTTGTGGCTGGGTAGAGTTCATGACCTTTTGCAGGCTGTATTTTTCAGTGCTGGGAGCCAAGCTTTATTCAGTTTTAAACTTTCTTCTTTTTTGTTGAAACTCTGCTGATGTTTATGGATTTCAGTGGCTTCCCTGTGCAGTCTAACATAGTGGTTGATGGTGCTGTCCAGTACTTCAGTATTTTGAAATAGAATTTCATGTCCAGCTTGTTTTATGGCATGTTCAGCTACTGCTGATTTTTCTGGTTGTTTTAGTCTGCAATGTGTCTCATGTTCCTTGATTCTGGTGTGGATGCTTATTCTTGCCATCTCCTGTTTGACCACAACCAGCTTCCCAAGGTTCTTAGATCTTACGTTCCAGGTTCCTATGCAGTATTTTTCTTTGCAGCATCGGACTTTCCTTTCACTTCCAGGCACATCCACAGCTGAGTGTCCTTTTGGCTTTGGCCCAACCACTTCATTAGCTCTGGAGCTACTTGTACTTGTCCTCTGCTCTTCCTCAGTAACATGCTGGACGCTTTCCGACCTGAGGGGCCCATCTTCCAGCGTCATATCTTTTAGCCTTTTGTTTCTGATCATGGAGTATTCTTGGCAAAGATACTGGAGTGGTTTGCCAGTTCCTGCTCCAGGTGGATCGCATTTAGTCAGAACTCTCAACCATGACCTGTCCGTCTTGGATGTCGCTGCACAACATAGCCCATAGCTTCTCTGAGTTATTGAAGCCCCTTCACCACGACAAGGCAGCAATCCATGAAGGCGGTAGTTCACTATAGTGGCTGGCAAACCAGTGACTTGCTCAGCTTCCTATTCATGTGCTTGCTGTTCAGTGGGCAATTTTGAGGTTCTTGCTGTCCCTTTCTCTGACTCTTTGTCTTAAAATTGGTCTTGATCAACCAGGAGAATGGAGAACTATTGTCTGTAAAATAAGACCTTGTAATTTCTGCTTCCACTGTGAGACTCATCATTGTCAGCTGAATATGTTACCTTGCCAACATCATCGGATCGAACTTTGTGATGATTGGCTACCCTTTCAGTGAACCTTCTGAGGATCATAATAACATGTACTCTCCAAATGCACAATAAAATACAGCCAGAACCCCTTACTATGGAATCATTATCCGCTGATTCACTTATCCACAGTCTGAAAATATTAAAAAGATTAAAAGAAAAATCATAGAAATATATATTAGTAAAGACAAAGTTACCAGAATTGGCCACTAGAAGGAGCCAGAGATCATGCTACACTGTATGCAGTTTTCACTAGAGAAATAACTTTCCACAATGTAATTTCTAGAACTGGCTACTAGACATCATGCTATATATAGCACTCACTATTAAAATAGTATTCAATATAATATGTTTTTTTTAACATCCGTGGTGGTGTGTCTTCCACAGAAACAGGGGTTCTACTGTACTTAATTTAAGTCACTGAAAAGAACAATTTCAAATTGTATCGTTGTTGTTGTTGTTACAATGTTGTTGTTGTTGTTGTTGTTGTTGTTGTTGTTGTTGTTGTTGTTGTTGTTGTTGTTGTTGTGTTGCCTCCAACTTATGGCAAGTCTATGAATGAGCAATGTTCAACATGTTTTGTCTTTAATAGCCCTGCTCAGCTCCTGCAAACAGAAACAGCAAACTGTAACTCTTCACAAACAGCAAAACCCACACATTAGCTCACAGAACAAAAATAAATAAAAAGGAAAATCAGCACTGAGATGAAATGGGAATGCTGTATATATAAATATAAAGTGCATTTAATAACATGGAAAATACTTCTATGAAGGTACCAAGCATGTGTCAAATTATCTTTTCTTCCCAGACCTTTGGAGATTTTGGAATAAAGATACCAAGAGCTGACAGGATAATTCCTAATCAGCCCTGAATTATCAATACCTCCCATTTTAGAATTCACATGCTGTGCGTAATACATTTTATGTGGTGACATGGTGTGACAGTTTTACAATCTCAGACAGTAATTCTAGGCAGAGATAAGTGAGAGCATTATTTACTTTAGAGTGAACATACATACAAATGGAATAAATTATGCCAAAGTCACCTCCAATTTATATTTATGAATGAGCGATCTCCAGCATGTCCTATCCTCAACAGCCCTGTTCATCTCTTGTCGGCTCAAACTTGTGGTTTCCTTTAGGGAGTCAATCCACCTCATATTTAGTCTTCCTCTTTTCTTGCTGACTTCCACCTTTCCCGGCATTGTTGTGTTTTACAGAGAATCCTGCCTTCTTAGGATATTCCTGAAGTGGAATGGCCTCAGTTTCAATATTTTTGTCTCTCGAAATAGTTCAGGTTTTGTCTTTATCCAGGATTTACTTGTTCATCTTTCTGGTGGTCCAGGGTATCCTTAAAGCTCTCCTCCAGCAACATGTGAATCATTTTTCCCCCTGCTAGTTTCTTTACTGTCCAGCTCTCATTCCCATACATGGTGATTGGAAATATGAGAGTAGATGGTCTTTGTCTTAGTCTTCAATGATACAACCTTACACTTTATGATCTTTTCTAAATCATTCATTATTTTCCTTCCTAATTTCAGTCTTCTTCTGATTTCTTGGCTGCAATCTCTATTTGGATTGATGATTGAACCAAGGTACTGTATACAAAATCTCTCAGTATTTAAATTGCTTCATTGAAGTTGTATAATTCTTCTGTAGTCATGATTTTATCTGCATAACATTCAAATGCAGTCCTGCTTTGACACTTTCTTCTTTCATTTTCCATACCAGTCATTTCAAACTATTGCTGCTTTCTGCCAGTAAGATTTCTGCTTCCCCCCCCCCTTAAACCATTCCATTTATTTCAGTCCACTTATTGCATTAATTGCATCTCAGTATTTTGCTCCACAGGGGAGTGTGCATGAGCTTTATGGAAGCAGAAGGCTTTTAGGATAAAATGTGAAAACCACTTTAAACCTTCATGGGGAAAACACAAAAACAAATTGTTCTGCTAGCAGGTGGTTCATGCATTTAAATTGGCTGCTTTCTATAACTCTAGTCTACCTCCAAAAGAAGCCAACACAATAATTATAGCTGTAAAGGAAAAGGCTACAAGATAAAAGTGGCAAATAGAATGAAAATATATAACAAACACAGTATTACTGTCTAGACTGTTTAGATTAAATAAAGAGTCCAGCTGATTTTAACATGCAAAACGTTGCTGCTTGAACATGTGAGGGAGAAATGTGACTGAAATATTTGAAATGGGAAGGTGGCATACCAAATAAAGACACAAATGCTTAACAGCACACCAGAATTAATGTGTGCTTGGAATACATTTCTCAGTGATGTGGTAGAAACTGTCTTGAGGGGATGCTGGATGCCAGAAGCCCCTTAATGAGCTCTGCAGCTATACTTATTAGGAAAAACAAAATTAACTCATAAGGTCAAAGATGTACAGTTACTTTCCTCTTCTTTGGTTCAGGTGTGACTGTGGGTTTCATGAGACCCTCAGCTCACCTTCAAAAGCTGGTAGCCTATTTTTTCCTCACACAATATGATTCCCTCAGACTTACAGGTCTGGGCAGTCAGATGTGCACATTAGGCCCAGGTTTGTCTTCCACTGACCAGTCATAAAAGAAAGCTCACTGGAATGAACACTTTGGGTTGAGTGAAAGCATGTTCTATATGACAACAGACATACGGGAATTTAAAGAAGTTCCCATTGTCCCACCTTCATTTCTCTCAGTGCAGGAACCCAAGACAGCCCCTAGTGACATGGTAAAAATATTGTCTGGAACTGGTAGAGTCAAGTAATTCACGGTGGAGTTAAATGATTTGAGATTCTGGACTTAGCAGTCCTTGGTTAATGTACCTCAGATGAGACTGTGTTCACTTATTTCAAAATATGGTAAACTAATCTGGCCTTGTATGAGAGTTCCTCTTGCTCCCTTTGCTAAGCAAAAACTTTGAGATAGATAAAGCAAAGCGTGCTGCTTATATACCGCCCCATAGCGCTTCAAGCACTCTCCGGGCAGTTTACAACTTAATTATGCAGGCTACACATTGCCCCCCCCCCAGCGAGATGGGTACTCATTTTACTGACCTCAGAAGGATAGAAGGCTGAGTCAACCTTGAGCCGCTACCTGGGATTGAACCCCAGGTCGTGAGCACAGTTTTAGCTGTAGTACAGTGGTTTAACCACTGCGCCACGATGGCAGAAATCATCCCCACATCTGGCAGCAGCAAATGCCACACCCTCAGTTGGAATCTGTCCAGGAGCACATGCACCATCCACTGTTGCCCAGCATTGTTTAAACTGCTGGACTATGACCGCAAGAGTCCGATTCAAATCTCCAGTCAGCCACAAAATATTTCTAATGTTTATCTATGGATGCTTAAAGACTCTATGGTTCAAAAAACCATGGTCTTTTCCCCATCTACATTACATATGTAGAGGAAATGTTTTTGTTTCCAGAGTAATGAAGGAATGCTGAGCGTTGTTCTATAAGGCCCCTTTAACAAGTGACATCAGTATCACCAGTAGGTAACTTCACTGTCTCCCACTGATAATATTGGTGTAACTTGTTAAACCTTCCTGCCCTTCTGAGATCATGTGAAAAGTGTTGAGTCACTTCAGAAGAACAGGCACAGTGGTTCCTCCTATGTCAACAAAGGTCCATTGAGTAACCACCAAACCACAAAATGGGCACATTATTAATAAAATTCATCTTTGTTGATGATAACAAACATTAAATATGTAGAGAATTTATTTTACATCTTACTGCCTCAGCAGGACAAGAGATAGCCAAAAGAACATGGAAAACATTAGAGCATTAGTTCTCAACCTTGGGTCCCCAGATGTTCTTGGACTAAAAAGCCCAGAAGCCTTCACCAGCGGCTCTGCTGGCCAGGATTTCTGGGAGTTGTAGTCCAAGAGCATCTGGGGACACTGCATTAGAGGGACCCAACATTAATACCCAATTTAACTGAATCTGGAAAATAGCCTTCCTGGAGAATCTATCACTAAAAAAGAAGAGACTTTAAAGACTTGAACTAACATAATTTTTGAAAATATCAGCCATTAAAGGTGAGGAAAGCATCCCACCATGGATCACCTGTGACACACCTTGGCTTATGGAATTATATTTTGTACACTTAGTTGTTCAAAATTACAGGTCAGACAGAATAAGAGTCGATCTTCAAAAACCAAACACCACACAAATGTAATGCTTTAGTCTCAACCCTGTTTAAGAACTAGATGTTACCATCTGTTTGTGGTTCTTTTTAAACCAAAATTTTATAGTCATAGAATAATGAAGGTTAAAAAGGGCATATAATGCTATCGAGTCCAACCCCCTGCTTGATGCAGGAATACAAATCAAGAGACATCTGCTAGGTGGTTGTCTAAATTTCTCTCAAGTATTGGAGCGCTCACCACCTCTAGAGGTAATTGGTTCCATTGCTGTAGTGCTCTAACAGTTAGGAAGTCTTTCCTGATGTTCAATCAAAATCTGGCTTCCTGTAATTTGAGCCCATTGTTGTGTGTCCTCCACTCTGGAATGATGAAGAACAGATCCTTCCCCTCCTCTGAATGACAGCTTTTCAAGTATTTGAAAACTGCTATCATATCTCCCTTCAGTCTTCTTTTCTCAACTCTAAACATGCCCATTTTATTTTTCAGTTGGTCCTCATACGGCTTGGTTTCCAGTCCCCTGTTCATCCTTGTTGCCCTCCTCTGAACTTGTTCTAATTAGCTGGCATTCTTCTTGAAGTGTGATGTCCGGAACTGGACACAGAACTCAAGGTGAAGCCTAACCAGTGAGGAATAGAGTGGACCTAACACCTTGCATAATCTGGAGACTCTGTTTATGCTGATACATCCTAAAATAGCATTTGCGTTTTTAGTAGTGGCATCACACTACTGGCTCATATTCAGCTTGTGATCTATGATGTTTCTAAGGTCCTTCTCACTTGTAGTTTGCAGACCCAGGTATGGGGCCTCCCACCTGGGTTCATATGAAAAATATCAAGCCCCTGTGCAGTGCAGAATTCTGCCAACGTGGTCTTCTACCTCATTCTGTGGAAGCTGCAAATTAGTACAAAAAGTAACTTCTGAGTTGCAGTACTCTGAATGCTACCTGAAAGCTTCCATCTCAACATCTCTCATAATCAACGGTCTCCTGCAAGCAACAGGAGAGAAATCCTTTGTGTCAGCTTCAAGCTGTGCTTAAATTTTACTCGTTAAGTTTTGGTGGTGTGATTAGGGCTTGGGAAAGCAATGGATTCCAATTGTCCACCACTCCATGGATCACCCACCATTTTCCTTGCCCCTCCCTTTTTGTTCTCTAGTGCTGGAGATCACGCCTACAAAGGTAAGAGCAAAGGGATGCTTTCCCAGTTTGCCACCTAAGTGTTCTCTGAGTTTTTATACTCGTGACTTGCATACAGGGTCAAACTAAACATTAAATATGCTATGTCATTTGGAAAAGGAATTTCTTAATAGGTCGAACACATTTGATTTTCACTACATATTTTTCATATCTCATTTATTCTGCCTATTAGCTTTCTTTTGTGGTTAGTCACTGGCAGGTAAACATGGTCCTCATTTGCAACTAGGATTGCTTAGACATGAAGATCTAGAATTCTGTCTCCAGAACACTAACATGATTCCAGCCAATAGTGACATGCTATCTGTAATGTATATTTTGATCCACAGATGTGGGCTGTATGCACAAGTAAGAGCAGGTACAAAGAGATGGATCTAGAGATGGGCACCAACTACCAGAGGTCCAGTCCAGTTTGGAAGTTCAGCACCTCACAGGCTCCAGTGTCCATTAAGAAACAGCATCCCAGCTTCCCTGTGCAGCCTGCTCTGGGCGCTGCTTCTGAGAGGGCACCCACCAGAGGGCGTGGGTTGCTGAACCACCGAACAGCTGTTGTGGTGGTAAACAAACCAGGCTGAATGGCGGAACTGGGAGTTCATGCTCATCTGTAGTTGGATCCAAAACCTGCCTTCCACTGATGGAAGGATAACATGTCCGGTAAGTGTCTCCACCTGATTTTCATGGATCCGCCCCTTTACATCTCATCAGTGCCACCTGACACTCTGTGCAGCATTTTCAGGCAGCTGGAAGGAGTCAGAAAGTCCCTTTCAAAAAGCCTAGTGGTGCATACCTCCATCTGGATGCAACCCAGAGTCTCAAGTTCTGGAATTTTCACACATCTTTTCACCCTGATGGTCCTATGTCTCAGCTGTCACCGTTTTCTGCAGGGTTTTTTAATATTCTGCAGTTCAGCGTTAAGAAGGCTTAGAAGATCTTCTTAGATCATTTGTCAGCATTCAGTGTGGAATTTTCATTATATTCAGGGTGGATTATGAGACACAGACTACTTGTCTAATGGCTTTCCTTTGAAATTTGCTAACCGTGTCTTATCTGGAGAATTATGCATGACTGCATGGTACCTATAGCATAATACGACCCAGTGTGTGCACTAAACAAGATATCAACATTTGTTTTTATTCTGGATTCTAGGACACAAGGGTATTAAGGCAAAATGAAATGGCAGATGCAGCTGTTGCAGGCATTCTCTCAAAGGAATCAAGCTAATAGCGCGTGCGCGCGTGCACACACACACATACACACACAGAGAGAATTCCAAAACGGAGTTAATTATGAAATCAGAGGATTTTTAAAAGATGACTGCATCAGATTGTGTCAGATCATTACAACAAAAATGTAGGTAGTAGATGGTACCCTCCAAATGTTACTGCCTGACCAATGTCAGGAACTGTATGTTAGGTACTAATGGACATAGAATCTGATTCAGGTGCCCCCCCCCCCCTTTTGGCTACTTGTTAAGTCAATCATATTGCAACCCAGCAGTCAGCCATTGCATACCGTGAACATTCTACAAAGCATCTATCTAATAAGTTTTCAAATTTATTTATTTATTTAAAGGTTTTGTGTTTTTTTAAAAAAAAATCAAGTTTAAAAACAATTTTAAAACCTTTAAATATTTGTAGTTTAAAAACCAATATTCCTGAGAAAACATACTGCTTAAAACCCTGTCTTTGCCTGATGTTGGAAATCTTGGGAAATACTCTGTATGTGTTTGTGTGAGGGTTTGCTATTAGCCCCCAACTTTTGCTCAAATAAAACAGGAGTCGTTTTCAAACCCAAATCCAAACTGGTGTTTATTTCTTTAGTTAACGGTAGAACTTCTATTAATGCATCTTTTTGCAACTTCTCTTGCGATGCCAATGGGCCTAGCAACGGTAACCAAAGTTCTGTATCAAAAGGGTTCAAGGCCTTAACTTGCCAGAGTCCTGGTTAAAAACGGATCATAACTAGGAACGTCGGCTTCTGTTTCTTCCTCTCTCAATTGTGGTGATGTTTCTTCATCTCTGTCCTCTCTCCATATCAAGTCTCTGTCTCTCGCAAAGGGTCCCCACGCTCCTGGAGGTATGCCATCCTCCATGCCTCCTCCACACGCCATGCCCAACGCTCTTCCGCTTCATGGGCTACCACTTACCTTTCTTCTCTCAAACGCCTTCTCCACTCTCTTGCCTCCGATTCTCCCCAGTACGATGGTCGCTGGGGAAGCCCCTTTCTACGGCTATAATCTGCTTCTTTTCTCAGGACTTTTACCTTTTCTCATGTCCCAGTCCATGGGTCTTCTACCCAGATGAATTCCCAACCCCCTGGTATATCGTTATGCTCTCTATTTATATCCCCCATTCCCGCCTCCACTACGGACCTCCCCCGCTCTTCTCTTCCCACCAACTCTTGTTCTGTCTGCGTCACCACAGTCAGACCCCATAGGTTTGTTTCCAGTTCCTGGATGTCTATTCCCTGGTGTACCTTTCTCGGAGGGGTTGGTGGTGGTGGGGACGGCACTCCGGTGAGAGCTTCTATGCTCTCATCTCATTTATCACAGATTGTTTGTTGTTGTTTATTTTAAAATCATAATTCTTGAAACTGCTGCGCGCAAACTCTCTCAGTTACATATATACATCATATTTTTTTAAACACCAAGACCAACAGAAATAACAAGAGGGAAGTCACCAACTTGGCTTCTCAGGGCGGTGCATTCCCAAGCCTGGGAGCAACCACTGAGAAGGGTCTTTTGCATGTCCTCACCAAACTTTGCCTGGGAGGATGGTGGGACCGAGAGAAGGGGCTCGCTAGAAAATCTTAAATACAAAAAAGGCTCATGTGGAGTAACCTTGTCAGTCTGTGCAAGCATATCAGATTATGAACAAACAAATAAATAAATTTATTTATTTATTTATTTATTTGATTTATTTATTTATTTATTTATTTGATTTATACCCCGCCTAACTATAACTAACAGTTATAGTTCAGCTTCAGCTTTTGTTGAGTCATCTATGTCTACAGAAAAGTGGATGTATCCACAAAAGCTCTCATTAAATAATGGAGTTGGAAGAGGCTTATAAGGCTATCAAGTCCAACCCCCTGTTCAATGCCCAGTTTTTTTTCAGTAATCAATTCCATTGCCGTACTGCTCTAACAGTTAGGATGTTTTCCCTGAAATTTAACTGAAATCTGTCTTTCTATAACTTGAGCCCATTGTTGTGTATCCTGCACTCTGGGATGATTGAGAAAAGATCCTGCCCCTGCTCTGAATGGCAGCCTTTCAAGTATTTGTTAAGTGCTATCATATCTCCCTTCAGTCTTCTTCTCTCAAGGCTAAACATGCCCAATTTTTTTCAGTTGTTCCTCATAGGTTTCCAGCCCCGATCATCCTTTTTGCCCTCCTCTGAACTTTGTCAGCATCCTTCTTAAAGTGTGGTATCCAGAACCCAGACAAGGCCTAACCAGTATCAAATAGAAATATAACACTGTTTAAGATGCTAAAACATTGTTTTGTTTTTCCCTTTGATTTTTTGTTGTCCAATCATCAAAGTTTTGAGTGCCAAATCAGCGGCACTCTGGGAAGCAAATCAGCCTGCTTTCCTCTCTTTGGTGATGGTAGTACTAATGCAAAGAATTTGGCTGTTTTAGATGTTACATATTATTAACATCAATCTTTTTTAAAAATGTATCAGTTTTGCCAAAGAAAATCTTCTTTTCATCAAAAACCCAAAGGAGGAGGATGTATCTTATTGTAAAGATCTAGTAGCTTGCTGGCTGGATAACTCAACTGGTGGAGCCCTTGGTCAGGAGCTGAGAATTTGATTCCCTATTCTGCCTTCTGGGAGAAGAGCCAGCCTATATGGCTTTGGGCAAGTTGCCTGATCATCACTAGCAGGAGAGATGGGCAAATCACTTCAGAGTACATTATGGCTAGAAAACTCTGGTAACATTTGCCATAAGTCAGAATTAACTTGATAACACATATGGTGCATTTTATAAAGCCATATGCAGTCGTTTAAGTAAATATGTTTCTTATGGGTAGATGACAGTCTTATAACCCTGTCCCCTTTGGTCTGTATTTTCAGTTCCCTCCTACATGTGGAGGGACGTGGTGGCGCTGTGGGCTAAACCGCAGAAGCCTGTGCTGCAGGGTCAGAAGACCAGCAGTTGTAAGTTCGAATCCACGCAACAGAATGAGCACCCGTCGCCTGTTCCAGCTCCCGCCAACCTAGCGGTTCGAAAGCATGCAAATGCGAGTAGATAAATAGGGACCACCTCGGTGGGAAGGTAAACAGCGTTCTGTGTCTAAATCACACTGGCCATGTGACCACGGAAAGATTGTCTTCGGACAAACACTGGCTCTATGGCTTGAAGAGTGGGATGAGCGCCGCCCCCTAGAGTCGGACACGACTGAACAAAAATTGTTAAGGGGAACCTTTACCTTTACCTTTACCTACATGTGGAGGGATGTGAGGCTGGAAAAAAAAGAGACCCTCATGGCAGTGGAAGACAGAAGGGCCTGGCATGCTCTGGTCCATGGGGTCATGAAGAGTCAGACATGACTGAACGACTAAACAACAACAACAAAAGAGTGTGGGAGAAAGTGCAGTCTCAATTGTTCAGGGCAAGCCAGTTCCACTTGTGCTGGATTTAGTTTAGGAGGAACAAAAATGCTTAGATGTTACTTAAAAATAACTTACTCTTCTTTCTTAATTAATGGACCTGGAAAGGACTCTCCCCACCCCCAATTTTTCCATGATTTCTATTTTAAGTGGCTTTGGAATTTACTCTTCTTTTGAAACTACAATAGCTTTCTGCTCTGAGCAGATGGGTTCTCAGCTGGATTGACACAGCTTCAAAAACGGTGTGACTGGAGACCCTCCCACATCACATTAATGGAGATGTTTTGAAGGCAACCTCCAGCAAACCTTTACAAACCTTATACACGTGTTTTGAGATCTATGTAACACCATGTAATGCCATTGGTATGTGTGCATTTATATACTCTATTCTGAAAACACCCAGTAAGGAATATTTGAACCATGGTTGGTTCCGGTGAGCCACATTTAGAATTAATTCTCCAAGGTTTCTTTTAAATCAACCCACAAAAACAAAAAAACGCACAATGCCCTAAGCCAACAAAATGCTGATATCACAGGATCAGCAGAATAGAACTTCTGTTCTTTTCCATGCAGACCTTGTTGCTGCTCAAAAACTGGATCTGAAGGATTACTCAAAGCAAATTTTTGAAGTGCACAGGAGAAGGATATAGGATGTGAAGACCACATTCTTTCCAAGTCTGCTGATGGAGGCAGTTCTGTCAATGGCTGAAACCCTCTGGATTTAGGTTAATGATTGCATTCCATTAATGACACACAGCATATAAAATTTTTTTAAAAGTGCTAAGCAGATGGAAAAGAACTAAATGAACAGAATACAGTTCTATAAACCACACTTTAATCAGCGCAGAGGAAGGGCTGTAGCTGAGCAGTAAAGCATCTGTTTTGCATGCCAAGGTCCCTGATTCTTTAATAGTCAACTAAGCTGTGCAGTCCCAAGG
The DNA here is from genome assembly GCF_051106095.1 of Pogona vitticeps. Taxonomy (NCBI): domain Eukaryota; kingdom Metazoa; phylum Chordata; class Lepidosauria; order Squamata; family Agamidae; genus Pogona; species Pogona vitticeps. The sequence goes on along the minus strand of NC_135783.1, from coordinate 329,395,631 downwards.
ATGCCCCCCAGAAGAAGGGAATGGTAAACAGAGTATCTAGAAAACCCTGAAAAGGGTCACCATAAGTCAAAATTGACTTGATGGCACATTATTATTTTTTGGAAGGGAGGGAGGGAGATTTCTCTAGTTCTCAGCCCTACCCAAGAGTAGAAGGGTAGTATGAGGGTTATGCCCTTATGGCCAATTTGTTACCTTGCAAATAAATATGTTCATATCTCTAACAGACACAGTGACAACAGGTACAGATTTCATGCTACACTAGTAACAAAAAATGTTTCTGTAATTAAAGTGTCATTCCAGTATCAGTTACCTATGAGATGCAGTTGCTCGGAGTGAAAGTGTGTGAGGTGCTAAAAGTGTGTGTGGTAGCTATCTTCCCTTTTATGTGATCCCCTATTATCTCATTAACATGAATTAATAAAATAATGACTTGAATTGAGCTGGGTGGCTGTAGAGCAATGCCAAATGGGTTACTAGGATTAGTCTTTTTTGCTTTGCAGAGAGTAAAGGCCAACTTCCCGTTAAAAAGAGTTTTGATAATTGACATCCATGTTCAATTATATCACATATAACCTATAGTTGTATCAAGATGCCAGGATAAAATTTCCTTTGGGATATGGAGTTAACTTGTGACCTCACTGAAGTTGGTAGTGCTTTGTCACTAAGTAATCTGGAACAAAGCTGTGTTGCAGATAGGATTTGAAGAACATGCCCATGATTAAATGGCTGATACCTCGTCATTAGAAGACAAAATTCCTTAAGAGCTGAGAACATCCGGTTGTCACAGCAGAAACTTTTCACCTACTGTGGTTTGCAAATTGTTGTTATTGTGTGCTATTAAGTCACTTCCAATTTACAGAGACTATAACAGAGTTTTTGAGGTATGCAAGATACTCCTTACCGTTGCCACTCCACAGTGAGTTTCCATGACCACATGGGGATTTGAACACAGGTCTCCTGAGTCCTAGTCTTATACATTACCTACTACTCCACACTGGTTTGCAGTTTGCAAACTGATTTGCTTTATTGGTTATAGGGAGCTACATCCCAACTTCGTCTGCGAGCTTGATTGCTCAGTCATGAAGATTTGAATAACATCTCTGGGAAAGATTTCAATTTCTAACCATTTCTAACAATTTGCAAACTAGGAGGTGTAGTTTGACCTCCTGTGCTTTGCTTTTGAAGATTAATATACTTCTGCAGGGTGTGCTTGAGCAATGGCCACATGTTCGTTTCTACATTCTAGGGCAGTTCTCAAAAGTTAAGAAAGAAATTCTCTAAGTTTCTATTAGACAGCCACAAGGATGGGAATCAATGGAGCTGAACCCCACTAAGCTTGTTGTATTGGAGACTGAATGGATTGGAAAGCAAAACCTAGAAGTCGTTCAGGGATGTCCATGGTAACCAGAAACCACTCATTCCTTAGCAATAATCTAAGTAACCCACATGTTTGTTCAGTGGAGCCATATGGAATGGCAGCAGGGCAGGACTGAAAAGGAGAGCTCTGGAACGGAGACTGGGTGCAAATAAAATGTGGAGGAAACACAACGAGAATGGCATTTGTTTATGCCTTAGAAAACACCACTATGTTCACAATCATTAATTCATTAGGAACCTTGTTGGGCATTCTTGTTCTCCCACTTTCCTGCTGCTTTCAAACACTGATCCTTAATGCATCTGCCCTGTTTTAAAAATAGAATGGACTGGTGTATAAGTTATCATACAGGCTATTCCTAGAAAAGAAAAGTACATATGGATCCAACTTATAAAAATATATTGCAACAGTTGTTTCTATTTTTTAAATGGCTCAATTAATCTGCTACAAAAATAGGTGACCAGGTAATTTCCCCCACTACAGAAGACTCTAGAGCAGGACATCAATAATGAACAATCTCATTCTTGCCCCTTTAGAGTATTAAAAAAAGAAAGACAAAAGGAAAAGTAGTTGTGTTGTGCTGTTGCCCCTAAGAAAAGTCCCCCAGAGCTATACTAGGACAATAGTTTTATTCAGCCAACTTTGGTCACCAAATATAATGCAAATGTGAGAAAGCCACAGAAGTCTTCAACAGGCAAGATGGTAAACACAGGAGAAAATGCTGGTGAGGGGGGAAAGTTTGCTGATGCTCCAGTCATGGACCCTGTGCCTAGAACCAATGATCCACTACCTTTTCAGCTCAAGAGCCAGAGTCTCAAGTCCAAGTGTTAACCAAGGACACAAACTTATGCACAAGTGTATACATGTACAACCCTCTTGTCCATCTCCTTCTCCCAGATGTCAGGATCTGGGTGTGCCACATACCCCATATCTCAGCATGCAGTGACTGACACATTTGCATCCTCCCCTTGTCTGCTAAAATCTAGGGACTGGAGAGGAGGAGAAGACCCCACCCAGCCAGCAATCTCCACTGTGGTTGCTGTTAATCCACTGATACTAATAGTAGGAAACCAATAATCTGAGAAGTGTGGTGGATTTTGTTTGCCATATCTGCACAGTTGTTATATTTTTCTTTGTTTTTCTTCCTGCAACGTATTAGCTTTGATAAATTTTAGTAGGTAAAAACAAGTGTGATTGCTGAGAATTGAGAATTTCACCATTGATAGGCTTATCTTCAATGAACTTGATCAGTATCTTTTAAAATACATTCGCCACTACATTCAGTGACAGTGAGTTCCACGAACCAGACCCTAAAATGTATCAAATGTCAAAAGCCTAAGCAGGGAGCCTAGTTTTATGGGGTGCTGCCTTGGAAAAGCATGAAAAAAACACATTTCATATTGAACAGTTGGGAGAAATATGAGATGAAGAGTCAAACTGTATGAGGCTTCAGCTTTGCAGTTAAAAGACATCATGTTTTCCCTCCAGGGATGGCATTCCTTCAAAGCTTCATACCCAAGCAGTCCCATTTACAAATGTTGTGCCCTCCAAAAGCTAATTCACTTTAAAGGAACGCTGTTTCCAAAAACATCCTAAATCCATCCATATATCTGTGGCAGTGGATTGCAGCCTGTTTGATAATTGTGCAGCTGGCCAGGATTCCACCCCCAAGGCTGCTCCCGATGCTAGTGGGCCTTCCACTTCGGGCACCCCAGCAACAGCTTTCCCTACCTGCAGCTTTCCAATAGTGAGGGCAGCCGGCAAAGACACCAGCAGAGTGGTAAGGAGCACCAAAGAGGAGAAAGTGGGTGTGCCAACCCCAGCAGGACTATTTAAGGAGGAGTCAGAAACTGAGGAGACCACTCAGCAAAACCCGTAGACTAGGAGGTACGGCAGGCAGATGGTGAATAGTCCGGAGGACTCAGGCAAGGAAGGCTGAGGCATAGCATGGAGGCATGATCTGTGGACTGGCCAGAGGACAGACCTCTTCATTCCTCCCAAGGAAGTAGCATGGAAGGAAGACTCTGAGTTGAGAGTTGACATCCTGTCAAAGTGTAGAGTAACTTGGCCATGTTGGACCATTGATGTTCAGTTGTGTTAAATAAACCTGTTGTGTTTGAGCAAACTAGCATTTTGTGATGGAAAGGGCAGTAGTGGCTGCTCACAATGCTGTTTAAATGTCTTTTAGCAAAATTCATCTTTGGACATAATCTTTCAGCCATTAATGGGAATATGTTTACTAAGACTTGCAAAAAGCGAATAGCTTAAGGAGTCTTAACAGGTCAGTAATATATTCAAGAAGGTACTTTGGGATTTTCAGTAGGGTTATTCAGCCAGGGCTGACTGGGTAACTCACTTGAGTTAGGTATCTGGACACAGAGCCAGAGGGTAGAAGTTCAATTCCCCACTGTGCCTCTTGCATGTAGAGCCAGCTTGTGTGGCCTTGGGCAAGCTGCACAGTACCAGGATAACTCCAGAAGAAGGGAATGATAAGCCACTTCTGAATACTCTTTACCTATACATCCCTGAAAAGGGTTGCATAAGTCAGAATTGATTGAATGACACACAATTATTATTATTTAACTGGGTCTCTTTGCTACAAGAAGGGACGTGGTGGCGCTGCGGGTTAAGCCGCAGAAGCCTCTGTGCTGTAAGGTCTGTAGATCTTCAGCTGTAAGATCGAATCCACGTAACGGAGTGAGTGCCCATCGTTTATCCCAGCTCCCACCAACCTAGCGGTTCAAAAGCATGCAAGTGCAAGTAGATCAATAGGGACCACCTCGGTGGGAAGGTAACGACATTCCGTGTCTAAGTCGCACTGGCCATGTGACCACGGAAGATTGTCTTCAGACAAAATGCTGGCTCTATGGCTTGGAAACAGGGATGAGCACTGCCCCCTAAAGTTGAACACGACTGGGCAAATTTGTCAAGGGGAACCTTTACCTTTACCTTTGCTACAAGCTGATACATTGTCCAGATGACATCTTCCTTGATACAGCCCAGCTAATTTGTTTTGTGTTGTTCTAAGTACTCGTTTGATTTTTGATTTTAAGGAAATGATCCCTTCCCCACCCCCACCCCACCCCATGTTCAGATATGTCACTATTAATGATTAGATGCATTCTGTTTAATACACAGAAAAAGTACACTTGAAATCCTTAGAAAGTCATGCCAAGTTGCGAACAGAGTTCTTTTTAAAATGCTTAAAATGTGCATTTTCTGAATAAACCATAACTCTGGCTTCCTATAAAAAGCATCCATTCTATCGATGCCAGATGCTGTGAAGTGACTGCCTAATTTTGGCTCATCAATCAAACACTTCCGTTGGGGGGAAAAATAAATTCTTCTCTGCTGGCACAATCCTTTTATTTAAGCTTTATGATTAGATTTAAGGAAATGCTGATGAGAAGGACTGAATGTAATTTAAATGAGGAATCTCATCTATGTATGCATCTGTGTGCCTGTTCCACAGACCTCGAAAAAGTTGATTAGTTTTCCCAGAATCCCCCACCCCGCACAGACAGTGGCCTTAGGGATGCTGTGACCGCATCCTGCAATGCAGATTGTGCATTAAGAACTGGAGTGGATACTTTTGTTGTCATTTAGACTCTTCATGACCCCATGGATGCAGTGACCTCCAAAACTTCTTCTAACTTTCAGATTCTATGATTTAGCTACAGCTGATATTAAACATAAATTGTGACTTCTGCCTGAGCAGACAAACGGCACCCCTGATAAAAGGCATGCTCACCTAATGAAGGCCGCTTCAGTTACAGCTGTTGACTGCAGGGTTCTTGTTCGCTCTTGAGTGAAAGTGATCATATATTACCTGGCTTGAGGACATGTTCTATTGAAACTGGTGGGATTTACTCTCCAATAAATCTGCCGAAGAGCTGGCTTGTTTATTGCACCTTTGATTCTAATGGGAGAGAATATTTTGCATGACTTTCTCTCATGGGGTAGGAATCAAAACACTGAACTTATGCAAGGTGGTTGAGTCTGATCATTTAAAATAATAAAAGTAAAAAATAACTTAGGAGTTACTATAATAAAATCATGTGCCATCAAGTTGATCGTGACTTATGGCAACCCTTTTCAGGGTTTTCTAGACAGAGAGTACTCAGAAGTAGTTTACCATTCCCTTCTTCTGGGGCCACCCTAGGGCTGTGCAGCTTGCCCAAGGCCACACAGGCTGGCTCCTCCGGAATGTGCACTGGGGAACTGAACTCTCATCCTCTGCAGCAAGATACCTTATTCAGTGAGCTATGATACTCTTTTCTTTGACATTTCATGTTTTCAAACTCATATTGCAAAATGCTTTATCTGGCTATGACAGAGTTGTTTCCTTTCACTCCTAAAAGTATTTTTCACACACACATTTTCTAGACTATTTGAATGACAATATTATCATCTGACTTTTGGAGTGTGCACATTATCTGATTCTGTATTAGATAAATCTATTTTCTTTGGGGACAAGGCTTGCTGCCTTGTCGTGGCGAAGGGGCTTGAGTAATTAAGAGAAGTTATGGGCTATGCTGTGCAGGGACACCCAAGACAGAGAGGTCATAGTGGAGAGTTCTGACTAAACGTGATCCACCTGGAGCAGGAACTGGCAAGCCACTCCAGTATCTTTGCCAAGAAAACTCCATGGACAATTGTTTCATTAGCTGCCTCATCTCATCTTTATCTTTATTAGTTTTTTCTCGCCCTTGTCCCTTTGCCTTACCAGTCGCCTCGCTTTCGCTCTCGGAACCTGATGAGCCGGATAGCTTTTCATCTTTGTCAGAGGAGTCTGTGGCTTCAACAAGGACTCCCTTTGATGTCTTCTTTTTTGTCTTCCCCATATCTAGGCAGCTTAGAATGTTTTACTTCTCAGTTTATAAACATTCACGCTTAATTATTTATTTTCTCAGGGCTTTGAGTGGAGCTGATCTTCTATGCAGCCATCTTCATTGATTTGGAGAAATATGGGGAATACTTTTGTATTTAATATTTGTAATATGGTCGATTGTCTTTTCATTCTTTAGATATAAATAAATTTAATTAAAAATTAAAAAAAGAGAAAACTCCATGGACAAAAACAAAAGGTTAAAAGATATGACACTAGAAGATGAGCCCCCTCGGGTCGGAAGGTGTGCAACATGCTACTGAGGAAGAGTGGAGGACAAGTACAAGTAGCTCCAGAGCTAATGAAGTGGTTGGGCCAAAGCCGAAAGGACGCTCAGCTTTAGACGTGCATGGAAGTGAAAGGAAAGTCCGATGTTGCAAAGAAAAATACTGCATAGGGACCTGGAATGTAAGATCTATAAACCTTGGTCAGCTGGATGTGGTCAAACAGGAGATGGCAAGAATAAACATTGATATGCTGATCATCAGTGAACTAAAATTGACAGGAATGGGCGAATTCAATTCAGACGATTATCATATCTATTATTGTGGGCAAGACTCTCGTAGAAGAAATGGAGTAGCCCTCACAGTCAACAAAAGAGTGGGAAAAGCTGTAATGGGATACAATCTCAAAAATGATTTCAATATAAATCCAAGGCAGACCTTTCAACATCACAGTAGCCCAAGTTTATACACCAACCACCAATGCTGAAGAGGCTGAAATTGACCAGTTTTATGAAGATTTACAACACCTTCTAGAACTGACACCAAAGAAAGATGTTCTTCTCATTATAGGGGATTGGAATACTAAAGTAGGGAGTCAAGAGATAAAAGGAACAACAGGTAAGTCTGGCCTTGGAGTTCAAAACAAAGCACGGCAAAGGGTAATAGAGTTTTGTCAAGAGAACAAGCTGGTTATCACAAACACTCTTTTCCATCAAAACAAGAGGCGATTCTACACATGGACATTACCAGATCAGCAATACCAAAATCAGATTGATTATATTATCTGCAGCCAAAGATGGAGAAGTTCTATACAGTCAGCAAAAACAAGACCTGGAACTGACCGTGCCTCTGATCATCAGCTTCTTAAAGCAAAATTCAAGCTTAAACTGAAGAAAGTAGGAAAAACCACTGGGCTAGTCAGGTAGAATCTAAACCAAATCCCCTATGAAAATATAGTGGACGTGAAGAGCAGATTTAAGGAACTAGATTTGGTGGACATGGTGCTTGAAGATCTATGGATGGAGGCTTGTAACATTGTCCAGGAGGCATCAACAAAAACCATCCAAAAGAAAAAGAAATGTAAGAAAGCAAAGTGGCTGTCCAACAAGGCCTTACAAATAACAGAGAAGAGAAGGGAAACAAAATGCAAGGGAAATAGGGAAAGTTACAGAAAATTGAATGCTGGCTTTCAAAGAATAGCAAGGAGAGACAAGAGGGCTTTCTTAAATGAAAGGTGCAAAGATATAGAGGAAAATAATAGAAAGAGAAAAACTAGAGACATATTCAAGAAAATGTGTGCTATTAAAGGAACATTTTGTACAAAGGTAGACATGATAAAGGACAAAAATGGTAGGGACCTAACAGAAGCGGAAGGCATCAAGAAAGGGTGGCAAGAATACACAGAGGAATTATACCAGGAAGATCTGGATGTCTCGGACAGCCCAGATAGTGTGGCTGCTGACCTTGAGCTAGACATCCTGGAGAGTGAAGTCAAGTGGGCCTTAGAAAGCATGGTTAACAACAAGGCCAGTGGGAGTGATGGCATTCCAGTGGAACGATTGAAAATCATAAAAGATGATGCTGTTTAGGTGCTACACTCAATATGCCAGCAAGTTTGGAAAATTCAACAGTGGCCAGAGGATTGGAAAAGATCAGTCTACATCCCAATCCCAAAGAAGGGCAGTGCCAAAGAATGCTCCAACTACCGTACAATTGCACTCATTTCACACGCTAGCAAGGTTATGCTCAAAATCCTCCGAGATAGGCTTCAGCAGTATGTGGACCGAGAACTCCCAGAAGTACAAGCTGGATTTCAAAATGGGCAGAGGAACTAGAGACCAAATTGCTAACATGCGCTGGATTATGGAGAAAGCCAGAGAGTTTCAGGAAAACATCTACTTCTGCTTCATTGACTACGCAAAAGACTTTGACTGTGTGGACCACAGCAAACTATGGCACATTTTTAAAGAAATGGTAGTGCCTGACCACCTTATATATCTCCTGAGAAATCTATATGTGGGGCAGGAATCAACAGTTAGAACTAGATAAGGAACAACCGTTTGGTTTAAAATACTGAAAGGAGTACGACAAGGCTGTATATTGTCTCCCTGCTTATTTAACTTACATGCAGAATACATCATGCAAAAGGCAGGACTGGATGAATCCCAAACCGGAATTAAGATTGCCAGAAGAAATATCAACAACCTCCGATGTGCAGATGATACCACTCTGATGACAGAAAGTGAGGAGGAATTAAAGAACCTCTAAATGAGGGTGAAAGAGGAGAGCGCCAAAAATGGTCTGAAGCTCAACATCAAAAAAACTAAGATCATGGCCACTGGTCCCATCACCTCCTGGAAAATAGAAGGGGAAGATATGGAGGCAGTGACAGATTTTTCTTTCTTGGGCTCCATGATCACTGGATGGTGACAGCAGCCACGAAATTAAAAGACACCTGCTTCTGGGAAGGAAAGCAATAACAAACCTAGACAGCATCTTAAAAAGCAGAGACATCACCGTGCTGACAAAGGTCCGCATAGTCAAAGCTATGGTTTTTCCAGTAACGATGTATGGAAGTGAGAGCTGGACTATAAAGAAGACTGACCACCGAAGAATAGATGCTTTTAAATTGTGGTGCTGAAGGAGGCTCTTGAGAGTCCCCTGGACTGCAAAGAGATCAAACCTATCCATTCTAAAGGAAATCAAGCCTGAGTGCTCACTGGAAGGACAGATCCTGAAGCTGAGGCTCCAATACTTTGGCCATCTCATGAGAAGAGAAGACTCCCTGGAAAACACCCTGATGTTGGGAAAGTGTGAACGCAAGAGGAAAAGGGGACGACAGAGGATGAGAGGGTTGAACAGTGTCATCGAAGCTACCAACATGAATTTGACCCAACTCCGGGAGGCAGTGGAAGACAGGAGGGCCTGGCATGCTCTGGTCCATGGGGTCACGAAGAGTCGGATATGACTTAATGACTGAACAACAACAACAAATGTTCTTTGTTCCTCATATTTAGATCATTGTTAAGACATTTCTTTCCTTACAACATTGCCAGAATACATTGTTTTCTTCCTTTCTCCTTCAGCAAAAACTTTAGTTCATGTCTTTGATATTTCTTGGTAGGTTATTTTAATCCTCTTCCTGCTAATCTCCCACAAACTCAAATTAATCTTCATGTTTCCTTTCAAAATTCTTCTTTGAAGGTTATTTTTGGCCTGTCATTTGGATGTTTCTTCCCTTCTGAAGCCTCTAATTGTCTTCCAGTCAATTCCAGAATGTCTTATAAGCTTATCATAATATAATCATCATATGTAATTCTTCTGTTTATATCCAAAATATATACCATAAGTTATTAGTTTCATTTATACTATTTTGATTGGAGGTGGGGTACTGGGTGACCACATACTGGGGTTTGAGAGACTGAGAGAAGGCTTCTTGGAAGATCTTAAAAAGCAGATGGAGTTGGGTGGCATCAGACCACAAAATTCTCCAGGTTTTTCATGTATATGTGAAATAGTATGGGGAATTATGGAACCCTGAGACACTCCACAAGCTAATAGTCAAGATGTTGAACAGGAGTCTTCCAGCACTACTACCATTTACAAAATGACATCACGCAAGGAAAGTCCCTAAAGCTAACTCCTTTTTTCATCCTTTAACCACTTCTCATCCAAACACAATGCAATTGTCAGGTCTGTTTTTCAACAAGTGTAAATGGTAATGAGCAAAAAAGGGTATCATGTAAAGCAGTGGTTCTTAAACTTGGGTTCCCTGATGTTCTTGGACTGCAACTCCCAAAACTACGGGCCAGCAAAGGTAGCGGTAAAGGCTTCTGGGAGTTGCAATCCAAGAACACCTGGGTCACCCCAGTTTGAGAACCATTGCTGTAGACCATCTTGACTGCTGCCATTGATGTGTCAACCCTTTGGTATGTAAAGCTTGGCATCCTTTTTCCTGCTGACAAATCAGGCACAATATTGTGCAACAATATTGAGGTATTTCCTGGCTTTTTGAATTCTGAGAGCCAGCTCAGCTGATTCTGGGTGAGCTGAAGGCGTGCTGAATCTAAACCCCATCAAGGGTTTTGGGAACTAATTAGAAATACCCTTATCCTGGCTTTGCTATATGCTGACATAGTGGATGTGTCCCTGGACTGCAGGAAGTTTGGCTCTAGTATAACCTGGCTCCTCCCACATTTGCTTCCCCTTTTGCTTCTTCAGTTTGGCAGATCTTACGCCCATGGCTAGTCTACTGGCACATCCCTCAACCAGCCAGCAGATCTCTGAGATGAACCAGCACAAGGAGATTCTACAAGGATGAAAGCATTTCTGACAGCATAAGGAGATTTCTGCCAACAGGAAAGATTTCTGTCTATTCCTAAACACCTACAGTAAAACTGTATCAGAATAACTGCTGGATACTGATTTAGATATGGAGTTTGACTCCCCACTGTGCCTCCTTGACATGGGCTGGACTCAGTGATCCATAGTGTCTCTTCCAGTTTTGCAGTTGCAAGGTTATTATTATTATTATTATTATTATTATTATTATTATTATTATTATTATTATTATTATTATTATTATTATTATTATTATTATTATCATCATCATCATCATCATCATCATCATCATCATCATCATCATCATCATCGTCGTCGTCATCGTCGTCGTCATCGTCGTCATCGTCTTCGTCTTCGTCTTTGTCGTCGCTGCCGCCACCGCTGTCGCCGCCGTCGTCGTCGTCATTATCTTGCTATTGTTTCAGTTGTTCCCAACCTTGGGTGACTCAGGTGTTCTTTAACTGCAGCTCCTAGAAATCTCAGCCAACACAGCTAGAGGTGAAGGTTTCCGGGAGCTGCAATCCAAGAACACTTGGGTTACCCAAGATTGGGAACTACTGGTCTATATGTTCATTTGTTTTATCAATTTCTCAGCTAAAATAACATTCCACAAATAAATCATGCCAACCATCTAAAGGCAGATCTAAAATTACCTTTGAATTTAATGTATTCTTGAAGGCTTTCACGGCTGGGATCCAATGGCTGTTGCAGGTTTTTCAGGTTGTTTGGCCATGTTCTGAAGGTTTTTCTTCCTAAGGTTTTCCAAGTCTCTGTGGCCAGCATCTTCAGAGGACAAGAGAACACAGACAGAGTTCTAACTCCTGTCCTCTGAAGATGCCGCCCACAGAGACTGGTAAAACGTTAGGAAGAAAAACCTTCAGAACACGGCCAAACTGCCTGAAAAACCTACAACAATCATACTTTTGAATTATTTGCTTTAGCTGACATGCTATGACCTTAATAAAAGACAGAATATCTATATTGTACGTGAATACTTTTCCTTATAGCCTCTGAAGACTGATAACAAAACTAATCAAGGTGATCAGCTTGCAATACCCTTCTTGCTACTGCATTGCATTTTTATATCTCCTTCAAACTTTTGAAGTTGGTCACACACCCACTAAATATGTAACAGATAAGTGCTGTTATGTTGCAACCGTTTCAGCAGTTATCCCTGGATTTTTTTTTAATCTCTCAGATTCTGGTACAAACTTCTTTTCTGGGGAGTGGAACTGTACAACGTCCTTCTTCTTTCTTCATATCAGAGCACTACCCAATTTAAAATTATGGGCATATATGAAATATAGGTAAAAATTAAAAACAAATTAAAATGTCAGACATTATTGTCATTTGTGGTCCTAAAAGGACCATGGGGTTGTTCTGCTCATCAGCAAGTTTTCAATGTACTGTCCTAAACCCTGTCATCATTTTGGAGCCTCACAACACAGTGGCTGAACTGCAGTAGTGCAACCAAAACTATGATCATGACCCAGATTCAATCCCAGGTAGCCTGCTAGAGGTTCACTCAGTCTTCCATCTTTCCCTGGTCGGTAAATTGAGTATCCAGCTTGATGGGCAGGGAGGCAATGTGTAGCGTGAATGATTAAATTGTAAACCACCCAGAGAGTGCTTTAAGTGATGTTCATTCATAGGCATCCTTTAGTCTCGAGAGACTATGGTATCGTGCTCTGCATGGAGGACTTGGAACAGCGTCTAGTGTGGCTGAGAAGGCCAATTCGAGAGTGACAATCCCTTCCACACTTAGGACAAATACAATCTGTACCCCGTCTAGCTCCCTGATTTTGCTGCTTTCGTGATTGCCTTTTTGCCTCGGCCTGCTGGACAATGGTCTCTTCAAATTGGGAGAGGCCGTGATGCACCGCATGCTGCCATGCGGTATGTGGGGCAGTATATAAGCAGCACACTTTGCTTTGCTTTTGCTCATCAGCAAGTTTGCAGTACATTGTCCTACAGCTTTTCATCTGTCATTTCCTATACTTTGCTTCTTTTAGGCCAGCCTTCATTTTCATCAATTTCTCAGTTCCTGAGTGGTATGGTTTCTCCTGCCACAAATATACAGTGGGGTCTTGACTTGAGAACTTAATCCGTATTGGAAGGCGGTTCTCAAGTCAAAAAGTTCTCAGGTCAAATCTGCATTTCCCATAGGAATGCATTGAAAACCATTTGATCCATATCTGCTCTTTTCCGTCCATAGAAACTAATGGGAAGCTGCTATTCCGCCTTCGACCACTAGAGGGGGATATTTTGTTTCTTTTTTTCTTAGGTCAAGAAAGGTTCAGGGAAGGCAGGGAAAATACAGTCCAGGCAGTACAGTACCAGGCAGTCTGAAGACTGTCTCCCAATCCACTCTCTAAACGCTGGGAGGAGTGAGGAAGCAGACAGGCACCCTTTTCACTGGCCAACAGTTAACTGAAAGTTCACATTTTGCACTTTCCCTGCCTCCCACGTGGGTTTTTTTCAGTTCTTAACTCAAATCTAAGTATGTAAGTCAAGTCAATATTTTCCTATGAGGGTGGTTCTTAAGTCAAAATGTTCTTAACTTGAGCCATTCTTAATTCAAGACCCCACTGTATTTGAACAACCCTATGAGGCTAGCCCAGAGAAATCATCCAGAGAAGTTCACAATTGATTTGAATTTTGAATTCAGGTTTCATAGTCCAGCGCTTGAACTACTGCACCATACTGGTTATCTTGCATTAAAGATATGCTCCTATTCAGCAAATACTTTTGTCTCAGGAAGGTGTATTCTGATATGAAATTCAAACATACTGAACATCCACATTACAGCGAGAATCATTTTTTTTCTCAAAAAACGTGCTTCTGTGGTGACTTCAGCATCCTTAAGGGACCATGTGAATCAACCTGGAATCATTTAATATTACTACTTGAGTGAATGTATTGCACTGGATCAGTATCAACTGATTTTTGCTCAAGTTTGCAGATTTCTGAAAAAAAGTTTTCTTGGTACAGTTGAATGGTATAGTTCAGATTATACTGATAAGGTTAACTCTGCTTTGGAATAATCTGGTGAGACAACCCACAAAGTAGCTGACAGATTTCCTGCCTCTGGGAGATTTTAAGATTGCAATTAAGGCATTAAACATGACTGAAGTGCAGCATTCCTGTTCAACCAACTCAGCAGTTCAGACAGATACAGTAATAATCCCCTTCAGTAAATGGCTATAGTGTTAGAGGTAAAGGATGTTGGATCCCATCACTTATGCATCTGATGCCAACTTGGTCTCTGCACTAGTACTGAACATATCTTTCTCCTTCATTAGTATAGTTGAGTCAACTCACAGGGCTACTTTGCCACATGCCAAAATCTGAGGTTAACAAGTCAGTACTGTACTTTATTTGCTAAAAGGAATGGTCTTGGCAAACAAGCAAAATGAAACAGTGTGAAATGGAAACCCAAGTGATGTTGAAAGCTACCTCAAGAATTGTACTTTAGGCATGTATAGAAACCAAAGGCGAAGGGCCAACACATAAGGTCTACTGCCTCCTTCCCCATCATTGCATCATTTTTAAATGCATGGAGAATACCAGGCTGAAGCAAAGAGACTCCTCTAGGCATGGAAGCTCTGTTTTCCTCACACAGAGAACCTCCATGGACAGCAATGGGTCTCTGCTTCGAAACTGTTGTCTTCCACATGTTGGGAACAACTAAAAGAACAAAAAAGGGAACCACTGGTAGCACGCTCCTTGTCCTTCTGTGTTTACTATGCATGCTTTTAAAAAAGTGAATTGAGCCATTTTAATATAAATGTACATTATCAGTAAATCACAATACTTTATGATGGGTTTATACCAAGGGTAAACTTGACATGTATAGCAATGGAATCAATATTTCTAATGTTTTCAGTTATTACTACACACAAAGCTGTCTTACTAGTAACATATGACTCAACATTAACGATGAGATACATAATACTGTTAGGAGCTGTTCCACCACTTCATAAAAATACCGAAATAAGCCTCTTGTTAAGTGGCCATTGTGTCGCTTCTGACAAACTCTACTAATTAATGTTCTCTAAAAGGTTGTGTCATTAGCAGTTCTCTACAGGTTTTAAAAACTAAACACTATAGCTTCCTTTATTGAATCAATCCATCTCATATATGGCCTTCCTGCTTTCCTGTTATCTTCAGTTTTTCAGAGCATTACTCTCCTTTCTTTTCGAATAATGTTTAAAAAGCATGGCAGCCTCAGTTTAGTCACTTTTGCTTATAGAGAGTATTGAGCTTGATTTGATCTCATACCCACCAATTTGTCTTTCTGCTGGTTGATGGTATCTGTAAACCTCTCTTCCAACACCCCAGTTCAAGTGATTTTCAAGTCTTTCTTCTAAATTTTCTCCACTGCCCAGCTGTTGCACCCATCAATAGTAACTGAAAATACAAGAATATGGATGATACTGACCTGCGTCTCCAATGAATGACCCATAAAATGTTCATTTTCTTCATAAAATAAGCACCCAACAAATTCAATTCTGGGATTTTTGGGCTAAATTTATTTTGTACACATGCACCACACACTTAGCTTAAAAGAGTAGGCAGTACATGAAGAATAAGACTAGAACTAACTACAAGGCATGATGATTATTTGCCATCTCCAAGATCAGAATATCATTTACTGGGGAAGCAACAGTATGGAAGAACATTTGTGACTTCGTGTCCTGCTTGTGAGCTTCCAAGAGACATTCAGGCATCAAACTAGACCACATATATGAGCTTAATATGCAAGTCTGATTGCTAAGATCCTGAGGAAACCCAGTTATGAGTAGGAACACAGATTAATTGCAGAGAAATAAGCACTTCCCTTGTTGTCTAGTCTGTTTTTGGGAGGCTAGGCTAGACAGGTCTGATTCAGCAGAGGTTTTATGATCTTGACTGCTCTGAGCCTTATATGAATGCACAACACAATTTAAATGGAGTCATTAATGATGTATCAAAGGGGTGATCTCTATTTTGGAACATTTTTTGTACTGTGCAATACCCAAAAGGCCAATCATTTCTATCTAAAACAAATTCCCACTCTTTTACAGCCAGTAACACCATACTAAGCCTGTTCAAGTGGTGTACACACTGCACAGCAAATTCTTCAGGGAACCCTCCCAGAACATTTCCTTTTCTCAGTGAAGAAGACATGCGGTGCATTAATTTCAGCAATGTGCCATAACACATCACTGTGACTGATGGCTCTTTCCTGACAGTCCTTAAAATATATCCATACAGCATCTTCCTGTATTAATAATAACATAATGATAATCTGAGTGAAAGAAAAACCATTTCAGCCCTGCTTTCTGCAGATTAGTTTTTCCCAAACCTCCTTCTGGTCAATTAATAATTAGAAATACTGTATAGGAAAATAGAAAGCTTTAGGGCAAGGGTGTCCAACCTTTCACCTTCCCTGGGCCACATTAGAAGATGAAAATTTGGTTTGGGCCGCACATACATTTGGTTTGGGCCGCATGGGTGGGCAGCCCTAGCCTTCCGCCGCAGCCCCGCTCCAAGCGCACTTACCGGCAGCTGCGATCTCAGACAGCAGAGGCTGCCAGCTTCGATTCTGGCGGCTTTATGGGACCGGGAGGGGGTCTGCCTGTTGACAGGGACGGTGCAATGCAATCACGCATCCCCCCCGTCCCCTCCCCTCCCACTCCTTCCTTCCCTCTCTCCCCCTCTACTGTTGTGACATGCCCCAGCCACATTCCGGCCGCAAGCGCTGGCAGTGTAACTTGAAACTTTGGAATTTCTTTAAAAATAAAAAATTGCACTGGGCCGCATTGCGAGCTGACCTGGGCCGCATGCGACCCTCGGGCCGCAGGTTGGACAAGCCTGCTTTAGGGTATCAGACTACTAGCCTGTTCACTGTCTACTCTGAGTCTGACTTTCAAACAAGGCCTTTTTTCACATCTACTGTACTTGGAGAGCCCTGTTGGTCTTCCATTCAAATCTTGTTCTAACCTGGCCCAGCACCACTAACCTTCCAACATCAGACAAGATTGGGTGTATTTCTAGTGCAGTGGTGAAATACTTTTGAGAACATAGCTTAGCTCCATATCAGGCCTGATACTCCTAAATACCAAGAAAATAAGCTGGCTGAGTAGATCTTCCTAACAGAATTTTCTAGGTGCCTATTCTGGTGTTTCTTTGGCATCAAAGATATTTCAATTTTCCCTCCAGGCCTTTTATTTCTCACTTTTTACTTGTACTGTTTTGTGCTGCATTTATCTTTTTCTTTTAAGTCACTGTATGCTTTATTTATAAAGTATGTGATCAAATTGAAAGTAATGGTTGTCGTAGGTTTTCCAGGCTGTTTGGCCGTGTTCTGGAGGTTTTTCTTCCTAACATTTCACCAGTCTCTGTGGCCGGCATCTTCAGAGGACTGGAGTTAGAACTCACCGAGCCTATAACAACCATAGGAAAGCCTTTGAGAATAAATTGAAGTAACTTTATCAAATGGTATATAAAATCCTAAAGACCTAAAAATGTAATAAATTATTATTTCCTCTCCTTGAACAAGTTCTGGATCCATTTCCAGCCAGAATTCAAAGTGATGGTTCTAACTTACAATGCCCTAAATGACCTGGGTCCAAGCTATGTTAAGGACTGTGTCTTCTTTTACGAGCCTGCTTGAGTGTTGAGATCATCAGGAGATCTTTCTCTCATTCCCGCCACCTTCTCAGGTGTGTTTGGTGGGGACATGGGAGAGGGCCTTCTCTGTTGCTGCTCCCAGATTCTCATCCACAGGAGGCCAAGTTGGCCCCATCCTACTGTCCTTCTCCAAACACGTGATGACCGTTGTCTTCCGGCAATCTTTTTCTAATTAACGTTCTTTTTAAGGAGAAAGGTGGGGAAAAGATTTTAATTAATTCATTAATTAGTCTGCAGTCTGCAAAAAAGGCTGGGTGCGTGCATCAAGTTCCTTATGTTCACAACACTGGACACAGGCAACACCCTAAGGGCTTTGTGTATCATAGTATCACAACTAAATGAGGACAAAGAATCAAGCACAAGACTCTTAGAATTATTAAGTTGCCTGCATGAACTGACCTGCAATGATGGCAAAGCTAATCTTCTCAATCAGACAGAACTGCCTCTTGGCAAGAATGTCTTCTTTAGACACTCTTGCTTTGGAAGCTTCCTGATAGAGTAATGTTCCAGGAGAAGAAATGTTATTTATTCTGGTGCTGCAGCTTTCATGCTTCCTGCAGATTGATTGGACGTCTGCTTGACAGAGAAGGCAACTGAACTGATGAAGTACCGGGATGGGAAAATCTATAGGTACAGAACTGTTCCCTGTTTCCACACTGGAAGAGAATTTATTTCATATTGATTTTCATAGAACTGGAGCTTAAATTTAGGAGATGCTCAAGGGTAGTTTGTTTGTTATGCAGCGTTAAGTCAAATTGACGTATAGAGACACAAACAGGATTTTCAATGCATGTGAGATATTTAAAGAGTGGTTTTACTATTGCTAGCCTGCAGGGAAGTTTTATGGCCAAGCAGGAGTGTTCTGAATCCTTGTCCATCACTCTATCAACTACACAACACTGGCTTTAAAAAAAAGAAGTTTACATATTGAGTAGAGATGGGGATGACTCACCATTTTGGCATGTCCTCCTGCTTCGTGCACAAAGCACAAAGCTGTTCTCATGAACCAACGAAGAATGAATTTATTCGTCAATTGGGGCGGGGTGTTCACTAAAAACCTGACTCCACCTTGCCACTTCCCCACTGCTGTCACCCACCCACCACCACCCCCGGCGATGCCCCCCCCAACACACACACCCTGTAATTGCCATGGCCGCTGCCATCCATGCCGTCTCCAGTAGGCCTCCGCAGCCATGGCCTGTAGAAAGGGGCACTGGCTGCCCTTTGCAAAGATGGTGGCTGCGGGATCATTTAGGGTAGAGAAGCTGTAGCTGCCATCTTTGCAAAGGGCAGCTTGGACTCCCTTCAGGCAGGCTAAGAGAATAAATAAAAATGGGGAAATATTCATCCCTTTGTATTCATGGAGGTCTCTGGAACCCATAATATGAAGGGATGAATATTTAACATATCAGCAATTTCTGACAAATATCGCGATCTGTTTTTTTTATTTGCCCCATGACTAATGTTGAGATATACATACCATTTCCCCCTCTGCTTTACTTTATTGTTGCCTATAGATCCTTCTGATTTATAACTTCTAATGCTATTCTGATCATTTTCTGCTCTGTCATTCTCTTTCAAAGTATTTTGCTTTCTGCCATAACAAATAAACACACCCCACTTTGTTCTTATTCCCAGTAACTTCCTATCTTCCCTTCTCTTGACTGGAGCTTGCTGTCAACTGACATTACTGCTGAATAATATGACAAACCTACACCAGAGCCTCTGGCAAGAACCACAACTTTCCAAAGCAGGCCCACATGATCCAAGATCATAAATTATAAAAACAAAATGCACAAGAGTATAAAACTCTTCTATATGAACTCCCCCAATCAGCTTCCAAGTCCATGGCAATATTGTTTGGAAATCATAAATGGTTTTATCAAAGAATTGGTGATGAGTAGGCAAAATACACCACCCTAGAGCTGAGATTCATTGTAAGACAAATTTGATTGTTTTTACAGATTTTCCACTTGAAGCTTGGAAAGATTCCTTTTTTATACTATCTCCTAGAATTCCTCAGGTGGTTTGCCTCACAAAAAGTAACTTTCTCAAGCTCTGATTCTAATGGTTCCTAAGTGCCAGGGCTGCATAGACATCAGTCTCGCGAGATCTACTTTTTATTTATTACAACCTGATGATCTAGCAATTGGAACTAGGTGTTATATAGCTGCTCAGACACCTGGAAATACTCTTAAGATTTAAGGAACCTACTCAATGTAGGAAACTTGAGAACCTGATCAGTCTCAGATCAATGCCAGAATAATATCCTTTCCACATAACAGTCTATTCTGGTTTCCCTTAACTATGCCTTTTCAGCAACCTAATTGGGATGGGGAGGGGAGAAAGCTTTCTAGTTGCTTTGTTATTGCTGCTATTGTTAATAACAATAGATACTCCTGTGAATCAGGAACTACTTCTGGTCCATCCAGACATCTAACAGTAGATCCTAAGCTTCCTTCTTTCTACCCCAGAATATATTGTTGTTATGTCTGTCATTTCCGACTAATTGCAAACCTAGGAAGGTTTTCAAGGTATCTGAGATATTCAATGAGTGGTTTGCCATTGCCACCCTTCCCACTAAGTTCCTGTGGTCCAGTCAGGACTTGAACCAAGATATCTTTGGTCCTGCTTTGATGCTCTATCTACTACATCACACTGGTTCTCTCCAGAATATGTAGATTTGCATTTAGGGCTTGAATTTTGGAAATGGAACTAATTCTTTCTTTCTCATAACTAGAAATCTGCAAAGGGATTCATATTCAAAGGTGTCACATTCACCTCCACATACACACACTGCCTCAAAAACTGCATGAATTCCTTTGTGTAAAAAAATTCCTTTGACTGCCCCTCCTTGCATTTTTTTCTTTTCATCTTGGTGCCCCCCAGCGCAGTGGTCCTCAGAGGGCCTTTCTCTTTTGAAGCCATATGTCTCCCTAGCCCTCTAGGACAGTCTACTCTGAATAAGCAGGAGGAACCCAAATGCAAGAGGGTATCTCACCCTACAGAGGAAGTGAATTGCAGAATCATAGACTTGAAAAGGATTGCAGAAGTCATCTAATCCAAGGAAATCCATGTAGCTAGAACAGCTCTGACAGATGGACACCCCAACTTTGTCTGAAGACCTCTAATAAAGCTTTTGAAAGAGAGGCTGGATGGTTGGATGGCCATCTGTCCAGAATGCTCCAGCTGTGGATTTTGTGTACCCCCTTCCAAATCTGTCGGCCCCACTGTCAAAATGTTCTTACCATCAGGAAGTTCTGCCTAAAGCTCCTAACATCAACATCTCCTTGATTTGATTTAAAACCATTGGCCTTGGTTCCTGCCATCTGCAGCAGCATGAAAAGGCAAAATAGCACACATTAGTAGGCTTGAATCCTAAAGAGGCAGTACACAAAAATACCCTTTTGCTGTTTTAGAATTAAAACCCCATTATCCTTTGCTGCATCAGCATGATGAGAGTTGTCATCCAAAACACCTGGAAAAGCCCTGCAGTGGGAAGAGTTGACTTTTTATCATTTAAGAGATTTCAAAGTTGGCAGTCTGCCTCAAATAAATTAATTTTGACACAGCAGACTGGAATATAAAACTGTATAGATAACTAAATTATGATCAAACTTACAGACTTCAATCATGTTATCCTTATCTTTTTTCATATAGTTAACCCACCTCTCAGAGACCTTACTCCTACGCAAACCAGCTCCCCAATCTATCTGCACATATTTTCAGACACCATGACTTGCAAGGTCTTCTGAAGGTGGAGCCAGTGGAATGACAGCTAGCCCTAAACAAAGGCAGAAATCTGTTGGGGGTAGAGAAGAGGCTCGATTTGTTAAAGAGTTTATTAAACAGGGCTTCAAACTAAAAGAAGCATGTCCCTTGTATGGAAAAGGCCACTCCAGGTCTCCTCTTCTTCAGCTCAGCGAAGGTTGCAGCCAACTCAGTGGTGTTAGGTATCTGCCTGAGATTGGGAGCTGGATTCGCCACTGTGCCTCCTTGACAGGGTCTCGACTTGATAATCCATAGAGTCCTTTCCAACTTCGTAATTCTAACATTATTATCACAACCTTCTAATACAAAGAACTCATAAGTACATTGGCCATGTTGATCCTGAGAACTATCGTCCAAAGAAAGTACAGTGGTGCCTCGCATTACGACGTTAATTCGTTCCAGCGAAATCGCTGCAGAATGAAAACGTCATAATGCGAAAAGAAAAAACCCATTGAAATGCATTAAAACCCATTTAATGCCTTCCAAATGGCTGTAAACTCACCGTCCAGCGAAGATCCTCCATAGGGCGGCCATTTTTGCTGCCTGTGCAGTGGGGAATCCGTCCCAGAAAACAGCGAGGGGGGCATTTTGTTTACACAGCGGCCATTTTGAAACCACCGATCAGCTGTTGGAAAATCATCGTTTTGTGAAGAATCTGTTCCCTAAGCAGGGAACCGATCATCGCAAAGTGAAATTCCCCCATAGGAAACATTGTTTTGTGATCGCAAAAGCGATCACAAAAAGTTCATCATAATGTGGCTTCGTCGTTAAACGGGGCAATTGTAAATTACAGGCACCACTGTAATTTATTCAAGCAGGGCTTATAAAAGGGTGGCAGTGCCCTGTCATTATTTTCCACTACAGTGGCTCAGAGGAGTGGACTACAGAGGCAACTGTGAGTGGCAACTATGAGTGCAGAGCTGCTTTGTATTATATAATTTCAGCGATTTTCACACAAAGCCCAACAGAAGTATAGAATGGCTGCCAGCAGTTCCTATGAGCATTCTTTACCTGTGCCCATCCCAGCCTTTGCAGGGAAACACAGGCCACGGTCTCGATATCAGCTTTCCTGGCTGCATGGGAGTGTCAGTTACAGAAAGACATGGATCTTATTTTTCCCCTACTCTTAGCTCCTCTTCCAGCAACTGTAACTTACACTGCTAACTGTTGTGTTAACAGCAAAGTGTAACTGTAGATGCTACAATTCTTGACTCATGCAAAAGCTTGTGGGCAGTTGAAGCTTTCAGCCAGAATATGTGGCTGACGTCACTTATTTTCCAAGCAATGCTAAGAGGGAGCCTTGTGTCCTTTTCTAATTGCGATGTGACTTCACAGCCTTTACTTGATAGTTACAAGGCGTTGAGGAGGCTTCACCCATTTCCCTATGAATACTGTTGATGTTATTTCTTTATGCTCACATTTATTGTTTTATTTTTTAAAAATACACGATATATACATGCCACTATAAAAAGAGTAGGAATTAGAGTTGAAAGATAAAATATTACCAGTCTTGCAATACACACTAATTAAATCTTAAAAACAAAAAACAAAATGTAATTAGTGAGATTCTGTTAGGATGTGATTCCAAAAGTTAGACTATATTTTGCTTAAATAGCATCCATTCCTTATTGAGTTGTGTGTTGTTGTTTTGTATGGACTTTCTAGATTGTTTAAAATCTGTATAGAAAATTTTACAGACATTGGAAAAGTTACCTTTTGGTCTGCAACACCCAGAATCCTCTAGCCAGAAAATTCTGGTTAGATGATTTTCAAGAGCAGTCCAAAATAATAAGATTTTCAACTCTAAAATCTAGCCATATTTTAAATGTATAGAATATAAGTCAACTAATGTGTAGTGTTAATTGCTGAGAAACTAAATTTGTGACCAAAGCTTTGAATAGTGGTTGTAATGGCACTGATACATATTCCAGCATTGAGACTATTCACATGATATAACAACCATCTGGATTGGGTTCATGCCCAGATGGGAGACTGTTTGTGTGCTACACAGGAGAAGTAGATATCAATTGAATCTATTATGTTCCCTTGGACTTTGATAAACATTTCTGTGCACAATACTCTTCATTATCATCAGCTCTTTCTTTTCATTCTGCCATGTAATTGTTCCCTGGAGAAAATGCAAAAGTAAATCATCATCATCATGTAGTTGCAGATTTCACAATAAAGTGCAGGAAAGAAGGTTCTAAATTCCTGGCACCTCCAGGTAGACATAGAGAAGAATTCTGCCTGAACCTTGGACAGCTCCTGCTAATCAAGAGTTGACAGTCCTGGATTAGATGGACCCATGTTCTCTCTCAGATTATGGAAAAAAGAAAAGAAAGAGAAAAGAGAGGAAGAAAGTCATGTGATCCAAGAGCAAAATCATATCCTTACTGGATGTTATGTTATGTCATAAACATTGCATAAAATATATAGCATATTCCTTGATTCCTTCTAAAGCTGAGCAAAAATGTAAGTCTGCAATCTTATACTGAGGAGATAAGGCTAGAGATGGGGGTGACTCACCATTCTGGCGAGTTGTCCCGCTTCGTGAGTTGTCAAAAGTTGATGACTCATGGAGCACAAAGTTGCCCCCATGAAGTGACGAATAACGAAGTTATTCGTGGATTTATGGTGTTTTTTTTAAAAAAGACCACTGCCACACACCCCCACCGCTGCCACCACCCACCACCGAGCCACAGGATAAGGGAGTCCAGGCTGCCCTTTGCAAAAATGGCAGCTGCAGCTTATCTACCCTAATGAATCCGCAGCTGCCATCTTTGCAAAGGGCAGCCAGTCTCCCTTTTTACACACCGTGGATGAGGAGGCCAGATGGAGACCTCGTCTGTGGCAGCAATTAGAGTAAGGAGGTGGTGGTGGAGGTGGTGGGGCTACAGTAGGGAGAGGAAGAGGGTAGGCTGTGGGGTAGGTGGATGTGAGGGTGGGTAGCTGCCTGTTGGACTGCTGATCAGTTGATCGGCGGCCAGTAGGCAAAATGGTTCGTGTTTTTTTAATTATGAAGGATGAATAAAAACGGGAAAATGTTTGTCCATCTGTATTTGTCGGGACTTAAAATTTGATGAATTTTTGTTGTTGTTTAGTCAGACCAGAACACACCAGGCCCTCCTGTCTTCCACTGCCTCCCGGAGTTGGGTCAAATTCATGTTGGTAGCTTCGATGACAAAGTCCAACCATCTTGTCCTCTGTCATCCCCTTCTCCTCTTGCCTTCAGCCTTCATCAACATCAGGGTCTTTTCCAGGGAGTCATCTCTTCTCATGAGATGGCCAAAGTATTGGAGCCTCAGCTTCAGGATCTGTCCTTCCAGTGAGCACTCAGGGTTGATTTCCTTCAAAATGGATAGGTTTGCTCTCCTTGCAGTCCAGGGAACTCTCAAGAGTCTCCTCCAGCATCACAATTCAAAAGTATGAATTCTTCAGCGGTTAGCCTTCTTTATGGTCCTCTTCTCACTTCCATACATCATTACTGGAAAAACTATAGCTTTTGAATATGCAGACCTTTATCAGCAAGGTGAGGCCTCTGCTTTTTAAGATGCTGTTGAGGTTTGTCATCGCTTTCTTTCCAAGAAGTAGGCATCTCTTAATTTCATGGCTGCTGTCACCATCTGCAGTGATCATGGAGCCCAAGAAAGTAAAATCTGTCACTGCCTCCATATCTTCCCCTTCTATTTGCCAGCAGGTGATGGGACCAGTGGCCATGATCTTAGTTTTTTTGATGTTGAGCTTTAGACCATTTTTTGCACTCTCCTCTTTCACCTTCATTAAG
Source organism: Pogona vitticeps (assembly GCF_051106095.1). Taxonomy (NCBI): domain Eukaryota; kingdom Metazoa; phylum Chordata; class Lepidosauria; order Squamata; family Agamidae; genus Pogona; species Pogona vitticeps. The sequence continues at coordinate 329,370,573 of NC_135783.1, read as the reverse complement.
AGGTTCTTTAATTCCTCCTCACATTCTGCCATGAGTGGCATCATCTGCATATCAGAGGTTGTTGATATTTCTTCTGGCAATCTTAATTCTGGTTTGGGATTCATCCAGCCCTGCCTTTCGCGTGATGTATTCTGCATGTAAGTTAAATAAGCAGGGAGACAATATACAGCCTCGTCATATTCCTTTCCCGATTTTGAACCAATTGGTTGTTCAATGACCAGTTCTAACTGTTGCTTCCTGTCCCACATATAGGTTTCTCAGGAGACAGATAAGGTGGTCAGGTGCTCCCATTTCTTTAAGGACTTGACATATTTTGCTGTGTTCCACACATTTGAAAGCTTTTGTATAGTCAATGAATCAGAAGTAGATGTTCTTCTGGAACTCTCTGGCTTTCTCCATAATCTAGTGCATATTAGCAATTTGGTCTCTAGTTCCTCTGCCCCTTGAAATCCAGCTTGTACTTCTGGGAGTTCTCAGTTCACAAACTGCTGAAGCCTACCTTGTAGGATTTTGAGAATAATCTTGCTAGTGTGTGAAATGAGTGCAATTGTACGGTAGTTGGGGCATTCTTTGGCACTGCCCTACTTTGGGATTGGGATGTATACTGATCTTTTCCAATCCTCTGGCCACTGCTGAGTTTTCCAAACTTGCTGGCATATTGAGTGTAGCACCTCAACAGCATCATATTTTAAGATTTTAAATACTTCTGGGAGTTCTTGGTCCACATACTGCTGAAGCCTACCTTGTAGGATTTTGAGCATAACCTTGCTAGCATGTGAAATATTTAATGAATTGGCTATTTTTTTAAAAAAAAAACCAATCCATTTTTATATTTATCCCTATCTCTAGTTAAGACTCACTCGGAAATTTTATTTGGGAATAAACTTTCTTGAACCTATCAGGGCTTATCTGCAATTAAACATGGGCAGGATTACACTGTCAAGCCACTTCCCCTTTTGGCTTTAAAAGCATCTTCCCTTTTAAAGCAAAAAGTCCAATTCACTTCAGCTTGGTGACTTGACAGGTTCTGCATGCGATGGCATTAGGACACATCCACAGTCATTGTAGGACATGATGGGAGATAACTTAACCAAACCTGACACAATGTCACTTCTATGCATGGGGAAGATATGTATTATTAGCTTGTTAGGAATTGCTGCAGTTCTTAAAATATCGCATTACCTGAGGTTTGCCTAGTTCCCCAGCATCCACATGAAAACATTCATATTTTGCAGCAATTTGCTGTCTTCCAACTTGTCCCCAAAATAAACTCATTTGTTCCAGGACACCTTTCCTGGCATTGTACTGAAGCATCTTCAGCTGTGTGACTCCAAACGATAACACAATCCATGCTCAGGATGTTGGGAGAAATATGTTGATTAGGATAAGAGTGGCTGCTATTTAAGTTCTCACACTTGAACCAGTCTGACGGGATTCACTAAGGGCCAAAACAGTGTTCCAGTGTTGAGTTTTCTTAATAATAGGACTTCTTTCTCCTCATGTCTATAGAAAGAAACAAGTGTTATGGTTTTTAGGATCTGCAGGGCACCCATAGGAATTCATAGAGATTTATATCCTAATTACCTTTTACAATCAGTGAAATGAGATGAACAAATTGTCAGAGTAAAATTATGAGGCATCTCCAAGTCCTATGTAAGCTGAGATCATTTGTTAAGTGCTCCTCATAAGTTCTTAGAGTGAAAGACCTACACGTTCAGTTTATTGGCATTAAGTTATCAACTATAGCTTTCGATTTAAGATAAAATTAAAGAGTTTTGAAAAACACCACTGCCATGGAGAAGTACGTACTCAGGATCAGTCAAGGATGGTATTCTTCATTCATTCACTTGGTAGTAGATAGCACAAGAAACTAGCTATGACTGACTAACTACTTGTAATTAATTCCATTTTGCAATCATCTAAGACAAAATTGTACAAAATGAATGAAAACTTCACTTTTGTGTTGTAACATTAACAAATAGTCACATTTACTGTTATGTGGTTATGGCCTCAGAATCTGACAGAGGAGGAATGTTACATGATTTCTCTTGCTGCGTTTCATGCTACTCTTCTGCAGTTTTGTGGGTTTCAGATTAGTGATCACTAGTACTATGGGATAAGGATGTGTTTTGTTTCATAGGCCAGAAGCTTCTAACACTACATTTTTTTAAAAAAGTAACAAAAATAATTACAACACCAGTTACTTTATAAAAAAAAATCTAAAGCGGGAAATAATTTTTTATTTATTATACAGCAAACTAGAGCCATAATTGTAACAAATTATTTAACATTCCAGGGCTTGACTCTTATCAATAAAGAGCTCCACACAAGCTCATAACATCATATGGATACAGAAATTGTGGTTTTTTTTTCACCATGGTGAGGCACAGCAAGAACACCTTACAAAACAACTTTACTTGTTATGAAGAACCCCAAAAGAGGTGTATAGCTCAGTGGAGGAGCACCATGGTTGGCCTGCAGGTTCTTAGCATTTTCAGCTGAAAATGCTTCATAGCAAGGGTGAGAATATTGTTAAGGACTGGTTTTTCTGCAGGTTGTATTGTACTGCAGATAATTATTCAGTCTTCAGAATATACCAAGAGTATACTTGTTTCAGAAAGGCAAAATCTTACTGCGAAACCAGGATATGATGTGATGAGGTAAAACAAGTAGGCATCATGTCTTGAAGTTAAATACAAGATGTAAATGTTTTGCGTCATTCAGAGTTTTTGGACTCCAGATCCCAGAATTCTCCAGGAATTTCCCATGGAGAAACCTAAAGCCACATACATTTCACTCACCTTGATGAGAGGCTACAAGATCAAGGTCTGGCCTATTTTTTATTGTAAATCTACAACTAAAAAGCTGCCACCAAGCTTTCCAGAAGTTCTAATCACACGGCACTTCAAGTTCCATATAGATAGCATCTCCTGAAGAATTATAATATCCAGAAAGCACTGTGGCAGATTTCTTTGTTGTACATTAATGACAGGAAGTACAGGCCTGAGGCAGAAATAAAACCTTGATCCAAGTGAACAAAATTAAGTATCTGAAGAATCCTGTCTGTGGAATTCCCAGAGAATTCTGGGAGTTGAAGTCCAAAAAATCCAAATGTCACATCCCTAATAATTAAACTAGCAATGCACTGAGGGATCTAGCAATGCACTGAAGGATTTAGACAGGTTGCTGTAGGTCACTGCAGATCTGATTTTTGCAACAGTGCGTAAAATTATATTTCCCCACTTAGAATATTCTAAAGTATACATTCACTATTCAGAATACGCCAAGGGTACACTTCCTTCAGAAAGGCAAAATCTTACTGTGAAACTAGGATATGGTGTGATGATCTAAAACAAGTAGGCATCATGCCTTGAAGTTAAATACAAAATGTCAAAGTTCTGTGCTTGATATAGCAATCCCATCTCATGACATTCAGTGTAATTAGAATAAAGATCGTTACTAAAAAATTCAAACAGAAAATGCTGCCTTTGCCAATTTTATATGAGGTTGGGAAAACTACCAACATTTGTTTATTCATGCTCACAGCTATTAACATTACTTTTCATGCTTCCAGAAAGAACTTAAATCCAGGCTCTTTACAAGTTGAAATACTTCATCTTTCTTATTAGAAAAGTATTTTGAAAATACTTGTCAAGAGTTATCCAGGCGCACAGGAAGGGGTAAAAGCCCTCGATCATAGTCTTTACTAAGAGCTTAGTCCCAAATGGTTGCTATTTTCTTTACCCCATCAGATATGCTAAATGCATTCGGTTGTATTCAAGTGCCATGGAAGACAGGCAGAACTACAATATGAAGAGTGGTTTGATCTCCATTTTCTGCCCACATTTCCGACCTCTTCTGCTCAAAAGGTGGAGGAGGTAATTCCACAATACACATTATTGTGTTCAATATGCTCTTTAACACTCAGATAAAAATTACAGTTCCTGCCTAATAAAGATATATCTACAGCATGTATTTTGGATTTTGTCCAGTGGTGTAGCATGGGGGCCCCCCACAGGGGCGCAACATTTCAAAAGAAAAGAAAAAAGTAAAAATAATAAATTAAAAATAGCATGCTCTCCCCCACCACCCACCCCTTCCCAAAACCCAACTAGAGCGCCAGCACCCTTGGTGGGCTGGTTTTTATCCTCATACTAGCTGTCACCAGGACAGGCCCTCCCTGCCTCCTTGCCTACCTCCTCCCCCTCCTGCTCCTCTTCTCCCTTCTCCCCGCCCAGCTGCCCCGGGAACATGGCGCTATACCTTGCAGGGAGGAGAGGTCCTCATGGAGACCGATGAAAGCCAACCCAGCCTCATCTTGCCAGATTCCCACCATGCCTGTCTGTCCATGGTTCCCCCATGTGATGCCCTCCTGGGCACTCTTTGATGCTGCCAGTGCGGCAGCATCAAGAGGAAGAGACACCTGCCTGCCTGCCTGCCTGCCTGCCTGCCTGCCTGCCTGCCTGCCTGCCTGCCTGCCTGCCTGCCTGCCTGGGAGGAAGCCATAGCTGGCAACATAGCCAATTCCCAGCACCATCCTCCTCAACTCCACTGCTACCGGACGCCCATGAGCCTCCTCCCACTTGGCTATGTGGGCTGCCTTCTTGCCCCTCAGCCTGGGCTGTCCTCATCACCTTCTCCCCTGTGTCAGAATGCTCCAGAGCTGCACATGTCACCCTTTGAGGTTATGCATGCATTCTCGGAAAACATCAGGTGATTATCGCAATCATGAAATCCCAAGCTAATGGTCCATGGGTTAGGAGGCGCAACACTTGCCTTGTCCACAGGCTGACAGTTCATGATACGCCACTGAATTTATCAGCACAATTTCCCTTGTTTTTATAGAAAGTGGGTATATAATATAGCTGCTTCAGGACCCTGCAGTGAAATAAGATGACTTTATGCCACATAGAGCCTGTCCACACTGGCATATAATTATAATACTATATATAAGCATATGCCAATGTGGCACTGGCACTGTTTGGCATGGAAAAGAAGACCTTGCCTGCTTCTGTTTCTACTTAGAATGATCCATCCGTCCTCTTTAAGAACTGTAATGCACAAGGCTAGGGCATGCAGTCTTGTTAGAATGATTCACTGGGATGAAAAATAGCTCTTGCTAAGTCTTTGGGGGTGGATACTTTCACCAAAATGTCACTGGGGGCAGTGTTAACTAAGGAGGCAAGCCTGTGATGTACTAGGTGGGTTGTGGCATTAAAAGGGAGGGTGGAGAAACCCTCTCCTCTACTTTCATCTTCTTTGATTTTCAATAGTTCCCTAACTGACTCAATGAAATTCTAAAACCATGTCAGGTTGATGCATTACTATTCCGATATGCGGCTTATGTTTTTTAATATATAAAAAAGAAAGACACTGTAGCCGGCTGAATGATGACGAAGAGAAATAGCTGGGAAAGGGGCTCTTGTAAGTCCACAGGTTCTACCCCCATGAGGTGGCACAGTCCCAGCAGGGCCCCAGCGGCAGAGAAAGGTGAGGGAATGAAGGGGTGTTACCTCCCTTTTGTCTCCACAGCATTCACCCCAGTGTTCTCCTCTTGTGTTGCAGCTGTCCTCGGCTGCTCTTGCTGTTGTGTCCTTAGTTGTGAGTACACTAAGTACCCTTACTAACCAAGTAAACCTTGCTTTGAATGGATTTGTAGCACTACAAAAGAGGACCCACTTTACCTGTCCATCCATAGAGGATAAGAGAAAATGCATGGTTGATACCTGATTGGACTACAAGTGGTGATTTTTCCGTGGGGACAGAAGGAATGCACCAAATGGCACATCTTCCTTCCCCCCCCAACACACACACCTCAAAAGACCCTTTGTAGCCCAATGCACTCTTCACCCAAGATGGCCAGTATAGACAGGTCCTTAGGCTGGGACTGAGGGTTCATCCCTCCAACACAAGGCACAGTCACACTTATTGACTGATAATAAATTGCTTTACCTGAGCCAGAATATCAAATCATCTTCAGTCTTGACATCACAGAAATTGCTAAGACTAGTCAATTGACTAGACTAGTCAATTCCTATAAACAGGCTGTGGGCATCTTACCTGACAGAAACAACTTTGGATTGCAAGAGGGCTGTTCTGTTTTCCAGATAGAAATTCAAAATGTAGTGTTGTGTGCTTTTTTTTAAGTCCTTTCTTGTTCCCAGAAAAGCCAGGAGCCATTCAAGGTGAAACCTAACATCAGATGACCTCTGTTGTAATGTCTGCACTGTCTTCTCAATTCCATCTTTAGACAGCATGCAGACTTCTTTGTTCTAACATGAGCTCTCTCAACATTGCTTTTTTGTAACATCATGTCCAGGGAAGATATTTTTCTGTCTCAAAAGTTGGTACAGGAAATGCCAGCTTTTTTTTTAGTTCTTTTATTTAGTTCTCCCAATAAAGGTATCGTCACAACATGGATTTTGGAATTTGTCTTAATGGCTAACATAACTTCCCCTGAACCTTTTAAACAACAAGGAGATGACACGTGTTTGCAATCAAACATGCCCTTAATTCTCCTGTGGCTCCATTTAATCTCTTGGAACTATCAAAGGAATTTGAAGGGAATAAAGGAAAGCACGCTGTGTGTTCCCAGATGTAGTGCTGGATTCCACCAGCTTCTCCTATGCAAATAGATTCAGGCAGTGGTTAAACAGGAATAGAGCACTCTATGCATGTGGCTGAAATATAGAAATAAAGCATGATAAGTTGACCAAGTGACAGAATTCAGGAGCATTGTTGTTGCTGCTGCTGTTGTTGTTATACTCGCATCTTCTTTAACCTTTCACTGAATTCTGTATTAACATGATCATCCTACCTGGTATACACACAGGCTTTCTCTCTCTAAAAATCAAACCATTCCAAGGTCCCAAAGTGAAATTGTAAGTTACATTTTTAGAATCAGCATTTAAATGTAACTATTGTTTGGTATTTCTCAAAGATAAGCAAAATAGTTATTTTTCATTTGCTTCTTAAAATCTCTGTGTTAGAAGGCCTGTGGTAGAAAACATTCATTCATTCATTCATTCATTCATTCATTCATTCATTCATTCATTCATTCATTCATTCATTCATTCATGTATGTATGTATGTATGTATGTATGTATGTATGTATGTATGTATGTATGTATGTATGTATTTATTTATTTATTTATTTATTTATTTATTTATTTATTTATTTATTTATTTATTAGATTTTTATCCCGTCCTTCTAGACATATTTCTACTCATTTCTGTCCATCTTGTTGTCGTCCCCCAACAAGGTGAGGTCTGTGGGATTTTTAAGTTTAAACTCGTTAACCACCTAGTGTAATGTACATGTAGTGTACATTGTACACTAGTGGGGCTATATATACATTTTGGGTGTGAGTGTGTGTTTCCTTCCTTGTTTCTTCCACTGTTTATAAACTCCAAATTCCATACTCTGATGGCCTCTTAACTGCCTCTTAATTGACTCTCTTCTTCACAGCACTTGGAAGGCTGCGATAGGCTGAACCCAAGAGAGAAGGGATGCTAGTGCTGTCCAAGCACAAAATTGTGATTTTAATGAAACTGAGGTTGCCATCTCAGTTGGTGGATTTAGGTATGCTGTAGGAGCACATTTGCAGGAGCTTTAATTTGTCATATTTGACTGATCATGGTAATTGGTTTTATACCTGTGACATCAATGTTAGACTGGTCTAGAAAAGCGTTAACCCCTCTGCTTGTTCTGTGAATCCCATGTCTTGGCAAACCACAGCTTTGGAGGCATTCATTGGAACCTCATGGCAGAGTGGTTAAGTTGCACTACTGCAGCTAAAACTCTCCTCATGACCTGGGTTCAATCTCAGGTAGCTGGCTCAAGGTTCACTCAGCCTTTCATCCTTCCAAGATTGGTAAATCGAGTAACTAGCTGGCTTGCATGGGGGAGGGGGGATGTGTAGCCGGCATAATCAAATTGCTAACTACCCAACAAGTGCTTTAAGTGTTATGGTGCAGTATATAACACCATACACCCCTCCCCCAGTAATTTGCTTCTTGGCTTACAGTAAGTGAGAATAGGTTGGGTGAAGAAATCTACTTCAATTTGTAAGCCTCTCTCTTCAGCCAGTGATAGAAAGAGTCTGTGTTGCCCCTTCATTTCAACTATTTTAGGGGAGAATTGAAAAGAGGAGCAAATTCCTCTTGATGTAAACAGGTCCAGTTTCATTTATTTCTGTGGAGCTTTAACACAAGAGTGTCATCCAGCTTTTCATTAAAATGCTGTGGAAGCGGAGAGAAGTCCTCTGATCAATGTTTATTAGGTTTGTAGCAGTGACACAAAGCCTAAGGTACTTTAATAAATTCATCGATCAGTTGTCTCCTTGCATCGCTTCAGACATTTATTCCATATTTGTGCTGTTTCTCATTACAAATAAATGAAAATTCCCTCAGAGCTCCGTCTGAGTTTAAGATGCCAAGCACTAGAGTTTACATAAAAAGGACAAAGCTATATCTAGATTGCTACATTCCACCTTGGAGTTGCTGTGTGGCAGAATAACCTTCTGCATGAAAAAAACAATGACACTGGAGAATTCTGAAAGATAAACAAGCTGTATTTGGCATAAACTTTTGTAGGATGTATTCCACTTTCAATCTAATATAATCATTTTAGAACTGCAGAGCTGGAAGGGACCCTATGGATCATCAAGTCCAGCCCCTGTCAAGGAGGCACAGTGGAGAATTGAACTCCCAACCAGATACTGTACCTAAACCACTGAGCTATCCAGCCTCACCCTCCAGAAAGAGGCAGGATAATAGATGGTGACTGTGAGCATAAACGTGCATGCCAGTGCTGAGATGTATGTATGTATGTATGTATGTATGTATGTATGTATGTATGTATGTATGTATGTATGTATGTATGTATGTATTTATTTATTTATTTATTTATTTATTTATTTATTTATTTATTTATTTATTTATTTATTTATTTATTTATTTATTTATATGCCGCTCATCTAGGCATTGTCTACTCTGGGCGGCTCACAACAGACAAGATAAAAACAGTCACTATATAATAGCAGTTTTACAACATTATACAGCCGTACCTCGCTTTACGTTTGCCCCGTATAATGACGAATATGCTTAACGATGCTTCCTATGGGCAAAATCCGCTGTGCGATGATCAGTTCCCTGCTTTGGGAACCGATTTTTCACATTATGACGATTAGCTGATCGCCAGGTTCCAAAATGGCCACCGGCTGAAGAAAATGGCCCTTCACTGTTTTCTAGGATGGATTCCTTGCTAGAGAGGCACTGAAAATGGCCGCCATATGGAAGATCTTTGCTGGACAGTGAATTTTTAGCCCATTGGAATGCATTAACCAGGTTTTAATGCGTTTCAATGGGGTTTCTATTTTCGCTTTACGATGTTTTCGCTCTACAGCGATTTCGCTGGAACGAATTAACATCGTTAAGTGAGGAACCACTGTACCATGAAAACAATAGTTCAAGATGGAAAAAAGAAATTTAAGTAGTGCCTGGAGGGAAGGCCTGTTTGAATAACCAGGTCTTCTGTTGGTTTTTTAAAATGTCCAGCAAGGGGGCCAAATGAATCTCGGAAGGGAGTTTGTTCCAAAGAGAAGGAGCCACTGCCGAGAAGGCCCGGTGTCTTGTTTTTTCTTTCTGGACCTCCCTCGGTTGCCCCTCCTGACTGGATCAAGTGGTACGGGTAGATTTAGGTGGGAGGAGGCGTTCCATCAAGTATCGAGGCCCTAAAACATTTAGGGCTTTGTATATAATAATTAAAACTTTGAAATCAACGCAGAAGCGTATGGGCAACCAATCGAGGCGTCCAGGGTGGGAGTGATATGTTGGTGTTTCCTCATTCCACTGAACAGTCTGGCCGCCACATTCTGCACCATTAGAAGCTTCCGCATCAATCTCAAAGGTAGTCCCATGTATAGCGCATTACAGTGGTCTAATCTCAAGATTACGAGCATGTGGACCAGAGTGGTGAGAGCACCAACATCAAGATAAGGATGCAGCTGGGCAATCTGCGAAAGATGGAAATATGCAGAACGAACCACTGAAGCCACCTGAGTTTCCATGGTGAGCGCCGGGTCCAGATGTATCCCAAAGCTGCGAACTTCACTCTTCACAGTAAGAGTCAGCCCCCAAAAGAGAGGGAATTTCCCAAATCACCAATGGAGGGGCCGCCCACCCTCAGGACATCCGTCTTATCCGGGTTCAGCCTCAGCCCATTTTCCTGCATCCATTGCAATACAGTCTCCAAGCAGCGCTGAAGGGACAGAACGGCATCCACTGTGGTTGGAGAAAAGGAGATGTAGAGCTGAGTGTCATCAGCATATTGATGGCACAATGCCCCACATCCCCTGATTACCCCACCCGGAGGCCTCATATAGATATTAAACAGCATTGGAGAGAGGGCCAAACCCTGCGGAACTCCACAATTGAGGCTCCACGGGGCCGAGTCCCCCTCCCCAAGCTGAACTCTCTGAGGACAGTCCTCCAAGAAGGAACAGAGCCAGGCAAACAGCAGGCTCCCAATTCCCAACTTGGAGAGCCTCCTCAGGAGGATACCGTGGTCGACAGTATCAAAGGCAGCTGAGATATCGAGAAGGATCAACAGGGACGTTTCCCCTCTGTTGGCCTCCCTCAATAGGTAATCTAACAGGGCAACCAATGCCGTTTCTGTACCATAGTGCGTACAGGGGGAGAGCGGGAGCCAGAGGGCTTACGACCCTGCTACCCTAGCAACAGCCTCTTTTCATCCTCCATCAGCCTGCCTACTCACCTACCTGTCCCACCCTGTATGTGCAATGCAGCTGTAGTACAGTGGTGCCTCGCTAGATGATGATAATCTGTTCCACTGAAATCGCTGTTTAGCGAAATCATTGTCTAGCGAAAACCTGTTTAATGCGTTCCAATGGGAAAGAATCATCATTGTCTAGCGAAGATTGGCCATAGGAAAGCCACTTTGCGAACCGCTGATCAGCTGTTTAAATCACTGTCTTGCAAAGCTTAGGTCCCGAAAACACCTGTTTTGCGAGTGCGAAGGGAGCTGTCAAAATCGTCATCTTGCGAAAATCAGTTTGCGAAGCAGGGACCAAACATTGTCCAGCGAAATTCCCCCATAGGAATCACTGTTTTGTGAATCGCTATAATGATCGCAAAAAGCCAATGTCTAGCGAAAAACTGTCATGTGAGGTAACTGTCTAGCGAGGCACCACTGTAGTTGCTTTGGGGTGCAATTTTTGGCCACACATAGTACATTGAACAAAAAGTGATCAGGCCATTTTTGCCTGTTCTGTGCTTATTAGCTATGAAGCACCTCTGGGCTGACTGGAGAGTGTGAGCGATTCTAAATATGTCGCAGTTGGTGCAGAGAATCCAAGATACCTTGGGAACCTTTTGGTGGGAAACAGTCTTCAGGTGGGCACCTCAGATCATGGAATTCAGGGAATGAATTAAGCAATAATCAGTGAGGCCAGAGGAGTGATAACCTATTTTAAGATCTGCGGCTTGGAGGTAAAAGGGCCCTGGAAGATCTCCAGGATGTCGGCTTACCAACAGCCTGTTGCACTAATACAGCAGAGTATCAGGGCTGGGGGGGTTTTGCCCTATAAAGTCAGGCAATGTGGTCAGGAGGACCCCCGCTTCTAATATAGGCTCTGGGCCCGAAAAGGCCTTAATGCAGGATGGTTGGTTGGAATTGTTAAATAAAGCTGTGGCACCAGAGAAGCTCATCACTTGCCTTTTCTTTCTGGACAAATTCTGCCCTGGCTATAGATACCGATTTCTTTTTCAAAAACGAGAACAGTGTAATTTGGAGATGTTAAACCAGCACAGAAGAAAATATTAGACACAGAGAGAAGGCTTATGTAGGCCACTTGGACGACTTTAAAAAGTATGATTAATGTCTTCTGCTGAAGCTCAAACTGCACATGGCAATCTGAAACAGGTTATTTCAGGTCATGCTAATACATTTCCTTGATTACTGTTCATCTGTGCTCTTGTTTGGTTTGAATATTGCAGGCAGTGGAGACTGGCAGCACATTATGGTTAATCAGTCTTAAAAGCAGCCCCTGTCTCTTGAGAGGAAAAAGTATTGTCTGCTCAAGTCTGTCTCTAGCCAGGCAAGAATGAAACATTGCTCTTTATCTCATTGCAAGTGGTAGGTTTACATTTATTTACTTGACATACTTATTATATTCCTCAATTAGCAAAATGCTGGGGGCAATATACAGAATATAAATACAATATGAAGTATCTTCTTAATAAGATCCACATTCTAGCATCACAGTACAAAGGGAGAGTGAAGTAAAATATATTACCTTTCAAAATAAAGTAGGAGGATAGAAAAAGGAAACTAGATTTCAAGAAGGGGAAAAACATATGTATTGCAAGGTAGGCTTCTCTTGCTACCCATCCCATAGTACTCTTCTCTAACCTGCTCCCCCCCCCCCCCATGCTGGATGGAATATAACATCCATAATATGATATGTGGTAGATCCAATTTGGATTTGAGTCACAGTGCTGGAGGATAAGATGCTTGTGTGTGAAATTGTTTCACCAGTTAAGCAACCCTCCCCTCCAGCTGAGCAATGAAGAGAAAAAATGTTTATTTCTTCATTTTGGCTAATGACAGCTTGTGGAGGGCAGCCATTTCATTTGCAGGGGGGGAGTGCAATGGCAATGGAGGGAAAGAATCAAAGCATCCTACTGCACATCACAGTTTCTATGTTTTCCCACTTTGACTAAACAGGAAAATACTAGAAGACACAATTTTTGTTTTAGCTCCCCTTTGGTACAGCAGGGTGTCCCATTTTGTTGCTTAGTCATTTCGTCATCTCCGACTCTTCGTGACCCCATGGACCAGAACATGCTGGGCCCTCCTGTCTTCCTCTGCCTCCCAGAGTTGGGTCAAATTCATGTTGGTCGCTTCAATGATACTGTCCAATCATCTCATCCTCTGTCGTCCCCTTCTCCTCTTGCCTTCACACTTTCCCAACATCAGGGTCTTTTCCAGGGAGTCTTCTCTTCTCATGAGATGGCCAAAGTATTGGAGCCTCATCTTCAGGATCTGTCCTTCCAGTGAGCACTCAGGGTTGATTTCCTTTAGAATGGATCGGTTTGTTCTCCTTGCCGTCCAGGGGACTCTCAAGAGACTCCCCTATTCCAGTTCTCCAAATTCGAGCAGCCGAATTAGGTGGCATTGTTTGCATGTAGGAATGGGATTTGGGTGGGTTTTTTTTTTTACTACAAATCCCATAATTCTCCTTTCTGCGAGTTCTACCTGACAGACTGCTAAAGGAGGCTCACCTGGGAGAAAGACCTAAACTGGAAGGCTGTTTAGATTTTAAAAACTCCTAGTGAGCCCTGGGGCTGGAACAAGAAATTTGGGTAGAGCTAGACTGCCAGTTAAAGCCTTTATCCTGGGCAAGCTACATTTAGGTGTCTGTCAGGTAGAACTCTTATACTGTAATGAATAATTATGGGATTTGTAGTTTTAAAAATTCAAAAAAACCAAAACACCAGTCTCTGTTTGCATGTTATACAGACTAAGCACAATGGTTTAGCTGCTTTTCTATCAACATGATTTAGCCTTGCCATCATTTATATAGTGACCACTGACCTTAAGGTGCCATGATAGTATAGGGAAGCCTCAGTTCAAATTCCTTACATACAATTCTTTACAAATTCCACAGGCTGGTATGTACCTGTTAGCCAAAACTACTTTGCAGGTATGTTCTTAGAATAAAATGGAGAGAGGAGAACCATGTAAAGCAGCCACATACATTGCTGGAGAATATACAGTAGGACTGTGGTACGCACAGGGGAGCAGTTCCAAGCCCCTCACATTGGATACCAAAAATATCTGGTTCCCTCTAATGGCCAGTTCTGGCAAATACATCATGGAAATTTCTGGGTTTTTTCCCCCTTTAATATATTCAGACCTAGAATAAGTGAAATCATAGATACTGATCCTGCAGATACAAGGATCATATTGAAAATTAAGGAATAACATTTTGACACACACAGGGGCTTCAGAGGCTATCATTTGTTGCTGTCAGTTTTTGGCTACCAGTTGTTGGCAAAAGAAAAGAAAATCAAGAATACAGCAGACTTATGAGAATACTTCAGGAATACCCCACAAGTGACACACTGTCATCTGATCTGTGATGGAGGTGTGCAGGGGAAAGGAAGAGAAGAAATCAGTGGGGGCAACAAGGTGGTGTTTCCTTTAGACATACAGACTGAATATTTTATTAAGGCTACCAAATACATCCACATGTAATATTGTTGGAATCCACACCCAATATACAGAATCCACACCTAACATATAGAATCCAGCTGGACCAGTATGTCAACACAGTTTCTACCGTAGATGAGGACACCAAGCTAGCTTAAGAGGAGCACACAGAATTGCAGGAAACTGCCAGCCTCCCCTAATACTAGGGGCCACTCTGCTCTGTTCCTTCTTCCAGCTAGTGATCTGTGGAATGAACCGCCTGGCTTAGAATTTTAAAAAGTAATTGTTACTAGATAGGTGTTCATTTGTTTTACTGGGAAACTGTGTTTTACTAAAAGGTCTTATAGTAAGATTGTTGCATCTGGGTGTGAAGGGATAGTTGGAACAACTTCCCCATCAATTCCTACAAAGCATATATTGAGTAAGATGTAGAATTTTAATTCTACTTACAAAATGATCCTACAGCAGAGTTCCATTCAGAATGCTTCTTCTAGTGCTGTGGTTCCCGATCTTGGTAACTCATGTGTCCCTGAACTGCAATTCCCAGAAGCCTTCACTACTAGCTGCCCAGAGTTTCTGGGAGTTGCAGTCCAAGAAGACCTGGGTTACCCAAGGGTGGGAACACTGCTCTAGCATAGTGGTTTCCAACTTTGGGTCCCCAGATGTTCTTGGACCAGAGCTCCAAGAAGACTTCATCATTATCAGTGCTGGCCAAGATTTCTGGGAGTTGTATTCCAAGAACAGCTGGGGACCGAGGGTTGGGGGCCACTGTTCTAGTTGAAAGAGGGAATAATTTGCATCAAACCTATTTCCTCCATAGCCCCCAGTGCAATCCTGCCCCACAATTGCAAAGACTCTCACAACCCAGTGGATTAGGTTTTTAGGGGACATGGGGATTTTCATGGGGATAGGAAAATATTGCCTCTTCCCCTGTCCACTCACTGGAAAAGCTTGGGTGGATCAGAAGTGTCTAGCTGATGAATGAAGTCCACAGGAGACTCTTGCTTGACCCAAGCTATTAAATTGCCCTTTCCTTTTCATGGACAACAGCTGGATGAGTTGTTCATCTTATTTTACAATGATTGTAGGTTAATCAAGGATAGTGCTCTCTGACACTTATGTTAGAGTAAATAATTAGAAGTCCCAGCCCGACTTGTACATTTTCTGTTTGGCAGTAATTTCTTTAGCACAGCAGGTCAAAAAGGGCCAACTCAGCTTGCTGCTCAACTATTTGTTTAATCATATACAGATCTGTATGCAGTCCTTAGTCCTTATCTGAGAAACCAATTTTACAAGAATTTCCAGGAACTACCTGTCCTGTGGGTGGGAAGATAGATGCACAGACAGGAAGACAGATCGAATATTGTGTTCACACATATACAGAAAGTGTAGTTATTTATGCCAGACCTACATTCCAAGAACAATTTTACAAAGTAAAAGGGAATGGACCTCACGGCCAACTGAGTCCAAGCCCTCTGTTGAAGCAGGGAACCCACTGCTTAAAAATCCCTGACAGATGGCCATCCAAACTCTGTTTAACAATGTATACTGTGCTGTGTAGGTCCTTCTGCAAGCAGGCAAAGATGATTCCCTATAGACAGGCTTTCCTTTAAATGACTGGTTAACCCAGTGGATTTTTTTTAAAGGGATTATTGTATTTTGTTGTTCTACTTGTGCTTTTAATATTGTTTTTATTTATAATGTTTTGAAATTTGTTCAGTTCTTTTTTTAACATTTTAATAATTTATTATTTTAGCTTTTAATATTATTTATTTTAATACTGTAAGCCGCCATGGATCCTTTAGGAGAAAGAGCCTAAATCTTGGAACATTCAGGAGAGAGGTGGCATATAAATATTTTAAATAAACAAATAATAGTGGAATAGATTGTACCATGTTTCAAGATAGTCAGTTCCACTGCTGAGCTGCTCCTACTCAGAAATTTCTTCCTAATGTTTAGCAAAATAAATAAATTTTAAAAATCTCCTTTTCTGTAATGTGAATCTATTAGTTTGGGTCCAGGACGCTTTGGGTCGTACCTTCTAGAGCTGCAGAAAACAAGCATCATGTGACAGCCCTTCAAATATCTGAAGATGATGGTCGTATCACTCAGTCCTTTCTGGTGGAGGAAACACACACACACAGTGGTACTGAAGCAATGGTACAAAACAAACAAACATGCTGATCAAGAGGTCCTCCCTGCACCCCAACGTCCTTCAACGTATCTACAAGACAGAAACCCTCCCACCAAGACTATACGGACTTCCCAAAATCCACAAGGACTCAATCCCACTCAGCCCCATTGTAAGTGCCATCGGCTCCCCAACATATGATTTAGCCAAACACCTAGCGACCCTCTACAGACCCGCATTGGACAAACCTCATCCTACATCAAAGACTCAGGACATTTCATAAGCAAGATCAGCACCCTAAAACTCAACCCTGGGGACAGACTGATCAGCTTTGACGTAGTATCCCTGTTCACTAAGGTACCGATAAAGGACACCCTGACACTCATCCAACAGATATTTCCAGAAGACATCAAGGCCCTCTTCCAACACTGCCTAACGACCAGTTATTTCCAATGGGATAATGAATTCTATGAACAGACAGATGGAGTGGCCATGGGCAGCCCCCTCAGCCCGGTTATAGCAAACGTCTACATGGAGCATTTTGAAAAACTGGCCCTGGCTTCGGCACCCCTCACACCCACAGTCTGGTTCCGATATGTGGATGACACCTTTGCAATTTGAAGAAAAATTGGAAGAATTTCTCAACCATCTCAACAACATCCACCCAAATATACAATTCACCATGGAAAAAAGAAATAAAGGGCCAACTCCCATTCTTAGATGTCATGGTCCTATGCAAAACTGACCTCCGACTGGGACACAAGGTCTACAGAAAACCCACCTACATAAAAACTCCAACCACCACCCACAGCATAAAAGAAGCATAATCAAAACACTGGTAGACCATGCAAATCGGAACTGTGAAGCTCAGTTTCTTAGCACTGAACTCAATTCATCTGAATTGGGCCCTACAGGCAAAGGGCTACTCCAAAAATGAAATCACAAGAGCCATCAAACCAAGAAAACAACACCAAACTGAAGAAGAAAAACAGCCACCCACAAATAAAGTATTTCTGCCATACATCAAAGGGGTCATGGACTGCATGGGGAAACTTCTGAAAAAACACAACCTACAAACAGTAATCAAGCCCACCACAAAAATACAACAAATGCTACGGTCAGCAAAGGACAGAAGGGACCCCCTCACCATTGCAGGAGTATACCGGATACCTTGCAGTTGTGGCCAGGTATATATTGGAACAACAAAATGAAGCATCCACACCAGAATCAAAGAACATGAGAGACACTGCAGACTAAAACAACCAGAAAAATCTGCAGTAGCTGAACATGCCCTGAAACAAACAATTCTATTCCAAAATACTGAAATACTGGACAACACCAGCAACCATTACATCAGACTGCACAGGGAAGCCATTGAAATCCACAAGCACCAGCAAAACATCAACAGAAAAGAGGAAAGTGTGAAGCTCAACAAAACTTGGCTCCCAGCTCTCAAAAATACAGCGTGCAAAAGGTCAATGAACTCTACTCAGCCACAAGGACAGGGGATCACTACACACAAAAGACCACCTACTGAAACCCATCAACCACAGGAACAGATAATCTCCTTAGCACAACAATACACCCACAACAATACGCACTACAGAAAAAGACAAAGGCCTATCTCACAGCCATAAATACTGCACTCCCAAGCCAACTACACCAGAGCACAGAGTGCTGTCCTCTAAAGATGCTGGCCACAGAGACTGGTGAAACGTTAGGAAGAACAACCTTCAGAACACGGCCAAAGAGCCCGAAAAACCCACAACAACCATTAGATCCCGGACGTGAAAGCCTTCGTGAATATATTGAAGCAATGTTAACTTGTGGTCTCAGCCCTTCAAACTCAGAACAGTTATCCGAGCACATTTCCCCCTTTATTAAGGAATCATGTCCAGACTGCTGGGTTTTTTGGGGGGGATCATTTTGGTTTTGTTCCAGTATATGTGTGATTACTGGGATTAAATCAAAGTGGCTGGCTGGCTGTACCTATGGTGAAGCTGCTTAATGATTCTGAGAAATGGAAAGCTTCCTTTCTGGTCACCTTAGGAAAGCAAGCGAGAAGAAGTTTTGCATTTCTTTTTATTGGCTGCTAATGTATCAATGTGATGCTTTGAAAGGTTTTGTTTTTAAAGCCTTGTCAAAGCATAACTGATGTGCTGTGTCAGCAACCATTAAAAAGAAAGGGAAAGCTTAATCCCTCTTCCCATCCAAAGGAACAGAAGCTTCCCATTTCTCAAGACTTTTAAGTGGCTTATGCAAAGTTACAACCTGCCAGCCACTTAATTATCTTAATTATACTAGATGAGGTGACAGCTGAATAGGGCTGAATAGTCCATCTCGCAGAGTTGTTGTGATGATAAAGTGGGAGGACAGGGCCATGTATATTACTTGAACTCAAACTGAGATATTGATTTTATAAATAAAAATAAAAATAAATGAGGTGATGAGAAATGGGCTTCAACTATGGGATTAATCCTCGAGAAATTTATTTTCCCCCCCCCCTCTATATTTACCTTGCTGGAACTCCTATTCATTCTTCTTATGTTGGATAGCTCAGTGGTTTAGGTCCCTAGCTGTGGAGCTAGAAGTTGGGAGTTTGATTCCCCACTGTGCCTCTTTGACAGAGGTTGGTCTCAACGACTCATAGGGTCCATTCCAGCTCTACAGTTCTATAATTATGATTGTGATTGTGAATGTGAATATATATGGGGAAAGACTTTTCTTAAACCAAATTCCTATACACACTCATTTGGGAATAAGCCCCAGTGAATTCAGTGAAATTTAACACTGAGGTATGCATAGGAATTCATAAAAATGCATAGGTGCCACATGTTCTTGTCTTGTTTTGTTTCTTTGGATTTTGCCTGATATAGGAATTTACAGTTGACATATCTTCATTTCCATTTTCCTCTTAATGGATTGAAACATAATTTTAATGCTTTTCTATGTTTTTTAACGAGCAGTGGTCTAAGAGCTCTGAGGATAATGAACAATCATTAAATGAATGCGTTTACAGTAGGCCATCTCAGGCAAATGGCTCCAGTGGATCTTTTCTAATAGCCATAGAGCAAATTAGATTTTTTAATAAATACCCCCAGCTTTTCTAGAAGTATCTTCTATCTGCCCAAGATATCATTTATCTACCCAATCAATATCTGAACCTATTCCATCTGGATTATTCTTCTGATCATCTGGGATTAACATCTTTCCCTTTTCTTGCTTCTTTTTCCCAGAAGCTAGGTCTCTTTTCAGCCACTGCCTTGCACAGAATAAATCAGCTGTTCATCCCTACTTTGGGAGAACACATCCAACTGTGCATGGCTCTGTCCATCGTCCTTGTCCTGCCCCCCTCTGCACCACCTTCTCTAATCAGCTCTTTTGCCTGAGCTCCTTTACAACTGGCTGCTAGTTAGCAGCCTCTGACCCTCGAGGCTCGTGTGCTGCCATGTGTTGATCCAGGACACACTTCTTTGCATGCACTGCCGCCACCATTGCCGGCTTTAAACTTTTGACCCCCCTCCGCATTGTAACTCCCTTCTATCACCACGGACTTTACGGATAGAAATGATGTGCACTGTCCTCTTTATCCAGTTGTCTGGATAAGCAAGATGAGACACTAGATTCTAGCAAATACATCAGCTGGCACATCCTTTGTTTTATTTATGTGTTTGCCTGGCTTTTCTAGGTGCTTCTCTAATCCTGCTTCTTTATTATTTGTTTTCCTTTCAGTACATTCCCGCTTCAGGATCTACTGTGAAATGCTGCATAGCTGAGTATAATAATATGCTGTAACCTTGACTGAGCCACCAGCTAATCCCTGCTTTGGAGGAGCAGAAAGCAAAGCAGGGAGCAGCAAAACATAGGCTTTCAAGGAGGAGGAGGAGGAGGAGGAGGAAGGGTAAGTGGGTGTTGGAGGGGGCTGTATATTATGACAGCAGTCCTCCTCTATATACTGCTGCTTTATCAACATAAAACAAGGTTTATTTTAATGGGAATGGATTCTGTTCAACAATGCACAATACTCTTTCTATTGTAAATAAAACTTAATTGGATAAATATGCATCCTAAATCCAATACTAGCTCCAGTGAGAGTAGACCTGTTGAATCAATGGGATTTATGAAAGTGTTGGCAGCCATATTCTCTTTCATTTCACAAAGCTGCAGAACTAGAGGAGTTCAAATGTCAATCCATCCCTCAGACAGTTGTACTGGCAGGGCACAGGTCCAGAGCTCTCCCTGGAACAGGTAGGTGGAATCCCAAAAAACACAGGGGGCCTGGCTCACCATATTTTGAAGGGACTAAAGTAATAGACATTACTGTCTAAAGAGTTCATGCTCCTCAACAAGACCTAGCATTTGTTCTCAAGCAGTGAATGACATAACAGCTGAAACCTCCTGCTCTGTCTTCCTGAGCTTTTTGGGCACTGCCGTCTGATGAAGACCGGGTGGCCACTTCAGTGTCACCAAAGAGAAGTTCATGCATAACCAAAAAAGAGGACAAATGAAAACCAAAGAAGATGCTGATTTGCATAAAGCTGCGTGTGCTAACTTATATGTAGTGAAGCAAACTAAGATTTATTTTATTTTATTTGTCATTTACAGCATCTGCTTGCTGAACATGCTGTTCAGCTTGAAATGTCTGATCTCCATCCCTAAGACTCTCTGGGCAAAGCTGTGCTCTAATGGATCATCTGATACTCTGCAGGTGGTATCTCTACACAATCTCCTGGTTTGCTGTTGTGCAAGCAGAGATTGCACACAGAAACCAACAGGGTTACCACTTGTATAAAGAAGCACTATCTTTTAAGGCAAAATCCATAAACACTAAGCCACTTGCACTACAAAATCCATAAACACTAAGCCACTTGATGTGAGCAGGACAAACTTAACAGAATTCTGGACTTTATCTTTCAGTAACGATGAGACTGGATAGCCCTTGAAGTAGGGAACAACTTCAAAAAGAAAACTGACCTCTGACACCTTTTCCATGGAGAATTGTCCTCTGTAAAAGAGGAACTGATACCACCCTAGAATCATAGATAAATGAACTAGGAAGGAGCCTGTAAGGCCATCAACTACAAGCCCCTCCTTAGCACACAAGTCCAAATTAAAGTATATCCGACAGATGCCTGTCTAGCCTTCTGTTGAATACCACCAGTGTTGGAGAGCTCACCACCTCCTGAAATAATTGGTTCCATTGTCATATTACTTTAACAGTTAGGGTATTTTTCATGATACAAATCCTGATCCTCCCTCTGTATGACAACATTTCAAGTCTTAGAAGAGTGCTATTATATCTCCTCTCACTTTTCTTTTTTCAAGGCCAAACATGTGCATATTTCAGTTTTTCTCATAGAGTTGGGTTTCCAGTCCCTCAATCATCTTTGTTGCTCTCCTCTGAACCTGTTCTAGTCTGTCGTCATCCTTCTTAAAGTGTGGTGTCCAGAACTGAACACAGTACTCAAGGTGAGGCCTAACCAGTGCCGAACAGAGAGAAATGTATGCACCATGCAATTTGTCCTGCACTCCATAAAAGAGCCTGCTATTCCTTGAGTGTGGTGGAAGACACTGTCCCAATCATCAATAATGAAATAAAATTCACCTCCCAGTGTAGGATCCCCACCTTCAAGAAAACTACACTTGTGAATAGATGATGCTCTAAGCGAGATACAAGAAAGATTGGCTGCTTTTATATATTGCCTACAAGAAATGTTAAGCAATCCACTTTTGGGAAGAGAATCCCAGGTTAAACAGAAATAAGCTACTTGGTAAAGGCCACAAAAAAGGACTAAAAAGCAATAATTTGTACTCACCAAATTATTCCCAGAAATACTAGGCCCAGAAAGTGGCCAAAAAATTATTTACAGTTTGAAAAAGTAATTTTCCCAAATTCCTTTCTGACCCAAAGCTTCCCTGGATGCTATGCTTTCAGTTCTTCCTCTTCTCTGTGCTGAAACATTTCCTGTGTTTGCAGTCAACAGGAGCGGGAGTGGGGTGGGAAAGCAGGCCGCATTAAAAAAACAATGCTGCAGCACATACTGCCTCATTAAGCTAATGGCAGTCGCTTGAGCAGAGGAAACTGTCTGCTGCTGAACAAGACCATTGGTCCATGTAATTCAATGTTCTCTCCATCCCACCAGAAGCTCTCCAGAGTGTGTTCTGCCACTGAGTACAGCCCACTTTCATGTTGTGCTGAGAAGCTGCAAGGGTTTCACAATTTCATTGTGGACTCATGTGGTTCCCAATCTTGAGACCCCAGATGTTCTTGGACTACAACTCCCAGAAATCCCAGCCAGTACTGCCAGTAGTGAACGCTTCTAGAAGTTTTAGTCTAAGGACATCTGGGGACCAGAGGTTGGGAACCACTGTCTCAAAGGCTACTTTCCCAACACCTAAATGTAACTTCCAAGATTAGAGGCAGCATGGCATAGAACAGAATTTATAGACTAGAAGAGGCCGCATGCCATGACTTTCCATGTCCAAAAGAAGGCCATCACCTTCATGACTTGGCTGGAAACATAATGATGGTCTAACCCATCAAGAGTTTTCAAATGTTCTAATACTACACTGAGATTCTGAATTGTCACTCTTGATCTTACGTGTAGAACTACCATACCACTCCACACTCACCTATTCTGGTCTAATTTTGAAAACTAGGTAGGGTCAGACCTGGTTAGTCATTAAATGGGGAAGCACCAAGAAATATAGTAGTACCTCGGTTTACGAATTTAATGCATTACATAAAGCGAAAAATTCATAAACCGAAACGTGGATTGCCATAGGAATGGGGCCAGTGCTACAAACCTCCAGGCACAATGCATCCTGGGGAAATTTTCTTTGTAAACAAAACAAAAAAAACCCGGGGGGAAATATAAACCAAGGCATTATTTTCACCGAATTTCCATTCGCAAACCAATAATTACGTAAACCGAGGCATTCGGAAACCGAGGTACTACTAAGAAGAATTTCCAGAAAGGGATAGGAAAGAGTCCTGGCTGAAAACCTGGAGAACTATTGCCAGTCAGAATTAATCAGATTGGCCTACTCAACTAGTGTAAAGGAAAAATGGGGCATAATATATTTTCTTACATTTAACCAATAGATTAGTGTAGTTACCATTAATTATCCAATGAGGGATTGGATCCAAAGTTGGGATAGAAATGACCAATAGAATTGTAGTCCTCTTTGTAGCATATAAAACATGTGTACACTGTATTCTGGGGGTCTTCTGTGCTTTTAAGAGAAGTCCCAGGTGACCTTTTCTTGCTGCTATTCAAATAAAGCTGGGCCTTTGGTTCAGCTGTTTGCGTTTTTGGTTCAGCTGTTTGCGTCTTTGGTTCAAGCCTGATTGCTTGCCAGATAATTTTAGAACTCAGATTTGGCCGGTAACAATACCATGGAATCAAAAGCCACGAAGAGGTCCATTGTGACACAGTAGTGTGACCAATGGGTGTGACCAGAAGAAATCATGCAAAAAAGTAGAAATGCAATTCAAAAAGAAATAGAATTCCTGTAGTGAGGCAATTGAGACAATTGAAATGAAACAAAATGGCCAGTGTAGCCCTGATTTGATTGTTTCTGAGAGTGTTTGCAAAGCCAGTGCTGGTAGAACTTTTATGTGTACTAGTTTGCCTTTCCTGTATTAGCCATCAACGCTTAAAAATTTATCTTTGATCATTGCCTTGGAGGTGATATGATGGGAAGCCGATACTGTCTTTCATAACTGCAGAAGGAAGAGTGAAAGAACTGAAGAAGTTGAAAGAGCAAGAGGGAAGGCTCGTGTTGTGGGCTTAGCACTGGAATTGCCAAAGAGGTTGCCAGATGAGCATCCCTGGGGCAGGTATTCCACATGCAAAATTTGACTTTCAGCTGAGAGAGAGAGGGAGTGGTTATACTGACGATAAGAACGATTGTATTCTCAAAGACTTTCACGGCCAGGATCTGATGGTTGTTGTAGGTTTTCCAGGCTATCTGGCTGCGTTCTGGAGGTTGACTAAGCAGGTCTGACCTCCAGAACTCAGCCTAACAGCCCAAAAAACCTACAGCAACTAATAAGAACCATTGCTGAATTGTGTTTTGTGTAATTAAAATTGAATTTAAAAATCCTGGCTATACGATGCAGAGCAAAGCCTGCTCTTTTTTTTATTTTTTTACCGCAAAGTGGCTTTTTAATTTAACCAACATCTGAATTCAATTCCTTATGAATTGCTTCAGGCAATGTGAATGCCCCAATCATATTAAATGCTGCCTGTGTGGGTTTTGAATGGCAGAGTCTCTGCCCTCTCTTCAAACTATTTTTTTAAAATCACTTTATGATATGCCACTTAAAATTTATTTAAAAGAAAAAAAGATAAAAAAATCAGGCATTCCGAAGGATGCCTGAAAACGGAAGAAATAGTATGCAACATTGAAAACCTGGTCGGCAAACATGCTGGTTGATGAAACAACATAAAAGCTCACATGTAGTTTCCTGAAGCAGTTTTAAACCCCTCGGGGTAATAATTTTAAAAGGGAATGAGCACAGTGATACAAAAAGCACATGACTACAAATAGATTTAAAATACATTGGAGCTGAAATCAATACAAATCAGCAGTTTAACCACGTGGAGAAAAGAAGTGCCTTTTTTTCTTGCCAGGGTCCCTATAATTTGTACAAACCCTGTTTGATCAAAACAACTGCCCTTTCACTTTGAGAAGAAAAATAGCTACAAACCCTAAACAGAACAATGGGCTAACTGTTTAAACAAAGAGACAAAGAGAAGTACCCTCTGATGCTTCCGATTTTAAAAAAAACACGTGTGCAACA
Source organism: Pogona vitticeps (assembly GCF_051106095.1). Lineage (NCBI taxonomy): Eukaryota > Metazoa > Chordata > Lepidosauria > Squamata > Agamidae > Pogona > Pogona vitticeps. The sequence goes on along the minus strand of NC_135783.1, from coordinate 329,345,397 downwards.
AATCTATGCATTGTCGTTGTGCAGAGTTTCTTTGATTTGCATGCTGTGTGCAACTTTGCCTAATCTGCCTCCAAATTAGTTTTCATCCTCTTCCCTTGTGGAGAGTGTCACATAGAACTTTGCCCTCTTGAAAAGTGAGGAGAATAATTTCCCAGTCTCATCTTTTCCCAAGGTCAAGACAAGCAGTCATTTACCGCTCTTGTGTGCTTCTTGTTCTAAACGTCTCTTTGAAACAAGGGCGGGGAATGTCGACAGTGTGGGTGGATTCTTTCCATTCCTTTTTTCAGGATGCTGTGAAGGCCTCTGGAGAATCATCCAGTAGCACATGAGTACTGTCAGAAAGGAGAATACTTGGGTCAGAAGAACTATCAGAATGTGGCCTCCACTCCCAGCATTCCCTCCTGGTGGCACCTTCCTTTGACTGAGGGGAAGGGAGTCACACTTGCTTCCCCTCAAGACAATGTGATTCTCATGTCCTTTGTGAAGCCACCACTAGCCCCTGCTTTCCAGCCGCTGAGTATATTTCTAGTGACATGAAGAAGGCACAGGAGATTTTTGGAGGACAGAAGGGAGCCATTCTCACACTTTCCTCTTGCAGAAATATCTGAGAAGTGTCTCTACATGCAAACAACCTAAGTTACAAATAGGTGGAGGCAATAATTTCCCCACTGAATGCAACACAGGTCAGTGATTAGGAGTTTTGAAAGAGATATAGGCCAAATCAGGATTGTATACATCTCATAATTAACCTTACAAGGTGGTGTGTGAAGAATTGTTTCCTGTGGCCCTCTTCAAAGGTACCAGAGCCCGCCAAGGGGCCATATGACCAGGGTTGAGAATGGCTACTCTAGGTCAAGATAGCAGACTCAGGACTTCCCTCCTCTTTGTGCTTCATAACATAACAAAATCCACCAAGAAAAACTCTGTGGTGTAAGGGATAATGTGTTAGACTTCGAGGGAGGTTGAATAAGCTAGCTTCAGAGCAGCTTCTTCAGCTTGTTCTTGGACAAATTGGCATACGTATTTTAGTCTACTGTATGTTGTGGGTCTTTTAAGAACTTCACACCCAGAATCCTATTGATGTTTGAGTAAGGTTGGTGTAATGTAGTGCAGCTAGTTGTGGCTTATTGACAAGGTGTTAGAGCATGTCTTGGCTGCATGCCTAGCTAGGCACCTGACTGTATGACTGAGGCACATCTTGTTGTCTTGTCAATTACTCACAACAAGTTAACAGAAACCTTATACAAACACCAATAGGATTTGAGCCAGTGTATTCTTTCATGGCTTTCTTGGAAGGAGGCTAAATAATTAGAAATCATAACCAAAACACATTAAATCACATGTGTTTGAGTTCTGTCCTCTAAAAAGTGACAGGGTGGTGATGATAGAGTATTACTATTGCCCTAATTAGGTTCCTAAACCCTCAAGACTACTTGGGGCATGTTCTATTTAAAGTTAACAACTTTACTTGTGTTTCTCATTGATTTCAGCAGGAGAGTCAACACTGTAGAATTACAACACTTAACTTTGGTGTTAAGTGTCCCATGGCCCTTTCCAATACTTGGGGTCTGATTAAAAATATAGCAAAGCAATAATGTATTCTATTCCTCATTTTTTAAAAGAAAAAAACATCCCTGGTTTTCAAGTGAGTGTTACCATAGACCTCTGCATAATTATTTAGAGTCCAGATGTTCTTGGACTACAACTCCCAGAAATCCTGGCCAGCACAGCTAGTGGTGAATTATTCTGGGAGTTTTAGTCTAAGAACATCTGGGACACCCAAAGTTGGGAATCATTGATTTAGAGTAAAAGTGCTACCAAGCTCAGTAGAACATATTTCAGTTAATTGTATATAACATTTCTACTTTCCTAAGAATTCTGTATTATTATTATTACTATTATTACTATTATTACTATTATTACTATTATTACTATTAGTAGTAGCAGCAGCAGTAGCATCATCATCATCATCATCATCATCATCATCATCATTATTATTATTATTATTATTATTAGTAGTAGTAGTAGTAGTAGTAGTAGTAGTGGTGGTGGTGGTGGTGGTGGTGGTGGTGGTGGTGGTAATACTAGTACTAATACTACTATACTACTATACTACTAGTGTAGTAGTAGTAGTAGTAGTAGTAGTAGTAGTAGTAGTAGTAGTAGTAGTAGTAGTAGTAGTAGTAGTAGTAGTAGTAGTTTTATATGTCGCATTTCTCCCAAAAAGGGACCCAAAGCAGCTCACAACATTAAAAAATGAACACAATTTAAAACACAATAAGTTCAATATTAAAAGATAAATGAAACAATATATGATCTAAAAGTTAAATTAAAGCATTAAAACATGGAAAAGGTTAAAATTATTTTAATTTTAAATTAAATGGGGTTCAGGGATTCAGCTATAATTGTTAAAAGCCCGTCTGAAGAGATGGGTTTTTAGCTTTTTTTTTGGAAGGATAACAGGGAAGGGGCCATCCTGATCTCCCGAGGGAGTTACATAACCTGGGAGCTGCCACCGAGGAGGCCCTCTCCCGTGAGCCCATCAGCTGTGCTTGTGCTGGCAATGGGACCGAGAGGAGGGCCTCCTCTGCTGATCTTAATCGCCGAGAAGGCGCATAGAGGGAGATACGGTCCTTCAGGTAGCCTGGACCCAAGCTGTATAGCATGTTGAATTGGGCCCAGAAATGGACTGGAAGTCAGTGCAGTTCATGTAACAGGTGTGTTATGTGCTCCCTGTAGCTGGCCCCAGTCAGTAGTCTGGCTGCACCAGCTGAAGTTTCTGAACCGTCTTCAAAGGCAGCCCCACATAGAGCGTGTTACAGTAATCCAAATGGGATGTAACTAAGGCATGTGTCACTGTAGCCAAATCCAACATTCAAGGAACGGGCGCAGCTGGCACACCCACTTTAGCTGTGCAAATGCACTCCTGGCCACCGCTGAGACCTGGGCATCCAAGCTTAGGAATTAATCCAGGAGTACACCCAAGCTGCAGACCTGCGTTTTCAGGGGGAGTGTAACCCCATCCAGCACAGATAGTATCCCTAGTCTCTCATCTTTCTTCTGACTAATGAGGAGCACCTCTGTCTTGTCTGGATTAAGTTTCAGTTTGTTTGCTGTCATCCAGCCCATTACTGATGCCAAGCACTGATTTAGAATCAAGACAGCTTCCCTGGAATTAGGTGAAAATGAGATATAGAGTTGGGTGTCATCCGCATACTGGTGACACTGAACCCCAAAACTCCAGACGACTCTCCCAACGGTTTCATGTAGATGTTAAAAAGCATGGGTGACAAAGCAGAACCCTGAGGAACACCACAAGCCAATGGCCAGGGCGTTGAGTAGGAGTCACACAGCACCACCTTCTGAGTTCTCCCCTCCAGGAAGGACTGGAGCCACTGTAAAACAATGCCTCCGAGTCCCATCCCAGAGAAACAGCCCAGAAGGATACCATGGTTGAAAGTTGCTGAGAGGTCCAACAGAAGCAACAGGAACACACTCCCCCTGTCCAGTTCCCAGCGTAGGTCATCCACCAAGGCGACCAAAGCTATCTCTGTCCCATAGCAAGGCCTGAAACCAGATTGAAATGGGTCTAGATAATCTGCTTCCTCCAGGAATCCCTGGAGCTGAGAAACCACCACACGCTCCAGTATCTTGCCCAGGAATGGGATGTTTGAGACTGGCCAGTAGTTTTCCAGTACACTGGGTTCCAGGGAGGGCTTCTTCAGTAGTGGTCTTATTACTGCCTCCTTTAAGCAAGACGGCATTTACCACTCCCCCTACGAAATCGGCCATTCCTCTTCTGCCTGTTTTTAGGAGCCAGGAAGGGGAAGGGTCCAGCACATATATGGTGGCATTCACCTCTCCAAGAATCCTGTCCACATCATCAAGTTGCACTAACTGAAAAGTATCCATTAAAACAGGACAAGCCGGGGCCAAAGTTACATCCACTGGGTTTGCATCAATTGCTGCATCCAAGTCAGAGTGAATCCAAACAACTTTTTCTGCAAAGTGTCATGCAAATTCCTCACAGAGGGTTGTGAAGTGGTCAATATTTTGTTCTTTTGGTGGGGTGTGTACTAAGCCCCTGACCACTGGAAACAACTCCATTGGATGACTTTGTGCAGATGCAATGGCAGGAGCCAAGAAACTAATTATGTAATTAGTTTATGTACACTTTGTTAGTAACTTGAATCTTCACTATTTTAAGGATTTGTTGTTTGACGTTTGCAAAACACTGTCAGCATGGAAAGGATTGTTAGAGGATACAGCATGAAGCAGGCTTCATAATTATATAAAAACTGGAGATGTTAAAAAGATATGATCTAAACAAACATATGATATAAGCATCTTACTTTAATAAAAGTATCAGTAATATTTTCTGGCACACAAGCACATGCAAGTGGGAATTTGCGTTCATTAATAGAATTGACCTTTAAATATTATTTCTGCAGCATCCCACTGCTTCATTATATTTCATGCAGAGATATTGAGGGACAGCATAATGATTGCTTATTGATACATTTCATTAAAGCAGGAGGGTATAATTAGCTGGAGTGCATTTTGTAGGGTAACACCTACATTCTAAAGCTCTGCAAGCAGTTAATGATATCTCGTTAGCTATGTGATTTACACCTACTGCAGTTTCTGTTTAATTTTTTTTCTTCTTTTAAAATAAGGCAATTGTAGTTGGAAGCAATATGGTATTTGAAAACAGCATCTCATAGGGAAAGAACGTTTTAGCTAATAAGTGTTTGCATAACAGCACAGAAGGGGGAAAAGTATTATGGGCACTGGAAGCTAGCCATGCATGGCAATGCAATCATCCATCAGGCATATTGGCTTAATAATACTCCCTATGCACACTGGGCACTGTCAAGTTTACATATAGATCTGCCTCATTTAAACATTGACCTAGGTCCATTTGACTGTGATTTCAACAGAGAAGCCTCTGACAAAGATAAGAGGTTCATTGGGAGATGCATTACAAGATTTTAGCTGCAGTTTCATAAAAAAGATGCACACACTTTCCAACCGGGCCTCAAGGCTTCAGACATAGTGAGTCTGAAATTAGATGTAATGTTGTGTACTAACAAGCAAAGTCAATGAGCAATGCAACCATTCTAAGCCCTACAGCTCCAGAAGGTCTGTATGTCATCCAAAACAGCATCAGCAATGAGCTAGCTACCCTTGTATTCAAAACATGGAAATGAGACTCCGCTTCCAAATTGGGTGCACGCTGGACTGCAGCAGATGATTTTCCAAAGTGACTGCCTAATAATAAGAACCAAGTAGCAATTGTGTGCTTTTTAGCAGCAAATGGATTGCCAAAGGCACAGTTGGACTTTATGTTCATTGTGGGTGATGCCATAATACAAGACAGAAGCACTCGCTGTTATGTATCATTAGATCTGGGTCTTATTGCATGTTGTTAGGCTTCCTGAAATACCAACAGGCATCTATTTTGTTCTGGTAAGAACCTCTCTCACTTCCTGTACTTTGCAAGTTAGCTTGCTTTGTTTTGCAACTGCCTTTTGAGTCTAAAAGCCACCTAAAAGATTGCATCTCCCTTTATGTGGCTGATCAGGTTTTAAATCATCAGGTGAGGACTTTCACTTGTTCCTGCCTCCCTCTGAGGTGCATCTGGTGAGGACACAAGAGAGACGGGGCTTTCTCCATTGCTGCTCCCAAGCCACAGAACTCTCTCTCCTGGAAGTTCATGCCAGCTCCCTCCTTGCTGTATCTCCAAGCAAAGACCTCCAGGCTTTTTCCCAGTAATTGACTCTCAAAAAATTGGGTTCTTGAAAATGGGGTTGCTATTTTTTTTTTCATTTGCAAATTTGATTGTTTGTTGTTCTGAGGAATTTCTCACTGTTCTGAGGAATTCTTTCCCTGGAGATCAAACATGCTATCAGCTTCTAATGCTGAGCTCTTTGTGCCGTGTAGTTTGATTCTAAGACTGAAAATACTGGCTGACCTAGATTTGCAAGCAGACAGAGATCAAGGCTTCTGCTGTGGTGTTCGCATTCCTTTGGAAGCCCCTCCTAGGTACATGTATCCCCAAGTTTATTATCTATTAAATTAACACTAAAGACCCTTTTGTTTAAAGCATTTTTAAATTAATATGTGTGATTTTTCTATATTCTACTTAAATTTTAAATTTCTGTTTTAGCTTTTATCAGCTGGAATCCTGTATGTAGCTGCACAGGTGTAACAGAATGTTACACCTGCAGATAGCTAGAATAGTGCTAAGGTAGAAGCACTTCTGCTGGCCAAGCCTAGGTGCTCGCTGAAGGGACAGATCTTGAAGCTGAGGCTTCAATACTTTGGCCAGCTCATGAGAAAAGAAGAGTCCCTGGAAAAGACCCTGATGTTAGGAAAGGGTGAAGGCAAGAGAAGGGGACAACATAGGATGAGATGGTTGGACAGTGTCATCGAAGCAACCAACATGAATTTGACACAACTCCGGGAGGCAGTGGAAGATAGGAGGGCCTGGCGTGCTCTGGTCCATGGGGTCACAAAGAGTCGGACATGACTAAATGACGAAGAGATGACAGGTGAAAGTAACTTTCAGATGTGAAAAATCCTTCTCTCATAATTTGGCTTTCTTGCTTTCAAATAAAGTGACATCTGATAATTGCATATATGTGTTGTAGAATCTGGGGTTGTTAGTTTTAATGTTAACACAGCCCAACACATTAATTACTGCCATTGGTCCTATAAAGCAGTGGTCCCCAACCTTGGGGCTCCAGATGTTCTTGGACTTCGACTCCCAGAAATCCTGGCCAGAAGAGGTGGTGGTGAAGGCTTCTGGGAGTTGTAGTCCAAGAACATCTGGAGGCCCAAGGTTGGGGAACACTGCTATAAAGAATAAAGAGGAAAAACTGTCCAAGGAGAAACTGAAATTTCCAGCAGCTTCACAAAGAACAGCCTTTGTCAACCAATGGGGCTCCTGCACATGAACTCACTCTTGGAATTTCATTGACATTTAAGAAATATCCTTAAATAAGAGCAGAACAGGGTGGTAGAAAATGGACAAAGATCTAGGCTTAAGTGTTGGTTGATATATCTTCTTAGGCATCCTTCAGTCTCAAGAGACTACGGTAACGTGCTCTGTATCGAGGACTTGGAACAGCGTCTAGTGTGGCTGAAAAGGCCAATTCGAGAGTGACAATCCTTTCCACACTGAAGGCAAATACAGTGGTGCCTCGCTTAGCGAGTGCACAGTATAGCGATGTTTCCGTATAGCGATCCCTTTTTCGGGATCGCTATACGGAAACATACTCGATCTTCGCAATGGGAAAAACCCGCATTGCGAAGATCGGGTATTGCGGCGGCCATTTTGGAGCCGCCGAACAGCTGATCGGCGGTTCCAAAATGGCCGCCGGAAGCCCGGAAATGGCTGCCGGCAGCCGTTTTCGCGCCCTGCCCTCGCTTAGCGAGGGCGCGAAAATGGCTGCCGGCAAGGGGAATCCTCGCTGAACGGGTAAGTAAGCAAGGTATTGGAATGCATTAAACTAAGTTTAATGCGTTTCAATACGTTTCCCCTACCCGTTTAGCGACGATTCCGCATAGCGAGGGTTAATCCGGAACGGATTAACCTCGCTATGCGGGGCACCACTGTACATGATATATAAACAGATGGAATAATGACTGGGGATGGAAAGTGGGAAAAGGTGACCAAACCACATTAAACAGGCTGCGTTAGTAAAAAGTTGTGGTCACCTGACAGAAAAGATATCAACAGGAGAGGGAGCGAAACAGAAAATATGTGAGAACCTCTCCCTGTTCTGTAGAAAAAGGAGTTATAGACTGGATTATTCTGGCTTGATACCACCACTGGCCAGAAAGTTGGCATTTAATGGTATCTTGAACAAAACAGAGTTGTATTTCTGCTCTAAATGAAGTGGAACTTGGGAGCACTTTTTGTTGAGAAATTCTGGGGGTCCATTATGTCTTTGTGGTCCATTGGGTGTTTGTGGACCTTGTCCCAGGCAAAGTAGACAGTGTTATTTATATACTGCCACAGAAGCGGGGAAAACAGAAGTCTCATTCCTGTCTGTTTTCTTGTAATTAATGGTGATTGTTCATTCACACAGTTGCCATAATTTGGAGGCAACTTGACAGCACATAACAATAACAAACAAATAGCTCAAAGGAGAATAGGGATATGAATGTTACTCTTCCATTTCTCAACACTTACTGTATATTCTCACGAATAAGCAAAAACTGAGAGTAAAAGTCCAGTTCACTGGGCAAATTATGTGACAGAAAACTGAAGAACAAAACAAGCTGCCTGCAGGGAATCAGCAATATGTGGAACACCCACAGTTTAATGAAAATGCCAAGCAGCAGGGTAAGTGGGCTCATACTCCTTTTCACCCTGACCACCTGCTGGAAAAGCAGCTTTATTTACCATTTCATTACAACAGCTGTTACTTTTGCCGAAACAAGCTCATGTCCTGCAGAACTACTGTAGCCTGTTGTTTTTTAAATGTAAGGTACAGCATGGGTAAAGGTTGTGGTGACACTGTGAGTTAAACTGCTGAGCCACAGAGCTCTAGATCGAAAGGTCGGCAGTTTGAATCTGTGCAATGGGGTGAGCTCCCATTGCTTCTGCCAGCTCCTGCCAACCTAGCAGTTGAGAAGCACACAAATGAGTAGATGAATAGGTACCACCTCATTTGGAAGGTAATGATGTTCCATGTCTAGTCATGCCAGACGCATGACCACAGAGTCTACAGACAAATGCCAGTTCTTTGGCTTACAAACAGGGATGAACACTGGCCCTAGAATCTGACACAACTTGACTTAATTGTCGGGGGGAACCTTTACCTTATAGCATTAGGACTACGCTTCCTTTAGAAAACTCTCTATATACAGTCGCGCCCCGCTTTACGATTGCCCCGTTTAACGATGAATCCGCTTGAAGATGAGGTTTTTGCAATCGCTTTTGCGATCGCAAAATGATGATTCCGATGGGGTTTTTTTCCATTTAATGATGATCGGTTCCCTGCTTCGGGAACGATGATCAAAAACAGCTGATCGTCTGGTTTCAAAATGGCCACCGGGGTGCTCAAAATGGCTCCCTGCTGTGCTTAGGGGCGGATTCCTCGCTCTACAGGCACCGAAAATGGCTGCCCCATGGAGAATCTTCGCTGGACGGTGAGTTTTCAGCCCATTGGAACGCATTAACCGGGTTGAGGATTATTAATTAAAAAAAACAACCATGGGATGGAGTGCTGAGGGGCACATTGTGGGCATCGTATGCGTTCCATGCTTTGTCTATTTCTAAAACAGTGTAAGGAAGGAAAAGTTAGCTCCTCCAAAGTATACAAAGGGATTTCATGTCATCTACAAGGAGGAAGGGCCCTGATGCTCTGGATCTTGAGGAAAGAAGGCCACATGAAAGGGGCCTCCATGGTTATTAAATTAGGGCTGGTCTATACATGCAGACAAATGAAGAGGTACAGATCCAAGGAGGTATAATTCTAGACTGGACAAAGGTTGGTAATGCTTCCTTACATGAGCTTCCTGCATGTAAAAAAATCAAGGAGCTCTAGAAATGATCCTCTCATATTTTTATGGGTTTCTCTTCTCTTTTTTTCTTAGTTGCAGGTAAGAAAGGTTTGAAAGAAATGCAATCATCTATCTGTAAGCAGAAAAAACGAAAAGGAAACACATATTGCAAGGTTCACTGTAAGATTGTACTAAATCAGCTAAAGACAGTTTGCTTCTGCACGGGCTGATTCGCCTACTCATCGGTGCACACACAAAAGGAAAACAGAGACATCCTTCCATGACTAACTGCTGGGCTTGTTGATCTGCTGTTCTTGTCCTGCTGCTGCCATGTTCTCATTACCACATTTAATTCAATTGGTATGCATGTAGCTCTCTGAAAATATTGGAATACTCTTGCTTAAGGGAAAGGGTGAAAAGAGCAAGCAGCGACTGGCTTATTAAGCAAACTAATCCTGCCTGCAGCATGTCAGGCCTCATTAACAAGCTTCAGCTTTAATTCGTTGGTAAAGCACTAGACAATTGTTTTCTCCCTATTTTGTATTTTCACATTTCAAATTTTAAAAGCTGATCTTTTAAAAGATGACTCAATTTAGCTGACTTGTTCAGACCATCTTTCATTTTCATCGCTCGTTTCAAAATAGATATTCATTTGTAAACTGCTCCATGGGCATTGCCAACTGGGCACTATATAAACAGTTTAAATAATTTGACTTATCCAGAACCCCATTTTGGAGATATTAAGGGACAGAGATTTCATTTTTCATCAAGAACTAAGCAAATTCAACTCAAAGCTCATTGCAAATGAATGATTTAAACTTGATGCCCTAAAAATGTGGACTAAACCCCTGTCATACCTTGCCAACATGACCACTGGCTGAAAATATTGGGAGCTGTAATCCAAAGAATCTGTTGAAGCCAGGGCTAGCAAACGTTTTCCTAAACAAAGGCCATCTATTTTGAATTGCACAAATGTATAGTACATATTTAAAAAACTGCTCATGAGCTGACTGGAGGCTAACTAGCATATACATATTATTGAGAGATCTAGCACTTATACCTGCAACCCAGAATTCATTTCTTGAGCCATCTCCTGTTCATTATTTATATGTGCATGAAACTCAACTCCAGCAGAAGCTAACATGGCAGTCTGATAAAGTGCAGTTTGGATTGGACCACACACTCAAACAGGACCTCATCATGTCACCACTGCAGTTTCCACAATGGTAGTTCTGCATACATAAATATGTAACAGGACATTTGCTACTGCCTTCTAAAATCCATTCTACTGGGACTTGAGAACATGAAGATGGATCCAGTGTGTAACATTTTTCTTTCTAAATTTTCATAATTTCTGCTGAAAAGAGAAAACAGACGCTTGATGATGGGCTACAATATTTTAATATGGACAGCTTTAAAAATCAGCTATACAACTGGCAACATAGTTTTAAATGGAATTGCTAGAGAGACCTGAATCTTACTACAGTATATCATTGTAGAATATAATATAAACCATAAATAACATGAATGAAAGTCCATCTCTAACTAATAATCCCTAGAAAAGAGAACTGCCAGTTCAAAATCTGGAGATTCTTTTATTAATTGTACCAATTCAGCTGAAGATGCCGTTATCATTGTATTCCCTAAAGCTCTTTCTCCTCCAACATCTGATGTGGAATAAAATTAAGCTAATTCTTGCTTCTTCAGATGGAATAGAAATGTAAAAGACTAGATAACTGGAAAGAATTATGTGGAAACAGTGGTAGCAACTGCTCATGCCGCACTGGCACTGGCAAATATATTATTTTGCAGTCTAATGATTCTGTAAGAGGAAGAAAATATGTATGAGGCATTGTGCAAAACAGACATTACAAGGATTTCTTATATATCTGGATACTTGCCTATGATTGCACATATTGTGTTGGTATCTTGCAATGTAAATACTTTCAACATGGGTAAACTTCCTCTTTATAATTGGTTTTTGAACCATCACCACAATCTGCCAAGAGTCTCCCGAAGTGTAGGCATTATGTAGCACCCACCTTTTTTTAAGAAGCTTGTGGGGACAAGGCTATGCTTTAAATTAACAAACCAACTCGTCTACATTAGTGTTTCTCATGCAAACATAAGGAAAAATATAACAATGAAAAAACAGAAGCAAATGAGGCAGCATTATATTATGAGTCTGTAACCCAGTTTAGTCAACTATTTTAAGGTCCAGTTGTATTCAGAGTTACATAAAAAATGATTTTTCGTTACATACAATACTAGGAGAAATACCAGGAAATAGAGTACAGCAGGGCACAAGAAATAAAAATAAAAATTCACTGTCCTAAACATTCAGAATATGGAATGGAATTCCATCAGTTTGAGTATCCTCATATTTCTTAAATCTAGGGACTGGAAATAAGAATGACCTCTCTATTATCTTCTTACTGGAAATCAGATAAGATATAGAAATGAGGGTAAATCAAGAAGCAGAGCCATTCCATACTTGCCACCACATTGCCATTTTTCCTATTCAGGGGAGCTTGCTCTCGCTTCCAGTTGCATCAAATTTGAGCCTAATATTTAAATACACTTTTCTGTAGGCTCCATATGTATTAAGGAAACACAAGCAACAATTCCCCCACTCTCTTTGCTTGGTCCTTTTGTCACAGTTGAATGGTGCTAGGAATATAAAACAGGGTCTTTTTTGTTTGTACCCAACCACTATCCCCACAGAGCAGACTACACTAGCTCCACAAACATATGGAGTGGCATGGACCAGCCGACATCTATACAGATTTTCAGGCAAGACAAAGATGCAAGTACATCTCTTACTTCATTCCCACAAGGAAGACTGCTGTATAATCTGTATCCTTCCTGAGGAAGGGTCATACACTAAATTTGCTCTGGTGCAACAAAAAGTTAAAGCAACTTGACAGCTGGCAGTGGAGCTCATTAAGTGTGACACAATTGTGCAATACAACCATTATGATCAGACAGTGAACAAAAGGGAAAATTCTTTCTTGAAAAGTGAGTAAATTGTTTACAAACAGTGCCCTCCAAACAGGGATGAGTATCCTTTTCTTGCAACTTCCTCACAGAAATGCTGACTGCTCAACAGAGACTGAGGTAAACCCTGTCTTCCTTCACATAATATACCCAGAAGATGGCAGCAGCTTCAACCCAGTTTGGGAGGGTAACACGCAAGTTCAGTATATTACCCTTCTTTACTCAGCTCAGCAGATATTCTGATATAAAAATCATCTAAGAATTAACTCCTCTCGTTTGTTAATTTCTACTAGTTAGCAGTTTTGACAAAACAGCACATTTCATCAGAGTCTGGCAAAGTGCTGCTTTAACTCTTTGATAAGTTGCTGTGTGTCCACATGATCTGGAAATGCTTCTTCAGACTTCTGAGCGGCTATGTAACTCCTTTGGAGATCTCCAACCTGCGGGTGGGCGGGGGGAGAGAAAAAACATACAGAGAAAAGCTGCTGACACACTTTTGAAACTAGGTTTCTTCTCTCTTAGCCAATCTATGCGATAAATTCCAGGCTGGGCCTCTTTCATTCGTGTTCTTTACCTCCAAGTTAAGTTAATGTTGACACATTTTACAGAAGCTGCCCCTAAAGGCAGTTCAGGAAACCTCAACTGGTCTCATCATACACTGGCTACCAACTTCTTTTGAGGATCAGTCTGCCTTTTAAATTACTGAACTGCCTAAAATCAGAATATCTTAAAATCTCCGCTCTCCAAAATATGCCTGCTTTAGCTCTTCTCCCGTTTCCAATGCCCCTTTTCAGATCTCCCTGTTATCAGAAGTACAGAGAATGGCACTAAAGAGAAGTGCCTCTCCAGACCAATAAGTCTGTCCTCATCACAATGCTTGTCTTAACTAGCAGCAAAACTCAGTTTTATTCCAATGGGTCACTTCGAGAACAAATGACCACATTTGCCTTTTTCCTTCTCCCTTCCAACCCCTTTTACCTAGTCCATAAGCCAGAGGACAAAGGCTATGCTATTATGAGCCACTGTATGCCACTCTAGGAGAGTCCTCTGGTTGAAGAACAAGGTAAACATGCTTAAACAAATAAGCAGAACTTAATATAATAGGAAATCTAACTTACATTACCTTTTCTGATAGTATGCCAAAATTGAAGTGTGGTTCATACATGTGAGGTGCTAGCAATGAAGCAGTCTGCAGAAATACTCTTGCCTGAACAATATCCAGAATAAAACAAAGTGTTGATTTGCATGCATGCGCACAGCTGGGAGAAATACATGTATTCACAAATACATAAATTATACACCTTATGTTATAAGATACAATGGGGGGATTTAAAAGTTAACTCTGTGTGACTTTGATCAATTTTCCTGATACAGTGGTGCCCCACATAGTGATGATAATCCGTGCAGCCAAAATCGTCGCTATACGTATTCGTCGGTATGCGAAATACAAAAGCCCATAGGAATACATTAAAACCCGTTTCATGCATTCCTATGGGCAAAAAACTCACTGTTATGCGAAAATCCTCCATACGGCCGCCATTTTCGTTCCCCGGTAAGCGAGGAATCGGCGCGAAAACACAGCGGGCAGCCATTTTTTTTACCCGGTGGCCATTTTGGAAACGCTGATCAGCTGTTAGAAAAACATCGCTATGCAAAAATCGGTAAGCGAAACAGCTTACTGATCATCGCAAAGTGATTTTTTCCTATCAAAATTGTCGCAATGTGATCGCTTTTGTGATCACAAAACTTAATCGCTATACAGATTCGTCATTAAACAGGGCGCCTGTTAAGCGAGGCACCACTGTACTATGATCTATCTTGGTAGCATGGAGATTATGCAAGTGGGTGGGAAGGGGGAAGAAGGGGGACTACAAAGCCAATTATCCATTGATCCTAATCAAGACTTCTTATCCTGCATTGTGACATAGAGTGCTTGAACAGCATTCTTCTCTTCTGCTGTGTTGGGAGCTGATGAGCTGGACTGTGGGAGAAAGTGGGCAGTTCTTACAAACTACCGAGAGAATAGCCAAGGGCTATTGCAATGAAGGGGACCAACACATTAACTTCTCTTTATCTGAGGTCATCCATACTGTTTTAACTTAGTATGCCATGTCAGACCACAGATAAATCAAATTCAGCATTACAGGTGCAGACTGGCAAGGGGTTCTCCAGCATTTCACACAGAAATCTTTCCTAGCCCTCCTGGGAGATGTCACAAATTGAAACAGGAACCTTTTCCTTGTAAATCTTCCAATTTGCCCAGGACCTTTTTCATGCCAAACTTCATACTCTTCCTCATGTGGAGCCAATATAACATCTGTCTTTGAAACAGTCACAAAAATAGGAATTTTATATAACAATATAAAGCATTAGATATATTCAATCCAGTCAGAAAGAAAGCAGGCATTTTCCACTTTCTTTCAAAATCCTGTGCTGGAAAACACATGAAGAGAAATGCCTTTGCTCCGGCGCCGTTCTCTGTGCCTATGCACCCTGTAGCTTTCTTCTTGCAAGAAGACAAGGGAATACAATTGACAAGTGTTCTGTTTTTAGAAGGCCCTAGGGAGCAGAATTTTCAGCTGTTTTCCCTGAAGATTACAAAAATGGATCATCACAGAACAAAGATTTTGCAGCTTTACACTGACTCTGTGCCACACTCATTTACCCACCTTGCAAAGTACAGCAGTGAAGACCACAGTGCTTCTCTCCCGAGAAGACAGCTGCAAGGCTTGCTCTAAAGTCTTTGTTAAAACCAAGTGCACCTGAGACCAACGTGTACTTTCTGCTCTGTTCACTTTATGCTAAAATCATTTTAATCGGTGGAGATATTCTGGAACATATGGCATAAGTCGTGTCCAATTCTTCATGACCCCATGGACCAGAGCATGCCAGGCACTCCTGTCTTCCACTGCCTCCTGGAGTTGGGTCAAAGTCATGTTGGTAGCTTCGATGACACTGTTCAACCATCTCGTCCTCTGTAGTACCCTTCTCTTCTTGCCCTCACACTTTTCCAAGCTCAGGGTCTTTTCCAGAGAGTCTTCTCTTCTCATGAGATGGCCAAAGTATTGGAGCCTCATCTTCAGGATCTGTCCTTCCAGTGAGCACTCAGGTTTGATTTCCTTCAAATTGGATAGGTTTGTTCTCTTTGCAGTCCAGGGGACTCTCAAGAGACTCCTCCAGCACCACAATTCAAAAGCATCAATTATTCGGCGGTCAGCCTTCTTTATGGTCCAGCTCTCACTTCCATACATTGCTACCATAGCATTGACTATTTGGACTTTGGTTGGCAAGGTGATGTCTCTGCTTTTTAGGATGCTGTCAAGGTTTGTAATTACTTTCCTCCCAAGAAGCAGGCGTCTTTTAATTTTGTGGCTGTTGTCACCATCTCAAGTGATCCTGGAGGCCTAGAAGGTAAAATCTGTCACTGGCTCCATATCTTCCCCTTTGATTTGCCAGGAGGTGATGGGGCCAGTGGCCATGATTTTAGTTATTTTGATGTTGAGCTTCAGACCATTTTTGTGCTCTCCTCTTTCACCCTCATTAAGAGGTTCTTTAATTCTTCCTCAATTTCTGCCATCAGAGTGGTATCATCTGCATATCAGAGGTTGTTGATATTTCTTCTGGCAATCTTAATTCCAGCTTGTGATTCATCCAGTCCAGCCTTTCGCATGATGTATTCTGCATCTAAGTTAAATAAGCAGGGGGACACTATACAGCCTTGTCGTATTCCTTTCCCAATTTTGAACCAATCACTTGTTCCATATCCAGTTCTAACTGTTGCTTCCTGTCCCACATAGAGATTTCTCAGGAGATAGATAAGGTGATCAGGTACTCCCATTTCTTTAATAACCTGCCATTGTTTGCTGTGGTCCACACAGTCAAAGGCTTTTGCGTAATCTATGAAGCAGAAGTAGATATTTTTCTGGAACTCTTTGGCTTTCTCCATAATCCAGCGCATGTTCCCAATTTGGTCTGTAGTTCCTTCGAAACCCAGCTTGTACGTCTGGGAGTTCTTGGTCCACATACTGCTGAAGTCTACCTTGTAGGATTTTGAGCATAATCTTGCTAGCGTGTGAAATGAGTGCAATTTTACAGTAGTTGGAGCATTCTTTGGCACTGCCCTTCTTTGGGATTGGGATGTAGACTGATCTTTTGCAATCCTCTGGCCGCTGCTGAGTGTAGCACCTTAAGTATTTAAGATTCTAAATAGTTTGACTGGAATGCCATCACCTCCACTGGCCTTGTTGTTAGCCAAGTTTTCTAAGGCTCACTTGACTTCACTCTCCAGGATGTCTGGCTCACGGTCAGCAACCACACTATCTGGGTTGTCCGGGACATCCAGATCGTTCTGGTATAATTCCTCTGTGTATTCCTGCCACCTCTTCTTGATGTCTTCTGCTTCTATTAGGTCCCTACCATTTTTGTCATTTATCATGTCCATCTTTGCACAAAAGGTTCCTTTAATAACTCCAATTTTTTCCCTTTCTATAATTTTCCTCTATTTCTTTGCACCATTCGTTTAAGGAGGCCCTCTTGTCTCTCCTTGCTATTCTTTGGAAGTCTGCATTCCATTTTCTGTAACTTTCCCTGTCTCCCTTGCATTTTGTTCCCCTTCTCGTCTCTGCTATTTGTAAGGCCTTGTTGGACAGCCACTTTGCTTTCTTGCATTTCCTTTTCTTTGGGATGGTTTTTGTTGCTGCCTCCTGGACAATGTTACGAGCCTCTGTCCAAAGTTCTTCAGGCACTCTGTCCACCAAATCTAGTTCCTTAAATCTGTTCTTTACTTCCACTGTGTATTCATAAGGGATTTGGTTTAGATTATACCTGAGTGGCCCAGTGGTTTTTCCTACTCTCTTCAGTCTAAGCATGAATTTTGCTATGAGAAGCTGGTGATCAGAGCCACAGTCAGCTCCAGGTCTTGTTTTTGCTGACTGTATAGAGCTTCTCCATGTTTGGCTGCAGAGAACATAATCAATCTGATTTCGGTATTGCCCATCTCGTGATGTATGTGTGTAGAGTTGCCTCTTGTGTGGTTGGAAAAGAGTGTTTGTGATGACCAGCTTGTTCTCTTGACAAAACTCTACTGGCCTTTGCCCTGCTTCATTTTGAACTCCAAGGCCAAACTTCCCTGTTGTTCCTTTTATCTCTTGACTCCCTACTTTAGCATTCCAGTCCCCTATAATGACAAGAACATCTTTCTTTGGTGTCAGTTCTAGAAGGAGTTGTAAGTCTTCATAGAATTGGTCAATTTCAGCCTCTTCAGCATCGATGGTTGGTGCATAAACTTGGATTACTGTGATGTTGAAAGGTCTGCCTTGGATTCGTTCACTTCATTAGCTCTGGAGCTACAGTACTTGTATTTATCCTCTGCTGTTCCTCAATAGCATGTTCAATGCCTTCCAACCTAAGAGGCTCATTTTCCAGCGTCATATCTTTTAGCCGTTTGTTTCCGACCACTGAGGTGTTTTTTTTTTTGGCAAATATACTGGAGTGGCTTGCCAGTTCCTGCTCCAGGTGGATCACGTTTAGTCAGAACTCTCCACTAAGACCTGTCCATCTTGGGTGTCCCTGCATGGCATAACCCATCGCTTCTTTGAATTACTCAAGCCCCTTCACCATGACAAGGCAGCAATTCGTGAAGGGGAACACTGCCATACTCAGCCTCAAATGAAAGATCTCATCCCACTGTCATCATAACACAAACTACACACACATCAAAAGAGGAGACTTGCAGATGTGATAGTCAGTTTTAAATTGCTTACAACAGTTCACTCCACTCCCACTATTATTTTGCATTAAACAACAAATGAAACGTGTCCGTTGGATATGGCTGTACAATTAAAATTGATCATAATCTGTGACAGCAAAGAATCATGCGGGAGTACATTTGAATGTTGCCATGGTAATTGCTAGAATATTTCTGATAGCTCTGAAAGAAACTTGTTTCTTGGAAACACTGATTTAAATAAGGCTTGTACGTTACACTGTTGTTCATCTGGTCAAAATTAAAATCTACCTAAACACTTCTACTTTTGACAGTAGTCTTGTTCATAGCTAGCTGTAGGTTTAAAACCCTACATATTTATAACATTTTGGAGGGCTGCACACAGTTATTGTAATGAGAGATTTTAATTTTTTAATTTGGTTTTGCTCACCTAAAATTTGATTAATATTACCTATTTAATTCTTGTATAATACTGGCTTCTCAAAAATGTGATCTGGGCACCTAAGAATCTGAAACAGTTTTCCAACACGTGGTGATCTGTAAAGAAAATATCTCAGTAGCATTTGCCTGAGTTTTTGCCTATGAACGTCTCTACACATTTTATTTTACCAGGAATATTCAGTGGTCCAATAAAGCTAACAAAACAGCCTGAATCCTATTGGGGATTTCCACTGGCACAAGTGCAACTCTGTATGTTTTGGTGGCAAACTGGTGTTTATTACTTTACTACTTTAAATGAGTTCAAATCCACAGTACAGAGGAGGACAAAAAGGATGATCAGGGTACTGGAAACCCAAAGAACTGGGCATGTTTAGTCTTTAGAAGAGAAGACTGAGGGGAAATATGGTAGCCCATTTCAAATACTTTAAAGATTGTTAAACAGAGGACGGGCAGGATCTGTTCTGTTATCCCAGAGTGTAGGATGCATAATAATAGGCTACAGGAACCAGATTTAGGCTGATTAACTGTTAGAGCAGTAGGACAATGGACTCAATTATCTCAGGTGAGTGCTCCAATACAGGAGGTGTTCAGGAGAAAATTGGACAACGACCTGTCAGGTCTGCTTTGATTTGGATTCCTACATTGAGCAAGGGGTTGGACTCAATTACTTATAGGCCAACTCAATTACTCTATGATTCTATGAATTAGCAAGTTGTCACTCACATTCTTGGTTGCACACCAAGTTGGATAAATTCCACAGGACCAAGAATGCAAGTGACAACACACTGATTAGTAGTAGCAATTTCCTGTAAAGATGTATACAATTATAGTTATGCCACCAATAAGCCTCCAATAGGATTCCAGCCGCTATATATATCCTGAACCCGGTGATTACACTTTAGCAGAAATGTTGAATTCTTGTCCATAAATACAAGACATAAGACCAGTTTACAGATCATTCTAGCACTGTCTTTTTATTTTTTAATGCAACAAGCCCAATGATTACACTTTTCTATTGTTCCACTCTACCACCAAGCAAATTACAGTTTGCTAGCCCCTCATAATTCTCAAGCAGCATATGCTACTTGATGCTGTTAACTTTTGGTTTTTTATGTGTGCACAGGCAGTAGGAGGAAAATGACATCTAGGAAGAGAGGGAGAAGCTTGTGTATATGAAATCTGGTAATGCAGAGCTGAGGTAATTCCAAGCTACAAATCTGTGTATCAGACTGAGAATTCAGTCCAACAAGCTTGTCCCCAACTACTCCAGACAATAGCTTTCCTGAAACTGTGAGTGTTGCTTGACTTCTGTTAGAATTTACACCAACCTGCTCAATGCGACCTTTCTGTATCTCCAATACAGCCAAGTTATTGTAAGCTTCCGCGTGGTCATTGTTGTTGGCCAAGGCCAGTTTGAAACACTGGTAAGCCAAGCTTACATCTCCTAATCCCTGAGAAATAAAAGCATACAATGTGTCACAAGGTTTCTTTGAAAGCTGCTCACTGGCTTTTTCAATATTTTGAAGAGGAACCCTCACAATGTCTCAGCATTAAGTTGTGTTACATTAAATTAGAAACACAGGTAATCGCAGAAGCTGTTCTCAATGCAAAGTCTTACAATCATAGCAACTAAAAGAGACATAGTCTCTGAAATGTTGTGTTCTTTTCTTCACTGAGGGGAAAAATGAATGAAAGAACAAATTAACAAACCAAACTCAAGCACAAAGGGAGAGGCAACATTTTCAGGCAAACCTAAGCGCTATAACTACTGCTTTTTGCCACAACAGAAGACTTCTCCTTAGGGAACTTCTGAATAATTTGCACACATTCTGACATGCAACAAGCAAACAACCACTTACCTTTCTGATCTTTAAAACTAACTCTACTCTTCAGTGTTTATAATATAGCTTGTTATCCAGTATTTGCAGCCCCCTGAAGTCTTCTGGGCTAAAGTTTCATTTTTTAAAATGGAAAATATATTTTAAAATACTCTTAATAAACACAGTTCTTACCACTGCTACATGCCCCAGGTTGTACCAGACATCTGCAGCCTCTTCCTCATTTTCAGCTAGGAACAGCGCCCGTTCAAAGGAGGTGAGAATCATGTCATATTGCTGGGCATAGAAACAACAGAGGCCCAGGTTGTTAAACAGCTGGCTGTTATAAATGCCCATCTGCAGAAGCCGCCTATTTCAAGATAAAAAAATATTAAACGTACACTTTTGTAGCATGAATCACAGCATGAGCAATTCTTCTATTATCAAAGAAGGGTTATAAATGGCTTCTTTAGTGAAAGGGGAGTTGCTGCAGCCTGATTCCTTCCCACGTAATATAAGGAGGACATAATCATATGAGAAGCATGAAGATCATGAGTCCTGCTACACAATTGCCGGGCCTTTTTATTTATTTTATTTATTATTTATTTATTTAACTTATATACCGCCCACACTACCCAAAGGTCTCTGGGTGCCTTACAACAATTTAAGTAAAATTTAAGTAAAAAAAGATAAAACAATTAAAATACAATTAAAACATATACTCTAGAATTTGCCATCAGAACTCACAGTTGATGTGAGGGGGTGCTGATAAGTATTGAGCCTTTCCCAGAAAAAACAGAGCTAGGAAGCTATAAATTGCAGGGAGTATTGGCCAATTTGTCTGTATTCAATGGTGCAAAAATCAACTACCTATGATTTAAACTTATCTTTCATGTTCAGGTCCAAAGTGAACTTGGCAGCACCTCCAGAAAAGTTCAATGTGGAAGAGCATAGGACCATAATCAAGTTCCTGTTTCTCCAATGGAAAGGTGGAAAGCAGGTCCATGATGAAATGTCACAAACTATGGGTGACAGTGGCCCTTCATATGCAACAGTTAAACCTTGGGTTGTCAATTTTAAAACTGGCCATTTCGGTGTTGAAACTGAGAAACACAGTGTCTCTGTGCCTGCAAATGTGAAAGCCATCCATGACATGACCATGGAGCACCGCCAAATATCAGCCAAAAGTATTGCTATATATCTGAGAATATCACATGAGAGAGTTGGTGCCATTATCCACAACGACTTGGAAATGAGAAAGCTGGCAGCAAAGTGGATCCCCAAACTTTTGACAACCAAACAGAAGAGGAAACGTGTGGAGTCATCGGTGGCTGTTCTGGAACATTTTGCAATAAATGAGTCAGATTTCCTGGGCAAACTGGTAACTGGTGATGAGACATGAATCTACTGTTATGATCCCGAGACAAAGGAACAGTCTAAGGAATGGAGGCACAATGGTTCCCCCAGGCCAAAGAAATTCCGAGTGCGAAGGTTGGTGCAGAAGCAGATGGCAACAGTTTTTTGGGATCAGAAGGGAGTTCTGCTGGTGGACTACCTCCAACAGGGTTCAACCATCAATGCAAAACATTACTGTGCTTTAACACTGAGGCAAAACATCAAGGAAAAATGTCGAGGAAAGCTCTCCAAAGGTGTCATCCTGTTGCATGGCAATGCCTCATCACACACACTGGAGGTGAAACAATGGCAAAACTAACGTCCTTAGGCTTTCAAGTGATGCCCCATCCACCCTATTCTCCCGACCTGGCTCCTTCTGACTATTATCTCTTCTCCAAACTCACAAAACACCTAAAGGGACAACGATTTGGGAGTGTTCTGGAGGCAACTAATGCTGCAAATGAGTGGTTACACTAGCAGTCAGGAGAATTTTATTTGCAGGGACCTAAGAAGCTGCAGGACAGATGTTGCAAGTGCATTGACTTCCTGGGGAAATATGTAGAACAGTGTGGCAGTTACAGCTTCCTAGCTCATTTTTTCTGGGAAAGGCTCAATACTTAGCAGCACCCCCTCATATTATTTCAATTAAAAGCCTTCTGGAACAGGAAGGTTTTGACCTGGCGCCGGAATATCATCAGCATCACCGCCAGATGAATCTCAGTTGGGATGGCATTCCATAGGAACGCCGAAAAGGCCCTTTGTCTACAAGCCATCCCTCTTGCGTCCTTGAGGGATGGCTTTTTCAAAAGGGCCCCCTGCCTAGATCTTAACTGCCGAGTAGGTTCATATGGAAGGAGTTGGACCCTTGGTATCCAGGGTCCAAGCTGTTTAGGGCTTTATATGTCACTTTGAATTGGGCCCGGGCAGCAACTGGTAGCCAATGTAATTTAAACAGAGTCAGCTTGATGTGTCCCCTAATGGCCCCACCACTCACCAGCCACACAGCTCGATTCTGGACAGTTGCAGTCGCCAGGCTGTCCTCAAAGGCAGCCCCACATACAGCGCATTGCAGTAATCTATACGATATTACCAGGGCATGTGTAACTGTCATGAGACTCTGCTCATCCAGGTAGGGCCATAGCAGGTATAATTTTTTGCAGCTGAAGGAAGGGGCCCCTGGCTACTGAGTCCACCTGGGCTTCCAGAGTTAGACTGGGGTCCAGGAGCACCCCCAGGCTGCTGACCCTGTCCCTTAGGGGGAGTGCCACCCCATTCAGGGCAGGGGAATTGCCCTCCAGCCTGTCTGGCGAAGCACCCACTAACAGCACTTCCGACTTGTCTGGACTGAGTTTGAATTTATTAACCCTCATCCAGTCCTTTATCAGGTCCAGACATGAGTTCAGCACAGAAACCGCCTCAGCTGGATTGGTGGAAAATGAGAGGTAGAGCTGAGTGTTGTCAGCATATTGCTGATTCCTCATCCCAAACCTCCTGATGGTCTCTCCCAGAGGTTTCATGTAGATGTTAAACAGCATGGGGGGCAGTATCAAGCCCTGAAGAACCCCATGACATAAACACCATGGGGCAAAGCAACTGTCCCCCAGCACCACCCTCTGGACATGGTCAGCCAGGAAGGAACAGAACCATTGTAAACTGGTGCCACCAACTCCCAACCCAGCCATCCTATCCAGAAGAACACCATGGTCAATGGTGTTGAAAGCCGCTGAGAAGTCCAGGAATATCAACAGGGTCACACTCCCCCTGTCTCTCTCCTGGCAAAGGTCATCGTACAGGGCGACCAAGAAAGTATGCGTACCAAAGCCTGGTCTGAAACCCAATTAAAATGGATCCAGAAAATCAGTTTCATCCAGCAGCGCCTGGAGTTGCCCAGCTACAACCTGCTACAACACCTTATCAAATAAGGAAGGTTCACCACTGGTTGGTAGTTAACCACCAGCCCTGTGTCAAGGTTAGGCTTTTTTAGGAGAGGCCGAATTACCGCCTGTGTCAAGGTGGTAGGGACCACTCAAAGAGGCGTTCACGGCCTCCTGGACCCAGGTGTGAACCTCCCGGGCAGATCTTTCAATTAGCCAAGATGGTCAAGGGTCTTTAAAACAGTTGTATAAAGAGCTGTAACACAGACACTATGCAGAACTGGAGAGACTCCTTCTGCAGACCGTGGAGAGCTGGTTTTGGTCAGTGCTGGCAATGCTGGGCTAAATGGACCAATGGTCTGACTCAGGAAGGCAGTTTCCTATGATCCTTTGGACCTATCCTAAGGATGTTACTCAATGGCAAGGGGAGGAACCCTGCAGTGGTAACTCCTATACAGACAAAAAGCAGTATAAAAAGAGATCTTAAACTGATTCAGTACCAGCTTCAATATTTTTTTAAATAAAAAACAGTAAAGTTTATATTTTCCATAAATATTAGAAGGTTTCATAGTTTCCCCTAACAGAAATATTTACTCCTAACAAAATGGCTGTTACATGTGACTAGGTCTTTCTAGACTTTCCTGTAGGCAGTAGTAAGACAGGCAGTAGTAAGACTGATAGTGGAGGGACAGTATCACCACCATCTCCTAACATCAAGCCTGAATACAAGCAATAAATATAATCACAGAATACATTGCTGTTATAGCAGAAAATGCTTTTCAAAAAGCCATGGGGCACATTCAAGTCTAATAAATATATTATGGTAAAAATCTTCACACCAAACACTTTTAAAAGTACCCCCCCCCAGGTTCTTTTTCCTCTCCATTTTTCTCTTAGGCTGTGCATTAATCTTGTACAGCATTCAAACACATAACTCTTAGCATCAGAAAAAGAATCGCAATTGCTTGTAATATCTTCAGGGAATATGACATTAAGTAATGGTTATATATTGAGAAGCATAGCCCAGAAGAGCAGTTCGAAAGCAGAGACAGAGATTAAAGGCTATACAAACATCTACTAGGAATGCTTTAGGCATAGAAATTGGGCCAGAGATCCTATTCATGTCCTACCAGGGCTATCATATCAGGATTTTGCCAAAGGATTCATACATTGGCATATGTCTCAGATACACACCAGCATTTAAGCTTCCATTTGACCATCTTGTTCTGAGTGTGCATGCATGAGTGCACACAAGCAGACATACCTGTAAAATCGCAATGCTATTTCAGGCTGGTCAGAATAAAAGTGATTACTTCCAATACATGCAATGGCTTCTACATGAGTATTGTCTTGTTTTAAGACATCTTTGTAGTATTCTGCAGCTGAAGAAATATTGTTCATTTCCTACAAAGAGTTGAAAAATTGTAACATTGGAAAAGCATTTTATTACACCGAATCATTTATTACTTAAAAATAATAACAAGAAATGTAGAAATCAATAGTAAGTGGAGACCATAAAAAACACAAATTTGACTAATTCTAACTAATTTGAATAGATTCAACACTATGTTAGGGGTGGATTAAGCTGAGATGTTCTTAGACCGTAACTCCCAGAAGATGTAGCCACCTTAGCCACTAGTGGAAAATGATAGGAACTGCAGTCAAACATTACTTCAAGACCTACTTTTTCCCCAGCTCTGCACTATGCAACATAAAATCTTGTAAATGCTTCATGTCACCTACCCCTTTACCAGCAAAGAGCAAATGCAAAGAAGAGGATGTTCACTTGTGCATTAATGGTATATGATTATCAAAAGGCCATTTTAAATAGTGCCTGAGGTTTTGTTCAAGACTGCTCACCAGAAGTAACTCTATGCAATTGTGTTTATCTTGCTGTTTCTACATTCCCATAAGATAAACTTTATTATGTAATAAGAGAACCAGTTCCCTGTAGTAGGGAAACACTCTTATCTGACTGTATGCCCAATCCAGTCTGTCAATGGTGTCTGAAAGCTTTTATAACAGCTGCTGGAAGGCTTAGTTTTCAAAATTAAAGACTCTGGGAAGCTCATCTTACTGGGATTTTACTCCCTATTAAGTTAAACAACATAGGTCATGATGGTAAATGACAGCCTATTAATAAGATGCCAGTTGCATGTCTGGTCATATATCTGTTCACATGAATGTCACATGACCAGGCATGTGACAGGCACTTCAACAATTAGCTGTGATTTGCCACCATGACTTACCCAATTTTCCATATCCTACAGTAAAATCGCAATATGAATGTGGACAGTGTATCTAAATCATCATATAAAATCACTGCAAATTCTTTTAGAACATTAATAAAATGTTCACCTTAAAGTGAACTGTTACTCAAACTGAAGCACTGACATTTTTCAGTAATTCTTTCTGATATGGATCATTTTTAATGTTTAGTTGCTTTTAATTATTTAATTGTATTTTAATTAGTGTCCAGTTTGTTTTTTAATGTTTAACTTATTCTGCTTTAATACTATTCTTTTTTAATATTGTGAGCCTTGGGTCCCCTTATCAGGAGAAAGGTGGCCTATGAATTAAAAGAAACAATTAAAAATGAATTTCCAAATTATTCTCAGTGCCATTTGAAGTCAACACGGGTTCGCAAAGAGCCCCACTGGAGTTTCCCACTGGACAAAGAAATTTGTTTATGTGCATCTGTGTCTGTGTTTCTGTTTGAGACAAATAAATGGTAAAGGTAGCTACAGGACCACAGTGTCAGTGGTTGAAAAGAGTTGGACTACAATTTTTGAAATCAAGGTTCTTCCTCCCACTTAGACATGAAAATCACTGATTTCATTGAGCCAGACCCTCTCTTTCAGTCTGATCTGCATCATGGGGTTGCTGTGAGAATAAAGGGGGAGGGGAGAGAAGCAGTATATGATGCTTTGATCTAACTGGGGGAAGGGCAAAATGCAAAGCTAACATATAAATTAATGACAACATATAATAGCTCCTCTCTTGGCTATACAAAAGTTTGCCTCCAAGCTTGTTTTAATGATATGCCAGTAGGAGATGAAAGGGCTGTCAGCTCAGTCCCTGGCCACATGAAGGAAATGTTTTCCAGTTATCTCCCAATCAGTTTGTTGCCTTTTTTTTCACACAATGCACAGTCAAGATCAAGATATCTTCCTGGACAGCAGATAACCAGGAGGGTTGTGTTACAGTGATGCCCTGCAAGATGATGTTAATTCGTTCAGCAAAAATCGCTGTCTTGTGAAAACATTGTCTTGCGAAATGCGGTTCCCCACTGGAATGCATTGAAATCCGTTTAATGCATTTCAATGGGGAAAAATCATGATCGTTTTGCGAAAATTGCCCATAGAGAAACCGTTTTGCGAAGCGTGGATCAGCTCTAAAAATTGCTGTCTTGCGAAAATCAGTCCCAAAACCACCCATTTTGCGAGTCGCGGACTCAGCTGTCAAAATCGTCATCTTGAGAAAATCAGTCCCCCCAAAAAAACCGTCTTGCAAAGCACGGTTCGAAACATCATCCAGTGAAAATCGTCCATAGGAAACACCATTTTGCAAAGCGCTATACCGATCGCAAAAACTCATCGTCTAGCGAATTAACGGTTTTGCGAGGTAACTGTCTAATGGGGCACCACTGTATTTTGTACCAGTACATTCCTTACCAGGATTGCCTGTGTGTACAACCTGCCCTGCTTCTTTTCAAAGTCAAAGCCAGGAAGGTAGCTACCATTACTGCAGCATGCATATTTATTTTTTTTAAAAAAACTGTGCCTGATGTATTGATACATTGATAAAAGTATGTCATCGGGGGGCACCATTACATTTTTGTTGTTGTTTAGTCGTTTAGTCGTGTCTGACTCTTCATGACCCCATGTCTCAGTGAGTAATTTTTAAAGTATATACAGTGGTGCCTCACTTAATGATTACCTCGTTAAACGACAAATCCACTTGACGGTGAGGTTTTTGTGATCGCTTTTGCGATTGCAAAATGATGTTTCAATGCCCAAAAATCGCTTTACGGCGATCAGTTCCCTGCTTCGGGAACCGATTCTTCACATTATGACGATCTGAAAACAGCTGACTGTCGGGTTTCAAAATGGCCACCTGCTGTGCAAAATGGCTCCCCGCTGTTTTTAAGAGGCATTTTTTGCTTTACAGGCACCGGAAAATGGCCACCCTATGGAGGATCTTCACTGGACAATTAGGTATTTAGCCCACTGGAACGCATTGAACCGGTTTTCAATGCATTTCAATGGGTTTTTTATTTTCGCTTGACGAGGATTTCGTTCTACAGCGATTTTGCTGGAACGGATTATCTTCGTCAAGCGAGGCACCACTGTATACGGGAAGATACAGTGAACTGTTGGTCTGCCAATGTCACCGGGGGGGGGGGGGTTGCGGTGATTGCTGGTACTGCAGCGCGGATATCCCATGTCCGTGTGCAATGCATTTCTGCAGGAGCAGCCAGTGCAACAGAAGACACTTTCCTAAACAGAAACCCCTTCCCAATGAATGTTCTCTCAAATTTTCAGCAGGGCTCCACCTCCCTGTGCGCGAGTCTGTCTCCCCTGCATAGGGTTCCATTGCAAACAGAACAAAAGGGGCTGGAAATGATAGCTGTGGGTGCACGGGGGAGGAGGAAAGCTGTGCAGAGTGGGAGCAGTCACACATGCTCACCTTTAAGGGAACCTTATTCCTGATACATCGATAACTATTATTATTATAATTAATATATATAAATCAAGGGGCTAAATTGCTCCTTGAAGCAAGAGAGGAAATAAACCAGTAGCATGGTGTAGCTAGTCATAATGATTCAAACATGAGGAAATTAATCGATACTGCTAAAAGTTCTTGGGGATGTTCATCCTGGGACCACGATTCAGTACAACAGAGGCATGGAAAGTATCGGAAGTATTAGAAACATTTCTCTCGTGTGACCAGGGTCTCAGTCACACAGTACATGCTTTGCATTTAAAAGGCTCATCTCGTCTTGGGCATCTGCTATCTGAAATAATAGAGGGCTACTTACAGTAAGTGTAAGCACACAGATAATCTGATTTTGTACACGGCAATTTGCTATTTGTCTATATTCCAGAATAAATTAAGAATAGGCCAACTGGGTTTGGTCTTGTGTTCCTCCCACCCTGCCTCATTTGCATTAGCACATGCTGAAAATCAGTGATTTCACTTTTTTAGGAAATTACACATGCCCTCTTGGTTCAAGACAGAAGCTTGGTTTGCCTACCTCGTGGATCCTGGCAATACCACAAATGAGAGAAACTTCTCCAGGAAAATGCTCGAGTCCTTGCTTAAACACGTTTAGGGCTGTCAAAGGCTGATCCAAGCGGGAATACACCTGAGGAAAAGACAGATCAAGTGGCATCAATAGGCATAACTTGTAAAGTATAATTTATGAAACTGGATGGTGTTGTTTAGGTCTCTGTAAGATACTAAACTGCAATCAATCCAAACTGAAATCCTCCTCAAGGCCATGTGGGGGAAGGGAGAATGTGCAAGCTGATGGGAGGCTGTAGTAAACATTAGGGGTGAGGAAAAGAGAAAGTCAACATATTGCTGATCTGAGATTTTGGGCAGCAGCTTTGTTTTGCTTCTAACATGTCCACAGTCTACTGGGTTGCACCAGCCAAATGTCATGGCTTCAACTTGTCAAACACAACTGAGACAGTGTTTGCTCTTCCACACTGTGAGACCAGACTCATCTGATATTTGTCAGGCAGCCAAATGGCATAACCTCCGAGCTGTGCACACTGAAAACCCAAGCCATGTTTTCAGTGTCATCACTGATTGCATGATGTTGATATATTTCTTCAAGAGCACAGCCCAGTGAGATCTGTGAAGCAATATGATAAATAGTCTACTGTTGTCACACCATACAAAATGGAAAGCCAGCTGTCACTAGTGTTCTCATTTGATATAACAGAACAACAAAGCATAGCGAAAAATAGTACAAATTGTACCTAACCTGAAAAGTAAGGAATCAGATTGCTAAGACTACAATAGTGCATTCTCTTCATGCAGGTAATTACAGTATTTTGCTCTGAAACATGATAGTCCCTCTTGAAAAGACAACTTAGATCAGCTGAATCATACCTTTTACAAAAATTACTTGACTAACAGCTACAGTATAGCTTGAAATATGTCTCCATAAAGAGTGACAGAAATAAAAATACAAGGACTGTTGCAATAGAATCATAGAATAATAAAGTTGGAAAGGAGTCTATAAGGCCATCAATTTGCCAGTTCCAGAAGTAACTGTTTATTGGACAGAATAAATAAATGAAATTGGTTAAATGTTTTTACAGCTGTTAAGGCATTGTCCATATTGAAGTTATAGTACCAATACAGAGCATCATTTTAAGTAGTTTACATACAGCAATCTACTTCTACAAGCTCTCACTTCTAAAGGCTAGTGCCACATTGCAGCCTTCAAAACATTCACCATACAGTTCTCTTTATAAACTTTTTATAATGTCTGCACTGAAACGTTGACGAAATATCTGCACTGTGTCCATTCATGTCAATATCAGAATCTATGTCTGTTTTCAACCATTTTCCATAGCCACATTTTTCCATAAAGAATTTCAGTGACTGGTTTACACATGAAGAGAGATTACTAGATGGTAGTTTCTCAACAATTTCTTGACTTAATCATAGTTTTCTTTTAAAATTAGCTCAACATGAAATGTTTTGGAAAGGCTCTATTCAGCATAGGTTAAGCCACATATAGAGTACCGTGTTGAGTTCTGGACACCTCCCTCTAAGAAGGATGTCAACAAACTGGAAGAGGTTCAAAGCAAGGCAACAAGGATGATCAGGGGACTGGAAACCAAGCCTTATGACAAAAAAACTGAAAAAACTGGGCATGTTTGGCCTCAACGAAAGAAAACCGAGGGGAGATATTATACTACTTTTCAAATACTTGAAAGATAGAGAAGGGTGCAGGACATGTAATAATGGACTCAAGTTACAGGGAGCCAGATTTTGGGTGAATATCAGGAAAAACATAACTCTTAGAGGAGTACGACAATTGAATCAATTACTCTGGGAGGTGGTGAGCACTCCAATGACAGAGACATTCAAGAGAAAATTCGACAACCATCTGTCAGATCTAAGTGCTGCAGATTCCTGCACTTAGGGGGTTGGACTTGATGGCCTTATAGGTCCCTTCCACCTCAATTATTCTCTATAATATCTTCAACTGTGGCTGGAACACTACAAGCTACAATTTGTAGTGGAAGAACTAAATATTCAGCCAGAAGGGATCTTTGAAGGTTGCTACTTACAGCAAAAACGAGAACTGCTGAATTTTGGATTTCTGAATTTTTATATAAATTTGAATGCAAGTCAAGTTAGATCAAGTCTGAATTGGTTCAAACCAATCAGGAATTCATCCAGTTCACTTATGTGGGCTCAGAATTAAGATAGTGAAACTTTGCATATATCTAACTGCAAATCCAAGTACTTCGCTTCTGCTTTCATTACAGTTTCAGATTACAATTTCAAAACATTAATATATTGGCCACTATGTCCTCTATATTTATACATGCCCTTGCAACCAAGTAAGGATATAGATAACAGACAAACTGATAATGGTTTGTTAACACAGGATTGGAACTATCAAACTTTTTCTGTGTTGCCATTCCGGATGTCAGGTTTGTGTCCATTCATTCTTATGTGCAGGGATTGTCCTGTTTGTCCTCTGTAGAAAGCAGATGGGCAGTACTGGCAGAAGACGGAATTAATAATGTTAGAGTATGAATAAGCAAACAGACCTCTGATGTAGTGGGTAATCTGGTTGGGACCCAAGATGCTGCTGCCAGTGTAGATACAGGAATACAACTGGCATCTAGGTTTGTGATAGGATCCTCTTCCAACAGTGTCAGCTACAACAGGTATCTGTTTACTTATGATGTCATTAATGGGGATATGTACAAATACAGGGTACACAATATGTCACTCCTTGTATTGAAGGAAGTGGATTTTTCCCTTCTGCTTCTTTCATTCTGCCAACATACTGAGACAGCCTACCACAGATACTTTTCTAGAAATTAATACAAAGGAAATCATTGATATGAACTGACAAGTTTTCAGTTGTAAATTCCAACTTACTTTTGCCAAATACAGAATAGTATCCACCATATCCTGCTGCCTGAGAGCTGATTTGAATTGTGTTTCTGCTTCACGATATAGTCCTAACCTGAAGCAAGACGTAATGAAACATACTGTATATCAAAACTGAAAAAGTATAGAAAAACTGGAAGAATATTTTATAAATTAAAACTGCAATTTTCCCTAAAAGAGCAGCAGACATGAAAATATTTCCTGGTTTTGCCCAAAACTCACTAAATGATTTAAAGTTGACTAAAACTATTTGTGCCTTATAAACTTAATAATACATTCAACTTGGAAAACCTTCTAAGATGGACAATTACAGATCACTTACCTTGATAAATTCTTACTCATTTCAATGGTACTAAATAGGATTTGGTAGTAACGATGATTAGGGGGCGGATTTCTATGACGTCATATATTTTTCTGCAACCTATGTTTGAACTTGTGGGTGGGTTTGAACATGTTTATGAGTAATCTGATGAAAAAGGTGGCAGAGAAAATGTGAAATGTCATAGAAATCCTCCCCCTAATGGTGGTATTAATGATGTTTACATGAAAACACCAGAAATGTAGTATATTGGCTAAACTCTGAAGTTACTAATTCTAGTAATTTACCATTGATGCTTGAATAAAGGGATCTTTTCTCATTTTAATAGTCACACAAACTCAACGCTAATTTCCACCTTCATATTTACCGCAGCATATCTGCATAGAAATTAATTAATCACAAGGTATGTTAAACACGACCTCACCCCACCTCATTTTGCTGCAGGATTATTAATGAAAATTCAAAGAAGTTGAGTAGGTCTCTTCTAGCACCATGTGTTTTAACAACTCTCAGAAAGCTTTTCAAAAATAAAGGATGGAAAGATAACTGTATTAGGTTCAATATTATTGTAATGTCACAAGAACTAATAATTAGCAAAGAGCGGAGTATCCAGCTCCCTGGGGGGCAATATGTAGACTGCATAATTAACTTTTAAACCAGACAGAGAGTACTTTAAGCATGATGGGGCAGTTGAGGACAGGACAGTATACAAGTAGCACACTTTGCAGACTCCTGCTAGTTTTGCCTATGTATATGCGACGGTGTGAATGACAATGGTAAAATTATCACTAGTATTCCTTGCCCAAGCCATACACATGTTCTGGTGCATGACAAGGAATATAAACAGCCACTTCTTAATTAGTGGCAAATTTGCTGCTGCAATACACCATGACAGTTTGTTGTTGTTTTGTGCTGTCAAGTCACCTCTGATTTATGGTGACTCCATGAATAAGCAATCTCAAAAAATGTCCTGTCCTCAACTGTCCTGATCAGCTCATGTAAACTCAAGACTATGATTTTCTTTAGGAAGTCAGTGCATCTCATATTTGGTTTTCTTCTTTTCCTGCTGCCTTCCACCTTTCACAGTATTATCGTCTTTTTCAGAGAATCCTGCCCTCTCATGATGTGTCCAAAGTAGGTTGGCCTCACTTTTAACATTTTGGCCTCTAGTGATAGTTCAGGATTGTTTTGATTTGGGACACAAACTGTCTTTCTGGCAGTCCAGGGTAACCACAAAGATCTCTTCCAGCACCATATTTCAAACAAATCATTTTTTTTCCTCTGTCAGCTTTCTTAACTGTCCAGCTTTCACGCCCATACAAGATCAGGTTTCACACCCATACAGCTGTCCAGCTTTCACGCCCCCTACAACTGTCCAGCTTTCATGCCCATACAACTGAGTTGGGAATTGGTGGCTGTTACATACAGCACTGATGTTACCTGTCTGTCATGGGTTGGAGGGAAAGTTCCATCCTATGGGGAGTGGAAGGCGGGACATCAGGAGGAGGGGCTGTACTGTATATATGTGGAGCTTGTGTGGAGAAGTTAGGAGAAACTGAAGGAGAAGCTGAAAGAAGAAGCTGGTGTGGGAGTCTGTGTGTCAGACAGGGTACTACTGTGTGTCAGTCAGTACCTACCTGATAGGTTCAGGTGTCTTTATGGGTAGCCAGAACTGATAGGTTCAGGGTCTGTGCTTTATTTAAAAGTGTTCTGTGTGAACCAACCTGTTGTATGTATGATTGAGACTAAGCCACGTTACTGTATCTTATTCACTTGATCATTTTATTTTCCCTGTGTGTTATTTAAATAAACCTTATTCCTTTGTTTGTTGAAAATCCATTCCTGGTCTGTGTGACTCCTTACAGGGAATGGTTGGTGGCAGCTTAGTGAAACTGTGGCATCTCCCAGTAGGTCTGGGGTTGTCACATTGATTGGTGTCCAGCGTGTGGGATACGACTGGTCCAGTGGTCCAGTGGTCCAGCAAAGCCTTGGCAAGTGTGCCCAGAGCAAGGGGGGTCTAGTCAGGGACAATCTGAGAGCGCGTAGGTAATCTTCTAGGCTTACCTCACGGGGAGGTACGCTAGTGGAAGAACGTGTAACCTCAGATTGGTGGGACTAGATTAGGGAGCTCTGAGGCAACCTGTTTTGGCGGGAAAAAGCTGAGGCAAAACTGTGTAAAGTAACAGTGATCTAGCCTGTCTGCTGAGAGGCCTAGCAGAGGGGGGTTGGACTCTGGCTGGCAACAGTTGCAAGTTAGTGCTGAAGAACAGCAGCAATCTATAGAAGGCTGGTTCTGAGGCAAAAGAGAAAAAAAAGTGGTCGCTTTATTTTGAGGCTTGACTTTTGAAAGCAGCCTGTTCTGAGGGGGGATTATGCCCTTGACTCGAAGCCAAATGGCGGAAATGGGTGAAGTGAAAGA
Source organism: Pogona vitticeps (assembly GCF_051106095.1). Classification (NCBI taxonomy): domain Eukaryota; kingdom Metazoa; phylum Chordata; class Lepidosauria; order Squamata; family Agamidae; genus Pogona; species Pogona vitticeps. The sequence goes on along the minus strand of NC_135783.1, from coordinate 329,310,740 downwards.
CCCACAGGTGGACCAAGGTTCTGAGGAAGAATTTGGCTCAGTGCAGGATGAGAACACGGGAGAGCAGAACCCAGAACTCAGGAAAATGCTCATAGCCCAACAGCATGAACTGAGGATGAGGCAATTGGAAAAAGAAGAAAGATTAGAGAGAGAGAAAATGGCTCTGGAAAAGGAAAGGATGGCGTTTGAGTTAAAAAAATTAGAATTGATGAACCAGAACAATAATAACAATAGAGATTCTGAGGGGGGCCAATTGTCAAAAACTGACCTGAAGAAATTCCCTGTATACCACAAGGGAGATTGCCCTGAGGTGTTCTTTTCCCTCGTGGAAAGAGCGTTTGTGAACTTCTCAGTAAGGGAAACTGAGAAGATGACCATCATGCGATCTTTAATCAGTGGCAGCCTGGCAGAAGTCTATGCAGAGATGCCAGAGGAACTGCTAAAAGATTTCGCAGAGTTTAAAAAACTGGTGTTTGCCAGACATGGGATAAATGCGGAACAGCTGAGGCAAAGATTCAGGTCACTCACCAAGAAACCAGAGCAGACTTTTACCCAAGTGGGGGCCCAATTGGTGAGGCTGCTAGAGAAATGGCTATCTCAGGAGGGGACAGAGACCTTTCAGCAGCTCAAAGACTTGATAGCGCTGGAACAGTTCTATTCAGTCCTGCATGGGGAACTGAAGTTCCAGGTGAGGGAAAGGAAACCGAAATCTGTGGCGGAAGCGGCCGAGATCGCAGATTTTATTTCCCAAATAAGAAAGCCCTTAGGTGCTGAGGGGAAATCGATAGGTAAACCCAAAGAAACCTACAGCAAGTACTCTCAGGGACCAGGGAAAAACCAGCAAGGGGGAGGGGCCCATGGTGAAGGGAAGCCCTCAGACATGAAACCAAGACCTCAGATTTTGGAGGGAAAACCAAAACAAGATGAGAAAAACTCAAAATATAGCAGAAAATGTTATTTCTGTCAGGGAAAGGGCCATCTAATCTCAGAATGTGAGAAATTAAAGCAGCTAAAAGGAAATGTGCCTCATGATTCGAGTGGAACCAAGCCAAAAGCTGTGTTCTGTGTCCAGAAAGAGCAAAGCTCCTTGGCACTGAGGGAGCCTGTTGCCATGGCTACTCAATCTGGAACAGTTACATTGGCTGATCAGGCTGAGGAAAATGGTCCTCTTGTGGAGGTCAGGCGCTGCTTACTTGTGAGAACAGATTCACAGTTGTTTGAAACAGCAGGGGTGGACGTAGGAATACTTGACCATCAGTATCGGGGGTTAAGGGATACTTGTTCCCAGGTGACCCTGTGCCATCCAGATATTATTCCTAGGGAGTATATAATCCCGAATGAGAGCATAAAGGTGGCAGGGATTGAGGGACAGGTGATCTCGCTGCCAGTAGCTGAGGTACCTGTGTACTTTCAAGGCTGGAGGGGAGTTTGGTGGCTAGCGATTTCATCGACTCTGCCAGCAGCCGTGCTCGTGGGAAATGACCTGGCTGAACATGTGAAACGGGTGCTAGTGATTACACGTTCACAAGCCACCACGGGGACAGTTCAGGGGGGTAATGATGAGCCCGAGACGGAAGCAGGTGGGGGGAGTTCCGAAGCTGTGGTGGAAACCTTAACCACAAACAGCAAATTTGGCCAAGAGCAAAAGGCAGACGCCACTCTCCAAAAGTGTTTTGAACAGGTGACAGACGCCCAGCTAACACCTGAAACCCCAGTGAGATTTCATGAGAAAAAGGGAATTTTGTATAGAGAGACCCTGAGGAATATCTCAAAAGGGGGAGATGGGATCAGAAATCAGCTAGTAGTACCTGAAAAGTATCGCCCCATGATCTTACAAAGGGGGCACTCTGACATGTTTGCTGCGCACTTAGGGGTGAACAAAACACAGCAGAGAATCACACAGAATTTTTACTGGCCTGAAATAGGGAAGCAGATCAAAGAGTTCTGTAAACAATGTGATGTGTATCAAAGGCAGGGGAATAACTGCGACAGGACCAAAGCAAAGTTGTGCCCTTTGCCTGTGATTGACACTCCGTTCAAATGCATAGGGGTGGATATTGTGGGACCTTTGCCCAAGGCCACAAAGAGGGGGAACAGGTTCATTCTCACCATTGTGGACCATGCCACGAGGTACCCTGAAGCCATACCCTTGACTAACATTGAAACTAACACAGTGGCAGATGCCTTGGTGGGGTATATGTCCAGGATGGGATTTGCCTCAGAAATAATCACAGATTTGGGAGCATCATTTACATCGAAGCTCATGAAACGGTTATGGCAAATCTGTGGAATTAAACACAAGGAAACCACTGCCTATCACCCTGAAAGTAATGGGTTAACTGAGAAGTTCAATGGGACTCTGATGCGCATGATTAGGGCCTACTTGGCAGAGAATCCAAACAATTGGGACCAGAAGCTGCAATCCCGTTTGTTTGCTTATCGATCAGTGCCACAAGCCAGTACCGGGTTCAGTCCATTTGAACTTTTGTTTGGGAGAAGGGTGAAAGGGCCACTTGATTTGATCAAACAAAATTGGGAGCAGATCACCCAGGATGACCCACAAGATGTTGTGACATATATAGACTCTTTAAGGAATGACCTAAAGAGAAACCTAGAGCTAGCAGCAGAGACCCTGCAAGCTCAAAAGGTCAGAAAGAAAGCTTGGGATGACCAGAAAGCCAGGGAGAGGCACTTTGACCCAGGGGAGGAAGTGCTTTGGCCTAGGCCCTGCAAAGAGAACAAACTGCAGCTGGGTAGCCCAGAAATAAAATACTTGGGTCACATAGTAGGGGGAGGAGTGATAAAACCCCTAGAGGCCAAAATAGAAGCCGTTCGTGATTGGCCTAGACCCAACACCAAGAAAAAAGTCAAATCATTTCTTGGGTTGGTGGGCTACTACAGAAAGTTCATCCCGAGGTTTAGCGAGATTGCGGCTCCGCTGACCGATCTGACGAGGAAGAAGACTGATGACCGCATCCCGTGGACCAGCGACTGTGAGGAGGCGTTCCAGAGGTTGAAGGAGGCCCTCATCAACTATCCAGTGCTGCGTGCTCCAGACTTCGACCGGGAGTTCATCATCTACACCGATGCGTCTAACAGCGGGGTAGGAGCAGTTCTTTGCCAGGAGGATGAAAATGGTGACCAGCATCCAGTGTCCTACCTGAGTAGGAAACTCCAGAAAGGTGAGAGACATTTGGCAACCGTGGAAAAGGAGTGCCTGGCCATAGTCTACGCGATCCAGAAGGCCAAGCCTTACATCTGGGGAAGACATTTTACTCTGTGCACTGACCATTCACCACTGCAATGGTTAAAGACAATGAAAACCCACAATAGTAAACTTATGAGGTGGGCTTTAAACCTGCAAGACTATGACTTTGAAGTGAAGGTGGTCAGAGGGTCAGTGAACTGTGTTGCTGACGCCTTGTCAAGAAGACCCGAAGAATGAAGACGGCGAAAGAAACAGGGACTATGTATATATTTTGGTGACCAAAGGTTAAATGTACTTGTTTATTAAACATGTTTGGTTTGTATGAATAAAGGTAACTTGATGTATTGTAAATGGTAAATGTTTAGATGCCTAATTGATATGGTTATCCTAGTGTAAGTATAAGTAAGTATGGTATTGTATGTTATTGTATAAATGTGTTTGTATGTTTTGGATCCAGGTTGTTTTTTGGAGAAAAGCACTTTAGCTTTCCCCCTACAAAACAACTTATAAAGAGGGGAGGTGTTACATACAGCACTGATGTTACCTGTCTGTCATGGGTTGGAGGGAAAGTTCCATCCTATGGGGAGTGGAAGGCGGGACATCAGGAGGAGGGGCTGTACTGTATATATGTGGAGCTTGTGTGGAGAAGTTAGGAGAAACTGAAGGAGAAGCTGAAAGAAGAAGCTGGTGTGGGAGTCTGTGTGTCAGACAGGGTACTACTGTGTGTCAGTCAGTACCTACCTGATAGGTTCAGGTGTCTTTATGGGTAGCCAGAACTGATAGGTTCAGGGTCTGTGCTTTATTTAAAAGTGTTCTGTGTGAACCAACCTGTTGTATGTATGATTGAGACTAAGCCACGTTACTGTATCTTATTCACTTGATCATTTTATTTTCCCTGTGTGTTATTTAAATAAACCTTATTCCTTTGTTTGTTGAAAATCCATTCCTGGTCTGTGTGACTCCTTACAGGGAATGGTTGGTGGCAGCTTAGTGAAACTGTGGCATCTCCCAGTAGGTCTGGGGTTGTCACAGTGGCCTGGCACTTGCCTGGCTCCGTTCCTTCTTGGAGGACCGTCCCCAGAGAGTACAGCTTGGGGAGAGTGTCTCGGCCTCGTGGAGCCTCAACTGTGGGGTTCCACAGGGTCAATCATCTCTCCAATGCTGTTTAATATCTATATGAGGCCGCTGGGTGAGGTCATCAGGGGGTGTGGGGCATCGTGCCATCAGTACGCTGATGACACACAGCTCTACATCTCCTTTTCACCTACCTCAGTAAATGCCATTCTGTCCCTTCAGCGCTGCCTGGAGACTGTACTGCAATGGATGCAGCTGAATGGGTTGAGGCTGCACCTGGACAAGCTGGAGGTCTCGAGGGTTGGTGGCCCTTCCATTAGCCGTATAGGTGACTCCCTTTCTTTTGCGGGGACTACCCTTACTACAAAGAGGTCTGCAGCTTGGGAATACATCTGGACCTGACACCATAGAAACCCAGGTGGCATCCGTGGTCCATTCCGCCTATTTTCATCTATGGTGGATTGCTCAGCTGTGACCATATCTTGATGGGGGGCCCTCACTACTCTAGTCTATGTGCTCATAATCTCGAGATTAGACCATTGTAATGCACTTTCCGTGGGGCTGCCTTTGAGGTTGATGCGGAAATTTCAGGTGGTCCAGAGTGCGGCAGCCAGGCTTCTTAGTGGGGTGAGAAAATATCAGCATATATCCCCCACTCTGGCTGCCTTGCACTGGTTGCCCATCTGTTTCCGCATTGACTTCAAGGTGCTAATGATTGCATACAAAGCCCTAAATGGTTTGGGACCCCAATATTTGGCAGATCGTCTTCTTCCACCTAGATCTACCCGAATCACCCAACATAGCCAGCAGGGATGGCTGAGGGGCCTGACGCCAAGGGAGGCACAGAAGGAAAAAACAAGAAACTGGGCCTTCTCGGCAGTGGCCCCTCGGCTGTGGAACACCCTCCCAACTGAAATTCGGCTTGCACCCTCATTGGGTGTTTTCAAAAGCCAGTTAAAATTTGGCTATTCAAGCAGGCCTTCCTGCCAGTCAATTAAGTGATTTCTATATTTTTTTCTTTTCTCCTTGAGTCATGCCATCTTGGTAATATGTTGTTTGGAACTAATTGTTATAACTGTACTTCTCATGATTTTATACATGTTATACTGTTGTGTTTTTATCTATGTAAGCCGCCCCGAATCTAGAGGGGCAGGGTAAATATCTAATAAACAAACAAACAAACTGTCCACCTTTCACACCCATAAAAGATCAGCTTTCACACCCCTACAACTGTCCAGCTTTCACGCCCATACAACTGTCCAACTTTCACATCCATACAAGATATTAGTCTTGGTCTCCAGTGCCACATTCTTACACTTGATAATATTTTGTAATTCCTCCACTGCTGCCCTTCCTATTCTCAGTCTTCTGATTTCTGAACCAAAATATAAAACAGTTCTAACCATTTCAGTTTCTTCATTGTCAACATTAAAGATGCAACACCAGAAGCATTGCTTTCCTTGCATAGGAAACCAAAGCCTATACTTAGTGCATTCCTTGGCATCTACTTTCTTAGGGATTGGGAGGTATATTGGGTGTTTCAAATCTGTGGCCCATTGTTTTCCACACAGTTCCAACAGTGGAAACAACCAGTAAAATTCTGGCTGGTGTAATTAAGAGCTTTTTATGATTTCTAACTGCCCTGCATTTCTGCATTATTTGTGCCTTTCAATATAATCATCTATCTCAGAGACATCTCTGCAGATTCACTTTCTTTGCCCAATGATATAACTTTAGGTCACAGGCTTATCAAATTCTATGACAACAGCAGTGCTTGCAAGTATTTTGCCAGCTTTGAACAATGCTACTTTTCAAAAATTGGGAACAGTACAAGCTGTTCTTTAATTCTGCTACTGTGTCCCTTTCTTAATTTAAATCTGATTTAAGATTCTCCCTGTTTAGTTACTTCAGCATGATTTGGAAAGGTTCAATCTCATATCCAATTCAAAGTTCTGTTTCCCAGTCTTAGTCTTTGGAGCCTCAAAAACAACCAGTTGCCTCTCTCTCTATAGGTTTTGATTAAAGATCTGTAAAGTGTATACCTGTTAACGAATTATTGATAAGCATGCACATGTAGTTTGAGTGCTAGAATGACAGAAATTACAGAAAACCCTTTCAGTTTGGGCAGGAGTAAACACATGGGAATAATACAGGCATACACAAGCCTCAAAGTCCTGTTTATGTTCTTCTTCAATAATACGTGGGGAACACAGGTCTTTTACACCCTACGGAGGATCCCTGTGATGACAGGCATTATCCTACTCTACACGGGATTAAACCCTTGAGTCTAAAAACGCCAAGATATTTTACCTGTAGTAACATTTGCCAATTTGTACCTTCCACCACCAGTCCTTGAACTGGGCATGTTGTGTAGCATACGCTGCCAAATCTAAAGCCTTAGGGAGAAAAACAGCTTCATTTTAGAAATGAAGTATATACTGTTAAGCATTAGCAAGATATAGCGGAAAGCCATAAGATTAAAGCTGAAAATGTCACATAAGAGAAAAAAGACTGGTTTTTGCATAATTTCTATTACACAGAGTAGGTTTTTTAAAAAGTCATAATAGTGCTCATTTTAAGCTTTCATAGAATTGACAGATTTGTTTCATGAATGCATTTTAAAAATCTCAAGCCTCCTCTTCTCCAGCCTTTAATTTACGTAATCAATTGCTAAGGTGCAAGTACACGCCTCTTCCACATCTTAAGAGTTAATCACCATTAGTTAAATCAGGTCACACTTCAGGATTGAATACTGATGCTCACAAAAATGCACCAGTCTGCCCGCATAATGGAAAATGAAGAAATAAAACCATTTCATAAAAATACTTAAAGCATGTGAAAGCAACTACTGACACTGAAGAACCTTTATTTCATAGAATCATGTATGTATTTATTTATTTATTATGGTCAAGTGACCAGCTCACAAAACATATTATATGGCTAAAATATACAAAATACAAATAAAAGAGTGTACAACACAATTAGTTGTGTACTAGTTATAGTATATGTGGACAATCAGTTACATCATTTTTGTAGACATCCTTTGAACCACTGGATCATCTAGGGCAAACTGGTTTGGTGAAGCTCTTTGGGGTACAGTGGGGTCTCTACTTAAGAACATCCCTACTTAAGAACAATTCCACTTAAGAACAGCTCCATTTGCTAAATTTTGCTTCTACTTGAGAACAAAAATCCAAGATAAGAACAGGAAAAAAAAAAACTTTCCTGCTCTTTTTTTAACCTTAGGTCATCTTAGGTTAAAAAAAGTTCTCCCCCTAGTGGTAGAGTACGTATTAACCAGCTTTGCATTAGTTCCTATGGGAACTAATGCTTCAATGTACGAACGCACCTCTACATAACAAAAAAACAGCCAGAACAGATTAATTGGTTTTCAGTCCATTGCTTCAAAATTAGCTTCGTCAGGTTCCCTGACCTAAGGGGGAAAAAAAGAAAAAATATCCCCCTCTAGTGGTAGAAGGGGGAATAGCAGCTTCCCATTAGTTTCTATGGACGGAAGAGCAGATACGGATTAAATGGTTTTCAATGCATTCCTATGGGAAATGCAGATTCTACATAAGAACTTTTCCACTTGAGAACCACCTTCCAATACGGATTAAGTTCTTAAGTAGAGACTGTCATGAATTTGATTATGAAAATAGAATAGAATTGTATTTCATAAGATTTATTTCAGAGCTGCAACGAAAAAGCTAGAAATCTGCTTGTGTCCAGGTGCTAATTAGAGAGAAAAATGTGCAAGGTCAGTTCTTCTCCAGCTAAAGAAAAAAAAATTAAGAAGAGCAAGCTGACCCTTATCTTATCTCAGCTCCGATGGACAAGGACATAACTTCTTAATTTAAGGAAGATGGGAGAGAAGGAGAAGGGGAAGGACGGAGAAGAGATGGAAGAGAGAGACGACACCGAGCGAAATGCAGCCGACAGAACTTTAATCAAAAGGATTGCGTAAGAATGCTTATTTAAGATAGACATTTTATTGTTTTCACTTTATAGAGGAAATAACTGGTGGCTAAGGCTGGGGGTTATTTTGGAAATACTAAATGACGTTAAACTAAGCTTGTTGAAATGTTATCTTTTGTAATAAAATATAAAAAGACAAATTGTCTGTAAGCTGTCTCCTTGTTTAGACCATGCTACAGTAGTAAATTGGATATTTTTGACTAAGATTGTTTTGATCTGGCCACGTTACCATATTACCAAAAGAGGGTCCTAAAGTAAAAAGAGGAAGAGCAGACCTTCCAGATTGTTTATTTAAAATCGAGACAGACTTGGGTGAAGGAGTGAGAAGTCGCCTAAGGCAAAATTACAGGACCCAGTTTTGCTAGCATTAGGGACTAATCATTCTGAATCCCTCTCTGTCTCGTGTAAAGGCAGTTCTAAGGAACGCTTTTACCACATGGTGGCAGCGGTGGGATCTGAGCCTTACGTGCCGTGTTTACAGTATAGTGGCAGATGGGATTTGGTTTGCGCTTTGCTTAAGGGCTGAATTAGCGCTGGTAATTGTTTTATGAAGGCAGATGTGTGAGTAAGCAGATACACACTGCTAAATAAAGGACAAGTGAAACTTCTCTGGCGTGAGCTTCAGAGCAAAGCAGGGAAGGTTGTAAATTATTGTGACTGGAGAAGACTCCTATGCAGAAAGCTCAGGCTAAAGTAATGCAAGGAGAGATTCTGCCAGTGGCTTAAGAGTTCTAAGGAACAAGCATTGTGTTGTTTAAAAAGTTGCCAGCTCGTTTCACTCAGGTGACAGAGTGGCAAAATTGTTTTGAGTGTAGCAGGAGTCTATAAGGAGCAGCCAGGATAATAAAAGTAATTTAAAAGTAATTAAATAAAGTTTTAAAAGGGAAAATTTCCTACCCCAAGCCAGAGCCAAAAGGATTTCCTGGAGGGAAAGTAGGATCAGTCAAAGTTGACAGTTTAATTGTTTTATTGCTCCTCCCGTGCTTCGGCCAAGGCTGCAGGGAGAGGGAAAAAAAAAAAGGAAAAATGGCTTTTAGCAGTCGGTTTTCACTGCCTGAAGTATCAGTGGATAAGGAGATTTTGGAAGCAGTGGAACACTGGGAAGTAGATAACCCAGAGGCTGAAGAAGATGCCCAAAGGTTAATGGAAGCAAATCCAGATGTAGTTAAACCTAAAGTAATGCCAAGAAGGACACAGCAGTACACTGGGGCGGAACAAGTTCCAACTCAGCAGGATCTGCTAATAGAGAAAATTCTTGCTAATGACCAGAGGTCGTCAGGAGCAGCAATGGCAGAGGCCAGCAGCAGTCCAGCAGATAAAAGAGATGCGAGTTTCAGGTTGCAAGAGCAGTTTACCCTGATGATGGCAGACTTCATGGAGAGCCAGAGGCAATGGCTTGAAGCCCACTCCACGAGTCAGAGAAAAGCAAGGGAATACCATGAGATGAAACTGCATCTTTTGCAGAGGAAGAGTGCTGAGGAAGAGTGGACCAGAGGCTCTTTAGGGAGCATGGACAGTGGAAACCTGTCTGATTACCAGGAAACTGAAGAAATAATTTCCTTTAAGAAGATTAAACCTACTCCCAGAGTTAGGAGTATTCCAGAAGTGCCTAGGAGGCAGAGCCTATATGAAGCTAAGAAAACAGTGGTTCCTGAACCAAGACAGTCTTTTGCTGGAGAGCAAAGAAGCATGGACATTAGCCAGATTAGTTTACCCTTGGCTTGTTTCCATTGTGGAGGAGCCCATTTAAAGAAAGATTGTCCAAGACTGTCCATATCAGATAATCAAGAGGGGAAGCAAGTTGGTAAACCACCCTTACCTGCCCCACGGAGATTTCAGCAGACACCCTTACCAGCACCAAGGAGATTCGAGAAGGCACCCATACCGGCTCAACGGAAATACAAATCAACAACCCCGAAGGTCAACTATCTCAGTGCAACATCTCTAGAAATACCAGAAGAGTTACCAGCAGAACCACAGGAAGTTAATCAACTAAGGAATGTGCTACCCCAGCGACAAGGAGGAGTCAAGCCAAATTTTTCTGAAAGCAGTGAAATGCAAGCAACGGAGCCAAGGATTGTGCCAAGGATAATGGGCTTACAAGTAGCTCAAGTCTCTACAACGGTAAACCAGCAGACATCCTCAGGGGAGAAATTTTCAGTTATAGAGCCTAGTAGCATCCTACCGGAAGAACAGTTATATTGGTCACTGAAAAGTTTCTCAGAACCGGTAACCCTACATTTTTCTATGGGAGATTTGACCATAAATGCCTCTAGGGATACCGCTGCCGATATCTCATCAATTAACAAACAGTTTGTGGATCCGGCACTAATCTTGAATAACCTGAGATGTCCAGTGAAAACATATGGATCAGGAGAAATAATCGAGCGATTTGTACCACTCGTGTATGTACAAATTAGCTACAAGAATTGGAAAGGTGCAAAATATTTATTAGTGCATGAAGGTAAACCTGATTTTTTATTGGGAAACGATCTAGCATTTCTTAACCACCAACACACTTTAAAATCAGCTTCCATACAAGCAGTGACACGTGCGCGAAGTAAAGCAATAGAGCAAGTCCCAACTGAAGATAACTCTGAGGAGAAATCAGATGGACATGTAACGCAACATCAACCCCTTGCAGATGAAACGGATAGTACAACTGAGATAAAAACTGAACCAGAGGATTTACTAGTACCAATGGGATCAGAGGAATTCAAACAAAAACAGATGGAAGACCCTACATTGGATTCTTTGAGGTCTCAAGCCGACAGTTACGCGGTACAACCGGTACAACAAAAAGTAACCTTTTTGTGGGGACAAAATGGACTATTGTACCGAGAATATTTTCCCAAATCAAATGATCAAGCGGAACCAGTACAACAACTAGTCATTCCAAGAGAGTACAGAGAAAGAATTCTGCAACTTGCCCATGATAGTCCAAGTAGCGGACATCTTGGAATTCAAAAAACTTTAAGTAGGATTTCGCAGCATTTTTATTGGCCCGGCATTTCCAAAAACGTCAAGGACTATGTTAATACCTGTAATTATTGTCAGAGAACAGGGAAACGGACTGATTGTACAAAACAAAAATACTATCATGACAAGAAGGCCCGTCACCGAGAGTTTGCAGTGGGTGATATGGTATTGGTACTAAACCCGCTCAGACCTTCAAAATTGGAAGTAGTTTGGGAAGGTCCAGGGGAAATCATACAAAAAGTGGGAAATGTGAATTATCTGGTGAAAATGTTAAATTCATCCAAGAAACCAGTAATGTATCATGTAAATAGTTTAAAAATGTATAGAAACAGATCTGAAAATAATTCTAATTGTAACAATGTGGGGAGAAAAATCGAGCATAATGTAACAAATCGTTGAAAAATTGTATGCTGATGTAATATGGTTACCTTGAATTTATGGTTAAAATTAACTAACGTGCTTATTTTTCTGTATACTCATAGAGATATTTAGCTAAAAGAACAAATGGTTACTATTAATCAACTTGTTTACTTGTCTGTATATTGATAGAGATAGGCATTACTGTTATGAGTTTAATAATTTGTTAAGATAATTGTAAGTTCACATGTAGTCTTGTTAACTTTTCATAATCAAATGTTAAGTAAGTATAAAAATAAGAACTCTAATAGTTCTGTATTTTGTATCTTTAAGGGGGGGCGTGTCATGAATTTGATTATGAAAATAGAATAGAATTGTATTTCATAAGATTTATTTCAGAGCTGCAACGAAAAAGCTAGAAATCTGCTTGTGTCCAGGTGCTAATTAGAGAGAAAAATGTGCAAGGTCAGTTCTTCTCCAGCTAAAGAAAAAAAAATTAAGAAGAGCAAGCTGACCCTTATCTTATCTCAGCTCCGATGGACAAGGACATAACTTCTTAATTTAAGGAAGATGGGAGAGAAGGAGAAGGGGAAGGACGGAGAAGAGATGGAAGAGAGAGACGACACCGAGCGAAATGCAGCCGACAGAACTTTAATCAAAAGGATTGCGTAAGAATGCTTATTTAAGATAGACATTTTATTGTTTTCACTTTATAGAGGAAATAACTGGTGGCTAAGGCTGGGGGTTATTTTGGAAATACTAAATGACGTTAAACTAAGCTTGTTGAAATGTTATCTTTTGTAATAAAATATAAAAAGACAAATTGTCTGTAAGCTGTCTCCTTGTTTAGACCATGCTACAGTAGTAAATTGGATATTTTTGACTAAGATTGTTTTGATCTGGCCACGTTACCATATTACCAAAAGAGGGTCCTAAAGTAAAAAGAGGAAGAGCAGACCTTCCAGATTGTTTATTTAAAATCGAGACAGACTTGGGTGAAGGAGTGAGAAGTCGCCTAAGGCAAAATTACAGGACCCAGTTTTGCTAGCATTAGGGACTAATCATTCTGAATCCCTCTCTGTCTCGTGTAAAGGCAGTTCTAAGGAACGCTTTTACCACAGAGACCCCACTGTACAGAGAATCCTTCATACAAATTTGTAAGCATGTGTAAACATTTTGTCTCTTCAGATGGGACCACAAAATTTCTCTATGCTCGACAATAAACTACCCTCATACTAAAACCAATCAACCTGTGACCTTAGGAGACTATAAGGGAGCGCTGTGCCATTGCTGCTGCACAAAATTTTGCTGCAGATCGTGTAATAAGGGAGTTTTGATTGGAGAGAAGTAGCTTAACGTAAAATCCATTGGGTCTCCCTGGATATTTGAGTATAAATGGACTCAAGAGGTTAGTGCATATTTCATAGAATCACGGAATAACTGAAGGAGCCTATAAGGCCATCAAGTCCAGCCCATTGCTCAATGCAGGAATCCACATCAAAGAATAGCTGACAGATGGTTGTCCAATTTCCTCTTGAATGCCTCAAAAATTGGAGCACTCACTAACTCCTGAGGTAATTGGTTCCATTGTTGTACTGCTCCAACAGTTGGGAATATAGGAAGCAGAATTTATTTCTGGATGCAATTAAATTTCTAGATACACTGTGCAGTATGTTATACAAGTATTTAAGAGCTCTTTCTTACACAAGAACAGTCGCTGCTGCTGTTGTTGCGGTTTTGTTTTGTTAGGTGTGCAAACTAAAGTCTCTCATTTCAGCAGTTCTATGCAGCTTTCCAAAAATGTTGTTAATACATAGTAATTCTAACTTAACCTCGACTAGCTCTGAACAAGACTACCATGAACAGTGGAAGTGTTTATTATTATTATTGGGCACCAAGTTGCCTCCAACTTTATGGCAACCCTATCAATAAGTGATCGCCAAAATGTCTGTCCTCAGCAACCCTACTCAGCTATTGCAAACTCAAGCCTGTGGCTTCCTTTAGGGAGTTAATCCATCTCGTATTTGGTCTTCCTCTTTTCTTGCTGCCTTCAACCTTTCCCAATATTGTCTTTTCCAGAGGATTTTGTCTTCTCATTATGTGCCCAAAGCAGGACAGTCTGTTTCAATATCTATGCATCCAGAGATAGTTCAGGCTTGACTTGCTCCAGGACTCACTTGTTCATCTTTCTGGCAGTCCATGGTATCTGCAAAGTTGTCCTCCATCACCATATTTGAAACAAATCAGTATTTTTTTTATTGTCAGCTATTTTTTACTGTCCAGCTTTCACACCCATACATGGTGATCGGAAATGCAAGAGTGCAGATGGTCTTGGTCACCAGTGACACATCCTTACACTGTACGATCCCTTCTAGTTCCTTCACTGCTGCAGTTCTGAGTCTCAATCATCTTCTGATTTCTTGGCTGCAGTCTCCATTTGGATGGATGATTGAACCAAGGCATACAAAATCTTTCATTTTTTCAGTTTCTTCATTGTCAATGTTAAAGTTGTGTAGTCCTTCCGTAGTTATGATTTTTGTCTTCAGGTGCAGTCCTGCTGTGGCACTTTCTTCTTTCACTTTCACGGAAAGTTGTTTCAAGTCATTGCTGTTTTCTGCCGGTAAGATGCTGTCATCTGCATATCTTGAATTATTGATGTTTCAGTAGGTAGACTACACATATTCACCTGAGATTTCACTATAGATATTTCATCCTTCACTGTGGCCTAGAAGCATGATTAATTAGGAGCTACATTTTCATTCAGCACCAGCAATTAAGAGGCACATGAAATTCAGGTCTGTGCTATGCACCACTGTCATCATTGTGAGGAAAACACACTCTTACAGAATATTAATTGTGGGCATTGGTACTGGGAATCCCTGTCAATGACTTACTGACTATGTTATGTGAAAACCTCTTTGAAATTCTGACGTTTGATATATATAACAATGAGGCTGGATGGATAGCTTAATGAGTTGGGTTGAGCAGGATGCCCTCACTGTGCCTCCTAGCCCCCTGGGAGAAAAACCAGCTTGTGCAGATTTGGGCAAGTTGCATAGTCCCAGAGTAAACTCAGAAGAAGGGGACAGTTAATCAGTTCTGAGTACTGTATACCTAGAAGACACTGGAAAGGGTCAACATAAATCAGAAATATCGGAATTGACTTAACAGCACACAATAATAATTATTATATCACACTGCTGTTTCCCTTCGTAGGCAAAAGATCAAAAGCTGTAAACTAATAAATATCTAGGTATACTCTGAATAATAATACCATCTACTATTCCACAACTGGAATATCTATCATTTCAGATGTTTCTTATGAAGTGGAAAATACATTAAAAAGTATATTTGCATACCATCATAGGGCCAAACAGAAAATGCATTTACATCTCCACTTTCAGCTAGAGCTCTTAAAATCTGTACCCTGAAAAATCTATTGTTAGTGATGAACATTTAAGCCTTATTTACTGTTAACTAGAGAAGGACATGAACCTCAGTTCGAAGGTCCATACTAGTTCGCAAGTGTGGCACCACAAGTACTGTGCGTTCCTTTCCCCTGCTTCCCCAGCTAATGCTCCACTCACCAGCTAGAATATGTTCCTCTCCTCCTCATCTTCAGCTGTTCATCCAGTCCCTGGCAGGAGCATGGGCTTGCCTGTCTCGCCTCCTTGTCTGAGAGGGTGATTAGCCAAGGAGGTGGGGTAGGGAAGCCCAGGCTCCTGCCAGGGATTGGATGAATGGTCGAAAAAGAGGAGAGGAGTGCACACCAGTTGGCGAGTGGGGGAATCCAGTTGGGGAGGTGGGAGAGGGGAATGTGTGGCACTTGTGGTGCTGTGCTTACGAACCAACACGAACCTCCAAGCTAAGGGTCATGCCCATCTCTACTGTTAACCAAATTAAACAGACCTTCCCCACAGCAATTGTTCCAGAAATAGCTGCCAACATATTTCTAATTTTGAATTCTACAACTTCATAGAATCACAGAATCTTAAAATAGTGAAGTTGGAAGGAGCCTATAAGGCCATCAAGTCCAACCCCCCTGCTTGATACAGGAATACAAAGGGACAACTCTGAACACAGATGAGTGGAATTTCAATCTGGTTCTCCTACCTCTATTTTCTATTATACTTTCTCAAAGCCATTCTAAGGATCAGGAGACCCTTTGGAATGGCATTTGACTGGGCATGAGTTGTCTGCAGCAAAACAGAGAAATCAAAAAATATTTAAAAGTTAAAAATGAAATCACTTACATTCTTAACATCATTCTCATGGTGAAAAATGTATTCAAACAATGCCTGTTAGGAGTACAAATTCAAAATTCAAGGTTTTATCAATGATAGAGAGAAGCCAATTAAACATTCAAGTAATCCATATAAAAATCAGAAAAATCTTTTAAACAAAATGTTTGATGTCTTAAGGAATATATATAATGAAAGCCTGAATATGATAATACCATGTAAGGAAGGATTTCTGAATCAGTAGAAGTTTTGAATATATCAAATGGGATCCAAAAGCTCAAATGTACAGTATATCACAGATGTGAGTACACCCCCCTCACATTTCATAAATACAGTGGTGCCTCGCATAACGAGCGCACCGTTTAACGATGAATCCGCATAGCAATGCGGATTTTGCCATCGCTAATGCGATCGCATACCGATGTTTTATCGCACTGCGATGGGGGAACAGCTGTTTGGCGGTTCCAAAATGGCTGCCGGAACACCCAAAATGGCCGCCAGAACATCCAAAATGGCCACCGGAACATGGGGAGACATCGCAGAACAGTGAGTTTTGGGCCCATTTGGAATGGGCTTTTCCATTCT